>NC_089531.1:19990838-21441458 GCF_963924715.1 Thunnus thynnus | reverse complement strand
ATCAGAGAGAGAGAGAGAGAGAGATAGAGAGAGAGAGAGAGATATGTGAGAGAGAGGTTTGTGTGTGCAGTCTGTATGTGTGTGTGTGAGAAAGAGAGAGAGAGAGAGAGAGAGAGAGAGAGAGAGAGAGAGAGAGAGAGAGAGACGGAGAAAGATTTAGCATTGCCAGCATTAGTGCATGACATGTGGGCGGATATTGAAGATGTTATTAGTATCACATTTACAGGCCTTATAAAACTGCCACAGAGCTTGGTGGTTTTCATACATCTTGAGCTGATATGTGTCACACTGTCATTTGTGTTGCATTTCCAGCAGCTGCTCAGACGATCATTCAGCGATAGTGCAGTCATTACGGGCCGTCTCTTTTCTCTGTCCCATTAACCTTCCTGTTGTGCTTCAGTCAAAATTGACCAATTTCATAATTTGATTTTCTTTTCTTTATCTAATTGCCTGATATTTTCCAGACATCCTTCAACCTAAGTATACAAGGACGTAACATCAATGATCACCACAATTATTAACATTATGATAATTTCCTCAAGTTTTCATATTTGATGATTTCGAGTCAAATATGATAATGACTGGGCATAGAAAATGAATGTATGAGTCTATACTACAGACCTGGACCACATGAAGACACACAAACCTTTTTCACAACCAGATACAATCACACATCTACATATGCAACAATTCTCTCTGATACTCTGCTTCTCCCTTTGTGGGAACCAAACATTACAACCAATTACACTTGATTAAACGCAATATTATATCCAACCACAACATAACTCTATGCCACACTCACAGCTCTCAGACAATAAATAAGTGTTGCTCACATGTCATTCTGTGGTAACGCCACAATGAGCAAGCTACTAACTGTGATTGTGAAAAGGTACTTGATCTCATTTCAGATCCTGGCCCTGATGAGGACGAAAATATCCAGCCTGGAACCAAGAGAAGCCCCACATAAGGCGATTCTTTCTAGAGGAGCTTGAAAGCTCTCTGGAGATCTCCGTGGATGCTGGCCTTCGCCAGTTTGGCGGCGGACACATAAACCAAGGGAGGCGGCTCTGCTCCTGGAACAATTCCACCCAAAACAAAACAAAAAAACAAACAAAAAAGTTGCCATCTGCATCCAAAGTGACATAAAAATGACTTTAATGTGTGTTTGCTTTATTAAGAAAATCATACCTTTCAGTTTTAACCAGATACACAAAACAACAGATTTCATTAAGATGAAAATTATACCAGTCTTTGTTGGTACATTGTATAAAGGTCCTGCACATCCTCTGCACTCTCACACAGGTGTTTTTATTATCCTTCCTGATTTGATCTCTTCCCAAGATATATGCAGACTGTTAAGGCAGGACAACGTACACACCAATCATTGTTATTGGTGCATTGACTTTGGTGATTTAATGTAATTCCCCAGTGTAGCAGTGCCTAGCACAACCTGAGGAGATGTCTAATCAGTAGAGTAATTGATAACAACTGTGTTGGTGTGCCAGGCCTTTGATAATAATTTTTAAGATATAATTACCATTCAGCAACAATCACTCTAAAATGTTTCCTCATAATCATTATTTTTAAGGGGCAGTTCACTTAAATTACAGAAAAGCATCTAATTTACCTCTAGAGGTGGCTAGCTATGCAAAAAGAAACAGATTTATTTGCACAAGTTTTGGGATATCCATTTCGGAGGTTTTGACTGCCTACCTAATACAATAGATTTGGATGGAATTTTTCCTGTGGTGCTTGCATAATTGAGAGATTACTTTTAAAAATCTCAATAGCAACATGTCTTTCCAAACACAATGTCCCCCTTCCTCTGGACAATCCATAGAACACACTGTCAACAATTTTCATTGGGAGTACAGTAAGACTTTCTTTAGAAAGACCTTCCTATCGATACTGTTTAGAGAGGTGCATAATCCAGAGTAACCCAAATATTGTTTCTGGAAAAACTTGCAATTGATTTTTTTAAATGTAATTTTGTCATGACCGCTGTCCAAGGTGCTGAAACTGGGGCTGTCCTGGGCTCTCACCGACATTTGCACTGGCGGCCAAGAATCTGGCTGGTGGCGACTGATGGCAAATATTTAGCTTTAACTGGTCAGCCTCATCACTTACCTCACCTGCTGAGCTTGCTAAACACTGTATAGTCTATACTTTGTTGTTCCAGATCTTTGTTGCTTGGTCTTGCAGATGCCAACACCAAGCTCCTACTGTACCATTCCAGTCTGCTCTGCCTTGCTAAGAGAGTTATTTATTTAGTTCTGTGTCTTTGTATGAGACCTGTTCAGTTAGTTTTTGCCCATTCTGGCAGTAGATTTTCTCATTTTGTGTTGACTTGAACAAAGAAAAGAAGTACTGAAGTCAGAAACTAGATGGTAATGTGTTACATGGTGGTGTGTTCTCAGCATCTGGGTCAGGTTAAGCAACATTCTATTTTTTTAATGCTGAGAGCTGTCTGCACTGTGTTGGATGAACTTGTTATGATGAAATAAAGCAGATTTAATGATTTAAAATGAAATTAAAGTATAATCTGTGTCTCAGTATGTCTGATCAGGCAAAGCTGGAACACAGACACAAACACAACAGGGAAGTTAACATAGGCATCATATCCATGGGTAATTACTGGGTATGTAAAGGCAGGTGGTGACACTCACTGTATCTCACAATGAACATAATAAAGATCCACTGACTGGTCATGGGCTGGCTTGGAATTTATAGGTGCAAAAGATATTAGAGACCTTGCAACATCTTTACCTGAACCGATGACCCTGACCACCCTTTGTCCTCTACTCAGCACGGTTAAAAAGGAGCCTTCTCTTACACCCAACTCATCAGCCATAATCCGTGGGTTGCTCATCTCTACTAAAAGGGGACACGGCCCTGCCGGCTCCATTAGTTCCGACAGCAGCCCCGAGAAATAAAACAAACGAGGTTATTCACTGCATTTAAAAAAAGAAGAGGCGAGGTTATGGTTATTCACTGCTCACATCCAGGGTGGAGGGAGGGATGAGAGAGGGAGAGAGGGAGAGAGAGAGGAGAGCTCCTGAAATAAAAAGTCAGGCTAATATTTCTATGTCTATATGAACTTCCTTTTCATTAAGTAATAGTACAGTATGACCTGTTAACTAATTATGCCAAGAACCAGAGCGACGGTCACTGCTTATGAATCAGGGTCCCAGTTAAATGCAGCACTTTACCCATAGGCTGCTGTAGCAGACTCAGTGGTGGAATAAGTAGAATATTGCAGGAAATTGTTCAATATGCCACAGATGGCTTCTTGGGGAATAAATAATCGAGGTCGCTGCTGCCATATGTGTTACATTCCATTATTTAAGGGGATTTGATAGAAAAGATGGGAGTTTGTTTTGAGGTGCGTGCGGAGAGAAAGCGCACACACTGCATGCTCAACAGATGGGTAGAACAGAGAGGCAGACAGGGAGAGAGAGAGAGAGAGAGAGAGAGAGAGAGAGAGGGTGATCGGAGGCTCCTTTGCTCTCCAGTTGTCGCGTCCCGGTTGTCATTCCCGTTCAGCGTCATCGGAGCCACATGCTCGCTACCAGGGGGAGACAAGGCGAGTGTCTGAGGAACCGTTTCCTTAGAGCCGGAAAAAAAACCCTGCACACTTATCATTTTACTGACTGTAACACGGAATAGATGGAGAGTAGGTAACAAGAAGCGGCACTGCGGCAGACGCTTGCCACTGAGGTGCCTACAAATAAATCGGACCTCAGTGCGTGATCAGGTAGCTTTCAAAGGGCTTTCTGTTGCATGGTGAGATGCCAGTGCGGATGTAAGTCACCCAGCCCCCTTTCAATCCCCAGTGCATGCTCACTGGCGTCTTTGGTACATCCTGGCTTTTTAGCATTCAACGGGAGAAGGCACCCACTCACCCAGGCGCACAGTGCGCACAGGGGAGAACATCGGCTTCAGCCCTCTAACCCAACGCTATACGTGAACCAGGCCATGGAGGAGTCATCCTCCTGCCAAGAATCATTTCCAGCCATTAGGGACACTGTTAAAGAAGCTCCCGTGCGTGTGGGCTCTGATTTATTAATGTTATTCTAACTAAACTCAAGATGGCATCGTGGAAAACCCCCATAAGAGAGAAGAGAACACCATCATTGTTTGTTTGTGTGTGTGTGTGTGTGTGTGTGTGTTTGGGGGGGCGGCGGACGTGAGCATGTGAATGCGTTGGGAAAAGGCGAGCCAGTATGGAAGGTGGAGATAAAAGTGTCTGTGCAGGCTATATGAGCACGATGTATACTGTGTACTGTGTACTGTGTGTGTGTGTGTGTGTGTGTGTGTGTGTTGTGTGTGGGTGGGTGGGTGTGTATGCGTGTGTGTTTCTTTTGGCCACTGCGCAAAGTTACAGGTCTGCCAGCGGCTTTAGAGGCAATCATACAGCTCTCTGTGTCTCCCACAGAGGGATTCAGCATTCAAGAGGCTGTCCACCTGTGCTCAACTAATGGGCTGTAATTCAACTGCTAAGATGTATTTGGTTTTTTTGGGGTTTTTTTTTTCTGTGACCGGTACTTCCGTTCAGGTTCACAGATCACACATCCCCGCGGATAACTGATTCAGTTTTGTGAAACAGCCTGGACACTCCAGTTTCCCCACGACTCCAAGACTCAATGCGTCATTAAAAACTGGTCCACACTTGTACACAGTGATCTTTACACAAAGATGTCAAGAATAAAATAAATAAATAAGCCGGCAGACTGCAAAGCAATCTTGAGTACATGGCGCAAATTAACGTTTTTTTTTCTGACAGAAATGTTGAGTTTAATAGATAAAACACGTTACCTGATCGCTGTCAGCAGTAGTTATTTGATGTGGCGGCTATTCCCCGATCGGTTTCGTGGATACAAATTAAGTTTCCCATCCATGGCACGTCTCAGATGGAGAGGGAGACTATCATTGATTCATCCTCGCTGCTGCGCGGATTCTTCTCCCCACAAATGTTCTCGGCGAGGCATCCCACTTCTGCGCCTCCGAAACGGACCAAAAATAATACGAGTAAAGAATAAATGAATAAAGAAATAAAAAAACAAGGAAGGATCGCTAAGGACATGAAATCATAAAGTAGCCATGGATCAAACGAAAGAACAACACATAAGAACGCAAAAAAGGTAATGCAAAAAATGAAAAAAATAGGAAACGTCGTTTTTGTAGATGTCCAGTTTTGTTCAAAAAATAAATCCACGTCATATAATCTCCATGGTTTTGCGCATATAGGCACGCTGTATATTCCAAAGCAATGAGAGGACGCGCTCACAGGCAGCAGCGCCGCAGCAGCAGGGGCAGAGTAGGATAACGGGTTTTTTTCCTACTGATGCCCGGTACTCCAAGTCCAAGGAAGCTCTTCATTTGAAGCAGAGAGACAGAGAGAGAGAGAGAGAGAAAGATAAATATAAATATAAAAGCAATTCTTACTCCGTTTACTGCCCCTCTTCTCTCATCCCCTCTGTCAGAGGGTGAAATGTGTCTGTGTTTCTCGCCTGCTCTGGCATTTGGGATAGGTATCCACAGGCAGCGGCTCACAGTCGGGCATCTGGCTCCCCTGCAGTCGCTTCTCAAGCGGAGGACAGAGATGCGCGCCCTCGCTGCCCTCCGCCGGGGATCCGTCAGGCGCGTTCACAGCGGAACCCCCCCCTCCCCTCTCCTCTCCTCCCCTCCACCTCCCTCCCTCCTTCCCGCTCTTCCTACCCACACTACCATCGCAAGTAGTGACGTCAGCACGCGCAGTTTCCAAATACAGAAAGCGCACACTTGTATTTGAATTTTTAATACACTATTAAGTATAATTTGAGGCGTGAGCAACGTTTTCTTTTCTGTTTGCCATCATTCCAAAATGCTCTACTTCACTGTTTGTACAGTATCTCTCAGTTTGGAGGGAGTTCTTCTCTCAGTTAAAAGGAGCAAATGCAAATTTAAAACAAAATATTTCAATAAATTAGCACTGCATTTCACATCTTTAAATAGCTGTAACTAAAATATGAATAGGCCTATCACGCCATATTTCAGTGTGAATACTTAACTTGGTATTTTTTGCATTGCACATGTCCTTGTTAGCTCCTGCGGTGATCTGCCAAAAAAATATTCTGAAATGAACACAAAATTTGGCACTCTGTATAATTTCAGTACCAGTCCTGTAAGCCTGGATGCAGCTGAATGGCTGAAATGTCAGTTCATACAATGCAGTTATCACACCTTTATGTTTTCATGGCTTTGGTATCTAGTATATGAACTAGATACATTTGTAAAAGCAAAGACTGTTTCCATACTTACATCAAAAGCATCCCCAATACAGTAGAAGATGTGATTAGATTTAGGAGCACCTTGCTGCATATATTTGCATAAAGTGTTGGGACATTAGTCAGCTCAAGTGTTTCTTTTGAGGGCCTGGTAGGAGGAGCTATAGCGGTGCAGCTCTTCTAGAGTAGACAGATTACCAGCCATCCATGTATTCATCCATCATCCATTTTTCAGTCTTAATAGTTGTGGAACCAATCATGTATCTGTGGGCATAATCAAACTTATTAAATTACTTTTTATTCTCTGCTTCCTACACTTTGCATTCAAACTAAGAATTTGACCTCATCACTGGCTAGGCCAAAGAAGATGAAAGCTTTTTTGCAGACTTATATTTTCCTTTAATGAACAGTCCACAACTTGGTCTTAAAGTCACAGTCGAATGCAGAACCAGACGGCGGAACAGTGGTACTTTTACAACACAGATTTGAAAATTGGGCTCATTGAACAATGTGGCAGATGATACTGAGAAAACAGAAGCTGTCAAGGGACTATGTCTGCCAGGTTACAAAGTGTCAGAGCCCAGATATTAAGCACGAAACACGAAAGTACTGCCAGTCCATAAATTTGGCTTAAAAGTGAGGCAATGATTTTCTCTGTTCCTACAATTTATGTGAATCAGTTGGTTGCACAAATATGTTTATATGTAAATAGACCCCAGCTTGAGTTTCTGGACTTTTTTGTAACTGTTATGTTTGGAAATATGCTGTTTACTTGCTGCAAAGCTGAGAGAGTCATATCATTTCATTGAGCTGAGAGGCATGTATTGCATTATTAGTAATACTAATAGTATAAACATACAATTTCTCTATATGGTCATCTTTACGCTGCTCCAGTTTATCAAAGAAAAAAATATGTAGTTTTTTCTCAATGTATTGTCAAATGAACCTCCAGTCTCCAGCTCTAAACTGCTTTCTAAGAACATTTTACTATTTGCCTGAGAGGATTCTGCAGAGAATCAAATTTGTGGCCTTCTAAATTGAACCAAATGAAAGCACAGAGCAGATCAAAAAGGGAGACTGTCTGTGACTGTGATAATCATGCTCATTTATTAGCATTAGAACATGCCACCCCGACTAAAATTTTCAGCTACATACTGTATATTGATGAAAAATTCAGCACTTACCACCTTTAATTCACTCACTAAATGATATGAATCTGGTTTTTTTTCTGAATTCATCATTTCCCATGAATAGGGAAAGGGATTCTGATGAGGTTAACTATTTTAATAGAAAGCACATTACAGATAATGCTCACACATTTGTCTCCTTCTACCACCCATGCCAAATGGCCAGGATGCAAACATCCTTCAAAGTTGACATCCTCATGTCCTTATACATCAACCAGCTGGAGAGACAGCACCTCAGAATAACAGATTCACTTGAAAGTGAAAATTTTCACCGATTTCAAAAGCCTGTTTTCGCAAGATTCTTGGCAGAGACAGAATAATCACATTGTCAGCACAATAAATGTTTCTCTATGCTGGACAATGAGGGAGGGTTGGTCAGTGCTTTAAGCATGTGCTTCTGCTCTGTAGTAAAGCAAATAGATGACTAATGATGATATTAGGCTATTGAAATAAATGTCGACACTTATACTGTCTGGTAATACTGGCTGACAATGACCTTGTTACTCCAAAATATTAAAATCCCTGTGAAAGAGAAGTTGCAATAATGACATAATGAAAGCTAGATGATGGGAAGGAATGAAGAGTTTGTTACAATTTCAGCACCATGGAGAGCTCACTGAAGCTTAGAGATCATTTTATTAATGAAACTCTTGCTGTAAAACACGGACACACAGAGCAGTACACACATACACAAAGTCCTTGGAAGATTTCAGCACCACGGAGAGCTCCATCAGTATCTCAGAGTGACATAAAAGGTGATTTGGAGCCTACTTGACTTATTGCAGATACATCATACACACATTTGGTTGGACACACACACACACACACACACACACACACACACACACATGCACACACACACACACACACACACACACACACACACACACACACACACACTAACAAACACACACTATAGCTGATTTAGCCAGTTGCAGGACAGTACAGAAACTGAGGGCTTCTTTGTATAAGATATTTATGTGATTCCATTCTATTACACCGCGGGGAATTTCTTTAACTGTAAATTCTGCACCATTTTTTTGGGGGGGTAACAAACAAAGCATTTTAAAATATCTATTGGATATCAATATTCATTACCAAGGATGTCACTGCATTTTGAGAAATGGAAACTTGCACACATCTTGCATCTCAGCTTTAAAGGGGACATATTATGCTTTTTGTGATTTTCAATTATTTACATACTGGTATGATGTTGGATATCTATGCTAAACATGGTCAAAGTTCTAAAACTTGAGGTTAAAATATGTAGAAATGCTCCCTGCAGGTCAAAATCCCAGGCATCAACCTGCCATGAATGCTTCATTTGCAATATTTTTCTCTACCTTGCCAATGTGCGTGCCCATAAACTATTCTGTAGCCTTTGTTGCTAAGGTTTTTCCATGTGTTGTTTGCATTGTCTACTCATATTGGGGATCGGATTTCTGCTCAACAATATACAGATGTATTTGAGAAGTTGACATTTCAAGTAAAGAACAAGAAAAAGAAGTGAAATTCTACTACTACTGTTTGTTTATGTAGCTGCCAGATGTCAGCCGAGACGGACCTTCAGGGGGCTACCCAACAGAAGAGAGTAGGCTAAAAGAGGAGACAGGAGCTAAAAAAGTGTGTTTCAGACAAAGGGTTAACTGAGGGGCTGCATAAAGGGTCAGTATGAGTTAAAAAGGATTTTTTTGAACTGTAAATCATGCAAAGATATTCCAGTAGAGCCCCATATTAACAATATCAACCTCCAAATGTGCATATTTCCTTTAATTTAAAGACAACATTGTCAATGTGTTGAACATACTGTATTTTATGACTCTGAGGATAAGCCAAACCATAAATATTGTGATATAGCATGTAAAATATTTGTCAAAGCATATAGAAAAATAATGTATTTTTCCATTAATCATAACTGTGAGAAAACAGCCTTTTCACAGAACTCGCTGATTAAACTAAATAACTTCAATATCTACATTTCCCAAGGCAGTGATAACAGTTTTACAGCACCAGAGTTGACCTGCACCTCTGGTGGCCATGCTTGAGGAAGCAGTTAGGTCAAGATTTGTATTGTCCATGCAACCGCATATCATACATGTACCATGTACTGTGTGTACACATCAGCACAAGTCAATGGGGCCTCTTGACCTGATTAGCACACAGCTGCTGTGGCCAGAGGGTGTGTTCCCTGTACAGAGACTATAGGAAGAAATATGAAAGAACCAGAGGAAATCTTCAAAGCAGCATTACAACATCAAGGAGGAAATCAGAGTGTGAGAATCATTGCTTTGGAGTCATACTGTATATATGTTTGCATGCCTGCATTCCAATTACATGAGCGCTGTATACAGGATATATTCTTCTAATGCTGTTTTCCTCATTTGTTGCTGTCAGTTTGTTAACCAAAATGTAAACTTAGGCTGTTTCGTTGCTGTAATCATTTAAGAAAATGGGTGTTACAAACCTATGATAATAAAAATTTTCCATAGTGACAGCTATTAAGATCTAATGTGTGCACACGGTCCTCAGTTTTTGCATACAACCTTTACTCACATTAAATGAAAAAGCTGAAAGGCACGCACATACCCGCAACTGGGTAACTGCTGTGGCCCTAATCAAAACAACAGTAATTTTCTACTCTTCCTCTCTGTAATTTTAAAACGCCTGCCTTGTCGGAAAATTGTATTGCCCCTGTTTGATTAATGTTGTCTAGGGCTAAATGGCTCCTGAACAATGGTGTGTTTGATTTGCTTCCATGAATCAGGGAAAGTAAGGACAGGCCAAAGCTTCGGGGTTCAACTCGCATTGTCACAATTGTTTTTCAGTTTTCACTTAGCTAGTATCAGGGAAAACCTTGACCCTAATTCAACTGCAGTCACTTTGACAACTCTTTAAACTCACAGCAACACAAGTGTGTTTTAAATGGTATTTCTGCTGAGTTGTAAGTTTTTCCTACAGGACATGTGCCCTCATCAATAATCAACATCTACTGTTTGTATGTTCATGCTTTCTACTTGCCTTTAGGATTCATTCTCTCCTTTTCTGATCCCTGTTTGCAGTAACCGCTTTGAAGTTTGACAGTGCACTAACTTCAGTCAAAAATAACACAGACATCATAATGTTTTCACTCTACCTCTTTACCCTTCACAATGACACACTTTGATGATCCTCTCTTCACTGTGTTAATGCATCTCTTCTCTGCTCATATTATAAAACAAGAAGTAGCAAAGTGCTTTGTGTGCTTTTGTTATGTTGAGGTAAATGCAAGCAAAAAAAAAAGAAAAAAGAAAAAGAAATTGCAAGAACTTCCTTCCAATTTCCTATATTTTTTTATATGGGTATGCTTGTCTGAGCATAATTAAATATCTGCACATGCATGTGTTTGTGTGTAGTTTTATACATGAATGCCAACATAAATTTAGGTGTGTATGTGCCTGTGTGTGTGTGTCTAATGCTCAGCCTGCTGAGTCCTCGGTTGGGTGGGAGCTTGGAAAAAAGCAGTGGTCCATGAAGCTAACTAGAGTTCCTCCCTGATCAAATGTGACAATTATGATAGTGTTCCTTGGTACAAAACTCCCTTCTGGCTCTCCCATCCATTCCTTCCTTCTCTCTCCCACTGCCTACTCCTCTTTCCGTCCACTAGTTTGCTGCTCTTTTCTCACACATGCCTGCTGCACTTCCAAAGTGCTGTTTTTACTCCACTCAAAATGAAATTTTCTCCCCCTCTCACCTCCCTTTAACCATTTCGGTCTCAGTCTCTCTTCTTTCTATACCTGCTTTTATCTTGAGTTAAGTTCGTCCCTCAAACAGGCAATTATTATAAGGGCAGGTGAGTTTGTACATTTTGTCACACAGATAGAAGCAATCTAAAAATACAAAAATGAAGTGAGTAAATAGTTTAAATTGCAATGTCAAATCCAACACCTACACATCATATCGAAGAAGTACATTATGTTAAAAAAGTGCCATCTTAGTTTACTGTGTTAGCATCTTGGCATATTCTAAATAGCACTAAACTCAACGTACAGTTGAAGATGATGAGAATGTGATTGGCAGGTATGTCAAAGTATTGGACATTTTGAAATGTTGACTTGTTGATGGTGCCAGATGAAAAGTTAAGGGATCTCCCAAGTAATTTAAATTCATCCTGAGGGGCACAGAAATTTCTGCTCCAAATTTCATGGCAATCCATACAATAGTTGTCAAGACATTTCACTAAGAGCCACAAAAGTGGACCTCATAGAAGAGTCAGGGGAAGTCACCAAAGTCAGTACAGGATTCATCATCTGGGCACCATGAATATTTGTACAATCCATCTGAAAGTTGTTGAGATATTCCAGTCTGGACTAACAATTTCAGTGAGACGGATATAAAAAGTTGCTCATGTTCTCTGATCTACCCAAAAATAGTTTATTTTACACAGTAGAGATGCTGCTAACCCCTTTTTCACAATGACATCTGTATTTTCATTACATCTCAGTCTTGTCATCAAAACCAGTGTCTCAGTATTTATAGGTCTGGATGATTTAAACACATAAGTGACTGTTGGAAAACTCAGTTTTTCCAGTGAAATTATCATTTATTTAGTTTTAGATACATTAACTGTAATCTAAAAAAGGATCTGTTCCTCCTGTCTATAAATACTTGCATTATGGATCCATGTGATTGAGCTAACTGACTGAGAAGAGACATAGTAACACTGTTGTCAACAGATTTTATAATATGGTGATGTTCATATTTACTACAACAATCTTTTATACTATATACAGTACCAGTCAAAAGTTTGGTCACACCTCCCCATTCCCTTGCATGAGAAAGTGTTAAGTACTGTATTGGTACTATATATAAGATAAAAAAATAAAGGAGAAAAGACACAACCCTGCGGTGAGCCAGAAGAAGTATAAAAAGATTAACATGCTTAAATTGATGTTACATTTTATTCTTACAGCCTGAACTGTAACGCTTTGCCTTACTATGCCTACTAATCTCTGTCTCTTCTCTTTCTTATCATCTTTCACAGAACATGCAGGGGTGGCTGCACTCATGATGGTGAGTAAACAAAGTCAGTCTCATCAGAAAGCACCAGAGTTCCATTCCCTCCATGCTATAAATCACGCATATATAGGGTAACATGTACTGTATTTTCACATACCCACACACAACCGACCTTACCTTCAGCTCCGGTGTTCAATTTCTGGATTATCTGAGGGAGAAAATCCTTTCCTTCATCTGACAGAGACAGATCGCAGGCTGACCATGGCCCCCCTCGGCCCACCTACATTATAACTTTTCTGTGGTCATCTCTGTCCGTCTATCCCTACCCTCTCGCCCGTCTTCACAGACATCTATCACCTCTCCCCTGGCCTTCTTCTCATATATCTCCCCTGGTCCCTCCATCTCATCTCTCTGTCTGCTCCATTCATCCCATCTCTCCAGCCCCCTGCCCATACATTTAAGAGCAGCTGAAGCCCACAGCAGACCACACTTTGCCGCCCCATCCATCATGACTTACTGTAGGCCAAACAGGTCCAGAGGAAAAAAAAAAAAAAAAAAGAAGCTATGATTTAAGTCTACCTTGCTCTTGGCAGGTCGGGCCGCTCTGTGGTGCCCAGCTGGTTTTTGGATCTAAAAGCTGGTGAAAGAAATCATTTTGGTAAATCTGGAGCTCAGCAATGAAAGCAAACCTCTGTACTATCCTTTAGCTTTGCTCATACCTGCTGGCGTCATTTTGATTTTCTCCATTGACTGTGAAGACTAATCAATCAAGACAAACATTTTCAGGCCCCTTTCTGTAAATGTTAATTAGAAACATGAACTGAGAGTAAATCTATTTATTTAATTTCACCTCTAAACAAACAACAGCTTGGATATTTTGCATGATATGGACAGAGTGTCAGACAGCAATGACAACAGTAACCATCCATTTTGTGTTGGATTAAGATGCTCTTGATGTATCTATGATGTATTTCTGGTTTTTACAATACAGAAATAAAAATGTTTAATCATTGATTATTTCTAGCATGGCATAGAAGAATACATTCTGAATGGTTTGAAGGCACAATCAATGACTTGAATGTATATAAGGTCTTGTCCAAGCTTCATGTGGAGCATAACCAGCACTTTAAGCACTGTACTTGAATGAAGAGCTACTGTAACAAATGATCTCTTAAACACTAATGATCCCTCTCATAGAAAAGACAATGTAAGACAAGCGTGTAAAAGATATAAAACACCAAAGCTCATCAAACGGATTCTGCATCAAAATAGTGGTGTACACTTGTGATTGCTCTCCTTGCCAAACATGGTCCTAATTGAGCATTTATGCCACATGAAATACGGGGGCCTTGTTGTACTCCATCACCACGAGGTGGGCAGAGCGAGGCAATGAATAAAACCTGGTGTGACAGTAGTGATGACGGTTGATCTTGCCCTCTAGGAGATGAGTTAGCAATTTCATGCCAGCAGAAAACACCCATCACCATTAGAGAGCTACACTCACTGAAGAATTGCTGCTATTTCCATCATTTTGACAATACCAAAAGGGAATCAAGATGAGAGTGAAATTGCTTGGTCAACAGGGATGCAGAGTTGTACTTTCAAGGGTGAATAAGTGATAATTGCTGGATTCATGAGAGCAAGTGTAGATCTAGAATGAGTGAGGAGGTTTCCTCTTGGTTAAACTTTCATTGAAAGAAGACAGAAGCGAAGATGACTAGACTGGTTTACTTTCCACCTGCCGATAAACCAATAAGCATCACCCGTGTATTACCAGTTACTCATCTCTGTCTCTGTTTTCTGTCTGCTCTTTTGACGACTCCCCCTCTCTCTATCTCGCTCTTCCTCCCCTCTTTGCCACTCTGCGTTTAGCCTCAAGACAGGTCTTCTATGGGCTCTTAACTAAATGGGATCTTTGCTGAGGCCATTGTTGAGAGCTGGGCCATGGCATAGACAGCACGCTCCAATAACCACTGCAAACACTAAAAGGTAAAGGCCATGGCCCTTAGTCCCAAGTCTGTTTGTGATTGCGTGTGTGTGAGAGAGAGAAAGAGTGAAAGAAAGTCAAAAAGAGACAGGAATGTAGAGGCCATTATCAATAATGCTTCGCATGTCGTACATTCTAGTTGTTTTTTAATGCATTTTGTCGCATAAACATGAATACATAACCTCGCATACCCCCTATTGTTGGATTAATTCTGTTAGATAGGGTTACATAAATGGTAAAACACTGTCTGCATAAAGAGCATAACTTGTGCTGTTTTTAAAAGAAACTTCCATTTTGGCTCAATTTTAGCCTCTAACAGTCGATCCATAATTCATATGTGTGGTATCTTTTAATAGCCGGGCTCAAAAAGAATCACAGCATGTGTTCAGTGACACAGAAAAAAAACATACTGCACACACTGAATGCTACTCATACTCAGTGTTCAGTAGGTCATGAAAGATTTAAAGAAAAATATGTTGCATGTTTTTGTTGGGTAGATAGATGAATTCAATGAGGATAACTTCCTGTCTCAACAGAGGCAGGACTTTTATGACCTCATAAGCACAAGGAAGTAGAAAACCTGTCCAAACAGCACTGTCACATGGTGGTTGACTGCAGTAAAAATTAAATATTTACAGTATACATTTTTTTGGCCCTTTGGAAAGCAGTTTTAAGCCTGAAAGGTTTTGAAGGAAACTCGCTGCCTGTTTGTCTTTTAGCTATTTCTTCTGCTTTTCCATTTTAGCATAACGGCAGAAACTGCAGTATCTGTGCCCAGAACATATCAGAGCATGACATGTAGCTCAGAACTACACTTGAACCAGGATAACAGAGTGGTTATCAAGTGACTGGAGGAAGAGAGTTAAACCATTGCTCATGTAATGGCTTTGCACTGTGTTGTGTAGTTAACAGGAACCACACTGCCTGGGACTGCCTTTAGCACTTTATTGCAAGGCACAAGGAATGGCATCAGCATAGCTTCCTTTTCCGAGGGAAAAGTCCACAATGAAAAGAGGAAGAAAGAGAGCATAATGTGGACTAACATTACAAAAAGTAATTAATTTTCTTACAAAATGAATACAAAAATATTGAACTAGCTAAAGGATATTTCAACAAAAATAGCCATAAACCCAAATGCCTGCAACTGTAGAGAAAAAAAAAAGCATTCACAGGACATGTTTTCTGTGCCTGTGTAATACCATCTACACTAGGTAATATCGTCTCAACAGTACCCCCTAGCACTGCAAGCTACACGGTAGCCGTGTTGCACACATGCCTCAACAAATTTCTCTTCCAATTAGCACATTTATGCATGAAAATAAACATACCTTTAGCTCAGAAACCTAAAAATACACACTCACTTTGCAATTGTTTATGGAAACTTCACACAAAGCATCACATACAAAGACAGAAAATGCCTACCTTCCCAAGTAAAAGTCCTGAATGAAAGGAGGAAGTAGAGATAGTGGAAATTCGACACATATAGTTAAAATAACACAGACACTATACGTCCTGTTAAAACACACACAAAAAAATCCCTTTTATAGTAAAGTGCACAAATTCTACATGAAAATGTATTCACTTCCATAAAAATATATTGGTAACACTTCAAGAAATGTTGGAAAAGAATTGTTAAGTGGTCCCCAAAATACAAGTCTCCACCAATTTATAATGCCTTGTTCTTAATTGAGTGCAACAACATATGCATTACTACACTTGCAGGGAAGTATTAATTTGAGATGTGGATCATTGTGTGTCACTCAGTCTAAGAAACAATGAAGCGAAAACAGGCTTTTCCTTAATATGACATGACATTTCATGATTGAGTTATTATTTTTTAATCAATACACAGATTATTGTGAACAAGGATCAGAAAGGGACGCATTTATTTAGAAAAAAGCAAAAGCAGTATTAACTTAACACAGTCAGTTTCACACCTTATGGAGTAGTTCTAGTGTATGTGAAAACCCTTTGAGGCCCGGGTGTCATGATAAAAAATGTTTTGAAGAGAAAATGCTCCCAAAGTGGCATCCTTCGGGAATGTCCTTTGGAAATGCAATCATGTTTTTTGAGCTCAGCTTTTTCCTTGACATTTTTCTGACATTTTATTTTTTCCAAGCGTGTTAAAAAAGACATAAGAGGAACAAGCATTTAAACAAGTAAATAAGCTCAAGTTTCACAGCTTACAGGTCAGTGACCCATAACTTGTTGGCTTCCACTAATTCCCAGTTACAAACCTGTATATATAAATATATTTGTATATGTGCCCTCAGTCTGTTGTTATTACTAATGCACAGATATACATAATGCATCCCTAAAGTAAAAGTCATAGATCACAACATGGCACACATGGATGCATAATGTACGTTGATGCTGAAATGCAAACGGTATACCTCATGCATTGCTATTTCATTTATGATATGCAGATGGGATTCCTTTATTTTACATTCAACACAATCATATAAGCTCAGTCAACCATGGGATGACGTCTAAAGACCCGTTTAGTCTGGCGCGGGTAGGTAGCTAACTTCAAAAGTTGTCATATCTTGGACCTGATGAACTTGTTACAAAATTTAATGTTATTTATTATTTATGTGCTCCTCTGTAATGTTGCATTTCAATGAGCAGAGCCCCACCTGTTTCCTTCAGTCACACACTTGTTGATGTGATAAAAGCATCTGTTTTGTGACATTAAGTGGTGTTTTATGACTTTATCTCATGCATTTATTAGCCTTGTGGAAGGCCGCCGATGCAGCGGTGGCAACTTTTTAATTTGATGAAAAAAGGGAGAATCATTTATTTTTTAATAATTACAAGTGGCAGGAAACAGAAAAGCAGATATGAATCACGAATCTTGTCACTGAAGCATGTGTTGCGTTCTATGGTGCTGACTGCGGTATTTCTGCTGATATGTACACAACGGCAAAATAAAATAGAAGAAATAGCTGACTAAACTAAAGATATACGATAAAAAGAAATGTGAAAGCAGTTGGGTTTTCCTGGCATGGTCTCCAGTAGGTCTACTTAACCTCTTACAATTTAACCGTAATGGCAGTAAATACACACTGTTCTGAACATTATCACTGTGAAGGATATAGTCTTATCCTCCCTGTAGAACTGCAGCAAGTTAAAGAATATGTGCCTGTTGCAGCAGTTTGTGGTTTCCCAATGCCCTAATTAGAGTTTTAATTATGCTACCTTAATGTCCCCTTTATTTCTTGTATAGTATTTCTAGTACTTTTACTTACCCTCCTTAAAAGAATTTCAGTGCAAATCACTATTCCTTTTTGTGTCTCTAATGGTCTGCCTGATGTCTTATTAAATGCCAAAACTGAAGATGTCTTGTGTGTGTGTGTGTGTGTGTGTGTGTGTGTGTGCGTGTGTGCACATCCTTCTATCTTTCAGAGAACCAGTTTTATTTAAAAACCAGCAGTGTGAGGACATTTCTGTGTTGTGAGGAAATTTGGGCCAGTCCTCACAACTTTAAAGAGCAATTTGAGGGTTAAGACTTGGTTTTAAGGGTTATGTTTAGGCATTTAGTTGTGATAGTTAGGGTTAGGGTAAGGGGCTAGGGAATGCATTATGTCAATGAGTGTCCTCACAAGGACATAAAGAGAAACGTGTGTGTGTGTGTGTGTGTGTGTGTGTGTTTTCTTTTTATTATTTCTTCAGATCTGTAAACAGTACAATTCAGGTGGGCTTGGGTAACTTAATATATTTTATCTAGACAGCTGTTGGGTTGCTTTAAGGGTTGTGTTTAAGGGTTAGGTTGTCTTCAGGACATAATATTTTATATGACTGTATGAGAAATTTCCTTCCTGATTTACGCAGCAGCTTTTTCACTCTGCCGTTGTGATGTATTTTTGAGACTTTATATTCTTGTGTTATCTGTTTAATGTTGTTTGTCTATACTCATCGTTGTTGCTGCCTTTCTTGGCCAGGATACTCTTGAAAAAAGATATGTTTAATCTCAGTGAGGGTTTCTTGGTTAAATAAAGGTTAAAAAACGCTTATATGTCATATGTACTCTGTCCATGATTATGCCTGCAGCAACTCGGAGCACCACTTCAGTCAATGCAGCTTTAGCTGCAGCCAAATAGCCTTGAGGCTGTATTTAAGCGTGGCAGTGCTTTAAGCTAAATGCTAATGTCAGCATGCTAACATGCTCACAAGGACAGTGCTAACATGCTGATGTTTAGCTGGTATAATGTTGACCATTTTTACCTGAGAAACTCACCAAAAGGAAGCCATGTCCTCCTGTTTTCTTCTTGCAGTCAATATGGAAAAAATAGCTGGAGGCAGCAATATTGTGTGATGTTTCGTGGATACAGAAGCTAAAAAATATTGTTATGTCTGCCAGCATTATACATTTATAAGCAAGCAAGGTCAAAAGGTACACTGACAATCAATTTTTAAAGGAAAAACATGTTTACACTACAAACTGTACATCTGGGGTGGCATTTGAGTAGTATGTGACTGTTTTAATGGTGGATAATATTATATAAACACTATGCATATATTCACACAAACTAACCCTTGTCTAAAGGAATATCTCAGATAATTATATAACTGTCAGTGTGGATTTGATGTTTTGAAGTAGACATGCTCATCTACTGACACAGAAGAGCAAAGGACAAGTAAAAATGAAAAGTAGACCAAGATAGCCACTGGGTTGAGAGGGTCATTACTGAATGAGTTACCTTCAGTGGATAAAACACAGCATGAATAAATGAACAGGCATGTTTATAAAAACCAACCTGAGCAATGATCCTTGCTAGTGCTGTAAAAGCTATGCTGTACTCATTAGTGTCCACACTGCCTTATGGTGACTGTCAAGACCTTGAATTCATATCAAAGTATATATTCTGGTCATTTCTGCTAAAACACCAGAAGGAGCTGTTGGGAAAAAGAAATACAAATATTTGTAATACATAAACCAGTACACCCGGAGCCATATGTTCAAATGATATACATGCACAAAATAAATGAGTGTGATATAATTAAGTGGCAACAGTTTCTCTAAGCACACATGATTTTTCTGCAGTCTACACACTTCACAAAAACATACCAATCAAACTTCAATGAACGGCTTTTTTGACCTCAACATTTATTTTCATGTGTTGATGTTCTTTTAATTTTATCTTTATTCTCAATTATGTTGTCATTATTGATTACTTTTGATGATAATCAGGTGCATATGAATTAATGACAGTGGGTGCTATGAATTGGCAAGTGTAATGATGGCTGCTCTGGTTTTGTTGGAGACAATGCTATCCTTTTCACTGACAGGTCCAAAGACTGGTGGATCATTCTGATGTATTTATATGCAAACACATCAACAGCTTATCTACATCAATTAATGGGTTAAGTGGGAGAGTGTGCGCATGATTTCACAATGGTTGAGAATTATAAAGGAGAACCATACTTACACAAGGCATACATGTGCATATTTCTGCCTTTCTGTGCACACAGATTACAAGCGTTGAACTGACACAGAGTTTTATTCGTCTGGCTCCTGGTGTTAGGCAGTGATTTCCTCCTCTCTGTTTCCGTGTCTGGTTGGCAGCTTGCTCAGTTGGATATGCTATCTGGCTAATGTATGATTGATTGTTGGAATAAGAGACACTCCACTGCCCCCGACTTTCCTCCCTCTCAACATGGTTAATGGGCCAGCCAAAGGCAGGTGCAGCTCTGTGTCTGCATGTATGTGTGTGTGTGTGTAAGTATGTGTTTGTGGGTGTCACAGACGACATCAGCGCAGGCATTTTAGCCCTATTATGTGATATTGATGGATATTCATGCCATTGGTGTCTATGTTTGTATTCATGTGAACACACGTAAGCAGGGTGTATCAGTATAAGTGGGAGTAACAGAGTCTGGCCGTGGCTGAGCCAAATGAAGCAGAATGAAACACGTGTTTGACGTGGAACGCGATTGAATCAAACGGCCCACTTATCGCATTACCCAGCCTCCGCCTTCCACCCCAACCCCACACCCGCTAACTCCTACTCATAAGCCCCCCCCCCACCCCCCCACCCCACACACACACATATACTCCACATCCACCCCTCTCTGCTTTAACCTGTCCTTGAAGCGCCGGACGTGCAGTCCATCAGAGGTCTTTTCCCTCAATGAGTCGGCCTTCACAAATTACTTAAGTATCCACCTTCCTCCATCCATCTACATTCCACAGTGTCTTTCCCCTTCATCTGCACCCCTATTATATGTTTTCTATAATCCTCCCTCCCACCCTTACAATAAACACTGGGGTCAGAGCGATGCTAAGTGCTTCCTGGCAATCATCATCAGTTTAGTGGTGGTATGCCTGTGTGTTATTATGTGTGTGTGTGTGGACTTGGTGGCTAGGGGAACAAGGGAGGGATGGAGGGGGTGTCTGTTCAAATGGCTTCCTAATCATTTTATCCCTGTTTTACAAAAGCGCATAATAAGTGATTTACAAAGGATTATCTGTGTAATATATATAGGTTTTTTTCTTTCTTTCTTTTTTTTGCAGTATCTTGGCCGTTCTCTTTCTTTGAATTTGCACCCTCCATCTCTCACTCTCTCTCTCCCTTGCTCCTCTTCAGGCACTTATGTAATGCTGTTAACAAAAGCAGGCCGCTTCACCCTGGCCGTGGAAGGGGAGAGGGCTGGGAGGATGGAGGGAAAGCGAGGGAGAAAGGGAAGAGATGAGTGGAATTTCAACGAGCTGTCCTTGATGACTGACCGGAGTAATGTCATGGTAACACTGCTGTTCTGTTGCAGGGTTGCCCTGGAATCAAATATATATGAATGTGTGTGTTTGATGCGTGGGAGGAAGAGCGTGGGAATGAGGAATAGGTTGATGTGATGAGAAAAGTGTGCATTTAATTCAAGTTTGAATTAGTGAAGGGAAGCTTCATAAATCATCATGATAATGATGTTTTGCTCCCCCTCCCTTCCTTATGTCTCTCTTTCCATTGGTCCTGACATACACATCAAAAGGTTTTCCCCTGACATGTGCTAATCATACATTTCTACATCTGCACTTAGATGTAACTGAAAGCATCAAGCCTGCTGAAGATAAATTTAACATTACCTTCTTCATTATGCTTCATAATCTGATGCCACACATTTAAGGCTTCTTTTCATCTAATCATAGTCATCCAACGCATCCAATCAGAGCCTTGCAAGCATACATCTTAACTCTTAGTTTCCTTTGTGGTGGCAACTACATTGTAACCAAGATTTCTCACACAACACCATTTACCAAACAATAATGTGATGGCTTTGAATGTGTCACAGTCAAGAAGTTCTAAATCAATGAAGCAGGTCAAATGTTTGATGCTGGCGTTCACCATCTTGTTCACCCAGTCTTGCATCCACCAGTGGGCCCACTGGCAACACCCCTCTGGTATTGAATGGGAGTACTAGCAAGTAGATTTATGAGGCCCCATTACCCTTTTATTACTGTAAGTAACAATGAATAATTGTTTGTAATCAGGACATTGGGTTGGTGAGAACAGTATTTGGTTCACCTCATATATCATTGGACAAATACTAGTGGTAAGGACAATGAGGGATGAGAGAGATATTGGGGAGAAACATCTCTTGTTTGTAATTGTTTAACCCCCAAGTGAATATGATCACGTACAATGGCAAGGAGGCACAAAGGCTTGGCACAGATACATATGTGTGCATACACAGATACCTCCACTGCTGACACACACACACACACACACACACACATGCACACACACGCACACACACACACACACACAGATATGTATTCTCAAATTGCTCTAGCAGGCAGTTGTTGGAGGAATTGCCTATTAACAAAGTGCAATTAATCACAGCAATGTGCTGGTCACCTGGGTAACTGAGAACCAGTGTGTACTGAGAGCAGCGGGGAGTGGGCTCCAGCGGTCTCTCTAAATGGCTCTAATATGACACACTGCGCTGTAAACACCGCTGCTTGGTTGTTTGTCAAAAGAACGCCTGGTGCACGCAAATACCAGACATTAGATGACAAACAGACTGTTTCATCATGCTGACGGGACTGTGAGCACAAATAAATAACTGCACTCTGTTGTTCAGTTCTCTTTTGTCTATCCACTTACGACCACATTGCTTTGCATTTGGCAAAGTGCAAATGTGCTTTCAGCTAATGTACTTACAACATATACTCTGCTGCGGCACGCTTTTCAATTTTCCTTCATGACACCAATGTTTGCCAAACCATCACATTTCAGAGGAATAACAATGAGATTTACTGCACACAATAAAACCTGCAATTCCCATACCAGATGCTCCCTAAGGGGTGTTAGCAGGTTGGATGATGAAGGCTGGTAAAACTACACTTCCCAAGGGGCAGAGCTTCATCGCCAGTGCTTCTTGTGGGGGTAATAAACTTCCATTGATCCACTGACAGCCCTGATTAAAATCAATCCTGAGTCCAGTGTGGCAGACTACAGGGACCATCAAACAAACAAGTAGAGATGGTGTGTTAGGGTGTTCTGCTTGCAAATGTGTTTCAATTGACACCCACTAAAACAATGGCTATCTAATTAAAATTTCCCTACTGCCTACAATACCCTTTTCCCTTTTACCACAGTCTCACAGTGTGCCTGTAAAGTAGCCAAGTATCAACTGTCATGGGAAAGTTCAGGTTTTTATGTCACACCTATATTTTGGGAGAGGTCGATGTCCTCACTACAGCAATTGTTTCTTTTTGAGTTGTGTTCACATGCAACTGTTGTACTCTTTGGGCAAAGCATAATTCAGCCTGCACTATGGTTCCTGAAACACATTAGCGATGCACAATTGAGTGTTTGCTATGAACATATGAGAGGAATTCAGGCATAATGTTTATTTTGTACCTATCTGCAAATCCTGGATTATATTTTACAATGAGTGGTTAATTGGACCAACAAAACCAAACACTGAGCTTTTATATAAAACAACAGGCAGGTGCTGTGAGCTCAGCAGAGAAAACATATGCATGGTGAAGAAGGTTGGACTTCATAACATAAATAGCCAGATATTTTTTTCAGAAGTTCAGAAGGGAACTAAACATGGCTAAAACACCAGTGAATATTGTACTTCCATTCAACAGGTGGTAAGACAAAGGACTCAACAACAAAGTAGTCATAACTATGTAATAAGCTAAAGGCTTGTATAGTGGTCAAAACTCAGTTAATACAGCTCTGCAATAAAAGAAGATTGTAAAAAAGCATGGTTAACGTATGGCTAACCATGGGAAAGATCACAATCATGGCTTAAAAAAAATGTTTTGGACGCAATCCTACGATGCCAGTGCTGAAAGCAAATGTTTGTATGACCATTCACTCTGGTCTCTGATTCCTAACCTTAGTTGCATTATATGGTCATCACACTACCTGCATTGGTATCAATTGTAATCAGGAGTTGTAAATTGCTTCTACATACACATTTCTATCTAACGATTAGACTGCAGAACAAATAACATGACTAAAAACAAGAAAAAAACAAACAACATTTGGAATATATTGCTTTACTAAAACATAAAATCTAAGACAACCTCAAATTGCATAAGCCTGGGAAAGTTTACAACTGAAAATGTCAGTGAAATGGAAGTTTTGTTGACAAAAGTGCAAATTATTTGGATGTTTTTTGTGAGCGTCTGATGATGACTCAGAAATTGAAAGAAATCAAAAAAGTCTATATAAAATGATGTACACAAGTAAATACACAGCAAAATACTACAAAAGCAGGCTGATCTAACAGGATTTCATGGTGATTTTCCTTTCTCGTATTTTCCCTATCCTTGATTCACTTTCCCTGGTGAAGTGATGATGCATCGTGGCCTCCAATATGTGGCCTGTGTGGATTGCATAATAAGGCAGTGAGGGAAACATTCACACAGGTATGCAATAACCGAAAATCAATGTATAAACATATACAGCATGTGACATACAGATGACATAAGCAACACACCCTCATAAAATGTTATTGAATAGAACAAGCTGTGAAACACATAATGTGGTGTCGACATAAATTATATGAGGATTACATTTCTTTGCCACAAACTGGATAATGTGACACCATAAATGGGAAACACTATTTTGATCTGTTCATCATGGGAAAAGATTAGAATGAACATTTAGGACACTAAATCTTTGGTTGGGGATCATCTTCAAGACAATTTGATTAAGGTTAAGGTTATGCCCAAGGTAAAAGAATCTCTCTTCAACAGTAGGGAAATAAAACTGATTCTGAATGTGGTGAATGGATCATAAAGCCATCTAATAACATACAGTGTGTCTCAGTATTGCTTTGGGTAAAATTTTGCATAAAATATATTAGGTCTGTAACCTGGGGGAGGTGTGGTACTCTCATGTCTCTTATTGCACCAGTGTAGGGTTATTGCAGCATCTGTTATTGATTGGACCATGCACAAGTAAGCCTTGTAAGCTCTCTCAGGCTGAGGGGACATCACTGACGACACAGCGCTGTCACGACTCTGACATATCAGCATCACGGGTTTCGCTGTACACAGCTGACATTTACGATGTGATACTGTTTGCCCTATGAGCATGTTGATTTTGTTGCAGCTTATTTTTTTAGTTATAGGTAGCTATAGCCATGCTGATGACAAACTGAATGTGATTTTATTTTAAACACTTCCTATTTTCTGTGTGAAGACACAGAAATTATTTTCCATCACTGTATGTTTGTTTTTTTGATTATTACACTAGAATACATTCTTGCAATAGTGCCTGCAGCACAAGCAGGAGGTCTCACCCTAATTCTGGGCACATTCTAGAAGAATAACAGCATTGTTAATGCTTTTGTCATTCACTGTGCATCTCCCTGTATTTGACAAAAGCTGACACCAAAGCTTGGCCATTATGGAACAACCAATGTTTAGCTTCCATACAGGTATATAAGGAGGCATACAGAAAGTTTGCAGATACTGCACATTATGACAAAACTGAAAAACACAAAAGCTCCAGAACGGCTACTAAATGGACTTTGTGGTAAATTTGTTCTCTCAACTGCTATTTCCAGGGTCAAGGATAAACTTTGAACCTCAGATTTTAAGCCAAAAAAGTCTAGGTCAAAAAGCTTATGTAAAAAATCATCTACAATTCCATGATGAACTCCATCTGGTAATGAAGATCATGTGATCTAATCAAGAGCTCCACAACAGCTATTAAATGGACCTTGATGTGAGATTGTTCTTGATTCCCGTTTCTATATTTTGCTTATTTAATTAATTTAATTAAAAATACACAGTTGTATCATACATGCTTTTGTGAATGGCTGATTAATGTGATCAGTCATGCTTCTGATATAAATGAAATGGAAGCAGAGGAACAGTGGTTTACAATTCATGTGAAGAAAGGATAAAATAGTGTCAGAGAGCGATGGGAGGAGAATCCATGGTATCTAATACTCACCCAGATGGGGTCGAGTGTATCCAGCACTGATCCAATACTGCTGATTGTCAGCGAAATGGTCAGCTTGAGCAGAATACATGAAGCAAAGTGCTTCCAATAACTCTTCCAGAACAGCCTTGCAAAAGGCCTCAGGACATCACATGATGATTAAAAGGAAAAGTGAATCTCTATTATTCCACTGACCCTGATCTTTTTAAGCCATACCCTGCTGGTTTCCTCATGCAAATGAGCCAACTGATGGATATAACCCACGTTGGTGCCAGCCTCTTGGCCAGTGACTCATCATCAACACTGGATCCAGTATAGCCTCTGAACTGAGGCAGTTGGGCTCTGAAACCTGGTAATTAGCACAACACTTGCCATTAAATGATGTTATTGGCTGCTGAAAGGCTCAGGAGAAAGGTCTATTTGAACTTGGAAGACTTACAGGCGTTAAGAGTTGGAGAAAAAAGGGAAACAATGCTGCAGGATTCAGGAGAATGAGGAGAAGATCAGCAATGAGTCATGAATAGAAATAACCCAGCTCCCAGTCTCAAAAGATGAGCAGAGTTCTTCGAGATGGGAAAGTTTGATGTGCTCTTGATTGGTTTTGAAGTTGGAGTGCCCCTCTACTTTTGAGAATCGACATGCCTACCCATTGTGCATCCTTGTGATCGATGAGCAAGCACATTATTCGCTTTTGACAATGTTGTGGAGCACACACTTTCCAAACAGATTGATTTTGCACCTGACAGAATGGGCATATGAAAAAAAAGGGTGTTTCAATTTGCTTGGAATTCTACTAGAGCACCTCATTTTGCAAGATCAATATCACTACACGATTTACAACACCAAACTCCAGCATTATCTTCCAGGGAAAAAAAAAAAAAGTCATTAAAACGAATCTATCTGTGATTCACTAGAGGAACAGGGTTGTGTTTTCCCGAGAAACAGGGGATGATGTACTAGCACTACTACATGTCAGATTATATCTAAAAAGGGGCTAATATTGTACAGATTAAGTTTTTAAACTTGAATAACTTTAGAATAAGGCCAAATTTTACATTTTAGTCATTTGTTATGCAGTTTGATGAGCTCCGCAATCCAATTTCCCACTTGGCTTGTGTCAAAAGACCTGTTATAAACTGTAGCAAGCTTGTTTTAATACTATTGGAGTAGTATTTTTCGTGTTGTAACTAACTGAAGCACTGACTGACACTACAGTGAACTGCCATTGCTGCAAAACAGAAAGAGAATATTGTCTACATCTTCCATATTTTTCATTTTTTTTGTCTTGTTTTCCATTCAAAGTAGAAGTGAAAGAACCTTTATTTTTTGTTAATATTTTTAAGGATGCAGCCATTTTGTTTGGGTAAAGCCTTATTGGAATTTATCAACAGACAAAACTGACTGGGACGTATGTTATTGCGTCCATTGTGACCGGTTGATATAACCATACAGTGTGTGCAAAGAAGTTGCATGTTTTGGCTGTGCATATGGGGTGATTAAAACATGTACTCTAAGTTAACACAATGCACAAAATTAATTAAGTTGCGCAGTAAAGTTAGGGTTAGTTTGGTGCATGGAGCTTCTATGGTTCCCAACCACTAGCAAAACATATATCTTTATAGCCTTTCCTACAGTAGAAGACAGAAACAAATGGAATATACTGTATCAATATTTTATGCATGTATCATAAAATATACAGTAGTTATTAGGGAAAGCTCTCTGAAAAATGTCTGACCTATGTACAGTATACTACATGTATGGAAAGCAAAGCAAAAATTAACTTTCAAGTGTGGAATGCATAAACTCACTTGAAATTTTTGCAGCACAGGCAAGAACCTAAATCCGTCTTTACCTTTGTCCTCAGGAACTACTACTGCCATGTTGCAATCTACAGTGCTCATAAGCTACTTCATGTATTTCCATCACTGCCCCCAACAAAAAAACACTTTAAAGGTATGCTTTTCATATCCACTGCCGCCCAAGGCTACTACACACAGCATGCCTCAATGCACATAATGATATAATGTTGAATGTGATATGCATATGTAACCCATGTTATTGTATCTTCTCCTTTCCCCCTGACTGTGAACACCTGTTATCCTTTTAACATGTATGCTACACGCACTTATAGCTAGATGAGTCGTTTATATTAGTGCAGCAATTTCCCCTTGACAAGCTCTTGTATGTTTATTGTATATGATGAATAACAAAGTTATTATTCTAACCTGAGGCGCTGCATCAGCATCTCTCTGTGTGTGTGTGTGTGTGTGTGTGTGTGTGTGTGTGTGTGTTTGTAATATACAGTACCAGTCAAAAGTTTATTCACACCTTCCCATTCACTTGAATGAGAAACTGTGTCCAAACTTTTAACTGGTAATATATGAAATACCAAACTGCAACCAGACTTATGTGAGGAAGAAAAATATGTTATTCTTTGACACTAACGCCACACAAACAAGCACACACAGTCTTATGTGTGTGTGTGTGTGTGTGTATGTGTGATTTGATGGAAGGAAGTGAATGAGAGCAGGAGAGAGAGCGACCAGAAACAAACAAATCCCTTTCAGCACCATCTGCAGTTGGTAACAAAACTATTTTAATCCTATAATACTTAACAGATGACTAGACTTTAATTTAGGATTCACAATAAGCAAACACATGCACCTCTAACTAGGCTTAATCTGCTCATATGTTAACTGTAAAAGTGTCAAAATAGAGAACTATTCAGTGTATATCAGGCATATCAGATGTATGCAAAACAAGACATCAAATTACCTCTTGGTGACAGAAAAAGCAGCCAATTTCTACACCAACACACTTTTTTTTTTTTTTTTGCATTAGTTGTTGTTCCATGTGTCACAATGCAGGTGTCTCCCAGGGCAACCAGCCTGTGAGCCAACCAGGATTGATGTTTAATGAGGATGACTCTCACTAGCTCCTTATCACAGTCATGTCACCCAACAGTGACACTTTTAATACCGCACGTCACTCAAGATGCACCGCACAATGCCAGGAGGACTATCAGCAACCACTTACCTGCACTACATACACATATTTACACACACATACACACAGAAAAGTCCGCAAAGACATGCATGTATTATGCTCTATATTACACACACATACACATCCTGAGGCAAGACAAGCAGTGTGTAGTTCATCATCGGCGGTTGCATGACTGCGGTAGAGCAGACAGGAGATAAGGAGCCTAGATCCTTATAGAGTTTTAATGGAACGACATGGCATCAAAGGGGATCAGAGGCCAGACAGACTGATAGAGCAGAGGTATTTAGTTTGAGCCACTCCCTAGGACACCTTGTATTGTTGACATTTTGCTCAGGAACTACATAGAGAAACAGGGCACCAAATTCCATCTTATCTCAGCTCTGTGTTCAACAGGTTGGAGGCTGGTCCAAGTGGTCTTGGCAAATGGCAAAGCAAACATCAGAGCGTTTGTTTGTATGCGTGCACCTGAGCATATGTGGGTCGGAGGTAGCGAGAGTGCTTTTTCTGAGTGCTGCAGTAGAGAGGTAATTGTCAATTGTGCATCATCTTGTGACACATCAGATCAAAGGCATTATGAGGTGGAGAAGTAGTCAAGGCCCTCGTCCTCGCTGCTGACTCATTGCTGTTTCTCTTCCATTCATGTGTCACTGATCACTTTTTCTCTCTTTTTAGTGGCTCAATAAAAAGCGTGCATTGCAAAAAAAAAAGAACTGCAAAACAACCAAAAAGCAACAGCAACAGCAACGTCTCAACACAGACAAACCGAGCCAGCAAACAAATGCAAGCGGCAGTCAGGCGACCATGACATTTTTGCAAAGCATTTCAAGGAAATAGAAGGTGACATTATCCATTAAACAAAACCTTTTGTGACATCATGTGGGATTGCTTCTGAGAAGTTGGAGGTTCTTGGCAAACCAAATCCCCCCAAACCAAGGGCAGCAACCCCGTTGCTTGACATTTCCCTGTGAGTGGAGGAGATAAACTGATGGAAAATGTATGTGAAGGCAACATAATAACTTTAATTAGCTACACAGAAGGATAGACGTGTCCAATAATTATTCTGATATATTAAAAGACACAGCTTTCCCTATTCATTATTTTTATGCCTTCATTTGTGGCCTGCTGCCAAAGAAAAATAAGACGTTTCTATTTTAGGACATTCAATTCAATAAAATAAACAGGTTTGTTTTTTATTTTGTGTGTTGATTTGGGTCAGATATTTGGAGAGATGTCCTCAAGTTCTTTCAAGTTGTACAAGTGTGAGGACTTTCAAGGCCTTGTAATGGGTAAACTGGTACTGCTGTTGGATGCCAGGTGATTACATAGTTTGATTACTCTTTTATGTATGCTAATTAGAAGGAACATTAAACTAATTCTGCTCTGCGGATTGTCTTTTTTTTTTCCCTCTTTAGCTGTTGTCCTATTTTTCATATGGTAAGTAGTCCCTTATTAAGATAAAGTATTGTACAAATAGTTCAAAGCGCCATTTTGATCATATAGTAAGGCTCTTCTTTTTGGCAGTTGTGTAGAAAATTATAATATTAATGCTGATAGTATTGTAATAATAATATAATGTAACTGGGGGTGTTTCAATATAATAGGCATCATACTAAATCGTCCTAATAACTTCTCGATTACTCACGCTTAAAATGTGAAAAATAATAAAAATACTTGACTTTGTTTTAAATGTGATTTCAAAGCACTGTACTTTCACACTGCAGTAGAATTTACATGGCATAACAGATCAGATATTCAGCGTTAAAGCTGCACCAGTCAATATTTATATATTAACAAGTGATCAAATGACTATGAATAATGTAAAAGGACTCGCTGAAAGTGATGAACATAGGGAGAAATATCACCCAGCTCTGCAGTTCCCTGCTGCTCTACAGAGCGCTTTAGTCTAATTCCACTTGTTTTAGTTTGTTTTAGCATGCAACTCTGCTTTCATAAACCATGTTTGCAGCAGGCAACAGTTTTCTGTGAAAAATCACTGATAAACACAGTAAACGATGCCAACAGACAACGTTAGTGTCTAGTTGGTGTACATTTAGCAGCTAGAGATTATTTCCCCCAGGAATTGGTGGAGACCAAAAACAGAGATAAAATGAAAATTATGATTTTTTTTTTTCCTGAGACTTCATGTCCCAAAATGTTGTATTGTATGTTGTGTGTTGTATTGTTGCTCTGTGGCCATTAACTGCTTGAATGATTGCTCTGACATTGTTCTGATGCATTGTGGTACTTTTGAAATTCATAGATAGATATTTCTATTTAAAAAAAGAAAAATTCTAAACTCTGTCTGTGTTTTTATACAATGTTGAATTAGAAAATTTGAATAATTTCATCGTCCAAAAAAAAACCTTTGTTCATCTTTCCTTGTCCCTCTCACACTGTCACTTCTTTCCTCTTTTTACCATTCTCTCCCAGTGCTTCCCGCACATTGCCCGCCATGTCCCCTCCTCCTCTGTTTGTTAAACACTGTGGCTAATGAAGCCGCTTTTCTCCGTTTTCTAAATACACTCGTGATTAGCATCCACACATACCTGCAGGCAGCCAGCTCATGTGTTGTTGGCTCTGTATTCCACTGATTAAATAAATCTGTCTACAATTTATAACTGTTTAACATCCAAAGATTTATAATTCATTGTTCTTTTGCTTCCGTGGCGGAAAGGGGAGTCGGGGAAAGACTGAGAGAGAGCGAAAGGAATTACCCTGATGCAATGCAGCCGTGAAACATGCTTTCATATTTGAAACAAATATATATGGTGATGACTATTTACAGTATTCTACATGGAAGTCTGAGCTGCTTTTGCTTTCTATTCACAAACACTTAAATTAACTTAAAAAAAAAAGTTATAGCAAATGCATGAGCTACATTTGCACTTATATTTCTGAAGACAGTCACATCCCTGAGCGGGTCAATTGGAACTGTGAGTCGCTCAGTGACTGACTTAACTGTTGCTGTAAGCTAACTGCTCTCTTTACTCTTGTTTGCTCCCAAACATATCGGGCACCAATTAGGCAACATTATTCAAACATTTTCTGACGGCCTTGGTGTACTGTAGATCTCACTGCAGTCCCCTGTCACTTTGCTTATTATGCACACTCCTCCTTGAAATTAAACATCCACAAACGCAAACCTCCCTCTCTAGGCACGTCGAGTGAGGAGGAAATGTACACATGGATCAGACTTGAATCAACATCATTACTGTGCGCCGTTCCTCTCTGGAGTGGAGCGGAGCTGATTTTTTTTTTTTTTTTTTAAGTACATGCTGGTGGCTTTGATCCTAAGGTCTATAGTACAGACTCCCTCCTCCCATCCTTACCACCCGTCACATTTGGTAATGAGACATCTTGGTCAAAAGGAGAGTAAACATTCACAGGCACATATGTACAAGATGCAGACATACATATTTATGAGATCTCTCTTTCTCTCAAACTGAGCCACAAACTGCCGGTATTACAGCAGGAGTTCATGCTCTCTGTCTTCATCCCACTGTTTTTTGTCAGAACGTTCATCATCTTTGTCCCATCCTACATTTTTTATCTCTAACCTCTCCCCTTTTGCATATCATTAATTTATATTAATTTATCTTCATTGAAATCTGTCTAGACTTACCACATCTCCTGCCCTTTTTCTCCTTTCCTCCTTTGACCATGACTCTGCCTGACTTTTTCTTCTCTCCATCTCTGCCCTTTCAGTCATACCATGTTTTCTTGGCATTTTCAAGACGGAGGAAGAGAGCGGAGGAGAGCTCTAACCAATTGTGTAGCTCTCTTTGACAACTGATTTTTTCTCGTGTCCCTGGGGATGTTATGTATTCCAATAAGGTTTATGCAACACTATATAGCCCCGCTGTTTATTTTTGGTGTTATGACAATATATTTTTTTTATTTTGAGACATTGGTATTAGACAGAAGCTGACATCCAGACAAATTCAACAAAGAGCTGAAGTAACAATTCTCTCAAACTTGCACACAATAAAACAAACTCTTAAACTGATTTTTTTGTTGTTGTTGTTTTGCTTTAAAACATTTGCCTGACTTCAAATAATGATTCTTTTCATTTTGGAATAATACACATTTTTGATTCATCCATTCATTGTTTAGTTCACAAAATGTCAGAAAATAAGATAACAAGAACAACTTTGCCCTGATCCAAAACCTCATCTTACATATCATGGTCTTGAATGGCTATCTCTAACTCTGGGAATGTTGACATTTCAGTCACAGATCCACTCTTAAGACTTGTTATAGGAACACGGTTGAAAATAGGAACTCCCTGGATTCTTAGTGACCTATAAACTGAGACAAAATGACATCAGATTGGTGTAAAGTAACAAAAAACATGTTTTTTTTCTAACAGAAAAGGGTCTCGTCCTGCAGCTCTGAGACTGAAATGTTCACATTTTGTGAGACCGTGCTATGGTCATCTTCCAATTTAATAGTGATATTAGACACGGAGAAGCTACAAATCCTCACATTAGATAAACTGGAGACTACCAAGTCATTTGCATTTGATAAATTACTTAAAATAATTTTAAAAGATATTAAAAAAATGATTCACAGACTATGATCGAATGGGGGATGGGCTTTTCAGAGTGGAAAAAAGGAGAAATACCGCAAACTGCTACTGTGTTACATCTCTGTCAGGATCCTTTCAGTGATGGTCTAAGAGGGCGAAGTAACAATGTTAGCGCTCATCATGGGGATTCATTTTCTGCAGACATTAAGCCAGATTTATGGGAAAACGGCAATATGCTGTGGAATCCTGATGTGATCAACTTCATTCACTTATCCTGTTACCCACTTCATCCACCTAACGTGCTACACCGGGGGAGTCTGCGCTGAAATCAGGATTCAGTTGGCAATAAGGGGAAACTTAATCACTTCTTGTTCCCTTAATTGGGAACACTCAGGACTCAGGACTTAACCCAGGGCACCACTCTTTCTGTCCAGGAGTAACTTATACTCTACTTAGCTTTAATTAGTGAGAGTGAACCATTTATGGTCCATGTACTATGTTGTCTCTTATAAATATGACAAAATTATATTGAGGGCTATATTCTTTACTATTTTATATTACTTAGTATTCAACTCCCTCATTGTTTTCCTTTTTGTGCACAATAAAATCTTTTCTGCTTGAAACCATGATGGTACTGTACACAATATACACAATACTGCCAGTTCTACAGTAAAAGTGGTTAAATTACTGTCAATCAAGGGTGATGCAGTATGTGTACAGTCTATAAGGTGCAGCTATTTTGGGTATTTAAGGGCTGCTCGCTTCCCCCATGCCCTCCCTTAGAACCTCCTAATATTTTCCTCCCTTCTTGTCTCTCCTCCTCCTCCTCCCTCTCACTCCTCTTTTCTCAGATTTTACTCTACCATAATCCAATCAGTCTCGTTTGACATTTAAATTGAGTCTCAGTGGGGGCCTATTGGACGAAAGAGTAGGAAAAGGAGAGAAGGGGGCAATAGTCACCCCGACACTTTTTACTTCAAGCTTCCTCTTGTTTTTGGAATGACATATTGGCAGGGAGAATACTGTGGGCATATGTGGCTTTTTGTGTTCACTGGCATATATACGTGTATGTGTGTGTGTGTGTGTGTGTGTGTGTGTGTGTGTGTGTGTGTGTGTGTGTGAGAGAGGCATGCCTCCAGCGCAGTGCAATGACAGGCAGCCTAATGAAAAGCTGGGTTCTGATTGACTGGCTGACAAAGCGGCCCACTGCATAATTATGTCTTGAATAATAGATGCACATACTTACACTTCCATGGCCGCACTAGCCTAGCCAACTCAGTTTCTCCATCAGGCCAGCAAAGCTCATGAAGCTTAGCTTAGTCATGGCCAGCTTTGCCCCACATCCACAGATTGCACACATTTCCATATCGGCTTTGTCCCCCAAACCACTTGGACATGCATGGGCAATAATACTGTGCACATGTTGCAGCAATATTAGTCTTATTATCTCAGAGCATGAGAATTATGTACCCTGGTTGTGCCAGCTGATACGTATGTCAGTCAGCCTTGCCCCAAGCAAAAACCCAATCTCTAGCCGTACAGCTTTAATAGCAGCAGCTTGCAATGTCAGCCCCAGCTTGACAACTAGCTCTAATTTCATTAGCTCTCACCACAAGCTGCCCTGACTGCAGCTCCAGTTGCAGCACTGTTTCAGTGTATTCACATTGGACCCTTGAGCAGTCCTAGAACAAACTCAGTTACATACCAAAGCTAAAGCTATATGCACGTCACAGTCATCTCCCACATCTCCCTTTCTCTCTTTAGACACTTCTGATCTTATGATTAGCTGTCAGCTATTGATTCTGATTAGGGCTGCAACTAACAATTATTTTCATTATCATTTTGTTTCTCTCAATTAATCAATTCAATTGTTTTGTCTATAAAGTGACCGAATATAATGAAAAATGCTCTAATTTCTTAGAGCCAAGGTGATTTCATCAAACGTATGACACATAAAAGCTTCAAATCCTCACATTTGAAAAGCTGCAACCACCAAATATTTGTCATTTTCCCTTTAAAAGTGAATAAAACAATTTGACTTTCTATAGATCAACTAATCGACTAATTGCCTAGTTCTGATACAAGTTGTGCACGATTACTGCTTGACATGAGCAGGGCATTTAATAAGTCTTGAAGACTATTTGAGTAGTGGTGCCTTCGTGGTCGAAACTTGTATTGACAAATTTTTTGACTACTTGGGGGCAGCACAATAAGCTATGAACACAACACTAACATATTATCACCTTATAAAGTGGATATGGTGAACATTAACAAACAGCTTCATATTTATACATCCAGCAAACATGAAGTAACATTAGCATTCATTTAGAGTAGTGTTTCTGGTCATGCAGTAAATTTGAGTCCAATATTCACTCTCTCTTTAGCTCTGTTTTGGTCTCAATCAACTCCTGAAGAAATATCTGGCACTTTAGCTGCTAACTGCTCCATTATGTTCACTAACTAGTCACTAACTTTGTCTGTCGTTGCTGGGCAGGCAGTGTGCAGTGGGTTTACTTAGGTTTTTTCCACCGAAAACAGCTGCCTGCTCTGTCTGGTAATGAGTTTAATAAGAACCAAAACAATGTAAGTTGCAGGCTGTAAAACCAAAACAACGTGCTGAAAGATGCTAAAACACTGCTGAGGATAACTGCAGCTTTCACATTACACACAGTCAATTGATCCACTGTCAATATAAAAATATTGATATTGTTACTAGGATTTCTGCTTTCTAACATAATTCCTATTTTTCCCCCTTTTTTTACTGTGCTAACTCCACAGACATGTGGCATTGTACACCACTCTGAATTCAATTAATATACTTAAACATCCCCTTCTCTGTGCTGGTGAAACAAAGGTGCTGGTTTCTGGAATGCTAAATCTTTAGTGTATGCATTTGTGATATAATATTATAATATGAATACTTTTATATTGCTGTTCTCTGATTTATGTGGCTATTACAACTGTTTATCTTTACAGTCTTCTGCAGTCAGAATCTTGGCAGAAAAAAGACAATAATCCATACTGTACTACATACAGTCAAACCTTCCATACCCTCCCCTCCCCTAACTGTCTAATTCATGTAACTTCAGCGTGCTCCTACTGATAAACATGACAAAGGCTAACAGCATCCTGTGTTCACTCTATCTGATGTTATTACAGCACATACACTACCAAGCAACCTCTAAACACTAGATGTAGGCTTTTTATCCATCACAGCAGTGAAAAAGAGAACTGCAGGCAGCAGAGCTTTCTATACTACGTGCTCCCTCTCTATGAAACACTCCCTGCTGTGAATAGACAAAAAAATTGCACAGACGTCTTCAAAAACAAGCTTTACACCAATACTTTTTTTCTCAATTGATGATACTTCACACTTAAACTTGCACAATTACCAGGAGCATCTGAGGCTCTAGATAAAGCAAGGTGAGACTGGGGAGTTATTACTAGTTCAATATATTGTTATTTAGTTTATCTTTTATTTGGTTTAACTTGTGTGCATTCTAACTGTTTTCCATGTATTGTTCATACTGTGACCATTGTGTTGTCCATTAACAGTAATTTAAGGGCTTCGCAAACAAGCAGCCGATATGTGATATGATGCATCCAAGGGATGATGAATTGACTAATTTTAGATTAGAATCAGGGATCATTGGTGTGTAGTGGCAGACTGGGAGAGTTTCACAACTGATCCACAGTCAACACACACTCCTCACCACACAAACGTGTGTATAACACAATATTATCTTTAAACTTGTGTTACTGACAAATATATCAGAATCAAATATTTATGTTGGTATCAAAGGCTGTGCATCAAAAGGTGTCACTCTGTGTATGCATATTTAAGCACAGGAAGAAGTGCAAATCTCCCACAGGGACAAAGCTCACAGGTTAATGGTGGGATGGTGGTGAGAGAAAAGGAAAATCCATATATAGCAGTGACTGAAGAGCAGTGTTGGCTGCAAATTGGCATCAGCATAATGAACAGATACAGTAAGCACTGAGGTATACAATACAATGTAAAAGTCAGTCTATTTGAGAATACAGCTCTCATGAAAAACACCACCAAACACAAAAATAGCAGCACTGAAGTTGTCTGCCATAACTAGTTTCAAGGCTTCACTTTAAACACCCCCTGTTATATTTAGCCTCTTGTTTATTTTGTGCATGCATGCTCAACTTATAACTGACAATTTCAACAACCACCTGAAGGCAGCATGCTGTTAATTTGTCAGGTTGACTTGGCCACTATTTATGCACAGCCTAATCTGTCTGTCATTGTCAGTTCAACACAAAAATGGTGGAGTGCACCAAAGAATAGTTGCAGAGGAAAGGAAGATTTATGAGACAAAATCAGTCATCACACACATAGGAGCTGGCCAGCCAGCCTGCAGCACAATAACCAAACCGTCATCTTTTTATATTAGTGTTGCTGGACTTGCCACCAGCCCACAGGTCCACCAACTCCCACTTCAACAGGTGGCCAGTCCACCCCTGCTGGCATGGCAAACCTTTACAGTATACTTTGCAAACCAAGCTAAATTAAAACTGATGCAGCAGTCAGAGTAAGTTTGGGTCTTATTTGTCCCTGTTCTGTTGACATATCCTGTTGGTTTCCCTCATTCTCTCCCCTATTAGTGCACAAACATCTCAGTGCCACATCCTCCACTCCTGACTTGAGGTGGAAGTGGATGTGTTAGTGTGCTCAGGATGTGACTCAAGATGATGCAACAGGCTTTAATGTATAAGGTAATTAATGCACTGAGTCAAAGAGCTGAGAATGAGGCCAAATCAAGGAAAGAATCCCAGTTGAATCTATGCAGGCTTCTCCGTATTGAAAATGCCTGACAGTCATATCTTGTACTAATTTTGCTAGGAAATAATGTAATTCACTCCAATCATGCTGCTCCCGTTCCCTTGTCTCAGCAGTTGTCATCTCTCCCTCCCACCTCTCGCTCAAATAAAACATATGACAAGCTGCCCAAAAGTTTACCACTCTGTTCTATTCCCATCCTGCATGTCCCTAATCAAGTTCCAGCGTCAGCTACAAGCCCAGCCCAGAATCTGGTCTAGCCAAGGGCCAAGCCACCTAATAGCAAATCAAATTTTAACCCCTGTGTGCCTGTCTTAGAAAGTCTGACTTCAGCCTGCAGATTCAAATTAACTCTAGTCTCCTGTTTCACTCCAGTCCTGAAAACCAAGTCAAGTCTGAGACCTCAGCTTCCAGCTCCAAAATGGAGGCAGAATCTTGAGTCTAAAAATCTTACTCTGATTTAACCAACTCTGGAGGAAAATAACTATAACCACATCATTTACTGTATGTCATGTATTGTCAAGAAACATAGGCTATCTCTGCTACACAGCTATAAGACAATACTTCATACTATCATTTGGTGCCAGAATAGTTTGCTACTCTGTACCAAAACATTTTCTTAGCTACTTCAACCTCAAATCTGTGAGGGAAAGCTGATGTGCTTTGGTTGAAACTGAAGTGTTTGTCTCTTCTATCTCTATCAGTAGCCTACCAGACATCAGGGCAAGCATCACAGAGTATGAAATACAGCAGTGCTATATGATTGAATGGCTGACCTGAATTTGGCTCCTAGGGGATTCTTTTTGGAACAACTGCCATAGAAAACTGCCACTAAAAGATGTAAAGTCAACAAACTTCTCATTCCACATGTAACAACATACCTCTGCTATGCAATAGGATGACATAACTGTACTTGACCCAGTGCAAACCAGTCTAATTCAAGATTAATTTTTAAGTGTTCTTTGCTTTTATTAGGGGTTTTGCTCCGTTTGTCAGGGTACTGACGCATACCTTACACCCTGAATTATCCTCAAATGATCTCATATCTAAAAGAACAAGCAACATTTTTACATATAATCAACAATGACTTGACAAGTTGGCTTCGTGTGATACTTGACCTACTGACCTTTACCAGTGATCACCAGGAAATGCGATGGTGCCAACAAGACCCGACTTTCCCTCCACAAGTCTCTGGCACTGCTTCAGCCTCCCACCCCTGCTGTCTGCTTGCGCTTCAGTGACCTGTAACAACCAATAACATCACGACAGAGACAAGCAAGCTATCTAATCAGAGAACAAAACGCCTTCATTCAAACAGAAACTTTCAGTCGAGTGAAGAACTGATGCATAGTGCATAACACTATACTGCTTTGTCATTTGCTGTATAATATGACTTTTTAGGCTGGTTATCTGAAGTATCTTGCAGCACCCTTTGTTCAATTGAAGCACAGTCCTGAAATGCCGAGGAGAAATGTGAGTAGGTGGGTGTGAGACAGGGATTGTTTTAATCTGCTGCATAGTGGAGGCTGGGAAGTGAATTTTGAAGGTCAGAAATTCTAGTGCACTGAAAAAAGAGAAACAACTGTGTCATTTATTTGAAGTGCATTTTTATATTGATCTAATCAAAAATCATGGTTTCCAGTTTAAACCTGTTTTGTTCAGTTTGCTTAAAAGCAAATAAATCTCCCCACAGAAAAATCAAAAGCAATAATTTTACTAAAATAGTCTTTTCACTTCAAATCAGAGGTTTCCATGTCATGTGACCACATGGTGTCAGGTTGCTCCCAGTCAAGTTTTGCTCTCTGCCATTACCTCACTTTGAAAGTGAAGACCGTCTTTTTAAAGAAGAGAGAAAATGCTTTCAAAAAAGGTAAGAATTCAAAATTTTGTTGTGGGAATGTCTTTTCCATGCACATTCAAGGTGGCAGGATGGACAACTACTTTACAGACTGTCTGTGTATTTTGCTCACGTGTTAACTAATGATAGCTAAACCAGGTTATTTGCATTCATTTCTCATGCAAGAGACAATGCTTTCGTTGCTTCCATTTGACAAGTGCAAAGTTAATATTGTTGCTAATGTTATTTTGCTGTCACATAAGGAAAAAATAATGTAGTACAATAAGGCTCGTTTTCTATAGTACTTGAATAAACTAGGAGAGGGCCTGTCCTGCTCTGTGTCTGGACCAAACTCCAGGTCTGAAAAGTGAAGCCAACATGGAAGTGCTTAATGGCCAGCAGGGGGTGACTCCACTGGCTCCAAAAAGAAGTCTGATTGTATGGAAGTCTATGAGAAACTTGTCACTTCATTTATTACTTCAGTAAACACTTTCCTAATAAGATTATGATTTCAATCGCTAGTTTCAAGTCTTCTTCAATATAGCATGATATTCATTTTGTAAATTATGGTCCCATTTAGAGTAAAATAGACAATAAAGCAGGGTATGCTTTAGGGCATGGTTACGGAGATGAAATATAAGGTGAGAAACAGAATCTTCTAGTAAAACATTGTTTCAGGTTGATAACCAGCTGTACTGAATGTGTGATTTTTTTTTGTTTGTTTGCAGATATTTGTAAAAAAAAAACAAACAATCAAAAGCATGTGTATAAATGTAAATTGATTAATTACTTTTGTTTAATTCGGATTATAATTCTTTTAATTTACATAGGAGTCAACATTTTATGTTGCTGTTCTTTTTATTTTATCCTTAGTTGTGTCACCTTGTAAAGTCGATTTAGATATGAGTGCTACACACTAATCATTGATTACATTTCTGAGATATCACTGCCCGACGATGGTTTACAGGTCCATGTGATGAATTAATGATATGGATGCTATAAAGAGCCGCACAGCCGTGGGTAATGGTTGCCTATAATGACAGCTGTTCTGCTGTTGGAGAACCTTGCAGGTGCAGCACAATCGGTGAAACGGCACTTGTGTACACCGACAGGTGTACAGACAGGTGGAGCACGCAACAAACTGATATGAAAATGGCTGGTTCAGGGTGTGTCGTCTTCCATTTATGGCTAATTATGGGAGTGGAAATGAGGCTTGTGCAGGTGCGCCCAGTTCCTCAATGACTAAGATTTATAAAACAGAACCATGCATTCACACCGCTTTATAAATCTGACGAAAAAAATACGTATGCATATTTATGGCTTTGTGCGTACACACAGTTTTAATCATCAATCTACGCAGAGTTTTATGCATCTGGCCCCTGCAGTTTTCTAGGAGTTTGTTCCAGATATGTGGTGCATAAAAACTGAACGCTGCTTCTCCATGTTTAGTTTTGACTCTGGGAACAGAAAGCAGTCCCAGATGACCTGAGAGGTCTTGAGTGGTTCATAACGTAGCTGCAGATCAGAAATGTATTTTGGCCTAAACCATTCAGTGCTTTATAAAACAATAGCAGTATTTTGAAATCTATTCTTTGACAGACAGGAAGCCAGTGTAAATATCTGAGGACTGGAGTGGACTTTTTTGGTCTTAGTAAGGACTTGAACAGCAGCGTTCTGAATCAACTGCAGCTGTCTGATCAATTTCTTTGGGAGACCTGTAAAGACACCGTTACAGTAGTCCAGTGTACTGAAGATAAATGCATGGACAAGTTTTTCCAAATCATTCAGGTCTGAGTCTATGACTACAGCAAGATTTCTGGCTTGGTTTGTGGTTTTTCACATTACCAATTGAAGCTGAGTGCTGACTTTTGAATTGTTCTTCCTAGGCTCCAAAAACAATTACTTCAGTTTTGTCTTTGTTTAATTGAAGAAAATTCTGGCACATCTAATCATTGATTTGTTCAATGCATTTACTCAGTGCTTGTATTGGACCATAGTCCCATGGTAATATGGTTATGTAAAATTTTGTGTTGTCTGCATAATTATGGTAACATATTTTGGTCTTTTCCATAATCTGAGTCAGTGGGAGCATGTATATGAGCAGAAAAGGCCTCAGAATGGAGCCTTGGGGAGCTCCGCATGTATTTTTGTCCACTCAGATGTGTAATGACCTATAGACACAAAGTAGTTCCTGTCCTTTAAGTAGGATTCAAACCAGTTTAGTGCTGTGCCAGAAGGTCCCACCCGGTTTTCCAGTCAGTCAAGTAATTGTTGTGGACGACTGTGTCAAATGCAGCACTGAGATTCAGTAATGCTAAGACTGAAATTCTGCCACTGTCTGTGTTTAAGTGGATGTCATTGGAGACTTTAACAAGAACAGTCTCAGTGCTGTGGTGTGGTCGAAATCCTGACTGGAACACATCAAAACACTTTTTTAGTGCCAAGAAGTTGTTCTGCTGTTGAAAAATGACTTTTTCAATGATTTTACTTAAAAAAAACAGAAGGTTTGATAGGGGCCTATAATTGTTTATTAGTAAAGTGTCTAGGTTGTTCTTTTGCAAGAGTAGCTTGATGACGGCAGTTTTCAGGGCCTGTGAGACCTGAGAGAAGAGACATGTCGACAATTTGTAGAAGATCTGAGGCCATGCAATTTGAAACATTTTTGAAAAAGCCTGTTGGCAGAATATCAAGGCAGGAGGAGGAGGATTTCAGATGTTGAATAATGTCCTCCAGGTTTTTATGGTTGATTGGATAAAATTGTGTCATACTACTTGAATTGAATTTTAAGTGGATACAGGGACAACACATATCCTGTACCTGATATGGAGGCACTGACTGCCTGTCTAGTTTTCTGAATTTTGTCAGTGAAGGAGGCAAACCCATTGCAGGCCCTGGTGGATATAAGTTCAGAGGCTACTGACACAGGAAGGCTCTTTCTAGATATCATAATGAACCTGGAGATTTGTTTTTTGCCACCTGTGTTCAGCTTTTTGACTCTCTTTTTTCTGTTCTTACCAGTGTGGCATTTCTCTATGGAGATCTTTTCTTACCGGAGACCACCTTGACCTTAGTGGATGCAATGGCATCAATAATTTGCAATTTTAGCATCAATATTATCCACAAGATAATTGACTGAGACCCAAGAGAGGGTGGGTGTGGAAGAGAAAACCTGAATAACCTGAATAAATATTTCACTTTCAAATATACTGTTTTGTGATTACCACTGAACATTTGTATGCATGGAGATAGCACTCTCAAAGAAAACACAGGAATGATCAGAGAAAGCAACATCAGTCACCACAACCTTGGAAATGTTCACACCCTTGGAGATGATTAGGTCTGTGCCCCTTGTTGTGCGTGGGCTCCATCACATGCTGAGTCAGCCCATCAAGAACACAGCACAGTTCTATAGTCCCTCTGCCATGGGGGTTGTCAACATGGATGTTAAAATCACCAACAATATCTACACAGTCAAAGTCAATACAGATTATAGACGATTATAGACAGCAGTTCAGCAAAGTCATCAAAAAAGGTTGCGCAGTATTTAGGTGGCCTGTAGATATTTAGGAACATTGCTCGAGAAGCAGCAATGAGCTGAAGAGCCACATATTCAAAAGAAAAATTTTTCATAAGATATCTGCTTGCATTGGAGGTAATCATTAAACAAAATGGCAACTCCACCTCCTTTCTTATGCACTCTATCTTCACTCATAAAACTGAAGTTGGGATGGGTTGACTTGATAAAAACAGCTGAACTATTACCTTGGTCTAACCAAGTTTCAGTTAAAACCATAAAATCAAGATTGTGCTCGACAATAAAATCATTGATTAAGAATGTTTTTCCTGCCAAAGACCTGATGCTTAATAAAGCTAATTTTAGTGTGTTAAAAGCATTATCTGCCCAATTTTTTGTGACAGGCTGTGGCTGATGAGGAATGGATGCTTAATTTGATAAGTTTGCAGAATGGTTGAGTGCTTCCTGTTTCTTAGCAGATTTAACATTCTTTTTCTATTACCTATCAAAACAGAAATTGAGGAAGCTGCCAGCACATTGAGCCCTGGCTTTTCCTGGGAAGAGTCATGAGTGCCATTAGACTTGCAGCCTGGACACAGCACATATCAGTTAGAGCTTGCTGTATTTTGGACACAGACAGGTGAACGCGCTGTGGTATTATCAGGCTGGGGAGACAGGATGATTTTGATTCCGACATGGAGGGACGTGGGGGGTAGAGGGAAGGTTATGGGCTTCGTAGCTGTGACAAGGCTTCAAAACGGCAGTCCACAAACCAATGAGTGATGTCACAGTGACTACGTCCATATTTTTTTACAGTCTATGGTCCCCCACCACACACACAGACAAACAGAGCTAGCAGCAGAACTAAGTGAGGCAAAGAAGGTGGAACTCTTTGGACACATTTTATCGAACTGACGGCTGAAATCCACGTCACTGTAAGTGACATAAACTTTTGGAATGAAACATGAAAGAACATTTCAACATCATTTATTAAAAATTGTATTTAACAAACAAAAAGTAATTTGACAGAGGTGACACACATTTGCCTGCCGTGTCTTTCATCCACAGCCAATGTGTTGACACAGCCACAGCTAGTTGTCTGTTTACCACATGTAATCGTTGAGTCTACAGCCATTTCAGACATACACCTTTTCGTTAATCTGACAGCAATTAAACCTGCTGGCTTCATAATTGATAAAATGCACCCTGGTCACTTTTCCTTAAAAGTTAGCTATCCCCTGTCTGAAAAGGGAAAAAAAAAAACAATGCAGCCCCTGCCCCTAGACCACCACACCTCCCTCTACCAGCGGTACCCTCCAAGCAGTGAATCCATTCAGATTAGCAACAGAGGGAGGGATGTGTGATGATAGTAGGTGTGATGATTAATTTGGTTGCCTTTATTATTTGATCTGTTCTCTATGTCTTTCCGGTGTTTTTTTCCTTTTTCCTCTCAGTCTGTCTGTGTGTGTGTGGTGTGGGCATATCTGTCTCTGTTCTGCTTTTCCCTCCACACACTTTCCCTCCACCCCTGACCTGCATTATCCTCGTTAGCCTTGCCCTGCTCCCAGTGTCTTCCCCAGCCAATCAACTCCCAGCCTGCCTTTGTGTCTACTCACCTGTTCCCCATTCCCTCAATAGTCCAGTTTATATTTTAGCCCTGGTTTTCAGTTCAGTCTTTGTTGAATCCTTTGTTCTGGTTCTGTTCTGTTTGTTCAGTCTTGTTCTGCATTCTATTTTGTTCTGGTCAGCCAGCTTTGTTTTTTGCCTGTGATTCTTTAATAAAGAAGTTTCTTCAGAGTTGATTGGCCTGCTGTCCTGCATTTGGGTCCAGTTCCTGCTACTCTTCATGACACAAGGATCCAACCAAACATGGACCAAACAGACGAACTAGGTGAGGTGCTTTACACCATTCACTACCTCTTGAACTTTTACAGCAGCACCTCCAGTATGGAGAAAAAGGAAGCTGTCCCAGCTGACCTGCAGCAACCCCCTGTTCCTGCTGGGCTGCAGCAATCTTCTGTTTCTGAGGTGCAACAGTCCTCTGTTTCTGAGTTGCACCAGCCCACTGTTTCTGAGTTTCAACAGCCCTGTCCCTGCCTTCCTGAAGTCATGGAGTCCATGGTCCTTGAGTTTCTGTTTAGCTGTTTCCTTTGGCTGCCAAGCTAGTCTGATTCCAGCTTTCCCAAGGAGACTTATTCTCCAGTTCCTAAATCCCCTGTGGCTCTGCCTCCAGACATTCCAGACCTTTAGTCAGTAGTCTCTGCCGACTCACAGCTAGACCTTCAAGACCATCAGTATGTTGTCTTCGCTGGCACTCAACCAGACCTACAGTTGGCTGTCTCCGCCGACCCACAGCCAGACCTTCCAGACCTTCTAGACCTTCAGTTGGTAGTTTCCACCAACCCACAGCCAGACCTTCTAGACCATCAGTTTGTCGTCTTTGCCTACACTCAACCAGACATCCAGTTGGCCATCTCCACTTACCCACAGCCAGACCTCCTAGATCATCAGTCAGCTATCTTCGCCAATGCCAAGTCAGATCTCCAGCTGCCCACCTCCTGCTCTGCACCCCAGCAGTCTGCCTCTTCTGCACCATGCCTTGATTTGCAGCCAAATCTTCTGGCGCTGCCTGCCCTTCCTGGCCTGCGCCTTTGTCGCTGACCTGCAGATTGGCCCAGCCTTCACCACTGACCTCCAGTGTGGCCCTTCACATCTGGTCATCCACCTGGTCGCCCTCCAGAGCGTGACTGGAGGGCGACCAGGTGGATGGTCATCCTCCAGTGTTGCAACCATCTGTCCTGCCTTCTGGTCTCCCTCCATAGCGATATCAGCCTTTGGTTCTACATACAGGCCGCCCACCTGAGATCTCTTGCTCTGTCCCCCTTCAGCCCCCAGGCCGCCCACGTGAGTGCAACGTTCCTGGTTCCCCATGCTCTGGTTGCCTGCCCAAGCACCATCATCCTGGCTACCTGCACGTTGCCCTGGCCAATGGACTGTCAGTTTTGGCCACCTCCTCCTCCCTTCTTTTGACAGCCATCCATCCTGTGTCCAATGGGGGGTTTTGGAGATGTCTAGGGCCATCCTTTGAGGGGGGAGGGGTTACTGTTATGATTCTGTCATGGTCTATATCTAGCTGGCATTCTCCATCAGTCCTCCAGAGACCCTCAGATTTTTCTCCTTGTTAGTTTGGACTGGACTGTGTGGGAGAGGGCTTATTTTGAGTTGGACCTTTGAAAGACTATCTGACATGATATTACTTTGGTTGCCTTTATTAGTTGGTCTGTTCTCTGTCTTCCTGGTGTTTTTTCCTCTGCCTCCCAGTCTGTCTCTGTGTGTGGTGTGAGCATGTCTGTCTCTGTTCTGCTTTCCCCTCCACACTTTCCCTTCACACCTTCCCTGCATTATCCTCATTAGCCCTGCCCTGCTCCCAGTGTCTTCCAGAGCCAATCAACTCCCAACCTTCCTTTGTGTCTAGTTAAGTGTTCCCCATTCCTTCTTCAGTTCAGTTTGTATTTTAGTCTTGGTTTTCAGTTCAATCTTTTTTGAATCCTTTGCTCCTGTTTGTTCTGGTTCTGTTCTGTTTGTTCAGTCTCATTCTGCATTCTGTTTTTTTCCAATCAGCCAGCTTTGTTTTTTGCCTGCGATTCTGTCATAAAGAAGTTTCTTTAGAATTACTTGGCCTGCTGTCCTGCATTTGGGTACATTTCCTGCTACTCCTCATGACAAGGTGACTGACAGTTTTCTGTGCCCTTCAGACTTTTTTAATCCAGAGTTACTGTTTTGCTACAAGGGATAGCTTAGTTTATATGTTGACTTTGCTCTTTTTGCTTTTGAAACAACACTTTGTAATATAAATATTGTGAACTCATTGATACTACTTTTAATCTTTTAAGCATAATAAAAAAATGATGAGAGCAGACTAAGTACTAGACAATGAGTACTGATTAAAGAGGAAGAATTCATATTCTATTCTTTCATCTATCAGTATAATGCAGTATGGCACAATACCACCAGTATGTCTAAGGCCTAATTAATAGTCTGTAGTAGGGGCGGACGATTTGGCCCTAAAATATCACAATATTTCAGGGTATTTCTGTGATAACGATATTCTTGACGATATGATAAAACACTCCTCATACTCAACCAGATGCTTCTACTTGAGGTGGTGAAATAAGTTTGTTGTACTGCCCCCTTTTTTTGTTACAGTTGTCTTGCACTTCTGACCTATCACCATGGTTTGTTGTACATCTTAATTTTGTAACCAAAGCATTTCCACACCACTGAAGTCGCTCCCCTTTTTGGAACTAACTACTCTACTGTGGAGCCTGTAGCAATGTTACTTTCACTTTTAGTCATGTTTGTTGTTTCTGTGCATAACGGTATGACGTCATTACGTCAACAAGTCAGAATATTTCCATTATCATGATATGAATTTTTTCTATAATATTAAAATGATACCGATATTATTGTGAATAATATGATATGGCACACCACTAGTCTGTCGTGACAATTATGGGTAATGCTAAATGTCCCAACAAAAAATTAAACATGAAAGTTCACCTTGTCCTTTGTGTTTATAGGTTTGCTGTTGTTTCCTGAAAAGGTCACAATTTTGGTTATATAGCTGAATTTAGTAAGTCCCAAAATGAACAACTGTGAACGTTATTTGTTGTATGTTTAAATAGGAATGACAAACCCAAAACAGAAATGCAGCACTTTAGAGAATAGCTTTGAACTTATTACAGATGTATACTTATTGATGTAGTATGTAAATATAATTTTAATAATTTCAATTGCATTTATAATATAGTGGAAAATACAATGACAGAATGAAAATTTAATGGCAGGTTCACTTCATATTAATACGTTTACTTTTTAAAAAAATTATATTTCAACAATTGCCAACACAAATAACCTTAAATCAAAACAAATATCACGAAGTTACCCACCCAGTGAAATGTAAGTAAATTTTACCATGCAATGACAATAAATAAATAAAATGTTAAGTAATTTCATGCAGTTTTAAATATACTTAAATTGATATGAGATATTAAAGGTTAAGAGAATGTAGTTATCGTGCCAAAAAAAGAAATCACTATGGTTTTTTGTGTCTCCTACAGTATAAACCTACTCACCTACAGTATTCCAGCTTTTGAATTGTTGCAGAGTATGTGCAACAAGGGAGGAATTGTCAGAGAGAAGACCTGGAATATATTGAAAGTTCTTGATCAAGTATGAACAGGTATGATCAGGTATGCTCAATGCATTACATTTGCCTTATATCACATAAATAGTAACATTGTAAATAGAAGCAATAGTGTGAATTTTGTCAACACATTTGACCGTGGAATTAGATTACAAGTTGGAAGATTTACTACATTTATCTTCTGAGTTTGACAGGCCTCTTAACTGGTTTGCTCAAAACATTTGTAAATCACAATTACTGTAACTCCAGGTACCCTTTTGTGCATTGTGTAGTTTTTGTATCTTCAGTCAAGTTGCAAAATTGGAAAGCATAATTTTGCATTATGTGTGTGTTTGCACTATCACCTAGAGCCTCGAGGTGAATCTAAAAAGGGAGGGTCTGCTGAAGTGCCTTATTGTATATCTTGGGGAAGACGTGGACAAACTTAACAAGGAGTATCTGGTAAGTAGTTTTGCATTAATCCCTTAAGCTTTAGACGAGATAAAACATTGAATATTTAAATGTATTTAAAGCAAATTTGCTTATGCCTATAATTATTGTAGAGTTCTGTCTCTCAGTAGTCATTAATCAACACAGTTTTTTTGAATTTAATATGTCTAATACAATGACTAAGGTCTCTGTGCTGGTTCATATTGTATATTTTGTAAAACACTGTATAGTGTGGCTATATGGCTGGAACATATTAAGATATTTTAATTACAGTGTGAAATATTTGTCGCTGCAGAACAGCAACAGCAGCAGTGCAGATGGAACAGTGAAAGCCTGGGCATAAAATGGATATTATATCCAAATATTGCACTGTGGAAAGTGTCAGTCTGTGGCCAGATTCTGAAATTAATGAAAATATTAAAACGCAAGGCAGTTGTATCTTTTAACATTATAGTGAATCTTAATTGAAGTATGTATACTTCTGTGTTGTACTATTTAATATTTTTTGTTACACCAGATGTTATAACTTTCTAGAGAACAGCTATTATTAATACTTGTACCAACACTTTACTTGCAATAAAGTCAAATGTTTGCTATGAGAAAAATATTTGGAGGAGCCATTGTTAACTATCTGCTTGACATTGCATGTCATTAGATTTTCGCATCACTAGAACCCCAATTTAAGTTTTTTTTATTGAGATTTGATTGGGAGAATTGTTTGTGTAGATCATTTTTTATATTGGCACATCAGACACTGGTTTCATCGGAATAACTTTCTAATAAATGTCTTTTATCAGATTGTTCAGAAGGATGGAGCTGAAACAGAGCTTAAGAAGTGTACAATGGCAGTGTTTGTCATCAGGAAAGAGGAGGATCCTCTCCAGCCACCACATGACACTGGGATTGTTATTGAAGGTGTGGAAGACTTAATGAGTTGCCATCAGTCACACATGAATGTGCCATGTTATATGGCCTCATCTATGTGCTGCAGAAAATATTCATGGCGATAGAACCAAAGAAGATGACACAGAGTGTGCAGTCTGAGTGTAAAGCTCTAAATATCAGATTGATCAAAGAAAGACATTTGGATACAGCACATTTTTTTGTCTGTTTTATAGCTTGTATTAATACATTCCATGATAATGGAAGAGGTCTTTGTTAAAGGTGAACAAGACAGAGAAACAGACTTTAATTGCACCCCCATTAATGAACTGTAATTTTCCTTGGGTAATTTTTTTGGTCTCTTGATCTCGCATTTGTAATGGTTCAAAATAATGTGACATTCATACAATCTGGTCATTTTATCAAAGGATAGCCAAGTTTTAACACTGTTATAAACTCTATTTTTACACTTCTCAATGGCTATTACATTAAATATCTCAAGTTTTAAGGAGAAATGTACGAACCAGTTTTAATTAAGATTTGTATGGTTAAAGTTACAGAAAGATGGTATATGGTTTAAAAAGACCATAATGTATTTGATATTATACTTAAGTTTTTTTTCTTCTACTGTTGATGTATAAGACACATAGTGGATTCAAAAGTCATTGCAGGTTTTGTTTATTTTTTGGTGGGGTTTTTTTTTGTTTGTTTTTTTAGTACACAACAGAAAAAGTGATTCATATTTTAAAAAGACATCACGATAAACATTAAGGTCTTTTGAAGGGAATATTTCTGTCTTTACTGATAGTAAGTAAATTAAATTAAACATTAATTGTGACAAAATGTTTTTAGTTTTATCTTGAGTGAAAATTCAAATTTTATATTATAGCGAATTTAGCTTTTGTTTATGGTAAAATTTGGATTATTAAAAAGCAAACAATTTTATTATATTGACCTACATTAAGTAACATTTTGCCTTGTAACTAAAGAAAATATATTGATTAAGGTATAACTAAAAATTATAGTTTGTACTGAATCAGAAATTTAACTTGAGAAGTTAATAAAATTGTCTGTAACAAAATTAATATTCTAATTGGTTTAAAAATTAGGAGCTTTACCTGGATGTAGTAGTAAATATTAGATTTATCCAAAATGAATTAAGTTATAACACAGTTAAAAAAAAAGACATATGGTCTTTATAATAAATAATCTTTTTATTTTGTGTGAATTAAATTTTTTGTCTTTGGCAAAATAAATATTTTGATAGATATTAAATCAAAGGTTGTCTAGGTGTGAACCAAATATAATTTGAGAAAAACTAATAAATTTAGGTGTAACAAATTAGAGCGTTTTTTTTTTTTAAGTTGATCCAAAGTACCTTTTTTTCAGTGTGCATGGCAAAGTAATTGGTGAGTTACTGGCATGCATTATTTATACACACATATTATGGTCAATTTGTGCAGAAAAATCAGTTCCATGGTGGGCGTGTTTCTTTATATTTTTCTAGTTCCACCACTCCATACCAGCGTGCCCTTTGTCCCTGCCCTAGTCTCACCCTTATTATTGGTGAGATGTGACACCAGGGGGATTGTTTATCTTGGTGTGGTTGCCCACTCATGGGTGATTAAATGCCAGACGTGAGTGTAATTAGGACTGCAGACAGACCTGATTACTCACCACTATATGATTATTTGTTCCTGTATGCTGGTGTGAGTGTGGCTTTGTTGAGGCGCTTATGTGCTCGTGTGTGCATATCTGTCCATACAGACATGATTGCAGAAAGAATGAAAAAAGCATCTTTCAGTTTCTTTTTGTTTGCTCTCTGTCTTTTTGTTTATGCCGCGTGCTTGTGTGAGCATACATCAGTCTGACAAAGTGTCTCTGTGTGTGAGGATGAAAGACCCAGCAAGACAAATAAAACAAAAGAGAAAGAGACAGATAGAGAAAAAAAAAAACATTAAGTTACTCATGTATGCCTGTTTGCTTGCATTTGGTTGACTCTTTCCCGTCTGTATGTAGCCCACACAGCAGGCGGAGCACATTAGTGACAGTTTTTGGTGATGGAGAAGACAGAAAAGGCAAGATAATGTACTAAATTTGCATAATAGTTTCCCACAACTTGGCCCAAAGGTTCCTGTAAATCTTTGCAGTGTGACACAAGGTTATTAGTCCTAAACCCTTTTTCAGGTCTGGCTGATGAACAGTATTAGGTCAGACACTTGTGATGAATGTACCCTAGTTTGAGCGGCCTCTGCACTTTCCTCTGCTTTTTATTTCATTTATTTATCATGACTGTTCCGCTCTGGTTGCCCAAATAAAGTCAGTCTCATTATGTGTGTTTGAATTTAAGCTGTTATTGACCAGGAAGCGCATCTACCAGCACTATAATTCAGTACCTGCAGACTCCATTTCCCAGGGCACACTCAAAACTGAACTCACTGGCAATGGATCAGCAGGAGATAAATCAACTGGTTTGTTGTCACCATGGTTACAATGCAATATAATTAACTTTGCTCCTTCAGTACTCCCAAGTATAAAAAACAACTAAATAAAATATGTGAATTAATACTTTTTTGCGATAACAATATGTAAATACAGATGCACCAACTAGGCAAGGGAGTTTGATTGAGAGAATTTGTTTGATCAGCGTGAAGGCTTTATGAATGATTTAACTTTACTTTTCTTATTCAGTCACACACACACCCACGCAGTTCCATCATATCCAAGATGTAGGCGAGAGCAACATTTCGTTCCACAACAAGCAAATGAGCTTGTCAAGAAATTTGGGCCCTTCCCAAGCATTGTGTTTGAACTGAAGCTTAACCGTCTAAACATCAGTCGGCACAAAGAGTGTACTTGTCTTAAGTGAGTCAGGCTTTTGTGTGTGTGTTTGTATTTCTCGCTACTAAATCATATAATTAAAGCTTTCCAGACAGTGAATTGCACCAAGAATTTGTTGCAACAGACAAACATCCCGTACATATTCACACAACACAAACTGCGATCACACTATAATGCAGATTAGCTGGGAAATATTCATGAAAACATGTTTTGATTGTGTTAATTGAATGTATTAATGTGACAATTTTCACACACTAGTTTGAAAACTGAGCATGCAGTACTGTATCTACAAATGTACTCAGATGTTTGTGAGGAACAATGTTCACTGTCATGACAGAGGGAGTTTTCTCCCTCGGGGACAAGAAGCAGTGATGCAAGAAAGTCCACAGAGATTTCTCCACAATATGGTAGTGTGTGCATGTGTTGTGCGCACAATGGACATCACTTCCCTTAAGGAGCTTCAGCCTTATGCCATTATGACTGGAGCAGTGCCCATAAAACATGAGACATGTGTGTGTATTTTGTGATTTTGTGCACAATCATGCGTATGCACTGGCGTTTCTGTGTGTGTGTGTGTGTGTGTGTGTGTGTGTGTGTGTGCGCAAGTTGCTGGATAAGGCCATGGGGTTTAGCGGTAGAGCTCTACCCAGCATTGAGCACATAGTGCCACAATACTTGAACCTTATGAGAGGTGAAAAGGTGAATGGGGAGCAGAGAGTTATTACTGGCTCACTCAGGCGAGTGGATGTGAAGGTTAGCTGGCGGGTACAGAGAAGTCAAAAAGAAAGTACAGGAAAGGTCTTTCAAAAAGGCACCACATCTATATTTACTCCAACATTTTCCTACCTGGAACAAAAACATATTGTTGATGTGAATATTCAGATATGAAAGAGCATTCAGAAAAGGAAAAGCTCTACGGGGAGGCAGAGTTGTTGTAATGTGTAAAAGTATAAGACAGCGGAGCGACCACATAGTTTACTCTGCTCTGCAGACAACAAAGAACCAGCAGAGTGTTTTTCCTCTCTTCCTTTCTGCTCACTAAAAGGCTTTGACTTCCCTTTTTCCCTGCCTTAGTCATCCACTGCTCTCACACAACATGCTGTGATTCTTTTGGCAAGTGGAGCTATGTGTATGTTTTCTCCATGTGTGGGCTGTGATCAGGTGCACTGTGGCCAAGTTGGTGTGTGTGTGTGTGTGCATGTGTGTGTGTGTGTCAATGTGTTCATCTTCCTGCAGTGCATGCTGGCAGTGGCTTTAACAGGTGGATGTTACTGTGTGTGAGTGTGTGTGTGTGTGTGTGGAGGGAGATCAATCTGCCATTCCCTCTTTCATTTTTAGTGTTGAAGGCAATTACTAGAATTCTATTTCATCCTGTTACTTCCCTCATTCATCCAATTTTATCATTATTTTACAGAAAAGGACAGTATAACAAAAAATATAAACACATAAAAGTAATAGGAATAATGTCACTGACATAAAAAGGAAAACATTTACCTGGAATTGTGTACTTTGGGTTAAAGCATGATGAGCACATAGTGACTGCTATGCTATTTATTTGCATGCAGCAGCTCTACAGGGATGTAACACTGTGGTTGGCTGTGTCCATATCAACCAGCTGTTGGTCTATAAATGGGTGATATAATTCATCATACAGGTATATACACTTTTATATTTAAATTAGCATTGTCACCATCTGGATCTGGTTAAAGCAGTCAGTGTATCTTCTACTGAGCACAAAGTCCTGCATGTGCATTAATAATAGTGTAACATTTGCATACTTACCTAACCCTTCTAACACCATTCTTGTAGACTGTAGCAACAGCCAGCACTATACAGTATCTATACATTCAGTATCTGGGCTTATTTTATATGCATAGATATAAATATCTTTCAGACAGATGACCTCAGTGTCGGTATGCTGCTACTGTGGCATAGCATAGCATCAACCATGACTGTAGCCATCTGTATATAATGGAAAGACATTCTGAACCAACTGGGCATTGCATTTTTTCAAGCATAGACCTCCATAGCTCCATACAGCCTGGGTCTTAGTGAAAAAATGATCTAGTGTTAGAACTGAAAGCAAGAAAGTAGTAGTTTAAAAACAGATCAGTTGCAAATATACATTAATTAATTTGACACAATTTTGCATGTTTTGCATATCAAAATGTATAATTAAAATTGTATATGCAAAAATGTTATAAAAAATATAATACTGAAATTCATAGAGAAGGAAGCTCATCCAGTTTTCCACAAGTGCTGCATTCCTGTCAACCTTGTGATAAATGAGTGGATCTTTTAATAGTATTTGTCCATTCAGTGTAAAGCCCACGGTGGAGTACACTCAACACGGCATATTGTAACAAAGCCCATTCAAGGGGCTTTAACTAGGTCAGGTTGCACAGTGCTCTGCAATCTATTAATATCGTGAAAAAAATTCATAGCACTAGCCCGAGACCTACACTGCTTTCACTCCGTCTGGTCTCCCTCATGACATTCACATGCACATAAATATATAAATAAAATCCATTTCTGTTCTTGCTTAATTCCCAAAGGACGTCCCCTAATCAGAGGTAGAGAGCAGCTACGCAGTCCTCCTTGTATCCCGGAGGGCTTCAAAAATGGAAGCGCAGAGAGGGAGGTGTCAAACGTTTTCTTCTCCTCCCCGACACAACCAATCCAGGAAGTCAGTTTCCCTTCCCCTTCCTCTGCTTCTTTGAGAATTTCTGCATCTCGACGTGGGACTTTTGATGTTTGTGAGAGCATCAGATGTGACATGACCCAATGATTAGAACATATGTCATCATCGGAGAAGTGCTCGGATAGGGAAAGGATGGTTCTGGATGTTTGAATCAACAGTGAAGCTTTCATCCGAGACTGACGCTTCCTTTTATGATGCTGAAGCCTTTGAAATGCACATCCAGGCAGTTCTTTATTCAGCAAGGATGGGGGCATACTAGAACAGCAGTACTGAGGAATACTGTACCTGGATGGGGGGAGAAAAAAAAACCATTCATCATGAAGTGCTGCTGGAGTTTATTTGAGTTTTCTGAACTGCTGTGGTCATGAGAATGAAGTGAAGTGATTTGGAAATCGGGCAAATGTAATTTCAGCTTGAACAACATCAAAAATGTGTAAGGAATCTGCGGCACATTGCAAGACTTTACTATATATACTGTACATACCAGTGGCGGCTGGTGACTCAAAAAATTAAGGAGGACAGGAGGAAAACCAACATGGAATCTTACAACAAACTGCATCAAACTATATCATTGTCCCCCACCTGATGAAATTGGAGGGGTGGGGGACAATTTTCTATGCCAATAAAACAATTTGTTTTCAAAAACAAAAACCCTTAAGTGGTGAAAAGGCTGCTTATTTAAAGACATTTAGCATATACATAATGTCTCTAAACAAAGAAGAGCTCATTTTAGCCATGGAGTGGTTCAAGTGTGTCATTTTACCAACCAAGTGAAATTCAAATTTATAGTATTGTTCTATTGTGACAACAAATTTATGTTCTCATCAAAAACAGACAACATATCACGATTTACATGTGTTTCCTATATATTTTCTTAGTATACAGAAATATATAAAGTACCACAAAACTTATAATGTGATACAGGAACAGATCAGTGCTGAATACTAGAAAGACTGAACACTAAAAACATTCACAGATCTAAAAGTGTAGGTTCACATCAGAAAGTATTAATACATGTATCAAATACATGACTTACACACTCTTATCTATGTGCACGACATACAAAATATAGTCTACATGTTACATGTTAACACTAGGGGTGTTAACATGAACACAAAACTCACGGTTCGGATCGTATCACGGATTTGAGTCACGGATCAGATCATTATTAGGATCAGCGGAAAAAAAGGGGGGAGACAAATAAAACTTTGTTTTCCATTTATTCTGTAACACACTTACAGCCAGAAACAGCAAGGAACTTTTGCCCATGGTCTTAAATGAAAACAACATTTAAGATGTCCAATGTTTAAATAAAATAAAATAAAATATACAAAATATTTAATGCTCAGTTATTGCATTATGAGGCATGAAACCTTCCTCTTTTAAACAGTGAATGAAACAGCCTCTGTCCACATCATCAAAACTTGATGATAACAAATATTCACCGCTAACGTCAGTTAGCAGCTAGATGCTAATTAGCAGCTCAGCTGCAGCACATTAAACAGCAGGTAAACATAACTCAAATGTCACATCAGACCCGTTAGATGCTGGTTTGATCGTTGCTCTTCAAAATCCCTGTTAGCAACACGCTGTCTGCCCATGACTTGTACTTGCAGCAGTTTGTTTACTTTGTCTTAAATGAGACATTAAATTTTGCAATTAATCAGCAGTTCATATGCCTGCGAACCGTTGGGGGCGATCAGTACGGATCACGGATCAACTACAATCAGTTACACCGCTAGTTAACACTTGTTATTCTAGTTACTTTAAGCTTATTACTCAATATATGACTCAGCTTAAAAACAAACTAAAGAAAATGTCAGAAGCAAGCAGCCAGACCTCCTGCACTCATTCACTAATCATACAACATCAACAGGTGACTGAACAACCACTCAATTAAAAACGAATGAATGAGTGAGTCCAGACAGCTCACTGTAACTTCAACAAGCAAACTAACGTTACCCACAACACATTATATGATCTGCATTCTTGTTATGGAGATAAAAAACACAAAAAAGCCACACAGAGACATTTAACCATCAGAGATGAAATTAGCAACCAAAGAGACAGAGAGAGAGAAGCTGTATCTGACTCATGTTATCTGATGTCTTCTTTCTTTCATGGAGATGAAGTATTCATGTCATAACATCCATTTGTAGCTGTTGGTCATCTTGTATGTTAGTTAACAGAACTTTGTGGCTGCTGGTTAACCAGTCTGATATCATTAGCAACAATGACAAACAAGCTAACTCTCCTGGTTGTTTCTCCAGTTGCTTCTCTCTCCAGCCTCCCTGGCGGAGTTGCTGCTGCTGCGCTGTACAGTCCAGATCATTTCTCCCGTTAGCTTAACAACAGTCCTTAATAGTCCCTCCATGGATGTATAAAGAGTCCTTCAGGCTGCTACAACAAGCCAGCTGTTGCATTGGCTAACACAAGGAGCTATCTACTCCTGCTACTCTGCCTTACAGTGGAGAGAATTGAAGATGAAATCTGGAAACTATAATTGGACCAACTTGATGTCAATATTGCATTCTGGTTGTTGATTGTTTAGGGAAGAAAGCCTCCCTTGGAACGTCATTTTACGTGTCATGGCCAATCACAGATTAGCATGAAAAAAAATGAAATGTATGTGATCCCGCCCTGCAGAGGTCAGCAGGCATCCTCCTCTGAATTGAATACTGTGACTTGAATAAAGCCAAGAAATATAAAACTTCATATGCTATAGTAGCCATATGCAGTATGGCATCAGGACCTTGCTGTATGACAGTAAGGATGGTTAATAATGAGTATAATGTTACTGCTGGAGATTAGGTATTGCATTTTTTCCTATGTTAAAAAAGTAACAAAGGTGGAAGTCACTCCAAGACTGAAACCATTTGATACGCCATGCAGTAGTAAATACAATAGAGACTATACATGATAACAAAAATGAGGTGACTCTTGTTATGGGCTGCAATGAACTTTGCAGAGTAAGTGACTTGGGTTTTATCTTTGTTTACTGCATTAAAATTTAAATATATATCATAAAAAACTGGTACATTTTTACAATGTCCCACACCAAGCTCCAGAGCACTTGGAAGTCGGTTTTAATAATTGTTTACATTTCAAAGAATGTTTAATGATGGCACATTGGGGGGCATTTGAGAGTGTGCTATAATTAATTCGTGGTGTGGGAACTTAAGCGTTTGGACGCTAATGATAAAAAGAGGACACAAGCTCAGAAGATTTGTTTAAGAGCTTGAACAAACCAAATTAAACACTGAGTAGTACTGAATTAACATTTTGTACACAAACAGTGACACAGCATTGCCGTTCCATGTCTTGCTGCCATTATTGACCTGAATTTGAATAATTTGCATATAAAAAGATAATAAATGAATTAAGTACCAGTCACTGTTGTTTACTTAGTAAACATTCCAAACTATAGCCTTTGGCCTTTCTACCATTATTTTACCATTGCAAGGAAAATGTCAGCTTTCTTGTAAAAAAAACATATATCAAGACATAAACTGGAGCCATAGGGGATTTGGGGGTCACACGATCCAAGGGAAACATTGTAGTTTAATCATGAGTATTGAACAATGATTTGTGAGACATGACAACAGCATGTAGCAGGTCAATACTATAAACACAGTAAACAACAGTAACTGCAGAGAGTAGAAAAAAAACTGGTATCAGATGACTGTAGTTGTAAACTACACTAATTTACCACCAAACCCGAGCACAGTGTGTAGCAATAGCAAAAGAAAAAGCTGCAGACAATGCACCTTCCCTGTGATTCAGTTGTGATCTATCATAGCCTGACAGGAGTTATTGAATAATCAATTGTCCTTGCCAAATGTCAGCACAGAGTGTCAAGTCCAATCAAACCAGCAAATCTGAGCAATATCTGTCATTGTACTCATGTTCACCTCATGTCTGTTTCAAGGACTCCTTTATGCATCTATAAAAGCATCACTCTGTCAAATATGTTGGATGATCTGTAAAAATGTAAATTTAATGTATGTTTCCTAACATGTATGCAACAGGACCAAAGACATACTAGGTTTGGGTTTGTCTAACCAGAAAGATTCTTATCAGCAGTGATCCAGTACAGAATATCTTCAATTCAAACAAACAAGAACAAAGCTGTCAGAAAAGAGGTCAGCAATTAGTTATTTAGCCAGCAGCTGGCAGTTGGAGGGTACCAATAAACTGAAGTTTGTTGCATGCACTGATTAAAACAGAAATTCAAATGCATTCAGTCATCTACGCAATTTTCAGGGAATAAAAGGATTGTGAAATTAAACTACTCTTTTGCTCCAGACCCATTTGAAGTTGCCAAATGGGCAACTTTTTCATTTAGTCAAGAAAGTTTTTGACTTTCCCTCAAAGCTTTAATTCTCAAAAGCAACTAGTGAAGGGGGACGTTGACTCTGAAATTGGGAGCAATGTTGCTATGGTAACTCCCAAAGTATTTGCTGACAGCTGATGCCAATTTGAACTTGCTTGTCTAATCCAAATATGACTAGTGATTAGTGAGCTTCCCATACCTGGTGCAGCCTGGACTGTAGCACTGTTCATATGCAGATGAGCATATTACATGAACTGATGACATTTATTGAGACTGCTTACACACAGAGATGCAATGTTATCCTTTAGCTGGTATGCACCAATTTCAGCTATAGTATGAGAACTTTATATTAGGGGCACTAGTCCAATTTAATGCAATGTTTTGTCCACCCTTATTTCCTTTCCTGTACAACCCCCCCCCCCCCTAACTACAGGCTCAAAATATATATAATAAACTCTAATATAATAATGGAGTTGACTGGAATCATCACCTTTCTGACACAGTGTCAACACATGCTGAACTTTATAGGCCTTACAGAGATAGGAGTTATTGCAAGGCTGTTGTACTGGATTGCATTAGATTGTACAAATGTACCTAATAAATTCATAACTCAGTGTATCAATTAAATTCACTGTACTGACACAAATGCAAATTTAATCAGTAGCACAAACACACTCGACCTCTGACAAAATGACTCATTTCCATCAGTCTTATTGATAGACTGTAGATAGGCTATAGTGGATAGTGTAGTTAAGAATACTGCATAAACTACCAATATTACAATGAAATTGGTCATTTGGTCCAAATTTTCTCTCCTGACACACGCACATATCACACACACACATTGTATCATCAGGGAAGCTGACCCAAAATAGTGGGTCACCCTATTTTTTGGGCTCTTATTGGCAGCTCAGCTAAGTGCTGATATATCTGACTGCAGTGAAAAATTATAATATATGAATAACCTCTTTCTTTGCATAGCCTGGAATGCATAATAAGACAGTCACCATCAATCAACAATGGCAATTCTTTGAAATCATCTGATTAATTAAGGTAAAACATATCAGCAGTGGACTAACGACCAAGACGTTCATAAGAAGACCTCCTGTCCTCCTGCTATCAAAAACTAAGAAACATGGGGAAAAAATGTCAAAAGCGAGGTGAACACAGATGTTGCAGGCAGTAGAGCACTTTCCTCATTTATGTACCAATTTATAGCGGCCCAACACTGGACAGAGGAGTCATGTTGAGCACTGACTGGACATAATACGGCAAAGGCTAATTGGAAATTCTGGGGCACCTGAGAGTGAATGTCAACGTAACTCCATAAGTCCTCCTAAGTCCACTGAACACCTTAATTCAGTTTTAACACCCTGCTCACCTCAGGCAATCACCTCTTTCATCTGCCAAACCAGTGGGCCAGCAGGCGGTAGAGGTTGATCACCAATCAGTTCAAATCTGAACCCACCATTAATAAAGAGGATGAGATGTATCGGGAAGGCGACCAATATACTCTAATAATTCACTTCCATTGTAAAGAGAAAGAAAAAAACTGGGGAGGTTGAGTAAAAGCCATGAAAAATTAAGGCTGTGGTCAGGGACGTTGCCTGGACTGTTAACTATCAGGGGCTGAGCCAAGATTCTTCTCCATCAAAAAACTTTTAAAAATATACCTCTGAAGAGACTGTTTCCATGCATTTTTCTTCTTGCTTAAAAATGTGAAAATTGGTGAAGGAAGGAAGAGTTTGGATTTGATTTATCATATAATCTGCACACATGAATAGTCCAGCCACTCAAATGTCTCAAACCAAAATGACCATCATATCAGATACCTCATACTATTATTATTAGGCCTACATGATGGAAAATCCTCAAAACCCATAATACAATGGCACATATAAGAGTTCAATTCACAAATAAGAGATAATGGCTAACTACTCAAAGTGACTGTGTAAACTTTCATAATTTGGTTGGAAAATCATTGCTGTTGGACCTACTTGATATAAATCACATTTCCCATGTCAACAGTATATGTAGTAAAACATGAGAAAGATATTGTTACCTGTGGAAAAATGAAGACAATGACTGAATTCTGTCTTCTTAAAATTATATTATTTGGTTAAATTTTTGCTACTTCAGTATTGTCATGACCCAGCTTGTCCAGGCTTTAATATAAGAGGGGAAACAGACATAAGGTTAAGATCTAAACAAGACTAAGCTAGTTTGGTGTTGCTAGCCAAGGGGAGGCACAACTAAGCTAATGGTTTAGCTGGCTACAGAGCAATGCAAAGTGCATTAGCTGTATGTAACTTATGCTCTGCTCATATCATGTTCTTGTAACTTGGAACTCATACAGACATTTACACACCTTGTTTTCCTGGCTCAGCATGAGAGAATGTTTGTGCCACTGCTTCAGCTTCAACCCCCTTACCGGTAAAAAATCTTTGTATATCCATTTTTTCCTCACACTGACTGACTGTGTGAGCTAGCGTTTGCCATAATAACCCCATCAATTAAAGAACTAACAGAGACCTGTCAGCCTAAGACACAAGTATTTCCATGTATTTTCCTGTAAACCCTCTTTGATTGATCTATTCTGTTCACTGGAGATACAAAATTACAACACTGCCAACTTCTATACTGACTCAAAGTGGAGAATTATTCGGGGCTAAAGAAAAAATCTTCAGGGCTACAGTCCTAAACGCCAAGGCCAGGTGACGCCCATGGCTGTGGGGTGAAAAATTGACTTGGAAAAGGTCAAACTCAACAATAGGATTTTCAAACTGCATGAAGAAGTACAGCCACAGAGATACACCGTCACCTTACCAATGAGCAGCAGGCCTTTGGAGTGTATGTTCTTGCTCTTTTAGTGCTGTCGTAAATTTGTCCTGAGGTACCACGCGCTTTGTCTAAAAGATACAGCTGTCATAATTTTCCTATTTCATTATTATTTACCAAAACCAACAATGAATTTATCCTACTAGTATTTTATGTGTCACTACAGGGTGATATAACATGCTTCTGTGCCAAAGAACCCATTAAAGAACCACACTGTGTCAGGTGAGTTATATTGTATATTCCTTTATTATGATCTCTTTCCTTTCTATAATTCTCTTAGCTTGTCAGAGCAATAGATAAATGAATACAAAGGATCACACAATCACACATAGGCATACATCACCTGATTCAATGATATGACTTTTATGTATTGTGTATATGTGTTGTCTTTGTCCACTTTTCAATTCAGTTCAATTTTACACAACATCATTTGTCAGATAGTTTCCAAATGATCAGATTCCCTTCAGGCAAGAAAGCAGGTTGTTTTTAATCCGTAACACCAGAATTGTAAATGCATTGTCTGGAGAAAAAAACACTGGAGGATGCATCTTTGCATCTGCTTCTGCCATGACCTCTCAATCTGGATTTTTCTTAAGCTATAACTTATTTAGTTTGAAGAGAAAATGTGCTTGTGTCCAAGAGTGTTGGCATTTGTGAAAAAATGTTATTCTATGTACAACATATACATGTTGAGCAGCTCCTCAAAGACCACCAGTTTACCTTGTCTTGCCTGCTACCTCCTACGCATATTGAGAGGCACATACACACATACCTATTTTGATTGCTGTCCTGGTCTCCCACTAATTGGCAATTAAACAGTTCCCACAAAGCAATCAGGCAATGGCCAGGACAGATGTGATGCAGAGAGAAGAAGGCTTGTTTATAATTTTCCCAGCAACAACTTTCAGCTCACTTGTAGAGGAGATGAATCATAATGAGCTGGATTGCACATGAGTTGTGTTTGTTGTTTGCTGTAGACAAGTCAGCTTGTTAGGTGGCTTCCTTTAAATGTTGATGATGATACAAAACAATATCTGAATAGTCGCAAAGATCATAAACTTGATGTTACCCTTGGCTAGAGCTAAATCACTGGGAATAATGGGATAGTAAATACACAAGCCTGAAATGCTTATCTTATTAAACTATGCTGATGGCTGTGGTGATAGAGCCATATAGAATGTGCGTGTATCTGTGAGTGTGTGTTATCTCGTGGAAAGGCGGGGTAGTTTATTTCAGTTCCTGCTCTGCTTAGTATTTTTAGAGCTTACGTTTTTCTTTGAAGTTATTTTTAATTGTGTTGCCCGGATGGGTATTAATTAGGAAACAGTCATTAATCGTAGGCTATGCATTAGCAACACTGGAGCTTAGTCACAAAGCTGCTATTGAAGAATGGAAACTTCACATCACTGCACACTACTTAGATTCTTTCTTTGGGAGAGAAAAACAGGAAGTTTCTGCCCTCGTACAGGTGAAGAAATCGAAATAATAAACACATAATAATTGGAGGCTTTGGGAAATTAATAGAGATCTTCTAGATAGTTTAACATTCAATTGAAATAAAAATGTACATTTTCTACCTTGTAAATAGGTCATCTTTTGAGGATAAAGTCAGAGCTCAAAATGGAGAAATTTGTACTTCATATTCATTGGTCTCATTACAGGACAATTCCACTTTATTTCAATTTGGGTCTTATTTTTGAAGCATTGTCATCGTTTCTACCAGTCATGATAACATTGAACAAAGTAATTGCTTACATGATAAGACATGTTTTACACAAACCTACAGTTCAGCCAGATTACCTAAACCACTTTATTTGGATGCAAAACTGAAAGAGTGCACCCAAAATGTCAGCAATAGTGCACAGGAAAACTGTGCACACAACTACGGTAAGTATGGTAGGTCACAGCTGAGCCAATAAATCGGTCTGTAAATTGTGATAGTTTGAGTTTACTGCTTCCCTGTGTTATTTTCCTCTAAATAGGTTTAGCTAATCTAAGGATTTTAGCAATGTCACTGCATTCCAAAATCTCAGCAAAAAACTTGGAGAGAGCAATATTGCTATTACGGATAAATGTCAAATCTGTCAAATGTCAAAAATAACATCAAGTTCAAAGGAATCTCCTGTTTATGCATGAGCTAGCAGCAACCCTGTTGCCAGGCAAGAACATTAATATTGGATAATTCTGCAAAACTCTGGATTAGGTTCAATAACAACACTTTCTTTTTTTATGCTAACGTTTTTTAAATACGCACTCTCTACAACATCTGAGCATGGCAATCACCATGCCATTAGGCAACTAAACACTTGGTTAGGATAAGATTGATAAAGATCGAGGTTACAGTTAATAAAGAGCCAATGTTAATTGCAGGTCTTTGACAGGATGCAAACTCTGGTCTCCTACCTTTAAGTCAAATATGCTACATAAAGGACTCACTACTTCCTGCTTTAGCACTGGGCGTAAATCTTGACGTGTGGAATTATCAAATAAGGATGTAATTCCTTGGGATACTGGGCTGGCTTGTAGGTGTGTCTTTAGGTATCAATCTACAGTATGTGCATGGAGAACTTCTTTGCATATAGGCAACTATATAACATATTTTAGCATCACTCTAAATGATACCATACCGACCTAATAGTCGCATTGAATTTATCTCCTACAAGTTTTTTCATACTGTATGTGCTGCTCTCACAATGGCATTGCAAGTGATACAAGACATGATGATTCAAAGAACAAGTTTACCAATCCATGACAATGTATTGCTTTGAGAGATATTAAGCTCACTTTTTGGAATCATCTGCCTCTGAAGGATACTAGGAGAGTCATCATCATTCATCATTCATCATTCATATAATTACTTAGTCATTTTTCATTACTTTGCAATCAAATGCATTTTCTCTCTGCTTTGTATCTGCTTTCATTTCAAGTTTTTAAGTCATTTATTGTTTTGTTCTGCAAAGGCTGAGTAGATATTTTGTTGAGTTCAGGCACCACTGTGTCAAAAGTTTCTTCTACTCGAAAAGTCTAATGAACTTTATGAAGTTAACGAAATCACAACATACATACACAGATGAATATGAATCCCATATCAGCTGTAGTATATTGGTAAATATACCAATCGGCAAAGGTCTGACATCTACTGTAGTGACATTTGTGACATTTCCCTGTACCTGTGGGAGGGAATTTGAACTCTTTAAACTCTCACATTATCAAGACTAAGACCAAACTACTTTATGTTATAAATGTCACCAAAGCTCAGCTGAGGCATGTTCGCATTGCAGTGTAGTGTCTCTGCTCTCCGCTGGTTTGGGGGTGGTATTGGATGTCCTTTAAAGTCTCTGCCGCCTTGAATTAGACTAGGGAATATCGATATTAAAAAATACGAGGCAGTGTCAAGAATGCGGAGCAAAGTTGAGGCTAACTTGTTGTCACAATCAGGCCTATCCCTTAGAGAGGCCACAAATCTCATTTCCTATTTCCCACCTCTGTGGCAAGATACCAATTCCGTCATCAAACAGTGCCCTCTTGGGCTCAACAGCATTGGTGGGAGGATTATAGTGGAAAAACAACATCACACAGGAGAAGAAAGAAAACAGTTGTGTTCTTAGAGAATGGCCATTGCACACTAGCCATCTTCATTATGTTATTAAATGTTATATTAAAATGTATGAAATGAAAATGAAAAGAAATCAGATGAAATTCACTCACACTACTTAATGAAAACCTGTACATCTCATGGAGCTTAATTAAATTCAGTGAGGCGACTTTAGATATTAGAATCAAAAACGTTGTTAGGTAATATAAAACTGCAAAGCACAAATGTAATAATAGGTGAGTCAGAGTAGTCAAACAAATTGAGTTATAGAAATGGCTGATGAGGTTCTGTTTAATCAAGCCTTGGTTGCCAAGAATAAAGCAAGAACATTATGCTCTGCTCCATGAGTGGAAATGTGTGGGATGTTCTATAGGTTGAGAATGATGAGGCTACACATGTAGAATTTATAGGCCGATAAGCATGTAAAGGTGGCCAATCAACTGTATATAGCTGGAGAGCAACAATCAGTGCTGATGAAAAATTATGGCTAGATGTTGATTGGGGAGGTCACACAGAGAGGGACGCTGAACACATGAGCGGCCTCTCATCTCTGATGTAACTGGTGATACCGGTCACGGTGGTAAGTGTATCACTCAGTTTGAGTCAAGTGCTGCATTAGTGGGTTTTTTTTCATTTTATGAAAAGCTGATGATTGAAAGGGAAAAGGAGAAGCTACATAGATATGTCAGGAGTCGAGGAATATGGTTTAACGATTACAATAACATGAGTAATTGCAGTTTAGACTAGTTTTTCTAAGTAAAAGATTATTTTTTTCTTTTATCCTGTTTACAGGTATTATCTAATTGTTTTCCTTGGTGTCTGTATTATTGATGGGCAGGGACATGCTCACATATTGGCAAAAATGGCTTGAACCATGGCCCCTTTGCTCTCACAGCTAAAGGACCAAATGAGTAAATATTATTGGTGTACTGTTATATTGGTATTGCTGTTGTTATTCTCGGTGCTGCTGCTCTTGTAAGCTCCAGTTCATGTCAGCTCTTAAAATCCTTCATCTTCAGTTTTGACTGAAGGAGCTCCATTCTATTCCATTCTTGGAAAGTGCCAAATGAATGGGATGTAATCTGTTTTTATTGGTGATTTACTTGCATGCAGCATGTATGCTTGCCTGAAACTAAGGTTATATGGCTGTTTAGTTCTTAATTGGTTTTCATTATCAGTTCATTAGTGTAGCATGCAGTGCATGGAGGATATTTGTGTTCAGTTATGTGGTCAGTGTATTGTAACTGTTTGCCTTAAACTACTGTAATGTAGTAGTTTGGGAAATTTTCATTGGTGTAACACTGGGAATTGTTTGTTAAATTGCATTAGAATCATACAGCAGTTTCTTGACATTTTACATGTGTTGGCTACTGGTTAGCCAAGATGTATATATATAATATAATGTATTTTTGGACAATGATAACAAAAGGGTAATGAAATGTTTGCCCACTATTTGTAGAAGTTTTGAAATAGCTAAATTGCTTTGCATGTGAGGTTTATTCATATATTCATTTGAGGTTATTGTTTTCACTCAGACCACACACACACACACACACACACACACACACACACACACACACACACACACACACATCTGCATGTGTTCTTTACCTGCCTCTACCTTGAGCTTGAGTCAAATCCATAACTGCTGACCCAAACCAGCTGTAGCCCAGCAGTCTTTGTAAAGCGCACCATTTGTGTGAATATATACGCATGTGAGAGATGGAAGCGCGATAGGGAGGAAGAAAAGGGGTGTTGTTTTTTGCAACTGAGCCTCTGTCCATCAAAATACATTAATACGAGATATGTGGCAGATTCAAACAATTCTTGCCTCAAATTACAAATGCATAGAGAGATATTTCTCCCTTGAGGTGGCTTGTTTATGATCCAATAGTTGCAGAGTTGCTTTAAAGGAACAGAGTTCCCAACATACTAAGAAACGCACATTTCTCCCCTTATTTCCTTATTATTCATCTCTGATATTAAGGCTGAAAATCACATTAGAGGAGAAAATCATTAATAATTTTCCCTTTTCTGCACAGCCTTTTACTAGATTTACTTTTATCTAAAGGGCAATTTAATCGGAGGAGGGAAGCTACTTTTATCCCCCAGCGCCCCTCTTCTCTTTGTCTCTCTCTTTTTCTCTCCCTGCTTTGTTATTACACGATGACGCTTTGTTCTGTTAGTACTTTACACATAGAAAAAAAAAAGTTCTGGGAAGAGAGTTTCTGAGTCGGGCGCCTGACAGACTCCTCCTGATGTGACATTAAATTAATAAAACAAATGTGGTTTGCTGAGATAGGGCACTTTAAAGGAGGTAAGAGGAAAGAAGCAAAATCCTCTTCCTCCACCTCAATTGCTTCGCTGGTGTCCTTTTTTCTTTCTCTTTGGAGTATGTGCGGTTCAATGTGTGTGGGTGTGTGTCTGTGTGTGTGTGTATGTGTGTGTTTGAGTGCCTCACCTTCATAGAGTTTAAATCCTCCAAATCCTTCTCTGTTGGACGGTGGCCTGTCTGGCTGTTCTATGGTATGGAGATGATTCCTCACAGCAGCAGTTGCCTGCTGTAGTTTGTGGAAGAGTTCCAAAACACACACACACACACACACACACACACACACACACACACACACACACACACACTGCAGTTTGCAGGGTGTGTGCCAGACGTACAAAACAGGCATTATTCCTTCTATTTTGCTAAAATATAAAATGTGTTGCTGGATTTAATGGGACTTTCCACCTCTTTTCCACTGTAACCACATACCTGCACATTTGAAGGCCTGCTTGTGTGTGCACACGCACAGTCTCACACACACTGACCTTTACGTCTTCTCATTAAAAAGCGCCATCCTCCCATACACATCTACCACCCGGTGATCAGGGAGCTAAGACCTTCAACCTCATCCCTCTCTGGGGGGGAGGCACTGTGGCAATCAGCCCCCTGCCTGCCTCACATCCATCATACCTGACCAGCACTGAGTGGTAGTTATACAACACACACAATCACACAGTATGACACAACATGTCTTGATGTGACTCACAGCTATATACCCAAACTCTGTCCCCACAGAGTGCACCACCACACCTTCTATTAGGGTATTTTGTAATATTTCACTCAGATTTAAGCCTGAGCTCCTCTTTTGTTTTTGTTTTTTGTGTGTATACAGACCTTGCCACTCACAGCTAGAGACCACCCTGACACAAAATGGCTGATGCTCATACCTGATAGAAGCTGAAAATTGATGGGATGCTTTTTCCTCCCTCCTGTGGACAGCCACACTCTGCAGAAAGAGCATGACACTAGCTAGTGCAGTTTCATGTACTTAAATGTTCTTAATAAAAGCTTTCAAATCTTTTGAATCTGATGTGTGTATGAAAGCTTCAGCAATACAAGAATAAATGTACGCAATTACTGTTAATGTTAACGCACATAATGTAAAGGTCATATTTAATAGTCAAAGGAATAAGTGTCCATGAGTGTATGCATTTTCTTTTTTTATCCCACAGCTTGGTAAATAGACATGTAGTGTTGCTTTGTCTTCATTCTCATCCCCTGTCTACCTTGCAGCCATTACTTATGCACATTTGCATATGGAGTAGTCAGGAGGCACTGCTGGTGTTTTGTGCTTGCTGGTGTGTGTGTGTGTGTGTGTGTGTGTGTGTGTGTGTGAGCTCATACTGTATGTGTGTGGATCTGCTTTCATTTATGTCCAACAAAGGCTGACTGAAGAGCTCCCCGTTTCTCCACTTCGTATTGATCCGTTAATTGTGCCGCTTAGGTGTAAACATGAATCAATGCTATGGTGTTGCAACAAATGAGTCACACAGGCTCTAAATTAATTACCCAAAAATAACAAGCGGGGCCCCTAGTGGAACAAACAAAAGGGAGAAGTGGTCCAAAGTTATGATGTTACAGTCAGCTGGGATGTTTCAGCTACAGGAGAGTTCTGTTAGAGCACCTAATGGAAGACTCTTTCATCTGTGGATCTGAATTATCTGCTAAATTAGAAAAGTGCATGTTGGTTGATGAGACATTGCATTTAATGTCTAGTATACGTCACAGGGGACATACATACATATTATATTATATGTAACCGGAGAAGATATTTTATGCATGCTTTCCATGTACTGATATTTAATAATCAGCACTCTGTATGAATAAGAAATGGGAATATATCTCACATATTATTTTAAAAAAGATGAAGCAGTATATCTCAATTTATACATGGACATCCAGTAATAAAGGAATCAATATCTTGCCTGCAGAGGAGAGAATGATATGTCTATGAGTCTGCTAAAGAGGTCACAGCAAATCTGGTCACAGGCAGCAGGCTGAGAAACCTATCATGCCTCGTCGGCTCACACTTTCATGTTTATAAAACAGCTTCATCATTTGGTGACATTATTATGGTGAGCTGTGATCCTTTTTTCTGAGCAGGGCGACTTGGTATTAAAATGTTTCATTTAGAAGAGACATTTGAAGTCACACAAAAGCCCACAATGCCAGATCTCCCAGTTTTCAAATAACGTTGCAATTCTGAAAGAATTGTCTATTAGCATATAACAGCGTCGCAAGCTCTCCTCCATGAAGCATCAAACCATCATGCAGTTCTAAAAAAGATGAAACGCTGAGTTTGTTTTTACTCAAGAACATTTTTTTCATTTATAATACACTCAACACGTTTTTTTTTTTCTATTGTCCTGTGTTTTTAGTCTTTCCTGTGGATGGCTTTTAAGTCTTCATGTCTCTGTTCTTTGCTGCTGCCATCCTAATCCACATTTGCAATTAGTGCAATGAATAATGAACACCCTTGTGCTCTTGATACTTCCTGTCATGTTATTTTATAGATCATACAGTGCCTGAAATAGTACTAAAAGTTGAATTGAGGAGGATTAATTAGTATTTTTTTGACACTGATTAACAGAAAAATACTCTTTAATGTCAAAGTGAAAACAAATCGCTACAAATGGATCCAAAATTAAAAATAATCACAAAATAATTGTTTGCACACACTCTGCCCGACCAAGGTCACATTTGCTCAAGACAAAACAGGAATTTCTCTCTTATGTAACATAAAGAGATAATGACTGGCATGACAATAGATTTTTCAATTGCTGACAAACTGTAACATCCACGATTGCAGAATGCTGACCCTCTCCCACATCCCTCAAAGATAGTGCTGGAGAATAAAGGCCACTTTGACTGCAGTAATTACAGGCTACACATCACTACCCACCAATTACATTGCAATATTTTGATTAGTTTGCTACTACAAACAGGAGCCAAGGCAGTTCTGTGTAAGCTATAACAAGAGGGAGTCTTTCAGAGTAGACACAAAAATATCTGAAAGAATATTAACCACCCCCAAAAGAAAAAGAACAGCAGCAACAACAACAATACTACTACTACTACTGCAGTAATTATGATTTATTGATTTAGCTGGAAAATTAGCAGACTTTTAACATGGTTGATTCACCCAAAGTACAAAACAAAGCAAACAAACCAAAATATTTTCTCACTGATGTACCTCTAGTGCCATGTAGAATATTTGGTTTGATTTGTTTGGTGTCTGAGATGTCTGTCTGCCTGCAATAGAGGTCTTCATAGGTCCAGTTGGTTCTTAGTAACCAAAACCTGATGTGGAACAGAAAAAGACAGACGGGGTGCAAATCATATTCATTCTAATCAGGACATGTCAAAATTGCACTCTTTAATGTGAGCCAGACAGTGTAAATTATGACAACCGTGTCTCCTGGAAATTTGGTTTAAATAGTACTAATTTGTTTTCTTAATTATGTTGTAGTAAGAACTGCAATCACTGTCTTGATTATTTTCACATTTAACATTTTTTCAAGGGAAAGAAGAGTTTCATTTCTGTACAAAGGCATACAAAGTGGAGACACTGGAGACCGGGGTCCATATCTTGAGTCCACATGTGTTTAGGTCAAGGCATTAAAAGCACTTAACTGGTTAAAGGTTAGGGGAAAGATGGTGGTTTTTCCAAAACAGTAAACATGTCACATGTGATGTGCTTCAAGTCACTGTGGACTTCTTCTGTGTTAAACCAGGACCACTTTTTTCCCCCCTAAAATACCAATAATGCTTTAGTTGCTACTAATAGATATCGAATTGCAAGCGCAGATTTTGTAAGAAATCATCAAAGCAGTCAATAGAACTTCACATATGATTAAAACACCATCGCTGACGTGTTTGAGCTGTAGCCCTCCTCAGAGGATGAACAGTGTTAACAGCAAGTCACTTATATACAAGACTATCAAGGTAATGACTTATTCCAACATGAACAAATTAAATACATCATCAGTGAACAAATGACTGATAGGTTCAGGATCAGCATTTTGCAACTTGTCAGATATGTTAATTAACAACATTACCTCATTATGTTATTTTTTAATGAAATCTGAGCAGCATCATGTTTCCTACAAACCATATTTGCTGTTGCAAATTAGTTGTATATAAACTCAATTTCTCGGTGACAGGGTTGATTGTTAAGTGCAGGTAAATGTGCTGCTACTGCTATTATTCAGCTTGTTAATTGGTAGGCATTATGTCTGGCAGTCCTCAGGTCCTTTTTGAGTTTTTTTTCTTTAAACTAATCCATGTATGTTGAAGTCTGTTATGTTTCCATGGGTTTGTTCTGTTCAAGTCCAAAAATAAACCTGCACCCACATTGGAAATTAATGAAATAATTTGCAGAGCTCACAGCAGTGAAAAATTATATTAAAAACAATCCAATAATCCATAGAACATGCTCAGGTCTGCAGATATCTCAAACCCTGGGCAAATGGAACCAAGTGACAATAGATGTTTCCTCTGCGGGAACCAACCCTTTAAAGAACTTTATCACACAGTTTGCTTTCAATAAAAAAAAAGTTTTGCATGTGGACATGTATGCACACACACACAGTGCGTCTAGGTGCCTGTCACAGATATTGTGGGGTTGAGGGGAAGTACTGTGATTGGGGTTGAGACCGGGAGACAGAGGGTAAGGTTCCCTTTAGTGAGGAGAATTGGTTTGACCACGTTACACCCCTTTACACAAAGACCCTCACGCACACACAAAAACTACTCACATATGTCACTGAGAAGACACAAGGGACCAAGGCTCAACCTTGGGAGGAAAAGCTTAAATGCTGGTTGTTGGGCCAAGAGAGCAGATGAAAACAACATCCCTCTAAACTGGCTGCTTTTCTTTCTGTCAGCCCTCCTATCAATCCATCTTCTCCTTCTCCTGCCCCGTTCCCAATTCTTCACTCTGTCAGTTTTTCAAGCCATCTATTTTGTTGTTGTGTTTCACTCACTCCCTCTCTTTCTTTTACTCTCTGCATGCTATTCCTGGCATATTGTCCTCTTTCCCAGATGGTAGCTGATCTGAGAGACTTCTCACTCCACTCCCATATGGAGCCCCTTCACTGAGCGGAGAGGCTCTTGATCCCCCCCCCCCTCTCTTTCCTTGGCTGGCTGGGGTGAAGCCAAATCCCTGATCAGGTCCCTGTGGAGGACACATCCCTCTCACTGGGTGGCCAGGTACGCAGCACCAGGAGGCTGAGCTAGAACGACACACATACAAATATGCTAACTCACAAATTCAAACTTCTATCCATTTCATGGTAGATATGGCTATGCGTGGTATCAGATCCATCCCATATGGCCTGCTACGGTGTGCAACGCCAGTTAAAGATGCTCATTTTCCCTCATTGGTTCCTGAAGCCATCTGATTATGGTGACATCATTCCATTAGAATATATATTGCATTAATAGATTCAATTTCATGATTACACAGGTAAATATCAGATAATCAGACGGGTGTTCGTGGGATAGTTGTCAACCGGGATACATGATACATATTAACATTTTCCACACTATGCATATGTAGATGACATGATTGAATGCATGGGTTGTTGCTATGGGAGTTAATGGGAATGTGCTAGCAATCGGTTTCTCACAGCCTATTAAATTGCAGCTATATGCGGGCGGACTTAAATGGATAACTAACATGCTTGGTGCATAGGGACAGGAGCGATAGTGAGGGATGACTGTGGGCAAAAGAGAGGGAGGGAGTGACTGCGCGAGTCACAGAGTAAAGCTGAGACATTAGACAGTGAGGGGAGCCAGGGAGACACATTTTGAGGCGTGTTCATAAAGTTTGACTGGAATGTAAAATTTGCTTATTGTTTACTATCAGAGCAAGAGGGAGTTGAAATTGGCCAACAAAGTCACTGTGAGAAGCTGTTATTAATTGCTGTGTGCTTTGTTACCACCATGGGTGTAATGATCAAGTGTGGGTTGTTTTAATCAGGCCTGGCATGATCTGATGAGCCCTGGAAAGTTGATGTTACACACTGATGGATTTATGTACTCAAGAGAGATAAGAATTAAAAAGAGAAATGGCAAAGAAAACAAATAGAATTTAAAAGGGAACGAAAAGAGAAAAAAGAGTTGGAGTGAAAGGGTTGTGGAGACAGGAAGTTACAGAGAAATGAAAGTGGAGTACACTGATTGAGAAAAGGCACACATGGATGAGGGTATGGCTCATACACTCTCTCACATACACACACATACACACACGCCGACTGAGTGAGCAGCAGGGCTGTGGAGTGTAAGCAGGTGTCCTATGGGAAAGAGTGTACCATTAGCAGATCATTTCCCTCTCCGCTCCAGCAGGCCCTCCTCTATCATACCTCTGCTGTCAGCACTGCCTCGGAGGATTACTGAGAAGGAGAGAAAGGGAAGTGAGAGAGAGAGAGACTGAGCAGACGGGTGGGAAAGGAGAGTAGAGTGTGAAATTGAAACTTGCATAGCCCCTATGTGCCCTCAAAACTGTGATTATTACCCGGTAGGCATTCTTTTTTTCTTCAGATCCATATTCCTCCTGGGAAAATATAACCGGAACATAATGTGTATTGTACAATCGAATGTCCGTATTTACTGTATGGTCTTTGGGTCATATTACCAGGGGCTACTGTAAAAGTAAAGATGGCAAACATATAAGATATAGCTGGTGACCGCATTGTAGTGAACTTCAAAAACTTGTCCCTAGCCACACAGCAGACACTTTCTAAAAAATGTTTCTGTGGTTTGTTTGGCGGAGTCGGTCAGTCTGTGACACCTCCCCTGATCCCTGACCCTCTGTCTCTCTTGAGAGCTGCGCTGGCTGGAGGCAAAGTGGTGGCCCGGCTGGCAACAAGCCCACTGTCATCAGAGATAAGGACACCTCTCTACAGCCAAAGCCCAGGGACAGAGGGAGGAGATGCTGCGCAGATGGAAGATCAAACAGGAGTAGGTGGATGGACAAAGGGTGAGAGGGGTGAGACAGATGTAATGAAGTGGGAGGAGAGAGAGAGATGAAGGTAGGTGGGTACATTAATGGAAGCCCAAATCCTCCAGTACATAACCCTCAGCTGCTGGATGTTACAGACATGTACATACAGATATCGAGATATCCCATGGGGTGCTCTACTGTGACATAAAAGTAGGCTGCAAAACAGTGGCTAGCTATAAATAACAGTGTGCTAAGCAGGCTCGCAATAGCCCATATAAAAAAAAAAGAAGCTAGGGCACACATGGATTCATACACATGCAAGCGTACATATTGTACACAAGCATTCATGCATGCGGATGCAGGCCAACAGAGGATCTTCTGTCTGTATGAGCACAGTACTTCCTCTCTGATTTGAACATACACACTCCTATTTGCAGTCCAGTCCAGTATCTAAAGAAATTACATTCATATTGGATTCTACAGAGCACAGCAAGGTTCAACATTCAATGTCAATGCAGTAGGTGTTGTGCCCTTTATTCAGCCAGATAGAAAGTAAGAGTGTAGAGGTCATGGTAGTGGATGAGTGGATGGGTATGTAGTGCAGCTACCTTTCATGCCTGTTTTAAACCATAACCCTGATCTCACCCATACCTTTAAAAAAGTGTTTTATTTGCCTGACCTTAAAGGATTGTTCTTAATGTCAACAGAGCTAAACCAACAATGAATTGATCCTACTTACAAGTATTGGGTGTGTATCCAAAGCCAGTTATATCTTATTCCTCTGTGCCATAGACCTCCGTTGTTATCCAAAAACTATTAAACACACATCAATGAGTCACACTGTTGCACTGGGTGACACATTCCTTCACCACAAAGAGTTTAGGGCATGTTAGTTTGTTTAGAAAGAATAATTTTAGTATAAAGTCAAGAGGTTGTGATATGCAGCACAACAAGCTAGCGTGTGCCGTAGGCAGAACTTCTCTCCAGAGGCTGAAAACATGATCGCTGTTACTAGTGAAATTCTTCTTTCTAAACAAACTAATGTGCCAAAAACTCTTCTTGGTGAAGGAAAAAGTTACCCAGTGCAACGTGTGGCTCATTGACATGAACAATAATGGAGGTCTACAGCACATATATCAGGCTTTAGATCCACACAATACTTACATGAGATCTATTGAAAATCACCAGCAATATCCTTTAACCATACCATAGTTTATTTGCCATAACCACAAGCTTTCCCCATCTTTAACCAAACCAAAAAGAGTAACTGCACCCAGGAAAATAATCAAGCCTGCGCTGCCTGTTATTGGTGATTACATGGTCTTTCAACACTCTATGCAGATCACACCTAGTTGTGATCATGAGTGGAGTCAGAGGTTAAACAGACTTTCAATTCATAGCAAGCAATTCTTATCCTCCATAAAAGATGCAGCATGGAGTTAAGGGCAGCACATGCTGGCAGAGGATGACCCACCAAAAGGCCTGCACCCATTGTTTTATGCATCAACACACTGGCAGCGTGTTGATGCACATCCATGTGTCAGGATACGGACAGGATCAGGGCAACTTCTCTCTGTGTGACACGTCTGATGCGGTCTTCAGGCGACAAATGAAGTAATCCTCTGCAATGTGGCTATTATGTTTTACACAAATATTGTAAAAATGTTGTCTGTTGTCTCTGGAGACAAAAATATGCACATTAACACACAGTTTTTGTCCTGTCCACATGGGGAGAACCCTATGGCAGGAAAGCAGACCTCTGATTGACCTTAGCCAACAGTGTATTTGCTATACATGAACAGTAAACCACAACAGAAACTGATGCTCTTTTGTATAAACAGTATTTGACCTTGATTCTCATTCTCTCAGTAGATAAGCAAAATAAATGCTTCCGACAAATAGCCTGTATGATAATTTGAAAAGTGAGTCCAAAAAAGCCCAATAATACATCACATCTTCAGTGCTCACTCTGTGACAAAGCCCTCAATGTCAGAACATCAATGATATGATGAATTAATGATTTGTGGGTTGTCAAACAACAACGTCTCTGTTACAGCTGGCTATTGATGAGCTATCTTGCAATGAAGGTAAATGATTAGAGGTGGAACCCGCTCTTGTCTGGAGTCACTGAAATAAATCACATAAATGCTAGAGCAATACATCTTTATCCGAGGGCTGTTTCTTAAGTGTTTGAAACATGCACCAAAGAAGATTTCATAATATTTTTGCTGGAACAAAAAAATTCATTAAGGGTGGAGGAAAAAGTAATTTGTTATTCACATAAGCCCCTCAAAGCAAATAGCTTCAGAAGCTAGGCAGCAATACAATAAGGAGAACACTAATCATTATGGAGCAATGGAGTTAAAATGTAAATTAGATGACAATCCATCCATGCAGTGTTCTGGTTGGATTAATATGACAACTCTCTGCAAAGAGGTCAGCCAATCAGAAGTTGTTTTGGACAGCCATTCCTTGAAACGGGTGCTATTCTGGGTCCTCTTGTTTAGAGAAATATCGCTCCCAGCTCTGACGGGTGCCTAAGGCCTAGCTTGGAGCCTGCTGTAACTATGGTAGACTATTTCCGCCCAATGAAATAGACAGAGGGAATTGCAGCGGCTGCTTGATCTCATATTCACCTTATGATTCATGGATGACAAGAAATCACGGCTTTGGATCTTCTTTAACCCATTTTAAAATGTAAGGGGATCAAACAAATCTGTAGTGCAACAGTAAACTTTCTCCACATAAATTACAGGATTTTTTTTTTTGTAAAACTGTCAATAATGCATAGCAGGGTTGCATTATTTTATACTCACTACAGTATAGCTACATTTGCTAGTTCAGGTGCTGGACACCATATAGGGTCAGCTCTGCCCTGCCTGACCTGACAGACAGAGTGGCTGTCCATTGAGGGGATGCAGAAGTAAAAGCTTCACCCCGGATCAGTGAAGCATCCGACACACCAGTCTGAGCTTTTTGGATCTCTGAGGCAGGAGCTGCCTTTCTGTCACTCATTGTGTGAACCTACACACATACACACCAAAGAGGCAGAAACAAAAAGCATGTACTAACAACCATACGGTCTTGTACTTAAAATGAGATTTAAGTATGATACAGCAGGATCAAAATAAAGGGGACGGTGAAAGAGTATAATTATATGGAGCTAGGTTGTGTTACACTTTAGAAGGAACATGTGAAACATGACAGAAACAAAACACAGTATGAAAGTCAGCACTTTTTTCCCTCTTTTATCCCTTCATCTTTACCATCTCCTCTTTATGTGCCCCCAAGCTCTCCTGGTTAGCGTGTACCCATCTCCTCACCCAGGAGAGAGGGTTGTGGCTCTGCTGCGAGATAAAAGCTTGCACCCTCCTCCTTTAATCTTTCCCTTCCATTTTTGAACATTTTCCCTCCATCTAAGCCACCCTCCCTCTCCCAACTCACTCCTCTATTTATGACACTTTTATCAATGGGTCATGTTGGTTTGTCTTTTGTTCCTGTCGTAGACACTTGGTGCTTGAATTCCCAAATATGCAATCTGCCTGTCTTTTGATGTCTCTGTCCCCTTTATCCTCCTTTTTTTCCTCCTCCTGCTGTCCCTTGCTGTATGTTTGTCCTCCCATCTCGTCCCTCAGCTCTCATCGTCATAGTGTTTATACAATTTTGAGAGTTGATCGGAGGACCTTGGGCGATCTCTTATTCAGCCAGACTTTCATTTTCCTTCAGCTCATACATCAATCTGCACCTCGCTTTGTCTTTTCCAGAGAGATACAAAAGAGACAGCTCCAGCCAAAGAATACCTATTTATTTTTACTTATAAATTTGCCTTCCCAACCCAGGGTCAGGTGCCAGCAGTAAACAGACATTGAAATGTTATTTCTTCTCCTTTACTCTCTCATTTCCCTCTCCAACTAAAAGCTTCTATTGCTTTGTTGGTCTCAGCAATGTGCAGTATAGTGTAGGCTCCTCTATTCAACTGATCTCCCTTTGTGCTTTGCTCTGAGCTCCTCTAAGTGATGGATGGTCATCATGGGCTGAGTAAAAAAAACACCCAGAGCAACAGCCATGTTACATAGATTACAAGGGTCTATTTAAAGTTTCTAAGCTGCATGAAATTAAGCCTGTCCTCCTGAGAAAAATGACCCTATAGATCGTAAATTCAGTCGCCAAAAACAACCTATAGTTATGCTTGACTGACAGACGCCATCTATGCTGTAGTAATTATGACCCCGAGAAGTGACGCAGTTCAGATGACGTCTTTATGAGGTGACTTCCTCATTAGGAGGAGGCGGGTTGGGTGGATGGCTAGATAGTTAGTTAGATGGCAAAAAGTTGACTAAGCTGCAGGAGACCACTGTTTGCTTCCCATTTCAAACTGCAATTTAGGGCATTTAAAAAAAAAATGTAATGTGGTGTTTACTGTTGCCATGACCACAAAGTTTGCCTAACTTTAAGAAAGCAGTAACTACATTTCAAGTGAAAATTTTAACCCAAACCATGATCTTTCTCTAACCAAGTGGTTTTCATGCCTAAACCTAACCAGACCTTAACAGCATTGTCACATCATAAAACATAATTATTTTTTAACAGTGATTTGTAATGGTTTTGCAAACCAACATATTACGCTCCTATGTTGGAAAGCAGCATATTATGCTCTTATGGGTTGTCCTGGAGTACAGATATGGTCATGTAATTTGGAGGACTTGGAAGACAATTTTAAGAAATTGTAATAGACTGCATCAAACTCGCACCAACAAATACAATGTTTTTGTGTAATGTTTGCTGCAGCTCTGCTTCATTTCCCAGTACTGAAGAAAAAAATTCACAAACACTCATAAACTATGAATCATCAAACAAGATTGTCATTGAAGCCTGATAGTACACCCACCCAGGTGTTCAGTTATTCCAGCTGATTAGACCTCTTCTCCGGATTGGGTGGGCGTATACAGACATTTCCTTGACTTTCACAGTGGTTTTGTTTCATCTGGAGTGGGAAAGCTTTTACTGCCTTGCCAGATATTGCTTTTTGGTAAGTCAAGTAAGTAAAATGCATGAAACGATGAAAATACTGTTGCTGAGCAACTGACAACAAAAATGGACATTGCCTTTTGCCTCTCCTCAAAAATGATGACTGTTTTAGTGTTTTCAACAGCACATTTATGAGCAAGCAGGGAATGAGCATGAATGGCAATAACGAACAGAGTCACTATTTGTGAATTCAGAGCCAAAAAATGTACACTTTCCAAGTTGAGAGTACAAACAGTGGTCCTAGTCTCCAAGAAAATATTATATGTTGTGGTAAGAAACATACAGTATTTTCTATTATTAATGTATAATCATTTTGCTTATGTTTACAGGCAACATTTGGGAAGGAGGAAAGCAAAGTGGGAGGGAGGTGTTACGTTTTGTACCATAAAAGTTATGAGGAAAACAGGGTTGATGGTATGCATACAAAGCACAATACCTTGACACTGGAGAGTTGGATTGGCATCCAGAGTCCTGTGTGTGGTTAGGTTTGGTTAAGGTTATAAAAAGATTGTGGGTTTGGTTAAAAGTCAACACCATATAGTATCTCGTGCTTCAAGTCTCTGAAGACTTTTTCTTTAATGAACCAGACCATGATCTTTCCCTTTCCCTTAACCAAGTGCTTTAAATGCCTAAAAAGAACTATGAAAAGTTTAATGAAAAAGTTTAACAATGCTATAATTGCTACAAGCCGATATTGTATTGCTTCAGGTGATATTGTAAGAAAACAGGAAAATGAAACATTTAACTGAAATGCTTTTATCCAAAACGAAGTACATCTGAGAGCTGATACAACACAAGCAGGGATCTAGTCAGGAGAGAACATGGGTAAGTGCAATAAAGCTTAAGTTTGAGTTCAATAGGATGAAGATGCCAACAGGCGGTGCACAGAGGCAATGCATAGAGTGCATAGACGCAATTTTTTTTTCTCTACCTTCATTTCATCAAGTGTAGAGATGTTCGCGAAAGAGCTGGGTCTTTAGTCTTTTCTTAAAAGACTGGGAGGTACTCTGTACATCGAACAGAGTTTGGTAACTCATTCCACCACAGGGGAACTACAGAGGAGAAGAGTCTAGCTAGCAACTTAGGGCCCTCTTGTGGCAGGGCGTAGGCAGTGGGAGGGAGTGTAGACCCGAATGAGGGAAATCAGGTAGGCGGGAGCCGTTTTAGTTGCTGCATTCCATAACATTTTGCACTTCGATATGTTAATTAACAACACTACAACTACCAACCTAACCCTCATTATGTTGATAAAAAAACCACATAACCAACATAATCTAGTTGGCTTTAAGTTTCCTCCAAAACATATTTGCTGTTGCAAATTAGTTGTATATGAGAGTAATTTCTAGGAGGCAGGGTTTCCCATTCAAAATAACTCCTGAACATAGTAAATCAACTAACTTCACCATTGTTTTTGAAGCTCAGGAGTTTGCAAGCCCTCAGCACAGTGACATGGCCTATCTGAAATATGGTAAGCATGATGTGGTCTATCCCAAACGGTCAAAGAAAAAAAAAAAAGTACACTCAGTTCAGAGTAATGGTTCATCTGTAACAGAGGATGAAGACTTGCCATTACTGGCAAGCTCCAGTTTGTCCAGCTCTAAATCTTCCATCTAATATGCTTTGTGGACAACATGCTAAATTCAATACTGGATCTCACTGTTTGCTCAATTTGCTGTGTGCTGAAAGAATGAAGAGAAGGGCTTTAAAGTAGAAAAATGAGAAATTCAGTTATTGACAAATTAGACGTGCAAAGCATATTTTGTTGTCTTTCCCTTTCATCCTCTGGAAAGCTATGACTAACCTCAAGATAGAAAATTATGGATGACTCTTATTCAGTCTTATATTTGATATACCTAATTTGTGTCACGGCTACAGCCAAGCCTCTAGTTTCTCTTATGTTTCCTTGTGCTCCCACTCCCCTGTATTCCCTTGTCTGTCTCTCTGTGTGTGTGTTTCTGTGTGGCAGGGGTGTGGCGCTTCTTCCCTGAATCTCATGGCTCCTGGTTACATGCTGATTGCACACACCTGTCTTCCATCAAGCTCATCATCCTGCAGCACATCCACTCTGGCTCTTCATCCACTCTTCACCAGATCGTTGTTTCAACCACAGTGGTAGTTAATGCTTTAGGCCACTCTTCGACTATAGTGATTGTTTCCTGGTGTTGAACTTCTCGCTAACTGCTGTCTCTCTTTCCAGTGCTCCAGGATCATAACTCACCCTCCTGCCTGCCTGCCTGCCTGCTTGCTTGCCCACTCTCCAACCCACTTACCACCTGCCACCTTCTGCCAGCCCACGCCACTCTCCCTCATTCATCACCACCCTCCAGCCCTCTGCCTCAGCCAGCTTCCTCCCTGCTCCTTCCACCTCCATTTCCCACTACCCTACAATAAAATCTAGTGTCTGTCTGCATTTGATTCCACATTACATACTACAACAATTTGAAGTTTGACTGCTGTCATGTATCCTATACTGTTTATCACACAGATGGGATACTGGCTTCTCTATGCTTACACAATCTTTACAGTATGTCTGCACAACTTTTTAATTAAAATACTGTGAGTCCAGACTGGGACTTCTAAAACTCATTGACAAAGTCTTAACTACTTTGTCTTAACTACTTTGGAAAACATTGAGTTTATGCCTGAGAATATGATAGGAAATCATTTTGAATGTTTCATGTTTGTACCAATTTAGTTTTAATTCATTTTAAGTGAGGGGATCAAACTAGCTCTATTGGATTTAAGTATCCCTGTATGTGCTGAGCCAATATAAGAGCTTCCATACCAGCTCCATCATTACAACCTTTGAGAGTTTATGGTTGATCACAGTCTCATTTATGGACAAGGCACTGAGCATCTTTCTACAGTATTCACTGTGTTTACGGAGATGAGGACAGAAGAAACTCATTAACGGCTAATATTGACAGCAAACATCACGATAGGGTAGTTTCATATTGATTGTTAAGGTGTGGAGGTTGTTGTGCATAATAATAATCAGCCATGGAAAGTTGCATATGTGTGTGTACGTGTGTGAGAATCTGATTAGAATTTACGGGATGCAGAATAGCAAACAGACATTGTGGCTAACAAGCGTAGGCACTCCTAATCAAGGCCTCCTTCATTCCTCAGTAGCAGCATAAGGTCACCTGTGATTGATTCAAATGAGAGGAAACATCAAGCCATTCCTTGCATGTCTTTAAAGCCTAAAGGGCTGTGTGAGTGTTTAAAATGCAATGGTCAAGCTTGGAGTATATGTGCACACATTATGCGAGTACGTTGATGAATAACAGTAACACAATGGAACAAAATTCATCTGCGTTTTTACAAAGGCCAGTGCAACATAAGTGTTTAAGAACTTCCTGAAATGTGTGGGTGTTTTTTTAATCAATAAATTCTCCAAATCAAAGTATTTAATGAATGTGAATCACTGTTGTGTTGGGTGCTTTTCATATTCAAAGCTTTTTTTTTTCTCCAATAAGTTCATCCACAGCTTTAGTTCAAAGTAGTTCATCTGTTGCTTTTAAGATTTAAGTTTATTAAAGTTTCAGCTTCATCTTTTTCATGCATAGAGGGTTATGTAAGTGCTTTACTAGTTTCTTTAGATATTATAAATAGTGTTTCCCTGGAAAATCGCTGTCTAACACAGTCCTCGGTGTCTCCTATTCATTGTTTCTAGCTTACAACCATTGACTTTGTTGGCTAAAATGATAACCAGTGGATTTTACCAGCTGTAGCTAGCTGAGTAATTAATTCTAAACTCATGAGCATTCTTAACAGTTAATGATTCATTTAGATGCCATGTAAACAAGGAGCAGCAATTGTGTCTATTGCAAGGTGAAAGTTGTTAGCCCTAACATTATAGTATAGTTTTGTAAATAAAATACAGTTAAAATGTCATTTCATTCTGACATGAACCTGATTGGGTTGCTTACTGTAGAAAAATAGAGGTTGGATGCTTCATATTTTCAAACTGTGTTTCACAAGAGGAAAGGCTTTGGGGACGAGGACTAAGTGATTAGTTTGACAAACATAACATTATCTCGGGAAACATGTTACTGGAGCGTCAATTTCCATAAACCAAATAAAGACAGACACCTAAAATCTAATAGCTTCTTGGTTCCTGCCCAGCATATGTTCCAGTCTTGAGCAGGGCTTTTTGTATCATAACCTGTAATCAGACAAAATATTAAGCTAGTTAGCTGGGCATGCTACCGTTTGTAGATAATGTTAGAGCAGATAAACTGTTTAATCCATTCCGTGCAATTTTGCCCTTCTGTTTTTGATTTTGAAAAGGCTAAAAAAAAAAAGACATTTAAAAGTCTTGAGAATCTGAGTATTGCTTTTACTAATGTCCCATGCACAGCACTTCAGCATGTGGAGAAATCCAAAGCTTGACTGGTCTACCATGCCCAGTTATGGTTGCTAAGCTATGATTGGTCAATCACAGAGGTTTAGCGAACTGTTGATTCCGTTTCCCCACATCTCTTTCCATTGGCAGTGTTTAGGTAACTTATCTGTGTGATCTACCTGATATAGTAGAAACAAATATTATTTCACCAACAAAGACCAAGCCATTTGTGCAGTATGAAAAGTAGTTGGATTGTCAAGAGGGTTCAGGATTGGATGAGGATAGTGTATGGTGGGCTGACTGGGGGTCAAGGAGAGGGATGAAGGGGGTCGATTGCCGGGGGATGAGTGGAAGCTGAAGGTTGGTCAGGGTCATGTATGGTGGGATGATGGGGTCGAGGAGAGGGATGAAGGGGGACCATGGCATGGGGATGACCGGAGACCAAATGGAGTCATAATGAGGCTGCAATGTCTAGGAACCCAGGGGTCGAGACTCAAGGTGGGGGCATGTCTCGATGAGCTTTCTGCTTCGACATCCCCCTGTGGTTCCTAAAGTAGGACAAGAAGAATTACTTATGCAGAAGTATTAACCATAACATGCATGTCTTTGATGGTGGGAGGAAACTGGAGCACCCGGTGGAAACCCACGCGAACACGGGTGGAACATGCAAACTCACACAGAAAGGACCTGGTACGGCCAGTGTTCGAACCCAGGACCTTCTTGCTGTTAGGCAAAAGTGCTAACCACTGAGCCACCATGATGTCCATTGAGAGGGGAAAGAGGAGAAAAACGGGGTTTGGGAGGGAGAGTCGTGAGAACTGAGACAATCGGGAGAGAAATGGGTTAGACATGCCTAAATAGGTATGCACAGGTGATTGAATTTAGTGAGAGAGAGGGGCATGGTCTTGTTCCTGAACCTGACTTAATTAAAAAATAGTCCAGAAATGGAACAGCAGTAAAGTATAAAATGTGTGGCTTCACCTGCTTGTGCAGGAGGATTTGTCTTTCTAAATGGATGGAACAGTTCTGTAGGGCTTTCAGGCTCAGTCAGCCTCAATCTCATGATGCAACCCATCTTCAATCAAGAGCAGTTCAGTCAATAAAGGTGTCTGAAGTCAGACATCTGGTCAATATTGGAGTTTACTTAACAAACCTGGTACATCAGAAGATACACATTCTACACATCAGCCTGTGCTTGTATGCAGCAAACTTATGACTAATGCTGATTCCCCAAAAGCTTCAGAAGGATAAGAATAGAATGAGCAGTGCTAAGTTTGGATACTGAAATATGCACAACAGGAAGATGTACGACAACAGAGGGAGACAGGTGTGAGTCATCTTCATATGAGCTACTTAGAACTGATGTGAACATACAGTAGTCAGGAGTTTGCAACAGAGGTTGAGATTTGCAATCATGACCCCTTCATTAGAAAACGAGAGAGCACATATCAAAAATCAAGTTTTGCTCAGAACAATTACCATTTTAATGACTTTAACCTTGCTCAGTGCTCAGTTTTCTGAACTAGAGTATTAAGGATGTCAGGGACTTTGGACCCTAACCCTAACCCACTCTGCATGCCAGATAATAACCTTTTCAATGTAGCAGATTGAAGTCTAAATGAAGCTCTGAACTTCAATTTACTGTCTCTTCATCAGTTCCTGTTTTTCTCTAAGAGGCTTGATTTCCTCAAGTTTCTCCTTTTTTCCCACTTTATTTTCCTCCTCCCTTTCATTTAATCAAAGCCACTGTCTCTTTGTTCCTCATCTCCCACCACATGCTTTAGCACTGTCTTTGATGAGATGTCCACACTCACCAAGATGTTTGATCCTTGGCTTGTGATTTTAATTGAAACACACAACAAACCAATGGTTAATCTTAATCTAATTTGTATTTACATTTTAACACTTTCCTTAACAGCCTCATTACAAGGTTTCATAGCAAAAATATAAGGGGAACAGCTTTGAATATAAAGTGGCTGAAATAGGAGTTAATATTATTGCGCAAACACTTGACGAACACACAACACACCTAAACAAAATGAGCAGCAGGCTCCATTAGGCCTCCCTCAGACTAATCTCTCATCTCTCACTTAGAGTTTAGATTTATAATGGGGACAGAGTATAATAGGGTCTCTAATAGACTTTCATGTTATCTCCAGAAAAAGAAAACATGGTATACATAATAGAAAAGCTGGAACTGATCAAATGCCTGGTCTTCTTGTCCTACTCTTGACAGTCAATTGAAACCATTTGAAAATTAGGTGATTTAATCTGAACCTCATTTCATTTTGCATTCGAAAACACATTGTGTTTTAATGAGCTTTAATTAAGGCTTTACAGTACATTTGTCATTGCCCTCATAATAAATGGTGGCTTTCAATCAACTGAAATTCTGGTTAGTGTACTTTTACTGATCTGTCATCCAAACACATAACATGCTGCTTCTACAACCACTATGACCCTCTGGCTTCTGGTGGAAATAAACAACATGGAGGTAATGGCAAGAGACGAAAAGAGAGAGAAAGGAACAGAGTAAAGCAAGGAGACAGCTCATTATTACAGCTAATGCTCTTGAGTCACTTATCACTAAGTAACAGCACAGGTGCAGATGAGCCATTATAAACAGTTGCAAAGTGTGTTGGGATAATGAACGCACCCCTACAGACCCCCTTTACTTTCTGGGGATGCTGGAAACACCTGCAAAGGCAATTACAGACAAGGAGCAACAATGCACAAGATTCAAGAATGTTCACAGCGTGATTTCTAATTAAACTGTAGGGCAGAGGGATTGGGAAAAAAATCCCCATCACATTGTGTTATTGGACAAACAAAACAAGGACAAATCGACTAGGGGAGCGCTTAGATGAGGAGCCGGCAAACTCCCACTTCAGGGACTGATCAAAAAACAAACAAATTTTGAGGGTATATATGGAGCTTCTGACTTGTGTGCTGTATGCTGTTGGCCTAAAGCTGTAACTGTGCCTTTCAGAATGCACCTGCATGAAAATGCAGTTTAATGGATTCATTCTCAACCTTGGAAATTAGGTCAGGTGTATGTATTCTTAGTATGTGCAAGCTTGTGTGAATGTTTATGTATTTGCAGAGCATTCTTTGTCTGACTTAGAGCAAAATGTCCAGGAGACAAAAAACAGAAGAGATGACTGTATGTATATCTTTTATGGTAAATTCCTTACTATGAAATAGGAAATTAAATATGCGCAATCAGAAAATCATACAGGTTTTGAATTGTTTGACATTCTAGAAAATTTATTTGCATTCTTGCTGAGAGTTAGATGAGAAGATAGATAACACGTCTATACGTTAAATATTAAGCTACAGCCTGCAGCTGGTTGGTTTAGCTTACCACATAGACTGGAAACTGCTAGCCTGGCCCTTTCTGACGGTAAAAAAAATCTGCCCCGCAATCACCTCTCACAAATAAACACTTTATATGTTGGTAGTTTAATCCATACAAAAACCAAAGTTTAAAAATGACACATTGTGGTTTAGGTAATCTTCTCATCCACCTAACTCTCAAGAGAGTGTGATGCCCCTCTCTCTTTATCTGTCTCTCCTTTCTACCTCTCGAGTTCTCTTCAGTTGTCTGTCTTCCAGGAGTTAAGAGGTCTGTCAGAGTCGGTTGGCTGCACCTGAAGAGGGAGTGGTCTAACTATATAAAAGGGCTGCTGTCCTAAGAGTTTCATCCTTTGCTGAGCAGCCAGGACACCTTCCACATGGCCTTCACTTTAGATCAGTTGTGTTTGTTATTTTCCTTTACTTCTACAACCCATACTTCACTCATCCACACACACGCATTACACCATTGATGACTAACATTACCATATTTCACCTGAGTTGTTATGCTTAGTTTATAAATAACCTTTTCACCTTTCATTAGTCTGTGGACTCTCGTTTGTTGCAAGTCTTGAGCCAGCTTTGTAACAAATGGGGGCTCGTCCGGGATCAAAGGATCTCCGCTATAGTATTTGATAGTTGCTAGTGCTTAGTATACAGCGATGGGTTTATGTAAATCCTCAGGGATCGTCTACTATGGTGAGTAGGGAGACAGTGACTGTTGTTATTGTTTTCTTTGTATCTTTGTAGCTGTAGCCTAAAGCAAGCATTAGTATCGGGGAGAGTACCACACATAGTTAAAGGGTTGTGTAAGTGTTTTCATTTCAGTGTGGACTGAGGTTCAGGCTCCCAGATTTGGCCATACCAAATCTAGGCTACCTGCCTGAGAAACTGCTTTGTTTGAAAGTTTTGTGTTTGCCTCTAATCTGATGTGATTTAGAGACGGCCTAGATAGGGGAACTACTTTCCGATGCCGTCCATTTGTGGACTCTTTGTTTGTTGTTTTAGTTTGTTGTTTTTGTGCATTGTGGCCATAGCATTTTGCTGAGGGTACATCTCCATGACTATCTAGGTAGCACCAACATGCTCATCACCTGGCAAAGTCATTAGGCTCTGTGTTTAAATCACCCACCGCAACTATTGCATGAAGACTATGGTCGAGTCAGTCAGCTAGTTTTCTGGGTTAGGTAGATAGCCAGGGAAAAGGATATTCCACATGCTGTCTGTTGGGTTTGGGGGGTTTACCTTTGTAGTCAGTGTCTCTACATGGCAGTTTAGCCATGTAGAGAGGTTAATGTTTTGCATTGTAGCCTTGGGTTTCATGGTAGGGCAGATTTTTGGGGTGTTGTGCTTTCTAAGTTACTGGTCAGTGTGGTTTAGCTACTGGTATTGGTGTGATCATGCCTGCTGTAGAGAAATTTGTATTTTGTAATTTGCAGAATCCAAGTGAGGGTCTATTAGATACCTGCACTAAGGATCAGTTGCTAAAAGTGGCAGAACATTTTGAAATTGATATTCAGTTGGGATTTTGTCTGCTGTGGTAAAGGGCACTGACACTCAGAGTGTAGTTACTCCTGAGGTCAGTCCTCCAAAGCAGTCTGGAAAATTTGTGTGGCCTGTAGCAGGGGTTTGGGGAGTTCTGACTTTTGAGCAGCAAAAAGAGCTGTTAACTTTGCATCACAAATATGAATTGGAATGTGAGGAAAAGGCTCTTGCTAGTGATTGGTTCCCAAATTTTCAGAAAAGGATCCAGATATATTTTCTTGTTGGTTGAGAGGTTGGCTAAAAACAGGAAGTGGAGTGATTCTGAGCAGACCCTTCTGCTACAGTGTGTGATGTCTAGGAAAGCTCAGGAAACTTTTCTACTTTGCCTATAACAGACAGTGGAAACTATTTCAAGGTAAAAACTGTATTAACACTTTACAATAAGGTACACATATTCACCATTAACTGGTTGCTTATTAGCATGCATATAACTAGCATATTGGCTTTTTATTAGTCATTATAAAACACTTCATGCCTTATTCTGCATGTCCATATTCTACAACTACTAGGCCATTAACTATCAGTTTTCCCTCAAAAACCTCTCAATTACTGCTTATTGATAGTAAACAAGGAAGTTGCTGCACATGAATTACAGTCTTAATATGCTTTGCTCAATATGGGCCTTATCAGGTGGTCGTACAACAAGAATAGTCATTCTCCCTTAATTAAACTTAATAAATATGGTCTATTCAACAAAACACAACACTGCAGGTGTTAATAGTGTCCAAGTAACTCTAAATTAAGTCTTACTAACTCAGAATATGTTCCCCGTTCTAAAGTGAGGTCTTGCTCATAACTAATTCACTAGTAGTTTGACACACTACAGGTTCCCTGATCTAAAGTTGCCTCCTCTTCACACTTAGCAAATCCATTATAGCTCACAACTACTGCAATTACCAGACCCTATTCTCAACTGATGGGTACACCTTGAAAAAAATGGAGGTCTATTGACATGCACAGGTTCTATTCCCATTCAGTGGCAGAAGAACAAAGGCAGCACAAGTAGAAATATCTCCTTTATTAATGGACCACTTCAGAGATTTTCAAACATATCTGTTAAAAGATTTTTTTTCAAGTTTCTTCAAGGCTAAGAACAAATGTACTGCCTAAACTTGCTGTATAATTTTCAGCTGACAGAGCTTTTCAGTGTGTAAAGGGTCACACAGATTTTCAATCCATATCTCTATGTATTTGTTATCATACTGTATGTCATGCTTATATAAATACTGACACTTGTCAATATTCTATTTCTCAGAGACAGGCTCCATTTAGCACCTTAAGTACCACATCTGATGACAGGCCAGACAGCAGCACCAGAGACTACAACATCAGTTTTCTGCCTAGCCTACATCATCAGGCGTAGGATTTGGGATGGTAAACAGTTAGAGTTACTGACAAGACTAAAAGTGTACATAATCATGCCATATAATAAATACAATTGAAAATTGGCAATCATACGTACAGTACCAATACATCTTCACAAAAATATAACTGCACAAAGATAAAACCTACACAGCTCAATAAAACTTTGTTGTCACTGACTGAACTTTTACTTATTACATCGTATCATGATTGTATTGAATCCTGTACCACATATCATGTATCAAATCAGGAGATAAGCAGATTGTCCCATCTCTAGAATATGCTTTATACTTTGTGTAGGTTTTATCTTTTTGCAGTTATATTTTTGTGACAATGTATTGGTACTGTATTTATGATTGCCAATTATCAATTGCATTTATTGTATGGCATGATTATATACACTTTTAGTCTTGTCAATAACTGTTTACCATCCCAAATCCACGCCTGATGATGCAGGCTAGGCAGAAAACTGATGTTGTAGTCTCTGGTGCTGCTGTCTGGCCTGTCATCAGATGTGGTACTTAAGGTGCTAAATGGAGCCTGTCTCTGAGAAATAGAATATTGACAAGTGTCAGTATTTATGTAAGAATGTCACACAGTATGATAACAAATACATAGAGATATGGATTGAAAATCTGTGTGACCCTTACACATCGAAAAGCTCTGTCAGCTGAAAATTATACAGCAAGTTCAGGCAGTACATTTGTTCTTCGCCTTGAAGAAACTTGAAAAAACCTTTTAATAGATATGTTTGAAACTCTCTGAAGTAGTGCATTAATAAAGGCAACATTTCTACTTGTGCTGACTTTGTTCTTCTACCACTGAATGGGAATAGAATCTGTACATCTCAATAGACCTCCATTTATTTCAAGGTGTACCAATCAGTTAAGAATAGGGTCTGTTAATTGCAGTAATTGTGTGCTACAATGGATTTACTAAGTGTGAAGAGGAGGCAACTTTAGAACAGGAACCCTGTGTGGGTTAATCAAAACTATGTAAAACTATTAGTGAAGCAGTTATGAGCAAGACCTCACTTTAGAATGGAGAACATATTCTGTGTTAGAAAGACTTAATTTGGAGTTATTTGGACACTATTAACACTTGTTTTGTGTTTTGTTACATAAGAATAGACCATATTTGTTAAGTGTAATTGATGACTATTCTTGTTGTACTACCACTTTATAAGGCCCATTTTGAGCAAAGCATATTAAGATCGTAATTCATGTACAAAACCTCCTTACTTACTATCAATAAACAGTAGTTAAGAGGTTAGTTAATAGCCTAGTAGTTGTAGAATATGGTCATGCAAAATAAGGCATTAATAAGTGCTTTATAATGACAAAGAAAGAGCCAATAAAAATGCTACTAATATGCATGCTAATAAGCAACTAGTTAATGGTGAATGTGTACCTTAATATAAAGTGTTACCAAAACTCTTTCGGCAGAAATTCAGGGGTGCAAAGAAATATGAGAAACAGACCTATGTAGAGTTTGCGCGTGAGCTGTCCACTCTTTTTGGATGATGGTGGCTGGCCTTTGAGGTTTAGACTTGAACTGACTGACTTGACTGACTTGAAGAGTTGTGTGAGCTCATCTTGTTGGAGCAGATTAAAGAAACTCTTCCTGAGCGTGTGGCTACCTATTTGAGTGAAAGAAATGCTAACATTTTAAAGCAGCTGTCATATCAGATGAATATTCCTTGACTGATAAAATAGGACAGAGATAGCGCTGTTGGTGGTAATCAGAAAGGTTCAGGAAGTGAGCTTCCTTCTTTCAAGTCAGGCACCATCTGTGTCGAGTTGGATTCAGGTCAGACTTGTAACTACTGCCTAGGAAAAGGTTATTGGAAAGCTGAGTGTCCAAAGCTGAAATCAAAGCACAAATCCCAACCAGGTAACAGCCCTGTAAAACCTGTGGCCCTTTCTGCTTCAGCACAGTTGAATGAAAAGGCTGAGGCTATTGCTGCAGTTCAACAGAACACAAAGTCAACTGCAGTAGCTGCTCACACCTCCTTGTCTGCCAAGCCTATGCCCTCTCCTGAGGAATCTCCTGAGCTCTCCCCTGGAGAATCATCCCAAGCTGACATGACCAAAGAAGTTGATCCAGGTTACAAGCCATATGTCATCAGCAGGTTTGTATCCTTAGCAGGGAGTGATGAAAAATCCTGTTGAGATTTTAAGAGAGCTTTGGACTCTTTCATCTTGACATTGGTGTTGCCATTCTCATCAGACATTGACACTGGAGACTTTTTACTGGTTAGTATTATGGCTAACCAATAAAAAGTTATCCTGTGCTGTCACTAGGGCATAGGTTTGTTCAGACAAAAAAAAGTTAGAGGAGAAATGGGTGAAAAATTTCGCTCTAAATGTTGTGTTTACTTTGCCTGCCTTTCCCTTCTCCCTCTTCCAGTGGCAGAGATAAAAAAACGTTACACATGGATACTTCCTTGAGGAGGGCATGTTGGTGAGAAAATCGTTGCTTCAAGGTGACAAGTTTGTTGGTGATACCATTCTTCAGATTGTGGTTACAACTAAACTTAGTGCTGGGGTTCTGAGAACTGTTCAGGACATGGTGGCCGGGCATTTGGGGGTTAAAAAGACATATGACAAGATTTTCCATTATTTTTATTGGCCTTGGTTGAACAAAGACATTTCAGCCTACATCAGAACACGTCACACTTGTCAGCTCACAGGAAAACAAAATCAGACCGTTAAACATGCTCCCTTGCATCCCATACCAGCAGTTGATCAACCTTTTGAGCATTTGCTAATTGACTGTGTTGGCCCACTGCCCAAGTCCAAATCTGGTAGTATGTATCTTTTCACTGTAATGTCAAACTACCAGATACCCTGCTGCTTACCCCTTGTACAATATAACCACCAAGTCTATTATGAAAGCCTCAACCCAGTTAATTTCTGTCTTCAGCATTCCCAAGCTCATCCAAAGTGATCAGGGAACCAATTTTACCTCAGGCATGTTTGCAGACATTCTGAAAGAGCTCCATATCAAACATGCAAAGTCAACTGCCTATCATTCAGAAAGTCAGAGCTATCGAGTGGTTCCATCAGACTCTTAAGTCGCTGGGTCGTGACTAGGAGGACGGGCTGCCCTGGTTAATGCTGGGTGCCCACGAGGCAAAACAAGAAAGTACTGGTTTTAGCCCTAATGATCTTGTGTTTGGTCACACTGTTCATGATCCATTAGCTGTGTTACAGGCTGACTGGAAGAAGCCTCCTCCTCCAATAAATCTAACAGACTATGTTAATGGGTTCAAAAGATGTTTGTATGAGGCAGGTCAAACGGCAAAAACAAATCTTGAAAATTCTCAAGAGAAAATGAAGCGCTTGTATGATCACTGAGCTGAAGTGCATGTTTTTAGCCCAGGTGATTATGTTCTAGCACTCCTACCAGTGGTGGGTTCTCCTTTTCAGGCAAGGTTTTCAGGCTCTACTCTGTTCTTTGACAGTGGGGTGGAATCTGCGAGGAAAATAAAGCCAGTGGCCTTGGTGGCTCTGGTGCAGTTTCTTCTCCAGCTATGGGGGAGGAAGGTGGTGAAGAGCCAGTCAATGCCCCAGATAAGTGTGTTATGTAGGGCCGACTCAAAATTTCTGAGTCACTGATTAACCTGGAAAAGTTGTTGGGTCATTTGCCTGATATTAAGAAGAAGGAATTGTCTAACCTCATTTTGTCATTTCTTTGTTTGTTTTCAGACAGTCCTTCTCAAACACATCTCAGAGGACATGACATTGATATGGGGTACATTGAACTAATTTGCCAGAAATTTTACCATGTTTCTCAAGAAAAACACACTCACCTGGAGTCAGCGGTGAAATATATGTTGGTACACAACATTGCAGAACCCTCCTGTTCTAGTTGGGCATCCCCATGTGTGTTAGTGAGCAAGCCAGACCAAACCTTTAGGCCGTGCACAGATTTTGGCAAAGTAAATAATATCACAAAGCCAGACTCTTATCCACTTCCTTATATGGAGGATTGTGTTGATCAAGTGGGAACAGTGAAATTTGTAAGCAAGTTTGACCTTTTCAAGGGTTAATGGCAGATGCCCCTGTCCAAACGGGCTTGAGACATCCTCAGGCCTTTATTCCTACACAGTAATAAATTTAACTCTTACCAGTTGAATTATTCCATTTTAGAGAAAGAGGCATTGGCTCTTATTTGGGCCTAGAAACACTTTGAGGTCTCTGTGGGTGGTGGAGGTAAACCCTTGTTGTCTATACTGACCACAACCCCTTCATGTTCTTACAGTCTCTACAGAATCCATATCAGCGTTTTATGCGGTGGTGTCTATTTCATCAGCCATTTGCCATATAAAAGGTTCTGAGAATGCTGTGGCTGATGCTCTGTCACATGCACTGCCTCCTTAATGGTCTGTCTTATATTGTGACTGTTCATTTGTTCTGTTAAACTGCTCCTCTCCTCCTCCTCTTAATTTGCTTCATCTAGGTACCAAAGTTGCTGAGTGGGAGTGGATAGAGTGGGTGGTTTGAAGGGCAAATTGATTGTTATGGTAACAGACTGAGGATAATCAAATGTCCTTATATTTTTTGAATGACATGAGTTTTCTACTGCATTTGACCCTTTTGGGGTGTGACGGCCATCTCTTTATCTCTCTCTCCTAGCTACCTCTCTAAGTTGTCTGTCTTCCAGGAATGCCAGTGTTAAGAGGTCCGTCAGAGTCGGCTGGCTGCACCTGAAGAGGGAGTGGTCTAAGTATATAAATGGGCTGCTGTCCTAGGAGTTTCATCCTTTGCTGAGCAGCCAGGACACCTTCCACATGTCCTTCACTTTAGATTAGTTGCTTTTGTGTTATTTTCCTTTACTTCTACAAGCCATACTTCTCTCATCCACATACGCTTCACACCACTGATGCTTAACATTTCCATGTTTCATCACGAGTTGTTATGCTTAGTTTAATAAATACCCTTTTCACCTTTTATTAGTTTGTGGGCTGTCATTTGTCCTGAGTCAGGTTTGTAACAATAGTAAACATTTCTTAAAATGTCAAACTATCCCTTTAAACAAAGCTACAAAAATAAGATCCAAGTTGTAATTGATGGGACTATTTCCTATCTAGCAGCATATGCCTAACAGTGTAATTTTATAAAGTTAGGTAAGGATCTGCTGTAGAACATTTAAATTCTGGTACTTCTGGTGCTCAGAAAGACTTAGCAAGGCAAGGATGATTTGTGTGAGCATATATGTGTGTGTCTGCATTTTAGAGCGACATGGCCGACCCTCTTTGCCCGGTGTGTGCAGACAGCCGAGCACCTGAAGAGCGGCAGGTGATTACCAGCCTTAATGGGCTTAACAAGCATGACAACGGGAGGTCTGCTGTCCGTCAATCAGAGGTGAGGAGGTGAGAGGAGCACACAAGCCATTAGAAAGAGAGATAGAAAGACAGTGTTGTGTGGGGGGGTGAAGACAAAGGAAGGGCTGCCCAGTCAAAAACAGTAGGGTCATTTAAAGCTCTGGGAACTCGATGTGAAAGGTCTCTTTAAGCTCAAAAGCTCTCTTTCTCTGTACTGTATACTTTCTTTTCTCAAACACTTCTCCCCCAATCGTTCCAAGCTTTACATAAGATCTATAAAACCACTCCATCTAGTTCTATTTTTTCCCTAGTGCTAGACTGAGGGAAGGGCAGATTAACAGATCTGTAATGCAACACTTTAGCCATCCTGCTGCATTTATCAGAGCCAGAGCCTCTCCAGATCTATTTGTCATCATAGCTGTTAGCAGGAGTGGAGTTAGTCAGGCTGTACTTTACCATGATGGGGTGTAATGATCCCAGTTTCCAGCTCTACACAACCTTCCCAGCCCAGATACACTACAGTCTCAGTAAACTGAAGGAAATTTGAGCTGGTGCTGCAGTCGGCTCTCCGGCTACAGAAGCTGCTGAGAGCTCTTTACATTTATTCATGGGGTTCATCGGGGAATGAGTTATAACAAAAACGCATGCAGTATTGTGGTAGAATATACTTTGGTGTCATATGTTTGGCCTTGAGTTTTGCTCCAGACACAGACAGCTAGATAATCACACAATTATGGAAAAAGCATTAATTTCAGTAGCTGTGTGTCACCTACTAACCAACCAGACATCAACTAAAACAGCACTTTCTAGGATTTGTCTGTTAGTACTTGTGTAGTTGGGTAAGAGTAAGGGTCTGTGCAGAGGATGTTATGTGGGTGTGGATGAGCATGGATGTGGATGGATGTTAATCTGCCACAATGTGATGAAAAGAGCGATAACACCTGTGCCTCACTACTGCAGCTCACAGAGCTTTGGATCAGCAGATGAAATATGATATCGTCTCAGGTTTTGGCATCAGAGCCTAGAAATATCAGACCTTATTTCATGTGAGAAAAATGGCAAGGTTGACAACTGAAAGTTACAAAGTCAAAATTAAGGAAACCTTTTTGACACAGCTTTATAATAATATTAAAGTGAAACTTAAAAGTCAATAAATGAGGACAGCTAACGAGACTTGATGGTGAAAGTCGGTTCAACAAAGACACATAAACCCACCTGGCACATGTCTGAAAATGTTTATGCTGCATCTAACCATGTACGTGAATGGGGACAGACATAGAAAGTTTGTGTAAACTTCTGGGAAGGTGTTGGAAATTTGCACATTTGTGGACACTGCAGCTGAAAGTCATGCATATAAAGTAAGTACTATACAACAACAAATGCCTAAATGCAAAATCTATTTCTGTTCACTTTTTGTATATGGCATAAATAAACCCCAGGGTTTCCTATACATTCATTTATTTGTGGCAGCCCACCTAAAATATCAACATTGACTGCCACATATTGATTTTCTATTTTTTTTTTTTTTACTATTTAAAATTGGTAAAATCTTTTTTATTGTAGAGCTGCATGCAGCGCATTGATTCATTTGGCCCCACCTTGCCCTGCTCTCACTCTCTCTCTCTCACAAACACATTGACAGATCCGTCAGTGAATAGCCCCTCCTCTCGGTGCACACTCTGAATCAAAACATGATCATGCGTGGGAGGAAGGATTGTTGTTCGCTCTTCTCCTCAGAGAAGACAGCTGGCCAAATTACTGAAGAGAATCAAACCGAAGTTCAAGAATGGTTAGTATCATGAACACCTGTACAAATTTGTCCAAAACTGATGTATTCAAGTTAACTCTGATAAATTAGTCTATGTTCTTAACACTGTCAAAATAACTTTATTATGTGGCAAACACTGAACCCTCACAGTCCCTTAATGACTGTCAAATACCTTAATTTCTTTTCTTTTTTGGGGGCTCAATCCCCCCCCCTCTTCCCACCCAAAAAAAGTCACTGCAAACAGATTGGTGTTGTTAGCATTTTGTGACTTCAATCTCATTGAATTTTAATGATCATGCAGCTGTATGACAGTCATGATAGGGCTATGAGTAAATATTCACGCCATAAAGCATAGTAAAAACATCCCTTCCATCTGTGAAATCATAATGAAGGATATATTATTGGTGCATTTTTATTTGAGCACAAGGACAAATTAAAACATACAGCAGCTGCAAAAAGAGTCTTGCTGTGTAGCAACTACCATTATCAAGTCATGGGTGTCCTTACTGGATATGTACCAAAAGTATACATCAAAAGTCATTGCCTCTTAAAGAAAAAAACACTGTCCCTGCTCAGATTTTGGATTCATACTTATACTTGCAGCACACACACACACACACACAAAAAGATTTAAGTTACAATAAATGTTGGCCATTGTTTAGAAATGTAGGACCCTTTATTGAGGTGAATTTTGTTTCTGCCTGCTGATTAATTTGTACCTTTTTTATGGGCACTCACATTATATCAGCTCGTCTCTGAGCAGATCAGATCTTTCTCCTTTAAGCTGCTGTTTAGTTCACATTCCCAGACGAACTCCTGTGCTGATAGAGCCATCGAACCTAGCAGATAAGATTCTCTCACAGTTTATGTTTCAGGTTGATTATTTCTATATGTGTGTGTGTGCGTGTCTGTGTGTGTGTGTTTCACAAAGTATTTTTGCATTGTGAGTTATCTTTCCAAAGAGCTCAAACGTTACTTCAATATTAAGCTTTTTTTTCCATATTCACATGCTTTGTCATCTGTATATGATATTTGGCACTTCCTAATTTCAAGCCTATGTAGCCTGAGGTTATTTTTGCAATTTTGCTTGCTTGCATTCGCAACCTTTTAATATTATACTTTACAAAAATGATGGCAAAATGAAAAAAGTATGGGTACCTTTAAAGCGAGACTATACAACTTTTGCTGAGCAGAGTCAACAGCAGCCTCTACTGCCACAAGAGGTAACTACAGGACGTTGGCACATTTAATTCTCTTCATATTTAAGCAGTGAGTACTGCACTACTGTAACGGGAGGGAAATGCTATTTGAAGGAGAACAGACAAGGCAGAGAGGAAAGGAAACATGTCTTCAGAAGGGGTGAAATTACCTTACGTTTGTTTCCACTGTTGTGACACCCCTCACCATGCTTACGGCTGATCTCATTACTATGACCCTCAACATCTGAACCCATAGCAGCTACGTGCTAAGATATGGCTGCTAACAGCGAGCATTACACTGAGTGACTAATGGCAGATAAGGGTCTCGCCTCAGCAGGGCAGACAACTCAATCCATGGCAACAGTGAGTGAGTTTCCCAACATGTAATATGTCCCATTAATGTTACAATCCATCTTCACAAATCTAACTTTTTTCTTTTCTTTTTTTACTTTTTGTACATTTAATTGTTACATAGGTTCGCTTTAAGTATCATTAAAGGTTAAAACAACTTAAAACAACATTATGTAACATTTAAAAGATGAAAGACAAGCCAATAATGTTGCATATACTTACACATTAATAATCATTGTTTTGACAATTTAATTTAAGATTTATTATATATCAATGTATCAAAAGGCTGTCAATAAATTTAGGGTAATGGCAGATTTCCATCCTGTCTTGACTTCTGGTGGGAGGGATACCCTTTTGCTTTCAATTAGATCACTGATTGTGCCATTATTAAAACCTACGGTCCTGCAATAAGCACTCTTATGAGTCATTCCAAGGCAATTACAAATTATTGCAAACTAATGTCTATATTTTCATTGAAATAAAACTAAAAGAAATAAAGCTAATCCCAAAAGCTAACTGATCTATGGTTAAGGTTATTCATGGCGCCCCTCTTTTGGTGGTTGATGCAGGTTGGAGTTACCACAAAGGGGTATAGCTGGACCCCGCTATACAAAAATACAGAGGGTAAAAAGAGGCTAGTGAAACAGACACTACCTCAGAAGTGGAGTGGGACTTCGGCCCTTTATACTAACTCAGCACTCCCTTTTCCAGCCCTCCCTTCTGTCCTCTGTGTGAACCTCCACAACCCCTCTGCCTTCTTCAGTTCAAACACTGCAGGCCTGGCCCACCAACTGTTTGAATAAGACCACTGACACATTGACATGTTGAGCCAAATTTACCCAGGCAATTTACAGAGCCTGCTGGACACGATGGCACAGCCAACAAAGCTTAACACTGCCATACAACACATGTGTTTGGTTACTAATTGGTATGGAAGTCATCAGCTTCCCTTATACATGTCACTGACTGCACACAAGCTGGGGGGTGTTCTGCTTTGTAATCCAGAGTGCAATTAACAAGCGACATTACTGGCAAATATGATAGTTATGACTCATTTACAGTATTTATAAATGGAGAGTTAAAAAAGTGTGCGCAGAGCGATTATGCAGATGCAAAGTGTGTCCTAATTGTGCTGGCATTTTCCATTATCACTTGAATTAACATAGCTGGTCCAGCTTACAGTCATGAGATCCACCAATTCATTCTCTTTTTTTTCTTTGAGTGCATCTACAGGAAAAACAGTACAGGTCTGAATGCTGGACCCATACAGTGAGGACATCTGGTGGTTCTGTTATCCTGTGGGGGGCATTTTGCTGGCATGGTTTGGGTCCACTTGTCCCCTTAGACGGGGGGGGGGGGGGGGGGGGGGTCACTGCAAATCAATGCAAAGTTGTTCTGAGTCATCATCTTTATCCTATGATGAAACATTTCTATCCTGATGGTAGCGATCTCTTCCAGAATGACAATGCCCCAATTCACAGGGCACAAGAGGTCACTGAAGGTCACTGATTTGATGATTATGTAAATGATGTGAATCATATGCTATGGCCTTCACAGTCACCAGATCACAACCCAATTGAACACCTATGGGAGATTTTGGACTGACTTGTTAGACATCGCTCTCCACCACCATCATCTTAACACCAAATGAGGGAATATCTTTTTGAAGAACAGTGTTCCTCAGCCATGGCATTGTCATGAACTGGCTCAGAGTCAGTGATAAAAAAGGGATTCACACATGAATAAAGCTTCTAAAAATGAGATTTATTGTTAACTCAATATAAAATATAAGAATATTAGTCAGTTAAATCAGCCATGAATGCAATGTATGACCACTCCCATCAGGATAGAAATGTTTCATCATAAGCATAACAGAGCCACTAGTTCCCCTCACTGTAGGGGTCAAGCATTCAGGCCTGTACCGGTTTTTCCTTTGATTTGTCACCCGTCTGTATCAGTGCCATCAGTGTTTGTCAGGAATGCTCAATTTCAGATACAAAATACCAGGAGTTTTTCCAATGAGGTTTAATAGGTTTTATGAAAACAGACTATGATATTGCATCAATCACTGAGATGGTCATTTAATGCAGCCAGCAGCTAGAAGTGTGTGTGTGTATGTGTGTGTGTGTGTGTGTGTGTGTGTGTGTGTGTTCTGTTCCACAAAGTATTTTTTGCATTGTTAGTCATCTTTCCAAAAAGCTCAAACTTTACTCTAACACATTAAGACTAGATGCAATATTTGCATGTATATTATAAGGAAATGTATTGTATCTGTCACCAAGGTTAGCTCTGACTGCTATTGTTTGCCACAACTTTATGCAAACTACAAATACTTTTTTCATGCATTTTTTTTTCAATGGATCCGTTTAAATGATTGCAAGGAGGAATGGTAAAAGAAGAAATCATACCATCCTGTTGGATGGAAAAGCACATATGCTATACATGCATTAGAAAATCTGATTCTGGTTGCTTGTGGCATGGTGCAGCACAAGTGTCCCAGTCCTATGACTTACATGTTACCTGAGATCCACTGCATTTTTCATGTTACATTTGAATTTGTGTAATCTAGGCTGGTTTTGGGAGGAGATGAATGTCTTTCATTTCATGTTCTGCCCTAGTTTCTGAAATGTCATGTTTGTAGTCAAACCTGTATTTATTATTTATCACTATTTATGCATTTATTTAAACACCTATGTAGGATAATATTTCTGAATGGTAGATCTTGGCTTATATTTGGATATGAATTCCATAGAAAAGGTTGGTGACCACTGGTCTAGGATTGCTTTGTTGTCCGAGAGTCACTTACTGTGTAACACAACTTCCTGAATAGGCCTAAACATATTAATGGGTTGGACCTTGTCATTCACATCCTTATGAATGAGTCCATTGTCTAAATGATTACACACATGCTACTTCATCCTGCCATTGGTCACGAAAGGTCAACTAAAATAACAAGTACCAGTCTGGTTTTAGCTTATTACAGTTTATATGTTTGTTGAGAGAAAAAAAGAGGATAAACCAATACCTGAGGCAGCACAACAAGCTGACACATGTCCAACATTTGTTATGGGAGAGAAACGAAATGTGCTGCATGGCAGGATTTTTGTACAGCATTACATGAATGTATAATATATTGGTTCTATTCTTCCATCTTCTGATATTGTAGCTCAAAATACAAGACACAAGATATATCATATTTTTCAAAAATGTGAAAAAAACAAGAAATTCAGACATTCAGAAGTGCATGGAGGTGCATGTCTAGGTTTATGTCTGTAAAATCAAGCACTGTCTGTCTCGATAGGAAACTACAGGTGGCTTCAGATGTCCGCAAAGAAACATCAGAGTTGTCCCAGTTTGACATTATTTCATCTCATATGTGCGCTCTCTCTCTCTCTTTCTCTCTCCACCCTCCCTCATCTTAGATGTGTGCTAAGATGAAAGAGGCAGACAAGCAGACAGACAGAAAGCAGTTCTGACGGTGTTCATCACAGCAGGCTAAAGTCATATGGGGGGAAAAAGCTGGCCGTCAATATTTTTTCCTGCTCTTCACTCAGTTTTGTTTGCCAGTGGGTCAGTCGGCATCCACGTCAAAGCTCATCCAACGGTGCCCCCCACCACCATCACCACCCACGTCCCCCCCTCCTCCAGCCTCTTCAAATCCTTCATGACATAACAGAGCTCTGCGTCCCGCTAGGCTCACCTGGGTGGCCACCATACATACACTGAGAGAGCGTGCAATCTTTTGAATCAAAGTCATCTGTTATTTGGGTGAAGACTGAAACACTGAACAAAAGAAAGGGTTAGCTAAAGGTCTAGCCCACTGAGTGAAAGAGTGAGAGACATCAAAGGGAAATTAGTGCAAGACAAAGCCTTCTGGTCTCAATTGGGCTGGTAAATCGTTGAGTGTAATACCCAGCCCATACTCACAAGAAAAACAACAGTATAGGCGTAAAATTCAGCCGGCAAAATCAACCTATAGTAACCTATGTTTATGCCATGTAGCTGCAGTAGCAATTATGACCCGGGGAAGTGACGCAGGTCAGATGATGTATGTATAAGGTGACAATTTGCCTTATTAGGAAGAGGCAGGTTGGATGGCAAAAAAGTGGACCTAGCTGTAGGAGACCACTGTTTGCTTCCTGTTTCCAACTGCGAGTGTCATGTGTCCAACTGTGAGTCAGGACATTTTAAAAAAAAACTAAAACCAATTGTCATGGTGTTTACTGTTGTCATGACAACAACTTTAAGGAAGAAGAAACAACGTTTCAAGTGATCATTTTAACCCAAACCATGATCTTTCCTTAACCATGACCAAGTGGTTTTTGTGCCTAAACCTGACCAGACCTTAACCACAGCGTTGTCATGCCATAAAACACAATTACTTTTTAACAGTGATTTGTAACAGATTTGGAAAGCAGCATATTACACATAGCATATAACGTCCTATGGGTCGTTTTTCAGTGCATGTACAATTGACCTATGTAGTTGTTTAATTATGACAATGTATTGGTAATACCGCTTTCTTAATTAGTCTCTAATAGGAGCACAGTGATAGGATAGCCACTTCACTGCAGGAGTGGGGAGAGTAGCCTAATGGAAGTGGGATTGCCTTTTTCACCAGCTGAGCCCCGTGGCATTGTCTTTTTTTGTCTCAAATGAACAATTTACATGTCTGTACTCCTTCTTCCTGCTGACCACCTTTTTTTCCTTTTTTAACATGTCTATTTGGGTTGATGCAACAGGATCAGCAGGGAAAAAAAAAACCTGAACAAAATGAATCATGAGTGGAGGGTAACCTTGAAAACAATCTGGCCACAATCACGACTAGACTTTGAGGAGGAATTGGGAGTAAATGAGCAGGATGCATCCCTCAGTACTTTGGCGCATAATTTGACAAAACAGTTTTGAGTGTAACAGACATTGTCACCTGGGAGACTGCTTGTGCATAAGCAGTGGTCAAACTGCAAATCAGCAGCAAAATACCTAACAAACCATTTCTAGTCCATTTGGCAGAACATTGCTTGATAATTTTATTTATTTTTTTCCCTTTTTATAAAAGCCTGCTGGAGACGCTTTGAATATTGATAAGTCATGGATGCATGCCCGTTCTGCTTCAGACCTCTTTAAACAGACAGACATGCATCATCATGCATATCTGCACTCCTTCACACACACACACACACACACACACACACACACACACGCACACACACACACACACTTCACTGTGACAAGTGGCTCAGCTTGTGTGGACTGTGATGTATGTGTGTGTGCGGGAAGGATGAAGAAGGGGGAGAAATTCATCAGACGCAGCAATCCGCTTCTCTTGTGTTTTTCCACTCGTCCCCTCATCCCACTCTCATCTCACTCTCTCCTGCCTCTATATATCTTTAGCCATTTAATTAGCTGGACAGGTAATAAATTCCATGTCGTATGTGCTACTTGCAAGTTTATTTATTTATCTATCAACCTTTTAGAGCAGCATAGAATCTGAAGGCCAGACTCCATTATAAGGCAAGTAGCATCTTCAGCCTTTTAAGGTTTTGAGTCATTAGTTAATCAACCTGACAGCACAACAACCTGACAGCTGTCGCATCAACTTATGCAGCTGTTGCATGCCGCATTTGCACAAAGAGATAGTGTGCACGTACATCTTGTGAACACATGCAGTATATAGTTCTAGCGCATGTTAGCTTTTGTGTGACAATTATAGGCAAATGAGTACATGTGAGTGTGCTCCTCTATGTGTCTGGCTGGCCAGATAAGAGCTTGTGCAGCCAGGTCCCGCCAGATCGTGTCACATCATTTAAGACTCAATGAGCTGTCAGTGATCTCATTGCTGGAGGACATATGTGTCAACCAATGGGATGCCACTGAGGTCAGGGCGCTGGTTGTTTTCCTCTGTTCACTGGTCCTGAATGGTGCTCTGTCAGCATCTTCACCACTGATGTTTAATTTTACATCACATGCCTTTATATCAGTGGCTCTGCCTTCGCTAATTGAATCAGGCTGAATTTGCAGTGCTTGTTAGTGTAGACTTTGGTGACAGTAGAGTGTGAATGAGTGTATGTGTATGTGCATGGGGATGAGCGTGTGTTAAAATCATTAACTCTCATCTCTCACCATTAGTCAAATTGGCAGAGCTAAAGTGTGGTGGACCCATTGAGGATGTCCTAATTAAATGCTTACAGTGCGGTAAAGTTTAACATGTATCCTGTCATCATAATTGGCCACTCTGGCAAATATCAGCTTTCCCTGAATACAAGAGGTTGGTGTTATCTGTTACACAAGGTACACCGGATCCGTATCTGCTTTAATGTTTCACTTGATGTGCAACAACAAAACTGTGATCATCACAAAATGTTCAAGACTGATACCATTTAATTGTGCCTTTTTCCTGCTTATCTTTTCCTTCTTTAAACACTGTTTTTGGTTCATGTGTACAAATCAACAAACATGTGTCAGGTCAAAGCCAAAGAACAATATGAATTCCTAACATTGGGAATGTTGATACTAGCTTCTACAGCCACACTTATAGGCACAGTGGTACTTTGAGCTAAATGCTAACATCAGAATGCCACCATGTTTTCTTTGGTTTGTTTTGTTTTATGCATTTCTGTGGACAACTTTCATATACAACTTTTTTGGTCATTGTTATTTGTGGGTTAATATCTGTCTGCTTGTGTAGGTTTAAGTTGTATGCTTGTGTTTGTCATATGCCAGTGGTGTGCGTGGGGTTGGGTTTAGAGGAAAAATGTAACTTGTGCAAGGTATCTGTTCATACTTTCCCACACTGACATTTAATAAATATACCTCGAAAGAGAATGCTACCATGCTCAAAATGACAATGCTTACATGTTGATGTTTAGCAGGTATGCAATGTTTGTTTTTGTTTACCATGTTCACCATCTTAGTTTAGCGTGTTAGCACGCTAACATTTGCTAATTAGTACAACAGCTGAGGCTGATCCAGGTATGATAATTTTGCAGGTATGTAGTCATAAACAGAATTCACCCTCAACATGACTTGTGAAATGCACTAAATTTCCTTGGCAATCCGTCCAATAATTGTCAAGACATTTGATTTTAAACCACAAAGGTCAACCTTATGATGCTAGAGGAAAAGTCAGGGAATCACAAAAGTCATTAGAATTCATCCTCCCAGGACCATGAATGTCTGTACAAAATGTCATGGTAATCCATCAAACTATTCTTAAGATATTTCAATCTGGACCAACCAACAGATGGAAATTGCCATCACAAGTTGCTACCTTGGCTAATAGCTAAATTAGAATTTCAGAATATTTCCACTCTTATACACTCTATATAATATATTTTTTTAGAGACAGAAGTCATATTTGAGTGGATCATTACTAAAGTTGTGATATATTTTAACATAGTTAGTTTAACGTTTTAATGTAGTATACTGTATATTTTTCTGCACTGTTGGAGGTTCTAGTTCTCTAGAATTTTGTATAACCTAAAGATTCACATATACAGTATGTGTACATATAGTAAAACTTCAGTATGTTTGTGTGCGTATATGTGTGCCTGAGTGTGTATACTCATACTGGCGAGCTGCTGGAGTGCTTGATGGAGGGCCATTACATTCTCGTTAGTTCAACTTCAGTGCTCTGGGTCTGGAGCACAGCTGCCCCTACTCCCCGAACACAGGCAGAATCTGACCCAAAGGGCCATCCATATTCCCCTAAACATCCCTCCCGTACTATCCCTCTCTCCCTCTGCTTGACTCCTGCGTCCCCACAATTGTCTTTTACTTAATCTCCAGACTCTTTCTCTCACTGTATTTCTTTCACCTATGCAGGAATGTAGACTCTTTCTCTCACTGTATTTCTTTCACCTATGCAGGAATGTAGACTGCCAATTGATGTTTACTTATTATCAGCTATCCAGAACCTTACCACATTAACTCCTGGCCGGTTACCCATCTGTACTTTGGATTTAAGTGCTAAATCCTTGAGACTCATCAGCCACGGCTCCTATTTCTTGCTACAATGATACACCTTACACTTCCAGTCATTCCCACACCTCCTCTGACATCTTTCTTTCTCACTGCATAACAAAAAATTTTACCTACAGTAACATACTCCTATATTAAAAAGTACAATAGTCTTGGGACTTTCAAAGAACTGAAGAGTACATATTATTTATCCAGTTGGTATGTCTGTGCTTGTATGGAACATACATTCATTTAAGTATGGTAGAGCTTGAATTTTCTGACTGTGGCAATGTTTTTTTGTGAGTGTGTGTCAATATTTTCAGTTTAGTATCTGGATTCATATACCATGTCTGCCAAGCATTGTGTTGTTGGATGATGACTCACTCCTTAATCTATCAAGACATTGAAAGAAGGTAATTTTTTTCTGGCTTGACTGCAGCAACATTCTTGTTCAAAGAGTTGTATATATTGAAGAGTAGGAGTCCTTTTTTTGTAAACATTTTCTTTTTGATTATGCAGACATTTTTAGAAATATCAATTGCATCACTAAATGTCAGTCTTGATGCAGCTATAAGACAGCTGGTAATTTAGTTCAATCCTATATGTAAATTTTCTTACTTAAATCCTATTTGTAAAATGTATCTGTGAGATAGGCTGTAATATAGATAGCTATCAAGTTCTCTCTTTCTTTTCCTCTATGATTTCTAGTCACTTTGTTATATTTTCTTTGTAATTTGTTTAAATACGATATATACTAAAAAGTTGGTAACAAAGAGCCTTAAAAACTGTCCCTTAGCTGAATTCCATTCTGGAATTAAAGGCAAATAAGAACAAACAATGCTGCTGTGCATCAGCTACCAGATAGAACATAAAGGAATCTTCTGTTTGAACACACATGCATTGGCATTTGTTCTGTTTTTACGCTATTCATGTGCCAGGGACTGACGTGTACGGACATTATGGTTCAGTGCATGCAGTCATACAAAGAATACACTCCGTGACCCGAACAGTTACTGTCAAAATAGTTTAACAATCTACTTAGTCCAACGTGCGGGACAATTCTAGAGTGCAAGTTTCACCCGGAACATTATGGTAGCGCACCACTAGCATGTTAATGGGTATGTTAGCTGGCTTAGCCAAGGTAGCCTGGGTTACCTTGCTGTCAGAATGAAAAATGAGAGGCCCATAACACTGATGGAGTGCAACACTATGATTGAAATATGCTCCGTTATCTCCATAGTGAAAAGATACCGTGTCTCCTTGTACCCTCCCTTCTCTGTGACAGTTGGCTTTTCACTCCGCCTTTGATTGAAGTCATTCAGAACAACGATAAAAACATTTGATTTCTGACATGTTCAGACAGCACGTCGTACGAACCAGTTCTGAGATAAAATTATAGTTAAAAAGTATTGCAGTAAAAGTAGTGGTTTGGTCCCTTTGACTGATACTATATATGACATCATTAGATTATTAATACTGAAGCATCAGTGTATAAGCAGCATGTTGCTGTTGTAGCTGTTGTGCTGGAGGTGAAGCTAGTTTCAACTACTTTATATTCATAAATAATCATTAAACAGCTGTCAACAGGCTGTTTTCCTGTTCCACTGCAGATCAACTAAACTGTTTCATTAATAGTTTTTGGTTAATGAGCCATTGTTGGATGTTTACATTTTTCAAAATGAACGACCCTTTCTTTTTTTCCCCTGCTGTACCAAAATCATACCAAACCGTGACACCAAAACTGAGGTACATACCGAACCATGAACTTGGTGTACTGTTACACCCCTACCAGGGACTATATAGTGGCAAAGAACAGACTTAGAATCGACGTTTGGGACACAACAGTGTTAATTTTAACAGGAATTTGAAATTTAGTTCTAGTCTTAGTGGCTTACTGAAAATTATAATTGGTTTAAAGTCACATTTTAGTCTTTTGTTTTGTTTTGTTTTAGTCATGATTTAGTCAGTGGAACTCAGTTTTAATTTAGTCTAACTTTAGGCAATGTTTTAGTCATAATTTTCTCAGACAGTTTCATGATACTGTAATGGATTTTGCTGAAGGACATTTCTCCTGGCTGTAAAAATGCCATTGAGAAGTAAGCGTACCTTCTATGTGTTTAGCCATCTAGGTTGAGAATGTGTTACTACTACTATACGTATACTACGTATCATACTTCTTTCATTTATCATATAAAAATGAATGCCTAAACTTTGTTAGAAAAAGTGCAATACAATCATATTTTCTTCAGAGGTCGTATTAATTTTCTACATATTTTCTGCACAACACATACTTGCATTTTTCCCATTTTCTATTAGGGCATCAAAACACCCATCAAACACCCATTTAAATGTGTGCAAAACCTGTTTGTTTCCACAATTTACAGTAATCCTACTTCAAAAGCACATAAAACAGTATTAAAAAGACCAACTAATTACAGTTAAATTGCTCCTTCCCCTATCCTGTTAAGCGGTCAATTATGTGGTTGGGAGGGGAGGGGGCTGTGCATAAATTAATAAGAAAATGCATAAATTGATAAGATGTTTAGGACGGTGTTTGTGTGAGAGAGAGTGAGTGAGAGAGAACGAGCATGTGTCCGTAAACGCAAGTGTCAGTTATACGCTGGACTGTGTGTATGTGTGCATGTATGTCAGTGTTTTATTGGTTGTGATGATTGGTTAAAAAGGAAAACAACTGATGCTTTGACATGGCTATGGTGATCTAGGTTGTCCGCCTGAACAGAGCCAGCTATTTCATCTCATCTTTACTTGTCAGGGCATAATGAACAGAGATTTCGCTGTAATTTTTGTTGTCAACATTTTTTCATTTACGTTGTCGTTACAGTTTAGTCATGAAATAAAAGGTTGTGAACGAATAATGATTGTCAAAATCTTCGTTAAATAAAAACAAAATAAACACTGGGTCACAGCCTAAGAAAGCTGACAAAAAATCTAGAATCAGATCAACAGTAAGATATCTTATTTATAGGCCCAGGTGGTTTTACCCTGTCATCTTGGCTGGAAATGAATCAAACTATCTGAAAAGAAAAAAAAAAACAATCACAAACAGAGAAGACAACAACACACTGACATTCAAAAAGAAAAGTTTGATTAAAAAAAAACTTTCCTGGCCGGGGTTTTGTAGAGGAAAGTCAATGTGGGGGCGCTGCATGTTGCAGTTTGTGGAGCGGAAGGGAAAGACGCACTGTCATACGCTGATTAAGACAAGAGTCACTGAGACAGAAATTGAATAAGAGTATTATTCATCCATGGGCAGCCTTCCATCAAAGAGCTCTTCCCTGAAAAGCACACACAGGAAGACACACAGATAAAGAAACACACACGCGATGAAAAACAGACACACCCAGACAGACAAATACATGCATTTCTCAATACTCCAGAATGCTCTCTATTCTCATTCAAATTCTGAGGCAAGCAGAGACTTTGAGAACAAGATTTGCTCTTTTTATCACCTGAAATACATTTACTTCAGCAGCTAGTGGAGAAGCTTTATCTTAATGAAATCTATCCCTGCTACCAATCTCAGTGACATTACACTGCTCCACATCTTAAACAAGCAGCCTGATACCAGACCCAAGAAGGTGTTTTGTGTTTGTTTCTGTGTGTGTACATGTGCTCAGAAAAAAAAAAGTGACAGAGAGGAAGAGAGAGAGATCTTGTAGCCTAATACCTGTCATCCCTACTGAAGATTGCGATATTTTTGTCAATGTGTCACAGAAAAGTAATGTTTTCTTTTGGTTATTTATTCCTGGTGGAAAAAAAAGGATGACCCTGATTCAGCGCTCCCTGTGTGTGCATGTCTGCGTGTCTCTTTAGAAGTTGCCAATGCACCAAATGTAATTCGAATATTTTACATCTATATGTATTTTTTCCCTATAGTAGTTCAGTCAACACATCAATGTATTCACAGTAAATGAGGCATGACCACATTTATGCAAAACTGAGTTTCAGCTATCAGCTGTGTATACCGTTTATATATCTATATATATCTATATATCTATATATATATATATATGTGTGTGTGTGTGTGTGTGTGTGTGTGTTCTTGAGGCTGTGGCTGAGGACAGGGGTTAGTTCAGGACATGGACGTGGAGGCTGGAACACATGCATGCTCTCGTATCTGCATTCTTAATGAAAATAATTGGCTCAGACAAAAACATTTAAATGACGATGAGCAGATGGCATCATTCATACCGGCTGAATAACAAGAGTCTAGCAGCCCCGATCTGCTAGAAAAAATAACAGGTGAAACTTCAGAAATCATCCTCTTAACTCAGGACATCACAGCAGTAATCAGAAGTAAATTACCTGGCCAAATAAATCTTTGATTAGCTTTCACTGCGTGCTGTTTCTGTTGTCTCTGGCCTGCTACTGGCCGCTGCAAACACATTACTATCCCATTGTGCCGTGAGAAGTGTGTTAATATAGCTGAATGAGCTGGATGTGATTTTGTCCGAGCAGCTTATATACATGATTGTGAAGAGTATGTCTCACACACTCACCGCGTCTCACTACAATAACTCAACAGCTCTAATACTACATTAAATGTATACAAACATAATACCAAATGCATGCAGACTCCGAAGACATGTATTAGAGTTAAGTGTTTGGATAGAGGATAAAATAGCAAAGCTTCAAATAAGAATAATGTTTGCAGAGGCTGGCAGGTAAGTAATCTCTTTCTCCTGGCTCTGCTAATTAAAGCCGGCACCAATGGGACGTAGAGGGAAAACACACTAATATAGGTATGGGCTAGAACAGATGCTGCGCTTTGATAAGTACTGAGGTTAGCCTATCATACGTTGTCTCCAATCCTCAAGAGAGCAGGAGCAAGTTAACTTTAATGATCTGGAGAATATTTGAGGGCTTTCATTTAAAACTACAAAGTACAGTATACACACACTTTTAAATGAATGAGAATGTATGATCAGGAAATGCATTGCTTGTTATCACACATGTTCATGCAATCAATTATTCTGGGAGACAAATTCACTTTCTTCTTTCCAAAGAGGCAAACTCTTTGAGTTACTTTGAGGGGATTTTTGTGTCCTTTCTTTAACTTCTAGTGCATGTCAAGAAGCTATTTTAACAACTTGCTCCAACAAGGATCAACAGATATGGGAAAAGACATTAATTGGGACTGAGTATTACAAATAATGATGATTTGATTCCTGGGGGGAGGTTTAGAAAGAATCCCTAGTGTGGCTCTAGCCACTTTGGTCCAGAATGAAATAAGTCAACAACTAACGGATGGATTCCCATGAAATTTGCTGCAGATATTCATGGTTACCAGGTGATGTATCCTAATGACTTTGGTGATCCCCCGACTTCTCCTCTAGCGCCACCATGAGATCACATTTGCGGTTTTGAGTGAAATGTCTCAACAACTATTGAATGGTTTAAGGTGAAATTTTGTACACACATTCATATCACCCTCAGGATGAACTGTATTAATGTTGGTGATCCCCCAACTTGTCATCTAGCACCATCATCAGGTTAGAATTTAAATTTCAATACGTACATTTACAACTAAATACTAATGTTCCTGTGAGCCTTGGCTGTACTTTGTGTTTAATGCTAATTATAAAATATAAGCATGCTAACACGCTAAACTAAGATGTTGAACATGGTAAATATTATACCTGAATGTTAGAATTGTCATTGACCATGTTAGCATGCTGACATTAGCATTTAGCTTAAAGCACCACTGTGCATCACAGTCTCATAGAGCTGCTAGTGTGGCTATAGACTTACAGTGTTGTTTGCCTATAAATTGTAGATTTGCCTAATGGTCAGACTGTTTAGAACAACAAACATGTTGGTAATGTTGGGAAAATTCAGTTTAAAGCTCCTGGACTAGGAAAACACACAATATAGCCAACGGAAGAGTAAAATAGGAGTTGATATAGCAATGATGGAAAAAATTGTCATGCCATTTTTTTAAACTTCTGCATTATATGGAAGGTTATATAAAATGGTTATATAAAACACTTTCTGTACAGATTAATTTCTTTCGTTAGAAAGGGTGACCAAGGATGTTGTGTGGTACTACAGTATATAAAAGCTTTATGTGGTATACACATAACAACACCCATTCAATATTACTGGATGCACCCATCTTTGTAATTTAATATTAGAAATTGGATCTTTGATCTTCCTTCCCAGGCTTTTCATAAATACAATAGCGAGGCTCAGTGGGTGACCTGTGGAAATTAAAAAACAGCACTGGTATAATCACTGTCTAATGAGCTGTGTATTTCAGCACCATGGACAGACAACACCTCCCTCCAGACACTGTCAACACCCTGATGTCAGCATCTCTTCACTTGTGAAACAAGTGCGAAAAAAATATATTTGATTAAAGCAAAAACAAGAGCATCATAGAATGGCATTAGAATCCTCAGATGTCTCTCAAATTTCCAATAAAAAGATATTTAGCTTGATATTTAAAAACAGACATAACATATAAATCCAATTTAAAATTCTCCCAAAACAAAACACAAATCCAGTTAACTTAGGCCTAAATTAAATGGAATGATATCATTTTAAGTATTTTTGTTTACTTTGGCTGCAAAAAATAAGTTGAACAGAGAGTTATTGATAACATTCAATCTGCATCTGGAGCACATTCAGCTGTTGCACAATTTAAATGCAGTGAAGTAGAAGCAGTTCATTAACAATACCATCTCAACATGTTTTAATTTAAAAATAAACTTTGTTTATCGACTCATTATACATAGCTTCTCTTTAATTGTGCTTTATGTGATGATCAACAATTACTCCAGCAGTACATCGGTGCTTGTGCTGCATATGGCTTGCAGCCTGTTGATCTATTCGTGATTGAGACTGAATGTGCACAAACATAAAGTGCAGTCCATGCAAATACACAGACAAAAGCTGTGTGTTTCCTGCTGCTCTGGAAGATTCCAATTACCCGAGCTTCAATGATCCACAGCAGCACCGCCTACTGTCAGTGTGCTAATTTAACTTGTGCTAATTAAATATTCATTTCAACAATCAACACCACAGGGGGCTGGTTGTTGGCAGGACCATTGATTGCAGTTGTACAAGAGTATATACTGTATATGTGTGCATGCGTGTGTGTGTGTGCGTATGCGTGCCTCTGTGTGTCACATATGACCTTTAGAAATGTGTTGCTACTCCTTTTTTGTTTTCTTCCTTATCTTTCTTTTCATCCTTTCCCCCTTCTCTTTTTTCGGTTCCCTTGCTTGTCCTAAGGCCCTGCAATTAGTGACTGTGCTCCCTCTCTCCGATGCACTGCTGAAAAGGGGGGACCACCTCTTGTGAGGGGAGCCCAAGTGATCAAGCCACAATCCCTGAGATTTCATTAAACCTCCATTTAAGGTTTCATCTGCCCCAGGGAGACAGGGGGATGGAGGGTTGAGTTTGTGCCATTGGCTGAGAGGAAGGTGGAGAGAGGCGGAGGAAGACAGCAGTCATTCGGATCTCTGATTTCCCCTGCTGAATAGAAAGGGAGGGGGGCAGATGTTGCCTTGGCGACCACAGGTGTGCAGGCAGTGTGCACACATCCACACGAACACATCAACTGCCCTCCCTTAGTGTGGGGTTTCCTGTGGCTTTCTCAGCAACCTCTCTGTCTCTCAGAAAACATAGAGGGAGATATTGTCTTTAACAGGAGGATATTTTAGCTTGCTGGCTCTGTTGCTGGCTCCAGATGATCAAACAAACCAAAGGAAGGATATAAATCTGATTGGAGCAAAACATCCATTAAATTCAGCGCCATAACTTCAGTGCCATGCTGTGCGGCAGGAATGAGGACTTATTTGCATCAAAGGAAAGGTTATCATGCCGTTTCACTGTGCACAGAGGTATTCAAGCTGCCATTTAATTTTTTAATCTCCCGATTCATGTAACTTGCTTCTTTCCGTTGAGCTGAACATGGATGTTTGAAGTAATAAATTATCAATGCAGTTTTTTTCCCCCTCTAAATAACTTACACGCATCACTGCTAGTTGAGCACACAAACACACACACACTTACACACGCACATTCAAAATTGCACAGACACACACTGTGCATAGAGTAATTATAAGAGCCATTATTCTGACAGCCATAGCTTGCTCTTATCCCCTTGTCACACATGGACTCAGACACAGTACTTAATCCAGAGGATTTAAGGTGTTTATCCTTAAGATTGTCATATGAAAAATGGAAGGCCTTTTTTTTCCTCAGTGGCATTTTTTTTTTTTTTGGCAGCAGATATCCAATATACTTTGCATTTTGCAAGCCCGTCCCATCCACTATGCAAACATAATGAATGCACAGGAAATGATGTATTAATGCACAGGAGATGATGCATTCCCTATGGAGAAGAGATGCCTGTTGCTAGTTAGCCAGTGGCTAGCCAATGCTTGATGTACCACTGGCTCAATGGCCTGTGGTGGTGACGTATTTTTGAAAAGTGACAAAACCACTGAGTTACCTTCTACATAAAACAATTGATGTGCCTCTAACCATGCTAATTTGTTTGCTGTGTGGTTGAATATACCACCCATTGGCACAGAGAAGGCAAAAACAACCATGGTCTTCTTCTTGTAATTATTTTTTGGCAGGATACACTATGTACGAGGTATTGTTGAAACCTGCTGTTAATAAAAAACAAAATTGATTTTTAAATCAATTCTCAGAATTACATATGAAGTCGAAGAGTTGTCAAAAATCCATCAAAACACAAGTCTGAAGGATGGGTTTAAAGTGTCTTATCTATTTTATATTGTACCATACTGATGTATTTCAGAACAGTGTGCTCTGGATCCGTCACCATACCACGAGCGGTAGTGAAAGTGTGATGAACCCATGATAAGGAGATAGGAGGTTGTGTAAATGAATATGAATAATGCATGGACCTGCTTTGGCAGCTGCCTTTGAGAAGGCTGTTTTAAAAGTGGGCCTCTCAACTTGATGCACACACAAACTTTCTCATGCTGTGTTATGTGAGGTGAATACAGCATGGTGATATGTGGCACTGGAGTCCTGTGGAGAAGCATATATTGTCAAAGGCAAGAGTAGATGGCATGAAACACAGGGGTGGTAATGTACATGTGAAGCTCAGTGAGTGAGCATCTTCTTGAGTACACCAGCAACAATTGTGTAGCACAGAGTCTGTGTTGGATTTCTCCATTAATTATACTGCATGGTATATTGTGGCTGGATAGACTGAAAAATTATCTGCTATGATTTTGTCTGTGCAAAATGGTAAACCTTGACACTAAAGAAAGAAGATGTTTTGAGGAGCTAGTAGACCAAACCAGAGCTGAATGGCAATTGATTAAAAACCTGAATGTATGAGTGGAGAAATGTAACAAAATGCAGATGCTTCTATACAATCATGATATAATTAAATAATAAACATTGTATCACGCCCTGGGACATATGTAAAAATGCTGACCAAGCCCAGATGAACGCCTATGGGAGATTTTGGACTCATTGGGCGCTGACAAGCCAGGAATTGAACCATCAACCATGGCGGGAGATCTGTTCTACCTACTGAGCCACAGCCATCCATGTTTTGCTCCCTAGTGGTAAAAAATCACTTAATATCAGCTTTAAGAGCAGATTTTTAGATACAAAGCACCTCTATTACATCACTTCTCACTCAGTCAGTTCTCATGTTTGACTGTAAGCAGCGCCTGAGTGAGCGCATACATCTGTATATCCATGTACAATCCTGGTCCCAATGCTGTATCTACTTTGGTTGCTTGACCTCTCCATTGTTGTCATGGTAACATTTTTTCTGTGTCTTTACCTGTGTCCAAAATCACTCCAGCATCCACTCATTCAGTGGTCCATCAGTGAGCAGTAAATTGAGATTTTGGACGATTATGAATCATTATCATTTTACATCATTACCAGCAGGTGAAGGGTCTCATGGCTGTAATTTTTACATGTATCAAAGGCGAAGCATTGTGATGGGAATTTTGTCAAAAAAGTAGCATCCATGCTAGGGATACTGAGAATTCAGACACAAATAAAAAGGTAGACAATACAGCACGCTAAGCATAAAAGGAATGACTCCGGTCACAGCTGAAGCCCCTTTTTTTTCAATAGAAAAAAGTCACATAATTGTCTTCACTGATTACAAATTGCAGCGCAAAATGCTTTGTTCATGATTAACAAAGATGTCCTCAGTATAGAGATTACAAGGATCTTACGGTTTATCACTTTAAGACAAAATGGCATACATTTCACCCACAATAATTCTATGATTCTACTACTGATCAAAGAATGAGTCATTTTAAAACTTGAAAGCTGCATATAACTCCCCCTGCAAAGAGCTCATCTGAAAAGAGGAACGGGTATGAAAAATCACATGCAATTGTGTCACTGGCAAGTCTGATTTGACAACAAAAGCTTTGAGCTAAATAAGCAAATAGGGCAGACTTTTATTAAAGCGGATAGGTATCCGGCATCGCAGCCTCAGCTCTGTTTTGACAGAAAATCTCTGAAACATTCAGATTGAATACATGAATATAAACAGAGACTATGACAGCTGGCGAGGAATTTTGAGTTGGAACAGAGAATGTCTGTGAGAGGAAATGAAATGCAGCCTCAACTCTAATGTTTCCTCTCACACTGTGCATGAGCAGAGACAAATTCTGGCAAAGGGCCTCCCCCTCCCTTCTCCCAGTGTCTTAACTGCTGCTGTCACTACTGGACGTTCACAGCCAAATGATGGCATATGTCAAATAAAGACACCATAAACTAGGGAACTTTTTAAATGTCACAGCTGTTCTTGCTTGCAGTGCACATTTCATATTCCTGAGTTAAACATGAAAATTATATTAATGAATCCATCTGTCTATCTACCCATCTATGTACTATTGCATGCTTATATGAGCTTAAGTCAATGTGATTTTATGTTCACGTCTCTATACATGTTTTCTCTGACAGTTTCACAGACACAAATCAATGCTGAGAGATACTAAAACTATGACTCTACACCCAGGGGAGACAGAATCGATTTATGACCACACTGTGAACACATGAGACCTTTAACCGAGATTCTAACACCACAGATGCACACACACACATTTAGACACATACACATCCACAGTGACACTGTAATGTGTGAATGCTTAGTCACCACAGCCTGTGTATCATCTGTTAATTCATTCATTTCATTCTCGCTACAACATGGAGAATGAACCTCTCCTTGTGAGTATTAAATATGTTTATTTGTTTTAATCTTCAAGCGGGCACAATAATTAAAAAGACCACAACAAGAGAATTAATCAGTATGTTGTCCATTTACCTTTAATCATATGTTTCCTAAACGAGAGAAGCACTAATTGCTGGATAGATGTGTTTTGAAATACTCCTACCGGGTTTGCTTTATTGACACAAAATGAATATGTAACTTTAATATGTCATTTTCAACTGAGAGAGGCATGTGGAAATCACCAGAAGAATATAAAATAAGACTTAAGTGCAACATAAGTGGTCACATCAGGTAGTGTCGCATCATTTAACAAACGTCAATTGATGTCCATAGAACACACTGGATGCATTACACAGACATAAGAAGTCAGATAAGAAGTACAATAACGTGGATGTGCCAATTCAATGAGGGAATGTTATAAATTAGTTTTTTCTGGAGAGCTGACACTACAAATGTGAATTTTGATGTGTGTCAAGATGCCACCGATTTGTAGATTTGTACACAGGAAACAATATGCAGGGTTTGACATTAAATCTTAATTTGACATTTACTGACTAGCTTGTCCTTCCTCAGTTGATGGCGTTTGCTCAGTTGTCATGGAAATAGCTTTGTTGTCATTATGTGACCTACGCATGGAACATAGGCCTATGTGGTCAAGTGCTTAGAGATTGTAACTCTTATATCTGTTCAAGGATGTTAAGAATGGCCTCACTGACTCCTGGCTGATGACTTTGACCTCTTTCCATTTAATGCTACAATCAGTTCTGGTCTGGTGTTTACAGTCGATGTTGTGCTTTCAGTATCTTGTCCAGAGTCCTTGCAGATTCACTGATGCAGTGCTCCCTAAATTTGGTGCATGTGATGCCATACACCACTCCAGTCCTGCTCTCTGGGGGAAGTTCTGTCTTGAGGGTGTACTAGCAGAGATCTTAAGGTTTTAAATGGTTCGTGTTAAGTGCTGACAATTTGACTCCCGGACTTCTTACAAACCTTGACAACAGACTGAATTAACAACAAAAACAGAAAAGTGTCTGTGGACACCACACCAAACCTGGCAAATAATCTATAGCATAAAAACAAACCAAATAAAAAATAAAACTAATTTATTTGTATTTATTTATTTGTCACATCCCTCATGTAAGGGTTCAGATTAATACTTGATGTAACAATAAGACATGCTCTAATATACCATGGGCATTTTACCTGTAGAGGTACTATTCACTGAATACATTACATTTCATTTGGGGAGGTCAGTGAGTTACTATTCACAGCAATAGGGTGACCTGGGGGGATTTTTCATATTTTATTGAAAATAGTCTTATTAACTACATATTGTAATACAGAATACTGAAGGCAGATATTATGGGAAGCTGATTGTTCAAAATCCCTCCAGTTTCTCCTGAGGCGAGGTAACTTCTAAAATGTTTCAGCACAATTTGGTGCAAAAATTTCAGCCAAATAATTCTCTGTGACATTTATCAGCATGATCAATTATGTCCTTCTTAATCACATCTGAGTCACATAGAACTGTATTGTAGTTTCTCCAACTTGTTATAAAGGAAGGGGTTTTTTGTGCCCCTGAATGTGATTTTAGTGGCCATAAAAATGACAGAAAAGTACATCACCTGTACAGATTTTTTTCTTAATACGTTTTCATTTCACATCTTCAAGACACAATGTAATAACTGAAGGAAGGAATTACATGTATGTGTAAATGTATGTGTGTGTGTGTGTGTGTGCGTGTGTGCGTGTGTGTGAGAGAGAGAGAGAGAGAGAGAGAGAGAGAGAGAAAATAAAATGGGTGAATGAATGAATGAGTCCATCAGCTGCTAAAACAATCAATAAAATATTGAATGAGTACATTAAAATGTATCCAACCAAGCCAATACTGCAAACAAAGCTACACTGTCTCAATAACACACCACCTCTTGACTACAGTAAATCAATGCTCCAGTGTTTTTTCAACCTGTTCTCATCCTTCTCCATCTTCCTTCTACATGTCAACCCAAGAGGCTGGTTCCCATTAAAATATCCCCCTGCAGTCCAGTCGCCCTATGATTCAATTAAAGTCACTCTCTGTAACTTAAACTCCTCCAAACGGGGGGGGGGAGTGAGAGCAGCAGACAGATAGCTGAGCAGTCAGCCATCAATAATACAGAGCCACATCTCATTGTGGATGAAATATACATGAAAACGTTTCGCAGAGCATCTATGCGTTTCCATTAGAAGCAGGAGGTGTTCTGAACCCTCCTTGTCGCAGAGACCCACTAACACTTGTCACAATACACGGATTCTAATTCAGTGTTAAATTCTGGCTTTAAATACCATGTAAAAAGCCATGCCATTGTCATTTAAAGAAAGATAAACGAGTGGCATTGATACAGAGTTTGACAAATGAGCTATGCTTTTTCTCTTGATTTTAGTCAGCCGTAAAGCGTGTTGTGACTGGTCTCACCAAACTCACTCTGAAATGATTAAACTGGAAACTTGTTTTTCCCCTTTTCCTGTTGAGAACTAATGGCACATGACAGAATGTGTTAGTGGTGCTGTCTGCACTTCTACATCTCCTTCAGTTAATTTTTGCCTCTGCCTTGTTCTCTACTACTTAAGCTCCCACTGCTACTCAGAAACACCACTTCAGTACCCGTTTATCCTTGTTTTTGACTTTTTTTTTCTCTGCACACAAACATGCAACATGCTGGCAATCACACACACAACATCCCTCATCCTCTCTGTCTAATGATGGTCCATCTCTAGTGAAGGGCTGTGCCCTCTCCTTTGCTTCCTGCTTTCATCTGGTCTCTGATAGGTTGAGGGTCATGCCAGGTATGATGCATGATTGGTTGTTTACGCCTGCCAAGGGAGATGGCTCTGGTCCTCTGAGAGCGGGACCTCATTACGGGAACATATGAGAGGGCCATGAAGCAGCAGATGAAGGGACACACAACGAGGGAGGGAGGAAAACAGTAAAGTGCCAGCTGAGTGGAAGAGGAAGAGTGGATGGAAACAGAAATGGCTGAGGAAGTGGGAAGACATGCATGATGAAAAGGTGGTGCATGAAATGAGAATAAAGAGGAGACAACACGGCACAGGGGTGGAAAGTAGTAGCAGACTTTGACACAGCCAGCTTAACCATCACTGTAGTTTTTAGGGAAAAAAGTCAAAAAAAGAGGTAGATGAGGTTGAAAAATATGACTTTGTTTCTCTGATCTGAGATGAAAGCAAAGTGAGAAAAAGACCGAGATAGGGAGGAAAAAACAGAGACACAAAGAGTGATGAAGAGAGACGGAGGGAATGAGCAGTCGCTAACAGACACGGCACTAATGATACCACATTCGGTGTCACAACTCCAGATAAAAACAACAAGCACACAAAACAAAGCAGAAGCCCCGAACTTCAAAACAATTTAATTGGAAGTGCTGCATGCTACAAGTGTGTGGGTGTTTGGGTTTACTTGCTATGATCTATCTTTTTCTCAATGGTGTTCCCAATAGCTTCTCATTTTGCATTCATTATTACATGTTATTACACACTACATCTGCTGATATAGGCTTTTTATCGATTCTGATTAGACACCCTTTGAAGTACTAACAGGTTGACAAAAAAAGACTCTTTCCATGAATCATATAGCTTTGCTTCATGGCATATTCTGTCTCTCTCTGGTATGGGAGAGTAGGAGGGATGAGAAAGAGTAATGAAGACGAGATGAGGGAAAGCCATATCTGCTGGGAATCCATCACAGGCCAGTGGTGGCGCAGAGGCTCTGAGATGAGGAGCTCTCCAAGGAGCTTTTGCTCTCTATATACAGCAAGTGGTAAAACAAACATTACGGTACTTATTTCAGGCAGTCTTGGCTGCAGTGATGGTGGATGCACATAGCGAGACTTGAACATTTCTGTTACTAATTAAGCCCTGAGATAGTACACCAGAAAAAAAGTTTTTCCAGATCAGACCTCTGTGAGAAAGCCTCTGAGAAAACTATGAAGTTCGGTGTTTCATCCTGAGACTCTAAAACGTGCTTTCTGCAGCCTTAGAATGACTGCATCGTGTAGTATAAATACGTAATAAGCAAGAGGACATGGTGATAGTTATCTATTTCTGTAAAGATGAATAAGCACAAGATGATTGAACATGTATGTCCAGACACACAGACATGTGTTTTGAACTCTTGCCTGTGTGTTTTGAGGCTTTGATATGTCATCTCTGTGATGGAGACAAAGCTGTTTGATGCCTTCAAATATCACAGCCTGCTCTGGGTGTCTTAAGTGTATCTTCAAGCTTGTGTGTGTTTTTCTGTGTATTTTTTCTTACGTAATATTGCCTGTGTTGATCTTACCACAACCTCTCCCATTACTGTTTTTGCTTACATCACATCAGATTGAAACTCACTTACTTTCTTGAGGATCTGACCCACATGAATAAACACACTTTGTGTGCTTTTTATATTTTTTAGCTACTTTAACCTGATAATCAGACTGAAAGGCCATTTTGTTTCAGGCAGACATTGTGTTCATGCTAGCCAATTTCTGCTTGGGTGGGAGGGTTATTTTGTTTTTCCCTGACCAACCATTAGAAAATGACATATCTGTTCTCCTGGCATCATTTTGAATCAACATGGAAGCTGGATGCTACAAATAGTTAATGTAGCACTTTTCACATTGATTGAAGAAGTAAATAGATTCTCTGCATGTTTGTGGCAATTTTGTTTCTCCATTTTTCATGGATGTTGATATTTTCATGCTCTGCCACAGGAAGAATGTACCCATTCTAAATCCCTCCCATAGTTGCTGTACACAACTCTGATTTTCTGGGTGCTCATATACTAATTTGTAAAAGCAAATACGTAATGCTGCCTGCATTAATTTTTTTTACTTAATATAATTAGGAAACATTTTTAATGAACATGTCTGCCAAGTCGCAAAATGTTCATACAAAACATAATGTATAAGTAACTAATGAAAATGTTCACAGACAACGTATTTCATTTGTTTTTACTACAACAGATGTTCTTGGAATACAATATCTGCTCATAGCATGATTCAGTTTTTATGGCTATGTTTAGGTACTCACGGTACTCAAACATACATACTATATTCTATGGATGCCTTTTCAAATTATTCACAAATGCACAATTTCCCAAAAGTTGAGAATTAGACATCTGTGTTTACTGTATATGTGCACATATGAACACTTTTGTGTAATTGTCTGTGATGATCATATAAATCCTATCAGGTGGCTACTTTTAAACATAAACCATTCGTAGGTGTTTTAAATTGTCTGCCACCCACTCCAGTGTTTTACAACCACATATACATAAAAATCATCCTTGCAGCTTAGATAACTAAACCATCTTGCAGTCAGGCAGCACAGAGTCAAAGGAACTCTTTCTAGGCTCAGATTATAAACCATAATTGGATTGCATAATAATCCGCTCAAGTGATTTTCTGGATTATGCCACACTAAAGGGGTGAGGGGCAGGAATGTAAAGCCTTGGTGCTATCTTGCCTGATAATATGATTTGTGTGATGGTTTGTGATTATATGATTATACTTGCACAATGCGTCACCTAAATTGACACGTCAGTGTTTCATTACTCAGCCTGAAATTGTTTTCTTTGAGGCTTTATAGGAAAACATATCCAAACAGAAAACATTTTGCACTAATAATGTCATTTTATCAAGTTTGCAGATGATTCTATCATTCAGTCATTCTTTGTTCATGACAGTTTTGGGGTATTATGAATGCTTCCTTGAGTTGAATTTTCACACAGCTGAAGATATGAAAATAGATTTCCCGATCAAACTCCACTAAATCAACTACTATTCATATCTAGGAACCTGTCTGACAGCGTATTCTGTTTTGAGATTAATATGATGCAATTTCTGTGAAGGTGCAGTGTTGGTTTTAATAATGGAAAACATTTTATGAGATGGCCTTGTTGCAGAAATGTTTTATTGTCTCGTTTGGCAGTTTAAAGACACACTGGTTGACTATTATCTATTATTAATTATCTATTATTAAACTGTTTGTGGTGTTGAATGTCAAAGCCATCATAAGCTGCCCTGCCAAGTCAATGGAAAAAATTAAACAACAATGCTGATGGACAGGAAAAAGGCATTTTGTTTGCAAAATGTAGGAGTTAGTGACACCTGATCTGTCTGAACCAAACTTTCAGGGCTGATTTTGCATGATTGATTGTTAAGAATTATTGTGTGCTTATTATGGTGTCCAATATGTCCACTAGGACCTTGGACTGCCTTGATGAGGGATATCTTAAATGCCTGACACATGAAAAACAAATTGGCCTATGACAAGTATTCTTCATATCTTTTTCAAGCACAAGGTATATGTATTAGCTAGGTTACAGATTTTTTATTTTATCTGACACTGTTTGGAAAAAGAAAACAGTAGACTAGGTGAGCTTATTACAGAAGAAAGCTGCTTTTCATACTGTACATCAGAGTTTATTTCATTTCTAGCCAATTAGCATTAATCAGTGATTACTTAAACAAGAATTTCCGTACAATGTAAGCAACTGCTTTTGTAGCTAACTGTTTTCTATGTGATAAAAATATCCTTGCTTCATGACATTTGTTGAATGTACGTACTGTATGTAATATACTATAACTAAACAACTACATGCATACAACTAGATGACACTGAATCATACCCATGTGGACAAAGAAGAGCATATAACATTAAATCAGTTTTCACCAGTGGTCTCATTTTGCTTCAGCCATTATAGTACTGTATGCTATCACATTTATTTTGAGAATGTGCTTAATATTTTACATGTAGGGACCTCATCTTGTGTTCCACAACCCTTTTACATGGTTCTTCAATAACCATCTGTTGCAGACTCCAACCAAGCCATGCTAGCATCCACAGCATCTAGCCTTTTAAAATGACTGAATATAGGATCCCCTTTGTGACTTGGGCACCATGATCTTATTATCTTGCTCCATAAAGAGCTTGTTCCCAGCTTGTTAGAAAGACATTACATCTAAATGATCATTGCCCATACTAGCTGCACGGCTCTTTCTAGAGACGGTTAGCAACCACGAGGAAAGAGAGGGCACATAACACGATACATAAGAGTGGGTGTAATGGAGAAATGGGAAAAAAAACGCATTGGATAATGGATGAATTATCCATACTCAGAAAAAGAAAGTGGGCGATGGGGGTGAGACGGGGCAAGGACAGGGGATAAGCCGGCATGAGAGAGAGAGCAGACACGGTTCAAATATGAAAAACGTTCAATACAATTCCCAGATTAAAGCTAAAAACACAGCCAGCACAAGTGCATAATGAAAAAGAAAAAAAAAAAATGAAACACTTGAAACATTCACCAATGTACTTGTGAGGAGATACATGAAAAGAGCAAGGCAAGAGAAACAAAAGAGAGATATTTAAAGGAAGAAAGAGATAAAAGGAGGCAAAATGCACAAGAATAAGAGAAAAAGAGAAAAATTGTACATGAGACAGCTAGTATAAGAGAATAAGAGAGAGAGCGAGAGGGAGAGGCTTGCAGCCACTAATCCCAACAGAAAAACATTCTGATTAGACTTATCCTTTCCTCTGAGGATTAGAAGCTTTGATAAAACCTTCAACCCAAACCAAAATCAATTTAGTCAGGGTGTAACATTCACAGGCAGTATCTTCCTTTTATTCCCCCGTAGACAAACCTCTAACACTCAAGACCTGTGAAATGAGCCAGTCTTTTATTTTTTTCTGATTTTAGCCACTTTATAAGACCTCCTCTTCTCAAAAGCTTCTCTGACTGAGCCTGATTAGAGCATGTCCAAAAAGCATGTCGCGATGTAAACTAAAGTGGTCCAGTGGATTTGCGATATTCACTCAACTTGATACTGACAAAATATTAAATTGCAATCAGATAGGGCTGCGTTATGCTTTGTTGTGAGATTTCAAAAATCCCCTGGGTGCCAAAGGAGATTCTCCTGAAAAGCTGGAGGGCCCTCAAGTGCAGCGATGAGAGAAAGGAGACTGTAATCAAAACAAGCCAGGCAACCTTACTGACCCCCTATAAATGATTCATACAAGGACACAATGTTTGTCAAAGTTGTCCATCCTTTAATCACGAAAAAGGTCAGGCCTAATTGAGTTCTCACTGGGAAACAATTTGGATTACTAAGCTCTGTTCTTGTTTGTGGCTAAAATATGTCTCTTTTTATAGCCTGAAAAACATTTGAAACTTGAAAGAACAGTGCCAATTTTAACTACATGAACATTTAATTTACAAAATGTATGGTATAGTAGGTCTTCTCCTAGCATATTGGATAATTCATACATTTTGTAGCAGATTCTTAAATTCTGCTAGCAAAAGTTTCTTACAACCTACACCAAGAAAGTATGCACGCATCAGTTAAGGAAACTGTGTAAAGTTCAGCATACTTTTTCGTACTACAGAGTCATAAACAATTAATTTATCGCAGATTTTTAAAATTTGGTCTCAGCCACTTTCTGCAAATGATCCAAAGCTGACCTTGGGTAAAAGTTTGGTTTTGCCCCGCAGTGAGAAACACCCTAAGGCAATCCACCTTGACTGCTGCTGTAGAACCGTGCCAGTGTGTGTGTTTGCTCCCTTTCACAACAAATCAGCAGAGAAAAACTCATTTTTTCCTCACCGTGGCACTGTGCTGGGAGTTTGAGCGTAGTCCTAACCGTGCTTGGCAAGCAGAACACACAGTGTAGCACAAGTCCTGAGAGACCCAGCAGCTAAAGCTAATCACTGCAAAGACATGACACACACCCACACATCTGCCCGCGCCCACACAAATTTGCACATGCAAATGCTATCCTGCACGTACACACACGCACACACACGCACACCGACTGTTGCACACACTATTAACAGAAGGGGATGCAGAAGAACGAAGGAACGCATTTTCAACCAAATTGGATTAAGAGTGTCATCTAATATGGAACAAGCATGAGAGGGTTCCCTTGAAACTTTGCGGTAAAGGGATAGCAGCGTTGAAAAATGAGCTGCACGCCTTTTGGTTAGAAGACAATTCAGATTCACCACGGATGGGAAAGCAAGGGGGCAGGAGGAGAAGAGAATGAAGAGAGGCCTCTACATCCAGGGAGATGATCCTCCATTTGAGCACCCATCCGATCATGATCAGTGCCCACGCCTCGATACATGCGGACAGCCTAAAAATATGAGAACAGATGATGCATAGGACCACTCTGTCTCTATTCTTCTGACTCCCTCGCTGACTCGCTTTCTCATTTTCCCCCTACCTCTACCCTCTGTCCTTGTTTCTCTTTCTCTTTGCAATTTCCTCCCTTAGCACTGACTATGCGTTTGTGAATTTGCAGTGCAAGCATTCTGTGTTCGCCCGTTCCCTTCTCATATATTCTCCATCTGTTCATATGGGCCCATTTGATGCAGTGTGTCCTTGGGGTGGGCAGAACCTCGGGGGCAGCTGGGGGCATTGATGCCCACTGGCATACCCATTATACTGCCCAAGGCATGCCCATGGTAGAGAATGGCCAAGTGTCCTTCACTGTGGAAATTAGCCTGAATCAAATGGTGCTCCCTGTAACATCATAGGTACAGCAAGAGTGGATTAAAGATTTATGCCCAGCTACAACAAAAAAGGGTGGTTGTGTGTGGTCATTCAAAACTTTCAGCACTTTTTTTACATGCATATCACCAGTCTGGTTGTAAATAACTTGTGTGTGTGTGTGTGTGTGTGGGAGTGACGGTGTAGTCTGTGTGACTGATGAAATACTATGAGCATTATATTTAAGCATTTGATACAACAGATCATGACATATTACTCTCAAAATTACATGTCTATAGCATTAAGGGAACGGCTCACAGATGTTCAAGTATTTATTTGGATAACAGACTACAACATAAGCAGTTTGCAGATCCACAGATGGATGTAATATTGAAAGGGTATCTGAAATCAAAATGTTGGGTGCCATTATAGACCACAAGCTTTCTTGGAAATCTCACTCATCTTATAAAATTACAAAAGTGTCCAAAAGTATATGAACAAAGCAAAGTATATGCTGGATTATAAAGCACTTCAAATTTTGTACCTCTCAGTTATTTTATCATATATTAGCTATCGTCTGGAGGTACATAAAATATACAAATAATAAAAACATCCACTGTATATTCTACAGAAAAGAATTATTTCTAATTCAAGGGAAAAGAGTGTTTATCAAGTCATGTGAAATAAAACTGAATGATTTAGTTGAATTAAAAACTTTGTTAATTTTGTCTGAAGCTACAAATACTCTAGATTGTTGAATATTTACAGTCTTTTAGTGTTAAAGGGGACCTATTATGCTCATTTCCAGCTCTATATTTTTATTTTGGGAGTCCACTAGAGTAGCTTTGCATGATTCACAGTTCAGAAAACTCCTCATTTATCTTACACTGGCCCTTTATGCAGCCCATCACTTCAGCCTCTGTCTCTAACAGGAAGTCTTATCTCCTGTCTCCTTAAGGCCCCCCTTCCCATGAGCCCACCCTGTTCCGATTGGCCAGCTTTCTGGAAGCCTGCCAAGGGGCGTATCAGAGTTGTGTTACATTACTACAAATGAAAACCCAACATTTCCTGCTTTTGCAGCTTCAAATTAAAAGCTTTTAAATTAATAAATAATGGGAGACTTTTGTTGTAAAGAATTTGAAGGAGGGCAGAGCTTTGTTAGCGGCACTAAAAATGATAAGATATGGACATATTTGGAGCTCTTTGTTCAGCAGATCAGTTAGAAATAATGAAGGGAGGAATAGTACCAGCGGAAACAGCCACAGTGATGATGATGTTTGATGAAGAGCTGCAGACAACCAGCACACCTCCAACAGGTAAATTACTTATTTTACTTTGCCCTGCTGGGTAATGGAAAAACACTCACAACATGACAGCTCGACTTGAGTCATGGCTTGGCGTGACTACCCCCAAAACATTGGAAAATGCCATGGTGGTAGCAGAGCAGAGCAGTGATCTCACACACTGTGTGTGGATCAGATGTCTATATAAAGAAATCTGTCATGAGTTGATGTCAGCTCAGGCTGAAAGTAGAAAAAACTGTTGGAAACCTAACATTCAGAGCAGTGTGAAGCTGGTGCTTTTTGCTCACAGGGATTACTTCTTCATACCTTATTGACAATTTGGTCACATTTAATATGAACATCCGACATTGTGACATTATATATATGACCGAAAATAAGGAAAAGGATAATAGGTCCCCTTTAAGATCAGGTGATTATGATCACGGGAGGAAATTTTATTTTAAAACTCAGTTTGCACGTACTTCATTTCAATTTGTGGAGTCAAACTGATCACTCAATTCCCTGACAAAAAATTTAACATGTTTTTTCAACTGTTCAATTTATAAAAATGTATAATTGGTAAAGTTGAGCCCAGTGAGTAATATTTATGTTTAATGTTGATTGGTAAGCATTTGGAGGTAGTCCATGTATATTATAAGGTTGTTGAAAGTATTGGCAGACCATCTATGGTGGATAATTTATGTCACTTATTTTGAGAACGGGGCAGATAGTAGACCTCTCTTCTCCCTGCTCCATTTTGATCATGCAATATGTACTGTGTTGTTACAGATTATAGTACATAGTTTGTGTGGAGTTTTGTTTTTGAAGTGTTCCCTGACAAGACTGAATAAAATAATAAATGAATAATTAATTAATAATTTACAGTTAAGCATCATTCAGTGACATGAAAAATAGGCCCACTAGACCTAACAGTAAAGCTGACAGACAAAACAGGTAAAGGTGAGGAAGCCATCCCTGCATTTTGTATGCAGCACCTGAGGCTCAAAAGGTGCAAGGTTAACTGTGCAGCATAGGATTGGACCTGTGGGGTTATGGGTAATGTGGGTGTTGGAGTGCATGGAGTATAAAAGCCCATGAGTACGCCAGCACAGAGCTGTCAACCTGTTAAGTGTGTGTATGTGTGTGTGTGTGTGTGTATGTGTGTGTGTGTGTGTGTGTATGTGTGTGTGTATAGGTACATGCTGTAAAGAGATGTTAAGAAGCTTGTTCCATCATGCTGATGAGCTCCATAATGCAATGTAGTTGCGATTCCCCGACTGAAGCGAGGACGCTTTCCAGAACATCATCTCCATTATCTGTGTATACATTAACCTTGAGCATGGTGGCGGGCAAGTGAAATGTTCTACACACATACACACATGCACAAAACACACACACAGAACAAACTTCTATGTATCCATATACATAAAGATATTTACATCATGTAAAAACTTGCCATTCACAATGGAAAGCAGTTATCCTAAGTACTGTGCAGCGCTGCACTGTACAGTAAGTACACTGCAACAAAACGCTGAATGCAATCCAGCGTTTTGCAGAATTGTCCAATGTCTTGTGCTTGTCTGGCAATAAGGATGACACCTGTCAGTTAAAATGTAACTTAGCATCCACTGAATGTCTTGTTTAGCTGACCTACTCAAGAAGTGTTCAGCACACCCTGACATCCCTGTCTCAGGTGCAACAGCCTCAAACCCTCTGCCGAATCGGTGCCATTTGCATGTTGTAACTTTTCAAAATTAAAATTCATTCTTTATCTTTTTTCAGCACTGTATCTAATAACACACATATTTAAGTATTTAAAAGGTGTAACGGTCAATCTCAGGCCATTTTGTTTATGTTTTACAAGGTTTCTAAATGACAAATACTTCATATGAGTAACAGGACTGAAAGTAACAGTGCTGAGTTTTTAGTATGGCATTAGCAAATGCATGAAATGTAGCCACATGGCATCAAAGCTAATAGCATGAGAACACTTAGCACCTTCAAGTGGTTTGCCAAAGATATCTTAAAAAAACAAACAAACAAAAAACAACAACAACATAATAATAACTTGAGAAATAATTTAGGTAACAGGACTGGATGTTGAGATTGACATTCTCAGTCATACTTACAATATGATCAAAAATACAGAAAATAGAGTGAGAAAACTTACTTTTGGTCTTCCCATGGCCTTCAGGAGACTCAAATGATGCTACTTCCTACATCATGTGACTTGTGGAGTGCCCCAAAGTTTTAGAGGAGGGAATGTGTCAGGGTAACAGGACTCAAAAACCTGGAGACACGAGTAAAATGTGTATTTTAACTAACATATTATGATTTTTTTGATGAGAAAATGGATTTTATGTCTAAATGGGAAATAGAGTCACATAATAATTTAAAAATAAGATTTCTAATCATTATATTTCATGTTGAAGTGTAATGTTAGAGAGCAGGGATGGGCTAAAATCCTATTTTTTCAGCGTTCTAGGTAGTTTTTATCAAGGTTTTACATGATGTAATTTCAAATTGCAATTTGGACAAAGTGCAGGACACTTAACTTGATAATACTGTATAATGTACTATAGGAGTGCGCAAAAAAATTGATTCACATAAGAATCGCGATGCTATCTCTGCGGATTCAGAATCGATTCAGAAATTCCAAGAATCGATTCACATTTTTCAGTCTTGCCAAGACGCTGTTTTCCATTTTTCCATTAATCTGCATGAGAAATTAAGAAAAAGAAAAAATTGGTTAGCCTATAATAATCACTTGCTAATAGTGATCAATTTTCTTGTATGCACTTTGCAGCTAAATGTTGCAGTTATTGTTTGTTTGATTTTGTGAATTGAAGGAGGAATATAAATTATTTGAGGTTTTACACTTAGCAGTTCATCTTTGCAATCATTTGTATTTTTGTATTAATTATTCATTTGACCCTTTGTCTCAAGGCTGCTTTGGTTTCCTATTGACTAAGTAGACTAAAGGAAAATAAATCTTTCTCAGGTTGACATTGAGTAGTAAATGTTTACATTTGATTCAGCGTGATCTTTTTTATTTGAGACCTATAAAAGTGCCTACTGCAGGCAAATGGAAAGTGTAACTCAAAACATCAATCTAGAATCAAATCTATGAATGTATTGAATTGAGAACTGATTTTGAATCGCAAATCAAATCGATTTTGAATTGCGAATCGTTTTGAATCGCAAATCGATTGTGAATTGAATCGTGACCCCAAGAATTGGAATCAAATACCCCTAATGTATTATATAGATACTTTTCATCCATATTTATGCATGTAATGTCCTGGGGACGGAATAGGCACCGATTTGGCAGAATGGCCCCTAAACCAAAAGAGGTGAAGCAATGCTTTTCAGCTTGCTGTTAAGTTACTCTCTAATGCATATTTTGTATGCACTGAAAAGACAGATGTAACCATATCTAAATCCCATCCTCATCTTTGATCATTCAGGGCAGACAGCAGGGTTGCAGACTACCGTGCTGCTGCTGTTTAAGCTAAAGAAGTGGAACCAGAAGCGTTCCTTAGAGAGAAATATTGCATAATGAACCAATCCCTCAGTCAAGATCCAATATTGTCAAGGACATACACTGCAAGCCTGCTGATGCTTCTGTTTCATTGTATGTGTGCGTATGTGCACCGCTGAGCAAAAGAATACAGGGCCATCCGAGGTTCACCATGGTTATAATGTCATATTGATTGAGATGCATTCACCATTGGATGAGGCATTCTGCAATCTCCATACAGGTAAACATCCCTCTTTAAAAACAGAGCAAACACAACAAATGAGCCATAGTCAAGTCTTTAGTGAGTGTATCTAAGTGGTTGTGAATTGCTGTCAAATCAGATAAGGTGCACTTCAAAATGCCACAGAGTGTGTGAAGTTTGATGCCTACATAAACCAATGCAAATGAGGGCTCTGACAGATTGTAACCGATGGTAACTGCAGCAAGTAGCATGCTATTGCAATTAGGGCCTGTGGAGGTCCCCCGGGAAACACTCATTCAAGTCTTCACAGTTTTTTTTATGCCGGCAAACACACACACAAAAACAAACATCCAAGCATACAGAATTAGACATTAACTTGCTGGAAAACAATAGGAATTTTATCTGTGTATACTGAAAAATGATGACTGGCATGCATAATATGTAATGACGAGCTCCAGTACACACATGCAATACACACATTTGCATTATGAGGTTTGCTGTTAAAGCAGCATTAGTTGTAATTGGTTTCCTGTGACAGAGAGTTGAAGGAGGGGTAAAGAAGGGTTTATAACTGAACTGTAAACAACCTTTTATTTCGGGTGTGTGAGGGAGACACAGGAAAGCTGTGCATGTTCACCTCCCTGTGCCATTAAAAACACAGAGAAGATAACGTGATCGTGCACATAGCATGAGCTCTGGAGGATGTAGCTGGTGGCCGTTTAACAACCTCCATTTTAAATGTGGTAAGTAATGGGAGGGTGAGGGAGGGTTCCTACAGCGCACACACACTAGAGTTATCCTCAGATATCTTGTAATTCATCTTCAAAAAACGCAGCGGTTGCAAGCATTTTTTGATTTAATGAGTAAATAATTACCTTTGCAAGAAGAACGTGAAGTATATTGTGAACTTTCTATGCCGTCACTCAGGGACTAATGTTAGCAGAGCAGAGCAGCGATCAGTAGTAACAAACAAAACCAGCTGACCAACACACACTGCAGCATTAAACAACGTAAACCAACTCTGAGGTGAGAAAAAGAAAAGAGAATAGAAAATAAGAAGAAAATAACTTGGTGCTCAGCCTGTTTCACCTCAAAAACCCTGCACCCACTCAGCATCTTGGACAACGACGTCTTTCCCCGGAGCTAAAGATGCAGTAGAGATGCTGCTCTCCACTGCTGCAGAAATAACGTTAATAACACAGTGAAGCACTCCTCCTCCCACTCATTTTGATATTCTCATACAGACAGGAGACTATAAGATGCTTTCAAATTAATTAAATCATTAATTAATGCAGTTAAATTTTGGTTGCAGACCATTTATCTTATCTACCAGTTATGTTTCATATATTCATCATCATGCAAGGTCACTGATAAACAGAGGAGATAATAAAACAGTTTGCAGCATTGACACTGAAACCCTGTGTAGGCCTACTTTTTTACCACACAGAAAACTCATCAGGAATTGATAAAGAATCAGACCGCTAAGTAGAATCAATAATGACATTGGTATCAATTAAATCTTAACAATTCCAAACCCTAGTCCTGTGTATGTCCAGTTTGTTACGTTTGTTCTTTTACATTTATGTTAAGCTAATGTTGTGAGTTAAGTTAGCTAATGTTAACAAGCAAAACACCAGTCACCAGCCAAACGGTGGTAACATTTAATCTGTTCACAGATAGTAATGTAGCTTGTAGGCTATCTTGGTCAGCAAACAATGATTGTAGCTTGCTACTTTAGTTGATGATAACATTAGCCAAAGACAACTCTACATCCTCTGTTTCCTTGCTCATTGTCTTTGTCATTTATTGATAAGTGTTACTGCAAACACTGTGAGCAAGTCATTGTCTCTGTCATCCATTTCTTTCTTTTTTGTTGTTAATCCACTTAATAGAATGTATCAATGCAGAAGTATCGGGGTATGCCAGTGCGTTATTACTATGGAAATGATCATCTGTGTCTGTACGCATTGCTTTGATGTGAACAGCCCAGTTTTAGAATATTTATAATCAAACATCTGGGAATTCTTTTGCAAGTTGCATCCAGTCTCGTTGTGAATCATTGATCTGAACTCTCCATAACACTTCTTAATTTTTTGGGCATGAGCAGCTATGATTGACATTTTACAAATACCAGACTGATTATAATGGTAAATGAATTACATATATGTCTTCACAAATGCTTTTATCCAAAATGTTTTACATTTCACTCAATACACAAATTTGTATAATTGGCTCTAAATGAAGTGGGGAGGTTTGAGTGCATAGTGCAGAAAACTTTCTTGGTCAAGCAAAACACAAGTTCAATTAAGGTTTTATTGTTCATATATTTTGATAGTATATTTCACTTTTCAAGAGAAAAGTCTTAAAGGTTTAAGACTAAACAATGTGTTAAGCAAACATAAAACTTGTTATCCAAGATAACATTGTCTAGAATGTAAACTTCTAAATCAAGAGCAGCTATTGTTACTCTAAACTTATATAGCATCTTGGCTCCCATACAGTGTCCCAGTCAGGAGCAAATTACATTATTTCAAGTTACGCTTGATACATAAGCTAGTAATCTAGTTACCCGAAAATGCTATAGTTTGCAGTTTACATTACAGCTGACAAACACATTGATCAATTAATTTATTACAATTATGCTCAATACTTGACAGGCCTGCCATGCCTCGTTATGATTGCTAAACTGGATGATGTGGATTTTTTGCATTTTCACCAACACATATACATATCCATTCACATATTCCATTCCTGTAGCTAATATATTTTTTCACATTAATGTCTGTGTGAATATATTGTTCGGTAATGCTGGTGTTAATTAGGTCATGCTAGCCATATCCAACAACAAATAATGTCACCTGAGACCACTAAAGAGAAGTTACAGTTCTGTAATAAAATCCTAATCTGTATCGGTCTTGTGTTACTGAATTTGTTGCCATTTGGCAAAATCAGTAATGTAAGTTTGCCAGTGGTATGACAGCAGAAGTGAAGACCATTAATGCTTTGAAATACTGGTTAAACTGCAATAAAGATATAAATTGCCTCTTACTGCTGCAGTCAGCAACAATAAGTCAAACTTTATGTATCTCAACTTCAAATTTTAATAGCCAAGAGTCTCTATCACATTCCTGACTTTGATAGTGACATTTAGACAGTGCATTCCATACTGTATTTTGCAGAAACACATAGTTTTCAAACCCCAAGTGAAAAAAAACCAACTATATATATATAATTTATTTTTATTTTCTCCCCCGGGAGAAAGAAAAGCAGTGACTGTTTACTTACATGTAGCCATTACCAATCCAGGCTCCAGTGCCAAGGTAAAAGAGAAGGCAATGATACGGAATTTATCCAAAGCAGGAGGAGCTGTGGTTTCAATCTCCATGGATAATGTGATGTGGCATGGCCAGATGTTAGAGCCAATGCTTTTGTAGGAAATGCTTCATTGTAAGGTGACTATATGAGAGAGACAATAAAGCCGTTTACATGTTACTACAGAGATGCTGGTTCCCAGAGGAGTTCCTGAAGGAAACAGTACCCTACAGCATTGAATAAATCCTGTGACTGAGCATGCACTTCACATTAGTATACCCCACATACCTACTGGTGAGTAACAGACATCAAATGCACTGTCCAATAGCTCTGTCATGCTGACTTGGATGCACATATAATAGGACACATAGGACATGTAATAGCACTACAACATGATTTGGAATTTGTTATGGATCTCTGTCGTTCTCTGGCTCTCTTCTCCTGAGTTAATTAGAGAAGATGGGCAGATGGTCTCCATTTCTACAGTTTGTGTGGTGGGAACAGGTGTTGATAGTTCACCCCTGCAAAAGGCACGATGGACTACAATGGGAAGCATGGGACACATACAGGAGAGGAAACTAGAAACGTGTTAGTGCAGTATGAATAACTTAATATAAGACCTAAGTTCATTATATTCATAGTGTCATACACATTTTTTGTTTACTTACATTCATAATTTTTCATAGAGATGCAACTGGAATTACACCCACAAGTCTGTCACTCTAAAAATGCCAAAAAATGTAAAATACACAAGAAGGGTGATTTGCCTGCCACTGAAATACAACTGTTCAGGCAGTTTACACTTTAAATGTAAATGTAAATGTATTTGGCTGCCTGTCAGAACAGAGAACGGTCTAGTGTGTGTCCTGCCTCCAAAAGATGAGGAAATGCTGAGTGTGTCATTGTCAATTAGCACCAGATTTCTGACAGAAATACACATACAATAAATATGTACAGTATGCGCCCATATGAATGCATGCAGAAATATGCATACATACATGCATGCAAATGCACAGGAATCCACAGAAATACACACACAGATTTTTTTTTTCTGTTATTATGATTCTGAGGACATTATAATGCTTCCAAATAACCATTAGGGACAAATACCAACAAATGCAAGAAGTACCTCTTTCTCTCTTGCACAAACACATAAAATCAGTACTTAATTATTTTATGTCGTCATTTCAAACTGATACAATGTTAGGGATGCCTATTTTTGGACTGCTCAGTTCTACTGTGGTGATAAATAATGAAAAGCATTGTAGAAAAGAAAGCCCAGAGCTCATTGTGTAACGTCTGCCAGTCTGGGCTGACTAACCAAATCAGTCACCGGTGTGATAGATTTGTTTACCAAATCTCTTGACAAGGGAAACATTATGTAACTGTTCAGGACTTGTGTTTGTTTGTGGGTGTCTGTCTTCATGTATGAAGCGCCATGACGGATATGTAAGAGATACATTAAAATTATGTCTGTGTACTACTAATTTGCAACAGCAAAGAGGAAACTTATCTTGAAGGTCGCAAAAAGTTCACTGACTACATATTTACTGTAATTTGTTTCCCCCACAATATCTGCTAGTAGCAACTAAAGCATCATTAAACATTTTTATGGTTATGTTTAGGCACTCGCACCACTAACAGTTAAGGTTAAGGGAAGATTGTCGCCATGGTGTAATACTGAAAACATAAATAGTGACTTGAAGCACAGAGCTTGTTCCCTGGAAAATATGTGTGTTCTCACCGACCACAATCCTGACAGCAGTTATGTATCACTCTTTTCATAACTGGCAAGACAAATTAGTGGTATAAACGCAACAGAATTGAAGAGATAATGCACAAGTTGTCTTGCTGTACAAAAGTAATGGACATGGCAGAGGTAAAGAATGCCACCAAAGAACTCTACAGTATTAACAGTTTTCCACTAAGCTACCATACCAAAGAAAAAAAAATTACACGAAGATTATGTTAAAAAAAAATCACACTGTTTATATAGTTTGGGCAGTTGTGCCAGTGACTTTTTTCTGTTGTTATGGTTACCTGTACTTTCATACACAGCATCTTATGCAATCATATGCTGCATCTGAAATCACATAATATGCATGCACTACATACCCAATATGTGTGCTATTGTTCAATATACTTTTGTGTGAATAAACAGTAGCATGTATCTTTTCAGATGCACTGAGCTGTAATCATCACGTCACTTCCTGAGAGCCTCCTTGCTGGTTGGAGACACGTAACCATGGTAGCCTATGCCAACCATAAAGGCTGCACTAATTTAAAAAATATATTACACCTAGTAAAGTGAAACCTTACTTAAATTGAAGTGCTATTGACATTACGCCAGAGCTGCCTTGGTCGCTATTTGTCATTGTCTGTTATGTCATTGTTGTCATCACTACTGCAATGCATTGTGGGATATTTAAGCTGGTGTAGTGTCCAGTGTTTGCATACTGTAATATTTTTCTGTAAATAGTATGTAATTCACATACTATTGGTTTCATACTTAAGTTTCAGACATACTAAAAAGTCTCACATACTGTTTTAGTGCACTAAATAGCATATTACTATGGAATTTTGGACACAGCAATAGACTAATACTTTACGTAGCCATGGTATACAGGGGTGTAATATTTGTCTTTTGTAATTGGGAGATTGACCATTCCTAATGCTGTCTATTTATTGTTACAATAAATAAAAACAGAATGTATCAATGCTATTGCCTCTGCCTGGGGTAAAATGTAATTAGTAATGTCTGTCAATTTGGCAAGCAACACAAATAGCTTGGCAAATAGCTTAATCTGTTGTCATGTTAAGTACAACCATTGAAAAATGGTTATACACTGGGTCTAAGCCAGTGGTTCCCAACCTAGGGTTCCGGACCCCCAATTAGGTCAAAATACAAATTTGAGGGGTCTTGAGACAATTAATAGGATAGGAAAGAATCAAAAACATTTTCTGCTATATGCATTTTTTTCAGTCTTTTTAATGATCATTGCTATTTTTAATGAACTACTTGGTATTGTTTCCCTGCAGGCTCTTAAAATGAACCAATCTGAGAAGGGAGAACCATTTGTAGGTTAAATCATTGTTGCTAAACCTACAGGGATCCAAGTCAAAAAGGTTGGGAACCATTGGTTTATTCCAACATACTGAACACATTGCTGGATAGGCTTATAAAACCTGTCAGTAACTTTTTAAATCCAGTTAGATGAAAAATAAAGAAAAATATTTCAAAAAACAGGACTAAATCAACACAGTCTATGATTGTACATCAGGCACAGGGTGATCTTCAGCAAATTACAACATGTAATTGCCTTAATTTGGAAGCAACATATGGACACTAGAGCGATGAATCACAGAAAATATTGTAAGGTGTATTGTCATCATCATAATGGCATTGTATAAGGGCAACGATTAAAACACACTTGCTACTTTTGTTCATGTTAGCATAGAGCACATTTATGGAGCACAAAAGGGTTAGGTGAAGTGGAATATGTGTTGATGAATGATTATCTTCTCAGCCAGTTACATTTACTCTCATAAGTATCTCAAACCTGTTAAACAGCTGTGGAATTTTCAATTTAATTGCACATGATTAAAGCTTATCAGAGAGAAGAACCCAGACTGTTTTGGAAGGAAGGAGTGAGGTGCAGGTATTTTATATGTAGGTTTTTTTTAAAGAAACCTTGAAATGTATGATTATTTCAAATAAACCAAATAATAACAAAAATAGCCAAATATAATTTTAAATGTACCCTTTGCAGTGCAATTTAACCATTTATTGTTTAGATACTTTGAGGGACTGGAGCATAATCGTTAGTTTATAATATGTAAATCATACTTTGAGCTCTCCTCGTCACAAGAGAGCCTTGATTATTTTAAAGTGAAGAGTGTCTTCTAGCAACAAGAAGCACAACATCTTTAAATAGGTCGAGACACAACATCAAGGTAAATTGGTCTACATTTAAAAAAAAAAAAAACTGAGTATATTTCAGTGCAAATTGCCAAAAAAACTGTAGGTAAGATCCTGTCCTGAACCTGTCCACTGCAGACAGGTTCAGTAATGGTGGAGCTCCAGTTACACCATGATTTAATGTTTTGAAACAAGATTCCACCAGCTGATAACTGCAGGAACAGACAGCCGGAAAGTTAAAGAGCTACAGGATGTATACAGGATGCATAGAGGATTTCTGTTGTTTTTGTGGCTGCCAGCAGCATCTCCTCCCGTGGACAGTCCAGCAGGTCAGTGCTGCTGTTAGTTCCTGAAGCTAAAACTGTCTTCATGTGAAAATAAACCAAGTTAAACACAGACAGGTTTATTTAAAAATGAATTCTAGTACGTTTAAATGTCATCTCACTGTTTGTCTTCCTCCCATTATTATTATTATCATTATTATTCTCTGGCCAGGGGATGTCACTGAGCAACTCCTGCCCTCCTGCCTCTCAGCCCTTTGCCCACTTTTAAGCATCTTTTCAAAATTATGCCATGGGTGGATTTAGGCCCAGACCTAGGGGTGAAGTTACACTTGAATTATATGGCACCATAAATGTGCTGTCTTCTGTAAAGGCTCTTCTGTGCTATCTATAAGCAAGCCCAAAGTAAATGTGATACTCCTTACACTAATTAAGCATTGTATCTTAAACAATTCTTAAATTTTGCCCTGCAAGTATTACATTTCCTTTTAATACAGTTGGCCTTAGAGAGGAATAGAGAAATGTGTTACTAACCTAAACAAAGCCTTTTATAAGGATTAATTTGGCTCCACACAAAGCTTTATATTTGTTTGCATTTCCGTTGCTCTGATGTTCTACAGTCCCTGTCAGGGTAATGGGCCACATAGATAGTAATGCAAACAGCATAGAAAAGCTATTATGAAGTACATTGAATAATAGCTGCTTTCTATAATGAGTACAGGAAATTGTTTAAGAACTAGCGCTGGCCGACTGTAGAAAGACATTCATTAAGAGTTCAAGCCGAAAAAGAAATTCAATTCTCTATCAAAAGTCTGTCAGAAAGTACATTATTGCTTTCCTAAAGAGAGAGTATCTTAAAGAGTGACTGAATTCTGCTACAGACTTGTTTCTAATGACTATACACAAGGCTACTACTGCACAGTCATCTCTTTTACTGTATATCCAAAGTCAGCACTTCTTTGGTTAGTTATTAGTGTAAAAAATAAAGGAAATAAAAATGTATTTCTCTCTTTTTGTTGTTGCTAAGTGGTGATTAAATGGAAAAAAGCTTGATAAATTCTGACATTGCTTCTCAAATGACATCAGAAATCCTGTGACATATGAGCTGCTGCTTCATCCACAGAAACAAACTGAATGGATGGCTCAATATGTGTTGTGCAAACCGGTGAAGTGGACGCAGAAGAGAATGTTCTTTTGCTCAAGGCACATTATGCAGTGTTGCTGTAAGCTATGTATTTATGAGTTGGCATCCTGGAGAGTTCACAGAGAGGTCAGGATTGTAAATGGCATGTTTCTTTGAGCCTTATGTTCACCCAAGTGTCAAAAAAAAAGAGAATCTGAATTAGACGTACCATACGCTGCTGGAAGCATTGGAAGAGGAGAGACACAGAGGTACAGCAGACAGGGAGAGAGAGAGAGATGTCATGTCAGAGGCTCTACATGCCATCATGTAGAGCCCAGAATAATTAAAATTCATTTGATTAGGTTTAGGTTTCCTTATGCATAATTTAGTGCCATACAAAATGCTATGACCTAAACCAAACATTTCCCATTGTAATGGTGAGAAGAAAAGTATGGGGGTGAACAGAAAGAAGAGGGAAGGCAAAGACCAAAAATCGCTGCATGTTTGCATGAATAAAATAATTAAATCCATGTTAATTCCAGCCAAACAATGAGATACAACAATTTAATCATATCTCAAAATGCTTCTTTTGTGATGTAAAACCATAAAACCATAAGTCTTTCCAGTCATACCCAACATAATCTCATTATTATTGGTGGTGGAGCATTCATATTATATCTGGATAAAAAGATGAAGCTAGAACCTTTAATCGCATAGTAATTAATGCGTGGATTTCAAATGATTAGTCATGTGTGATGCCGACAAGGATAGAGAGTTGCAGACCGAGTGTGAATACTTCACATCCATTTCTTTTTCAGTTACGGAAAGCTCATTTGAGCCCACATTAATTTCTTGCTTAAATTACGGAAATTCTCAAAGCCTTGGTTGCCTAATGAATTATGGTTCAATTTTCAATCCACCTCTTCCCAGTAGAGTTGAATGAGCCAAAATCTCTCCAGTTTCCAATCCCTCAACATAATGGAATGCAAGCCATTAGCACCTTTCCCCGATGTCAGGCCGGCGATTGTTCTTCAGTAATAATGCCAACAAGTGTTTTAGGTGAGAGCTGCTCTTTGAACTGTCAAATCTGGGACCTGCTTCAGTGAAACATATTGTCTTTTTCATTTTTCAAAATGTCTGCTCATTTGTCTTCTTGCATTGACTATGGTCCCTTATTAATTGACTCCTTTGTCCCGTCTCCCAGTCTCACCTCTCTGCTTGCCTCCTCTTCTGTTTTGTTCTGCCATCTGTACACATTGAAAATCAAAGCCCCCTCCCCTCTCAACAGCCATCCTTTTCTGTCTTGTTCTATCCTTTGTTCTGTCCTCACTGTTGTTAGTAAAAAATGGATATGCCAACACTTTAGGACAGGAAATCCAGCAGTTTGGAAATAAAACCATGGTAGTCAATGGCAGTGCTGCTTTGGTTATGGCCTCTGTCAATTCCCCTTAATGAGCCTGTATAAAACTGCTCTTAAAATCCTGGATGTACCTATCACACACATGGACACGTATACCACATTGTACATGTGTCCATGTGCTGAATTTTAACTGATAACAGCTGGACATGAACATGGACTTTTTCCTCTCATCTCCAAAATCTTTGTTCAGTAAATGTTGTGCCATCACAGTGCTGACGTGGAGCATTAGAGCAGACAGGGCAGGTCCACTGGGGGAATGGACACCAGATCACTTTAATATAGTTCTTATCTATGAGGTCTCTCAGTTTAGGGCTAAAGTGACTCACTTTAGTTTGCTCTAGAACCTGTCTTTAATCTTTGTGCCAACAATTTATGGCAAGTTCATGGGTTTTTAAAGACTGAGAACCAATATTATCTCAAAGTTTTTATTATTATCTTGAAGACTCCTTTCACACCAAAAAGAAAGGGGAAAAAAGGATCCTGATCCTGCCAGGGTGGAGAAGGCTCTAATACAACATTAAGAACATCAGTATGTACATTAAGTTATATTTGGAAATTTAGGATTATACTACATATTGCATTGCACATATGGCCTTATATGGCTATTTTCTTTTTTTAGGATCGAAAGAAAATTGGCCCAGATAGCACATCCAACTGTTAAAAAAAAGCATTAATGATCTAATTTATAGTCCATCATTTTTTAATGTGCCTTCTTACTTTAAATGCTATTTCATTTTTTAAGAAATACATTACAATTGGAAGCAACAAAAAGACGACAGAATGTTCCTATAAATTAAAGTGGAGAGGCTGAAAGAGCATTATAAAAGTTTTACTTTATGTGTTTCAGGCCTGGAATTAAGTCATTTTTAAGGCAAGGCCACTTTGGCCTTTGATAAATACAAATTTATTGGGGCATCGCGGCCAAAATGTAAGGCATCAAGGCCAAAACCAATCATGGAATAACACTAAGTGATAATTACACTGTATGAAGACAGTATACAATCAACAATAAGGAGTCAGTGTATTGAAAAACATTATTGAGTTTATTAAAACCGATAATATTCTTGACAGGTTACACATGTCGGTCTATAGGTTAATTTGCATACACACTCCCCTAATGGCTAGACAATTACGTGTTCACAACATCAGATGTGGAAAACTGATTCCTACACAGTGTTGCATTATGGGTTGTTTGTAGCATTACATAGTCAGTCAAGTGTTTCGTTAGTCCAGTTTTTAACCTGCAGGAGTTTCTGAGGGCTCCAGTAATGTGATATCAGCCACAGAGGAAATAAATTCATGACAAGTGAAAACGAGTGCAAAGCGTCTGCAGAAATGGAATATATCAAGCTGCCAGATACCACTGTCACAGACAGGTGTCACAGGCAGTCTTATAAATACTAACTGCCAGAGAAAATAATTTTTGACCACTTCTAAGAGCCTGGTAGGAGAGTGTGTGCCTGGTAAACTTTAAAACACACTGCTTGTGCTTATCACATAACGTTAATTGTTAGCTAATGTTAGCTAGCAGGTTAGCTGTTAATGTTTACGTTGAGGTTACACATATATTTGCAGCAGTGGGAGAATCTTGTGCTACTGTTGATGTCCAGCGTGACGATGGAGACACTGTGAAACATTGAGTTTGTTTATTTGCTGTGTCGCATGTAGTTTTAAATGAGGAAATCCGCAACTTTCTTTTAAGGGCACAATGGCCAGTTCAAAACAGCTGGTATTGGAACTGCCCTGGTATTTATAGTAACTGTAGAAATTACCAACTTGTTAAAACAAAGACCAACTACTGATAATTCATCTAATTAACATGACACCCAACCATAAAAGTTTCATCCTCATGCAGATTGGAAATGGTAAGATAAAAATTTACACATATTCTTCAAAGGGCTTGTGGTCACTCTGTTATTCAATAAAAAAAACATTATGTCACACCGTTCAATCAAACAAGTTCAGTAATAGTACCCCTTTTATTCTTATGGGTAACTTATGCTCTTAATTCACATAATAGCATTGATCTGCTATTTTGTGAATTAAGAGCTGTCGTCCCATGGCTCTCCGTCCATCTGGCTTTACCCGGTGGGTTTTAATATGCATTTTAGTCCTGTGACAACCATTGCAAACACACTTAGCACTTGGTGTGAGCATGAGTAAAGAGTTAGGCTTGACAGACCACTAATGGAATTTTCCCATGAGTCTTTAGAAGCCTTTCATATGTCTTAATGAGAAAACGAGGAACGACTACATAATGTGTGTGTACTACTCTGCGTGAATATGCCTTGTCTTTGGCATTTGTGTGTATATGTGAAGGCATAGCTACTTGTTTCATGCGTGGGGCTAATGCTGCATTAGCTGCTAAGCCTCTTAGCCACTTCCAAGCTAGGCCCTTACTATGTCTGAGGTTAACGCTGTTGTTGAGACCCGTCAGCACAATTATCCCCAATCTTGTCATTCCTGCCCTCCCACCACTCCTCTGACTAAAATACTTGAGCTAAATTACCGACCATGCACCCCACAGCACATATTCCCTTTATTTATCATCCAGGGACCAGCTTATTGATCTTCCCCATGTTAATTGAGGTAAGGGGTCTTTTTCTACCAATTCCTCTATCGATCTGAAATGCCATCAGTCAGAGGCTTAATTAAGTAGCTAATAGAGGGAAATGCCATTGATCCCATGGTGCCATGGCATTTTTGTGTGTGTATATGTGTTTGGGTGTATGTTTATGTGTCTGTATATTCCTGAATGTCACAAGTTGAATATTATATGATATTTAACTATGAAAATGTATCTTAACTAAGACAGAAAAGCTTTTGCAAGAGCACCCTGGATGTCTGTTATGGCTAATTAACAGTTCTGTTGATTAAGCAATAACTATGCAATTACTATGTAGTCAATGAACAGCTTATTGGAGGAATTACCATGAAAAAGCAAGGGCATTATAGAAATGTTAATCAACATGGACAAGCATATGAGCACAAACACAAAGAATTCATGGGAGCAATGATGAGCCACAGGTTTTATGTGAATTCATCTGTAGAAAGATCATTCATTTGACTTAAAGCTAGGGTAGGCAATTTATTTTTGTTGAAATTCTCTGTACATCCCAACAGCAATCAATAAATCAAATGTTGTGACAATAAAAGGGAAATAATTTGTATTTGTGACTGTGGCAGCCCTGTCATACGCCTGTCCAATCATTTCATTCGGCTGCATGAAATGATTGGACGGCGTACCTGCCTTTCTACCGACATACCTGTATACCTGCGCGCACTCTACCCGTGCACTCTTGCAAGAGCAGAGTCATCCACAAGGCTAGGCAGCCATATTGCTAAAGCTAGTAAGCTAGTCGCACATGCATACCTGCCATTGGGTGGTGTGGGAGGGGGGATGAAGTGAAAGATAACCTTTTACTCACGCTGACGACAACTATGCTCGTTAATGTAAGTGCAACAAAACTGTCATGCATAAAAAGCCATTAAGGACTTTATCAAAATACCTGTTCAACAATCATAAACATATGACAAAAAAAGAGAGAAAGTCTTTTTTTCCATCTATATCAATCATTCCAGCACAACAATGCACAGACCAGCACCACAAAGGTAGGATGAAAAAATATGCTTTCACTCACCAAATCTGACAGCTCACTTTAAGAGAGAGGCGGCACTGCAGTTCTTCCTCTGGGCAAACTTCTTGATGACTTTGGGAATGAAGTCATATAGCTGCTGAATCAGCTGGCTTTCGATGGACAGTATGGCCGATAAGTTGAATCGTGGTTGTCCCATGGTATTGCAAGTGAAAGTTTTTATCCTCTTAAAGGTGGAAAAGATCCTCACTGACTCAGAAGTCATCATAGGAGTTGTTATGATAATTTTCAGCAGAGTGACGGTTTCTGCATAGTTGTTCTCATGGACAGATGTTAACTGAGACAGGGCGGTGTTGCCAGTATGATGCTCAGTGTGGCAAAACAGAGTGGTCAGCTCAGACTTCAACTTTTCCTTGTTTCCTACAGGCCTAGTTTCACAGCACAGTCAAGCTCAGATGTAGGGAATGACAGGAAAATTGTGGGAAGAGTGAGCTGTTAACCAGCTTCGCAGTGATCAGGTGGTCACTCTGTAAAAAACCTCTGTTCCACCTGAGAGATAACTGTGTAGCATGCACACATACTCTCGAAAACGCATCTGAATATTCCTGGGTTCAGAGTCTGCAAATTCGTTGTGGCCCTGCACTGTTGTATCACATTTTCCACATAGTTTAATACATGCGATGGTCTGAATGAATACATACGTGTTTTCCTCCATCTGTTATGAAATGACGCAGTAGTGGGGCTACAGGCTGTCTGGCCCACTTGACATCAAGTTTGTGTGATCTACACCGAATACACTAACACTCTGAGCATGCGTATTCATATTTTCCCACGTACAATCATGCATACAATCATCCATGCGTACAATACACATTGCATTCGGAAAGAAGAGCTAGCTCCACATTCATACTGTGGACACGAATCGCAAAAAAGCAGTCTGAAGGAGCAAGGCAGGGACCGATAAACATGAACTAGGAAGATGAAGAATTAGGAAGATGCTATATTCATAGATAATGAATTATAGCAGATAAAAATTTGAAAATAAAAAATTACATTATCACCTGCCCCTAATGACCAGTTGCCAGTGTGCTTATTAACTTATGCAACCCCCCTCCCCCATCACCACCACCACGTCAACTGAGGTTATTGAAATTGTGAAAGCAAACAGGTTTTGCACACAGTTAAATGGGTGAAACTCAAGATTTCTACTTTTATGTATCAAAAGTCCTGTGTTGTGTCCTTGAGAGAATGAACAATTTTATGTCCTGTAATATGATTCAGATGTTATTCTGTAATTATTGTCATTTTTGCAGAGATGATGAGGAGTTGAGGAGTTAGACAACAGCGGCGCTCAGGAGACAGCTATTCAGCAATTGGATGCAAGGTACGGTAATTGTACTGCCAAATTTTGTTCAAATTATTTCCCAAGCAAATTTGCATTAAAGTCTGGGTCCCTGATTTACGTCAGTGACATCTGGTGATGTAACATCCCTTTCACTGTTGTTTTTTATTTTTTCTCTCCATTTAGTATGTCCTCACTGGATCTAAACATTGATGTCATCAGTGCAGATGAATTTAGCAACATTTAAAACTCTATGTAAGTTATTGTGTGGACTGCGAAGATGCTTTTCTTCTCTTTTTGGGGAAATTATTATGTATCATGAATAATACTCGCTGAATTTATTCTTTCTTCTCGACACATGGTATCCTGATAAGGAGACAGAGTCTGTGTCATCGTTACAGGAAGATGAAATGAGGGAAGTAGACACATACTATGACAGTGACGATTAAGATTATATGCCTTACATTTGTGTGTGGTAGGTTCAATATCCTATAGCTCCGCTTACAGTCAAGTTATTGTGTTTTGTTTTAGATTTTTCACAGCTATTTTTATTACAACAGGACTGGCGGTGCTCTAAAGACACTGATTTGCTTGGATGCACTTCCTGCTAACAGCATGGAGGACTCTGTGCATTCCCAGAGACAACTAAAGTCCTGGTTGAGGATGAAATAACTGGCCATCCTGCATCCATCACATACCATGACTGTCTGAAGCAGCTACCTGTCAACATGTGTACTGCTAAGGAGTGCCGGTAGAGTGCCGGCACCTAGACCATTCAAGATCAGTATTGAGTCCAGGCGCACAGCTGCTATAATTGAATGGGTCTTTATTTGGCATAAATCTTCATTACATGTTTTAGACTGATTTTTGTATATGTGTCTTACATGTAGTAGTAATTGTTGTTGCCGTACTGTGCTGTCTTTCTCCACCTGTGTCTTTTTCAGATGTGTCCTCATAGTCACACTGTGGAAATGGACTTCCTAGCCAACTTAAAGTGTGGGGTGCTGGTTGTGGTCTTCTTGTTGGCCAGTAACAACTATGCAAAGTTGTTCAAGTTCATGAAAATGAGATCCAGGACTCCTGCTGTGTGGACACTATAAAGGACTGTTGGAATGAGAAGAAAGCCAAAATCATCACTCGGCTTCAGTCCAAAGGGCCCTGGGTTAGTTTGACAAATATACACACACACACACATAACTATCCACCATATAATAGAATTGTATTTTTTCCCAAGAGACAGTATTAGCGGCAGGCAGATGCATGGTGATACAAAGACCAAACAACAAAATCTACAAAAAGAAGTGCAGCACAGACATAAACCTCTAGAGTAAAAGTAGAAATCAAATGCAATAAGATGTGCACAAAATGTCAATACTTTGTTTATTACTTTCAGATCATTGTATATAAATATGGACGACGCGTCTACACTTTCCTACCGCTATGCAAAAGCGAAGCCAAAATGTCTCCTTTCTGGGGGCTGCCATCTTGCTTATGTGATGTCATTCGGAGCAAAAGTCTGCGCAGTAGAGTCGAGCAGCAGCATGACGGCCTGCGGGACATACCCCCTCAGCCGTCTTGCCGTGTGACGGAAGTTGAAGAGCAGCTGTTACATCTGTCAATCATAACGTAATTCCCCCTTTTTATATCTACAAATAACTAATTGAAAACAAACTAATGAGCATTTGAACAAACATCAGTGTGATAAGAACTACCTTAATTAACAGAAGCATCTTTGGGAAAAGATTATTTGATGTGTTCTTTAATTTTTTAGTTTGGCTCATGTCCCATCCCCTAACATGGAGGGGGTGGGACTTATGATCTATATTGCAGCCAGTCACCAGGGGGCAATCAAGATATTTTGTCATAACTTTTGGGGAGCTGTAATGATGTCAATATTTATATAAGGTCAATGATTCAGACTCAGTTGATTGTGAAATTATGCCCGGCTACTTTGGCTTTTGTGTGCTTTTGTGTATTTTTGAATAGGTGTTGACAATATTTTGGTTTTTATTCGTGAGATATGAAGCGCTAGCCTGACCTATGGTTGCTCATGCAGTTGGAGCAACATAAAATGACAAGTTTAGTTCAATTTTGAACAGAGTAGTTACCCTTTTTGCTCTCTTTTTGTTCCCATTTCTATTCAAAGGAGATGTTCGGATGGACAGTCTGGTTTCTGTGCACAATATTGCAAATACACTGCCATGGACAATAAATCCAAACAAATCACCCGCATGCTCAATATTGACAAGGGGGAGACACTGAGGAACTCCATTGTCATGGTAAAGGAAGGTTTCATATGTACCTTTGAGAAACTCTGTCAAGAGCTTTACATGACACAGATGCTCATACCCAAATATCATTCCTCTTCAGTGAGTGGATTTATTGTAGTTTTCTTTAGGGGTTGGTGCAACAATCCAAGTTTCTAGATACAGTAGGGTCCAAAAGTCGGAGAATGGGAAAGTGGTCTCAGACTTTTGGACCTTACTGTAGATAGATATATAGACAGACAGACAGATTTTTTTTTAAATCATCTACATCAACCCTCCTGTCATAAACCTAGTTGATGTCCCATCAAAATTTATTTTGTTCAATGTCCAGGCAGGGCAGCGAAAGTGGTGCTTGCCTTACAATATTGTAGCTTGAGTATGAAGTGGTAACATACTTGTGTGCAAAGGCTAGTTTAAATCCATGTTGTAAAGAATTCCGCAGTGTAAGTTCCACATACCATCCTCAGGTCTGTTTTTACATATTCTGAACCTCAGAACTACTTATAATCTAAAATAATTATCTAAATAAAGTCATGGCACAACCATATGAAATGTGTGGCTTTGTCGCCAAACACAGACATGTTAACAAATCACTGATACAACTGTGAAACTGTTATGAATGTTTGTCACTGCATAAAATACAGCCAAAGTAGTAGTGTTAGCATTCTTTGACAGTAATGTGAGTGTCTTTGAAATGCAATAATTACTGTCAGATATGTAATTGTGATAATCTTTCTAAAGGACAATCACTGTTAAAACAGTAGAAGATTGCCACAGCATCCATATGATGCCACATGTGCAGCCTGACCTGTCAGCCAACATTGACCTGTATATGGACATGCCTTTTCTTCCTTCCTGTATATATATTGTTTATGGTAATTATACATTGTACATATCTTATATAAGTATTTCTGATATATGTTATATATTTTATTGTGTGTTGTGGCTTGATTGTTTATACTGTAAGTGTAAAGAAAAGGCATTTTTCATTTTCAAGATTTTACTGAAACAAGTTAGAACAGATTATGAAACAATAAATAAATAAAATCTTCTTTGTATTATTGTCTACACCGTCCTGGAGATAAAAAAAAAAAAGGAAAACTAATAAAATCTGCAATGTACATATGTTCACTCAGTGTAAATATTGGTATTGCAAAATGTAACTTACTGCCTGACAGTACTATTACAGCTTACACCCTACTATGGAGGAAACCTTGTATCGTGCATGTGGAGCTGGGTAATAGTCGCATATCTTCCAGACACAGCAACTGGGTAAAACAACTCTATGACCCTGTCCCAATGCTCCATATTGCCACTGTCTGTTACTCTCCCCAGGCTCTGGAAGATCAGCCTCTGCCTGGATATCATTCCAGATTCATCTGGCAAGGCGCAAGACCCCCTCCTGCAAAATATAGGCTTCCATATGTGGCAGCATGGAAACACATGTCATGATGTCATGATGTTGCCTGCAGCACTTTCTTTCCACATATGTGGGCATTTCTCTGCAATTCTGGCAGACACACCAGGTGAGTTGACCTGTAACAGGATGGCCCTGGGAAGAGCATCCGCTGATATCAAGTGGAGAATATCAAACATCAGGCTTGGGTCACATGTTAGGCAGAGCTCCAGTACTCTGTGTGATTGTTCTAAGCTCAGTCCTCAAATTCTGGCCTGTAAAGCAATAGATCATCAACATGATGAGATATTTTTATTGAATAGAGCTTTATTGTCCTCTAAGAGGACTTGTGTGTCTACAGTACATGCCAAGTCAACATACAAACACAGAGAAGCCACTGACCATCATATCCGCAGGCTAAGACAAGGACTAAGAGTTGTAGTTATTGGTGCTGTTGATGTCAGAAAATTATCCTTTGAGTGTGCAGCTCCTCAACTCGACATACTGTGTGTCATCTTGTCTGAGAACATCTACTCTTTGGTCTGTCCCACTCTGACCTCCCCATCCTCTGCCTCCACTGCCTTGGACCTTGCTGGTTGCCCTCCCTCTCGCACGGCGTCCTCTGCTTTGCCCGCGACCCCAGGCCTGTCCTCTTTTACCAGATGATGTGTTTGGCTCTGGAGTTTACTCATAATCAGAGCCAACAATTCTCTCATCATGGAAGCTCTAACATGGAGATATCGTATTATAATATGTTATGAGTCCAATATAAAATTCACGTTGGTCAATGTGTCACTGATGGTAACAGGAAAAATCACCATGTAGCTAAGTGGGAACTGCAGCTGTTTCGTCAGCAAACATTGTGAATGAAATGCGCTGAAAATTCAAAATAAACATTCAAAACAAACTTTATGTAGTATTGCTTCACTAAGTAGCAATACTAGCTTTGCCTGATATCTAACGTTACTGTAGCCAGCTGTTGCTAGCTAGCCAGCAGTAAGTTACTGCATCAAACTCAATTTTCAATAAAATTTCACAATACTAACATGCTAGCTTGACAGCTGTGTGTACTAACAATATGTTTGTTGTCTACATTCATTATGATAATGTTAGGTGTTTTCTTACACATGAATGAGATAATTGGTAGTTGGATACAGTTAGTGGTGACAACGATGGACTGTGCTCAGTAGTAAGGCAGTGTGTGTTCATGTGTTTTGGGGGAGACTCTTTAGTGGGAGCGCTGAAGGGAGGAGGATTTTGTCTGTTCGATACTTTCAAAATCTAGCTGGTTTCTCCAAAGTTGCCTACCTCAGCTTTAATCATGCATTGCTTGTAACTTGTTTCAAAACTTGTTCTACAGAAGGAAGTGATGTGTGCAGTTGTTGCACCCTGGTGTCTCTAGATGAGGACACAGAGATATTTTTGTCAAGAACAGGTAGTCTTAAGGGAGATCAGTAAAGTAGAGAGGAGAGAGAAAGAGAGGACCTTTCAAGGAACTATGAACAATGTCCGTGCAATGTCTCCCTTGGATGCCACGTTTACTATAATACTAACAATTTTCACTGCAGAAACTTGAAAGTTTTGTACAGTACCAAGTCGTAACTGACCAGTTAATTGTGTAGATTTAATGTGCCAGCGCCAGTACGACCCTGCAGTATTTGGCTTTCAAACAGCCTACAATCAGTTGTGGATGACAGTAGCTCAGTAGTAGCAACTGAGTCTGGCCTGGTTGGAGCATGAAGACATGGAATAAGAACGGAAGGAGGAAAGGAAAGAAGGATGGAAGGAAGAAGACCAAGTGACAAAAATAGCACAGAATACAAGTGCGCCTTGTGTGGTGTTAACCTGGTTTGATCCTCTTTTCCACTTGGCACATAGCAAGGTACCAAAATGTCAGTCAAAGACAAGATTAAATATCTCTATGCCTTTGGAAAATATTGTAAAGGTGTCCTTTGTGCTATATGCTTGCATGAAAATAGGGTCCTTATTGTAGGCATGATGTTTCAATTACCTAAAGAGCACTATATTTTATAAAAGTCAATAAAAAATTATAACATCTATTGATGGAAGAACGATCTATGTGTCAAATATGTCAACAGTATGTCCCACATTTTGCTCTGCTCTGCTGTTGTTAAAAGGTTTGTTCCTTTCAGAATGTTCTCCGCAAGAACAAAAGTCAGCCTCTTGGATTTAGTAATGACATTAAGTATTAAATCTCAGTAGAAGGAAAAAAAAAGGTCTTGTTTTGTCAGTGACAGTTTAAACAGTGCCCCAACTAAGCTCTCGATTAAAACACATGGTGACATTTTAATTTAAGTGGGATTCTAACACACACACCAAGGACTAAATTTGAAGCACTGCCATGAATTGAAGTCCATTCCCTGTGGATTCTATTTTGTAACTCTTTCTCCATCAAACACACTTGTTCGCTGACATTGAGGGCCCACAAATCTCCATTGTGGGTGTGGTGTCTGTAATGGTTGGGCTACATGATGTGTCTGCATATCGGGAAAAAGAGTGTGAAGTAAAAGCTTTTCTTGTCAGGGGACTGTTGTTATTTCACATTTTAGTACTTTCTGTCATCTGCCCTGTTCCTCTCAAACTTCAGAGTGCACTATGACAGAGGAGAAAATCAACCTGTCCTTTTGTAAATTTTAGCCATCATCTGGACAAGGTCAGTACTCTGAATGTTTTGTGTCCTCGCTTTTTTCTTTTAAGAGCCAAAGACTAGAATGGTCAATGGTCAGTTCAATAATAATGAAAGCTGCAAGCAGCAATGAATGGGCCCTCAACTCGCACCTTGTGTCGGAGGGAACTGCAGTCGTGGTATCGCTACTGGAGATCGGTCAACACAGCTCTGAATTTTGAGGATTATTGGACACTGTAAATGGGTAAAATATTATTTTCTGTGTGCAATATGTGGCGCTGTAGATGACGGTGGACAGTGCATATACATTTGATAAACTATGTGTCATTTAGGTTTGACTTCCTGTTGCCCGTAGGCATTAAACATAAGTGAACTATTAATGCAGCAATACATTTACAGCCAAATGCGAATGTCATACCTAGTCAAACTCTATAAAATAGGACAGACACTACTTTCAGGAGAAATGGTTTGAAGATTATACTTGGTTCCATTACAGGCCCCCTTAAAGGGAGTCATCTGTTTCTATTGTGCTAAAGACTTTGCAACACAAAAGTCTAAGCTTGTATCAAAAGCAGATTCAGCTTTTGTCAAGACTGGCTTTACAAATTGGAAGAAGGCACTGGAGAAATTTAGTGCGCATGAAGACAGCCAGTGTCACAAATTAGCTGTGATGTCTCGGATTCAGAAGCCAAAGTTAATGTGCAAATTTCATGTGAGCTTTAAAGACAGCAGCAACAAGTGAGGAGAAATCTCATAAAGATTGTTGGAGGTGTGAAGTACTTCAAGGTCTAGCTTTTTGAGGGGTTGATAAGAAGAGTGGATATTTTAGCCAGCCTCTAAAGTACAAGGCAGAGGGCGATGCATAGCTGACTGCCTGGCAAAAAGATCTCTTTGATTTCACCAGTCCCCAAATGAAAGACAAAATTTTGGGGCTGATGGGCAATGAAATCGTCAAAGAAATTGTGTAAGAAATAACATCGATGCCAGTGGACCAGTTCGCACTTATCATTATTGGCACCCAGGATATATCAGGAGCTGAGCAGGAGTCAATATGTTTGCACTGTGTCGATGCAGATCTACAACCACAGGAAGAATTCCTGGGACTCAATGAAGTGTCATCAATGCTGGCTATATATTGTGACTGTGGTGCACAGTGCGTGAACTTATTACGCAGTCTGCCTGTGTAGCCTCTCTATTAGTCAGAGATTCAATGTGTCTGGTGCATGAATTGGGGGGCTTCTTTAATCAATCTGGCAAGTTCAAGGTGAATTTCCAGGAAATCACAAAATCAGACCATGGTTTCACCTCATTAAAACCGCTCTGTCCCACCAGGTGGACTGTTCGCACCCCTGCTATCCTCTCATTTCACACTCAGTATGAGTGCTGACAGCCCTTGAAAAAATGGCGTCATGCAGTTCATCTGACACTTTAACTAAGGCCAATGGTCTTCATGGAACATTTCTAAAAGGGAACACTGTGCTCGGCTTTGTAATGGCTGAAGACCCAACGGGGGATTTGGAGTGCCTGCTCCCTGCAGATTAGGAAACAGACTGTTTCAGGCATGTTTGACACTGGGACTATGTCAAAACAAGCATACAGGACAAGCAAACAGAGGAGCACTTTGATGTGTTCACAAAAGAAACTGCTATGGTAACAAAGTTGGACCTACAACCTATTCAGATGCCTCATGTCTGCAAACCTACAAAGCATTACGTCGGTCAGGCTGCAGCCCATATCCATCCAGATGCCCAGTCATGGTAAAGAGCCAAATTCTACAACGCCTTGGACTCAGTGAATACTCAATTCATAGAGAGGTTTGATCGAGCTGGATTCCACAAGCTGCAGCAGCTTGAAAATGTGCTGCTACGAGCAGACATGGACAAGGTGGAGATGAGTATCCTGAATTGAATTCAAGACTACTGCAGGTGCAGCTGGCAATGTTTGGGGCTAATTAATCATATCAAACGAGCTCAGATGTTGCTTGCATTATTCAGGGAATGGTGCCAGAGGTGAGAGGTCTCTTCAGTCAGGTGAAAGCTTTAGTAGGGCTTCTACTGGTCGTCCCTGCTTCCACTGTAGAGGCTGAGAGGAGTTTTAGTGCCCTGAGGAGGCTTAAGACAAGACTTAGATCATTGATGAGTCAAACACATGCACAAAGAGAGACTGGACAGACTGGACCTAGGAGGAATATGCCAGTCTTTTATTGGTGTCAATATGCGCAAAAAGATTTGCTTGAAGAATGGCAAGTCAAAACACATGTCATTGCCTGGAGAGGAGATGAGAGGATAAAAGAGGAGAGCAGAGGAAAGGAGAAGAGATGACTGGAGAGGAAAATATGTGAAGATAGGACCAGAGGAGAGGAGGAGAGTCCCAGATAGGAGATGAGAGGAGAACTGAGGAAAGGAGAGTAAAAGAGATAACTGGAGATCATAAAAAAGCCCTAATTTGAAAAAAAAAAACAGCATTAGGACTAATAAAGTAGTCCCCCAGCATGGGGTGGTGGTGGTGGTGGTGGGTTAATTAATGAAACAATTTAATAAATAAAAACAAATGAGTGGAGAGGAGAATAGCTGACTAGGGAGCAGGGGAAAGGAGAATATATGACTGGAGAGGAGAGAAGATAGGACCAGAGGAGAGGAGGAGAGACATGGAGAGCAGAGGAGAAGAGATGACTGGAGCAGAGACGAGGAAACACCTAGAGAGGAGAGGATGGCTGAAGAAAAGAGAGGAGAGGAGAAGAGATGACTGGAGAGCAGGGGAGAGGAGGAAGGACCTGGAGAAGAGAGCTGAGGAAAGGAGACAAGATGACTGGAGAGCCAAGGAAAGGAGAGGAGAGGAGAAGAGATGACAGATGACTGGAGAGGAAAGGAGAATACAGGACCAGAGGAGAGAGAGCTGGAGAGGAGAGGAGAAAATGAGAGGAGAGACCCACCCAGCATATTTGGTTCCTTCAATGTTGACTCCATGGCTACGACCTTGATGTACAAAGTGTTGGCATGTATACTGCAATGTCAAGAATTTCTGAGTATGCTATCAAATCTTACCTCATCAGACTTACATTTATTTGTTTTAACTACAGGCTTCATGCATGTTCTTTTTGTTCTGCCTTATGTCCTTCTCTGTGTTTTATGTAGTCTAGCAGACATAGGAATTGTGACCTTTATCTGTCGGGAGCAAAGACGGGAGTGATGTGACTATTTTGAGCCACAGAGTCCACAGAAGGAGAAGGTCAGGATGGGTGGATTCGTCAGCAAAGTGCCGGACTTAAGAGACCACTGTTCGCTTCTCATTTCCTATTAAGAGTCAACTTTGGGGGATTTTTTTTACCATGACCATGCTCATTCCCTAACCATGTAAAAAAGTAGTAATTTTATCCCAAACTATGATTTTTCCCTAACCAAGTCAGCTTTGTGGCTAAACCTAACTAAACCTTAACCATGGCGTTGTTAGATCATAAAACAGTTTTATTTTTTTTAAACAGTGATTTGTAATGCTTTTGAAGGGCGCTGACAAATGATGCTAAAAATGCTAAAAAATTTAAAGGTGCTATATGTAAGAATTGTGAAGCAATTTACATGTATTAATCGCTTTCTATTGGACAGATTGTAACATAGAAATGAGACCTTTCCTGACTTTCTTGGTTGCCTATAATAACCTGTGGACTGATTTCTATGTGAAGGACTCAAGCTGGTTTTCCTGCGAAAATTCAAAGGATGTGACTTTTATGTGCGCTCCCAAGTGGCTTGCCACATCAACAAAGGACCGGCACCCACCACAACACAGATAAGGTAAGTTAACATTACTACAAAGCATGTGAAATATATTGTGATATTGTGGTTTTAGCTGGCAAATGTTAGCGCTGCTGATGTGTGAGCATGCGTGCAAGCAACAGGATGCTGACTGCAGCTCACTTAACAGCCACCGGTGTCTTTAATGAGAAGGAATTTCTGATTCTTACATATTGCACCTTTAACAGTCACTGGTGACCACAAGATATTTCCCAGCTTACAGAGTTGATGAGTATCACCTAAAACCTCCACACAAGAGATTTTGGAATATTGAGACCTAGAAAGAACAACCCAGTTGAATTCTTCAAGATTTGGCCAAACAAAGATTGAAGCCTTTGAAATGGGACAAGCTTTATTGGACAGTTATGATGTATTCAGTCTAGAAATGCAGATTTGAAGATGATCCCTGAACTGGGACACAGTGAAAAACAGACCTGTCCCACAGTGGAAAATTCAGTTTCACATCGCAAGAAAGGCACAGGTGTAACTAACAACATTAACGATGGCTCTGTCCCATTTAGGTGTACCAGTAACCCATAAGCTAGAGATAGCACACGCAATACTAGGACCATGGCACATGGTACATCTTGGTGGTGAATCCTTTTAATATGCTGCTCCTATCCAACTGATGTCTAATTGATTTCTCTGTCAGCTTTTGTCATTTTTCATACATGCATACATTCCTTCTCCATCCTCTCTGTGAAAGCCTCCATTATAGATCACAGCATATCCAGTGCAATAAAGGAATTTTCCAAGCAAAAAGAACAGATGAGGTATCAAGTAAATTTTCAGTGAAAATCTGTTGTGAAAACAAATAACACTATAAATCCCTATTATAAAGAGTGCAGACTGATTTTGTATGTGAGCATGAGAAATTAGTTTGTATTGTTTCATATATTGACAATGTTATGTTGTATTCCATTTACTCCAGTCCAGAACAAATTATATTTCCTCTCAAATGTGTGAGCCAACACTACTTCACCGCTGATGACTTTGAATTTGTTATTACTCTCAAATCCACAATTATGAGGTTTTGCCTGTGTGTATATGTATGTGAGTGAGAGTGAGGACTCACTCTTCATACTACTGGTGTGATCCTAGACACTGTATTATGAATTTATTCCAGCATTTAAGATGATCAGGTGTGCATATGGATCATTATTTTGTAATGAATTCATTTCAATATCTTGCATGAATCATTTTTCTTTGATCATTCTGCCCACCTTCACCACTTATTTTTTCTTTTTTTTTCTCTTTCTTTCTTTTTTTTCTAACTGAAAAGGCATTCAAACATTGCACTGTAGCTGGAGTGATTGAAATTTCCTGGTGATACAAGAGTTATAATTTTGAATGAAACTAAATTACTCTTTTCTTTTTTTCTCCTGTAGGCAGGTAAGTCTTCCGAATGCTTCAGTCTCAAGGACTCTTATTCAACCGTTCTGACTGAATACTTTGCAACATTTTACTTGATTGTTTTTCACTCATTGTTAGGTGACGTGAAAAACAACATTTGCTATACATATATATTCTTTGTTAAATCAAACTGGAAGGGCACAGGGATCACGTCATGTCAAGGATCAATCCAGAATGTGACAAACAAAATGATGTGATGCAGGCTGTAATATATACCGTAGCAGTCTAAGTTGAGTTGAGGGTAGTGCCATGAGTCTGACCTGATTTTCAGTCGTCATCAAGAAATTATTTAATGTCTTTTAACTGTCAATAGTTGCTACAATGGTCTCCAGGAGAGTGAAAACATACTTAGGCATTGTCCAGTGTCATTTTATGCATCTTCCAAGACATTTACTCACTACTGATGTCTCATACTTCCTTCACCACATTTCCCTCCTCTCCTTCTCCTCTTTCCACTCATCCCTCTATCATCCATCTCCCTTTTTCAGATGCGCTGTGAACATATGGACGAGCTAGTTTGATAGCTGTGAAAAACGAGCCCCTTCAGCTTGCAAGCTGGATATTGTGTCACAGTATGAAGCCCCAAATCCGATTGCTATGCGCGCAAAATTACCATCGATTTGATTTGCAGAGATTAATTAAGTAGCATTACAGAAACCCTCACTGCCTGACAGCATTACCACTGCCGGCTCAACCACTTAATAGTTGTTTCTGGGAGGGGGTTGGGTGACGCTGTTTCTCTCTGCTACACTTTTGACAAGCTGACGAGCTCTTCTGTCTGCCTGCCCCTGCGATTTAAATCCATCTTTTGAATACACTCATTAATACACTGACACACACTTGTGTAAACGCACACCCACAAACACTCAAATGGGCCCACACACACTTATAGCTCTCTTCACTTCCTTACAATTCACGTCTATCATTTCCAAACACTTGTCAACATAATCTTTGAATTTATTCAACAGTATGCATGAGCTTAACACGCATCATTGTGCTCTTCCATGTAAACAGCTTCTGGAATTGCTAATGCTTGACTGTTTACCTCAATGGTTTATGGACTCAATCAGCAAACCAGCATAATTCGCATGAATAAACACTGTCAACTGCCGCAGATATCATATATAAGAAAAAAGATGATTAAGAAAGAAGTTGGTGTGGGACGTGTTAAATGACGGAACTCGGTAATGAGCTACATGTACGACAAACTTTTCCATCAAAATTACACTTATAAGCTTTTCAACCAATACAAAGTATCAAATGTGTGACTCTATTCAGTGGTACTATATTTATTTATACTATAAAAGTATAGATAGATCAAATGAGTCTTTACTGCTGTTTTTCTAGTCTGATCCTTCTCACATGATGTCCTGAGCCCCCATCTGCTGCCTTATCCAGATAGATAGATAGATAGATAGATAGATAGATAGATAAGAATAAAAACATAGCAGTGAAGTGATAGTCTAGCCACCAGAACTACTACAGAGAGCTGTCACTATGATACAGTATGTGAAAATGCAAGGTGATTAACAGTGCGAGAATAATAATTAGTCTAAATAATATAAAATACAAATTGGAGATAAATATATAAATAAATAGAAATTGTGTGTAAGGTTCACATGGCCAATGACTGACAGTCCAGCAGCCTAAGGGCAGAATGCAGGTGAGCATGGACAGCAACAGAGAGGTAATATCGGTCTTAGCCAGCCCATTTTACTTGATAATGTCAAGGCCTCTCCTTCTGCCAATCTGATAGCAGATGGAGAGTTGTTTGGCAAAGGAAAGCTTTCTCTCTGCACCTCCACCTTGAGAAGATCTAATTAGTGTGAATGCTTGATTGTACTTTAAAGCTTTATTTATTCTTCTTCCGTATGTTTTTCGATCGCTAACTGCTTCTGCATACTTTCAGCTACAGAAACCATTAAAATATCAAAATGTTCAGCTCTTTAAGGACAGTTATAGTATGACTTTTCTTCTTTCTAGCATATTCCAGTGATTTATATTTTTTAAAATATTAAAGTTTGTAATGGAAAGTCTATAGGAGGAATGTTTGAAAGCTGATATCTCAAAAAATAAAAGTGCTTAAGTATTCATACTTCATTAACAATTGTCCCATGTGGAAATACTTAATATATTAAAACATGGTACAAGTAGTGACACCATGTGGTCAGTTATTTCGTGTTTTATGTTTTGGCTAATAACTCATGAACTGTGAGGCGGAGCCAGTCCCGGCAGTATGGGCCGAGAAATCAGCATCAACGTCGTTTAAATGCCTTGTTTGTAGGTTTCTTTTGTCCGTTTGTGGTCTTTGGATTCAGAACAAAGTGAGACATCTGTCCTTGTGTTTAGTATCTCTGCTGCACCTAAGCGTAAACCAGAATTTCAGTGTTTGTTTTGTTGTTAGCAACAGTTATAGCTTTTACACTTTTATTTTCACTCTTTTTTTAATCTTTCTGTCATCTCTTCCTGTTTCTAAAAAGCTTGTTAAACCCTCTGAGCTTCAGTTTGCGGGAGTAACTAACTGTTATTCAGTTTCTAACCGTCTAGCGGCTGTTTGTTGGTGTGCGGTGACACTGGAGCAGGAAGTTTGAAAGTGGCTAGCAGAGGTTAGCATGCCGGCCGGCATTTCGGTTTAACCCGTGACTGTGTTCACTGGTGACTTTCAGCTGAATGTGTCGTTGTTGTTGTGGTAACAGCAGCTGTTGAAAACACAAACAGAACATGTAGGTGTCCTAAAAGTCTTATCGTATGTTCAAAACAGTATAACAGCTTGCTTGAGATAAAAGGCTGAGTCTCGTTGCAGTACCACACTGATGGTCAGAAGTTAAACAGACGGTAGGCTGGTCAAACCTAGGGAATACTAGCTGTGTGACCACGCAGTTTACACAAACTCTTTTAGTGTGTGCACAATGACAAAGCAGGTTAATTGGTTGAATATGGGCCACTTTCCGATTGAGGATAATGGTTAAAAATCACAAGATAGACTATAGCTGCACTGCCAACTTAGGCTATGTTTTGTTTCCCATGTTATAAGAAACATTACGAGGTGAGCATAGTTTAACTTATGTAAATGGTTGGTGTAGATAATAAACACAGATGAGTATGTATTGATTAAAGTAAAATTGACAAGACTTTTTAGGAGCCAGCTGCCGTCACTGCGAGCAACCACGATGCATTTAGCTGAAAGTTGCCAGTCACACAGTCACTAAATATATTGAAACACCACTTAACAATCAAAACATTAAAATGACACATTAAATTAAAACGGAATCATACTTGACTCAACATTAACAACAATTCTGTCGTCTTTAATAAAATGAAACTTGGTACTTAAGTTATCCATGAATGTGCAGGGCATATTGAAGCATGGCACTAATAGCCCCACCTTGTGGCCAGTAGTGAAACACCACCATACTGCTTATTAACTGCCATATCTTTTAAATGTAATATTCCATGGTAACCAAATTCAGCAAAGTTCTACAGATGTGGATGCTGAACAAGTCTGTAGCATTTTCAGCAATGCTTTGCAATTCATTTCAGCTATCAGCATTCACACGCATTTTACGCAGGAAATGCATTTTCTAGTCTCTGCTTGTTATTGACTATAGAGATATTCCAACTGTGGTGTAAATAAATACCTGTCCATAACTTTTATCCAACAAATGTATCAATTATCTTATTGCAGATATGTACATCACAACTATAAATACTTGTGACATATGTCCTCTGGAAACATTATTTGTTTATTGGAAAGTGATGCACATACAATTGTTGATGACATGTAGCTCTTGTTACCATGGAAGTTGAAACCAATTATTGTAAGCCTCTTTGGGCAAAAATGTATGTCAAATAAATGTAATGTAATGTATATTTAGGGCTAAAACAGATTCTTTTCATTATTGATTAATCTGGTGATTATTATTTTAGTCAATTAGAAATGGAAGATTAAAACTGAAAAATGTTCACGTCATAATTTCCTTCACACTTCTTGTTTTGTCTCACCACCAGTCCAAAAGCTACAGATTTTCTCAAACCTGAAAATTGAAAAGCTCGAACTAGTGGATCTTTAGTGCTTTACTACTTGGTTTCATAACAAACACACACACACTGGAGCAGTAATCCATTTTTGACTAGAAGAAAATGCCATGATTTTATTATTGTGTGAGACATATACCTCTGTTTATAATCAGTCCATCACTTTTGACAAAATGGTGAATATAGTTTTGTTAATTTAGGAGTCAAAGGCAGGTGAGATGCTGGTAAAAAATAAGAACAGCCAACTCATACATAGATATACATCAACACACACACACACACACTCACTCACATTTCCATTTTTTCCCCCTTCCCTCCACTCTCCTTCATTGCATAACTTAATGAGGCGTCGTGAATACGCGGCCTGCATATATACGGGCCTATTTGTACTTGCAGAGGAGGAATTTGGATAGATGGCAGAAGTAATTTCACATGAAAGTAATTTTAACCAGGTCCAAACCTCTGAGCGAGAGAATATCTGCTTTCCTATCAGCTATTTGTCATGCTATTGTTGGAGGACTCTGGCAAAACACAAAAGGTCACGATGCGAGCAGACGTAACTCAGCAAGAGGAGAAAAATACATCATGAAACAGACATGAAAAATGAAAGGGAAGAAAAAGGAGGGGTAAAACGAGAAAGGCACCAGGCATAAGGGTGAGAGATGTAAGTGTAAGATTTGTTGGTTTTGTCTGAGGCAGTGGTGGCCACAGATAAAAAAAAAAAAAACACTGAGAGAGAAAGGAATAAGGGAGGGAAAAAAGAGAAGGAGAGAAAGAGCAGCGAAAAGAATGCTCAGAGGAAGCAACATAATGTCAAGCTCTCATCCAGGCTAATCTCTTGTAGTGTCGGTAGTCATGTAGTGGTTGGTGGGTTAACTCCTGTGTCTCCATGGACTGTGGTTCAATTCCTTTCCCTTTGAGCCTTGCAGCTCGGCTAATTTCAGCTGAGCCCCAACCTGAAGACTGTGTGGGGTGATTGATCTGACTCATTACAGGCCTGAATGTTTCCACTCACACAGCCCAGTATTACTCACACAGATAGTTGGATACTGGCAGAATCCACCATCACAGCACCTATACATACTCACCTGTATGGGACAGCTCATGGTAAGACACCATCACACTGGACATCTTAGGATAGTAATTGTTTTTGTGCAACATATTATAATTTTCCCAACGGTGCTCACTTCTCAAGTCTCTAAACCCCTCCCCCAAACAATGATTGGCCAATCACAGCTTAGCAACTGTGACTAGTTTTGGATTTCTCAACATGCCGAGTGCATGGGGCTCTAGTAAGAGCAATACTCTGTATATAAAGGGAAAACCAAAAACACAAGAGCAAAAATGGAAGGTTTGGATTAAACCATATGTAGTTGAAAAATCTATGTAAATTGCTAATATAAGTAACACTAACATAGTATAGGCAAACTATATCATTTTGTTGGGTTACCCACACATTTTGTATAATATGTATATATGTAATATATGCTGTGTGGTGTTTGTATAGGCCTACAAAAACACCATGTGTAGGCTATCATGCTTAAGAAATGACATCATCAACCTCATATTGCTGTTATCAGCTCTGGCTTTCTGTGTTACTGCCAGTAATCTAGACAGGTGCACATCTTTACTGGGAGATAAATCTACAACTCTAGAAAGATTTTGACACTATCGCTTGTTGATCACTTTTATTGCTCCAATAGCCTCGAGCTGTCAAAGACTTGATATCCACAGGGACAGTTAAAATTATTTAATTTTGAAAAATCAATGTCATTCTCAAAAATAAACAAAAGAATAGCTCTGCAGTAAAAAGTTACAGATGTTCAGTCCTCAAGGACCACAACAGCAGTAACTGAGGGGGCTTAGCAAAGAGTCATTCATAATTTATTTCCAGTGCATGTTTTACATGATAAAAGAACAGTGTTTGTTTTGAAACTTTAATTTTATTTCTACCAGATGGATAATTTGACTTCATCCATCTGGGATAAAAATTGCCACCTTTTGTCTTTCATCTGTCTTCATAAAAATGCTGCTGTTCAGCTTGCGAGTTACACCTGTGGCAGGAGCAGTGAACCAATCAGAGCCTCCCTCAACAGACGCACCTGGGCCACAGGCAAACACACACACACACACACACACACACACACACACACACACACACACACACACACACACACACTTGTTAGCCCTGTCTGGAAAGTTGATTTATTTATTTTATCAGCAGCACAGGTGTGGTGACATTGATTATTACTTAAGGGGTAAATAAACATTCACATTCAGAATAGCTTTAACAGCTACATAAAAATTCCAAACAGTACCAACTTGATCACAGTATAAATGGCATACTGATGTTTGAGGCTGTACATAACAATGTCATTTGAGCAATCAACTATCTATTTGAATCAAGATGGGATTTTAACAGAAAGTTTTTTCTATTTTACTGAAACTGAAACAAACTGTAAAATTGCACCTATGAATAAAAACTGAGCAACCTCCTCTTCCATGAAAAATCTGTTTGCTGAATTTCTATCTACACCAGGGAGCATGCCAGACTGCAGGGGGAGAAATGTATGAGATCTGTAGGGCAGGGAAAAAAAGAAAGAAATGAGAGGGATGAAGAGCCACTACATCTCCACATCTATATTATATGACCTGCAGTTGTAAAAAAAAAAAAAAGGCATTTGCTGTCAGTCTGCTGTGTATGTGCAGGCTGTTCGGTTACAGATAACTCAAAACCCCACACAGGTTTAGTAAAATATTATGTGAGACTGAAGGAGTCTTGAATCCATGCTATGTCTGTATGGCTGCTGCACTGTGGATATTAATACACCCAGCTTTCCCCTGGGTAGAGAGAGACAGAGCTCAGCGAACTCTCATCCCTACTTTATCACAGATGACGTGACACCTGGTTTGGATCGCTTCGCCTCACCCATCCTCACGCTGTCGCGTTCACTCCCACACATATGCTCTGCCAGGCACATGACCCTCTCTCCTCCTCCATCTAACCCTGTCACAGTGTTTTCCATGCTTTTCAGAAACCTAGTCACCCCTTGGAAAGGCCACACACACACCCGGCCACAGCCTAATGCATGAACAGTCTGACACGACCTCATGTGTTTCACTAGTGACCCCTCTCCAAAGCTCCTATGCTGTTAATAACACACACTACCACCCACGGTGACACACATGCTTTGCCCTGGGATACAGAGCTGCAGCCTAGTGCTAAGAGGAGGGAGACTCTTGAGGGACCATTACAATGTGGCGATGGTCATGTGACCAGCGAAGGCAGCCAAAGGTATTGGTAGCCTACTCTTTGGTAGCCTTGCTAGTTTGGCTATTTATATTCTTAAAAGGGTAAATCAAAGAGGAGCGGACAATACTCTTTGAAATTTAAAATTTAGTCAAACACTACAGTAGCGTAAGGGTAAGGTTTAAGGTTTAGGGTATGATTTGTCACATGTACTCAATGTCAAAAAATTTTAAAGAGATACTAAAAGATGATGAGATACAAATGGTACTCAAAGACCTACGGATGGATGGTTTTGCTCACATTTAGGACTTCTGAACGGTGTCGTAATAGGGATTTGGATGATGAATTTTAAGCTATTGGTAATATTGGTAATTCCAGTATGCCATAAATGTGGCATGAAGACTGGTAGCTACCTTAGCTGCTGCCTGAATAGAGGTGCAAAAACCACTTCTATTCAGAATTTTAAAGTCATAAGTAAGGATCCTTTGAGCATGTAAGGTTTTCATTTCTGGATATCTGTTACACTATCAGTGAATTTTCTGTAATCTACTTATAGTGTGTTCAGAATGCCTTGTTGGATGATCTAAAAATGAAGGCACAGCCCAAAGCCAATGACTTTGTGTTGTTACCCACCACAAAGTGCATGTTTTTCCATAATAGCAACGTTTTTAAACAACTAGTGTGGCCCATATTCCATGTGAAAAACAAATAAATTATGTATTTGAGCAATAAATTAAAAACGTCACATGTAGGTCACATGACTTTCTCCTTCACGCCCAACTACCAATTACCATGGCCCTAGAAGGCTTTGTCACCTGCATGTAAACATGTGTGGTTTTGGAGAACTTGCTGAAATTAAATGATTCTGTCATTTTTCTTGGGAAGACGGTCTCAATTATTGATAACACTAATAAATCAAATGGATAAATAGTGGCACACATTTTTGACAAACAGCCACAGAAAGCACTGATAGAAGTGTACTGCAAATTTGATAGTGATAAATGGTGTGTGCGTGTGTGTGCGTTTGTGTGTAATGCACCTGTATGAACTACATCTGACATTGGAAGGCTGAGCAGTGGTGATGGAAGAGCTTGCAGAGTGATAGATCAGCATGAGGAAAAAGGAGAGGTGAGAGGCAGATTTCAACTAAGGTTGTGTGACAAGGAGATCAGGACAGAGAGGATTAAAGAGTGAGTGTCCTGTGTGTGTGTGTGTGTGTATGTGTGGGTGTGTGTGTGTGTGAAAAGAGAAAGAGAGAGAAAGTAGGTTTCTTAGAAGCTTTCTGCTGTCTTACAATGCAGGGGCAGGGATGAAAGAATAACAGTAGATGTACACCGCATGAACATGAACTTTCTTTTTTTGCTGCACGTACTGTAAATGTGTATAGGAGTGTGTGTGTGGTTAGAGCTTAAAAGAATAACACCAAAGACGCAATGAGGAAACAGGGAAGATTTTGAAATAGATACAATACAGTGTGGATGCCTATGTAAGTGGCTATGTGACTTCAGGGCCTCGTATGAATCTAAGGATATTCTGGTGACTATTCTCTGCATTAATCAGAGTTTCCTTTGGCTAATGACATGCATTCCTCTGTAATCACGGTGGAAGAGAAAGGGGGAGACGGACAGACTAGATTGCAGCAGGCGTTTTTAACAGTAATACACAAGAATAAAAATGATGTGGTTTAGCCTGTGTAATTTCCCTGACTTTCATCTGTGGAGAAAGTTTTACTCAGACAACTGAATTGAAGACGGGGGGGGGGACAGAAAAAATAATGGCAGTGATCTCAACTCACTTGATTTATATGAATCTAAAAATGTGCACAGACACAAACACACACACATGCACACACGGATGCCAGCGTTCTACTGCTTCCTATTTTGCCAAACCCAGGCAATGCCTATGTTTAATGAGGGTCACACTGACATGTAAGCATGTATGTCTGTCACGTAACAATTCCTCTTGATCACAAGATTCCTGCCCACCATACAGGCTCATAAAATCTTATGCCCACGCCCCATAAAACATGACTATCTGCTCAGGAGAGTCTTAAGGGACCACTAAGGGTCTAGCTATGTTGCCTCAAAGGGTAAGGCTGGCAATATTGTATTTTGTTATTGTCAGCCATCAAAAGACGCAAAACCAACAATGTATTAGCCTGTCACTCGATACCCTCCGACCTCCCTACCTCGCCTGTGGCTCTCAGCCACAAGAAATTCAGCCCTACTGTGGATGTCAGTCATTAAAACAGCGGGGCGCTGCAACTGCTGCAACTCTCACAAGAAAATAGTGCCTTTGTTGGGGACTATTTTTAGCTGAATATTTGTTAAATTACTGAGTATTTACGGCAGCAAGCAAGTGTATTCAGTATCGACTCAAAATAAACTACAGTGTAACTTCATTGTAATGAAAGAACATGTCAGCCAGAGCAACTGTGTGGCTGATATCAGGCTTTGTCCTCACAGACGATAATTGTTAGCAATAAATTCTTTTATGTAGTTTAGAATGTCATCAACTTTTTCTTTGACTTACAGATCATAATAGGCTATGCAAGCTATTGTTATACTGTTATCTGATTGTTGACAAGTCTGATAATCAGTTAAAGAAATGGCATATGTCATTATGTGTCATATGAGTGGTGAGATAATTAGATTGGCACTCCGACTGCATTTGTTACTATTTTTACCTACAAAAAGTAGATAATTGAAGAACACACAAGCTTGTAAGCGCACTAATTTAAACTGAGCAAAAAAATGTTTATATTTTCTTTATTATCCCGACCTCATTGATGCCATTTAAGCCTTATCCAACTCAAGCTACTATACAATAGTGCTACAAATTGTTGCAAGCCTTGCAGTATATAAAGCTCCAAAGCAGAGTTTGATCTAAGTGAAGATCCCTGAGGACTGTTTGCTATTGATACGAGGAGACGAGTGGATTGAGCAGAGATCTCACAGTGTATCCGCGTCTCTTCCCAGACACATTGTCAATATCCTCTTTCGCCTTCACATCTTTGTTTTCTAAACGCTCGAACCCATTGGGGGAACACACCTTAAAGCCACGGTGACGTACTGAACAAAAGATAACAGTCCTATTATTCATCAGCTCGTTAGCACCTCACTGGCAAAGCCATCCCTTTCTTTGTCGAAATAAAATTCACTAGAGCAGAATCCATTTGTTTTCTATGCCATTAAGTTAACCATCATCTGTTTTAATCATCCATATGCTCCTACTGGTGTCTTTCTCAGAATGTGTTTGAGTGGGAAAGTGTCAGGAAAATCACTAGTAGCTGCTGGATACAGTTCAACTAATGAGCAGCTCAATATTTCTCACTGGTTGTGCCAGGGCTTTTTTATCAATATGTGAAGCAGTTGCATTTCTCCATCCCTTTGTCCCTTTTGTTATTCAGCATACTCAACTCTGTTTCCTACCAGAATAAATATGAGATGTTGCTTATTCTTTTCCATTTGCTCTCATCTTTCTGTCGCTCTCTGCCTCTGACTATGCGGGAGATTGGAATGATGAAATTACAAGTCAAAAACTTTTTAAAAAGTATGTACTTGTCAATGGACATGTTTTCATATACTTTCATTTACTTATTCATACAGATAGTCTATCTATTTTTAATCAAACTCGGTCAAAGTCATTATGCCCCGGCCTCTCTGCTGAGTTGTTGACAAGCAAGAGATTTTCTGATAACTATTTACATGCTGATTTATTGCCATCTTTCACCCTAAACCCTGCCCTATCTGTCTTCTATCATCTCCCATCTCCCCACAACTTTCTTCATCACCCAAGGGCTTTAAATCTAATTGCAAAAGGCAGTTTACTTTCTCTTACAATGCCAAAAGAAAGGGCATCCTAATAAAGCTCAGAATATCAAAGTGTCCTTTTACGAAAGCAATTTATAGCAAAGGGGCCAAGGCTTCTCTTTACCGCGGGCATGTCCTGTTTACTCCGCGAAGGACTTGTTTTATGCGTCTAAATCATGAATAATAATAATGATGATGGAACCTTCATCTTGGCACTCCATCACAGTTTGAACTCCTGCCATCGCTGGCCACATAAAACCAACTGCAGACGGATAGAGACACAGAGAGAAAGATAAATTTATTTACTAATGTGGTTAGTTTTTTTCTCCTCTTCGTAGAAGAATGTCTCCTTTTAGAGTATCCCTCTTAGACATTGTCATGGATCCTACATTGTCCATGCTTTGGCATTTTGGCAAATAATTAGGAAAGATTTTTATGACATTTGTGCCAATAAAGTTTGCTGAATTGATGCTGAGCTGAATTGAAAGAGAGAAGGAGAAGACAGATGTGGAGAGAGAGGGGGGGGATGCAGAAGAGATGGGAGGAGCTGACCAGAAAGGAAACAGAGAGAGGAAGAAGAAGCAGCAGGGGAGGTGTTTGTGCAGAGGAAAAGATGATGGTGAAGGGGAGGTACTGGTAGCAGGAAGAGAATGATGAGGAATGATGCATGAGAGGAGATAAACAGGCGTTGAGGCGACTGCACAGAAAATTTTAGGGGTAGAAGACAGACGGCGATGTGTTGTGTGGACTTATAAATACTTGATCCTGGGATGGAAATTTAGAGATCACAGCTTGGGATGTTCCGCAGGACAGTAAACTGATAGATGGGAGACCACGCAGAGAGAGAGAGGAACTAGAGAGCATGTAGTTAGCTACACAGAAAGAGAGAAAGTGACAAAAATGAAGTAGCAGACGCCCTGCGCTGTCACAGTGATGTTTAATATTTCTCTCCTACACTTGCGACCTTTAAAACTGGACAGCAGGACCTCTAATTGCTGTCATCCTTCTCTCGCCTTCCTTAGATATTTTTTTTCAAAGAAAAATAAGATGTTGCAAATCTGACAGCAGCCACTTATTCCCAGAATTCAACAACACAAAATCTCTTCCCTCTGAGGACCCCAAACAAATCTGCATCTGAAATAATTATATCTGAACCCCCCACTATGATTTATGGCTGTAAAAAAAAATAAAATAAAACATAAGCTCCCACTGTGTGCTGATGCACCCATCTGTGTTTCTGAAAGCACTTTCTGGCTTCTTATCACACAAACACACACAAATAATATTTTTGTTAATCCCTTTCTCCACTCAGCCACTGTCAAATAGTCACTTCTGACTACACACACACACACAGATTCACACTCTTGCTTGCTTATATTCATTGTTGGGCAGTAACACATTACTTATGTTTTGTTGATTTATTCTTAGCTGCCTGGCTAGTTGCTGGTAAGATTTCACACAGGGTTTTGTTCAGAGTTTGAGGATATGTGAACCTCACAACTTGAGGACAAGACTGCTGCATGCTACCACTGCGGCTAAACTAGCTGTTGAACTGTAATGTTAATCTGCTTGCTCATTAAAGGCCCTGCACTGCCACACAGGTGTTCTGAGTTATTCTAGCTGATTAGACCTCTGCTCAGGTCGCACTAATAAGGTTGATAAAGGTCTCATTTGTCCTACCAAAACAGGTGCAACCAAACTAATGGGAGAATAAGAGAGATGTCAATCAAACAGAGCGTGTACACGCCTGCAAAGCCTTGAAAAATGGTCTAATCAGCCAAATAATTAAAATCACCTGTATGAATTTATCATGGGTGTGCAGCACTTTTCTCATGTTCTATTTCTGCATGTGTTAAATACAGAAGATGGAAGTCTTGCAACAAGCAATGTAACTAATTAGCAACACTAGTCAATATTTGTATATTAAGAACTGAAAAAAATGACAACAGTACATCTTGTTTTATGGCCAGTAACTTTTCTGTTGGGTTCACTGTCACCACTCTCATCTCATCACTCACATCAGGCAGCTCTTTTCAGTGAAAAAGCTCTGATAATATATATCTATATTCTGCCTGCCCAGCATGAAACAGCAGACAGACAAAGTTAGCAACTTGTAGTGGAGCATTTAGGAGCTAATGAGCTCAATATTTCCCTCAGGAGTTAGTGGACACCAAAACAGAGCTAAAAAGAAAGTGAAAATTGGATTAACATTCATCAGATTGCAAATTAATGCTAATGTTGCTCCATGTTAGCTGGACGTCTAAATAGGCTTGTACAGCGTGTGTGTTTTCACTTGCTATAAATCCAGTAGGGCAGGCTCCCTCTTTTACTAAGTAAATGGTGCTGGTAGCTGTGTAACTTCGCCAGTTTATGAGAGATATACCTATGTTTATATGTGCTACAATAACTTGTTGATCTTTAATTGTGTGCTGGGTCTGAGCAAACCAACTGTATGACTGACTGGGATGTAATTCTGTTCCTATACAAGTATTTATTTTTATGGCACTGTATACATTATATTAAGACAATAAATGGCAGGACAGAAATAGATGTAAGCCTCCTGTCAATCATTCCTCTACTTAACACAATACATTGCAGAGTCAATGAGTTGTTAGCGAGTTTTGGTGTCTGGCTGAGTTCAGTTACATCAGGTTATAATAAGTCAGGCTTCATGTTTACAGTTTGTTCTGTTGCCCCAGTGGGGTCAAAATCTCTAGTAATGCTATTTCAAATAATTGGTAAAGTAATGCAATTGCTTTTTCAAACAGTAAAATGATTCATGGATTACATCTGTACCTTGCTCAACACTGCTCATTTTGTACACTGTTCAGGCTATTCTTCATTCTCCTCTTCACATGTATGAATCTGTATTGTCAGTCTCTGCCTTTCATCTCAAGTTGTAAAAAGACCCCGAATGGAGTTATTTCCTTTTGTCAGTTTCACAGTCGGGCCAAGCCTCTGGGAGCTTAGCTGGGAAACTGTAGCAATCGGTGACTCCACAAGCAAAGTGAGCATGTCTCTAGGTGCTGAATGATCATAGCTGGCTGGCTCGACACACCTGGGAATGAGAAAAAGAGAGAAGGGGGAGAGAACAGCGCGGAGGGGTTGACGTGCTCGTTTCATTTCTTGTGCATGATCCAGGTGACAGGTGCTGGTGCAGAAAATGGCAGGCCCCACAGGGCTCCACCTAAGGGGGCTGCCGTCACCGGTGCACAGGTGTATGTGGGTGTATGTGGGTGGGTGTGTGTGTGTGTGTGTTTGTGTGCACGAGCGCTGCCACAGTATATCATACATCAGCATTTCTACTTGTGTTTGTACACACTCGCTGTTGTGTGTACTTCACTGTGTGCATGTGTGTATGCATTATGACAGTAATACTGTATGACAGAATGATCACACCCTTCTCCCCACAGCTCCGAGGAGACTCTCTGCTCCGCTCCTCTCCCTCCACCCTCCCCAAAGGAGCTATGTGCTTCCACATATGTCAAAGCCTGTTTCCCTGTGGGCAGCAACACTCCTCTGCATCTTGTTCTCTCTCCTCTCTGCCTGCCCACATAATCTCAGGAGTCTTTCAACTCTTAACAGCTAAACCAACAGAAATCACATACAGAAGGCCATATGGACTCCATGACATGACAACATTAAGCCACGCTGTCCATCTGGCCTGCTGTAAGTTTGTGTTTGTGACTGTCTTCTGTGCTGCCATGCCTGTGCTGCTGCGACACATAACGAGGATGTGGCTTTTTATAACTAATCATATCCTTACTTGTTACTGTTTAATGAGCTGGAATAGCTTGAACCCAGATGTGAAAGCAAAAGAAGTTGATACTGTTGACATCTGTATGACAGTACAATGCTTACTGATCTGTTTGCTTGCTTGCTTGTTTTGTTGTCAGTACCACAACTTTTTAACCTACTTACACAGGCACACAAAAAAGAATTACAAGCATTCAGGACACATAAAGGCTTTAAACAATTGCAGTCATCGTTTAATCTTGATGCAAATACAATCACATCAGAGACACTCCTGCAGGGGGATTACATTCTTGAGTGATCATATTGCATATCTCAATCTTAACAAGTAATTAAATGTAGTATTCAAGCTTGAAATCTGTTTTTTTCTCCCTCTCTCTTTCTGGTAAAAAATGATGAAATGTGCCAGCGGGTTGAAATAATTTCACTTGTTTTACTGCTATTCATCTTGTTTGCAGAATAAAAGAAGAGATTGAAAGACCACTACGCCATTTAATTACTTGTTTAGACTTAGATTTTTTTTTTTGTGCTTTACCATCTTTTTGAACCCTCTCTTCTTTTCTCCCTCCTCCTCTTAAGAATCTTGCACAGTTAGCCAACACTTAGACCATAAAGCACCTCACCTGCACTAGTCCATTTCCAGTCAATTACTCCTCCTAAATCACAGCCACCAATAAAAAGTGAACAGATACTCTCAACAGAGGGACGTTGTCTGCAGGTGAATGGGGCTGACTAGTGTCACATCATAAATCTTCCTCCCTCGCTTGGTGAACCATGCGAGGCATTATAAAAGGTGGATGGTACAAAAGTTCCCGTCCTTGACTGCTGGTCCGATAAGGTTTGAGAGGTGCCTCCTTGCATTTTGGCGGGAGTGACGCATGAGGCATTGTGAGTGTAAGCGGGTTGACAAAGAGTCACACAGAGAAAGAGAGAGAGAAAGAGAGAGAGAGAGACGAGGGCTCTCGTTGTGCCTCTAATGTAATTGCCTGGACCACTTCATCATAAACGAAGCACTCGTGTGCAACATTGGCTTATCTCCCCCAACCACCACTCCACCCTCAACCCCTCCATCCCAGGCGACACTATCTCAGAGAGCGGCTTAAGGATGGGCTTTGGGCCGCATCAATAAATGCCAGCACAGATCAACCTGTCAGCAGGAGGGAGGCTTTCATGCATGGCACAAGCCAGGCTATACAGTATGTAAAGAAACAAGTGGGGGAAGGAGTATCTGTGTATCATTTAGAGACGGGAAATATGGCTGACATTATTATCACATGAATAATTTTCCAATGTTGATATATATCACAATATGACAAATGAATGCAAAATTATACTGGACTGATGTTCAGTGCAGTGGACTGTGTTTCAGTGTTATGCATTGCACCAGATGAAAGTCTTTACATACAAAAAACCCTTAAAATTATAATTTTAAGGGTTTAAGGGTTTGTAACCAGGATATGTTGTGTTGCCAGCAGCCCAATATTTTGTGGATTTACACTCATATTGGATGAATCTGCAATGAGGCATTTACATCCAGTGCCTATGTTGGTTGTCATTGCAGAAAGAAATATGCCATTTATGTAGCAAAGCAGAAGGTAAGGGTGAAGGTAAGAATGGTGGACAGGCATGTATCAAGATTTTAGTTCGGAGTTTGTATCCTCTCTAAACTTAGCTTTAGTCATGTGTATTATTTTAGTCATTATGTCATATTTTAGTCATTTTAAATACGTTGGTATTAAACATTAAGAAACGTTGCTGTATAATGTAATCCAGGATTTAGCAGAATCGTCAAATATCAGCATTCTTTTCTGCTTATAGTGTTGGTTCACAATGCTGAGAAAAGGTATTGTGTCACATTTTAAGAAAGAAGATTAACAAAGACATTCAGCAATGTCATCTGAAACATTGTTGTCTTCTGGATTATGGGAAACGCACACACGCGCTGGCTTTTGTCGTCTCCCTCCCATCTGATACACGCGGGCATTGTTTCTTGTGAATCCCTTACATGCGAGTACACAATTTGAATCCTGCAGAGGAAAAGCAGACTCCACCAGTAACAATGAAAACTACTACATAGACAGGCAATTACAGAATGCAAGTGCAGTGAATAGCTACTGTTGAAAGATGCCAGCCATAAATAGAATAGAATAGGGAGGTTTGATATACCACTTTTTGGACAACAGATATAAAAAACACAATATCCTCAATCCTATTCTCATGATATGATTCCACTGGAAGTTGATATGCAATAATGTTGAATTGTATCATGCTAATCACACACAACATGGGTCAATAAAATAGTTGAATTAATAAGTAATTCCATTTGTTGATGAAGACCATGAATGTGGTTGAAAGCCCTGAAAAGCTTGCAAATTGACCTTGAGTTGAGGTTATTTTGTTACACAATAGAATAGTAGTTTCTCTTATGGGCTTGTGTTTATCACTATGCCTCATGTTCTGTAATCTTATGCATATAAAAATGGAAATTCTAAAGATTTACAAAATACAAAATATAAAAATAACCTCATTCCAACTTGCTTTGCACACTTGAACTGCAAACTCATGTGTTACGGTGCGTACATGCGTCCGATTTAAGGAATGCCTGCCTGCCTTTTATGTATTTGTTGACAAAATGGCTGGGTGTATAGCCTGGGGAAAATTCTGTGTGTGTGTGTGTGTGTGTGCATGCGCGCCTGTGTGTGGGTATGTGCTTGTTGCTTTTGTGCACCCGTGGCATGATAAGCAGGCTTTGGTTGACTGGCTGAGTAGCCTTGCATTAGACGCAGCCTCAGACCAAGGCTCCTATCTCTAATGGCTTTCTCCTCCCTTCCTATCTGAACTCATGTTGACTGTGTACTACACACACACACACACACCATCCAATCTAGACTGATGTTGACTTTGTACCACATGTAGACATGCACACACACACACACACATACACAAGCAATACAGAAGCTACCTACACATAGAGATTTGTTACAGCTTTATTTACTTGCTGTTATTTGCATTACAGCATGTAAGTGTTTTGGTCATTCATGTCTGTGTGGAATAAGTGAGCAAAACAAAGAAAAGAAAAAACTTTCCTCTCAGATCATCTAAGTTGATTGATTTCTCTTTCACCACCTTGTCCCCCTACCTCGTACACATTTTCCTGATTGTAGTATGCATGCTGGGCTAAGATTGATCTATTGCAAGGTTTCTCCACCCCAATACCCCCTCTGGCATTTATTTGGTACATGCCAAGTTAAAGTTGATCCATATCTGAGCCGACCGACACCCCCAACCCCTCTGCTCTTTTGATCTCTGTGTCCTCATTGATCCATCTCTCAGTTTGCAAAGAGGAAGGCTGTGAGGGCTGCATAATTGCGCACATCCCTGTTTCTGCACGCTGACACGCGGAGCGGAGGCTGGAGAAAGATGAGGAGAAGTCTGTTTCCCTTTGAAATAATAAAGCAGACTATATGACCTGCAGCTATGATATAGACCTGAATCTGAGAACAACGGACAAACAAGAACATTTGTCTTCGCAAGCACTTTCCTCCCTCCTACCCCAAATCTTTTCAAACACTATCTCTACCTTTGATATCTCTCTGCACATCTTCTCTGGCATTTTTTTTTCCAAGATATGGTGGGAGATTTCTAGCTATGAAGAAACTCAGCCCATCTAACACAATCGAAGAAGTAGATTGTGTGAGATGGGGAAAACATAGCTTAAAAGTATAACAGACAAGGAGAGGAGGCTCGTACTATTCACTGAGAAGAGTTATGGCAGACAGACAGGGATACATGCCAAGCATTGTCTGCACTGCAGTAGGTGAGCAAATAGTCCTCTATAGCTTGATGTAACTGGCATGGGGCCAATGGAGGAGTTAATGCCTTTAATCCTTGAATATCCTGCTACAGTCACTGTGAGAAGAGACTGAAATAATTAAGGTTCCTCCATCAACTTCTGGCCTGGAACTCTTGGCTGATTAAAAATGGTTAACAAGGCCATCACACTATTTGATTCAAAAGCCTTAGTAGTGTATTACTGCATGAATAATCTGACAAAGTTTAACCTTTTTTGTTTTCAACTCAGTCCACTTGACTGTACAGATTCAGGTGTGTTAGCTAGTAGCAGCTAATGTAGCCACTAGACGCTAGCCTTAAGCTGCGATGGGGAGCAGCCTACAGAGGTCTGGTAACTCCACACTCCCAGTTTTTGTTTTTTTAACTTGTAGTCTTCAGCCCCAGTGGACACTGTCTCAAATGACATCACTTGAGGTGATTCATCAGCCAACCCACAGCTCCCTCTGGAGCCACAAAAGGCTTTATACAACTTTTTTTCACACCAGTGCTCCCCAGGACCTGTAAACAGACTCTGATGTGCAAAATCTGTGGCTTTCCCCTTTAAAAATAGCCATTATTATGTCTTTTTTTTTCAAATGCATAATTGTGGCTTTAATAAGAGGTGCATCATTTGCCATAGTGTCCACAGGTTTGTCTCCCTGTCCAAATGTGATACTAGTTATAGCATTAACCTCTTGTTTCATATGTATAAATTCATATTTAGTGTGATATAAATACAAAACATTCACAGTAATTGACAAATTGGGGTTGATGTTTTTTTTTAGTTCTTTTTTTAAAGTAATTAGACCCTTTTCACGGAAGGCATTTTGACATGTCATGCTAATGCACAGGTGTGCATAATAAAAAAAATAAATTAAAATTTATTCCATTTAGCTGCTTCAGTAGCAGGGTCCTGGTATTGTGCATGCTGGTTCACTGCCACACTGTCATGGCTTACTGGGACACATGAATAGAACAGAGCCCTCATTAATGTTATTAGTAACACCTGTGCTTTCCCTACAATGACAAGTCAGCCTGGTGTGAATAAAGGCCTGTCATTGCTTATGGATGTGCATTTTGTCTGTTTTTTATTGGAGCTAAATATCCCCACTAAACACTGCAGACTAACACTACAAACACAACAGAAATTTTACCAATTTTGATGTATACAAGATTGTTCAAAATCACCCGCCAGCACCAGGTAAAGGTGAAGAAAAAGTAAGCAGCTGTAAAAGTGCTGATGACATCTCAAGGGGCTAGTTACAACACACATATTACCTGTATAAGTGCAAATTCAATATTCTTAGTTTCCAATAGCTTTAAGAATGGAGCAGTATGATGACATTTTTGTCACTTTTTTTGAATGTGGATGGTATGGCTTTGTGCTCATTTAACAAAACGTATGGCTGCACATTTTGCATTGGGTTGTATTTTATAAAGCTTGGTAAATAGCCCAGTAAACAAAACACAAGTCAGTGAGTGCTTAATTAAATTTAAAGTGTGAGGATAAAAAAACTGTCTTGTACTAAAATCAATAGTAATTTTGCTGTAAACTCTAAATATGTTTAAGTGTAGACAAAAGTGAATGGTTAAGACATACAACTGAAAGTGAAGTGCAATTCATGTGACTGCATCTTTCAGGAATCAACTAGCTATTTTTAATTCTGTTTCAATCAATTACCTTTGAAACCTACAGTATGCAGCAAAGCAGAGATGCCAGCAAAGCTCACAGTGTTACAGTGTGATGTTGGCATCCACAGCAAGCAAGCAATAACCTAATGTACAAATAAAATAAAATATCGTGCCGTAAAACATAATCACTGGAATAGCAAAAATGCATCTAAATCAGTGTCAGAGTATGTATTTATGAAATATAACGTACACAGCGAGTAAATAGAGATATAGCCATTACCTAACAAGCACTTAAATAAAACATTTAAGTGAGCAAAATGTCAAGGAATAAAAACCAAACTATGAAATGTAATTCTTGTGAATTTGCTGCAAGGAATTTGTGGAATGTAGTTTTATGCACTTTTTGCATATTTCCCCTCATATCTTGCTGCGTAATGTTCGATACATTTATTTAAAAAAATATAACTCACAAAGTACCATGCATTTCTCATTCTACTTAATCCTTCTTGAAAAATAAAGACTCAAAAACATGAGTTTTTCCTTTGGGGATCAATGGAGTCTCATAAAAAACAAATGTTAAAAAAGAACAGACACTGGTGAGTCTACACTAATGGATTATAGTCTCAGACAAACTAACATTTCCACCAACAGGATATTTAAGCTTCAAACAAAAAAAAGGAACTTCAAACTAAATCATATGAGCAGCTGACAGAAGTAAAAGTAAAATAGTATACTCTTGTGTATTAGACACAAGATTTACAATCATATTTTATGCAGAACAGGTTTCTTATTCTGATGCGCAAATGAAGCTCTCTCTAAACTAAAGGGCACTGCTGAAGCTCTCCCAGGGGTCAGAACTGTAAACTGGCACATTTTGATGTTTTCTGTTTTCTCTGCACCTTCACCTTTACAAAATGGCAACTTTTAGGGCCTAAAAAAGGGGGAAAACAGGATAATTATTTATTCAGAACAGACAAGCTTGTTTCGCTGCACCCATCAGGAGTGGATTGATTTGCATATCACCATGCTGTGATTAAAAATGTTAAGTTTATGTGGGTATATGCTTGCAGTTTTCACAAATTAAAAAGTTATTCTTCCCCTGTATATTTAAACATATCGGTTTACTTTGCAGAGGCAATAAACTGACTCAAGTAACACCCTATATACCATGAAGAAGAAGAAATACAGCATCCGCCTCTTCACATGTAAAAATAGTGCAAAACAAAGTGCAAGGTCAGGTAGTCAGTTGTCTCTTGAGTCTTACATTGTTCAGTATTTTTTTAGTTAAGCCACTTTATTTTCCTTGGAGCGCACCCACATTCAATCGGGCCTTTTTTGGGAAAGAAGATGCGATTAGATGCCAGATGCCAGACGGACAGCTTGGCCGACAACGCATTGTTGGTGTGACAAAAAACAAAACAAAAAACCCTTCAGTGCCTCACTACAAACTGACCTCAGATAAACCAAGTTTGTGTTTGGCACATTTTCTGTAATTTATCAGAATTACAATAAAGCGCTGCTCCCTCTCTACCCACCTCCCCCACCCCTCCTCTCCCTCTGCCTCTTGCTCTATTTTCCTGGAGGCTAATTGTGATTGGTTGATTAAAACAATTACAGAGATAACAAAATCCAATCAACTATGGACGTTAGCGTCATGCAGATATGTGGACCACCTGGAATATGCGCTGGATGATTTACGCGTTTGTCCAAACGTTTCAGAGTAGATAAGACCAAAACATAGAAAATAAAAGTCTGATCAATACCAGTGTCTATTTGAGTCTAAATGAAGAGATTATTTAAAAAAATAATCACACATCACATAAATTCAGTTAATAATATAATAATTTTTGCATATTTTTCTTTGTTCCTCATCTTACAATGTATGCATGAAGCTGGTCATTCTCTCTCTATTTTCACCTTCTTCTCTACCACCTTCACCTTTAGACCAGTGTTACTATGCAGCTTGTCCCTCTGTGCCTCTCTCTTTTTGCACACATTTAGCAGGCAAGGGAGGTCTGGGACGCCCAGATGTTTGCTGAACTGGAAGCCTGCGTTGGCAGCAGCTGCCAGCCCATCACAGAGGAACACAGGCAGGAAGTAAAAATATGAACAGGCGGTTTAACTTTTAGATCTTCTACCCCCGTCTTTTCTTCAGCTTGCCTCCTCCTCTATCATCTCTCCTACCTTTTCTTCCTGCAAATAAGATAAGACAGTGAAATAATTCCAGGGTACATTAACATGCACAGATGTGCGGTGACCACAGAGTGGCCTTCTGTTTTAGTTGTTTGTGGAAAGAAAAATGCAGCAGTTGTTGTGACTGCCAGTTAATCTCCTTATCTAGCCCTCCTGAATACATATCACCTCTCCAAATCCTGAAAATCCTTCCTTTACAATCCTTTACTCCACTGCAAATGCTACCAGTTACTCAACTTAGAGGTCATATTTTGAAGTTGTTTTGTAAGCCCACCCTCTGTGATCGTGCTCTATCCGGCACTCATCTCCTGACATCTATTGTCTGCTGGCCAGATTTTACTTCAGAACACGTGAAATGCTTTGAGAGTGAGCAATGGCTGAAGGGGGGAGAGAGCCATAGAGAGACAGAGAAAGGAAGGGAGAGAGAGAGAGAGAGAGAGAGAGAGAGAGAGAGAGGGACCCTGGCAGGAGGTGGAATCCATTTGGGGCACTTAGTCAGCCAAGAGTCCCCAACAACAAAATTGAGAGAGGGAAAATGACCAGCAGGCAGCAGCCACTGTGCCGGCCCAACCTTCCAGTGGAATGAGAATAAATTGAAGTAAAATGTAACCTAGAAATAACAATCCAGTGCACGCGTGCGTGTCTCTTTGGCTTTCTGTCAACTAGCTGCCTCCTTTCACTGCTCGGCCACCATTTGCTTTTTCGCCACAGCTGTGACACAAATTTCCAAATTTGCACTGCAATGATGATTGTTTTGAGTCTTGTCTCTGCATTTAACACTCAGAAACTGATACAAGTGCTGTGAGTTCTACATGTGGCTGATGAATTTAATGCAGCTTGATCATGATGTTATGATCAGATGTACCCTGAGGCTCTACAGGGCTTGCAGTAGTTCTCAGCTCCTTTAACTGTAAAGTAAGCGTCATTATGTTGAATTTAAAACACCAGCATGACTCCTTTTTATTCCATTAAACTCTCTGTAGTTGAAAAAGTCCAACACACCCTATGTGCTGGCAGAGGAGGTAGTTTGAATTTGCATTTTCTGCCAGCCAAGGATGACTTCAGCTAAGCTTTGATGACAGCACATTAAACACAAAACCCATCTTATATCAGCGTTTTGGGAATTTCTCTCTCTTCTTTTCCAATTTCTTTAAAGATGTTCTTAAAAGATGTCTAAAGCAGAATAAAAAAGGAAGGCTGGCTGACAAAAATTAAGTCCGTTGAGAGTATCTTCGATGCAGTGTTTTAAAGAAAAGGATTGGGAGCTTCTAACGTCTTGCTGAAGCAAATGATGGTGCCAAAGCTGTAGCCCGTCTTCACAAGAAAAATGACAGTATAGGTCTAAAATTCAGCTGGCAAAATTGACCTATAGTTACATTTATGCCATCTAGCGGCCGTGTTAATTATGACCCGTGGAAGTGACGTATTTCAGATGATGTAAATATGACGTGACTCGATAAGATGATTTTTGCCTTGTTAGGAGGACGTAGGTTGGGTGGATGGCTAGATAGATAGTGGACTCTTTGCTGCAGGAGACCACTGTTTGCTTTCTGTTTGCAACCGTGAGTGTCATGTTTCCAACTCTTCCCCTAACCCTAACAAAGTGGTTTTTGTGCCTAAACCTAACAAGACCTTAACCACATGTTGTCACACCATAAAACATAATTATTTTTTAACAGTGATTTATAACAGATTTGGAAAGCCAGAGTCCATTACTATGGCCGCTAGATGGTGTAAACGTAACTATAGGTCATTTTTACCAGCCTGAAATTTAGACCTATACTACATATTTTTATGAGGATGTGTTACAAAGCTGTTGGGTTTAGATACTGAAGTGAACACTAGCCAGTGAAAAATGGCAAAAATCTTCATAAAGCCTGTGCAAGCTTTTTAAGATGGATAATAACAAGAATCTTTCACAGTCTATTCCTCATCTGCAGTTTGTTGGACGGAATAAAACAATTTGGTTTCCAGGCAGTGGACCTAATCCTGTTCACAGTGAAATGGGAGGCTGGCAACCAGATGTCTGCTCTCCTCAGCTGCAGTTCTGCTCATCAGGCTGGATAAAGTCCAGCTATAGTGACATTATGCCTCAAATGTCTGAACAGGGAGCTGAGAGTGCCCGTAGAGCAGTGGACAGGCCATCCTTACTGTAAGCCCTCAGACAGAGAGATCTAGTCGATTGCCAGACCTGGGCTGAGCATCGATCCTCCTGTAGACGTGGGTTGGAATGTCTATATGTGATTTAGAGAGTGTGCCATTATCCACCGCTACAAGGCCAGGTAGACAAAAGGAAAAGTAATTTCAAGGATCCTAAAGCAAGATTCTAAAGTGGGTACTTACTTCTTCAAGGACAGTTAACTCACTAACAGACATGAACATACGTGCACAAACACAAAGATATGTGGATGAAAACAACACAGTTTGTTTTTACACAGTCAGGATTGTGGGAAATGATGACTAATGTGTTCAGAGAGGTAGATCAATACAAATAAAGCCTAGAGAGGAATAAATACCTCATCTGCTGCCACTCACTGTGGAGGAATACTAACGCTGCAGAAAACACTGTACAGTAAATAGGGACAGACAAAATGTTGCAACACATTTAATGTGATGGAATCCAATACAGCACTGCCTCAAAATTGACCAGAGACCAATCATGAACTCTGTGACATAGACTCCATTTGGTTTTTATTAACATAAAAGAAAAAAACACATATTAATGCAAGTGCAAATGCATGCAGGATGCATTCAAATTGGAATGCAATCAGATCAGCCAAATCACATCCCAGCTTGCATTCTGATCAGATCATGGCGGGGTAAAAATGGAATGACAGCATCCTTGGGAGCCTGGATGATGAGGACTGGGATTTAGGTACCTCTAGTTGCCTGTAGCATGTCAACTGCTCTTCTTCTATATTCACCTCAACATTCAAGATTGATAGTTAAGCACACTGTATTGCTACTTAGAGAATAAAAGAATAGAGTAGAATAAAAGAACAACTGGGAACAAGATAGCAGTGTGCATGTATTTTTATTTGTCTTTTTGTGCTAAAAGTTGAGAGGCCACCCAAGTCCACCTCTCTCTGCTACAGTCTCTCAAGCAAAGGCAGTGGTGAGCTTGTTACCAGAAGGTCATCAGTTCAATCCTCGGACTGGCAGGATAAATCTGGGTGGGGAAAGTGAAAATGCAGCGCTTGCCCATCCTCGTTACAAACAATGAGGTGCCCTTGAGCAAGGCCCTTAACCCCAACTGCTGATCAGTGGCCGGCAAATCAGACTGTGGTTGTGTGTGTGAATGTGTGTAACTGTTTTAATGTGATCAGAGCGTTCCTGCCAAAGAGAGGATTCCTCTCAGTGAAACTTCCCTGAATAAATAAAGGTTTAAAAGAAAGACAGCTACAATCTCACAAACTCCTTCGTGGCCAAAAGAAATATGAAGTTAAATTCATACAACGGCATAGCCTCTCTTGACCTGGGAACTGTCTGTCACCTCTTACTTTCTAATTTGCATATTAAAGTTACTGTTTTGTGTTGATTTTAGTGGCCCCTGTGGACAAAAGCAGTAGTGTTTTCCCTAAAATGAAGACTGCATGAGCACTACCACCTCATGTCGTAAAGATCTTAGCACATACATTGGTTTTGGAAGCGAGTGAAAGAAATCGTCGCTGAAATTGTTGATGTAAACCGTCTATAAACATTATTTGGGTGGCTATTATAAAGTTGCATCCTATACTTATGATAATTAGTAAATGATTAATAAGTGGTTTATAAAGCATCAAGTAACATTATTTGGCCCCATTAAATCTTTTATTGGTGATCTATAAAAGAATGATTATTTGTGCACTGATATCAGAATTGTATCTGATCATCATATTGCGCACATTTATGAACAGAAAGTCAATATTAACATGCAACACTGCATCACAGATAAACACGGTGGGAGATGAGAACGATGGGATGACAAAAAGAAAAGTTAACACAACAACTCAGCAATGACAACTTTACTTGAATATAAATCAGTGATGCAGCATTCAAAATGTGTGGGTAGGGGTGCTTTAGAGGCACAGTTCACTTTAAAATAAAATGTTTCATTATCTACTCACCCCGTATTTCAGCAAATTATCTAGCACTGCTCCATTTTAGCCCTCTCCCAAAAAACAGACGCCTTGCACAGAATGTTTCTGTAGTTCATTCTTCGAACATAGCTGCCTGTAACCATTGGTAACATCTTTAGAGAGAAAATGCCCAATTTCTGCGCAGTGGTAGAGGAGGTAGAATATTGGAAAAACATATTACTCAACCACTATGACTTGTTTACAAGATCCAGTAATAAGATGCCAAATTCTAAAATTTTTGTTGATATATTTTTCACATATCAACACATAGCAACTGTTTTGCACATAGCAACTGTTGTTTCTTCCAACATGGAGGACAAATGGGCATTCTTAACATTCTGTGAAAGGCCGCTATTGAAGTGAACATTGATCATTGCTTTAGAGTTCCAAATTAGTCAGCACAGTCCAAGTGTTTTACAGTAAAATGGACCTCAGTGCAGATACTGTAATATTTAGTTCCACATGATCATCTGTCTATTTGTATTGCTTAGCAATATCATGGAGCAGGTGTCCTAATGAACCATTATGGTGTCTTTTTACACAGCCATTCATTCCACTTGATCACAATCAGGTGATCTCTTAGCAGGTCCTTGGTGCGATTCCCTGAGTCTCTTTGTAGCTCCTCCAGGCCCTCTCAGTATGTTCAGTATGGCATCCTGTTTCAGCATTGACATATGCCGCACTGTGGTTGACTGTGTAATGCCTGTAGCCAAATGCAGGCAGAGCCTGACGGCAGGCCCGCCACTCATCGCTCAATATTATGGATCCTGTCCGAACATGGTACAGAATCAGTGGGATCAGCTCTCGTCTGGTCTGTCTTTCCACCAAGCGGAGAACGGGCACTGTCTTCTGTCCTCTGTGCTTTACGCCTATCATCCCAAACTCCCACTTCTTCCTTGTCCACTCACCAGCCAATTTTCCACGTCTGTAATGTCAAAATATTCAAATAGAACACATATTAGAGATGGTAATTATTCACATGATGATGTATGACTAATATATGGTCATACATGACTAATATATGGTAATCATTTGGCCATTAAAACATAAAATTAAGCCAATTAGATTTACTTCAATGAGTTATAAAAGTATGGATTCACCCCCACCACTGCATCTGCAGATCATTCCTGTTAGTGCTAAAACTGGAATAGTTTTCATTTCAATCTTTTTAAATTTGCTATGAACACTCATGACCTCTTGAAGAAGAACTTTTTTATTTTTGGTGGCAATGAGTGCATCTCCTTACCTGTTGGTCATACAATGACAAAACCCAAAGATACAGCTCATTGTGAACAATAAATTTGTCATAATAACTTATCAAGTCTGTCATTTTGGATTTTCCGCCATTTCAGATGTTTTTAAAATCACATTTTCCCTTACTCCTACTACTGTAGACTGTTCATCTGGGTCACCCAAAATAATAATAAAAAAAACAAACATATCTTTCCTCTTACCCAGAGTGCTATCTACCCACCCAGATAGTTTGGTGTGATTTGCTGAGTTTTGGAGATATCTGCCACAGAGATGTCTGCTATCAATCTAATACAATGGAGCTGTATGGCACTGGATTTGTGGCGGGAATTCTCACAGAAATTTTATATGTATGGTGTTTGCACTTACCTTTCTTTCACGTCTGAAGTGGCTTTCATCGATAACCACAAACTCTCTTCGCCCTCCTACCTTTATCTTTGTTCCTTCTCTCCATCGCCTCAACACAGACATCTTGCAGCTTTTTGGCCATCTTTGGCAGTGTAGGTGTGCTCGCAGCAGTGTCATTTTTCATCATGTTTATTTGTCTTAATTGTAGGCCTTGTGCAAACCTGAAAATACATAATATTAATGGTGAAAATGTTGTGGCCTTATGCAGACAATACTTCAGCAACTACACCTGGGAGGGCATTATTTACTATGATTATGGGTATGACAGTGATTCAAAGTACAGTCCAGCACTGTCGGCATTACCAATGTGCCTGCCCACATTTAGACAAAGTTTCACAATGATGGAACAAACTGTCATGGAGTTATGAACAATGTTGCCTCCCTTCGTAAAACAAATGAAATGTCTAAAATGAAATTACATTTAAGGGGGCATATTTGGATAATGGGTTTAACCTAGTCTTTGTATGGATTCGGCAGTCTGAAATGTTATTTGGGTGCTGGGGAAAAATTAGGGGGACACAAGCAATAAATTAGCTTTGATTAATCAATTAGTTGTGCTTTTTGGAGCCAGGAACAATACCTACTTAATGTACTACCCAGTTCGTAAATGTTTTTTACTCTTGTGTGTGGGGTAGCTAGGCAGGGAAAGAAAAAAAATCATTTAAAATCTGGTGTGTGCTACACCCACCAAAAAGAGGCTTGTTCAATACAAGCAAAGAAAGAAGTGCTGGAAAATAAATAATAAAAACTAGACTAGTTCCTTTGCAAAAAAACTTAACAAACATGTTCCACAAATTCAAAGAAGTTATATAAAATTGTTGAAAAGGTACATAATATCTTTTAGACTAATCAAACTTTATTTTTATAGCACCTTTTGAAACAGGGTTACAAAGTGCTTCACAGAACAGAATAATACATAATTAAAAATGACACACAAAAAACATAAGAGCAAAGGGGAAGATAGCAATTTGTTATCAGAAACAATTGCAAAAAATAAAATGAAATAAATCAAATTATTGAGTCACCCAGACAGCAGAAAACTGGTCACCTTTGGTGATAAGGCATATTTCAGGAACAACCAGGAGACCCCTACCTGAGGATCTCAGGCTACGCTCAGGCTCATAGGGGACTAACAGGTCTGAAATGTAAATCAGAGCCTGACCTTGTAAAGCTTTAAAAGTTATCGGTAAAATCAACTCTAAAAACTACAGGCCACCAATGAAGAGAGGCAAGGATGCGTGTAATATGGTCTTGTCTCCCTGAGTTAATTAAAAGTCTAGCAGCAGCATTTTGTACCAGCTGAAGGCGGGAAGTGGCTTTCTGACTCAGCCCTGAGTATAGGGAGTTACAGTAATCTAAACGTGAAGAAATAAAAGCATGGATGACTTTTTCAAGGTCTGTAAAAGATATGAAGGAACTAATTTTAGCGATGTTCCTCAGCTGGAGAAAACACTATTGTTTGGGTTGGATTTCAGTGAATACAGGGGAGGAGTCACTACTGCTGGCCACACCTCAGGCTCTGCCAAGAGAGGTCTGGAGAAATTCACAGTATAATAAGTTACTAAATTCCAACCCACACATTGGCCCAAAACAAAAACAAAGTAAATAAACACAATACTATCTTTAAAGACCCCCGCTTTGCTTTCTGAACTGGATCTTTTTCAGGTGGTGGTATGGTTAAGACTGTGGTATTTAACTCTCATGGTCAAGTGGTGTTGGTAAGCACAGGGTTCACGGTTCAAGGCCAGTCAGGGTTTTTCGTTCATACAAATTCCAACAGTAAGGTACTATTCTTTCTATATATGGTAACATACTGTAAATTCTGATGCTGAGCCAAAACCAAGAACAAACATTAACAGTAGGCTACGGTAACACTTGATGGTATTTTCATTTTTGCCGCTACAGTTAATAGAGGGACAGAAGCCACAGGCAACCATCGACATCATATAATCATCGTTCATCCTCCTTTGTGGAATCAAACCAAAAGGTCAGTAACATCATACTCAGAATACAGAATGACGTTTGTGCATCTGCTTATGCAATTAGTAATTTTGTTCTAATATTTAACTGGTATAATCCTAGCATGCACCTGACAGGCACAAGAGAGCATTTTCAGGTAATGTTCTTCAGTTGGAAGTTTGAATTACCAGTATTTAAACATTATTTTCACTGCTGTTTGCAAGTCTAGTTTAAAGATTATTTTAGGATGGCTGTTTTTTCTTGAAATACACATTAGTGAATGCTAACGTTAGTCCAGCCTGGTCTATACCCACACCTTGTTTATCCCACTTGCATTTCATAATAATTAATAGCATTCTATCTAAAGCACATAACAATTGAAGTTTATTCAACTATGTAGTCAAGTTGATTAAGATATGTTTGCTGCTGAGCCCCAAAAGACAGAGTGTTTATATTGGTCATCTTAGCTCAATCCAAGTGTGTTTCTAAGCTGAAGCTAGGTTGCTGCAAATATTACTGTAGTTTGTTGCCAAGCTGTACTAAAACCTAGGACATAATAGTTGATTTGTTACATGTTGTCTTCAGGTACTTCATTGTGATTAACCCTGAGAGGGGAACAGAGGCTGACCAGGGAAAGAAATGCCTAAGAAGACAAACAAGCCCACAGAGATTCCTTGTCACCACTCTTCTGAAGAACTTGATGTCACTCCTTAAAGGTATGCTAGGTGTCATTGTTCAAAATGTTGATCTCTCCCATTCAACTGTTTCATTTCTCTTTCTCTCACTCTGTGCTTGACTTTCATTCGTGTTTCATTCTCACTCAGTGAGCTGTGAGCCTGGAAACCAACCCTCTGCCAATTATAACAGAGGACATTTGAAGGCATTACAAATTGTGTATTTGTGCCTTTATATTTTAAAAAGTAGTTTGTAAAACAGTTGCTGTTCAGACTCATGACTAAGTTTTGCTGGCAGCTCAGGATATTATGATTAATAGATTTACGTTGACCCCTTTTGAAAGGGCATGAACCATAAGAATTGTTTTTTCAAACATTCTTGAAAATACTCGGCATATTTGAAAGCTTTTGAATAAACGTTCAGTTCCATAAAGCTGTCACTTGTCTCATCCTCTTTCATAATAAATTTTAAGGGTTATGCATTTTAAATGTAAAACTGAGCTGATCTCATTACCGGACCATTAAGCTTGAAGATACATTGTTATTTACAGTATATGTCTGCAATTTATAGTTGTTTTTATTAATATGAATAAGAAGTACACTTTTCAGTTGTGTACTTTAACATTTACAGTAAGAAACATGTAGATTACAATAGCAACACTGTAAAAATACAGTATATTACTGCAGGCCTGGCTACAGTATCAAACTGTAAACCTCACATTCTACAGCAGAATACTGTAATGAACACTTAACTGTTAAATTAAGTTAAAAATACAGTGAAAACCTATCTGACACATTGCTCTCATTAACCCACTGCATTGAAACTTTTGTGTGGGAAGACTGAAGCTTTGATTATTCCATGATAATTACTAGTGAAGCCTCAAAGCACAAAAACAATTGCAATTGAGACAGCCCTAATGTAATCATTACACAACTCCACCACTGTTTCCTTGATTTTAAAAATCAATGATTGTAGTAGTCCAGTGCAGCGCTGCAGCTTTATCTGACTGTCTGCCGAGGACAAAGAAGTCAAAACCAGCCAGCTAGTGTTTCTGCCACAGTCTGAAGGCAAGGCAGCTTTGAGCAGAACACCAAAAAAAGCAATCAATGATCGGAGTTTATTGTACCCTGATTTAAAGGTGCAGTGTGTAGAATTTAGTGGCCTCTATCGGAACAGACTTGGCAGAAATGGAATACAATATTCATAAGTATGTTTTAATTAGTGTATAATCACCTGAAAATAAGAATTGAATAAAAAATAAATAGGGAGTGGCTCCTCTTCCACAGAGACTGCCATGTCACATTGCTATGTTTCTACAGTAGCCCAGAATGGACAAACCAAACACTGGCTCTAGAGAGTTTCGTGGCCCCCCTAGGTCCTCCTACATGCTTGGAGGGGGAGAGAGAGGGGTATATATTTGGTTGCAATTTGCAACCTCACCACTAGATGCCACTAAATCCCACACACTGGTCCTTTAAGACTTGAACTAATGCTAAATAAGCTTCGCTATAAGATTATGGCCACAGATATATTATTCCTAAATCTTAGCTCAGATTCATAGCTCAGGAGGTATTTGAGCTAATGCTGGATAGTGTAATGGGCGTGCAATGAACGCATTACATGAGAACAACCAACCACCTAGAACCATCACATCAATACATGGATGTTTACAAATGTTATCACAAATTGCTAATATATTTTACCCCTTGCAGAGTGTTTCATGCCTGGCTGGATAAAAGTCTACTTTAGGAAGAGAATTATAGCAAGGAAATCAGCAGGACAGGTGAATGGGAGAAAATACCAACACTGATTGCAACTATTCAGTAGTACACAATGTAATGGCCTTACTAACATCAGATCACCATAAATGGTTGACCATGATTCTAATCATGAACAAGACGCTGTTAATTTATCGTGTTTGAGAGAGGTACAACTGTGGAGTAGAGAGAGAGAGTCCGCTGATCAGGAGATGAGGTTAGGGAGGGTGTAGCTGCACAAATACTGTAGGTGTATGCCAAAGAGTTAGATACAAGTGTGACTGGCACAGATTACGTAAACTATCCAATTATGTCTGTCCTTTTAGGCCATATCATAGATGCCTATGAGAAATTGGCTACCCACTATTCATGGAGGTCTCCACAACTGCTGTCCTTCATCTTCATTTTGTGGTGGTGTTGGGACGGGCAGTAGTGCGTTTCGCTATTAGCAATAATTCATAATTATCATAGATAACGGACGGACGGCAGTCTGTGACGCACATTGTCTGGTTTCTGATCGACAAAGCAACTTACTTCCTCACTCACAGTGGCACAAACACAGCAGTAGTCCTGAGGGGGACAAACACAAAACAGTCTAGCGTGGTGAACACAACTAAACAGGCAGCAAACTTAAAATACTCCTCGGAGTAAACCAGAGAAAAATGGACTCGGTGGTCCGTCAACTCACACAACAAAACAATAGCAATAAAGCTAAAAAGCTAAATGCTAAACAACAGCAACTGATGCTGAAAAGAACACACAACTAACACTGCCTCTGCCCAGACTTATGTCTCTTACTTGGTCGCTTCAGAAAGCGAGCAGGGCGTGTAAAAACTTTGTCTTTGGCTCAGATGCAGGCAAAAATCATGGGAGCTGGCTCTGAGTGGTGTGGCGGAGAGAACAGCAGAGTCGACTCGGTGAAGATGAGCGGGGCAGAGAAGTTCCACGTCTTCCTGAAGAAACTTTGTTTCTTCCTTCTCGAGGGAATTTGAGGACGCTGGTTGCAGCAGCGGTCTCTCTTGGATCCAGGAATGTGTTCGGGTGAACACGGGCGAAGTCTCGTCTTGTTCGGTGAGGGGAGTCTTGAATGAGGGGAAAACATGTGCGTGGGGTATCCCCTTTAGTCAAGCTGACTCACAGAGGAACAGAGGTAACCCCTAGCTCAGCGACATGGGAAAGGCGTGTGCTTCAGGGCACGTTCAGCTTTTAAAGGGGCGGTGATGTCATGGCTGCGTCATCAGGACGCTCCGCTGTGCAGGAGCGTCTCCGCCATTGAGAGACTGTATGTTGACTGTTCCCTGCTGTGAAAATCGCAAAGCATCCTTGGAAATGGAGTTTGCAATGGACTCCCATTGTCTGTAAGCAGCATTTTGGCGCCATCCTACACATCAGACCAAAACAAAAAAGTAAACAAAATACCAAGCAGGGCTCTTTTGCCTAGAGGTCGTTGTTTGACAGTATTACAGATTATACCTTTAAGTATGTTTTACAAACAATTTCTTCAAGGTTTACAAATTTGGTAATCATTAACAATTACTTAATATAGTATATAAAATGTTATAATGTGTTCAACAATAAACTGTTAATAAATTTACTAATGTAATCAGTTGCCCTAACACCAGTTGTTATGAAGTACTTTGAGAAGCTCTTACTATCTCATATCAAGGCCGGCATGCCCACTGATCTGGACAGCTACCAGTTTGCTTATTGAGGAAACAGATCTACAGAGGATGCAGTCGTACTTCATACAGCCCTGTCAAACCTGGAGCATCCAAACACATATGTCATGATGCTGTTCATTGATTTTAGTTCTGCTTTCAATACTATGATAGCCCATAAACCGGTTGAGAAACTCAACAACCTGGGATTAGCCATTTCCTCACTAACAGACCACAAAATGTCAGAATGGGCAACCACACATCCTTGACCCCCATCCTGAACACAGGTGCACCACAGGGCTGTGTGCTCAGTCCAGCCTTCTTCACCCATTACTGCACCCCCATCAACTCCTCAAACACTATAGTGAAATTTGCTGATGACACCACTATTATGGGACTTGTATCTGACAACGAGGAGACATGCTACACAGTGGAGGTCCAACATCTGGCCGAGTGGTGTTCGGACAATAATCTGGTCCTGAACACCACAAAAACCAAGGAGATCATTGTGGACTTTAGGAGATCCAGAAAGACCACACATCCCCCTTTCCACAGAAATAGTGAAGAGGTGGAGAGTGTCAACGACATCAGATTCCTGGGAATCCAAAGATCTCTCATGGTCCCTTAACACCTCCCACTTGGTGAAGAAAAGCTCAACTTTTCTTAAGAAAACTCAAACAGGCCAAACTTCCCACTCAACTCATAATAAACTTTTATAGAAGTGCCATAGAGAGTATCATCTGCTACTGTGCCACAGTGTAATATGCCAGCTGTACTGCCAAGAATTAGAAGGACTTGGTCTGGGTTGTAAAAACGGCACAGAAGATTGTGGGAACTGTGCTCCCAAACATGGACACAGTGTAAGCTAGCCGTCTACACAAGAAGGCTAGCAACATCTGGAAGGACCCAACCCACCCAGGTCACGGTCTGTTTGTCCTCTTGCCATCAGGGATGAGATACAAAGCCATCAAAGCCTGAACAAACAGACAGAAGAAAAGCTTTTTTCTCCAGAATTGTAACCCCCCTCACCCCCCATCCTCCGATAGCAACTGTGGACTGAAGACTGTAAATATTACCACCCACCCCCCACTCCAACTGCTGTTAATGCACTCCAACACTTTATTACATATATCTAACTTGACGTGCAATCCCTTTTTATTATTTATTATCTTTTAATATCTTGTTTTTATCTTGCTATGTTTTTTTTTTTTTTTATCTTATTCTCTATTGCTGCTGGTCACTGAGAGTTACCAAACATAATTTCATTGTATGACTACAATGACAATTAAGTGTCTTATGTCTTAATCAGAATGTAATTGTTATTGTTATTGTCTCTTATTAGCTATGATACAATATATAATTTAAAAAGTAATTATTTTATTATTATTATTAAAAACTAATGATAAAATAACAAATTTTAGCGTTACTAATAATTAGTGAACATTATTGATTATCATTTCATTGTTTGTTAACAGTAAAATGACTATTACCTAAAGTTTAATTAACTATCAATTTACCATTTATTGAAAATGGTTATTATAAAGTGTTACCATCAACAGAACTGAAGCTTTAAAAAGGTAGGATTTATTGAGGCAGTTTTATTGGATTGCATTAGATTACACAGGTATACCCAATAAATGAGTAGCACAGTATAGTTGCGACATCAGCCGGCTGGCCAGCAGAGCAACATTTGGTCTGACCAGAAGAATAATGATGCCCGCTGGGTCACCTGGCATGAAAAAAAAAACAAAACAAAAAAAAACTCAACACCCTGATGGATTGACAATCATTAAAGGATGAGGTGAAACAAACAAACAAACACGTCTGTGCCTAAAAGAATCCTGCACATACTCCATCACTTTGTCCTCTTCTCCCTTGAAATACCGGCAACAAATCTGATTGCTGTGTTTTATTCAATTTAGTTTGCCATTTATTGCTAATTAATCTAAATTTCCCTGCTACTTGATGATCAAAACAAAACAGATTGCCAAGATCAGGTGGCTTCTGTTTATCAACACTATTAAACAGTAATCTCAGTGTTGAGAGGGATGACTTGCATTGTAAGTGATGCAGAAATCTTATGTACAAACCAAAATAAGGCCAAATGAGGATAAATAATTGATCACATGATGAATTGATTGATTAAAACCTAGTTCATTCTGGGATCCAGCTCCAACACATCTGTTTATCCTGTATATGAAAGCAGTTTTAGTACATCTCAATTATATTCACTGAAACTTCTTTTACAGAGTGGAAAAATTGGCCCTACATTTCCCTATTACCCCCCACATATGAGATTTAACTTCTGCTATCTAATTGCTATGCCTCCTCTGGTTTCCGAAGTATACCTCTGCAACCCCAGTGAGCTGGAGATACCAGAGCCTTGCTGTGATCCAGAAGCCACCAGACAGATAAAGTCACATTAAACTGAGTCTCTGCAAGGTGCAAGTGGCTCCATATCATCTTATATTCACAAATATGCACACAGCACTCCACCAGCTTGAAATCGGCCGATTTACAGTGTTTTGTTTCCTTAGTGATTACATTGTGAGTGAGAAATGGTAATTAACTGTGAAATTCCTTGGTATGGTATTGCTGTTGTGCAAAAATGGCTGGTATGCAAAGTGTGAAGTACTGAATAACTATATTTCAACATATAGCAGACAAATAATAGTGTTACAAGATCCAGTTGTCCAAATTGATAAGCAAACCGTATTTAAAAACTGGCAAAATGAGTTAATACATAATATATATGCAGTGATATACTGTATGCATTAATCCACCGTCATCATTCTGTGCAAAAATACAGTATAAAATTAGGTTCAGTAGTCTTAGCCAAACAACTGGGTTCTTATTTTTCATTGTTTTTTGTTTTTAGTACAAATTCCCACTTTGTGTTTTTTTACTAATGCAACATGACTATATATGACTATGACTATATATATATATATATATATATATATATATATATGTATACATATATGTATGTCATATGCCTCAACTACTGCCTCAACAAATACAGACACAAATACAAATAGTGGGCCCTCTGCACATCCCTAGTAGAAGGAAAATGTTAATGACATATGTGTGTACTTAATAATATCATTCGGCTATCTCAGAATTGTGCTTTGTCCGCCATTTCTTACATTAAAGTCGCACTATGAAAGGATTGCTTTGCACCCCGTATGGGCAAGAGCAATGGAAAAAGTGACCAAAACTATATGGGCACCTAAGTATTGCATTAAGAGAGACTTGCAATTTAATACTGTGATATCGCCCATCACTTGGTAAATTTACTCAACTATTCAAGTCACAGTGCAGTCTGCTTCCTTTGAGCAAAAGTTTTTTCATTTGAATTAAATTAATCACAGATTCATCTCCTGCTTAGTTTTTCACATCCCAATTACCAGCAAAACAGCATGAAAAGTAATGAATTCATTCTCAGGTAGCAGAGGAAAAAGTAATATCATAGACTTGGAGATTGTGCATAAAAGAGGATCTGTATTACAAAACTTTTCTGTTCAGCATTTCCCATTTAAAATAAGGGTGCTCCTCTTTATTATGCAACCTAGGTGAGAAAGAAAGAAAGAAAGAAAGAAAGAAAGAAAGAAAGAAAGAAAGAAAGAAAGAAAGAAAGAAAGAAAGAAAGAAATCCTCAGCTAAAGAAGATTGAGCTGTGTCCAGGGTGGAGTTGGTCTCGCTGACTTGAAACAGCTGAGTGACTATGCCCAGACTGAAAGACTGAAATCCTCGACAGGGTGCTGTGACATGGAGAAAATCTCCAACAGGGTTGATGTAAGTCAGCTACCATGCTAACGCTCGACGCTAAATGGCTATAATGAATGACTGAATAACTTTTGTGACATCTGGTGAAATGTTATATGTGGGTTATATGTCTCCTTAAACCAAGTCAGACACACAGGAAATAGTGAGCTCAACTTGAATTTTAAACAGTGTGGGCTGGATTCTCAAGATGCTGCAAAGCTCCATTGTTGCTGCAACAGCATCAGAAAGGAAAGCGATAAAACAATGGCTGTGAATGGTAGATACATACATGTTTGCATACATGACTGCTTTTTGCTGCTCACATAGTGGTGCACAAAGGATATTGCAGATGTTTTTGCTAAAGACTAGGTACATACAAACAAGCACATTTAGTAAAGATACACAGCTTGGCTCTGATTTTTCCCTGCAGAGTGTAACAACCTGTGGTGAATAAAATGAACTAGCCATAAAAGCTTTTTAATTGGAGCTACCTCAGTCCTTCCCCCATTCTTATATTAATTAAGTACCAGTGAAGGTTGTCTGTTGGCATGAAGCATGTGGTGTGTGGGCCAGAGTCATGGACGGCTGTGTTTTCTCTGTGCTACTCTCCTTTTTTTTTTTAAATGCCACAATTTAAGATGGAGTGTTGCATACAGCGTGCACACACACACATGCACACACACACACACGGAAACCCCAGTGGTGTAGATGCAGACAAATAGCCTTGAGATGAGAAAGTTGCAAATTGCTCCCATGATAGAGGTAGCCAGAAGAGTTGGATGGATTTTTTCATACTTTGTTAAGGGAGTGTTTATAACATCATTGTGAGGTTAAACACAAATCAGCACTAAAAATGGGACACTAGCCCCCAGGTAGAGTGGGTGCTTATGACTCTAGGTGCAAAATGAATACAAATTGAGACCGTGAGACATGTAGAAATAGTATGTACTGCATACTGTAGGCTACACACGTACACTTATGCACATGTATATTGCAAAAGTGAAAAAAAATTCATGCTTTGTCACTCTACTCTCTTCCCCATTCCTTACTCCTTGCTTCCTTGACATTTTCCTCACAACAATGCAGCATCTCCGATAGCAGCAGCAATGTAACCAAGCTGCTTTCCAAGAGATGACGATCCGCATGAATGTCAAAATGGAACATTTCACCTCAGGCTGATGCCCTGCACTTAAGGAGACCCACCAGCAGCAGCCAGTGACATGGAATGATCTGAAAGCGGGTGGAAAGGAGTGTGCAACAATGCACATGTTTGTGAAGTGCAGAAGCAGCGTTGAGATAAAATGTAAGACAATTTGAGACCCGTTAAATCTAGCGACTAAGGCTGATAAGCATCTGATTCATCAAAGTGTGTGTGTGCGTATGTGTGTTATTGCTCCTCTTTCTTAATCACAAAGTGAACTAGAAACAGTGAGAAAGCTTTGACCTTTCATTGACCTTCCAAGCATTCAAACTGATATGTGTGTGTCCAGCCATGTTTACGTATGTGGGTGAATGTGTGTGTGTATGTGTGTATTAAAGTGTATTCCCTACATGTGAGCTGGGATCCATGGTGATGGATTAGGGCTGGAACTAATGTGTTCGTCCACCTGTGAAATGAGAACCAGGGGAGAGGGGACAGGCAAAGGAGGGCCCCATCACACTTGCATCAGGCTTCCTACAGACAAAACCTGACACTTTATGATGGTTTGATGGCACACAACCCTCCCTCCCCCCCGCATTCTCTCTTTTCTCTTTTCTTTCTCTTAGAAACCTACAAGCAAAACAGACAGCCGCACAATTCTGCAAGTCACTTGTAGTGCAAGACACGTCTGACCACATCGTCAAAAAAGGAGGTCATGAATGAGGTGAACACACACAAGAAAAGAAAAATCTACCACAGTCAATAATGTGGGATTAAAACAGTCTCATTAGTATTCACAAACAAATGACAAGTTACGTAACTTGTAAAACACAGTGCAGAAATAAATACAGAGTAATTTGTATCTGTAAATCTCTAACTGTGCCTCTAATTTACCAATTGTATATCATTGTTTGTATGTTAACTTTGCATTTTTAAATGGAAATATATTTGTGACTCTCAACCTATTTGTGTGGATTATTTTTAGACTGTTCTACCATGCCGTTACACACAAAATCCACAAATGCAGGGAGCATGTGACTCGTAAAATGTCACGTGACTCGTCTCGTAAAACACAATGCACTTGCACTTTTCATTTATTGCCTATTTTTTACAATCTAACTTTGTGAAAAGGAGAGGGGGAACAACAGGTTATGGAGAGTCCCTTGGGAGCACCTCACATGTGTCAGTAACACCCCAAACTCCAGGAGTGATGTCGAAATTAGGAAATGCAAAAACAAATTATTGGACAAATTCAAATTTTTACCTGCTGTTGGCCCTAGTGAGGAAATTAGGATTCATCCTCTGGTCAACACGAATACCTGAATAAAAATTTAATGGCAATCAGTAGTTTTTGAGATATTACAGTGTGGACCAAAGTAGTGGACAAACTGACCAACAGACTGCTATTGCCATCCACAGAGCCACAAAATAATTGTTTGTTGCAGTTCTTTGAGATTGAATCATGCGTAGTGTGTCTTCATGTATTGGTGAGCCGAGGAAAATTTTCCACCCTGGTGGACAATAAAGATATACTCTACTCTGTTCTATTCTATTTTATTCTATTCTATTCTATTCTATACATTTGTTTAGTGGCAAAGATGTAAGCAAACATATGCTGGAAAATTAAGCTTCATGTACAAGTCAAAACAGCAGTGAGGGGCATGGATCAATCATTGTGTTTACATGATTTAAAAGTTGGTGAGAAACAGTGAGCAACGAACAAAGCAAATCAATTTATAAAAATTAATAAATGTGAATAAGTTCATAGCATATGATCTGCAAAAATGTATGCAACATCATCCTGCGAGAACATATTGGTTTAAGCACAAGTCAACATCAGGCCTGAATAAAATTGCTGCATTTCTCACATGATAAACACACACCTATCAAATTCAATGCTCATCTTCTCACCTGCATGGATGGGATGGTGAGTGGGGGGATTGCGACTGACTACACCTCTAAACACACTCCTAAACATCTGACTTCCTGTTTTCTTTCATCATTCAAAAAAGGCTTTACTCATGTGCTTATTAGAAAGACGAGCCTGAGGGAGTGCCAGCTTTTAGTTTTCTATGATTACTCTTTTTAAGTAGAGAAGCATGTCTGAAACAGGTTGTGCCGAGTCCATCTGTTCGCTGTCAGGTATCTGAGCATGCTGTTCCTCTGTGTGTATGTGTGTGTGCTGTATCTACAATATGCGTGCACCCCTTGCAGATGTCCAAAAGCTACTTAAGGGCGATAATTTCCCTCTGATTACTCTAATACGCTACAGTGCTGCCATCCTGTCTGTGATTTCTCCATTGCTTGGCAGGACCACACACACACTCCATATGCTTGCTGACTGTCAGGCACTCAGTCACACACTTATCACCGAGAATGCAAGCTATGAAGAGATGAAAAGGGAAATGAGAAGGCAGGAGTGAGAGGGGGAATGGGGGTGGGGGGTGGTGGGAGAAGAGCAAGAAAATTGTCTCCATTTTGTAATTTGTGCATATTTTATCAAATTCTCCCATGACAATGCTCGACATTCTTCACTGTGCCTCATTGTGTTGCAAGTTGCAAAACCAGGCTGATAAACAAGGGTGGCAAATTACGTAGTCAGAAACTTTTGAAACAATTGGAGTCTGGGATGAGTTGGGGGGGAATTAATAAATCATATTTGTTCATACATTAGTAAGGAGGGGAGCTGGTGAGGTAGGGGGTGGGCTGAGCCCAACGTCTTTGACAGATCTTGAACATCAATATTTAACTACTGTAAACAGATATGATGCACCCCTACACTGGCTTCAGATCATGTTATGTGTGTTAATGTGTATGTGTGCGTGTGCATGCAAATATGTTTGAACAAGTATGTTCAGAAGCATACGCAAATTTGAGCATATGCACAGACAGAAAGTCTCTTTTTTGCATTTTAAGTACAGAGATCAAATTAGTGATGAAACACAGTGATCTAATCACCAACTGAAAAGATGTTTAAAACACATCTAAGCTGAATTCATCGAAGACTAATGGTACACAGCGAACATTAATGGGAACATTTTGACTGACCACTTAAAAGGTTTTGAATCGGTTGATCATTTATTTCATTGGGACATTTATGGGGAGACTTGAAACTTTGTCTATCGACCATGTATGATCAAAAGTTAGGAGCCATGTCGGGATGAGTACAGCTGAGTGGCAGCACACTTGGCTGTGCATTGACATTGACATTGCAAAATATGAGCCGGATTCTGCTCATTTAGGCTGCCAGATGTGCCTAGGGACTGTTCGTTATTTATGAAAGGAGGGGGGGTTGGTGCAAAATGGGGGAGGCATGTCAAATTATTTTTAAGCACTGGGGATAGACTTGTTTTTTATTTTGGCTTAGAGGAGGGACATACAACTTTAAAAGGTTGTATTTACTATTTATTTTAAAAGTTTTTTTCTTTTCAAAATAAATGTTTTACTGCTCTATGGTGATGAAACTCACTAAATATGGTATCTCCCACACTGGACCTTCAAACCTGCCTAGTCAGTTTGTGTTGGAATGTGAAGGGTTAAGTGAAAGACGCCCCTTTTGTCAGCCTATCAGAATTTTGCGCCTCTGCAGTTGCTGGGAAGAAAATGCTACTTACAGCTCTGTGATTGGTGGTCCAGCTATAATTTTACAGAGGGCTGCGTAATTTCAAATGCTAGTAAAATTGACCAATCATAACCATATCAAACTTTCAAGATTAATTTATAATGAAAAGTTGGAGATAATCGGCAAAGGAAGACCTTCACCAGAGCTAATTTGGTGCAGAAAACAAGTAACTTGTTTTTTTGTTTTCAAGTAACTTTCGTTAATGCGATCATCAAAGGGTAAGTTTTTAAAATCTAATAACGGCCGCTGTGTTTATTTGGGAAAGCGATCATTAATGTGCACGTCGCTAATGTTGGCTGTGAGTGCACTGTTATGTGTGTGTTTGATGTGTAGGCTTATTAAAGTTTGTTAGTTTTGTGTGGTAGGAGGGGTGGCTGTCATGCACCCATATTCTGCTGAAGCGCACACAGCTTGTGTGATGATGCGATTATTTGTAATGAGGATTTGCATTTTGCTTAAGAAATTAGCTCTTTTTTTTGGTGGTAACTTTCACTCCCTCCATGCTGTTTGCTGGTTGCATTAGCTGGACTAAGTTAGCATCCTATTTTTATTTCAGATTTTGAATAATATTATATTTTGGTAACTTTTGCAGTAGTGTAGGAGGGGACACAGTAAGTTGCAGGGTTTGCGGAGGGTGGGACGGGGGGATGTTAGCATGTTATCAATGCTTAGTCAGATGACAGACGCTACAATTGTAAACTTAAAGTGTCTGTTCTGTGACCATCTGCAGCAGCAGCAGCAGAGTCGCACCACAGAGCAGCAGAGTGAGACATTTTTCTTCTCTCATGCTCTCTGCTCTAAACACACGTAGTTGTTAGCGAGCAGCTGCTCTCATGTCTCCCCGGGTCTCAGTGCTTGTTTTTGGCAGAAACTCTCCCGCTCTCTGCCTGCTCAGCCTGCTCTCGGTGTGTCTCTCTCCGGATGGCAGGCGGGTTATTCCGGTTCTGGCTTGTACCCGCGTCTGTGTGCACAGCGGCCTCACCATCACCGCACACTCGCTATGCACTGAGCTAAAAGGAGCTACGCTAAATAACTAATGTGTATAACACATTTTAGGTCAGAAAACATCTAAAAATACAAAAAAAAAACATTCCTGATGCTTCGGCTTGGCAGGGGGTCACTCTTTCAATACACTGGCGGAAACCCTGAGTTGATCTGGTAGTTTGCTTTTTTTCCCTGATGAAGGAAGGGGGGTCAGAGGGCCAACCTTTAAGAGTCACGGTTTGCTATTAAACATAATGGTTAGAAAAGGTCAGCCTTTGCTTTTTATTTTTTCCAATACTACCTAACGTGAATATAATAAAATATGGTTATTTATGGTGGAGGGAGGGTCATGCACATTCCCCCAGTCACTCAAGGAGGCTCAAGGAAAAAAAATTGTGGCTCCGGGGAGGGTCGAGATAAAAAAAAAAAACAAAGTCACACCTCAGCTACAATCCCCCTCCTCCCCCCAACACCACCCCCATCTAATAAATAACGAACAGTCCCTTAGTATTTGGGAAAGTGCCAATTTGAGATGTAAATCAGCTCCAGTTAGCAGCACTAGTGCACACTTTGGGCCAGTGTTGGCTGTTAAATTCATCACAAAATATAAAACTAAAACATTCTTTATCTTTCAGTCAAAAAAGAAGCAACCATTAATTTTTCAGTGTGAGAAGTAGCACCTTTTTGTAGAACCTTGGGCTGATATGTGGTTTGCAGGATTTAGGCTACTTTTGGATCCATTTTTTTGCTCCTTGTGAATAATGTATTGGTTACATTTAGGGTACAGCACCTTTGAGTTAAAACATGCACCCAATCCTGGGATTATGGGGGTTAATATAAGCTTTGGCATTGGTGAAAGGCCAGTGATTAGTTAGCAGAGTAAACCATCGATGACACTGAGGTCTTGTCCTCTGCTATTTTTTCTCTTTTTCTGAGACTTTTGAACATTCTAAAATTAAAAATGTATGAATAGTGGGTGTTTTGGGGGCAGATTTCAGACTCAGTATATTAAATTCAAATACTTTTAGTCCAACAAAAATATATAAATAAAGGATTAAGTATTTTTCCACCAGAACTATATTTCTGGCAGTGTGAAGACTGCTTTGAAACAACAGTTAGTTTAATAAGTAAAATATGAAAATCCAAATAAATAAGAAATTGTAGAGACTTTCTTTTTATGTCTAGTCTTATTGTCCCTACATATTACCATACCGTATCCCCTGGCTGCTGTTGCCTCAAGGTCACAGCGCAGCTAACAAACACATCAGAGAGATGCAACATGACAGGTGTGTTTGCCTGCGTGTTACATCTTGTCATTGACAACACAGGGGATACACAAATGAGAGTCTGGCACAGTCGTGAGGTGTTGGGAAAATAAATGCAATTTCTGTTAAATGGGTCAAAGAAATAGATGAATCCTGCTGAAGTTATTAGCACGAACGTAGCTATCATTTAGCCTGGATGTCCAGGTGTCATGACCATTTTTGTATTAGCTAATGAATTCAGTTTTCCCTTGAGCAACGGGATTCTTTTTACAATATCCTGTTCATGCTCATAATGACCAATTGCTTTAACTGAGATAACATTTGCCCCCCCGGGGATCTTCAATACGTGTTAAGAGGAAAAAAGTTTCCATATACCTTTGTGTGTGTGTGTGTGTGTGTGTGTGTGTGTGTGTGTGTGTGTGTATTGGCGTATGTGCGCAGTTTATGTCCATTAGAGTGTGAGACTGTAGCAGAGGAGGAAAAACCCCTCCAGTCAGAGTTTTTTGCTGCTCCCTAATAGTGCCTCTGTGACAAAGATGAGTGGCGGTGAGCAATAACCAGCAGGTCAATAAGAATTAAGGCTGAAGAGAAAGAGAGGAAGTGGAGATACAGAGCTGTTAAAAAAAGTAAAAGAAGAAGTGGCACATGGAGGAGGGGCTGAGCAGTAAAGCTCATCATTTTAAGTCCATCAAAAATAACTGCCCATTCAGAGCAATTGCTGCTAGTTTGCTCCTGCTTCTGTTTCTCTCTTTCCCTCTTAAATGTGACTGAGAGGCATCATGACTCAGATTATTGTGCTCTTTTTCTTAAAGCTTCAAATACGCACTTTCATGCTTTTGTACATAGACCCTTTTATTCTCATCTTCACACCTACAATCTGCTGTTTATGTCTCTGTGTGTGTCTGCTTTAATTATGTAACTTTATATACTGTACCACACAGGCCAGACACACACCTCCTATCTTTCCAGCCATCAAAGATTCCTCTCCTACATCTCTGTCTCTTGGTGACCTTGCATATTAATTATTCACTTTGTATGAATGTTGCCCCCGCTGGAACATTTTCCTTCATTAATTCCAATATGTGCAGTGCTGTGGGCCTGACAACTCATTTACACTCTCAACACTGAAAGAAAAAAGCATTTTTTTCTTTCTGCTGTTTATCATAAACTCTATCTGTATTCTGGATGTTCTCTTCAATCTGTCATTTTTTTTTTTTTTACACTTTTGCACCTTTTCTTCTGTTTCTTCTATCTTAGCCCTTTGTAATATCACCTTTCTTCACAACTATATTTCATACATATCTGTGCCTCTTCTCTCCTTTTGTTATGGTCATCGGTCCTGCAGAAAAAAAAAGTATATCAAAAAGATTCTAGGAATGTTTTAAGTGTCCATTACTTTTAGATGACCGGTGAACCGGTTGCCAAATTCCCATTACCTATGTCTTACTCAGCTAAAGCCTTATCTTCACTCTCCTTTCTCTTCCCTCGGGCTGGGCTACCTCAATATCAGAGAAAGCACAGTGAGGACAGTTCTGAATGCTCACCCAAAACCCTAAATACCTGAACACTATTTGAGGCTCAGCAAACCAAGCAATCACAGCATTTACTGAACATTTACAGGGGTGACACAAAGTTCCTGGGGGATTTGAATAAAGTTTTCAGTATTTTCTCACAGCTATCAGAGGGTTCAGTGTATAATTAATCCTTTTTTCACCCTTTTTAAACTTCACACTGCCACATTGCAAAATGCATATTCAATGTGCATCACCTGCTGTGACTGGTTGGCAGCAAACATGAATCTTGACTCCATTAGCTGAGAGACAATTAATCAGCTGGCAGTACTGTATCTGCATATTATTGTTCTGGAGGTTTTCCATAATGTTAATGTTAGGTCAGAGTGAATTGTGCTACTACCATGCAAATGATGGTGCAGATTCTGCCTGTTAAAGATCTTGCATTTTGAATTAGACAAGAAGAAGAAGAAGAACTTTATTGATCCCTGTGGGGAAACTGATCCTCTGCATTTGACCCATCCTATACACACTAGGAGCAGTGGGCAGCCGCAGTGCAGCGCCCGGGGACCAGCTCCTGTTCTTTTACCAGTTCCTAGGTCAGGGAGCACTGACAGGAGTATTAAAGGTGCAGTGCAGTTGATTGCAGTCTGCAACCTCACTTCTAGATGCCACTAAATCCTACACACTGGTCTTTTAACCCTAACATGCTGTACATGTCTCTGTTGGTGGGAGATAACCGGAGCACCTGGCAGAAACCCACACAAACACAGAGAAAACATGCAAACTCCACACAGACCTGGGATGGCTGGGTTCAAACCCAGGACCTTCATGCTGTGAGGGAACAGTGCTAACCACTGAGCCACCCACCGTGCTGCCCACAAGCTGGAATAATGGAAGTTTTTCCCATTTATCCATTGGAAATCTTCATCATACACCAATTTAATTTTTATTCTCATAAGACACTGTACCTTCTGCTGCAATATTTTTCTTTATCCCCATAGAGGGTTTGAGCCAGAGCATGGCACTGCGACAATGATCCCCTTAAAACATACAGTAAAATGCTCTATTACTACAACCTTCTGGGCCCCATCTGATACCATAAAGGGAGGATCACTGCTGTTAGCAGGCTTCCCATTTTTAGATTTTATAAACTGGAACTACACTGAATGAATTGTTGGCTGTTACCTATAGTAAATGTGCACTGCAATCAGGTGTCTAGTTATCAAGTTAGCTAGGATTGCATCTTTTTGCAGTTCATAAAGTCCAAGAGTGATTGACTGAAAGAGTGATGAGTCTTTCAGTCAATAAATGGCCTGTGACTGTGTATATAATTTTCCAGCCCTGTATGTTGAAGCAAGTCAGCAGCCAAAACACTCCTACTGTATTAACCAACAGCTAATGCTAGAAGGCAGAAAACAACAACCGTAATCCCTCAGTTATACTTTTAAGCACATCACATCAATACCTTAATCAGAGCTGAGCAGCAGCTTGTTCTGTAAATCTGTGAAATTATAACATTATCCAAAGGGGGGATTGAGAAGTGTTAACAGGATTGTTTGAATAACATCTTCAATTTACCAACATTTCTCATTATTACCAGAAGTTGGCAACTGCATATCAGTCATCACTAAATATAATGCCACTTTAAATATAATAATTACAATAATAAAAAAGTAATTTGAAATATCCCAGTAATGCAGGTATTATCACTAAAATATCAGCTACAGTAAATTGGTCTGGTTACAGATGATTTTTTAACTTCCTTGCTGTTGACCTGTTGAAAAATACTAATTTAAATATTTGTCAGTGGCACATCAAACATTGCTGAAATAAACTGCTCATAGCTTCAATACATCCCCGCCTCTATATATATAGTAGAAAAGACATTCATCAGACTTGGTCAAGTGCTCACACACGCGTATGGAAACACACCTTCTCTCTAGTGTGCAGAAGCTTACACGCACATACCCATAGATGACAGTTTAATTGCAAGATTGGCTGAAAACATATGGAACTGGAAATACAGGGGTCTATTAGTGTATCCTTTGTAATGGATATCAGGAATAGAAAAGGGAATTAGGCCTAGGCCTTGCTACTGACAGAGCATTAGAATAATCCCTGCTACTTAGGACAACAGTCAGATACTAAATACACCAAATCCACTTCCCCTGCTCACAGAGCAAAAGCAAACTAATGAACGAGGCGCCTTTGCATATTCACCATTATAACTGAAGTCAGACAGAGACCATTTATTTTTATGAAGCACCATAAAGCACAGCAGCACCATCCGCGTGCTTTGCCAAACAAACACATAAAGGCAAACAATATTGGAGCGGACGTGCGTGTGCGCTGACACAAGTACGCACATCCCACACACATTTTTTTTTTTTAATTATTTTGAATCCTACACCCTTTGAATCCTAACAAGGCTGAGAATTACTGAGTTGTTAAGTTCAAAACATAATACTGGAGTGCGGAGAAAATAAGCCACAACACATAGAGGCTGAGAGAAAAATAGAGGGAAGACACAATAAAAGATAGATCAGGTTAAACCCCCTACCAGCTACGATGGACAATATACCCAAGAGTAAGTGTCATCTTTAATTTCTCCTAACCGCCTTGCCATTTCATTCCACATATTTCATTATAATTTGCAGACCCTTCAATATCTATGCGTGATGGGGGGCTACATTCTATTTGCTGAGATCGAGAGGTTATTGAGAAATCCCCATGCTGACCTTTTAGTTTGGAGGATATGAGTACCTAAGAATGTAGCAAGATCATGCAAGCAGAAATTTAATGTCAAACCCAGGTGGCTAAATGGCAATATTGATACACTGGGTAATGGTTATATCAATACTATCATCTGTAATTGGTGTAACCTGATGGACTGCATGCCAGCTGGAGGGTTTGGTGGTGCTATATTATCTATGAATAAGGTGCTGATAAGGATGTGTGATAGACAACGTGTCTATAGGCAGGGAGGAAGGGCATAGAAAGTATATTATGGCCTTGTTGCTACAAGGTTTCAAGGAGGCCAACTATAATTTCATGTTTATGGTACTTTTTGTATGGTCTTTCTTTGGCTACTTTTTCAGTGCGAAATAATAAAAATAAAAGTAACCCTTTAAAACGAATCACATTAGAAGTCCCCTATGAATATTACCAAAGGAAAGGTGGAGGAAATGGACCTCAAAATGTCTCTGCTATTGAGGGTCAGCCAATTTTTTTTATTTGTGAGGCAGTTGTATTTTACCCATGGTGTAAAATAATTATTGCGGCTCTAAAATCACGAAAGGCAACTTTAATGTAATATATGAGGTCATTCTGTTTCATCGCTGAGCACATTTTAACCAAACTCATGCTATGAAATATTACTGTGGTTGAACAACACCTATGCAGGATTTATACAGGGTGATATTTCCTCTTATTTCCCTGATCTATCAACTTACACTTGACTCCATACATTGCCATTTTTCCTCACCAATGTCTCATTTGTTACTTTTTACAACAGGAAATAACTTTTTTTAAACCAATGACCAAAAATGTAACAATACATACAATCTGTCAATCAATCATTAAGTTGGCCGCAGCAATGAATCCATATTTTATTATATAATAAACACTGCTTACTTGAAGAAGTGATGGACAAAAAATTAATCATCAACAGTTTTGATAATAACTTTAAATTGTAAATTGAATTGAATGAATTTTTATACTCAACCAACAACCTAAATGACGAAAATAATTATGACATCATTATATCACAGCCTTTATAAAACACACACACAGGTATGAAATACACATTCTCTAACACTGAAACAAACAAGCCACCCACATTTGTTTCCCACAATAGATCACACACACGTACTGTACTATTCGTGCCTGCACACACACACATATGGAGTTGTTCTTTTAAATAATGGCTTTGTGTCAGCGTATAACGGATGTCTCTTAACAGTCCCATTTATTCCCATCTCCAGCTAGCCTATGCCTGTCCAAACAACAGCACGAAACAAAGGATGGAAAACAACAGAGGGGAGACAAACACATCAATCTGGCACCAAACCACACACACACACACACACACACACACACACACACACAATCACATCAAACATATTCGCCACACAGACAGATAGCCTAATAGAGAGCATGGAGACATAGTTATTCAAGATTTTAACTCATACATAGTCATGGACACATATGGGTGAAGGATATGGAATAGAAAGTGAAAAAAAAACAAAACAAAACTAACCACTCTTCACAAACAACTTGAGGACAATCTACAATCAGCGCATGTAAAAACACACCCATACAGAGCATGGAATACAAAGACACACACAGCCTCTCTGTACCAAACTCTTTCCATTTTCAGTCTTTCTTTCTTGAGGCCGATGGAAGACATGTAAGAAACCGGAGTACAGATCAATCAGCTGTCAGAGCGCTGTGCCTCTGAGGTGGAGAGGGCCCCTCGGAGATGAAGTAAGTCTGATACAGAGAGGGGATCTTTGATTGGAGCCAAAGCGTAATGGGGCTCCGCACTGAGAGTGGAATGGGCTGCAGTATCGCTCCAGCCTCGGGGATCACAGCGCTGGATATTTGATAGAGGCACACACTGCCATTTTATCTGCGTGCGCTCACCTGCGTGTTTCAGGGAAGAAATAAAGAGATCAGCCTCCTCTCAAAACACACACACACACACACACACACACACACACACACACACACATACACACAAGCCAGCTACAAGCACATGCTCACACTCTCTGTTGTCTCATCTCATACTCTGGTTATACTGAACACATGAGCTCCTACAAAGATGCAAATGAGCTACTTTTATTTTTATACGTTTGTCATTACATTCATTGCACTTAATATTGTTTCTCTGCTGTGTTCTCTCCATCTCACTGAAATGCGCTGTCTAAATGCTTATTGATATTACATACCCGCATTAAGTATTGCACAAACACCCCCTCTGTTTTCTTAGTAAACTGTTGAATGCCGCAACAGAATTCAAATACAGCGAACCACAGACAATCAACAGTAGAACAAATAAAACTCAAATACACACAAATAAATGTACGTGTTTAACTATTACAACAACAATGTGTTCCACTAACGTGAATAAGCTTATGCTAAACCCTGCCTGTGCCTGTGTGGCAGCCATTGATTAAAGGCCCTTGTTAGCATGTACGGCCCGTCATATGTTTCTGTTGTGTCATTGATAAGGGCTTTGTATTCACACTCGCTGAAGGGAGTCAGCTAATTAAAAACCAGTGACAGCCAGATTCAAGGAACAAAGGCATTGGTCCCACTGTCTCAGATTTGCATACGCATTAATTGTTGTTCTTCTTTTCATCTGGAAGTTTGTACAGTAAGGCTTACACACTCAAGGAGTGACTGGAAGTTTCTCCAGCAAGCTGGTGTTATTACAGAAGTGTGAATATGCTTTTTAACTCCTTCTTGATCAGCACTGATCAGTGTAGCTACAGTATGTTATAGTGATAACACACAGAATCAATTATATGAATATAATATGAACTCTTTCGATGCTGAAGCTACATCTGGTGGAACCTATGAAGAGGTAAAATATTTTTGTAGCTTATCAGTGAAAACGTGTACAATGTACTGCATATACTGTGGAAAGACATAAGTCCTTTACAAAGAAGGAGACTTCTTCATTTTAAAGGGCTGAAACAATTACAAGATTACTCGTAATTTGAATAGTAAAAATCCTAAATTCTAATTCCTCTGCTTTAAAGCTTAGTTTCATCATGGAACTACTATACACTGTTTATTGGAGGCACTAGTTGAACATGGACTTCAGTGAAGAGAAAAGAGTGTGAAACAAAGACAGGGGCAGTGAAAAAACACAAGCTATTAAATTTAAATTTGACTGCTTCTGTGCTAGCTGCTGGGCCATGCTACCTTCAAATCTAATTAAATCTAATTTAGTATTTAAAGTCTGTGTAAATCAATAATAAATATGTGTTCTTAGTTTGTCACACCACAGAAAAATGTGTAATTAACCACCTAGCCAAATTTGAATGATTAAAAAAAAACATAAAAAATTGTGGAAAAATAAGCAGTACTAGAACAACACTCATAACAAATTCTCCTAAAAAATACACAATATAAAATAGGCCTTGTTTGTGGGTGTAAGGCAAGCAGTATGGATGTTATTTTAAAAATAAAGTAACATTAGGAGCCACTGTTCGGCACATATTTTGTTGGTAAATGTGAACTTGTTTCTGTAAAAATGTAATTTAAGTGACTAGTTAACAAGTGATCCATCACCTATCATTGTTATATTAAATTGTCCTTTTTTTCAATGGAGTTCGGTTCAGTTAATGTTACTCACTTCTCTGCTGAAAAGCGGCTTCATTGTGACAGTCACCCTTAGAGCAATTGCTTCTCATGCTGCGCTTTCTGGTGAAGTGCTGCCCAGCAAATGCTCTCCCTCTGGCCGGGGACCTCCCAGCTGCACAGCTGGTGCTGAAGCTGAAGACGTGGCTGGTGTTGGCCGCTGCAAGTGCTGCGTCCGTTGACTCTACTCATCCTCCCAGCCGAACAGCCTGTGCTGAAGCCGAAGCTGCTGGCGGATCCACCTGTCAACGGACGCTTCAGCTGGGTTTAAAATAACTCCTTGAGCACTAACGTTTCCCGAAAATCAAATTTTATTTTCAACGACGATTTTGGCTGCCAACAATTATGAAAACAAGATACTCAAGATAAAATTATTTTTGTGCTGCATTCCGTGTTGCAATAACGATCTAATTTTGTGTTGTGTTTTAAGTCTAGCACACCCCTTTCCTTTACAGCGGAATTGGTAATTGTTCATTTTAAAGTGACTAGTTCCTCATAATATCTATATTTTTTTATTTTACATTTGAAACAATGACTTAAAAGCATTCTTAGCCAAATACTTGTACTTAATTTTCAGACAAATCAGTAGTCAGTAGTAGATTTTTTTTTTCTTTCTAAGCTATTATGTAGTCTAAAAAGTATTCTGTGGGTTTCTTTTAATAAAGTGAAACTTTGTATTGTAACTACAGGAGAAGTTGGGGCAGAAGGAAAATATGGGTTTTTATTAGAGATCCCAGCATTTGGAAGTAACTTCTGAATTACTAAAGTTAATCAACAACCTAATCAACCTTTGCAGATATATTTAGGTAATTTTGTTCTATGGGGCAGTAAAAACTTTACTTATTGCCCCTTTAATAGCCAGTATTAAAAGAAATGAGAAATAATGTTGCATAAAACAGTCGTTTAGTGTTAATCTGACTGGCAGCCACCTCACTGTAGAGACATATGCTTGCCACTCTAATTAAACCATATGCAGCAGGGCATGAGTATGTGCAGTAGAGCACCTCAGTGTGCAGCCAAGCGTTAGCACAGAGGGGACTTCTGCAGGTTATAGAGGTGAAAGAGCCATTTTCCTCCCTCCTTCTCCCACTGCCAAACAGGGAAGCCACTTATTAGAGGATCCTAAGCTGTCAGCAGAATTGCACAATGCAGGCACATATTCTGTCGCAGCAGCCACACACACACACACACACACACTTTTCCAAGTGTACTTTTTCATATATATACCTCTGTGTGTAACTAAGTTTAGGAACACAGTTCTGTTCCCATGCTTATTTACATATCTTACAATATCTCCAAGTGTTCTGCTCCACAACTTCAACTGCTCAGATGTAATTAGCAATGGGTAGCAACACATATTACTTAATGCAGGGATGAGGACACATGTTGCACATCAGAGAGGAAGAGACTGTGATACGAGGATTGGGATACTGTGTTTTTTAGTCTTTTTCATTTTTTATCAGTAAACTGCAGCTGAGCAAAGGAATAGACACTAGTAATGCAAGACAACCTCGTGCAAGACACCAGCAATGAAAGAAATGGAACCCTGTAAACAAGAATGGATACAGAAATTCCTTTTAAGACACCAGGTGAATCGCACAAATCTACTGGCTACTTAAATGTAGTACAATCTGAAGATTTTCCTTTGGTTCAGAGCTTTCCAGTACTTAAAAATACCTCCACCTGAGTTTCATTCAATAATGCCCAAAACATTTACAGAAATGCTTTTTTAAAAATTTAAACTACATTGCTTCTTTTGCCAGAACCACTGGAACTAAAGAGGTGATGCATCAAATTGTCACGCCTCAGTTACTGGCTGAACCGCAATATTGGGGCCATCCCTACACATGCAGTTGTCAGTGAGTGAGTGAGTGAGTGAGTGAGTGAGTGAGTGAGTGAATGAGTGAGTGAGTGAGTGAGTGAATGAGTGAGTGAGTGAGTGATGAAGTTGCACCTTTGGAGTGTTGGCGTTTCCCTGTTGGTTGTTGCTCTTTCAAAATGAATCAGCAGTTTTCTATTATGCCATCAGAGGATGTTTACAGTGCTCACAGCCAAATTCACATGGATTATGTATTACGTGGGGACCTCGGTGAGAGGAGATTTATGTGGGAAAACATAAAAAATATCATTTTAAAAGGTAATAGTAATCAGTAGGATTCAGATTCAGTTTGGAGACAGGACATATATCTAACTGGTGGAATTGGTAAAAAGCCCATCAGAATGGACCAACTACTGTGTGTCTGGCTTGACTTGGCACATCATCGATCATGAATGTTTATGGGAGAGAATCTGGTGAGGCATTATGTTCGTGTAACTACACTTGCAACTCCTGTTGGTTTCCAAATGGACCTGTGCCAAAGGAGATGGGATCACTGGGATCACTGGGATCACAGTCTCAGCTGGTGACTCCATGTGTATCAGTGAAAGCGCATGGCTGTCTACACCAGGTCAACACTGGGGGTTACCAGGGACAAGGAGCAGAGTGCATTGGTAACTGGCCATTCCAAATTGAGATAAAAAATGAGAACAAAATAAAAAATTCCAAATTGGCCCGAGTTGTTCAAAGGCAGTTCTGGTGGTATGGAGACCATGCCATGTAATGTGCCAGGTAAACCATAGGAATAAGATCCTAACTGTCTACTAGACAACCATACAACTGTAAGCCTGTCAAGAGATTTTTTTTCCAAGGATAAAAAAATGAAACAAGAATAAAAGTTATAAAAATGAGGGGGAAAAAATTGGCATGACATTAAATTATTTCAAGGTAATAACATTTTTAATTTCAAACACTTGTTGTTTGCCAACATTTGGGGGCACCAATAGTCAGCATAATTACCTAAAGCCACTTTAAAGGATAGCATCACTCATCTGTGTTTTCCTTCTTTTCCTTTGTTCCTAGTTGTTTCTGTACATAGTCCGCTTAGCTCAAGCTGTCTAGACTCCTTTGGGGATAAGCTATTTACTGTCATTTGTTCATGTAAAGTATAGAGAAAAAAGACACACTGACTTTAAAATTGCCTGGACTAGATAATCCATCACAGTAAACCTGAAGACTTAATTTGTTTTTTTGCCAAGGTTTCTGTCTGTTTTATCATCACTCCATTGTGCCTGCGTTGAGTATATTCATATTGGTGTGCACATTACATTATTCTCTGCTTCCTGTCAATCACCTGACAGCCTCCTCCTGGAGAGAATACATTAGAACACTGAAGAAACTTTGTCACACCAAAATATTTGTATTTGCAATGTCTTGATTAGTAAAGGCAGGGGTATACCTCAAGCTTGGTTTGACACTGTGAAATGCATATTTTCCCAGTGACGAACAATGTTAAATGTAATATTGCTTGTGACATTCACCACAGAATGAAAGCCTGAAAAGAATGGGTTGGTATAAGATCTCATTGCATACATTCCATTAATATCAATATTCAGAATTTTAGATGGTTATCATAACTCTGTGTAATATTTGTCTTAAAAGTAGAGAACAGAAGTCATCTGACAGTTTTTGGAAGGAAAGTAAATGGAAAGGTGCCAGACATTGTTTCCCATCCCATCATCAGTGTTAATGTCTGGTAAGAGTACAACAGTGGTCACCAGTATTACACAGCAAACCTGCTCCATGGCAGAGGAAAAAGTATTCCTATGTTTTACTTAAGTAAAAGTAGCAATGGTACAGTATATAATGAGTGGACTCTGTAGTGTGATATTTTTATATACTGTTAGTATTGATTTGCTACGACATATGCAATGAAATGTAAGTAGCACTTTAAAGTTGTAGCTGGTGGAAAAAAGTGTAGTCATACTGTTTCGTAGTTCAATCTAAAATAATGCATCATACTTTATAAAGTGATCATATACTGTATTTCTACACCTGACTAGAGGTCCAATCAGCCAGTCATTAAAAACTCCTGTGTGTGTATGCAAAGCAAAATAAATGGTAACTATAGCAGCAAAATAAATGTGGAGTAAAAAAGTATAAAATTTGCCCTCTGAAATTTATTGAACTAGAAGTATTAAGGCAACTCCAATTCAGAAGTGAACAGTATGTTCATCTGCATTTTTAATAACCGGTCTGCTTCCAAGTTCTCATCTATTTTCTCTGATTTATATAATAGCCCTATTCAACCCTCTAACATTAATGATTTGGTCAATAATTTCAGCAACCTGTGTTCCTTGGTGTTAGATTCCATTGTACCTATTACAACCACATCACAAGCAGCCACCAACTCATTTCTGTGGATAAATGATGCTATCTGTAGCTGGAAGCACGACTGCAGGAGGGCTGAACGCAGATGGAAAAAGACAAAACTTAATGTTCATTTTCTACAAATGAAAGAGCTTTTTGCTCAATCAAAAAATCAAGGATGCAAGAATAGCTTACTTCTAGGACTTAATTACTACTAATAGTCACAATCCCCAAGCTCTGTTTAGCACAATCAATCAGCTTGTACAACCTGCTCCCGCTGTTATCTCTGCCATCTCACCTGAAGATTGTGAATTGTATTTATCATTTGTTGCCAACAAGATCAATAGAATCATATCCAACATTGTGCCCCCATGCTCTGCTTTTGATCCATCTAGTAGTGTTTTAAATTTACTGACCCATTTTGCCCCCATTACCATGCAAAACCTCATAGAGACAATTTCTCATCTGCACCTGTCTACCTGCCATCTTGATATCTTACCCCTCAGATTCTTTAAAGAGATCCTACCTGTCATAAACCCCGCTTTATTCACTATTATAAACATGTCCCTCACCTCTGGTTATGTCCCTGATCAATTTAAGACAGCCAGTGTCCAGTGTTCTAAAAAAAACCCAGCTTTGATCCATCCGTTTTGAAAAATATTAGACCCATCACAAAATTAATTTCATTTCCAAAAATGGAAAAACTTGTCACTGAGCTGCTTCTTCAAGTTGTTGTAGGGAATAATATCTTTGATAAATTTCAATCTGGTTTTCGCCGAAACCACAGTACTGAAACTGCTCTGTCTTACTTGACATGAGCGCTGCCTTTGATACCATTGATCATTCCATCTTCATAAATCGTCTAAATAAAATGCATTGGTATCTCTCTCATGGAAAGCTCTGGAGTGGTTTGTGTCATATTTGTCAAATAGACGTTTTTGGGTCTCTATGGGTATGTGTTCAAGGGTCAATCCTTGGTCCTGTTCTTTTCTCTCCATATATGCTTCCCTTGGGTCAGATAATCAGTCACTTTTGTTGTATATCCTACCATTGTTACGCAGACGACACTCAGCTATATTTTTCAGTAAAATCAGATGATTTTAGCAACCTAGACACTCTCCACAACTGTTTAGCCATGATAAAGGACCAGATGTCTCTCAACTTCCTCCAACTAAATTCTGACAAAACTGAGCTTCTCTTTTTTGGCTCTGAAAATACTACACATGGCATCATTCAGCATATTGGCCCATTTGTCTCCTATGTCAAAACTAACACTAGGAATCTTGGTGTTATATTGGACCCTAAATTGAAATTTGAACACCATGTCAGCAAATTGGTTCAATCCTATTTTTTTTTTCAACTTAGGAACATTGCAAAAATCAGACCATTATTAGTTGCCTCTGACTTAGAACATATCATTCATGGCTTCATTTTTTCCCACCTTAACTACTGCAATTCCCTTTTCACCTGCCTTAGTCACACTGTCCTGGCACATCTTCAGCTTGTATGAAATGCAGCAGCTAGGCTATTAACTCGGACTGGCTGTAGATCTCACATAACTCCTATTTTATCCTCACTGCACTGGCTGCCAGTGAAGTTCAGGATCGATTTTAAGATTCTTTTAATCACTTATAAGGCCCTACATGGTTTAGCTCTGGCCTACATTTCTGAGCTGCTAAGCCCTTACACTACTGAGCGGTCATTTAGGTCATCCAACCAAAACCTGTTGGCCATACCACGTGCCAAACTAAAAAAGAAAGGCAACTGCACTTTTGCTGCGCTGGCACCCAGACTTTGGAACAATCTCCCCTCCCATTAGATTAACTGAGTCTGTTGACTGTTTTAAGCAACATTTAAAAACCCACTTTTTTAGGGTGGCCTTTCCATAACTTTCGACAACTTAAATGTGTACTCTGGGTGGTGACTGGTTGCTGTATGCTTTCTGTGTTCATATGTGCATGTTATGTCTATATGTATTTCTTAATTTTTTTTTTCTCCTACTTATCTTGTTCTCTTTTTCTTTCAGTGCGGATGTTGATGTAAAGCACTCTGTAACCTGTGTTAAAAAATGTGCTATATAAATAAAGTTGAACTTACTTACTTTAGTTGCATAACATGAAAATACTTAGTAAAATACATTGTGAAGAGCAAGTACTTGAAAATCATATTTAAGTACAGTATATTAGACAGCATCCTACTGAACTGCATCAACCTAAAGCATTAGTAAACTTCCAAAAGAAGCCACAGAGGTCAAGACTGTGGACATGGTGTGGTGTATTTTATGGTGCCCTTTTAAAACACAATTTTAAATAAGGTGCCAAGTAATCTAATCTAGTATTTTATTCAATTTTTCTTTGTGGCTGTTATTACCTATTTAGACGCCCCACCATGTCCTTCTTTTCTTTAACACTTCCATAATGCTTTGACAGCACTGAATTATGAGCCAAACATCCTGAGAGCCCCCCCTCAGCCAGAGCTGCTTAATCAAACACTCAGTGGGAACTGCTCAGCACTTGGGCTGATTTAGTAGCCCATAGCTTTTGGGTGTTAGAGTTCAGCGTCACATCATTACTTTTTTACACTTTACATTGATTTGTTTAGTAGGGTAACTGGCCTTCTTGTGGTCTGCAAGGGGATAAAATAAACACTTGAAGAGAGTGCAGTCAATCACACTTCTCATGGACAATAGACTCTGTGGTGGGATGGATAGAACATGGAAGGCATTACCAAAAAGGGAAGAAGAACAGCCACCAGGAGCTTCCATCACAGGGACAATATCTTCTTCCATTCCCTAATGTAGAGTACCTTAACCTGTAAGGGTTGTGGTATTTTCTGTCTGGGCAATTTTACACTGTGGCATTTTCTTTGCCCCAGACCTGGCATCATTTCCAAAAACCTTTAATCATAGCTTAAGTGGGCAAAGAGGCAGCGACATTCCTGAATAATGCATATCACTGTATATGACTGTTTTACACTAGGTGAACAAGCCAACACAAAAAGATATTGGTAATTCACTGGAAGGAATTCCGACACACTATAGCACCTAAACAGCATTGTATTCACATTATAATGTGGGTCTTGCATACATGCAACAGTATGTGAATGCACCAACATCAGTCTGGGCTTTGACTGCATTATCCAGCAACAACAGTGTATCTTAAATAAAACTGGGCTTCACAGATGCCAAGTCTCATACAAGCACTGACTAATCTACCTGGAACAGTCATCACACATGGGAATACACCGAACATGGCATCCATACAGGAGACCCATCTGTGAATGATGAAAACCAACTACATGAGCCACACTTGTGACAGCCTGGAAATCAATTCATTGATCCATATGTGAAAGAAGCTTAACACAAAAAGAAAGAAAAAAAACAAAACAAAATGAAAACAAACAATGCTAAATCACAAGTGCGTCAATCAAGATTTTTGGCATTAAACATATTGAATTCTGAAGTTCAGTCTTTATATCATGTCCACTTTTGATTCCTCCTCACAGCGTACCTTGCCATCCTTCCAGTGTGAGCGGATGAAAGGTGTGTCCAATCAGCTCATGGCATAATCATTCCAGAGCGCCATGAAAAATGGATTGCGGGTTTACGGATGGGAGATTGTGAGAATGGTGGAGGACGATGTGTGTGTGTTTGTGTGTGTGTGTGAGTATGTGTGAAAGGAATACGCAGTACTGCATGCAGGTTTGGTTCCCTGGACAACGGCAATCAATAAAGCATTAAAACGATCACAGGAAGGGGAACAAGATGTTGCAGCCATCTGGAACTGGTTATGGTATTAATCCATTTGGGAAGGCCTGATCCCCACATACATCAACTACAAACACAATAGATTCAATAGAACAACATGTCTCAAGTCCCCACTGCAGAGGAAATGGCACAAATGATATTGTTGTTGTTATAATCCTTTGGAGAACTACTGTACATTTGCTGTCAGTTGACATTGTAGCCAGTAGAGAATGAACACACCCTGTAGTCTGAAGAGGCCACAATGGGTTGTTTTTTTTGTTGTTGTTGTTTGTCTTTGGTGGGGTTTTTCTCCAATGTTATAAGCATATGTGTAGGCTTGCTAATACATGATAATTTAGCTGAATTACTACCTGATCACCATCCTGCACCTCCTCTTTCACTGATATATTCAAGGTGATTTCAAGATACAAAGATGTTAAGTTCAATAACTCCTCCATGCATGTCCCTTCCATGTTCAAACATTAGAAAAGGCTACAATACACCACTTAGTGCAATATGACAGTGTTAATTTTGTCAATGAAATATATGGCTAAAAATTCTCATCAATGACCTTTTTTAAGGTCTAAGGACTAAGATGAGACGATGATGAGACAGCGCCAACGTCATTAAACTCTATTTATTACTATTTATTTTTATTTTTTTAATGCAAGTAGATTGCAAGTAGTGTGTGTACAGTATTTCCGTTGTTCAGAACAGAAAGGTAAGTTTGTCATGTTCTTTCGGCAACCAAAATATTGGTTTCATAACGTTTTATTGGCTGTACAGCTCTCACTGTTTCATAATAGTTTTAAAGAGAGTATTAGGCCCCAGTTGTTGAATCATGTCAGTTCAAAATAAATATGCAAATCAGAACACGTTCCACGTCTGGGTGTATTCCTTAAATTGATGCCATCAGACCAGACACTTTCTGCAAAGCTCCATTTTTAATCATTCAACCTGTGTTTTTCTTCAGATAATTTTAAGATACAATCTTATGTGAAATAAGTTTGACTAAAATGATTGACTGATGAAAAATGATTGGTTTTGGCTAGACTAGATTGACTGAAATGTTCAAATAGTTCGGTATATCTTTGACTAAGGTAAAACTAAAATGCCCAGACTTTTAGTCAACTAAAACTTGGCTTAAGAAAAAAAGGATGAGGTTGACTAAATATGATAAAAAAAAAAAAAAGTAACAAGTACATTTGGCACAGGACTAAGACTAAGACATCAAGGGGTGGGCTATTGCCTAGCAGGGGATGTGGAGGTAAACAGCTGGTCTAATGTAGGTATGTGCAGTGTGTGATCCAGAATTGCCTAGGAGGGGATCAAAAGGGAAGGATATCTGAAGGACCCTAAATGATACCATTGACAGCTTTCAGTCTCCCGCGGGCAGCTGAGCTAACATTATATTTTCACAGCCTGACAAGACAACCTGCTCCTCAGCCCTAAATGGTTATATATGTGTGTGTGTGTATATATATATATATATATATATATATATATATGCCTAAATGCTACTACTTATATGCTTAGAAGTTAAACTGGGAGATTTTGACTTCTGTTTACTGCCCGCCAGTGTTAAGTGTTGAATAGTTTCTGCTGTCTAATTAGTTGCTAGCCCTGATCTGTGACCCGTATACTCTGTATTACTGTTCTGACATGTTGGAATGTTGAAAAACAATATTCTCACTGGATAGTAAGAAATCTTCGTGACTTTAAAACTGGAAAAGAAAACTACATCAGGCACATGAAAAGTACCAAATAACATGATTTATTCAGACAGAGAAAACTCACTTTAATTTCAGTGATTATAAATCTAGTGAAATCATTTTTAATCACTTCAACCTTTTTTCCCCCAATTTTAAAAATCACTGAGAAGATCAAGTTCTTACCATTCACTGAGTTCATATTTCAATATGCCTCGATAAAAAACTTTATAGGAGGAATAGTGACTGAAATGTGAAAAGTACTGGAGAAAGTCATGCAGGACAGTGTAAGTGATATGTAGCATACAGTTCTTGATCAGGGCTGGCTAGCAGCTAATTCTGGAAATGCAACCATCTTCAAACAAAACAATGGCATAAATAGCATACTGAGGAAAATGCCACGATATATGTATAGGGCTGGAATATTTAAAGTGCAGTCACATAACATGAATTGTGAAAAAAATCTAAAAAATGATTACCTTGATTACAGCACTGATTCTGCCCAGGTAGTGGAAAATTCTATGTTTTAAGAGGGTTTTTGATACTCACTGTTTCATTTTAAAGCTGCATTAATCAATTTTGTTTTTGTTCCACTGCCACACAGTAGCCCAAAAAATTAATAAATAAATTAATTCATTCATTCATTTAAAAAAATAAAAATAAAAAAACAACAAACACTACATCAAGATAGTAATAGAAGTATTTATCTTGTTTATTTGTGAGCTATACCCATGTGCAATGTGTTGGTACTTTATAGCCAACAAGATAAAGCAACAGGTCCCTTTTACTTTTAGTAACAACGATGCAAAGTTTTTGCATCATGTTGAGTAGTGCTGAGGGCAAAAAAATAGAACATCTGAACCTTGAATGCTGCAAGTCAAAAACCTGTTAACCTGTACAGTAGGTAAAGAGACAAGGTTGTGATAGAGAGAAGAGAGAGTGAAAGGTTGTTGAAGAGGCAGGATTTTCAGGATAATGGCCTGTACTTCTACTTTTGGAAGAAAATATTCAGTATGATAGAAAAAACTGGTAACCTCTCTCCAAACTACTTTTGCGTTTTTCTCCCTCTCTTTGCTGCCTGGCATTAATAGCGATTGGTGTGTGCTGGTGGGTTGTACTGGTCGGTAAACAAGCCAACAGCCACTCCTGCCTGGCTCTGGAGCACTCCATTAGGGAGCCAAGTGCATTCTGTTTTTTACACACTGGATGCACAAATATAATAAAGCCCCATGCAGCGGTTTAGGATGCTGCAGCAGTCTGTTGCAAAATGGAGGAGATTGAAGATGTATGTGTCCAGGTATTGGGACAGACAGAGATCCCTCCTCACCAAATTACTCCCATCCTATACACTCGTGCGGAACACTCTGTCTAAATATATATGGCTATACACAAACCCATGGGCACACGCATACAATACAAACATAAGCAGGCACTCGCACGCAAACCATTAAATGTCACATCCCGTAGCAGATTATATCAGTGAGCAATTTCGTGCTCTCTGGCATCATCTGGAAGAACAAAACTGGTGGAAAATGAAAGCCATATTGAACGATATGAGAATGGGAATGGTCAGAAAACCTCCATAATAAGGTTTAGAAGAAGCGCATACTAGAGATAAGTAACTAAGTAGAGACTCCCAGAGATGATACTGCTTACTACACAGGTCTGTGAAAAGAAAGAATAAGAATAACATTAATCCATACATTTTATTTTGCAGCATATCTGCTCAAATTATGTTCCAAGTTTAGCTTTTCTATTGAACTACCTCATGTATTACATTAAGTCATGTATCTATTTTAGTTTGATCTTTTTGGGGCTGAAAAAGTTTGCAACTAAGGAAAAGTTTCGCACCTCAAAGTGTGTGGAGCATTGGACCGCTCCATGCTAAGGACAACACAGTCTCACATCAAAATGTGTAATAGCTATGTTGGTCCACAGCACAAAATGTATTAGTTTCACAATAATGACTCTAAAATTGTGAGATGCCGACTTTTTTTTTTGGCTTATTCTTTTCAATTGGCCTGCGTCCACATTATGTGACTGTCAAGTTTCTGTCTGCCAAAAAAAAAAGGCTGAAATTCTTTTTATTCTCAGTGGAAAATGCAATATTTTAAAATATTTTTGATTACATTTCTAGTGAATGCATATGATGTTTAGTTTGTCAGTTATAACTACATTTTTTCCAGGCTTTCTATCGTTGCTATGGTGGTTGCCATGGATGCTGCTATTACTGAAACCACGTAGTTGTCTTTGCGTTGTGTAGTTATCTGAGCTGTTCTGTTATTTGTGTTATTTTATGTAACTGTTTGATGATGTTCTTTCAATAAAAAACATTTCAAAGTGTTGCCCCATGGATGAATTGAATTTGAAATCCAGAATTTGAAGCTTTGCGACTGGCTGACTAGAGGACCCGCCCAGAAGTATTTTCTTCACCGTCACTGTGTTAAGGTTTTCTTTTAATGATATCTTCAACATTTCTCAACACAAAAACACAAAGATGTTCTTGATAACAAAACATTATGGTAGGTTATTGTTAAGGCCATCAGTTTTAATCATTTCTCCCTTGATTCTGAGAAATAAAGATTAATATTAACCTATTGTATTGTTTATCAAGGACACTTTTGTGTCTTTGTGTTGAGAAATGTTAAAGATATCATTAAAAGAAAACCTTAACACTGTGACATAGCATCCGTGGTTGCTAGTCTATAGCAGCCACCATAGCAAAGATAGAGAGCCTGAAAAAATCTTCATATTAACTGACAAACTAATCATTCACATTCACTGAAATGTTATCAAAACGCATTTTAATGCCGAAACTATCTTAAAATATTGCATTTTCCACTGAGAATAAAAGGAATGTCAGCTTTTTTTTTGTTTTGACAGTCATGTGACGTAGACACAGGCCAATAGAAAAGAATAGGCCAAAAAAACATAAACATCTCACAATTTTAGAGCCGTTATTATGAAACTAATACATTTTGTGTTGTGGACCAGTGTAGCTATTACACATTTTGATGTGAGACTGGGTTGCCAAAGAATGTAGAATTAAGAGGAAAGTCTTGCAGTGTGTAGGGTGTTTTATCTGTGAACAAGTCCAGTATTACCACCTGCTTACATGCTTCTCACGCCAACAATCCACATCTGTTAGGTGAGTGTGTCAACATAATCCACACCCGCGCATCTGCCCCCGCACATGTTACATGCTGCACGGTCTTTCTCATTTTTGCCTCATCCTTGGCACTACCTTTAATACCTTTCTCCTCTATTTGTCTCTCCTGTCATTAATGAAAATGTAACAATATAGCTTCCAACAGTTCATCTTCTACATATCACTCCCTGTAGTTCCTATAATGGATAGTACAGGTCAGATATTAGGCTTCTATTATTCTCTCTGTGAACCCTAACTGCACTGTCAGATCTGGGACTTCATCTGCCTAGAGAGACAAGAAAAAATAACAGCGGGATGACAGGAATGACAAACTTAGTCATACCTTTTTTTTTTCTAGTGTGGAGTGAAAGAAAAAAAAAAGTCAGATGATGCTGCCTAAAGCCACTGAGCAAAAATCATTAAGGGAATTCATTTCCACATGAGGGAAAACAGCTTCAAGCTGTGAATAACACAATAACAGTCTCACAAATTCCCAGAGTTAACCCACTACCACATTTGACATACTGTTTGTCTCAGTGCCTCTTTGATCCAACATCACACAGAGGAAGGTGATGGATATCCTATGCAAGGGTAAACACTGGGCCATCACTTTGTTGGGCATTCAGTTCAGCACCACGAAGGGGTTCCAGTCACGCGTGGAGTGGAAGACAAAGGACATCACAAAGATGTGTTGGTGTTTGTGATCGATGCTTACAGTTGCAAAACCAATGGATTCCCCTGCACGGCGAAGCAGACACCAGCACTTCTCTCACTTTCATTTGCGTCACTTATTCTCTGGGTGAGGATAACATATTTTCAATAACACCTGTAGTTACCTGTGCACGTACTTCTCATAGTCCATCTACAGCTGGGGCTTCATCTTTAACTTTGTCATTTGTGACTGAGTATGCGGTGGTGTTGAAAAATTGGCATGTATACACACATACATTTGTGTATGTTCACATACAGACACACACACATACACACACAGAGTACGGCCCCATTGCAGAAATTGATTTGACAAGGAGCGGGTTTGGCCCAGATGAGAATGGCGGTGTTTGAGCACAGCAGGTACAGCACAGAGCAAGGACAGCCGTAAATCAATGGCACTGAGCTGCATGGCATTTTCAAATCCTACTCTACCAGAAACTTTATACAGGTACACGGCTCACCAGGAGTGGCTGGACCACACACACACACACACACATACAGGCATGAATTGTTCATCTTTCTCTAGTGCACACAAACAGGCCCTTGCTGTTTATAACGGCCTTACATGAGGCTTTTACAAGACTTGTATAAGGGCGTAAAAACAGATACATAAAAAGGATTGATATGATATGTATCTTTTCTTTTCATCTTCTGTGATTGGGATAGCACTTATGTATTTTATTGTATGTATAGCCTGTAGTTTAATACAACTATCCTAGACTCAATAAAAGGTTTAACTTTTTCAGGTGCAGGAACCTTGATTGCATGTAGTCTTCCCATCAATCAGCACCTTCACTGAGGAAACAGCAAGAGTAGCTCCTAACAATTCTTACAGTGTGTTATTTTTAGATACAAATAGTGTATGGATCCAGAATATAACTCACTCATATATCATTTATTCAATCAATGGCTCACTCATCGTTTGTCTCTCTGCCCTTTACTGGGTGTGAGGAGGCATGACGAAATATACAGGTGGCACATTGAACCAGGATCATTCGCTTGTATCTTCTCTGCTCTCCCATGAACTGTGAGTGCTTCATATCTAAGTATGTTTCCATCCATCTGTTCTTATGTGCATTTTGCATTTAAGTTGCGCATAAAAAGTATAAATGCTGGAAATTTACATTTGGCTGAGGTGGAAATGTTGGTCTATATATATATATATATATATATATATATATATATATATATATATATATATATATATATAATTAGTTGCCAAACTTAGTGGTTTATGGTTACTGATTTAGCCATAAAATGTACAATTATAATTTTTTCACACTTAGATAATTTAATGCATAACTATGTAAGTTTTGCTGAGAAGCAGGCTCTGCTGCTACATGTAATAATTACTGTACAGGACACATTTAATTCTTGATATCTGTGCAGTGAAGGGTACCGCACTATTAGAACTGAAGGGAAAAATACAATGCGTCTGGCAATATGCAGTTACTATTAGCAGTAATTGTGTTCTCCTTCCTTCTTGTTCTTTTTATGTATTATGGTAGCTGGCAAAATACAAAGTGATGCCCTATCACCACCCACTGCTATGGAGTGTGTCTTTGGCATATTTGCTTTTCCCTAAGAACCTTTGCTTGGACACACAGATGACGGTACCTTCAGGAGCACATCTGAAAAATGATGATGAAAGATCATGAAAAAAATTGTTAACTAGTTATAGTTAAAAATGTGTTGTGTTCCTTACCTGAAGCAACATGGAACTTTTGCCACGGAGCATAAAAAGCTTTTAGCTGTGTAAATTAAAAGATTTTTCCTACCTTCCTAAAAGTAGGTACACATAGTTTATCAGGCATTTTCTCACATTCCTGCTCACAGCCACACACACACATCCACAAATGGATGATTGTGGCTCGTCATGTCTTAATTTCCTCCTGTCTTTTCACCATGCACTTTTTCAAAAAAAAGAAAAAAAAGAAAAAATAATAATATGATTTGCAGCCTTTTTTCCACCTGTAAAGGTATGCTCTGCAGTTGAAATATTTAGCAGCTTATATTTATTCATTACCTTATGAACTGTCTACTTAGCTTAACAGGAATACTTTTATTTTTTTCTCTGGGATGAAACTGCAGTGAATCTATCTGCATAACGCATAATTTCATGCTTGCACCTGGGAAAAGGAGCTATATATTTTGGGGTGGAAAAGAAATGAAAATTAAGTCACCTACTCAACACCCACAAAACATCCATACACACTCTCATACTACATGAAGATGTGCACACACACATGCACTCTCACAAACACAGACAAAGCATAGGGATACTATAAATATGTCAGTGCAAAGGTATGAACTGTGAATGTATGTATGTATAAACATTACATTCAATAAGAGTATTAAAGTGATACTGAATAGACCTTCTGTTCATACTAAAAAAGGAATTTTTGATGCGACATACACACATACACATACACACAGGTGAACACATCAAATGAAGGTGTTTTGGGTTTTTTTCCTCTCATAATCAGGATTTAGTTTTTGTTGTGTTTGGAGTGTGTGACCTTGTCAAGAGGAGCTGAAGGACCTGAGGTCCTGACTAATCTCATTCAGGCTTGGCCCCAGCCTTGTTCTAATGGACAATCAGCACTCTATATCTGGCTGACATTTTCCTCAGGCTGATCAGCTGCTTTGTCTATGTTCTGGAGTGATGTTTAGGCCTGTGATTACGCCTTGACCTTTAGCTCGACACGGAGATAAACAACACAAAAAGCTGGTACATAACAGCTCACGCACACTCCAGCATATCGTACTCAGGTTCATGTGTTAAGTGAAATCAAGATTTTAAAAGTAAGTTTGTATGTTGGTCAACGGTAGTTACATTAGTTGCAGAAGTCCTTCGACAGAAGAGGAAGAAGTCTTCATATCCTTAATGTTATGTAAAAGGGGCGATAACACAATGCAAAACTACTTCATTACAGTTACAGTCCTGCCTTAATTTAGGTAAAGAAATATTATGAAAAGCCGTATTAATAAAATTTTTAGGCCACTTGGGGGAAGCTTAGAAAACAGCTGTATATTTACACATCCAGCAGACATGGAGCAACATCAGCATTCACTGGGAATCATGTTTCTGTCCATTGGAAGACTATACTGTAAATCCAATAGTCTCTAGACTATAGACTCCTTTTATCTCTGTTTTGGGTCTCCAACAACCCCTGGGGGTCTGTCTCTTAAGCTGTGAATTGCTCCGCTACATCTGCCGGTTAATCGCTAATCGCTAACTTTGTCTGTCTGCCTTTTACTGCTAAGCAGGTAGTGTAAAGTGGGTTTATTAGAGTTTTTTTTCCCTGGAAACAGCTGCCCTCCGCAGTGTGATGACAGCAGTAAGACCAAACCAAACAGTGTAGGTCCAGGCTGTAAAACCAAAACAGTAAGCTGAAAGATGCTAAAACATTCTGCAGAGCTGAGTGGAACTGCAGATGATACCTCTCTAGGGGTTCATCACTACCAGCGACTCCTTCCACATGACATGTACTTATTTGACTCATTGTTAATGTAAACGAGCATAAATTAGTGTTGCTTTAAGTATCAAAGTTAAAAGTACTCATTATACAGAATGACCCCTTTCAGCGTGTTATATTATTCATATAATTGGACCGTTATTGCTGATGCATTAACATGTGAATAGCATTTTGATGTTATAGCAGTGGGAGGTACTGTAGAGCTCATTTTAAATGCTATGTACACGGTTGGGTAGCTATTTTTATGAGCTGATTATATGCCTTATATGTAAAATCTTTTTTTTTTTTTAAAACTATAGCTGTCGAATAAATGTGGTCGAGTAAAAAAATACACTATTTCCTCTGAAATATAGTGGAGTGAGGTACAAAGCAGCAAAAGATGCAAATGCACAAGTTAAGTAAAAGTGCCTCAAACTTGCATTTAAGTAATTCAGTAAATGTACATACTTTCCACCTCTGGGAAGCAAGGATATGTCCTGAGGTGGAGAATTATGCCTCAACCATGACCATCGACCTCCCTTTTGTATTTGTTATTCACAAAGTTTTACTGTTGATGCCAATGTTAATGTCAACTCTCTTCACAGCTGCTGGTGCAGATCTCTTGCTTCCACAACCCTGTGACTTCACTCCACCTCTCCTCATTTATTATTCGTGTTTGTCCCCGCATCTCTGAACCAGTCCATCCAACGATTGTTGGTTTAGCCGCTTCCTTTCCTCTCTCTTCTCTCTCTCTCATTGATTTCTGCAATCTGCATCTGCAGCCCAAATTAGTGTGATTCTCCCGCTGTTGAATAATCATGTCTGGCTGCCGGTGCACTCATTAATACTTTGTACAACAAAATAAAGTAAACCACCCACATCAAGGCCTTAATTGCCACCACTTGGCTTACAATGAGACAACTGTACCTCTCCTGATCTATTATGACAAATAAACCGCCCCACTAATCGAAGCTTTACCTTGTTGTGCTTCCACAAGGTACACACAGTAAAGATGTCAATAAAAGAAAATACTGCATGCAACTACCATCTGTGTAGGCATTCAGATGTATTCAGTATTTTGAATACATTTTTTGCCTAAATACAAGCATATGCTGCACATCTCATGCAAACTAACTTCCCACTTCTTACATACACATGCTCAAGTTGGAGTGAGTCCATAATGACAACATTAAGTAAAAGATGGATTGTGTTAACTTCAGCTCTCCAGCGTGGATAGAAGTGCCAGCACAGAACAGCAATGAATACAAGCTTGATTGCTGCCCTCCGTCATTATTTTACCATCTTTTATTATTGTTTTTTGTCTACTACATTGCACAAGACCCTGAAAGAAGCAGCATATCTTGTGAAAATGAACATCAGTCTTGTGGATAGTTGAAAAGTTGGCTAATTTTAAAGACTCTCATCGATTTCTGATGTTTCTACACAACAATACTTTTTTAGCCTAAGTGGCTGTTAGCAGTGGATCAACTGACAAAAAATGTACTTGAATATTATTACTATTTTTAAAGTTAAAATTATTTCAGATGGACGAAATAATTAACTATTCATTAAAATAATTAAATGTGTTTTTGCTAACATCGTTTCAAAAGATTTTTTTTAATTATTCTTTGTCTATCTAAAACTAATTTATTTTGACACTTGGCAGATAGAAAATTCAGAAACTACTTTCAAGTTTCAAGGTTTAATTTTATATTTGTAAAGCCTTCTTATTTATTGCCACATGGGAGTAAAGTAATTGAAATAAATGAGATATCTATGATGGAAAATTGTGGAAATTGATTGACCTTCAGTTTGAAGAATTTCTTTGTCTCTAGTACAAATTGTCTGTATAAAGTTACATATACAATAACAAAACTGCTAAAAATGCTCTCTGTAATGAACAGAATTGATCTGACAGTTAAATCCAGTGAAAGTGAACTATGAGAGTCGATCTCTCCCTCTGCTCATAAAACTGGTTTTGTGGGACAGTATATATAAAACTGCTAAGAAATGGTCTCGAGAAAATAACGGCCCTGAATTTTGACTTATCTTGGTAAAAAGGAGGACTTTGACGCTTTATATAAAGAAGCTAAAGGTAACTTTAAGTGTGGTTTTTAAGTGCTAATTGCAGTGACTCCTAAGTGCTGTGAAATAAGAAGCCCTTTTATTTATGTCTACCCAAAATGTCCTCACTCATGCATTAAATCAGCCAGTAGTGTGCCTCCAAAGGTGGTAAGTCATGGCTATATCACTACCCATCACAGATCCAACACATTCTTCAATATATTGAAACATACAAGAGGAAAGCTTAGAATATATCCATTACAGCTACTGGATATTGACAATATCATTATATTCTATTCGGTAAATTACTCATACAAATCTTTGCGTTAAAGAGGGGATATAGTAACCAATTTAGTATGGAGTAAAATGTTTTTCAAACACACAGTGACTGACCTAAAAGCATTTTCATAAAACATTTTCTGGCAAATTTACATATTTAGAATCATTTTTATATGCTATGTCTATATTTTGTCTGAATTCTTGTACTTCACAGTTCAGCCACTGTAATATAATATAGCACATTTTATAATTGCTATAAATGTGGTGTAGAATCACACAAATGTGTGAGCATTTGATCATATTCATAATGAATCCTTGATATGATTAACTTTTTAGGTCCTGGTGTTACAAACATTTCACCCTTCACTTGAAAAGCTTAACAAGCACTGATTGACCATTCCCAACAATCATAACAAGTCACCATGTCCTTGCACTTTGTATCTATCATCACATGTTGATACAGAGAACATTAAGCCTATCAGTAGGTTGCTAAGCTACATATTACAGAAGGTGACAGAGTGAGCAGCAAACACTGTTCACTCTAAAACATCCGTTTGAAGTTGCTCTACATGAGATGCATCAACTGTATTGTGCTGCTTGTTAGTTCAGTACAACTACTTGAAACTTTGATTTGAAAAGTGCTCTACAAATAAATTATTGTTCCCTCTGAGCTTGAAAACATCCACCAGTGTGTGAAGACTTAAACGCAGTTGGCTGCTTTGAATTCTGTTCCAGCCCACCTTCAGTCAGTTACACACACTGTGTAACTGATGAAAATGAAATGAGATGAAGAACATGGGTAAAATGGTAAGACAACAGCACATCTCAGAGGATTCTACTATCAGCCAAATTTGAATTTGATTTGATCACATACAGCGACATATTTCTAACATGCAGAATTATCAGGCATGTCTGACATTAAAGGTGAGCATATTGAGATGTAACAGTCTTACATCCACCTGTGTCTTCACGAGATAATAGGAGCAACAGCATCAGTATTGTGCAGACAGACAGCTTTTTTTCTTCTCTGTCTTCTTCACTAGAAAAGAGGGGTCCTTGAAGTCTCACATTCCACTCACACTCATTTCCCCTCCGGCTTTCATCTTCACAGACTCATGGGTGCTGAAGCAGTCATAAAATGACACCTATTTCTCCACTTGTGTGTAGATGCGCACTTGAGTGAGGAAATCTAAGCATTTGAATGTGTGCATGGATGGTAAAGTGTGTGTATGCCTGCGCACGCCCTTGTGGCCAAAGAGAGACATGCAATAGAGTCTGACACGTGGCCGCAGAAAATTGGATTGAAGATGTTAGAAAGACAATGACTCACTTGCCACAGGGTCTTTTCCACACAGTGAACTGGACAGAATAGGAAAAGGCCCTCGGAGAGAAGAAAAATCATCAAAGCAGTCAATTCTTTGGGGAAATGTCAAAGGGAGCTGTATCACCACCGCAAATGAGAATACACTGTCTGTCAAGTTAGCTTAATACGGTGCGGCCGACCAGTCGCCACAAAGAGTGGAAAAACATTACACTGAAGAGGGAGGGAAAGAGACAGAGGAGGCATGTGAAGGAGGAAGCTAGACAATGCCGTTTTTTCTTTAGTGAAATGTCTCGTATGGAGAATAGAGCAGGATTTTCCACCCAAACAGATGCCTGTGGCATCACAATAATCTTAATTCACCAAGCACCCCATGAAATAATATCCTCATGTTCCTTCCACCAGGGATTTGTCTCTGGTCTCATCCCAAGTAGGTGGCAGAATTGGCAACAACAATGTCTGTATTTCAGTGAAAAGGCTAAGAAAAGAAACGCAATACACTGTTGACTTCTGTTTCCCAAATTAATTACAGTGTTGGATGGAACAAAGACAAATACTCACACCTCCCAAAGTCAAACAGCAGCAGAGGTGCAGTGTATTGATTGTGAGTGAAACTCAGTAGCTGAGGAAGAATAAGACAATGATTTCCTCTTGATGGAGCTTCTCCTACTGTGTGCTCTCAGAGTGAGTATGAACACACACTCACAGACGCTCACAGATTGATGTCATCCCAGTGAAGCAGTGTGTCTTACTGGATGTCCATGGGTAATTGACCCATATAGGTCCCGCTCACCTTCTCTCACCCTTCACCTCACATTGACAGTAGGGGTATCTCAGACCTGTTACAGTCTTGTTAAAGTCACTGATCTCCACCCCCACACAGAGGAGACACCCAGTCCACTGCATATAGAGTTGGCCTACCTAAATATGAAGCATTTCGACACACTGTTACAGTAGCATGAGGTGCAGAGAATGTGTTTCATTTTGCCTGCACAAATGGTATTATGTTTAAGAAATTAACTACACCATGTGTGGAAGAGGAGCGTTCTGTTCCCTATATTAATGTAAGTTTGTATTTGAAATCATGTTTAATGAATGTATACTGTATGCGTTCTTTTTGATTACACACACGTTTGGTACGTATGTATATTAACCACTACTCTTACTGTGCTCGATGTTTTAATGGTTTGGCTGACACAGCGGTGACAAATATATCCGATCCTATTTGTCAAGCACACGGGCAGATCCAAAACGTCAACAAAAGGAGAGAAAAGCGGGAAGTGAAATGGTGTTGCAGTGCTGTGGGGATTAAAATGTTAGCCTTGCTGGCATAAGGCAAGAGCAGACACTGAGCTGTATAATACATAGTAAATGATAAGCATTTTAAAGCCCAACAGTGCATCAACGTTACAGCACTCTACCTTGCTCAGCAACATAACTAGGTGATGAAGTATTGAGAGGGGAGTGTGCACATCTCCCTGGGGGAGATGCACTCAGTTTGGGAGAGGTGTGTTATTTTATTTCAATTGATGCCAAATGTTACTCTGGGAGAGAAGTACAGTAGACAGTTATGGTGTCAACGAGAGCTGAGTGAGAATCAAGACACACATACACACACACACACGAAGTGTAGATGTAAAAGCCTTAAGTTTCCTGGATGAAGTGACTTAATACTTTAATTATACCTTGATGCCACTGCTAAGATTTTAAATCCCCTGTAGCTTTGTACTCTACCTTAATCATAATGCGGCATTAATAAGCTTTTTTTTTCCCAGGGAAGTATACTGTATGTCGGTGTTTTTAGAAGAGCACCAACAGTCTTTCTTGTAAGCTGGCTCTTCTCTCTCTCTTTCCCATGCCCCAAGTTCCTCATATTTAATGCATTTCGTAGAAACGGCTAATTCCAAATCTATACTCTATACTAATTCTATACAGTGTGTACTATATACTAATTGTAATAATACTGTTCATATACAAAATAAATTACCATGCATACATGCAATGTTAAATGCCAATCAAACTTTGGAATGTCAGCAGGTTTACTTCAGAGGATCATATCACAACCTGTCAACACCCAGACCACTGACCAATCAGATCACCGGAAAAAAGGAGACATCATTCCTACAGGATCCTGACATGGACAAAGGTCCTGAGTTTACAATAAAGTGACAAGTAAAGAGCAATATATATATTTTTAAAGGTCAGTGGAGACATCTTATTGTTTCAGGCTTTCTATTTCCACTGGTTTGGTTTTAAAACAGAGCTTCTAACAAACAGAGAGATTGTTTATGACACCAAACACATAATGATGATTTTAGCTGCATTTTAATTGTGCATAGTTAATTTTATCCCCGACGTGACAGCTGACAGTGTGGATGATTTTACACTCTGTTTCCATCACTGCAGCTCAGAATAACATGAGACACCTATGTGATAATAACTGGAAATAAAAACGAAAGATTGTCTTTTGTTAATAATCCACACGCTGTTAATTGGCTCACATGATTATAAATGGAACATTTGAGTGAGAGAGGCCTCATCAGTCATTAATTACTTTTCCACTCTTTGCTTCAGTAGCAGAAACAGTCTGACATGACTTTTAAGTTTTTTATTTATGTGAAATATTCAGAATAGTGTGAGTTAGTCACTGAGCTAGTTGACAGCCAGTTTCATGATACTGATTATCCAGGGTGGCTAATGTTAGGCTCAGTGAAGCCAGCTCAACCAAAGAGTGCCAGATTAAGTTGAACTTGCTTTGTAGAACAGGCTGGTGGCCTGTACATACCCAGGATATCTTTTTGTTAGCTGGCTTCATGGAGCCTAACATTGGCCATCTTGGATAACCGGTATCACAAAACTGGCTGTCAACTAGCTCAGTCAGCTCTGGGTTTTCCAACTACGAGCGCATTCATGTGAAAGAAGCGGGGTTGTTAATTATGAGCAATATCATCAGAACCATGAATGAAGTACTTCATTTGATATGAGATGAAACGGTGATACCAAGTACCTGCGGAAAACTTTATGTATGACTTGATGTTTTAGGGACAGCAAAAAGTCATATTCAACGAAGTGAAATGTAAACAACAGCCTGTAATCATACAACAGAATTAGAAGATGCAGAAACACTAGAAATAATTTCCACATATCAAAAGTAGGCTAAGGCTTAAAATACATGTAGGAATTATTATATATGACTGAAGTGTGGAGTGAGTATTTTTTGCTATTTAGTTGGATGATGAAGAAACCATTCTGAATATGCCATGCACATATAAAACTTAAAAGTAATGTCAGACTGTCTCTGCTACTGAAGGAAAGAGTGGAAAAGTAGTTAATGACTGATGAGGTCTATCTGATCCAAATGTTACATTTATAATCATGGGAGTCATTAACAGTGTGTGGACTATATTTCTAATAAAAGACAATCTTTCGTTTTTATTTCCAGTTATCATCAAACAGGTGTCTCATGTTATTCTGAGTGATTTTATTCTGCAGTGATGGAATCAGAGTGTTAAATTATCAACACTGTCAGCTGTCACTCCAGGGATAAAATCAACATTGCACAATTAAAATGCAGCTAAAATTATCATTGTGTGTTTAGTGTTGTAAATGATCTCTCCATTTGTTGAAGCTGTGTTTTAAAATCAGAGAGGAAATAGAAAGCCTGGAATAATAAAATGTTTCTATTGACCTATGAAAATATATATCACTCTTTTTTACTTGTCACTTTACTGTAAACTCAGGGCTTTTGTCCAGGTCAGGATCCTGTAGGAATGATGACTCCTTTTTTCCAGTGATCTGATTGGTTAGTGGTCGAGGTGTTAACGGGCTGTGATCCAATCCTCTGGAGTTAACCTGCTCCGGAGAAGGTTAGCTGTTCAGCATAAGTTACCATGGCGTTGTACACCAGTAAAAAGTGAACCCAGAAAACCCGGAGTTAAACCTGAAGTTACCTCGCTAACCCCAAATCCTGCTTCATAGTACAGGCCTCTGGTGCCATCTTTGTTTGGCCTTTGGTGACGTACCTGTTTGCTCTGCCTCAACAAGTGTTAGTTAGGGCAACTGGCGACACCTGATGGCTCACAGGGTTGCCAGCTTATTAATGTCTGGGCTGCAGCTGTGGCAGTCTCTCTCCCCCTCCTTTTGCTGATGCTGCTTGCAGCTTTTTACTTCTCCCTTCAGGCACCTGTTCTGGTTTGGTTTAGTTATGCTGCCTTAGTTATTTACTTTGCTTTCATGCACCTTCCAACACTAACACACACACTTATTCTCGACTTATTATTTACTTTAAATTTTTGTTGTTTTCAAAGATCATTCTGGAGCTGGCTAGCTGTGAGCAGCTCCTCCATTTCCTCTGTGAATTGCATTGTGGTAGAACAGTGTCAGTCAACAGCACACACAAAAATCCATTTAGCACGTGCACTTATCTAAGCTCCATCAATCTTATTTGAGTATCCTTCATTTATTCATTTTTCCAGTGTGAACACACTACATAACTCAAAACCTAATTAGTACATATTATGGATTTGGGACACATGTTCAACAGCAAAGCAGTTCTATATGGCTGTGCTTAGGCACAGCTATGCTTTGAGAAAATGTTAATTTCGGCATATTGACATAATCTCAATGACACTGCTAACATGTGGATGTTTGGCAGGTGTAATGTTCACCATGTTCACCATCTTATTTTAGCGTGCTAGCATGCATGCGTTTGCTAATTAGTACTAAACACAAAGTACAGCTGAGTTTGATGGCAGTGTCAATAGTTTTGCAGGTTTTGGTAATAAACCAAAGTATTAGCCAAATTGAAATTTTGAAAGAATTGAAAGTTGGATGATGTTAAGATGTTACCCTTTGGTCACCATGGATATATGTGCTAAATGTCATGGCAATTCATCAAATAGTTGTTGAGGCATTTCAATTAAAAAACAATATCAACCCCATTAGGTTTCATCACAGAGTTCTTGGGTGTCTGTACAAAATTTGGCCAAAAAAGGTGACCAAAGTGGTGGATTGACCGACCGACACAGTGCTATCCCTGGAGCCCAAACATATGTAACTCATTGATGTAATGGCCATATTTACCAGGAGATAGGTAGTGATTATGGCAAGCAAACGTGACGAGAGTCGAGGTTGTAGCCCTACCAACCAAACGGCTTTAGAGATGGAAAGATAGAAATTTTTAAAAACAACTCCAAATTCTTGATCTGATGAATTAAAAATATAAATTTAGAAAATAAAATTCAATTTTCCTATTTACTATTTCAGATTTTTTTTTAAATGAAAAATTTAACTGAAAGGTGTTACGTTACATTTTATGCTTTTTCATGGCACAGTATCTTAGGAGAAATTATAGAGGAATTTATATTTTGACTGCAGAGGATGAATAATTATACATGAAGCATCAGCATAATTTACATTTTGCCAACATTGCTGGGCACATGTGAAGAAGCAGTCCTGAGCCAGTTGCCTGAATCATGACCAGACTACGTCATAAAACATGACCTGTGCTTCGTCAGTGGCGTGCAGTCAGTTGCTGCTGTTATCTACTGTCTAAAGATAGTGTTGATATCCTTGTGTTGTTGAATGAATAAATTCAATAGCTGCTGTTTTTCCATGTGAGTCCTGATGAACTGCCTGACTGCACAAATCCTTGTACCACAAATGAAGGCTTGAAATGGAGGCTTTAGGCTTGGATGGCAGTGCCAATACAACGCACACACATTCCCATGCAGTCATCAAATGAGACAGTGGGCAATTACAATTCCTTAGGCCTTTTTCAATAACAAGTATGCCAAGTTTGGACTCGGGAGTACAAACTTCCGAGGATGGGAGGACGCAGTACGATTATTCTGCAATTGGAACAGCAGCATATTTGCTGACAGCACCAGTTCAGCTTCAACACAACTACCTGACTACTGTGGAAAAAAATCTCAACTCAAAGCTCCACCAACACTTTCTTTCTCACAAAAAATAACCTCACTGACAGAGATGCAGTAAATTATGTTATTCAGTCTATAATGTAGCTATAAAAAAATCAAAACTATTATGTAGCTTAATAAAATAAAACAAAATTGGAACAGTACTCTGGCTGCAACTGATGACTTTTCACAACTACACAAGAACACAAGTACAGACAAGAATGCAGATTGAGAAAGGCTTGTATTGGTTGACTGACTTTAATTTTTGATCAAGGTTGCATTGTACAAATACAAAGTCACATACACAAAATATAACCCTGCAAAAGGACACACAGTAGACAGTAAGTCATAAATTACATACAGCTGGCATAGTTTCTTAGTTTTGATTGATTTATTGGCGTGTCTGGCATTCCACTGCAGATTAGTCAACCGAGCAACCTTCAGTTCATCAATATAGTCATCACTAAATCTGCCATGGTATTTGGAAATGATGAGCTACAGGCATTTGTGTCATGACTGCAGGGTTTGTGTGACCTACAGCTGTATCTGCAGTAGGTTCAAAATATTATTTTGCCAATACACTGGTCCAATACTTGATCAAATGTCAGATATCGGCTAGTTATGTAATATTATGACAATGTTTTATTGACAACAGCTACAAAAAAGCAGTCTGTCAGTCTCCATAAAACCAGCAATGAAATCTTTTTGTCTGTGGATATTATTTATCCAATTATACATTTATTTTAATTCTTCATTTTGAGGCCTGATTCATCCAAGAGTTTCACCTCCAATGAAATAGATTGGTTTAGTAACCATGCCCTGAAGGCATAGTTTGGAATTTTGGATATAAAGTGGATGTTGGCGCATTGATTTAGTGTCCACGTGGGAGTCCTGTTTTCAGCGATTCCCCAACCAGTTGGTGACTGGCCAGAACTAAATGAGTTGCAGCAAATGGCTGAAATAACAGCATTTCAAGCCAGAGAACAACATGCAATTATATGTTTTTACCATTCAAAACGCAGAACAAAAATTCAATTTTGTCTCCAAATTCTCCTGTTTGTGTGTTGTTAGCCAGTGTATCACTATATACTGTTGCTTGGTTGTATTGTCTCATGCTGTCTATTAACTATTTGAAGGACATCATGCAACAAAGGTACAACACCGTCCAGCTACTAAAAAGTGTTAATTATTGCATTCAAATTACACAACAGCAGAGAGGATTAAATGGCAAATGAAAATCATCAAAAATATAACAAAATGCGGTTTGAGATGTTTTAAAAACCTGTTGATCCCCAACTTGTAGGGTGATATATTGCATGGATGATATATGATGAGTTCACAAGACCGCAATTGCTCCAAAACTGCAGCAGACAGATTTCAAAGATGATTGCTGCAAATGCTGGAAAAATGGCTTCAGGGTGGTGATTTAAATTTCATGTCTTTCTGAACGAGACATTTCACTGAGTCATTTCTGATAACATCAGCAGCGCTGGTGTCACTGTGTTTGAATGAGCTCCTTGTTTGCCTCCATCTGCCTCAGAAAAGTAAACTACTATACCAGACGGACAGACAGAAAGAGAGAGAGAGAGAGAGGAGAGACACTGTTTTGCATTGTGCCAGACTTCTCCTCCTGTGTGTCTGAGCCTCCAGGGATCTCTGACCAGATTGTGTCCCTTGTTAGCAGTCTGCTGTTTATGTGTGCAAATCTCCCTGCAGGTGTGTGTTTATGCGTATCTGTGTGTGTTGTTTTAGCTGGCTGCCCGAGGCATATTTGGACCCCTATTACCCTCTGCATTTGGAGAGAAGTTTGGGTTTTACCTTTTTAATTGATGGGTGGGGTGGGAGGTGCAGACTTCTCTGACTCTCCGCTTTTTCTCTTTCTGACTGTTATTCCCTCACCTGAGACCTACTTGGCAGCCAAAAATATCCACAACAGATGGCAGCTGGAGAAAATGCCGTCACACACCAACACAGCTACACAGCAACACTCATGGACTCTTAGGCTCTGTTGTACTCAGAAAACACACACTTGGATTATGTAAAACATGTGAATGTGGATCCACTTGGAATATCAGTCCCAGTTTTAGGTCAGTCTGGCTGCTTGTAGGATCCTTGCAATATTGTATGTGTGTGTTGCTGTAGGGGGGGATTTACATGTGAGGGAATCCCGTATACTGCTACTCAACATTATTGTACCTTGTTGAAATATGTCTAATCAACAGTACCAGATTTGTTTTATTTGTAGTCAGAATCTCAGTGTCTGTTGTATAAAGATGGGAAATTGTTCTCAGCACTATTTTGAGGTGCTGTTGCCGTACATACAGAGCCTTAAGAGTGATCACTTTTAAGAAAAATACCTACTAGTCATGCTTGCAGGCTCACATGTCTGTTTTTAAAGCTACCATGGTGTGGGCTGAGCAAAATCTAATTCTGCAACAATGACTTCTTTTGTTATAGAAATGTTTTCTCACAACTATAAAGCCAGAATAAGAGCTAGACGTGTGTGCAGGCATTAAGCTGTGAAAGTGAAATCAATTCCAAGGGGCTATTTTTGTAATATCAGTTAATACCTACAGTACATCTTTAATATGTAGAAAATCTAGACTGTGTTGTTATTTTATCAAACAAGCACGCAAGTATCACAACAAATAATATCTTTTTAAATCTTATGCTATCAATCATTTTGTCAGAGTCGGTGCTGCTTCTATTCAAAGGGAAGATATCACGATTGGAAAGAAAACACATCAATTTGGACACAGGCCTGATAAAATGAGTTTGATCCACCAAAGTATAATGCAAAAGAAGACATAAATATTGAAGAGCAAACACAGCGAACAGGCAGTTGTACTGAACTGAAGCCAAAACACAGCAAGTTTATTGACTGTCTGTGCACAAACAGTTACCACGAGATAAATGGCTTGCCATATTGCTTTGTTTTCATAAGTGTCTGGGTGTGCATGACAGTTTTGGTGGTTCGACAAATGGCAGCAGTCGACGCATGAATACCCTTTTGACACTAACATACCTGCCTGAAGTGCCATTATTAATGTACAGTATGAAAAGATGTTGAGGAGCCTTTCTACAGAGTCGAGGAGTAAGAATAAGGAAACCGAACAAGGTAAAATATCCCTGAATCATATTTTTCCAGTTACCTTCAAAGTCACACAGTATATGGACAGTTAACCATCCCACTTGAGCTTAGTTCAGTCCAATAATCCAGCCACTGTCAGGAAAATCCTATTCTTTAAAACATTTTTGGTTTTAAAGCCCTTCAATCAATCACCATTAGCACACCTCTTGGCTCTTGTTCATTCAATTAATTAAATTCAATAGCCCAAGTCAAAGTCTCATGTTGCACTATCTATTATCATTCATTAAGAATGAAAAGGTTTTAAACTTCAATATGCTGCATATTCAGCAGCACAGAGCACAAATAAATTACGAGAGATGAAAGAAATCAAACATTTGGGAATGTGTAATTATCATTCTAACTGCTTTGTTTGCCCACACACACATATATCTTCAAATACCTCTGAGGTCCTAAGAAGTAAAGTTCAACAGATGGAAGACTAAAGCCTGCAGCAGGTGGATTCTTCTCTTTCACAGATACACCCCTTCACATTCATTACAGCCTACAATGCTAAAATGGAGTTACGGCAAATGGGCACCTAGAGCTCATTTTTTTATACTGAGGAGGACAAAGAATATTAACACAATGTTCCTGACAGCTACAATGTGGCAGATCAAACACATTACATATTCTCCTTTTAGGTTGCATGAAATCTTGCTGAAAGGTTAATGGCATGTATTCATGAATGAGCAGTCAATGTTTACTTAACATTTCCTTAATGTGGAGGAAAATGAGAATAATTTCAAATTGCTCAAGTTCCAGTAACAGTCAAGCAAACTGATTTTCTATTTCAAGTTTACTTTATGAGCTTGTAAAACACTTCTGTTCATTCTTTATGGACTGACTGATTACTGAGCCAACGTGTGATAAACTCAGATTTAAAACCCAGCCAGGCACTTCTGCAGTGAATCCACAGGCTCAATTTGTAATTGAAAAGCTGTACAACACTATTAAAGGTGAAGGATTGTTTAAAATCGACTATAAACCGCTTGTGTGGCATTATTACAGACCTGATGTAAGTAATATGAACAGAAAGATAAATAAACTTGATAACTTTTCATCTTGTTCCAAGTGCTATAAATTGAGTAAAGAGACAACAGGCAAAGTTTCAATAACATACTGTAGAGGGTCGAATGGGCAGGAGAATTAATAACGCAAAAGTGGTAAGAACAACTCCATAAAAAGTGAAGCTACAAAAGTAAGTTCAAATCTCAAACTTACTTAAAAGAATATATTGATTCAGCAAGCCTGATCTCTCCTCAGGCAGACTGTTCTGAAACTGTAGAGGCTTTGATGGAGTAAGGCCGATCACCTTTATTTTTCCATTTTTCAAACTTGACTTTGGAACAAAAAAGCCTGGACCAAAGAAATGAAGTTGCACTCTACTGTATAAGGGATTGAGAAGTGTGTGTGCTACATCAATACTCAGCAATGCTTTAAAAGCCAAATATTACTAGCAATTAGGAAACTCACAGGAATGCTAATTCTTCATTCTTCCATCATGAATATGTTAAAAATATATCAGGGACCTATTCTTCATCTGAAGGTTCTAAGCAAATGTTGCATAGCTTTTTCACATATTTTTGTTGAATGGAATTAGATGAGCACTGGTTACAAAAATGTCTCCAGGGCCCTCCTTTTCCATTCATCTATGCCCCTGAGATCAACTATTAGTAGGAGTTGCTAGTGCAGCAACACCGACACAATCCCTCACTGGCTTCCCACCAGTGAACACTGTCAGGCATGACCACAGGTGGGAAGCCGGTGGGTGATCATGTCCTAGACCCAACTGATGTGTAGGGGTTGCTAGTGCTAGGACACAATCCCTCACTGTCTTCCCAACAATACACATTGCCAGCTGTGTTCAAAGTGCAGATGGCACCCACTTGAACCCAACCAGGGAGGCAGAACTAAACAAATAAATTAGTTGATGCTGTAGCTTTGTTCTTCTGCAGAAAAAGAAACTGAATATGATATGTCAGGGGAACATCCAGTTCCACTTTGTATGCCACAATTTCTTTCTCTCAATACTATGCTCCACAGTAAAGCATTCACTCAGAAAACCAGTTCTACATAACATCTTCTATGCTTTTGCAGCTGCTTCATGGTAAACAAACATTCAGTATAATGTGTTTACATGACTTTTGCAATAAGGAAGTGTTTTAGGAATCCTACAAGTTAATTTTCATTACTGTGAGATTACACTTAAAGCAGTCGTCATGTCATATTATGTTTACAAGCATTAAACAATATCGATGGATATCTTGTGCATGAAACATACTCTACATATTACTTCCGCAGATGGTCAGGATTATAATGACCACAATGTTTTGCTACTAATACAAGGTTACCATCATTACCTGAAATGCACAGCTCAAAACTTATGTTGGCATTTTAAAAACCTGCAGAGTTGCCAGAGGAAACCTGAAACAGGCTGTAGATCTTCTATTTATGATTCTTGCTCTTATCACACCCTCAAACAATATGTACTTCAGATCCATCACGTTATTGAAGACTTACATTTGGTGTGATACAGCGCTGTGCTATATAGAGGACTTAAGTACACGAATTGGCCAGATGGCCAGTTTTTGGTTTGTTTCGTTTTTTGACACAAAATTCCAGGTCGACTACTAACTAGGTTTTGTCTTGACCCTTCAAACACATTGTATGGTCTTCAGTATATGGAGAAAAGAGCATTTCCAAGGACAAGAATTAACTTTATCACACAATTATCCATGGATTTTCTACTGTAGTACACAACTTTGTTTTAAACAAAGCAAGGAAAAATCACACATTGTACAGTACATACTTAAAGGTACTCTGTGGAGTTTTTCACCACTAGTAGTGCTATGGAGCAATCAGCTTTGCAACTGTTTTATGAGCACAGAAGTGCATTTAACATGTTTGTTAGACCTCAAGGATACATACAATGTGTTATGGTGAGAAACACTGAATGTAAACATAACTTTTGTTTGTTTACCCAGAGGGTAAACACAAAGCAAGTTCCTACATCAGATATATTTGGACTGGACTACAAAGTGCGTAACAATTTTTTTCTGTCAAACAGAACAGTTGACTCTTTCTGGACCAAAATTAACACATTCATGATATTCATAACATAACTGCCTTAAGCAATATCTTTTGCCCCACAAGGGAGTGTTAATGTTACACAATTAGCATCAACAGCGCCCACATGTGGAGAGGATGTGATATGGATTCCCTTTACATATCTACAAGTCCTGTACTGGAGTGCCTCTTGACATTAAGGCTTCTTGAGAAAGCCTTTATCTGTGGTTAAAGCTCAGTACACTTTGCAGAATAGCTGCTGTATGCTGCTGCTCTTGGCCTTTCACACCCACTCTGTCACCCAAGTTTAAATGTCAAGCCCACATTAGCTTGTGAAGCCCTGCATGGATACAACTGGTTATCTGACAGCCTGGGTTCAGTCTCACACTAACACAAACACACACACACACACACACACACACACACACACACACACACACACACACACGCACACACACATCTAAACTCAGTAATATTACACACTGCATCTAGATTTTACCCACACAATACTGGACTAAACACACCATAAAGTCTCTCCTGGTATTTGAATGTTTATTGCTGATACTGTATATTGAACATATGATATCTCAAAAGTATATTATTGGATTTGTGCTTCACGTTAAACACACACACATACACGCACACACCTGTCCTCAACCTGTCATGGACCAGCCACCTGTCATACAGTCACGGCCAGAGGAGGCAGCAACGATGCGGAACAACAAGGCAAGAGATTCCTCCACACATATATAGTACGCACACACATACAGAATCTCAACACGAACACTGTCTAAACCACACGCATATCCTCTATAGCAGACACCATCCCTCACTTTGACTTGGCATCTCATAAGTCAGCTGCCGAGGCTGGAGGAAGAGACGGAGCGACGGATGAGGGGGTGGGAAGAGGAGAGAGAGAGGCAGGTAAAGGGTAGAGGAGGAAGAGAAGGGATAGGGGAGTGGTGGAGCATGATAACCTAATTTGTTAGCGGTGGATAAATAGAGGTCTGGGAGGTAAATCACCACAGGAAGAGCAAATGAAATAAGGATGGAGAGAAAAGGAGGGAGGGGAGGAGGAGGAATGGGGAGGAATAAACAACCTGGCCTAATGTAAATAATGCCAACCGTGCTTGTTGGTGAGAGGCTATATTTCAATATTGAGCATATAATTGAGCATATAAAAAGGCTACAGAGAGGAATTATAACTGCCTCCGACTGTAGTAAAAAGTTATAAATCACTCTGATGAAGCAACTGACCTATTTTGAAGAAACAGACAAACTTGTCCATTTTTTGGGTTGAATCTTTCTCAGGCTTTCATCTGATCTATATTTTGTTGTCTGTTCCTTTCTATTAATAAAACACCTTATTATACCTGAATCTAAATTGGAGCTTAAAAGCAATCAATACAGTTTACTCTGGGGACAATAAGCTGTATAGCCTATCTGACATTTTGTACCCACGCTTATTAATGCATCAATAACAAAACAGTAAGATCTGGATAAAGTCACTCATTCAACTTTGTCACTGTGTGCTCCCCAATTAAGCTCCTGAAACACATTGCTCAGCACTTCGCACTTTGTTTGCTGTTGCTTGCCAAAAATCTTTACAGAGAGTACTTTGTTGTGTCGAATTTGCATCAAAATAATGGCCCATAAGGGATGTACTGCTGAATTAAAAAGGACAATGAATTACCTCGAGCTGATCTACCTCAGAGGGAGGAGACAAATTGACTTCGTCTCCCACATTGTTTCATCTTTCACACACAAATCCAACATGTGACATGAAATAACAAACATCCATTCAACCTGCATTTTGATATTTCATACAAGACTACTGATGTTTATAATTGCAATTTCGTACACATCTCTGGTGGTGTTTACCATGCAATCTCAACATCCCTGGCTCTCCCCCATTTCTATATTATTATAAAAAAGCTAAATTAATTTTCAAAAATAATAACAAAAGACACATTACTGCTATATCAGAGATATATAAGTCTTTGTACACTTTAATGTTCTATGCTGAACAGGGTTGTGATTTTTATGCCAAGCAAGTGCTGCATTCTTTTATTAAAATTGAAATTAAACATTTTCTGGTACAGGATACTAATCCTCCACACCAGACTCTACAACTAAAAAAAAAACAACAATATACCTATTTATAATAACAATAAGTTCAGAACAAAGGCAGAGACCAAAGTTTGTGTCTTGTGTCCGGTGTGTGGTAAAGCTTAGGCCACTAGCTTTGGCTAAGGTTAGAGAGAGATCGTGATTTTGGTTAAATACTGAAACAGTGAACACGTTTTGTCTCATCCCTCAAGTCAGCAAGGACTTTCTCAGTGTTTGAAACGGACCACCATGTTTCTCTGACCTTGAGCAAGTGCTTTGTGTATCTTAACACAACCATAAATACCGTAATCATGCTCTAGTTGCTTTCCAAACAGATATTGAAGGGAAAACAAGTGAAATGTGTTGTTGCAGGTTTCCTTTTCCTTGAAAATGTTTCCTCATTATGTTGATATAAAATATCATTGGGGCGGCATTATGTTTCTCAAATTCCTCGGGGACAGGGTTGTTTTGCACGTCAGTCGGCATTGACATTATGAACAGCTACTGAAACAAATTACATTCTCCAAACATTTTCAGTCATCTTTGTGTTAAAGATTAATATTAAATTTTATATTAAATTAAATTTACTAGTAAAGCCCTTAAAAACTTCAAATCTTTAAAGGTGCAATATATGACATTCAGCCCCACTAGATGTCTCACTAGCACCAGCATCTCAGACCAAAACAAATATGCACATCATTTACTCAATAAAGTTGGGGGGGAAAAAAAGAGAAAGCAGTCCCTGAACCAACAGCTCACGAAATTCAAGTCAAACTGTCAAATTAGGCAGTGCTGATTAAATATGGATCATGATTCTGTAACTGCATTGCCTATTTCCCGCCTCAAATTTTTCTGTACTGTTCAACTGTAATTTGAGAAAGTTTGTGACACAGTCACCATGTTGAAAACGGACGCAGAGGACACATGGGGACTCACGTGCACTAACATGCATGCACAGCTGGACCAGCTACAAAAAAAAGAACAGAGAAGCCAGATTACAACACACAGAGGGAGTGTGACTTAATTCTTTGCCCGCGTCACTAACACTCCGCTATATCTTTACATAGTAAATACTTGCTGATCTAGTGGGACTGAATGTCGTTTATTGCAACTTTAACATTTCTCCAGAGTTAAAGTCTGGGGGCAAAAAACAGTTTATTCAGTTTATTATTCACTAATTAATTCATTATTATTCATTAATTTGCTGCTCTGCAGTGCTGGCAATATAAGCAAACAACCCAACAACTGTGATCAGATTAAGATTCAAACATTGCTAAACTGGTGCACAGAAGTATGACTCAGTATGTAGGAGCCCATTAGTCATAGTAAGAGGCTGATTGTGAAAATATGTCGTTATTGCTGAGAGGGTAAGACGATGCTGTCATTATGATTACAACGGGATTCGTCAAAACTCAAGTTCAAGCAGAGTTGATGAACCAGGTAAGAGAACACATGACATCCAATTCACACAAAATTGTTTCCTAGTTCCTTTCTTCACAGTGAAAGGGGAATCTTTCACTCTCTCGTGCTCTCGCTCTCTCTCTCCTCTTTACACTTACAACACTGCGGCACTGTGATCTGCATTGAAGGGCCCAGAGAGAACCTCAGTCTCCGTTGTTTGTGCCTGATGAGCTCCTTGACAAACAAACAGCTTGTATCCTCTCCGGCTTCTCCCCTCCACTGGGACTTTTAACCTCAATATTTAGAATCTTTAATGGGGAATCCTGCATGGCATTTGTCTGGCAAACACTCCCTGCTATTGTCGAGCAATTTTATACAATCCAGATGTCTGCGTAAATATAGTCTCATTCTTATAGGGATTCTAAAGGGTGCAGTTCCACAGCTGCATGGATCACTTTATTTATCTTTGCCCTCTGTAATTCCCCTTTTACTGTGTGAAAACAGCTAACCTAACTCCTGAGCCATTAAATGTATAATCTTTTTTTTTTTTTTTGGATACAGATTCAATATGCGTTTTTAAATTCAAACTGTGTTTCTGAATATCAGGTTGAACAGCCAACGAGTCATAATTTGACAGTAATGATCTGACATGACATAAATTATTATATTGATAATCCAGAGAGAATCTTGTAGCTTACGAAGCATAATGAGAGCACTGCTATTCCAAATGATTATATGATTATACTGTTATTAACTTAAAATCAGTTTACCTCTCTGGTGTAAAGAAAAGCACAGAGGATTGTGCACCTATTTTGCTAGGGTGTGATCCGGTGTCAAAAGCTTTCATTCATTCATTAATTATGCTATACACTCAGTTTGAGCCATTAGCACAACCATGAAATTAAAGATTACAGATGAAGCACACATATCACTGCTGCTGCTTACTTAGTGTATACTATGCCTCCACTGCATTGAAATTTATACAGCAAATTAATGTGCTTTTAAATTTGAATTACCAAAAAAAAGTTTATCAAAGTGAAAAAGGTAAAAGTTTACATACAACATAAAATTATTTTCCTGATTATGGAGAGATGGCAACATGTTCCTGAGCTTGCTACAGCTATGAAGCTGTGTGCTGACTGTTCTTGTGTTTACAATAAGAGGTGGTCTGAACAGGCGGAAAGGAAATACAAATGCAATTTTATGCCCATATTGCACCGCATACTATGATCTGTATAAACACAACCTCAGCTGCGACACTTAACCCACCTCAATGTAAGAGGGTTTGTTTGGAACCATAAAATTACCAAACAGCTGCAGATGGAAAAAATGGACTTGCACCTGATAAATATGGCATTACTGCATACATTTAGAGGGCTGATAGCTTTATTTTTTTGTCTTCAAAAGTCCTCTCTTCTTGTGTTGTCACATGAAGGAATCTCCCTTGTGCTATAAAGCAATACAGCAAATTACCTGTGAAATCCCACATGACTGTAGGCCCTACAAGGGGCTAGTAATCACAAATCTCTCAATTTTTTTTCTTTTCATTCTGACCATATTATAAAAAAGTTAGAAGATGACCTTCTCACTCATCTGGAAGATGCAGTCATAAGAGACTGAATGGCATTTTGGCAGCATACACTTAAGTTCCACCACACTGAGGAACAAGTCCGAGTTATTGACATGTTTGCGTGTGTCTCTTTGTGTGAGTGTTAGTGGGTGCAAGAGTGTCCGCCTTGGGGAACAAATGACTTTGTGTCCTTCTGCTGCAGTTCAGACATGGTGAGATGGAGCAAGCTTGCATGAGGTCAAGGGGGCTCCCTGTGGCTTTGACCAGTCGGCTCAGCACGGAGGGTATAAGTTTGTGTTGTTGTGTTCTGTTTAGAAGTATGGGCAGGGGATTACAGGGTTCAGTAAAGGGACACAGAGAGGCACCAGGATATGTGTGTGTCTGGAAAGTCCTGGTGAGAGTGTAAGTAAGAGTACAAGGTGGCTCATAGCAGGGCAAAGAACAATGTTGGTTGCAGTGGGACTTATCAGTGGAAGGTTCATGTACTTTTCAGCATTTACAGGTCACCAGAAATACCCATGGACAACACAACAAACACACAGAGGCACAAATGTGCTTAAGGTCAAACACTTGGATATATGTGGTCAATTTGAATTGACAGAGGCCAAAACAAATACAGTATGCAAACACACATGAAGAAGCAGACACACATAATGATAAGCACGCATTCTGGCATCTATCAATGTGACTGTCAGAGCTACATGACCTTAGTCGGGTTGAGCTGCGGGAATCTTGACCTCAAAAATGTTTTAAAATCACGGCTATGACCCTGTGTATTCACCCTCAGATGATTAAAACAAATCTAGATGCATGAACAAATACAAACACAATACATATACTGCAGTTCAAAACTGATTTTAAACAATATGATTCAGTTGTGACTTAACATGAATTCAGCTCAGATTTGTTTTTTTTAATTGTTAATAAAGTAAAGAGTAGTATTTTATAATAACTATATAAGACATTTGTTTCATATTAAAGTGCTAAATTAGAAATATGTCTAAAAAAATGTGTCTGCTGTCACATGCTGCAGACTGTTTATTTTTTTTTTACCTCAGTTCCCATGTCAGTGTCATCCATACATCTATGATCTCAATGTGCTATTCTCAACAATGTTATAGGGGCACATGTCCTTGTAAATAAACCAGCTTATGGATTCAGTTATTACTTGAAACTGGGGGAGGGGGGGTTTGTAACCAGTGTGCTTTCCGAGTAACGTTCACATATTTTTGATAAATGAGTCAAGGTTTGTGGTGCTGGTGGCGTATTTTATGATACCGCTGCATGTTTTGATGACTGCAAATGCAATGTAATTCAGGCAGTGTTTGACACAGTAAAATGTGACATTTTTTACAAGCGGGAACATTAGCAGGAGAGGGGCGGGGCGGGTCACACACACACACACACACACACACACACACACACACACACAGAAATATAAGATGTGCAGGAGAGAGAAAAAGAGAGTAAAAAGTCAACTGGACGTGGTCAAGGTCAGAGACTTAAAAGGCGAGACCGAGGGCTGAGGCGGAGATAAGTCTGAGAAAAAAACTCAAAATCTCAAGACCAGACTCGAGTACTACAGCCCTGCAACTGTGAATAATGAAATGTGTTTCTCTGAGGAACTAATATATACTGTATTGATGAAACACAATACAAGTGGGGAAGATCATTTTTCTATGTTGCTTCTCTTAAAGTTTCTATTCACTTTACTTCCTGAATAACAATTCATTTCATGACATAAAGAACACACTTTTTCAAAAAGTTTTAGGAAAAAGAAAGAGACAGATACAGTATAATATCATATTCAGAGGAAAACCTGTTGAAATTATGTTTTAACCCCCAAAAAATATGAAATAATTTTCACAACATTCACCACCGCCACAGTCTTCTTGGAAATCAAATTCATCACATCCCTGCTAAAAATAATTTTACTTAATATACCACTGGATACCAACTCACCACTATGAGCTCTCACTATAACCAGAAGAAATGTACAAAAGGTTATGATTCAAATCAATGCTATCGCAGCTCGAGCTCCCAAAGCAATAATCGGGATTAATGGGGAAAAAAATAGAAAAAAGAAAAAGAAAGCTTGATGGATGAAATTCTGCTACACCTGCGAGACATTTTGAATGGGAGTGGTCAAGCTACACTGAGTAATCACTCAACAAGAGCACATCTCTGAAATTAGATCATTCAGGTTATGGGGAAATACCCATGTAGCATTAAGGTCAGGCAACACTGTGGAGCATTCACTTTGCGACACTCCTGGCTAATATTTACATTCATACATCAACTTGCATTTAACCATGTGGTCGAGGAATTTTTGAACAAGGGAGTGAAAACCATTATGTGTCAGCTTCAGGACTGCAGTTGAGAGGAGGCTTGATGAAAGATACAGATATCATCTTTATCTGTCACAGGGGTTGAACCTCATTGCCTATTCTTCACTTGCTTGAAGATATTATCAAAACTGAACCATCCCATCTCTTTATAGATTGCTCCTGTTCTGTCCTGAGACCTGTATTTCTTTGCAGCTTGATAACATCACACTCAATATTTCATGACTTCAAAGAGTTACAGGGATGAATTTCTCTGCAGGTCCCAAAGGTGTTTCATATCTGCACAATGTGTTCCTCCCAGATGATTTTTAACAACAAGACAAAATAAAGCTTTTAGCGCTATAGCCATATGGTGTTACTGCAGTGCAAAGACTTGTACCTCAAAAGCTGGATTGAGTGGCATAAATTCATATCTGGTTACTCAGGTCGAGGTGAGGGCATTTTTAGAGATTTATACATACAAGAATTCACACAGGTGGTGATGTTTCTAGAGGAGAGGTTTTGTGTTTGTGTGTGTGTGTGTGTGTGTGTGTGTGTGTGGGTGTGCATATGTCTGATGACCCAATTCCCTGTAGGGACGCCATGGGTCATTTGCTCTGACCTTTCTTGTATGCACAAGCAAACAAACGGCTGCAAACAGATTACACTGCAAACAGCCTCACATTCACACTTATACACTACAATAGCACACTGTAATCGCAGAAACATCCCTGCAAGCAGAAAAGATGATATTTGGTTGCTGGATGCATCTGGCCTGAAAATGAAACTGGTATTGACAGGCCTCTGCTGAGCATTATTTTATCTGTCATTTATAACTGGTCAGTTGATAAGTGAGAATAAGTCACAGAGACAATAAAAGACAGCGTAAAGGGAAAAAGAAAGTAATATGAAATGGTTGGATAAACAACAAACACACCAAAGGTACACCTTATGAACAACAATGGCTCTTTTCCACTCTAGGAACCTCTTAAAGTACAGGTTCACAAGTTTTCAAATTTGTCTTAATACAACAGTCAGGTGTCCATATGAACAGTGAAAGAGGTTTTCCTCGCTGTAATCATTCCTCCTGTTCATACTGGCTATTAAAAGATCCCTTTGCGCTTTCAATGTAAGTGATGGGGGACAAAATCCACAGTGTGTCCACTGGGGGTGTTCCCGAATACAAATACAATATTCGGCAAAGCACAATTAGTGTTTTTTGTTTTTTTCTTTTACAAATATTTGTTTCATACAAATATTTTAAAAATTATTTGTTTCTGGGAAGAAAAAAAAAAAAAGGCAAATACCAGTGTGCAGGTCGGTTACATCACTATCAGTCTCTGTCCTCTGCTCCACTGTTACATCTATCAGCACATGGTGTGCTGTCTCTGCGTTATGGGTGTATAAATAGGTAAAGGTCTGTCTGTAATGAGGTGATGAGTAAAGTTTTAGCTCAGTAGTCAGCACAGTCGTCTGATCTGGATGAATCCAGTTTGAGACCTGGTGTGGGGACCTCCTTCATAAGGTATCTTATTCACTTATTGTAACACTTTAATTTTCTAAAATTAAAAGAGTAATAAAAACAAAAATAGGATTTTTAAGCCTCTTTCCCCTCTTATTCGAATACAAATACAAATAATGTTTCCGCCTCAACAAATACAGATACAAATACAAATACTGGGCCCTCTGCACATCCCCATTGTCCACACTGTCATTTTATGCAAAAATGCATTTAAAAGTTGATCTGAAGCGTATATACATATACTATTACTATACATATATGAGGCTTCAGCAGTCTGAAGTACAGAATTGATTTTAAGATTCTTCTATTTGTTTTTAAAGCACTACACTGACTGGCACCAGATTACATCTCTGAACTATTCATCCCTTATTCCACCTCCAGACCCCTCAGATCTGCTAACCAATCACTGCTCTTCATTGCATGCACCCAGTTAAAAACCAAAGGTGATCGAGTATTTTCAGTTGTTGGCCCCAAATTGTGGAAGAGTTTGCCACTAACAATTAGATCTTCCCCCTCCATTGATATCTTTAAAAGTCATCTAAAGACCTATCTCTTCTCTTTAGCCTCTTAATTGTCTTCATGAAGACATGCCTGACTGCACTCTGGCTTTTATCTGTTTGTATTTTGTTACTGGTGCAGTGCTGTTTGTGCTTTGATTTTATCTGATTTATGTCTGTGTTGTTATTTTGATCCTGTGTTTTTGTTTGATTGTAATCATCAATCAAATAATCCCATAATTTAATCTCTCTGTAAAGCACTTTGGTCAATGTCTGTTGTTTTTAAATGTACTCTACAAATAAACTGATTTGACTTGACTAAAACTTCACTCTTTGTGTTTCCTCAGACAGTGTTTCCCTGTTGAGCTGCGGTGGAAGTATAGTAACAAAAAGAGACTTTGGCACTAAAAAGACTGTGATGTTGAAAGATATCTACTTAATTTGACTCATTTGGACAGCTGAAGTTTCATATTAACTTCAGATAAACTTTTAAATACGTTTACGGAACTCTGTAACTTGACCTGCATTGCAACTATAGAAACATAAATCCAGTGTTGTTTCTTGAACCGTAGTTCCTGCCACCAAAAGAATTTTTGCTGGGGTGGAATTAAAAAAACTGAACATTGCTGAATGGTCAAAAAGGAGTTGTAAGACTGTCACAAGTTGTGTACAGCAATCCAAAAGCACTGGTTCGTGTTATTGCTATTAGAGCTCAGACTGGGAATTTCTTCTGATGTGACTGACAATTTAACAGCTTTTAAGGAGTCTTCCAGACTAGTCTAAAAAGAGTGAGATGAAGTGAAAACTGACAAACAACAGAGAGTGTGAGAGAAACTAGACTTCTTTTATTTGTTACAGCCTTTCAGAGCAAAAAGAAAACAGAAAAAATTGCTACTTTGCAGACAGGCGTCTAGTCTTTTTAGCATCTCCTATATAATTGTCAAAGAACACCATGGTGACTGTCGTGTCCTTGTATTCAAAAATTACATTGAAAACAAAGATGTGACTTTTTAAAATGTTATTGGTATGTTTTTCTTTATCTTAATTGATCCTCAGACGCAGACACACAAACATGAATGCTCATGTGGTTGTCATGGGTGGTGGTTTGGCAAACATCAAGAAGGCTGGACTTATAACCGGTCAGAGATAGATGCCAAGAAGAGGAAGGAAACAAAAACGCCAATGACTTCACTCCTTTGTTGAGACTGATGGACGATGAATAATGACCCTCATCATTGAAATATTTTGGTTTATTTTTCTGTCTGAGTTTCTGTGTTAACCTAAATGAACTGAAACCAACAACACGCTGTGAACAGTCAGTGCACAATTGGCAACCAGCAAAGAGGATGCTGGGCCGACCCAACCACCCGGCTTGAGTGAAGTGATGCTGCAGGAGGCCAGTCAGACTAACAGGTGTTCAGGAAGGTCCTGCATTCTTTTTTTTTGGCATCAAAGACCAATGGCACACACTATATGCTGTGGTCTGTTAGTAGCTGGTAAAGCCACAAGGCTTACTGTTAATTAAATCCCCTCGACATAACAAGAAACAATTTCTCCAATACTACCCGTGACGAGACAATACACTGAAGGCACATTTAGCTCCTGGTTTATTTTCTCTTTAAGTTCCTGTGGCTCCTTAGTTCATGTTAGAGGTCTTCATGAGTCCAATTGGCCCATGGAGAATGTACCTTCATGCTTAAATAGATTTTTTTAAAGAAAAAAAAAGCAGTCTAGTTCAGGGTTTGGGTCTTGGTTACTAGGAACCGAGTGAAACCAGGCAGAGCCCTGTAGTTCCTGAGACTATTGAGAGAAAAAGACCAATTACGTAAAACACTGCAACATTGCTAAAAAAAAAAAATCAACATCTCTGTTTCAAAAACAGAAAATATTATACATTTCATAAACAAAGGTATGTATTGTGAGAGTAATGTACTAGAACGCAACACATTATACAGGTGTTCATGTTTTTGTGTCAGGCCTTGTATATGTTGGCTGGTGTATAGATGTGTGTGTGTGTGTGTGTGTGTGGGTGTGTGTTTGTTTGTTTGTTTGTTTGTTCATGGAATTTAAACTTTCAAACACTTTAAGTATATAAAGAAACCCTCCCTTGACAATGGAGTTTCTTTTCCCTGATTAACTAAATAAGCCTAAAGGAAAACATGTTTAAGCAGCTATATTTGGTGAATTAAAGGAGCAATCTCCAAGGAGACGAACATTTGTACCTGGAAGTTGAATGTATTCTTTATTTGGAAATATCAAACTTAAAAGGAAGGACTATTATACAACTACCTGATTATACATGTGCAGTGTAAACAACCACCTTGGTTGTTGGTGACAATAAAGTGCTGTTCCCACCAGGTGCAATGAACTATGTTTCTCTCAACTTTCCTCAAACTACCTTTTTCATTCCGTATCTTTGCAGCTGTGCACATGTGTTCCTCTGCATCTGCATTTAAAGTGACAAAGCAAGAGAGATTCAGAGGGAAAGCACATACAAACAAAGCAAAGGGGAAAAAAGACAGACCGTATATAAAGCAGGGCGGGAGATATCAGCCAGCCAACCAGGTGGAAACCAGCTGTGAGCGAGCTCAGGAAACATTCAAGGAAGTCTTACTCACATCCCAGAAGGCAGAGCAGATTAGACAAATCACAATGCTTGAAGAAAGCATTAGTCATATCCCAGAGTGCCATGCTCTGGAGAACGGTGTGGCGCTGGAGAGTCAGGTATCATGGCTGAAATGATAACTCTGAGATGAATAAGTGTTTGCCGTGTGTACCTGGATCACCAGCCAGCATCCTAGGGGAAGATGAAAGGATGGCTGCAGAAACCGAGACAAAATGGAGAATGCAAGAGCAGAGAAACTTTCCTATTTTGCATCCGTGCTGAATTTTATGTTATATGTATTTACCCATTTATTTTTCTAGGAGAGATATAAATAAAGGGAAACAGACATTGGAAACAAACAAGCTGTCATCGCAAAAGAAAAGCACAGAGCCCAAAGTGGGTAGAAAGGAAGAGAGAGTAAAAAAATGAGGTAGAGGGCAGAAGGAGGAGTGCAGGAGGACTTTGATGGTTGGAGCGACAGCTGTGTCCCTGGTGAGTGTCTTTGAAGAACAAGAGGAAGCTTCGAAATAAATGCATTAATTGTAGACGTGGGAAAAATGAAAGAAGAATGATGAAGATGAAGGAGAGGAGAAACAGATTGTGTTTGTTGACTCAGAATAACTCCAGCTGAGAAAGATGAAAGGCCTCGCTATTGTCACGTCAGAAGTTATAAAAACATGAACGTAGAGGCGGTGGATGTTGCCCGAGAGAGCTGGTGTGTGGCCACTTATTTTCATAAGTATAGTAACATATCTTAAAATCCTAACTCTAAAATGACACTTTCAGGAGTTTTTTTTATTAAAGTATCCCTCCACTCAAAAATTTGTTTTTCTTTTTGTTCCTACAGTTGAATGTTTTAGCTTCATTGTGCAGAATGATGTATGTGCAATTTGACTTTTCGAATTCACCCGCTGAAAATGGAAATCTTTTCTGTGCTCAATGAAAATCTGATTACAAGAGGTGGGCCTACAGGCATGATTTGTGACATCACAACTAGTACTGAAGCCAAAATTTGGTCCAATATTCAACTTACACAAGTGTTATGTGGAAACTCAAAGCCTCCAGTGCACAAACACTGAGAATGGACTTTACAGAGAAGTAGGAGACATCTTGTGTCCAGGTGTTAAACTACGAAGATGAAATATATTTACATATTTACATATTTATAGATTCTGGGATTTTTAATGAGGGAGAAGGAAGGATTTTAACATGGCTAGGCACGAGCGAGTGAGTGGCTAGGCATACTTTATAATCATGCACATGTGCAAAATGTCCTTCTGTCTTTTCACCAAACTAAAAAAGCTCCTTGACCTTCCATCAATGTAATACGAGCTGAATCCCATGGCACTATTGCAACACTATTCATTGATGAATTCCGTCTATGAATCAGAAAGTTAGCTTCTTTTTCAATAGATAAATGAATCTTATCTACTGAAAGTTGGGACTTTTTTTTTTACCCCTGAGACAGTTGCCAATGTTTCATCATCCTCAATATTTCGATCTGCTGCCTTGGTCCAACCTTATGCCCACAATAAATAAATAATAAAAATGAAGAAAATAACAGCAGCTGAGGCAAAAGTTTTTACGAAGGGAAAGAAACAGAGGGGGAAAGTGAGACGAGGAGGCGACCAAACTTTATTGGTATTATAAGACAAGAGGTGAGGAGGAGTGAGACCATAAATGTTAACAGTCTCTTCCTAAATCACTTGGTAGTTCTTGTCAAACTTTTCAAAGTGCCTGGATTTCTCATTAAGGTCTACAATTTTTCCAAGCGCCTTCACCACTTTGACGGTGTCAGAACTCTTCCCTAACAACATTGCTTCACTTTTATCTGCTTTCACCGACCCGAGAATCAATGATTTATCTGAGACAAGCGAACTGCACTGCACGCTCAAAGTGGTTGAGGTTGTAGTAAGGGGAATAAAATAGCTGAAAAGCTCCCAGGTGCCTCTCCACAGGGGGACTGTATCTCTCAGGTGATTTCGGAAGCATCCTATCTATAGCCCCAGTGCAACCTAACTGTATAAATATCTCCTCCTTCTCCGTCCCCCCCACCCGCCTTCCTCCTCACACCGTTTCCCAGAAGACGTCCTTTTCAGAGTCTCTCCCCTGCACCCCCTTATTCCAGAGGCCCTGCACGTTCCCATCCTTTTTACCATAGGCATTACCATACCTTTGATCGCACTCGCCCTACCTTCTCTCCACTTCATTGCCGATGCATACATCTCCCTCTCTTTTTTCAAAATATCTTTGTCCTAGTCAGCAGTTAGGAATGTTCATTTAACAATTTCCCTAGATGGAATTATAACGGTAAAAGGAGATGGCTTTGAAATGGAAATTCCGCGCATGGGAGGCCCTGGTGAGCACTCCTACGGTCTCCTGGTTCCTGGTGACGAACACCCGGGTTTCATACCATCTGACATCAGAGGCAGAGGCGGGCATATGAAGAACAAACATGTCGTGGAGAGAGGCAGAGATAAGAAAGACAGACATCCCTGTCCTTAGCTGACAAACAGCTGCATCGCCTCCCTCTCTTCTTTTATCTGCACTGTGGTTTCGCTTTCATCTGGCTCACGGTTTGATGTGATGGTATTATATACTTGTCATTAGAGGCAGAGGAAATTGTGTCTGTCATTAGCTTGATAACACCTCTGCCAGATTAGATGACAGTCAAGAAGCACTGGTGGTTTGATTGGAGGGGGAATGAACCTCGGGGATCAGACTCTGTGGTTGGGTATTGCTTTTAAATGTGGAGAAATGGATGACACACAAAGAGATGGGGAGAGAAGAAGAAGAGAGAAAACAGATCTAAATGACTAACTTTTTGAATTTGTCAAAGTTCTACAGGAAAACAGATGGATAAAGAGATAACCTGTGGTATACTGAAAGAGAAAGACTGGAGGTACACATAAAATGAGCAAAACATATCTCCAAGAAATTAGGAAAGTCCCATGGATCATTACTCCCAGTGTGTGTTTAGAAGTGTGGGAGCATGACTTAGTACAACAACTTCAAATTAAATTACAAATACAGTGTTTATAATTACTCTTAAGGATGACACAAACATTTTCTGATCTGATGCCCCTATAGGCAGAGTCACATAATTTGTCAGTGCCTTACAAGTATTTTCTTACCCCTGGGACACACTGGATGCAGCACGTGTGCGTCACAGAACCTCTTGCTTTTCATTTCGGCACCCATGTCAACAGGTTAGAGCGACCACACTGCCTGCGTGAGACGCTGCTGCGTCACTTCATCTAGAGATTCAAAGTCTCGCCTATTTTCTCCACGTGACGCACGTAGTTCTCAGCAGAAATAGACAGGGGACATGATAGAAAGATAGGGCTGCCAGTGGCAGAGGCGCTGCAGCAGACACACTTCCAGTGTGGACGCTGCAAGCGTGAGAGACGCAGCAGTTCAGTGACGCACACACACTGCTGAGGTTCACGCATCCAGTGTGTCCCAGGCGTTATCTAGCACAGCTATGATTAAGTTTGGTTTGGCTATGTTTAGGTACATAAATGACTTTATTAGGTTTAGGAAAAGATCATGCTGTGGATTAAAATAACTACTTGGTAAAAGTGAGGAAACCTTCATCATCATGGTTAAGATAACAACTACTTGATTAAGATGGGGAATGATTGTGAACATGGTGAAAGGAAACCAACACCGTAGGTAGGAAACAAGAAGCGAACAGCCATGGACTTTAAATCTACTTCCATTTAACAGCAAATAATTATTTGCATTAGCTATTCATCTATTTTGTGATTGACCGATCAATTGAATAATGTAGAAATTGTCTACAAAATGCTTCACAGGTTCTCAAGGTGACATCATAAAAAAAGAGAGATGAAGTCCTGGAGTCACTTCCAGGCTAGACACTGTTGCCTCTGCAACTCATTGCAAATGAGTCTTTCTGAAAAAGTGTGGTATTCTTGCAGTTTACAGTCCTTATTACAAGACAGAGTAACGATCATCTACCATAGCATCTACTGTTAGAAGCTGCTTTGAGATTTTAATTAATCTAAATGAGAAATAATTTGTTATCATACAAAATAAACTATAGCTTCCATGAAAATTTACCAACGTGGCAGCACAGGAACGTTATGTCATCCTAACTTGGTTTAATCCATATTCGTGATATGCAGCAACACTCTTTTCTAATGTAATTTTTCTTGTGTCTAAGAAACATCTCTGTCCTGCTATTATTACAGCAATGTCTGAGCTAGCAGTGGCCACTCAATTTACAGATTAAATCGTCTCTGTCTATTGAGCTCATGAAGTTTAACCTTCAGTGGTCTTATGGTGTTTTCACACCAAACGCGTAGCAAATATTTCGCATGGTGAGAATACATACAAAGTCAATGCAAAGACACAATGGGCAATGCGATTTACACAAAATTTGCAACGTGAATACATGAAATTTGCATCATTTATCTTCACTTTCGCTTCTCAACCTAACTTAGCCGGACCTAACACCAGATTCATGTGCCTCCCTCAGCTGCTGTCATCAATAATAAATATATGACAGTGAATTTATATAATTTTAAAGTTACACTGTATGTAGATATCTATGTGTATAAACATGTCGCTAACATATTTATGCTTTTGAATGACATTATTTGGAGTGTTGATGGAGTAACTACTGTCTGCAAAGCATAGATCTGATCAATCTCAACTCCATTCAGAAAACAAGCATTTTAAAAGTTGTTTGCTTGTCATCTTGCTGACAGACCTGACAAAGCATGAATTCAGACTTTTTACAGATCAGCATCATGATGTAGTTTATTTTGGGTTCATACATCTTTAAGGTCTGTAGTTGTCATCTGGGTCGTGCATTAAATCAACAGATTTTTGGGGGTTTTGTGTGATGGGTTATTACAGTTTATCACAGCAAAACGAACAGAAGAGCTCATCATGTATCTCTGTGTTTACAGATAAGTGTCAGTATGACTGTTGTTAGCAGGAAGACTGAGCCGTCATGATGGCAGGCAGGCTGTGATTCAGTAACATCACTGCACTGGTTGGGGACTGGTCGGTGCCTGCCGTTGCTCGCTGGCTGTTTTGAGTGAATAAGCACAAATGAACCTGCAGTTAAACTTGGCCGAGTAACACAAATAAAAACAAATGATCCAGTGATCAAACTCGTGTGAGTAACGCAAAGCGAAAATTCCCTGGAGTGAACACACCATGGCTTATGGTTAATGATGTTTGTTTAAGGCCATTGATAATGATAGGGGATTATTTTCCAAGGATAGATTTTTAGTAGTTTGCATTTTCTTGATTAACAAATCAGTAAGTAAATAGTTTGATCACTAGTCACTCATAACAAAAATGAAAATAGCTAAATTGGTAAGTGTGTGCATGTGTGTGGCCCCCTTCCTCTTTCATTTTCCTGTAATTAGTGCAAGCTCGTTAATTAAGCCACAAGGCACTCAATTATATTTCTCCTTTTAGAGCTGACCTAAACCTGAGGGAAAACATGTTGAGCCGTCTAAGAAACAATGGCCCCAATGATCTTTGAGTAATTATCAATTACTATGCTAATTCATCAGTCACCGTCAATTCCCCGCAAAAGCCTCATGCAGCCTGATGTTCATGCCCCAACTGACGAATTGCATGTCAAAGTATATAAAAAAAAAAAGTTTAAGTACTGACCTATTGTTAAGGATTTTTGCTCCTTCGAGGCATAGGCTACTGAAATGCATAGCCTTCTGAAACTGTATCCCGTGCACTGGAGTTAAATCAAGGATAATGGATAAACTGGACTGGACTGCAAGATTAGGACTTTTGTTTTTATGCTTTGCAGGGGTAGCTAAAGTGTGAAGTTTTATTTTGCAGAAGAGAAGTATTTGTGTGTTTATGCATGTATTTATCTGGTTGCTGGACATAGTGGACACTGCAGCTGTCTTGGTAATACAAGATCAACGGAGTGAACTGAAGATGGGGAGAGAAAAAGGAGGAAGGAGAGCTAGATGGAATGAGTGCATTAACTTGTTCATAATTAATTATAAGTCTTGGTCTGCATCCTGTTTCCCAGGGAGAGGGCAACACGCTCATAAGCCCTTCTCATAGTGACACCACCTTCTGATTAATTGGCCCTTGAATGCACAGCTTTAAATCACAAAGTCCTAGGTACATGCAAATGCACACATACACAATTTGACAAGCACGCACTCTGTATACACAGTAGGTCAAAGCACCTACCTACACTGCATTTAATCACAAAGTTAGGCCAAAACACCTACTGATCTTTCCCCATGACAGCACTGAGGTGCAGGTAACCTTGTGTGTTGTCATCAGCAGGTGAAGATGAATGTAGAACACCCACAAGCATGCACACCATCCTTGCTGGCCTTTTTAACATGGAAATTCCATCTGGAAAACTTAATTTAGTTGTCTAAAGCAGTGGATGTACCAGATGAAATAAAGTACTCCTTCATCAATACTGCCAACCATTTTCCAAATGTATTTAATTAAGCTGAACGTTTCAATGATTTACCCATTAGCTACTGCTGGCTAATTATTTCAACCACTTATCCATTACTTTTGGCAAAATATTCCAATCGTTTATCCATCACTTTCAGCTATTTCAACTATTTATCGATTGCTTTTTGATGTCTATTTCAGTTATCTACAACTTTTAGCTATTCTAACTTTTATCCATTACTTTTCACAAATACTTTTAGCTATTTCACCCATTAATCCATTACTTTTGGCTAACTATTTCACCTATTAATCCATTACTTTTGGCTAACTATTTCAACCATTTATCCATTACTTTTCACTGATATTTTTAGCTTTTCCAGCCTTTATCCAAAAGTTTTAGCTAACTACTTCAACATTTATCACTTTCAGCTATCTGTTTTAACCATTTGTCTGTTACTTTTAGCTAACTGCTTAGACTAATCGCTTAGCTTGCTAACTAGTTTGCACGCACTCACAACCACAATATGTGGATGTGGATTTTTTTTTCTTTTAATTAAATCGGAATTTCATTCAAACTTATCAGTCTTTCCAAGTACCCTGTGGCAACTGCAGAAGTAACCCCCTGGGGTAAAAGTATCCCTGGTTTAGAATAACTGGTCTAAAATCTAGGGATGTGCAGAGGGCCCGGTATTTGTATTTGTATCTGTATTTGTTGAGGCAGCAAAATTATTTGTATTTGTATTCCAATAAAAGTGGAGAGAGGCTTAAAAATCCTGTTTTAGTTTTTCTTACACTTTTTTAGAAAATTAAAGTTTTACAATAAGCGTTCATGAATAAATTATCTTGAGGTCCCCACACCGGGTCTTGAACTGGAGTCTCCCAGATGACAGACGACTGCGCTGACTAATGAGCTAAAACTTTACTCATCGCCTCATTGCAGACAGACCTCTACCTATTTATACACTCATAACACAGAGACAGCACACTGTGTAATGTGTAGGGAAGAACTTCAAAGGTGATTATTGCTTTGCACTCTTAATTTATTGCCTATTTTTTACAACCTAACTTTGTGGAAAGGGGAACTTTGCGTGTGTCAGTAGTTCAGCTTTATCTCTGGGGAGCACGCCCAACTACAGGAGTGATGTCCAAATAAGGAAATGTGCATCATGTAGCAGGTAGATGTGACTCCCCTCATTGAGACCTGCTGATAGATGTAACAGAGGAGCAGAGGAGACTGAGATACGATGTAACCGACCTGCGGGTATTTGATATGGATTTTTTTCTTCTCCAAAACAAATAATTTAAAAATATTTGTATGAAACAAATATTTGTAAAACAAAACAACTATTTGCCGAACAATGTATTCGTATTTGGGCACTCACCTACAAAAATGCCTAAACTCTCTTAGTTTTGACCATAATGTATCAGATTGATGTATTAGGTAGTAGCTTTTGTCTTACACCACTGCAAGAGCTGCATTATGCTTGCAAGGTTTTAGAACAGGCTTACAAGAACACATCTACACCAAGACAAGTCAATAATAGGAGCATATGGAAAAAGCTGTGTACTTATCCACCCTTTACCATCATATGAAACTACAAACAACTATGCTCAAATGCAAGAGCATCTGATTTTAAATTCCTTTCACTATATCCCATTTTTACCTAAGAATGAGTGACAGACATACACATACACGCCTGAATTGTTATGCTTATTTTACAAAGAGAGGTTAGGCTATCTCAACAGCCACTTTTGTGAGATCAATTTCCTAGATCTATTCTAAGACAACAGGAAGTTCTTAAGAGTCCTTGGTACTGCCCAGCTTTTCCCTCGCCTGGGTAGGCATAGCCTCTTGGTACTGCCCAGGCTAAGTAAAAGCTTTCATCTGATGCACTCCATCTGTTCCCCATGCTCTCCTCTGCAGCCCTGTCCTCTCAGCCTGCTTATGTATTGATAAAGGTATTGCCTATGAAATATCAGCTCCTGTCTACCAGTAATTGATAGTTTGCAGTTTGATAATACATAAACGTGGAGACTTGCGCTTGTCAGCTGTGCTCTAAAATAAATGCAGCCATAGATTTCCAATTAAAGGTGGCTGGCAGGGCTATTAGTTAGCTCTAAAGGTAGCTGTCAGGGAGCGGAATAAGCCGGGGTCTATAACCACCATGATAAGGCAGCTGTGAGAGGTGTATTTATCCAGCTTTGGACACACAATTTCAGTGCCGTAGACATAAGGAACTCTATATGGAGTGTTAGGGTTGGGTGATAGCCTGATATATACCATGAGACGATAACGAGCTGTCAACAGTAGTGATTTTGCTATGTCGTTCCTACAGGGGTAACTCTACCTTTAAGATCTGTTTGAATCATGCCATTGAAGGCAATGTTGCAAATCAATGAGCAGGACCTGCTATTGGAATATTGGATTTACAGGATTTTTGCATCAATGTGATGAAGTACCTTGATGTGTCAGGTATTAAATCCACTGAATAGACATTATCATCTGATTATTTTGTATATACATATTACTCATTTTAATTTCTGAAAAAAAGTTCTTTATTATGGTACACATTGGTACTGCAATATAATATTATATTTACAATGAGCTTGAAAGTTCATTCTTGTCTGGGTAAATAGTACTTTAACAAAATATTCCTAACTCAAGGTCCACTTACTATAGCTTTTTTCTGGAGCTTTGTCATGTGACCTAAGTATAGAACTTTTGTCAAGTGATCACAGGTGGTGATGAAGACTGAGCCATCTTCATGACAACTGAGCAAACATCATTGCTGATAAAGACCATACAATGTGGTTGAAAGAGCTAGTAAAAGCTAAAAAAAAAAAAAAAAAAAGTGGACCTTGACCTAAGATTTTCTTTTTTGATCTATTTTTATGTATTTTACCCATCCCAATGGAGTGTAAACAAACCTTACAGACAGACAGATGGTAATGTTGTAATTTAGTTACATGTACATTTGCTTCCTGGTATTAGCAGGTATACAGCACTAATGAGAACAATTATGTTGTAATGTTGACATTACACAACACTGCACACTCACCCAATTTGGCTCAGGTTATCCTGAGCAGGGAAGGCAACACTCACAATATGGAAATGTTCCATGAACTTCAAGTTTTATGGCTATTTTTGTTCTATATGCACCATTAATTTATATTAATTTATATTAAATTAACTAAATGATGAATCAAGGAGATAACTGGCAGCTTAATTGATAACAAATATTACTTGCAGCCCTAAACAGGATACAGCCGTGCTGACCCTTTTTGGGCTCATTTATCACTCTACTGACGATTACATGCACCTTTATCTTAAAGTGGAACAAACATATACTCTATCTGCTTCAAGGATTGACATTTGGATGTTTTGCCCTGAAATGCCCCCTGTGTGCTTTACTGTTGTACAGAGATGATATTTGCATTTTTTCGGGCCTGGTGTGTTAGCTTGAATACATTTTACCACTCTACTGTGACCTCTCGCATCAAAATGGCATTTTTACCCCAAGGACTGCCGCAGCAGCTAACTGGATATTTTTTGGTCACTGCACCAAAAAAAAAAAAAAAAAAAAAAAAGTCCTTTCTTTCTGGGACGCTAAAAGCAGCACATCAGGCTCTAAGAGTTACAATGTATTCAAAGGGACTAAAATCACAAATCTTGTTCATTTTGACATTCAGTTAACCAGAAACTGAATGTCTGCATGCTGCATTCATGTAGGACTCAGTCTAGACAGGGGGAACAATGTGTGCCTGATCACTTAGGTACTGACTGTATGTTCTGTCATATAATAAAGATGATGTAACTGACTGGAAATTATTTACTATGGAGCAAGTGAGGAGAAGGAAGATACACAAGGAAATGAATGAGTGAACAAATCAGTGAGGGCAAGTATAGAAAAGAACAGTGAGATAGCCGTAGGAACTTTAAAAGAAAGGGGAAAATCTGACAGAATGACAGAGAGAGAAGTGTCTGTCTGTTGGGAGTATGAGTGTCCCTTATCACTCTGTCCCCTGGTGTTGCCTGTCACCCCTATTTCTGGATAACAAGGCTCTTCCAGCTCCATTTCAACCATTCCTCAAAATAAAAAAAAGCCAGCTTTGACAGATACAGCCTTAGACACACAGGAGGTTAGGTCACAGTATAGGTTACAGTATAGGCTTGTTCTTTGTACCTGATCGTACAACATGGAAAGAGTTTCCTCAAGGATCAAAATAAGCAAAGACGTTACATTGAGAAATGTCACACTAGCAGAAAGTGTCTCCCGGCTGTGTTTGCATTTTCATCTGAATCCCTATCACACACAAACACACACACTATCACAAGAGATCTGATCTTGGTTATTTGATTTTCAAAACAAGCCGATGTCTCAAGAAGTGCCTCGGGTCAGTGCTGAAAAGAGACACCGCCTGTTTAAAAATTCCATGAGGTCTATGCATACTAACACACAATCAAACCCACGTCAAGTCATGTGAGGTCTCACTCAATCAGTAAAGGACATGAAGGAGGAGGGGAAAAACAAGACCCAAAGACGAAAATACTTCCACCCTCACAAACAAAGTGTCACTCAGCTCTCATCTACAGCTCCTTCATCAGGCTTACATTTTATGGAGACTGCTGTTGTCATGGAAACAATAAGTTTGAAGCATTAACCCGTTACATCAAGCTGCCCCAGCCTCCAAGCTGTCTCTCTTGCTTTATCTCACTCTCTCTGTCTCTCTCTCTCACACACACACACACACACACTCAGAGAGACACACACACTAAAAACTAATCACCACTTTCTTCACAAATCCCTCCTCATAGATCTCTCACTGCTCTCTGGGGACTCTCCACAGCGTATTAATCAACGTAATTGAAATAGTTGATTACATCACTTCACGCCTCATCCCAGTTTAAGGGACTGTGTGTGCAGCAGGAATTAAATACGTGGTAAAAGAACACTGAGATGTTGTGGTCTATTTGCATGTCTGTGCTAAAAGGCATAAGTGCAGATGTCATAAAAAAGTACACTTGACATAATAACTACAACTGTCTCCCCATTACTCACTTTTTTAAAAGGAAAGTGCAAGGCTGTTAATACTGCGACACACAATCAAATCATTCATTAACAACCCTCGTATCATTAACTTCAAAAAGTGACTTAGACAAGCTTTTATAAGTATAATACTAGTTTGTGAGGTATATGTCACAAAGCCATGATCCAATACACGAGAGAGGTGAAAATATTCCTTTTAAAGGTGCAGCGTGTAGAATTTAGTGGCATGTAGCGGAACAGACTTGGCAGAAATGGAATATATTATTCATAAGTATGCTTCAATTAGTGTGTAATCCTATGAAAATAAGAATCGTGCTTTCATTAGCTTAAAATTAGCCCTTTACATCTACATAGGGAGTGGGTCCTCTGCCATGGAGCCCGCCATGTTGCACCGCCATGTTTCTACAGTAGCCCAGAATGGACAAACCAAACACTGGCTCTACAGAGGGCCACTGTAGCTTCTCCTACACCCTTGTAGGGGGAGGGGGAGGGGTATTCAGTTGGTTGCAGTCAGCAACCTCACCACTAGATGCCACTAAATCCCACACACCGGTCCTTTAAACTGCACAAATACAGTTGTGATTTCCTATTATATGCTATAAACCTCATTTACAGTGTATAATAGGGAAAGCATGGACTTATTTTCTCACCAACTGACACAAGATACTTTTCATCCTTGACACATTTTTATAATAAAGAAGGAATTAATGTAGGGGCAAAAACTGACTGACTATTGATGACCAATTAGATACTTTTATGATGTCTGTAAACTATTTTGGTACAAACATACTCTTCTGAATCATATTCAAACTGATAGTTCAGATGGCAGTGACACATTGGCGCACATATGCATATATATGCACACATGGAAACACATATGCATACACAGTTTCCTTTAGGAGGTACCCATTGTCATAACACTCAAATGTTCATGAATTGTATTTTTGATTTTTGGAATTTGCAAAGGTTTCGTATACAGAAGAAAATGACATCTGACTCTCTTCTATTTACAATTTGTGATTTACAGTTGTATGTAAACATTTTAGTCAAGTTATCGATACAAATCATGTGAGTTCTTTAAATGGTGTTGTATAATACAATAAGTGAGACAAATGAGGATTAGAAAACACAGTGACAATGTTCAAGTCCTAAAGTTACAATGTGCAACTACAGACCATCTAATATTGCTTCATTTTGTGATGTTATTTCACCTTGTTTTTGGTGTTGTGTTATGCTGCAATATGTATTTGAAAAACAAGATTAATTAGAATACTGTATATTTTTTACTTAAGGGATGACATTTTAAGGCATATTAAAGTAATTTATTACATTAACCATAATATTTGCACTACTGTATACATAGTATACAGTGAAATTTACATATTGTGAAATATACAAATGCATTCTTCTTCCACCTACGATACCAGTCAAAAGTTTGGACACACTTTCTCATTCAAGTGAATAGGAAACTTTTGTTTGGACACACTTTCCCATTTGGCTTGTTCAGTAGTTTGCAATCTGCAACCTCACTGATAGATGCCACTAAATCCTACACACTGCACCTTTAAGCTTGTTTCATGTATGCTAAAGGCACTCCCAACTGTGTATATGTAACACTAAAAGAAGAGCAAAATGTGGGGGGTGGGAGGGGGTGGTGGTGGTGGGGTAATCTCTCTTTTCAGGGTGAAAGTACTGTATTTCTTCACTTCCCCTCTTCTGTTTCCACTCCCAATTCATCTTCCTCATATCGATTTGTGGCTTTATACTATTTTTTAGAAGACCACAACCACTCAGCCATAACCTTTTGGCCGGTAATGTCTCTATGCCTCACAAGTAACAAGGTAATTGCTCTGTTTTATACTTACATGCCAACACAAGGGGAAAACCAGGACTTTTGGTCTTTTTCAGTAATCCTACAGATAAATACATACGGTTCTCAAAGGTATACAAGTTGCTCTACATACATTTAACTTAACTTAAATAATAAATAAAATATGAACATTGAAGAGCAATAAATTAGCTGTTTACATTACAAATAAATGTAGAAATATAGATGTTGTTGGCAGGCAGTTTAGCCTGTAGCAAAATTGGCACAGGAACATGCGAAGAAAAACAGGCACACAAATGGAGAGTAGTATGTATGTAATAGTAAAAAAATGTTTCCTTAAGGCTTTTACATGCTTCAAATGAACTATAGTATGACACATCATCATACTGTGAATCAATATTTTGCTCTTCACTCGTAATGAAGAAACTGAAAAGGGGGTTTTGGCCAGAAAATTGATTGTGTTCTCATCAGCTGGAAGGTATTTTTTTACTGTGAAGTAGCTGCAATGTGTTTCTGCCAATAAAACACAGCAAAGGTCACCAGCTCAGAAATCAGTGATTATCCCACCCCTTTGGAAACGCATAACATTAAACTAAATTGAAGAATAAATATCTAAATGAGAATGTTACCAAGAGAGACACAATGAAAACAAGATACAAGAACAAAATCTGAAATTGGTTTGACTCATGTTGCCCAAAATACTTAATGGTGGTGGAGTGAATGCTGCCATTAGGTTGCATTAAATAGTGTGAAGTGTTGTTTAGAGGCAGTATGGATGCAAAAAAGCCAATATCAGATAAGCCAGATAGTTCAGTCAGTCCCTGGTAAGTTTTGTGCCATCACACACAGTCGACCTGTACTGTCAGTTCAGAACCACGTCTGTTTGTGGCCAAAAGACACAGACCGATGTATTGCTTTAGTGGCTGAAAAAAGAGCTGACAATTCAGAAGACAGCTTGCTCTTTATCTCTAGTCGACAGAGCTGCTGTGTGATACATTAATACACCCCTTCTAGCAACCAATAAAGGTCAAGGTCAGAGCCACAGCGCCCTGATAATATTTCTGTAAATAATCTCGGGAGAAGGAAGTGCCAGGAAAATAACTAAATAACAGCCAAGTAGAAAGTTATAGTTTTTTTTTTTTAGAGCAATTAGAGGTGTTAGAGAGGATAGGAAAATGTTGATGATGGGGGATATGGTGACACAAGGTGCTTTCTGAGGAGATGGGTTTTAAGATAAAACAGGACAATGGAGAATGACTTGCCTGTTCTGTCCGGACAGAGAGGTCATTCATTGTACTTGAAAATGGAAACCAAGCGTTGAATGAAATTACTCTATATTTGATATCTACCTTTATTTTTTGAAGCATGTTTTTCAATGAATCCTTGCCAATAGTACTATAATATAGTCAGTAGGGTAAAACATAATTGTTCCAAAGTCATGAGAATGTGCTTGATATTAGACATTTTCTATAATATATGTATTCATTACCACCACCATATCCCACCTTTTCTAAAGTTACACATCTAAAGTCACATCCAACTGTACTGATTTGTTGGTTTTTACCTGATGTGGGTGTATGATTTGAGTGAGCACCATCAGAGTTGGGGATTTTGTGGTATTGGTATCAAAAGTAATTGACCAAGGTTTTGAAGTCTTGTCCCCAGGAGTCAGGGCTCTGCTGGTTTTCCTGTTCCCAACTGATCCGTGGCTAATTTAGTTCCATGTGTAGGCAGTTATAGTATCACACTTGTAGGATAGTCTTTAGGAGTAAGCACAGACCACCCACTGACTTAGAGCGTGGGGAAGCAGATCCCTTTTTATACACTGCCTAAAAGATTTTGAATCTAATGGTTATGAGGGATAAGTATTTATTTATAGTTAGCATCATATTTCCATATTATCCTGGTTTATTATTAAATATTTCTCATTAGCAAAGGCTCTTCTTACTTATAGTTTTAAACCAAAACTCAACCAGAGCTGATGTTTTATATTGTCCACCTGCCATATCTCTTGCTACATCTTTCCCATCATTCATTGGGATAATTTCTGGTGCTGTTTTTTAATCTCAGAATCCGTACACATGATTATATTTTTAGCCAGGTTTTTGATGGGAGCTTGGGGACTACATGCTGCATAATACACAAAAACATGGTGATAGCAAAAGATGATTTTCTACCCCATTAAAATTGAACAGTTCCTTCTTGGGTGCTTTTATGGGTACATAATGAATCAGAATACATCCATCATTACCGTTTACTGTGTTTGCTTTGGCTTTAGTGATTCTCATTTTATGTGGATATGGTGTGTTTATTCTGTTTACAATAGGATTTTTGTAATTTTGTTTTACATTTCTGCTGAATGAATGACGGAAGTGCTTAAGACAGCTCTGCTTCAGTTTCACATTTTTTTTTAGCAGGGTTGGTTCATATGGTTCATAGGGTCTGGGACGCATTTTGTAGCTGTGCAACATAGGGTATTATGGAGATCCACATGACAGGGCCTCCAGTCTAAATGACCAAGCAGGTTGTTAGTTATTACCTTCAAAAAACCGACCCATATAAGTATGTTTTGTGATTCGCCACTACTATCGTTAAGATGGCATTGTTGGTCAATGCCTTGGTTAAGATTAAGTAACTAAAACTCCTTTATTAAGGTATTTGATCATAAATGAACATAGTTGTCAAGACTTTTCACTTAAAATCACAAATGATGGTGTGAGAAGAAACAGTCAGGGGATTACCAAAAGAAAATCATTGGGGAGCCATAAATGTCTGTACAAGTTTTTTAACAATTCATTTGCTAGATCAGGAGATATCACACTGGATCGGTGAAAACTCAAAATATCTGGGTACCATTCATATCTGTTCAAAGTTTCATGGCAATCCAAAGTTGTATAGCTATTTCACCAAAAACAACCACTGTCAACTTCATGGTGGCACAAGAGGAAAAATCAGACAATTCACCAATTCATTAGGATTCATCCTCTGGGGACAATGAATGTCTACAGAATTCCCTTATAATCCATCCAGTATTTGATGAGATATTTCAGGCTAAACCAAAGTAGTGCATAGAGGGACCATATAGCCACACTGCTAGTGTAGCTAAAAACTATTTGGTTGTGGCTAAAAATAAAAATTATACAACATGTAGTTCCGACCAAGCAATCTGATTGGTCAACTAGACATTTAGAACATGCTCAAATCAGCATGACAGCACACCTTCATTCTAAAATGAAAAAAGCCTCATCACTAAAAATATTACTCTGCCATTCAATAGAACTACAGACTGTGTCATTTCTGGGTAAACGACTGGTGGTTGATTTGAATTGCGGAGATATGTGGACTTGGCAAACTTGGTTTTTTTGTTGTCATTTTCAGCCGTAACTGTAACATTTGAAGATACTTAGTTAAACACTGTGGTTCGACCTATCTGACATTTCTGTTGGCTTTATTTTATGTACTGTGTTTGTTTTGTTTTGTGGGGTGGAACCTGCAGTGAAAACCCGCAGCGGAATTTTGAGTTGTCTTTCTTTTATGTTTGTGAAACTGGATTGAACTGAACTGATTAGGGGTTGTGAGGAAAACAAAACAGACCCTTTGCCGAGTGGACTGGACTCAAACTGTGGTACCAGTTACACACGCACACAGTCACACACACACAAAACCCAAACCCTTCTTCACTCTTCATCGTTACTTGGCACCCCCATACACAGCAAAACTGATCCATTTTCCCTTCAGTTGAGAGTATATCTCAACTTCCACGCCGACATCCTCCATCAGCTGTGCTGGTCCTACAGCGCTACTAGCTTAAAAATGTCTGTGAAGTTTGCGGACAAAGTAGCTAGATCTGTCCATGGAAAAATTATTTTTTCAGCGGATATCTTAGTTACAACGAGAGTGAGCTAGCAAAGCAGTTTTGTGTTTATATGTGAGGTATTTATTCAGCTTGGGAAATGCCGCAATCTCCAGGAAGCATTAGCTGAAGTTGGATGGCTGAGTCAGCAGGGACTAGAAATCGTCTTGTAGGGTCGACCTACTTGCTGGAGTACTTAACTAGGTTTTATTACATAGGATTCTACTGATGTGAGTGATTGTTTTCCAGGTATTAGTCATACCCAATGTATTTCCATGGAAACGGAGATAACACAAGCAAAAAGTTTTTTTATTTTTAGAGCGAACTGCCTCACGATATGAATACATTTTGTTTATATCTTTTATTTTGTTGTTAAATGTTGTATAATCGCAATATTACACTCGAGGATGTGCTTTACCTTATTGTTGGCACTTCAGTGATGCTTACAGAACTCAGCGCAAGTGCCTTGTTCCTGACTGCATCACTGTTGTGCCAACAATGACGGTAAAGCACACCTTCTTGTGTAATATTGTTTAAATTTACAGTATATTTGGTTAAGATCAGGGAAAGATTGTGGTCATGTTGGAGCGTTGACTGATAGCTATCTGATCCCCTCCCCCACCCCCCTCCTTGTTTCCTTCCCAAATGCCCCCCAAAAAATGAGAAACCAACATTGACAGTTGGTAGGATGCAAACAGTGGCACTGTACCATTGGCATTCGAGTCATCTATCAAGCAAAATTCTTACAATAAAAAGCTAGTTGGCAGACTTTGGGTGAACACCAGTCACACAACACAACTAGTCAACACAAGAAATCCAGGGCAAAACACACCACAGCAGACCAGGTAAGAGAGGAGGTGAGAGGAAGAATGAAAAAGGATAGCAGTCATCCTCTCCATCAACTCTTTCAACTCCAGGAAGACAGAATACAGCATGGTGTGTGAGAACAAGCTGGAGCCACATTGACCTGTCTCTGTTGCTGATGCCGCCTCTCTCAGGGCTGCTGACGAGCAAGGATTGACATCAAGTGTGAAGGTTGACAAGCTCCAGTTGAAAACGGTTGTCTCCCTGCTGTCCTCTCTGCCTGTGGTGCTTACCAAAACATCCCAAAGGCTTTAAACTGCTGCTCCTCTTCTACCTCATCCTCTGTTGCTTATCTTTCTTGTTAAAAAAGGAGGGTATAAGGCCATGCAAATGAGTGGGGGCAAGTGGAAATCATTCAGAAGAATTGGTTCAATACCCAGGGATCATATAATGTCATGTTCATATGCATTTATATTTATCCATACGTCTATTCGGGAAAATAAATCTGTCCTTGCTGTTTTCACCGATATTTACAGTTTTAGTGTTGCATTTTGATTCCATCTGTCTTCTGGGTGGAGAAGTGGCCTTAACTGTGGACTGAATTTCATCAAAAAAAAAAAAAAAAGAATCAACAACATCTAATTTAGAGGGGAGTGGATATTCTGCACATACAATGTCAGCCAATAATTTCTGATGTCTCTTTTGGACACTGCATGATGTATAATACATGTCCATCAAGATATAAACATATTCTGCAGGCATTATGCCTGTGGCTATGTCCATTATTTTTATGTGTGTATGAGCATGTCACTGTTGAGTGTGTGTGCAAAAAAGGTGGGAGGATGGGTGTTGTTTATGTTGCTAAACATTCTTGCAGTCAACAACCACTAACACATGCATGCACGCAAACAACGACAACTTCTCCGAGGTTCTAATTACATGACAAATGAGCTCAGTTTCCCAAAGTCACAGCTAGACTCTGTGTCTGACTTTCCCAGCTCCCTTCATCTTGGGGAGACGAGGGCTGGTTTAAGATGATGTTTATGCAGAGTATACAGAGCATATTATTCACGCTGTGTCGGATAAACAGGCTGATAGTTTAACTCTGCCAACTATTTGCCCTTGCTCCTCAAGAAGCTTTTGAATGCAGCTCAGATACATTCACTCAGATAACTTTGCTGGGAACCAGCAGAGAGAACAAAAACAGCGTCTGTTGGTGACACTGAACTCTATGAACTAAATTAATTGCAAGTGTTCTTGTTTCTTCATATACATTCTAATAATCCTTTCATTACCTGACTATGATATGATCTTGAAGTGATCCTGAAACATGGATCCTCACCTCTGCAGCTGATTCAGAAAAACCAACAAAGAAATATGTCCTTCACTTTACAAAAATCTTTCATTTCATTACTGCATGGGCAATCAACACCATAAATGTCTTAATAGCAAATGACTGCTTGCACAAACAAGATGGTTTGAGAATAACAACAGTGATATTTAAGCAGGTGTGGGGAATAAATGCCGTCTAATTAGGGAAGGTCACCAGGAGATTGATGTGGAGACAGTAGAGAGATTCGCACACCTGTTTGTTTCCTCACCATTTCCCACCTCCAGTCCTTCTCAGCATCCCCTCTGCAAACTCGGGCAAGGTTAAGATATTCAACTCTAATGAAAACCAGGGAGCTGACATCACGTCAGGCTGTGTTTTATCATGCTGTGTAGTATTCCATCATATCAGCATAAAATCAACTGTTGTTTGACCTCTCTGGCATTGCTATAGCAGGTAGATGAGTTGGAGCAAGATGAGAAACTGAAGGAAAAGAAGTAACTGGAGCTAGTGGATTATTATGCTGACGAAAAAGAAGCTTGGTTGTTGATGACTGAGACTCATTTCCCATGCAGGATACAATAGATGTCAAAAATAGGTGTGGATTCCTATCAGACTAACAGATTAAAACGTCATCTTCCCCATATGACCACATGTATTAACCCAGATAAGACCAGAAGTGAAAATAAATAAAGTTAAGACATAAGACTGACAAACAAGCTTCTTGTAAACATCAATTTTAAGATGCCTAACCACAGCCCAGAAGACTGATGTAACTCATCTCTGATCATTGTTGTGAATGAAATTGTCACCAACACCGACGCCCTCTCAGGTGATGTGCAGTGGTTAACATTTGAGGTGATGGGGGGGGGGCGGTGGGCATAATGCAGGCGGTGAAAATTAAACTGTCACTCACTTAACACCCTACGATTCATAGTTACACATTTTTTGAATAACAATGACAGATTGCTGCTAGAGCATGCTGGAAGATTTGATGGCTCCTGAATAATGAGAGTGGAGTTTGAATGAGTTATAAATTTTAAGCACGGCAAATTTCTCAGCTTGTATCATTTTAAATTTCACATCATGGCACAATCATGATGCAATAAGCTCCTCATGGGTAAATTGATGTGATTGGGTTGAGAGTGCATGGCTTTTAAAAACATAAAAGTTAATTGATTCACACAGTTAAAATACTGAATGCCATTTGTGCTGTGCTGAGAGGTCGGAGGTCATTTCTGAGAGCTTCTTACTGAAACTTAGAAGTAGCACAGCCAAGTAGTTGGATCACTTACAAACGACCCTGAGGGCAGACCTAACATGTGCAGGTTTCATCTTGGGAGAGGAGGTGGATAAAATGATCGTAGTCTTATAGTCCTTTATGTCCTGCATTAAATGCTACAAAACTACAGGTCATGATGCTGACAGACTCTGCACATCTTAATAAGCATATCATTGGAAAAATCCTATAAGGATTTAGCATTACTTTTACAGGCAAAGTGTAAAATTTCCTGGTTGACCCACTCTTCCTAAACTGTTGATATTTTCATGGGATTAAATATATAATATAAAGTGTGCATTATGCGCCCGTTTAGTTCTAGAATAGTGAGGAAGAGATGACATTTATGCAAGAGAGACCCTGTTAGTAATGTAGAAGTAGTAGAAGTGTGCTTCTTGTCCTCTATACAACAAAACGCAGAGTTAGACCCACTGAATGCACATAATTAGTCCAGTATATACAGTATAGTCCATGTACCAACTGCAGTGTATATTACTAGTGTGGAAACAATTAGTTAATTAATAGAATAACAGAAAATGAACCAACGACAACAACAAAATCTGAATTGTCCAAGTAATTTATCAAGCAACCATAATTACTGCTTTCAGGTTCTCAAATGTGGCAGTTTGCTGCTTTTTTTATGTTTTGTATCATCATAATGGGATATTTCCATCACAGGGGACCAAGAACCTGGAGCTCAGCACCTTTACCTGCACTTCGACAGAGGAACAGAGGAACTAGAAACTAAATTTAGTTGCTGTAGGTGGCAAAAAGTCCCTGTTCGTGGTACAGTACTTTCCAGTGGTTGAACTGAATTTCAGTAATTGGTCCAACACAGACACTGTGGCTGCTTCAAATGGTGTACCACTTAATTCAGAAAACAAGAAAGTACTCTGTGACTATCAATATAAGGACAAGCAATGGGGTTTTTTTGGTGTTTATTAATGTTAAAAACAAAGTTATGTTGTTGCTTCCCAGACTAGTTAAAAATTAGGAAGATTAGGAAAAAGAAAGAGAAAAATGCCCAAAGAGACTTTCCAGTCCCCAGTTCAGTTCCTAAGTTTAGTTCCTGTGATTCTGTGTTCCTGGTACTGTTTGGTTGAAAAGAGCTATAAATTGAATACCCCTGGGATTTGGTCTGTTGGTCAAACAACACAAGCAATTTGAAGATATCGCCTTTGACACTCAGAACTTGTGTTTGAACTTGGCTTTTTTCAGTATGTTTTTGGTTTTTTTAACCAGTTTTACCAGTTTAAGCAAATCTTATTTGATTCTCATTTAAAGGAAAATATTCAATAATAAAATTGATCAGTAGTTGCACAGACACATATTACTTACAACACACAAAGCAAACACACACATACACATTCACTTCATACACTGAGTGCTCGCTCCAGTATGATGGAGAGCGCTAATGACAAGCAGCAACCCAGAATGGATGGAGTGAGCAGTGAATTCAGCCCCGGTCCCTCGCCAGGGCACTCTGGCTTTTTTGCAGAGATTTTTTTTTTCTCTCTCTCTCTCTGTTCTCCTGCCTTCCTCTTTCTCTCACTCCCTTCCACCATTATTCCCTCGCTACTGTACAGCCACTGCACAGCACAGTTTAAATCTCTGTCGAATTCTTAAGTGCTTATTACAGAGTTCAAGAGCTTAGCTGGAGATGAAGCGGGATAGGATTGAGTGTATGTGTGTGTGCGTGTGTGTGTGTGTGTGACTACAAGAGGTCACACAAAGAGAATGTGTGTGGCATGTGAGTGTGTGTGTGTGTATGTGTTTTTTCATGACTGGGCGTGTGTGTATGTGAGGAAGAAAAAAAAAATACTTCAGGCCAAAATAAAAAGAGCAATGAGATCAGACGCCTCAAGGCACAATGGTGGGAGGAGACAGTGGAAAGCGAGCACTTCTTATTCTCTCCTTATCTTCACTTGAACTCTACAAACCTCCCTTTCGGATGCAAATGCAGCACTATTCAAAGAGAGGTTGACTTGTTTATCTTGTGTTTCACGCTCTGCGCCCCAATGAATAAAGATGCAGTTCAACGTCCACTGCTCTAAACATGTACTGCAAATGGTGATGGACATATGAGAGCACATAAGGGGAAGAAAGAAACAGAGATTGCGTGTGACATTAAAAACGACTGCTGGGGTAAAACCAGTCTATGAACAACAGCTTTCCTGTTACAATGTCAGATAACATTTAGCAAATTGCTCCAAAGTGACACACTGACTATGCAGGATGAGACTGGCCTGTTAAATCTCTCTCACATCAGCTTTATGAGACCATCGGCCACATTTAAAAACACTAACTAATGGAGTGTGGATAAAAAAGGCAACAGGACTTTGGAATCAATGTCACATTATGGTGGAGTCTGTGTATTTCAGTGGTTAATTTGCTGTAGATATTGGGAGCTGCTGGACATAAGAAGCAAAGGACAGAAGTGCTATTTTGACTGAAAATGCATAGTTAACAATCAAAGCAGGTACGCCGTTGGCTAAATTAGACAAAGATGCAGAGGAACAAGATGTGAACCTGCCTAATGTGTTACGCTGAATGACAAATTTACAAGATACTACATTTAACAAAGGGATGTACACATTGTTTCACATACTGTAATGTTTTTTTCACAGCAAGATTAACTTAAAGAGACACTCCACCAATTTTACATATGAGGATCAGTTCACTCTTCATGTGGAGTACTACTCAGCCTGTGAAAACAGATGTATAATATCTTATGTGGCTCTGAAGGGAGCTTTCTAAAGTTTGAGAAAACTCCGTATTTATCTTGTGCTGGCCCTTTATGCAGCCCCTTAGTTCAGCCTCTGTCTGAAACAGTCGTTTTAGCTCCTGTCTCTAAAGAAGTTCTCCACAAGATGAATTTCATGCAGCTTAATCAACTATATGGTTTTGCGAGGTGGTGATTCTGGTGATAGTATTGCTCAAGAGGAGTCATTATGAAATATTTTGAGCTATTATTATGTTAAGTAAGTCAATAATTTGTCTTGTCTTGCATTTGGGAGTAACATTTTGATTGCTTTCTCTGGAGCAAGATACAGGCACTGTGTGTTCATTTCCAGCAGCATGTTCATACACTGAGCTGTCAGTTTGTCTTTACAATTAACAAATATAACAAATACACAAAGATCCCAGTGGACTACATATGAGTACACTGATGAAATGTCTTTGATCGCTATCATATTTCATCAACACTTCTCCATTTTTCAGCCGTCATCTTCTCAAATACTGTAATCATTTGCTGTCTTTGCTTTGCTCTGTCACCACATTATTTACCCAAGCACCCTTCAACTTGCAAAACCCACCCACATTCCCTTTTGATCAAAGCCACTCAGGATTAATTAAGCCATGATTTACTTTAAATAGGTCTGATTAGCACGCTGATTAGCATTTTTTTTTCTCAGGAATGCTTTATCAAAACCACACCTGGTCACTTTGTGTGTGAGACCACATGGACTACATAAGAATTGGTCGACTAATGAGCACACAGTAATTAAGACTTTATGAATCCACAAAAATGATTAGGCTAGTTCTAATTTACAATGTGATGTAAGCACACTTTTACATAACAGACGTTATGTTACAGAGCACGTCTTTCATTCATATGAGCAAACAAAACAAAGCACAGCTAATGCAAATAAGAGCACTGAAAATATTCTCCATAAAGCTTTTGTACCTATAGGCTAAATCAGATGTTCCTATAGATGTTCAAACACACAGATCATAATATTCATATCTTGGCCATTTGACCCAGTTTAAGCATGTGTTGTTCTCTTGGTTTACCTTTAGCCGGTTAACCAATGACCAGGATAAATAAAAAAAAAAAACATGTAGCTACTATTTGTTCCACTCCACTGTGCTATAGGACTGCCGCTGTGCAGTTCTTTGCCCAGCGCATCTTCCTCCACTATCCAAACTCTCAAAATTCTTCCTCATATTTACTTTCTTGTTCCCTTCATTTTATGTCAATGGCACTCATCCTTTCTCACATTTCAAGTTTGCTCTTGACCTCACCCATTTTCTTTAATACTCCTCTACATGTTTGTGCTCCCCTTTTCCTTGATGATCTCGTGTTTCATCTCCCTACAGTAAATCCTATTCTTATTATACCCCAAACTCATTGGACTCTATCTCTATTCTTCTCTGACTTAGTAAATCTAGACATAAAGGACCTAGTCTGCAGCTGTTGTTTGGATGACAAACTGGAAATTGATGTTGTGGAAGAGAGTTTATTATTTCATCCATATGCTGTCTGTAATGTAATTACTGGAAACTCTGTGGCACCACACATTGAACACAGCATACAGTAAATCACATGCAGGAACTACAGATACCCACTTACAAGAATTGTTTGACAGCTTGGGAAATATCCTTGTTCATTTTCCTGCAGAGTGTTAGATGAGAAGATTGGTACTACTCTCAAATATCAAACTAGAGCTATTGTCATTTTTACATTTAGTTTGTCTATATTTTGAACAAATGAGATATAACGTGTTCATTTGTAAAACGGAGGTGCTGGTGAGCAGATTTGTTTAACTGTGGAGCCAGAGCCAAGCTAGCTGTTTGGCCATTCTTATAGTCTTTATGCTTACATATGCTAATCACATGCTGGATTTATATGAAGATGAAGTACCATTACACGACAGTGCCACAGGCGAGCACATTGATGACATGGTCCTCAAGACCTCATAGTCAGGATTCACATTCTCATAAAAGGTAAAAAAAATAATAATAATAATACAATTAAATTGTTCTTATCTTAATTATTATAATATTCATTTTATAAGCAGTACAAAAAGCTTTTCTCCTAAGAAAACTTCTGAGAAAACAAAACACTCTGCACAAAGGCAGGTTAACACACCACTGAAAGCTCTTATTCTGAACCTCTTAAATTAAACAGCAGTCTCTGATGAATGCAACCTTTGCACTGACCCAGTCCCTGACCTAGAATTACCAACAACACTGGCCCACATCTGCAAAATGATGGTCCTTTGTATTTTAACAATAGGTAAGCAGCAGTGTGTAATTTATTTCAAAGAGACTATAAATTTTACAGACTGTACTGTATTAAAATATAGTTTTTACTTGTTCAAGAAAAAGAAGTCCAAATATGATACAAGTTACTACAGGAGAGCTGTAATTGTCTTTAAAAGTAATAAATTGGGTGTTGCATGTTCATACAAAGACCAAAACACTCCTTATGCTCTCTTAAAGTTGAGCCTGAGTTTGCCCGTTGCAGGAGGTAAAGCTCCTCTGAACTTTTATAATGCGACTGACAAGTAGAAGAAGAATGGATGACCATTTGTCTTCAAACAGTTTTCCCTCTCAGTCGTATAGTGGCACAGCGGGGTATGTAATGAAGATGGTGTGAGACTGGACATCTCTTTTCACCCTCAGATATGCGACTTGGTGGTAATGAGATTTTTGGGGGCCTGTGTCATTCCTGGTCCCCAGCATGTGTCTCTTAGTGGCTCAGAGGAGCCGGTAATGACATTCAGCGGCCTCGCTAAGGACCAGTGATTAAGGGATTGAAGAAGCAGTGGAGCATGGACGTAAACCTTCAGTGCATGAAGCTGTCAAGATTGCACAATGTTCAGGGAGAACATATAGTCACTGCCGCCTCTGCTTGTGTTATGTCTTCATATTTACTAGATTGACTCCGGAAATCTTCTGATGAGACTGAAATATGGACAGAAATTGGAGTGGAGTAGTGAAGAGGAAAGAGAGTGATGGAATGACAGAGCATAAAAGATGCATTTGGAGACTGCAAGGCGCAAGCTTGAGAACAGAATGACTTTATTTGTCCACCCAAGATGGAAAAATCTAACCAAGACATAAAGTCAGCATAAAATTACCATTAGATGAATGTATCTAAATCATCAGCATATTATAGAGGACTCAAATATAAAGTCTGATATTATATGAAAAGACCAAAACCAGTATTTCTGTTCTACAGACCTCCATTGTTTTCCAAAAACTGTTAAAACCACATCAATGAGCCACACTGCACCGGGTACCTTCATTACCATAAACATGGGCAACTGAGTTGATCCCACATATACTCAGTCCTGCTGCAGGAAACACTTTTGTTATCTTTTAAGGTATTGTGAGACAAAGAAATGAACTGTTGTTTTCGGTCTTCATGGGATTTGTTGGCAATAACAAAAATATAGAATATTGCCAGCCTTATCCTTTAAAGGTAGAGTCAGTCATTCTGGAGAAAGGTTGTTGATATTTGAACTAAACACACAAACAAATACAACCCGCCCTTCATACTCCTTAAGCTCTGCAAAGATCAAAAGAGAAATATGGCAGAATCCAGAGTGATGCGTCAGCTGTAGAATCACTTCTGTTCCTCTCACACATTATCACGGGTGGAAAAAAATTTCATCTCATGTGAGCACAACAGTCCGTCCACACTCTCTACCTCTCTGCGGCCTCCTCACTTCTCACTCAACCTGCATTCAGTGTCTCTGTCCACAGAAGCAGCCGTCTGCTACTGTATTCCTATACCCATTTACAGAGCCAGTGCTGTGTATGGACACAGCACAGCACACACACAGAATGGACAGCTAGCAGACTGTGAGATATTTGCTGAATTTGACAAAAAGTGCATTGGATTAGAATTGCTGACTCTAACTTTAAGTGGGAAGACTGCATTTGCCCAAATTGGTCCAACATATAATGGAAAAATCTACAGGTAATTTTCCAAAACAGTCTGAATAGCATATTATCCTCCAAACAAGAGGAAAATAGTCTAAAACACACCACACTCTTTCTCTTGTAGTTGATTTTTTATATAAACCTTTTGGGTCATTTGGGGGAAATGGGCAACAGAACAGTACTTGTAGTGATTGCAGCTGAAATCAACTTTCCACACAATGAAAGCCTTCCCAGTGGTCCATTATGTTGCTGGAATATAAGTAGACAGTTTAATAAGGAGTCTCAGACACCAAAACTTGATTAAGCTGTTGATTATGATATGTGAAAATACAAACAACATGTGAAACATGTCACTTCCAGTGCACTGGCTCTGTTTAACAAATTATTAGAATTGTCAACCAGGATAGCTGTGACCCAATAAGACATTTAACACTAGATGAAGAACTGTCTCCAATCACAATAAAATGTTTTTGTATTTTTCAATGCCCTATTCTTAATGATATATTGAGGGTTCCTAGATATATAATTGCATGGTTTTAAATTTTAACTATGTCCCTTTTTGTTTCATTGGGACAAATTTGGTTTAGCATATTCCATTTTTTTGTCAGTATGCAACATTATTTTGCTTGTACTGGCCTGTTTCTCTGATTGACAATTTTGCAGCAATAAGCACCCATCACATTTTCCTAAATATCCCATAAATCCTTTAGACAAGCAGTAATAGCTCTCTCTGCCCTTGCTGTCAGATCTACTTTGAGTTGGTGCAATGCCAATGCGTTATTACCCACGATATCCCATGGCAGGTAGTCTCCCTTGTCTAAACAGCCCTGCCCACCAAGGTAGAAAACCAACACTGTCATCCAGGGAAATTAGGGCCACTCAGAAACATTCTAATTTTGATGTTTTTTTTGTTTTTTTTATCCTGCCAGAGTCAATATCCAAAGGCAAGCCTTTTAACTGGATCAGTCAGGTGTTTGAGGACGATCGACAGTGCTAGTTGGAGCCAATTGGGTCCACTCGCTTAAGATGTTGGAGTGTAAAAATGCCTGATGTGATTTGGATGAAGCACATAGGTGAGTAATATGCTCTTTGATTTAGATTTACTCAACTTAGCATGGAGAGCAGTGTTCCAAGCCCTAAACTCATCTTGGCCATTCAAGCATCTGTCATGGCTTATTAGTGGAATTAGACCTTCCTTTGCTATATGTTGTGTACATTAGCATAAACATAAGATTACTTCCTTTGACATGCAGGTGGGTGATTTAATTAACAGTGGACCCTTAGGGCTGCTACCACTGTGATTCCATGGTGTCAGGCAGGCTTGTTCCTTGTTCTCACTGTAACACAGAGCACCACGTGGAATTGTTTAAACAAATTTGAATTAATAGCAATATCCCCTTACAATGGTTAATGTCAAATAAGGTAATGAATTCTATCTATTTTCTCTCTGGCTCACTCTCTCTGTTTATAAGCACATGTATAAGACACATTCTGACTCAGGACGAGGCTATTAGTGTAAATGAATGGCACATCCCTACAATGTCAAAGGTCAGCCACCCCATTGTAAATGAATAATTTCCACCATAAAAAAATGCAATGTCACAAGCCTCCAGCTAGGATTCTATTCAGTTTTGACTAGAGGCAGAACTCAAAATCTATTCAGCAGTCAATTTGCCTCCCCAGTTCTGATTATGAGCATAGCTGCAGCAGCAGGGTTTGATAGCTGCTATAATACTGCCAGACAGTCCAATTTCTCCCCTCGCTTCTTCCCCTTGCCATTCACACACACGCAAACACACACAGTCCAGCTCTGTATACATAACCTAAACTAACTGCTATGATACACCATTGACTCAATAACAGACTCAGAAAAAAAAAGTAAATCACTTCCCCGCTTCTATGCATTGGCTATCACAAGGAATCCAAATGCATTGTGCTTCCTCTGATGACGACAAACAAAGGTTTGGAAATGTAGTCAGCCATGACAGTTTGAACAAATTAAAAGTTCTCAATGGTGGTGGCAGGGTTTGTGATAGGCTTTGATAGCATCTCCTTGAGTTTCCTTTCTTTGGTTGTCTCCTTCTCTTTGAGACTCCCTATCAGTAATTTGTCTGCATTGCCAGCCGTGGACTGATTGTAATAATGCTTCTATTGAATAGCACAATCAGCCCTCCGGCCTCATATGATTTTCCTTAGGGATCCCTCGCTCTGTCTTCACAAAATAGAAAAGAGAAGAGAGAGATTTGTATCAAGTGAGCATGCGCAGAGAAAAATTCATTATCTCATTGAATTCAAGCTAATATGCTTACTAAGTAACTCCTTAGATATCATTGACAAGACTGAGGAGTGACATAGGAGAAGGTCAGTTCAAAGTTCATCACAATCATTTTACCACTTATATAATGTTTCTGTGTTCTGAAAGGAGACAACACCATACTTGGGCAGACTGCTAACATTTTTATGTTTGTTTTATAGTCTTGTAATAAAAATGTCTGTAAAGAACCAGCCCATGGCCTGCTCCTTGTGAATTGTGGATGTGGACAATGATAAAAAAAAAAATCTGCTATTGTCTCTGCTGATGGCTAACAGGAGTGACTGCTGTTTGCATGAGAAACACTTCCCTCTGGACCTCAGCCACCCAAAACAGCAAGGCTTGAAATTGAAAATTGTAATCCATCATCTAATGGCAGGAACAGAGTGGGTCTTAAGTGATGATTGAAAGCTTTGGCGCAATGCCCACTGGGGTTCTTACATGAACCCTTTTAGGGTTTTAAGGTCTGCAGCATTTAACACTATGCACAGGGAGAAAGTATTTGCACTGTTTGAAAGCCTTTCTTGTTGCGTCTGTTATCTGCACCTGTGGTGTGGTGATTGTAACCAGTGAAGTAGTGAACAAGCAAATTGAAAAATGGTGTATCTGCTGTTTTTTTCTTTTTTTGTTTCTCTCTTGAGAAAATGCGTGTTGTTTTGTTTACTCAATCTTCAAGGCTTGTTCATAGATGTTTGCTTCTGTACCTGTGTAGCCTTGATTTTTCTTTTAAAGGGTAAATCAAAACTAAATCTAAAACTCCTTCTGCACTCTCCATGGGTTGAAACTTTTTCGCAGGTGCACTTCTAAACAATTCCCCTATCAGGGATGTCAATGCAGTTGTATATTTGCCTCTGACAGCTGATGAAAACACCTGCTGTGACATTACTTTTTGGGGTCTGGCTAGAACTGTTTGAACATTTCAGCCCTTGGAGAATGCAGCAGTGGGTTTCTACTAATGTTAATGAAAACTATGATTAAATCTGTTTGTCAACGACCTTTTTTTCCCTAGCCCCTTTTACACAGTCTCTTAAAAGCAAGAATGCTGTGCCTTTATTCTGCCTCGCTTTTCTGTATAAAAGGTACAGACACAGAGAGGGGAGGCAGAGTTGCTCTGCCAATAAGCCAGCTATGGAGATAGTCACAGAGCCAGATTGACATCTGTGCAAAAGGGACAGCCGGCGCGGTGTAACAGGGAGCTGACGCTGTTGTATTACACGTCGCGCCTCCGAATCCAGAACGGCGGCATGCTATGTAAAAGTACACAAGGGGGTGGCATTATGCTGGCTTTGTTTGGTTCAGTGTAAAAAACCAAAGGTGGCTTGATGATGGATCTTCTTTACGGCTACAATGCGGGATCAACAATATCAACTTGCAATATTGTTGAAGAAAAAAGACAAGACTAAAATTTTGTTCCGAAAATAACAAAATTTTACCAAAATATCTCTTTATTTTCATTGACAAAAAAGAAGAGACAAAATATTATAGACTCACGTGAGGTGTAATGTGAGCAGCATGTTAGCAGAGCAGCAACAGCGGGTGCTCCGTCTGTATGTCTACACTGAAGGCGTTCAGGGGCAGTGTTGAGTGTCGGTCATTGGAAGCGAACAGAGCCAAATACACAATGACTGTAGTTACATGCATAAAACTGAGGAAAACAGATTCCAGATCACGTTCAAATGTACATAGTTCGAGTGAAATTTGAGCCATTACACAGCCTGTGTAGACAGCTGTATTGATTAAAATAGCAGTGCATAATTTTACCGTTCCTTGTCATGTTTGTTGTTAATCTAGCAAACCTTGCCTTGTTTAACCTTTAATACTGATGCCATGTGAACTACCTTGCTAGGCAGCAATTTTTTTTAACCTTATGTCATTATTAAGTTCATGGGGCACATTTTTTTTTCTTTTCTTGTTAACACCAACACCATATTATCTGTTCATTAAGTAAGGAAATACTAAGGATGATACATTACAACTTCTTTCAGCTCTACCTCTAATCAGCTACCATCAGCTTTACCTTTTCTTTACCAAAAGCCAAAGAAAACCAAACCTGAATTGTCAGAGATGTGTTTCAGATGAGGAATTGATCAAAGTAATTAACATCCCATTGAATCCAGAACTGTGTTTTTTAGGGAACTGTACAAATAATAGTGCATGTCTAAAATAATCTCAAGGAAATTTTTCATAAAATAGCTTAATGTGTTGCCAGAAAGTATATAAAAATAGCCTGGATGTCTTAGCAGCTTTAATTAGATTACATTGACCAATTGCCTTTATTAGAGGTACAATTGATATATAAAGATGTTATTATCTTTTTTTTTTATTGACTTTTTGTGGTGTCTCTTCTTGCTCTTTTTTATTTTATGTGAGGAGTGAAGGGTCTGGTCTTTGTTGGGTATACGCTGTTAAAATTTGAAAGCTTGAAAATAAAGGATTCCAAGTATGTTTGGGGACTTTTTAGTCTTTATTGACAGCAATGGTGGTGGTAAGAAAAAGTAAAAGAAAAGTAAGAGAAAAGTTGTCAGCCATTGGCAAATCCAAACCGAAGGCTCCAAAACTATTCAGAGACCAGTGGAGAACATCACATATATTACATCTGTGTTTTTATGTGGTCTCCATAATCAATGAATAAACAATGTACAATATATTCTATACTGTTGCATTTTTAGCTTGCTTAAATCCTTAGAAAACTGTGCTGATTTAGCATTTGCCTACATAGATTAATGAGATTTGGCTATCTCAGTGCTGTGGCAGGAAATGGACAGAATGTGGGCAAGAAATCCCAGGTTCCCGACACCTGGAACCAATCCCAATCCAATATACCTCTATGCCTTATATACAATCCTCTCAATCTTCCAAACCCTTTTCACAGCACTCAAGGTAACTAAATTAAATGTTTTCTAATTTAAACACAGACTCGGTGGTGAGAGGATACCCATCACATTTGTTCTCTATTTAGTGGACCTCTGCTCAGCTACTGAGACATCTTAAATAATGCAGTCCCTATGAGGTGCCCCTGTGATTCCGTATGAATTTTTAAAGTTCAATAAACGTTTCTTATCCACTGGTCATACCTAATGGCACCCATTACTATTTTATGCTCTAGTATTTTGTACTGTGTTAAAGTCTATTGCATTGCGCAGCATTGTTACAAGAGTCTCTTTTGTATTAACCAAAATGTTTAGATCTTTACAGCCACGTAAGTATTCATCAATAATAACCGATACACCATGTTTAATGATTATAAGCTAGATGCTGCAATTCCAACAGCTTGTGCTTAGCAAAAGTTGTAAGCAAATTGCAAAATACATGCATTATTGAGTGTGTCACTAAACCCAGAGATCATTATTAAGCTGTCCAATAAAGCCAAAATCTCTTAAAAACAAAAGTTGCATGTTGTATGTGTATTTCTCGTGTTTACTTTAGAATTATCTCCATCAGCAGGTCTACTTGTCTCTATGCCAGAGTTGCCATGTTCCCTTTAATTTAAGCCCTTTAATTTTTAAATGCAGTAGTGGGGGAAAATTAGAAATTTAAGGTTGTTTTGGGGGTCTTTTCACATTACAAAGCAGTTGTTAAAAAGGTTTAGCTGAAGTAAAAAAAGAATATTACAAACAACTTTTGTATGGTGCATTTCTAAATCCCTGTTCACACCTGCCATTAACATGCGTCTTGGGAGATCCAATCATAAGTGGACAGCTCTAAGTACATAAGTTCACATCTGGCATTAGAATGCATCTTCACACGCGTCTCAAGTGACTACTTGTGATTGGATCTCACTTCCCTGCTGTATATGCAAATAAACACGTACATCATATCCGTAGGCAAAGACCACATGCAGTGCAGAGGAGAGAAAAACTTAGAAAAGACTCAGCAGCCAGACATTTCTCTGTTAAGAGTGGCTGAGACTATCACTAAAATGAGAATAGCTGGTCCACCTTAAAGGTCAGTCCACCTTAAGTGAGCCTGGTCAGGTTAGGCTAACCCATTGTTGCTAATTTCAGGGGCTGACTCCCTTCACTTTAATCAGCAGGTGGTAAGCAAGACACGGGAGCTTGGCTTGGTTCTTGAGGAGTTGTAGCATTTATTCACTGACAAATATCCTAAACTGTACACACATTGCACTGCTACATTCACAGCTGTACTGCTAACTTCATACTCTCTGCTCCGGTCGCCAGCCCCCTTGTTGTTTCGTACTTTAATATGATGCCATTGGCACGCAAATAAGTACGTGCTTACGCAGAGGATGACAGTTGAGTAGGTGGCCCAGGACACATTCTCATACACTGCTAAAAGAATGTGGCCATATGCAGCCCAGACCAACTCCAAATTTGGTCTGAGCGATCGGATCTCAATGCATCCTCGGTGGGTTTTGGATGCATTCATACCTGTACTTAGACCTGTCCACTTGTGATCGGATCACCCAAGACGCATTTTAATACAGGTGTGAACAGGGCCTTAGAAATGCCCTTTAAATAACATTTATGGGCACCTGATTATGTTTTAAAATGGGGGAACAAACTTGGAAAGATACATAATTGGTGTAACTTAACCTCTTGGATTAAGTCAAGACACAGCCATCTGCACTAGTCTAGATAAATGGGGTGAGGGTGCTATGAAAACCAAGAATGCATCAAGAATAGTATGGCTTATAATTGGGTGGATCAGAACAGGGAATGATTGGTAGAAGAATGGCTATTTCATATTTGAAATTATATTTATAAAAACATTATGTAGCCTAACATGGTAGTAGGCTGCAGGCTACAAGGCCATCTTCAAGGTCAAACAAGGAAAAACAATTAATATAAATGAAATAGCCTTGCACCACATCACAATATGATTTGGATAATTAAACTTGGTTAAACAGTGTTAAACCTGAGGGTTGTTATTCTCAATACTCACAAGGCCATCTTCAAAGTCTGAAAATTGCAACAAAGTACAAACAAATTGGATGAATGAAATGGCCTGACAACAACTATCTAATTCCAATCCCACCTGTTTATTTCACACATAAGTTTTAGTGGGAGATATCCTCCATATCACCATTAAATGATGTAGTTCTAATGTTACACAGAAATGAATAGTCATAACTTCAAAAGCAGATCATTTTAATCTTAACCTTATCTTATCTAACATTATCTCAAATCAAGGACTATCTTAATTCACAACCCAGAAGCTGACTTTTGCTTCTCAAGACTTAAAAGGGCCATTTTAGTTGAGGATTAGACCTTACTGTGAAACCACCCCTTATGTAAACTTGCACCTCTCATTTACCGTGTATGAGAAAATGAGAGAATAATCATAATAATGAAAGCACAGTGCAGAGCGGCTGGATGAAAGGAGAGATCATTACATGGAGCAATGCGCCTTCGTATTTAAAAATAATTCCATCCAAAGTCTGACTAAAACTTAAGAAGTCTAAATAAGTACTTTTCATCGCTGAACTTTTGACTGTTTGTTAATTCAGATACTTTCACACTGTGAGGAAAAGCTCCACTCTGTTTGTCTGTTTCTCACTTACTACGCTGTCAGGCTGTGCTGATCAATCAGTGACGGGTTCAACCAACTCAAAAGGTGGTCCAAAAATGTGTGCTTTTTTATTACTTGTTTTTGTCAGTTGCTGAAAATCGTAAAATGATCATTGATATAGGCTGCTTAAATATAATTACCTGATTACGGGGACTGTATCCTAATAAGTTTTTAAAAAGAGAAAAAGTGGGGTTAGCAAAACCATAACTTTGCTACCACTAATTGAATAATGGGGATCCATCTGTTCCATTTGCTCTAATGCTTAGGTGCCCATGGTGCTGTTGCAGTGATGTCATCTTAGTGTCACTAAAAATTAAAGTAAGTCATATGCAAAGCTTTATAAAAGAGGGATGAAGGAGGAGATGGAGGTCACTGAGGAGTGAAAGGAACACCATTTGAGGCACAAAAGAAAGAGTCATTTACATTTCTGTGTGAGGATTATTTAAAACTTAAGACCCACTTCCACACTACTGAATGCCATATGTAGGTCATATGCATGGAATTCATTCCTGTTTGACTGGAGGATTATTTTGAGTTGACTGACATGTTATTCTGAGGATTTCCCCTTGCAAGCTGTATCAGATGTATAAGATTACTGAATGTAAAGGCTGAATCAATCCTTTAGCTTCTTAAATATATCTACTTGCTTCAGGATGTTGTGTATTGGGATGAGCACTCAATCCATCTCAGTGAGAAGAACACACAGCCATAGATCTCAAGTTGATGATTTTTACCTAATTTTTTCTGTTAATTTTTTAATTTCACTATTCAGTATTTGAGTGTCAAATGGTACAGATAAAGCTTTAGTTGACCTCTGTCATTTTTTATTTTTATATTTCACAAAACACTGAAAACCTGAGTGTAATTTTAAATCAGTATTAACGATTATTGTTACTGGCTAAACACAGGCATGTGTATCACACACATACTCATGAGCGCACACAGACAATCACTCACATTCACTCATACTGCTAGTTTTCTCCACCCTGTAGTTGGTTGGCTAACTGGTCGCAAGCGTAGCCTATGGCAGATCTGCCATGTGACTAATGATGCCTGTATAGCAAAACAGAATGGAAAAACAACTTTCACAATTAATAATAGACATAAGGGCAAATACCTAATGCTAGGAGCCACACTTACCCCAGAACATGACAACAAGGCGTACATAATTTGTTCAATTATCTAAAATATATGAGGACTGTGGCGGTTTTATCCTAGGGCAGCAGTTGGCACACAGGACCATGATTGGGCCTGGCAGTGTGAGGAGTGTGTCTGTGTGCGCCTGTGTGACACAGTGTGTGTCTCATAGAGAGAGAATGAGAGGACACTGTGTACATGTAAATGAATGTGCTGTTATGCATTACTGGCAGGATACTGTACCTGAATGGTGCTTTGATACTCAGCAAGACTACAGAGTTCATACAAGTATATCAAGCTTGAGTGAAAGAGTCGTAGAGAGTGTAAGGATCCAGTTTCACCATGATGATGATCTTTGAGTCACTAGTATTTCCCTCATTTGTCCACCGTGCACTGTACTGTAGGCTGTTGGCATTTCTCACTGAAAGCCAATATTATGGAGAGAAGAACTGAGCCGAAAGGCTAACCTGGTGACTACAGCATATGCTCAGAATCAATAAAATCTGCATTCTAATTAAGTGATTTCTTGTCTGAAAAAATATACAAGGTCTACAATAAAAGAAAAAAAAGTATTTTGGAGAGAAAGAAGTTTACTTTTTATAGAAGTTTTCCAGTTTATCTAATCTTGGGTCTTATTTTCATGGTTTTGGCTGTGGTTTCTATTTCTAATAATGACATTGTACTCACTCGATTAAAGGTACCCTGTGTTGTTTTTTGGCGCTAGTAGCAGTTAGCGTTGGCACACACTACAATGCCAGCAACAGGATACACAGTTGGTCTCCCTCTATTCTACTAATCGACAGCTGGCGGGTGATTTGCAAAGAAACATAGCAATGCGCTCACGAAGTGGAAAGAAAAAGAAGACTGCCAGCTAGTTAAGATTAATGTAAACGATGCATGAGTCAAAACAGTCAGAAAAATTGGGTTTTTAAAAAATGTTTTACGGGGAGGGAAATGTATGTTTGATCTCAAGGATGATAAGATGTGTATTGGTGAGAAACTGAACATACACGAAAGGTTTGGTTTTGTAGAAGAAAACTCCACAGGGTGCCTTTAATTACTGAGATATGGGAATATGGTGACATCGCTAAAAAGAATTCAGGCAGAGTGTTGTAGCAATGTCACCGTATATCCAGATCTCAGCAATTTCTTTGGTCAGTGCAATGTTATTATAACCAAAATGATGGCCCAAAGATTGAGAAATATGAGAATATGACCATAGCTATAATAAACCAGAATTATCCTTAAAGTTTTCCAAGAGCAGTTGTATGATACATACACACCGTCTGGCTCACATAAAGTGTGCACACTTTGCCCAGAATATATTACATTCAGATGTGTAGTGCAGCCTTTGAGAAACTGCATGTTAATACTGAAGAAGTGGTGGTTCTGGAAAATATTCAATACTATTTACGACAATAATGTTTCATTCTTGCTGCTTTGTTGGGGCACCATGAGGTTTTGTGCCCTTTTTAATGGCGTCTAAAAGTTCAAAAAAATATCCTCATTCATTTCATTAAAATTCATCCTATTACTGTTCAACATATTACTATTCAATACTTTATCCTATCTTTGTAATGAAATGCAAAACCCAAGAGACAAGAGCCAAGAATGTTATTAAATTATAAGGGGAAATTTTTGCAGCCGTTTTTGGCCTTATCAACTGTTCAAGTGACCTAATCCCTTCGTCTTTCTTCTCCCCCCTGCACCCCCCCCTTCTCTTACCATCCCTCTCCCCGACCACCAGAATCTGTAGTGATATCCTTTTGTAGTTCATATGCAGAGAGGTATCTCTCCAAGATAAGGTCTATGCATTACTCTGACAGTGTGCAGAAGTGCAGAGATGCTACAAGTAAAAATAATCAAAACACAACTCCATTCTGCAGAGCTACACTGGGCAAGAAGAGAGATAGAGAGCGACCTGAAGGTACTTCAACCTTTGCCACACACATACTCACTCACACACACACACACACACACATACTCACACAAACACACACTTGCACGCACAAATGAAAATAAAAGACACAAAAAAGTACAAGAGGAAAGTTCTCCTTTCTTTTCCTTGTGCTTTAGTGTTTGCCAGGATCAGCTGCTAAATGTTTTATTCAGCAGAACTTGGCTCAATCTTATAGGCCCTTTGATGCACTACACAGGCCTAAAGTGCAGTGCAGCACAATAAAAAAACACTAAGGCACACTGTAAGGGCAAGGAAGTCCAAACAAAGTGAACAGTCAGTGTTAAACTATAACCACTCTTCCAATATTGGAAGTACTCTATAATTTTGTAAAACTCCACATACTCTGCATTAGATAGCAAGACTTACAAAGTACTCTGATTATGATGCCAATAAAGTCTTTTACCTCTATCAGCTGCTTGCCGGCAGTGAGTGTCTTGGCGAACACTGTAGTGAAATCGATCTGCATAGAGATAGAAAGGACTATTATGTCTACATTTTATCCTCAAAGAACTTTGGTGAGGTGATACAGTTTTATATGAAATGAATCATCTGCTGTCTTGTGGAACACTTTCACAATCAAGTCACATACCAACAGTTGGCCTTTGATGTTTGCTTCCACATAGACTCCAGACGTAAAGGTCGCATTCGCTGGTGTTCGAACTTAATCTGAACTTGAGAGTCCAAGCTCACGACAACAGGAGTACGCTCAATTTGCAATTGATTGTTCGTTAAGCTTCATTACTGTCACTCCACCTGTCAAGCTTTCTGTCCTTGCACAGTTTAAAAAAATAACAGTGACAGATTTACCACTCAAATTTTTGGAAGTTTTTTAAAAGAATGGGTCTTTGATTTAGGTAGACAATAGCAGGTTTCTCATTTCTAGACGACGACCACCAAGTGTTCTGGCTGAAATGACAGCTTTGATTAGCTGTAGCCATGTAGCTCCATGAGCTGGTTAGGAACGCTGTCTTGGGGTGACGTTTAATGTTTCCAAAGCAATAATATTGAAATCTTTGGTTGTTGTTCTTACATACGTGTTTGTATTTTCAAACAGTATGTTTTCACTTTTAATGTTCTAAAAGAAAAAGGCTTTTAGGGTGATGAGAAACCGGTGTGTCAGACAAATGTAATGCTATCTGGGGCAATGCTGGCTGGGGATGCTGAATTGCAAACTTCCACAAATCCAGTAAAAAAGCAGGACAGAGCTTACCCTAAACTCTTATAACATCTAGCACTGGCTTCCAATACTGCTGAAATACTACATATTCGTGAAAGGGGCTTCTTACGTAACCTGTAACCTCACAAACAGAAGTAGTTCATTAATGATATGCTCCTTGGCCATGAGAGAAATGCTTGGTTTCTACTAACTAACTACTGTAAGGAGTAAGTTGGAACACATTTTCACATATTATCTTGATAAATTGACCTCATAAAATCTCAATCTAAATGTTCAATTTCTCATCTGATAAAATCCCAAAAGATAATTTGGTAACACAGTAACATTTGCAGAACAAAGCTCGAATCTTATGTTGCTGACACAAGAATGAGCATTTCAACACTGAAAAAACAATACCACATTCTCACTGGTTTTTTTTTTTTTTTTAAATCTCAAAACGAAAAAGTGTTGGCTTCAGCTGGAATGAGTAATGCCTAATGACTGACAGCACGCCAACACCTTGAGGATATCCTATGAAATCTGGAGCTCCTGAGTTCAGTTCTGTTATGTTTCTCCTCTACTGTACACCTGATGCTCAGTAAACACAAGCTTTACTTTCATCATCAGCTGTTGTTCTCTCCCCCAACACACATTCACCCTCCGTTGTATTTTTCAATTCACGGTGACCGGTATGTGTTGTTGCTGTTCTAGAAATGACACACCACCACTATCTGTAGAACGCTACTGTGTTAAATAACAGTTAAACAGCAGGTGTACTTGTCTGAATAATCAAAGCATGATGCAACATGAGTTACACTGTGCCACACGTTGTGCCAAATTAAACTTTACTTGCTATCTTTGTCCTGTTTTTTATTCCAACGAGCAGTATGCAACTTAGTTTGAATAAAACTCTTCAGACGTTGCATATAATTTGGTAAGAGTTGTAAGGAAGCAAAAATACCCATAAGGACTTTCTTTACTGTGACTCAGTTTGGACTCATGCATAACCATATCACTATTTTGTGTACCTATACACACTCTCTCTTCTGTGTTTTATGTGTGTGTTTGAGAGTGGGGCAGTGTTTCACAGCCAAAGGCTTCACCATTATCCAAGCTGACTTATTCAGGGACATGGTGAGGTGTGTGTATGTGTATGTGTGTGTGTGTGTGTGTGTGTGTGAGTGAGAGAGAGAGAGAGAGAGAGAGAGAGAGAGAGAGAGAGAGGCTGACATGTTGAGCGTGTCATTCTGCAGCGGGGCGACCTCATTCTGTCATAGTGCCAGAGTGCCTACTTCACGAGCAACCCCGTCACCATGACTCACTCATGCATAAACAAACAAACACACAAACACACACACACACACACACACTGTACACAGCTCATACATCACTGCTCTGAGGGGTAAAACTATACTTTCTGGAGACAACGGGAGCATTAATACACAATTTGTACATTGCTCCAACATTGGTACATCCCTGAACTATTGCACTCAAATGACGCACAATCTAAGTTCACAGAAGTTGCATGTGAACTGAATGTACCATGTGAGGCATTCCTATTTTTGTAGCGTTTAGTCATCATTCCTATCGCTTTTTCTCCCTTTTTTTTTAGTTAATTGCTGAGATCTGGGAAGAGAAGCCAGACAAGGCATGAAACAAGAGCAGTCAGACAATCAGACGGTTAGCCAGAAAACAAGCCAAACCGTCCATCATAAACATCCATCACAGTTTACAGACCGATTCCTGGTTCAACTTTGACCTTCTGTCCCTGCAGAAACTGTGTGAACACAGGTTTCATACACAATGAATGATTATTACCAACATATCAGTCTCGTTGACTTTTAGTTATACCCGTGAGAAAAGTGGTTTAGATAATCTGGAAAAACTCTTGGCTTCCTTACAACTGATTATCCAACTACTTGTTCTTCTTGACCTGTCAGACTCGACTGTACTGAAGTTGCCATGTTTCATATTTCAGTAATTACTAAAAAATGTCATCATAGCCATAGAAATAATGGGCCAAGTTGTAATAAACCAGAATTAATATCTAGTGTTAAATCTAGGAGAACAAACAATGCTTCAAAATCTGTTGAATGGACTTTGAATTACATATGCCTTTAAGACCAGATTTTTTTACATGTTGCCTGTCTTGAAATAGCTCATCTTTTTATCAGAGTGTTGGTGGTGAATAAAGTCCTTGGCTGATATCTGGACGTTTCAAACATTTCAACAGCTTATCCATTTGTAATGCAAAGATAGATTTATCAGAAAAGCTACTATATAAAATTGAAAAACCTCCCACTTCAGAATTTGAAAGTCATAAATATAACCGTCTGTGTATTTAAGTACTTAAGTTGCATTTACTTGCTATTGTAGTGACCCAGACCTACTTGACACTGCAGCGGCAGAAAAAAGTTGAGATGATTTGCATCAAAGTTATTGGCTAAAAGTTGCTGTATGCATTACATTTTACAAGCTCAACTGAATGAAAAAGTACAAACCACTCAACTCTCATGAGGTTTCTGAGCGAGACTTGATTAAACACAATAACAGAACAGACCGGAATAAGCAAAAGGTAAAGAAAAACGTTTTATATCTCCTTATGGTCCTTTCCATAATGTCAGACACTTAATAATGACACTGAGCCTGTCAGTGGCAAAAACTTTTATTGGACACATATTGACAGGATGCAATTGTCCAAAAGGATTACATTGCAGCCCATTTTGCGGCTGCTGGCTGCAGCTCTCTCGCTCAATACTGGACCAGTTTCAAAAATTGTTGTCCCCATTAGTCACTTAGACACAAAATGATGGGAAAATATGGTCCAGGTTGAAAAATCCCAAAGTTTCCTTTTAAGTTTAAGCAGGAAAACAATTATTCTAATTTTCTTATCACGTCTGATCATCTTCTCTCTAATTTTATCCAACAGACTCACATTTTGTCTAATGATCACACTCCCTGAAGGGTATTTAATAAAAGTAATTGTTTATTTGTTTTGCTTTACAACACTCTGAACACAAGCTCTACCCTTTTAGGGGCCAATTCCTGGCTGTTTATCTTGTTGCGGAGATTTACAGAGTATGGCTGTGCTAGCTATGTCTCTTTGTGCTGTGCAGAAATACAAACTTCACCAGTACTTCCACAACCATGAAGGTGAGTAAATAAACATTTATTTCCAATAGAGCTGCAACCTTCAACGGCCATAACAGCTAGCCAGCACTACTGCTGCTGGTCTCTAGGTAGAAACCACTACTACATGAGTAGTTTGTGTACAATATGAGGCATTTTGAGGTGTTTTATTATTAAGTCCTCCTCCACGCAAAAATATGTCTTTGTTCTTGTTCCTTCAGTTGGATGTTGAAGCTTCACTGAGCAGAATGATGCACTGCATGTGCAGAGTTTGACACTTGAAGGCTGTTTTTACATTCATCTGCTGAAGGGGAAAAGTTTATCTGCTCTCCCAGAGAATTGGAGCTTAAGGGGGCGGACCTATAAGCATCATTTGTGACATCACAACCAGTTTGGAGCTAATCATGGTGCAGTATGCAACTTATAAAAGTATGATGAGGAAACTTAAAGCCTACAATGCACATACTACATAGGGACCGGACTTTTCAGTGAAGTAGGAGGCATCTTGTACCCAGCAGTGAAACTTTTGAAAGAGACAATATTTTCATTTTCACAGATCCTTAATTTTTCAATGAGGGAGATGGAGATTTTTATTTTAAGAATTTTTAACAAGTTATCTTAACTTTTTTGTGAAGAAACCATATGAGACATAAATTATTATTCCAAGCAGAGTATTTTTACATCCAAAAACATTCACGTCTTAAAACATGTCTATAGGGGATCTGTAAACATTTGATAGAAAAATCCAACCACTCTTTTTTTTAAAATATTGTAATAACTCTCCACAATTATTACAATTAAATCAGTCTGCATTTTTCCAGTCTCCCACACAGCCTTGCCAGTGAAACTGTACATGATTGAGAAAGGTTATCCATTAAAGTAAACATCATGCTCAGCTTCTCGTTTGTCGTTATGTTACATGTGTCTTCATGAGTGGGTGGGACACTCTGATGTTGGTGACTGGTGAACAACATTCACAAGGCTTTGCAATCAGAAAATCAAATTCAGAAAAGAAACACAAGGAAAGCGGGTAAGCTATGATAAATTTTGACATTTCATCAACAAATAACTACTAGAATTAGGTAAGCATCAAACACTGGTTACTATTAATAAGTGTTTGTATGTTAAGGTGAAATTGTTTTGGTAAACAAATAATGAATTGTGTGCATCATTGATGTCAATCCAATGTGTCCAAATCTGTCCTTTATGTTGTTAACTTGCTAACAGCCTTCTTTTTCCCTCCCTTTTCTGGCACATTGCTGCATATCTTGGTGTATTCCCACCACCTGTTGATCAGTGCAATATCAAGAAATTATTGTGTATTGACTGTACAGTGACTGTGTATTGCATCACCCGTGTGCATTTGCGCTCTTGTGCGCAAGACAAACCGAACGAGAACCCACTCATTAAAAAAACCTGCTCCATAGTGCTACTAGAGGCCCATCAATAGTGATACATTTAATGAAGCCTAATGACTTCCTTTGAACAACAGAAGCAGAAAAATGCTTGATTCTAACCTTTTTTAGACCATATAGGAACATTTAAATCAGTAACTCATGCAATTTTAACTAACTGCCTTAAGCAGTGCTGGGTATCTCAGTTTCGGCTCAGAGCCAGCTCACATCAGATCACAACCAAACAGTCTCTGTCACAACATGCAAATCATCATTTTTTCAGCACACAGTACATCACCTTTGGGATCTCACAAGGCATAGTTTAAGGTCCCGGCAACATTTGCACACATAATGCTGTCACACAAAATTCATCTCTCAGATAAGGACAAAAAGATACGTGCAATCCCACGGGGAAATTTGATAGCAGCATAAGTGCTTGAACAAAATACACTATCAGCAATGTAAAAATAGCACTTAAGTAAAAAAAAAATATATAACTTCAAACAAAGAGTGGATTCTATATAGCCTTTGCATCAATTATGTACATAACTAATGAAAATTAATAATAAAATAATCAGTATGTATGCCATATTGACAGTGAAACACGTACAGCTACAGAAATACCATACCAAGCACACAAATTACAACAATAAAAGAAATATGTGAAAGCTGATGATATTTAAGTGGTTTTTCAGTAGTGTAAATTATGTGTAAATGTGAGTTGTATATTAAAAACTCCACAGGTACACATTCTAATTCATTAACTAACGAAAAAAATAGCAAAGTAGCATGCATACAGAAGGTGCCTGTTAACAGCTGTTCCATGTCATAAGCTCCAGGGCAGAAGTAGAATATTTAAACAATGATTTTTATCGGTATTTCCCAAGGGTTATGAACAGGTAAACTGTCATACAGGTCTCCTCATGTGCAGATAATATGTATCATCTCACAGAAAGTGCTGATGGAGATGAAAGATGCCACGGCACTTCAGTTCAGTCCAGCATTCCTGTCATTCCCCTCCCAGTAGGCTTGAACTGGGGCCCTTTAAACATGAAGCATTGAGCAGTGTAATGGTTGTGACACAAAGAAGAGCCTAAAGCACTCAGTCTAACACCTCACGGGTGTCTTCAGCCTCCCACCTCCTCACAGCACAGACAGTTGGGAGGTGTTGTCCAAGATGGAGTTCACTTTAGTCCTGATCCTCCCCGCCTGCTCCTGCCTCCAGGGTGTCCAGCCTTGACAAGACAGCCATCCTTTTTCACCGGGATTATTAATCTTTCCTGCAGCCCCTGCCTTGATGTTTCCTCCCCAGCTCGCGGCTGTAGAGAGCAGTGTGCTGCCCACCGACTGGTAGAACATGTTGAGCAGGCTATTACAGAGATCTGACACTCCTCAGGATGAAAAGTAACTTCATTGTCTTGTTTTTTAAGCCTCCAATGTTATTATGTTAGTTCACTGTTGTATTATTGTTATATTATTATATAAAATCTTCTTTGATTAGAAGACCTTTCCATCTGACAAAGCTGATTTTTTTGACAATGTCTTACTTATTTTTGAGTGGGCTCTGAGTGTGTGTGTTTCCATGCATGAATAGGCACTGCTTTGTTTTCTTATCACGATATTACAGGCTACACACACCAGCACTGTATAGCATACATCATCTCACTGGGAAATGCCACTGTTGTATTTCCATGCATTGATGCATATCAACTCTCTGGTAAAGCAGCATTTTCATCATATTTCCTCCCAGGTTACTGTACCTTGACTACTTTATCTGTTTGTGTGACATGTCCAGCTTGTGCTATTGACATCAACTGACACATGTCCAATTACCCATAGTCTGTGACGCAGCCTGTTTTTTGTTGCATTTTAGGGGAAGATTGTGGTTTCTGTTACAAAGGTAAACTTGTCTTGTCTTATTCTTCAAGTCACCTATATTTATTCCTAAACAAAGACCACAATCTTTACCTAACCTCAACTCCTTATGTCCACAGAATCCAGCTGTGTCACATTCTAGCCGTGCCATGGATCTGTCGCTGTTTTAATGTCAATTGGAAATGTTTCAAAAGTGGAGCATCTGTTCTTCAGCTACATTTCTAATATAGTTTAGAGTCTTTGCCTCCAGCTTCCTTGTTTTACAAGCATACTGAATACATGTTTGCAGCAGCTTTGCTGCTATCATTACCTGTATTTTTGTTCATTTTGTGAGATGATGTACTGAGCATAAAATATTTTATCTGCAGTGCAGCTTGGTAATGACTGCTGGTTGACAGGTAGTATTTATGAGCTGTAATCATTTCCCACTACTTCCACTACTTCTGTAGTCACTACTTGTGAGGTCTGACAACAGAAACAGAAAAATATGTAAATGAGAACTATACTGTGAATTCAGCTGCTTTAAAAACACAGCGTATGTGATCACAGAGAGCAGAGGACTGAACGGCAGTTCGAACAAGACCGTCTTCCTCTCTCCTCTCAGTCTATCTCTTGCAATACAAACACAAAAAACTAGTTTTGCTGTAAATGTGTTGAGACCAAGTCAGTGACAAATAAAACGCATAATCAAATATAAATTTTGAGTCAACTGTTAATAAATACAGGCACTTACTATATATACATTCACACTTGAAATTGACACTTCAGAGACGAATCTTGTGTTCTGAGCATTCCGCCTTTTGTACATTAAGACATTTCCACCTGCATTTTGATCATTGTCATGCTGCAGTGTGTAGCAGCCAGCAGCGGTGTCTCTACAGCATGCAGTCAGGTGGTGAAAGTGCTGCAGACCCCTCTCCTCCTCTAGAAGTTGTGGTGCTGCTTCTGCGTGCTCTAATGTGCTTTTGACCTCCCTTTTAAAGTCAGTCGGCTGTTTCTTTATTTCTTCCAACCTGCAAGCCTCAGAACTTACATGATTAGCTGCATCAGTGACCCTCCGCCACTGTTTGAAACACCACATCCCGGGCCTTCAACCATATCTTCTCTTTCCACCACTTCCCTCTACTTTCTTAGTCTGCAGTTTCAATTTCACAGTCACTGAAACCGTGCTTCTTTAGGGTATGTTCTTTTGGCAGCCATCGTCTGTGACATTTTGCCTAAATGATAATGACGGGAAAATTACACTGCCACTAACGGGTTAATTATTGGCATTTAACAAACCACTTGTGGTTAAATATGAGGAGGGGATGCTTGCTTGCTCACATGCACACAATTCCACTCTGGTTTCACTGCCACAAATTAATTTTATTAGCAGTAGTATTACTCTTAAGTCTGCAAATAGATATGAATCACAACAATCATTAGTCCAAATTAGTCAGCTTACACAGGGTTTATCTAAGTCCAGGAGAAATATGATGCTGTTGCATGAATACTACAGTAATGAAAAACAGGTGTCAAGTCTGATGGTTAAAATCTTCCATTTGCACTTGGGCAAAAAAGAACATCAAATTTAGAGGGCCCAATGATATGCATCAATTACTGCATCCAGTGCCTTCAGGGCTTTTCGTTCTCTGAATGTGGAATGAGAATGCTCAACAGTGCTCTGTGTGTGATGCTTTGTTCACTGAGCTTAAAACTGCCTTTTACAACACTCACAGTAGGGAAAGACTGCTCCTGTGTGATCTCTAACATATAGATTTTGTAACCAGACAGGAAATGTGAGATCAAAAAGCAGTAGAGGCAACAGGACAAAAAGAGAGGGGAGTCATGTCTTGTTTCTGTAGCCCCACTGTGGATCATATCCAGGTACATTTGCCACATCTCTCCTGCACACGGCGGCAGTAATGGTGCCCCCTGGCAAGGACTGTGCACTCTGCTCAGTGCGCTGTGGAAATCACCCGAGGACTGCAGGCAGAAACACATTTTAACCCACGCTGCTGACATCCATCTAGCCCTTGACACCGCAGGCTCAGATCTGTCTCCTCGGCTCAATAACAACATGGTGGATCGCAATCACAGCAACTTGGCTCTTCAGCCACACACAAACACACACACACACACAGTTGTGTTTCCATCACTTCAAAGGACATTACACTGACATGCATTAATTTCCTGGTGACTTATCCTAACCTTAACCACTACTAACCTACAAGCCTAACCCTAACCATAACCCTTCAACTTAACCACTGACCCAAAAAGCAGCTTTTTACCAATTGGGGACATGGCCTTTGTTTCTAATTGGACAAGCCGTCCCCAATTAACTGGTCTTTAGTCTGAAATTTGTACGAAAGTAGCCTATGATAGACCACACACACACACACATACACACTGCTGAGTGTGTACTAATGCATGCCACAGTGCATTCAGTTGGATGCAAAACAAAACAAAACAAAACACTAACACAACTAAAAACTTGCGTATTCAATTAACTAAAATTTCAAACTTTATGTTTGCTGCTAGCAAATGTGATACTGTAAATATGTCTTGGACATTACATGATGTGTGTATTATGTATGAAATGAGTACACAAACAAACACGCTCTTATGTGCTTGAATAAATGTAGACAGAAATACATGTGTTGAAAGTGTCACAGTGGTCAGATTTCCACATTTCCTTTCTAGGTATCTTTGTTTTTACACATCTGCTGACAGGGTAACAACCAGCAATTATATGTGTTTGGCGAGAATAAGACAAACAAGGTGTGAAGCATCATCCATGTATTTGTTAATGGAACTGAGCAAAATGTCACACTGACAACACTTGAAAAAGCATTACTTTGATGTGTAAAGGCTGGGATGCTTTTTAAACTTTAAGGCAGGTAAGTGCAAAGTGAAGAAAGGCAGACGTAAATTACATGTAAATTTAAGTAAATCTACATAAACATTACCTTAAGCTGTCCTGACAGACTGCATACACTACCATTGAGGTAAGAACACTGTAATCCCTACTTAGAGGCTCAGAGAAATAACCCTGATCTTGATGGCCTTTCTCTTTTCTTGGCTGTTTAAAAAAATCAATTCGGTGAGTAAAGTGTTTGCACAGGTGATTAACTCCAGCTAATGATAATGAATTAGTGTTGTATTGCTCCACCTGTACAACAAATATATGTATCCCTGTTTAACTCCAGGGGACCTCCTCCACTCCATCTCTGTTTGTTTGACATAAAAAATACCATGATTAGTATTTTTTTCCTTCCATGGATCCAACCGATCAAGTTCCAGTGCATTCTCGTGTATATGTCTGTCATATGAGGTGGCTGAGACAAAAATAATATATTTATTTATGAAAAATGGAACTGATCATTGTAAAGAGAAAAGAATAACCTAATCTGACATTGCTGACACAATTGAAATTCCAATAGAAAACACAAAAATGCCATCAAAGCAAAAACAAAAAGCACATCATCTCATGTTTTTGATTTTCTAGGTGAGGAACCATGTGACATGATCAAGACATTGTAATTTAACTCTGCATTTTACTTCCTTATCACAACGAAAAATGAACAGGAAAAACTACATAGTTGCACCATTTTTTGGCAGAAAGTAAATATTGTGTTCTTGCCAAAGCACACCTTGGTTTTCCAAAAGCATTACTTCATGTGAGAAGGAAGAAGTGACTGATATCCAACAAACTGTGCCTACGGACGATGCGGACACCTCAGCGTTGGCTCGGTTCACTGAGTCCACCATGGAAAGCTATTTCCAAAATGCAGATGCCAAATCGATCAAGCATTTATGCACGTAGCTGGCAGTCATTATCTGTATGGAACAGATAACGATTACCCACGGTGAAGCTCCAGAGTTGTGAGTGATGCAAATAAATCATTATCTCTCTGCCTCAAGAAATGTGAGCACCTGGAAGCTATGGTTGCTGAACTGGAGGGACGATATTCGTTTAGCTCACCTGGAAGAGGGAACTCAAGGTGATAATGTAATGGCTTTTTTTGTCTAATACATCACATGTTGGTTCCCTAAACTCTTGCTTACCCTGCCAGATCTGTTTGGACTGCATTGCATTGGCAGAGCGCTTCGTTCCAGCTCTCCAAGAGTGATCTATGCAGCTCAGAAAGAGACAGAATCCTCGCCCGAAAAAGGAACATCTCTTTGGAGATCGGTGGCCGCAAAATTAGATTCACAGCACACTACAGCGGCTATATCATGAGAAAGAAGATGCCATGTTACCTTATAATAAAACATACCAGGGATTTGGCTTTCATCATCTATCCAGCCTCGATCAAACATCAGCACAGCTTATTTGAGGGCACGAGTGAGGCGAGAAGTTACCTGGATGTGAACTTACCCTCTGATAAGGGACTGGAGGCTATCAACCAGCAAGAAGCTGATAAAAATTAACTGAGAAGTCTTTAATATTCAAAATCTTCTGTTAGAGCTTAGGTGAAAAAATGTTTCATCTTTCTGTCAACTATAAAATGGCAAGGGAGTGTGGGCAGATGCTATTACAGTGAACACACGCATACACACAGCAAACATTGATCAGTAATTAAAGCTCTTTGGTGTTTTAAATCACCTATCACTATTTGTTCATATTATGATGTAGCACTCATTGATCGGCTGTTGATTAAGCTAACCTAACGAGGGGATAAAAGTCGGGAGGCTCTCTGGGGAGTCTGCTTACCATTTACCATCTCGCTCTGTCTGTGAACGTGCTGTGTGTGTGTGAGTAGGAGTGAAATGACTTGGCCTGACCTCCCACTTGCCTTATAATGAAAAGCTGTCTCTTCTCAGGCAGAAACTCTGTGACCCCAATATCCTTGAAACTTATAATACTGGAAACAGCTGGCCCTCTTCACAGGGCTGTCTTTCTTTTTCTCATGTATCTCCTCTCCTGTTTTTTTACACACATACACTGTACATACAAGCAATCACAAAGGATATTACACTATTCGCCTGATCAATCAACTTCCCAGAGGCGCATGTACCTTTCCCATCTCAATCATGCAGCTAATATACTCCCTTTCTACTTGCTCAATTTCACTGGAGTGGTGATGATGGAATAGTGAACAAGCTGGCAACAACGTGGCGGAGCACGTGCATCACGTGTCATATTTTATGACTAATTACCACAAAAGAGGGGGCTTGACTGTAATTTCCGGCATGACTTTTCAGCATGTGTTTACGTAGAATAGAAAGGCGGCAGAGAAAGAGGGAGAGCGGAGGGTTAATGGTTTTCTGTCAGTCATCGATGATGAGTGAGTCTCCACCTGGGAGTTACTGTTAAAAAAAAAAGGAAAAACAACACATGTGATTGTTTCATATAGCCAGTTTGAGTGAATGAATGAATCCCAGCACAAGCTGCCTACTGATCCTGCTGAGTTTTTCTTCGTCTCAAGGGACACTAGATTGAGATTGAAATAGAAAAGGAGGGGGGTGGATAAAAGTGAGGTGAGAAAGAAGAGGGTAAAGGCAGAGGAGAGTTCAACACATGGCAAAGAGGCTGTCAGGTCAGGCAGCCAAGGACATGATGCAACAATGTTGTACCAAAGAAGTGGACGGAGAAGTACACGTCCCAGCTTTTCTACCCGCTGACTGCCTGTTTGGCCCATCCACAGACTGTAAAAAATAATGACATCATCCAATAATCTGTGGACTCCCATTTTGAGTTTGCATTTTGACCATTGCCATCTTGGATTTTTGGAGCCACAAGTGACCATATTTGGACATGAGAGTGGAGCTGACCCTAACGCTAGCTGCTGACTTAGTTAGCACAGTGCATTTACAGTCTATGGTTAACTGTGATAATGCTAATGCCAATTTTCACTAGCGAAAAACAAGTTTAAAATCATTTTAAAAATTGTACTTGTCCAGAAAAAACTGAACATCCGACCCCTTTGATTAGTACAATCAAACACTGAACAAGACTTTTTTAGGCGACAAAAATGTTACAATTAACTTTCATGAACTGAAAACACACTGAAATAGTGATGGCTATGGCTACACCTACACTCTGTGAATCCAGGGTTTTGCTATCGTTATGTCACCCAACCAACATTGTTACTGTGGTATTGACTTGCCTGTGAGGGCACCCACAAGTCATTGGCGGCCACGCCCTTAATTATGCATAACTTTAAGCCTTAATAAAATTTAAATGAGTGAGTTATATAAAAATTCACCCCCGTACAGTTGTCATGAACAGGGAAATTAGGTATAGAGACCAAAACCGTTTTTTGTACCAGGCTGTAAACATGTTTAATTCTGCTATAAAGTTGGGCATTTTAACATGGAAGGCTATGGGGATTGACTCACTTTTGGAGCCAGCCTCAAGTGGCCATTCTAGAAACTGCAGTTTTTGGCACTTTGGCGTTGGCTTTATTTTTCAGCCTCGGAGGTTTCCACTTGGGCCTGCATCCTCCCCTCAGCTTCCTCCCACAGAATGAGGGAAAGGAAAAAAGAAGAAAAACACTTGTGGGTGAAATGGTGTGAGAAAGAACGGCTTAGAGCAGTAGCAACATCCACAGAGGAAATGGCATTTCTCTGGAGGAGGCGGCCTCTCTCCTTTACTTGATGAGATGGGGGAGAGGCAGGAAGCGAGTTTAAGAAAGTGTGAAAGAGGCGGCTAGATGGAGGATGGAATAGGTCAAAGGGAAGATGGTAAGGGCAGAGAGATTGGGCCAAATGGCAGGGACTCATTTCACACACAAACTCTCAGTTTCATGCTCCCTCTATAATTTAAGTCAGCTTGCCAGGCATCCTGTAAAACAAGGTTGGGCATCATTCCTCCAAAGTAAAAAATTGTGTTTTAGAACATTTAATTGGAGTAATACCTGAGAATACTGTTTACTCCATATCTCTTTCTATAAAAAAAAATGGAGCCTTGGTTAATTATCTACAGTGAAAAGCAAAACCAAAGTCTTGTTACTCAGTTAATTAGAGTGCCCTCAAACTAACTCACACCAAGTCTAAAATATGTGACAGGAAACTGCAGAATATTATTTCAATAATAATTAAATAACTTGCTGCCATAGCTACTGCCCAAGTTCCTTTTTAGAGGCTGACTGATACATCAGAAGGCACAACAAAATGTCCTAAATAAATTACAATCTTGAAATTGAGAAGTTTGGACTTATTTTTTACAACTGAAACTACATTTTTGTTATTACAGAGAGAGTAAAGTAACGGTACCTTTTTTAAACTTTTAAAAGTAATTTTAATCTGTTGACACAAATAGTAGTTGGAAAATGTTGTCCTGTATATTAAATCATGATTACTGGTAAATGGATAATGTGAATAAATTAATACATGAAAATGCATGTGATATGTCATTGGTGACAGGGTATTGTAACTCTGAAAAATTAGTTTTTCTTGTTCTCGTCTATGAAGAGTCCATGCTAACTTGTCAATTATAGTTAAGAACAATAACGAATAATAATAATAATGATGATAATAATAATAATAATAATAATAATAATAATAATAATAATAATGATTCCAGTGAAGTTTACTGTTGTAATTGCTATTTGAGTTATGTTTTTGACATTAAAATATTTATTTTCCAACTTCATAATGTGATACTCAGTACATATATTGGTCAGAACTCGTCAATAACCAAGTGTAACAGATCCATATCAAAAATGTGTCTTATTTGTTTCTGGTAAAAAAAAAAGAAAAAAGAAAAAAGAATATCGGCCGATAAATTGTTATCAGATAAGTTAAGCCCTCGAATATTTAAATCTGCATTGGCCTTTCCAGTGTTGGTGGGAGTGATTCTGATCTAGACACTGTTTCTCTTTAAATGGCATCTCCACTATTTAAAGCAACTAGCATCTTTGGCTAGTTTATACTTTATTTATATTCTTCCCTCCCACAGAGCCAAGGTACAGTTATTTTTCTTGGCAAATGTTGACAAAGGATTTAATTCAGTGTGCTGCAGTGTGATTCTTCTGAAATTTTATGTGTAATGTAACACCATTTTCAGCAGGTCAGTGACTCCAGTGTAATTACTGTATTAAATCAAACTGTGTGTGTTACTAGATACAGAAATGTGATTACATTGACACGAAGCACTGCTGGAAACACACCCACTGTAGATTTCAAGGCTTTGTTTGAGAGCGAAAGACAAAATGGTTTTAAGATATTTGAGGAAGTCGTGTTCATAAAAGCCAACATACAAGCTGTGCTTCCTAACTTTTTCAAACAGTACCTCACCGGTCTCCACAAAGGGATTTCATAGAATATAGTCCATAGCATTCAAATTTTCAAATATGGAATGAAAGTTCAAACAGATCTCTGGGCTGCTTTTCTCTTTTTGTTTCTCTCTGCAAACTTCACAACAATATGCGGAGAAAATCAATCTGTAAATGACCTCCAATGTCACAGACAATGTAAAATGAGACCAACCTAGACAGAATTAGCGTTTCACTCAAACAGAAGATGAAGCGCACCGGAGAGGGACAGAAGATGGTGAGGGGATAAAAAAGGCGACAAGTGGAGTCCCAGCTTTCTCTCATGTTGTAACGCGACTGCTGTGTTTTCCTCTGTCTCCTATCAGTCAGCCACTAGAGCAGTGAGCCTGTGTGAGCTACCTCCTTCAAAGTGCGCTTCTTGCCTTGGGCTACTGGTGTGTACCTGTCTGTGATTTGGTCTTTATATCCCCCTCCCTGATACACACACCCCCATCACTACTGTTAAGATCCATCTGGGTCCCCTGATCAAAGGAGAGTGAAGCAGGGGGCTTGGAGGATAACTCTGATTACTACTGCCTGAGGCAAGCCTCCTCATCCCCATCAGCCTTATCACGCCATCATCACCATCCACCACTGCAATCAATATGCCGCCACAAGTCCCTGTAGGAGCTACCACCATCCTCACATGAACGCATGTCATACAGACTCACAGTACACAGAAGGGAATGGATCAGAGAAAGGAATACAATTCTGTACACCAGCTGTGTGGTTGCATGCCATTGTCTTCTTATCCATTGTTGCTTACCAGAATTGAGCCCAGAATTACATTATGCTTATAATCCAAGTAACTTTTCACAAGGTCACTACACTTAATAAACAACTATCAGAGAAGATTTCTGCACATTCTGTCTCATTGCATTCGTCCCATGTATGACTGTCACAGAAATGCAGAGGATAAAATGTACACACCTCACTGAAATGTATAGTGGTGTAAAAGTGCAGCCTGAATAGTAGAATAGTAGAATAATAGAAATTGTTCAAGCTTGTACCTCAAAACTGCACTTAGCAGTGAAAATACTTTCCATTTTTGTATTGAAGAAGCAGGCAGTCCAGATGGTAGAAACATTCAGATTGCATCCACCCTGAGCCTTGTAAATCTGAAAACCATTTCAAGTGGGAAAAGACGTGTCCAAGCTAATTTTTAGGTTTGTTTTCCTCAAGATCCCCTTCCACGTTGAAATAACGGAATAGAAAAAAAAAACAAAAAAACAAAAAAAACAGCCAAATCTTTTTCCTGTTTGTCCTTTTTCAGTTGGCAGAGGAGTGGGACAGATGGGTAGTCTGCCGGAGCTCAGCTTGTTAAACCTCAGTTCATTCCCCTCCTGCTCTTGATGGTCATATATACTGCGTTTCACAATTGTCAAACTCACACTTGAATTGTTCTCATTTACATATATTTCTGTGTCTGTTGTCAGACAAATGAACAAGCATAAAACAATACTTTGACCCATTAATATTTTATGATCACAAAGCTGTCTGACAAAATAAAAAATTACAACACATAAGCAGTGCAATGAGTTATACTGACATTTAAAATTATTGATAATAGTGAGGTTTAGTCTGACTTACATCACTGCTGCCAGTACAAGAAGAGTTTACACACTCGAATCAATCAAAATGCTTCAGCATAAACGTTCATCCTTTACTTTTGAACCCCTACTTTAATATTAAACTACTGCTACACACTCCTCAAACTTGTCTGAGCAGCCATATGTCTTCATGTCCAAGATTACATTTTTTTGCATCAACTCTATAATTCAAGGCTGCTGTTTTTATATGTATGTTGGAAAGCATTTTCGACAAGCATAGTGTGGATGTGGTCTCAGCAGTCTAACGGACACCAACTCAAACTAACATTTATATGTAGATATTCAACCACACAGACACACACACACACTGACAGTGAGAGAGAGAGAGAGAGAGAGAGGGAGAAAGGAAATGGCGGATAAAAAGAAAGAAAATTTGTAGGGCAACATTATCATGTTTTACTGAGGCCTTTTTGTCATCTTTTCCCAACATTTCAAGCCAGCATGTAGAATATCATTCAGGCCCCCCAAGGACGCAAATATTAGCTACAGCGCTACCATTTTCATTACACAGACAATATTGCCATCTGTACTTTCTGTTGAAATGCCATCTCATTTCCCTTCCCCTGCCTATTCTGTCCCGACTTTAATGCCAGCACATCTGATTGAGAATACAACACCAAAGAAGCACATGTGCACAGAGACACACTACATCTACAAACACATGTAAACATACACCAAGGTTGTGTATAATTAATCAGGAGGCATGCTTTGTTTAATAAGACTAAAAATCTGAAGTCCTGTTAGTGTCCCCAAGTGAAACTTCAAAAATAAGATTTTTAGGGCAAACACTGCGTAGTTCATCCATTTTTAGCCATGCAAGTTGCATGGCTCTATGGATGCCAGTGACATCTGTCTGGTTTGTTGGCAGATCTGTCTGTCATTTTTTATTTTTAGTGACATATCAAGACAAGTGTCCATGACTAAATACTTGCAAAACTAATGACATACCCACAAGCCTGAGCTATACTTTGTGTTTAGTGCTAATTAGCAAATATTATGCTAAACTAAGATGATGAACATGGTAAACATCAGCATGTTAGCATTGTCATTATAAGTGCATTAGCATTTAGATCAAAGCACTGTTGTGTGTAAGTACAGTATCAAAGAGCCATCACTGTGGTCGTTATACGCTTCACTTTCTATAAGAGCTGTCCTCATTGCACTATAAATTTTGGTCAACAGTGTCTTATTGCAGCAGTGAAAAGCGGAGCATGTCACCCAGTACAACGATGTGGCTCATTGACATGTTTTTTTGTTCGTTTGTTTGTTTGTTTTTTGTTGTTTTTTTGTGGAAATTTGAACCACAAATATGCACCGCGAACATGTCAATCTGTCTGATAGATTTCAAGATATATTCAAGGTTGACATTCTGGCCTGAGGGTAGCTGTTGGGGTATCTTACTTTAGACCAGTGTTGGGTGAACAGACAGACAAGCCTGGTATTGAATTTGCCACCCCATGGTGCAAAAAACTGGAAATTGAACCAATCTAGAAATAAAGAATCAAAGTTCTACTAATCATCCATTAAACTGCATTTTCCACCTTAAACGTTGTTTTAATTGTATTGAATTGAAGGCTGAAATGAGCACAACACTGAGACACACAAAGGCTATTTATTTTACTGGCAAATATCAGTCAAAACTGCTAGACTGGCAGAACATCCTCTACAAAATGATCCCTTCTCAAAACAAATTACAGAGCTGGCAGATGAGTGACAGCAGCCGGGCGACTTGAACATTAATGACTCGAAACAAGTGTGCACCTCTGTGTGGTGTGTAGGTGCCTTATGATGCTTCAAACATGGCTCACTGACGGTTTCAACTATGGATTCAACAGTCACGCACGCCTCTGTATCTATTGATTTGTTGTATTGATTGGTGGTCAAGACATCTAAGCAATACAATGAATTATTCACTTATTTTATACTTTTACGTGACCATGCTAAGTTATGTAACTCACTCAATTCAGCATACCCAGGGAAGCAATACACTGCATGTGTGTGTGTGTGTGAGAGAGAAAGAAGCATTTGTTTGTGCATGTGTCCTTGGATAATATACAATATATTCATGTTTCATTTCATATATGTGTGCCAGTACGCTTGTCTTTTCTCAGAAGGCTCATCACTCATCACTCCCTCAGCTTGTTACCATGTGTCTCTCACTCCCAAATCCTTCAGTATCTCTCAACTGAGCGCTGATTTATCTCCTTTGCTCACACCTCCATTAAAAGCGGAAGCCAAATAATTACTTAAGGTTAAACGGGCGCTTGGGCAGCACATAAAGCTCTCGTTTGTCCGATGCATCACTCAATAATTCATTTGTATTTCTTTTTTGTTAACTTTTGTCCTCTGCCAGAAACTTGCTGGGCTGGCAGATGAGATCAGAAAGCTTCAGTATTCAGGCTCTTAAGATGAAAGTCAATGATAGATGATGTATTGACTGCAAGTCCAATGTGTCCTGCTGGGAGGACACATTGAAGCGTGATGTGAAATATACAGCTTGTTAGATCCAAGAAAAGTGCCTGCTGGTAAATGGGAGACTTTTTTTTTTTTTCTTTTTGGGTAGTTTCCATGGTAATGAAAATGAATAAACTGCTTAGTTCTCTGAGAATGTTGTATCCTCGTCCAAGCAAGTGGAACAAACTCACACAAACATTAAAGCATGTGAGCGCCTACACCCATGCACCTACTTGACCCATTTGTTCACACCTGAGTGAAGCCAAAGTGCTCAGATTATTTTTCTCTTCCCTCCACAGAGTTTTCTGAGATTGCACACTCAATTAAGCTGTGCACCCAGTTCACCTGTTTAGCCCCACCTCTCCCATCAGGGCAGATTAAAGTCCCCCATATGAGCCTGGAATCTGTACTTATTGTTATGAGAAGTTATGCGCTGTGATTTTTTTTAATGATAAACAGACAGACATACTTCAATGTTGAAAATCAACAGTGGAAAGTCAGCATGTGGAGGTCATTATGGTTGGTGGGTAGAAAGTGCACACAGTGTCACAAGAGAAAGGACAGAGGTTGTGTGCCGCTCTCTGAGGCTGCAGCCACCTGTCACCGGGTTATTCACAATGAATAATTGCATTAGATCCAGGCCCTAAACTCAAGAGGCTAAAATCCTGCCCCCGCTCCCCCATTCCCCTTCCCTGACTCCCTCTCAAGCCACAAAGGGGATTAGGGTTCAGGGTCCGAGACCCGCTCACTGCAGAGCAGGACAAAGGCTGGAAGCTGGAAGCTCCTCAACAGGGAGGAGGAATTAGTTAGGGATGGATGGAAGGAGGAGAAGTAGAGAAAGCCTACAGAAAATCAGTGGACATGGAGGATGGAGAGAGAATAACAGAACAGGGATTGGAAAAGAGAGAAAGGATGAGAGCTTTAATGAGGCCTCAACTGATTTCTGGACAGATGACTGTAGGTCACTGATTCGTGACACACAGAACAAGCACCACAAGTGCTGCTCCGAAAATATCGGCACCCCTAAAAGGGATTTTTAAAAAATACATTTACAATAATCCACAACTATTTTTTTCTTTCGTTATGTGACATACATATATGGTAGTTGTCTAGCAAAGCTTGAAAGTTCAGACTTGAAATAGCAACCTTGACTAAAAAAAAAATCTTAACAGAAGGTCCACCTTAGTTGTTTTGTACTTGTTGTCAATCATTTTGGATCATGTCATTTGTCATTAACATGTGTGCTCAGGGTAAAAATAATATTCACAAGTTTTCCCATTTGAGTCACACAGGCACAAAGTGGGCATACCAACTGCTGTTTTGATTCATATCTCTCTGCTCTGTGGAGCAGCACAAAGTGCTAAAGGTGGGTGAAGTTAAAAAAAAAAACATTGGAGCGTGTGGTGATAAATAAATGCACTCTTAGCCAGTCACATCACTGGTCTCATAGTGCCGAGATAGCTCTGCCAATCACAGTGAAGTATGACTATAGTGAATAGTTCAACAAATGTACATATGTGAACAAACAGCACCACAATGTATTGTTTTTTTAACAGTTAATGACCACAATGACAACAGAAATAAATAAGATGCGATGATATGAATTGTGAAGCATCTTTTTCAGTAATTAAAGTATTTTTTGTTGCAGATTTATACACATTTAGCCTAGTGTTTGTTTGATTAAAATGGTTTATTGACATTTTAAGCATCATTCTGTTGTTGCAGCATGTCTAGACTCATCAAATTGGCAGGGGAGTGACATTCTCTAGAAGCAGACATGGTTTTTGAGATGTTTATTCTCAGCACAACATGTAAGACCCAATTTCCACCAAAATACCAAAAACTCACTTTGCGACTTCTCATTTGAATAAACCTACCACCTGTTTGCGCCTCTCCTCCTACCAGTGTAGTGTGTGCTCTGTGTCTGGCACCTAAATACCATAGAGACCGGCAAAGCCAACTTCAAGATCGGATATATACCAAACTGTCATAGCGCTCCAAAATAGAGCCCCTGATGTCTTCTCATGATGTGTGCTGTAACACTGTTTTACTTCTAGTAGCTATATAGTTGTAGTAGTTTAGTCTAATAAAAAAGCTCTTAACTTTCTACTCATTTGTTTTGCCTGATTGTTGTCTTACTGTACTTCTTATAGGGACTATTAAGCAACTCTTTTGGACTTTCTGTTGGACTTTAAACAATTTATTTTCCTTATGCTTGGGCATATTTGACTTTGTCTCCTGTGCTTTTTATTGCCAATTTTCTCCAATAGGGGTAATTTCTCAGGTCACATCTCCTTGCTGTCTACAGGAGCCATTTCCAATTTTTAAAAATCCTAAAGCTCAATGGTCAATGAAATAAAACGCACTTAGAACCGAATCTCTTAAGTCAAACATCATAAAATATGTTGCGTTGCTACCCAATGCTAGTTTTTCAACCTCCTCACAAGTAATGCGCAAGAGAAAATCAAAAGTTTATTGCATCCAAATAATCACATCCAATATCACTATCAGGTATGCATGTTATATTCAGAGGGATCAAAGGTATATGAGCCACGAACAAAAGAAAATAACCAAAGCAATTACAGAGCATGCATACGATGAATGGCTAATGCTGCAAAAAAGTGTGAAAAAGTATGAAATATCCAACCAAAAATCCAACCAATATTTTAAGTATAATGATTGCCATTTTGATGTAGGTTAATATATATAGCAATTATACAGCAATAGCAATTACATCACATTCACTAATATCAGCATCACTACCATTAGGATTATAATCATAGGCATCATCAGGCTCTTCTCTTATATCCATGAGAGATACACCAGGCTTTATCTGTAGGTCTCAACACCCACTTAAAATGTTTGAGCTGGGAAGCCTGTAAGCCTCTATTTGTTTAGTAATTTCATGACTGGCTACCCTTCCTTCTCTGGGGCATCTCTCTGACTCAGTTGGAGCCTTCTGTATGTGTGTGCATTTGTGCTTATCAAATAATATTACATATCACCTCTATGTATACACATCTTACTTTCTTTATATCCTTTCTCCTAAGCCCACGCCATCTACAAAATGTTTCTCAGCCATTGCCCACATGTAAACAGACTCTCATGCAGTCCGCATTTTTAAAGCAAAAAAACATTTTTGTCACTATGTGGTTGTTCTTTCTGTACAAGTGGTTTATGAAGCAACCAAGTTGAAGCCATTAAGGAAATGGCCATTTTCCTGCTTAGATATACTGATGGATCATGTTAGCTCGTTCTGCTTGCCTGGCAAATGAGAAAATACCAGACATGTAAAATACACCAAAAAAAAAAACAGTTTTCATTTGTCACAGCCGACTAAGCAGTGGTGATGCCTCCAGGCAAAATGAGTCCTTTTCCAATTGGCATATTATTGCCTTCTTAAGCTGTGGCATGCAGCACCATATCAACTGTATTTGCATTTCTACCGAGTCCTTGCAGGAAGAGTTTAGCCCCACGTCACCAGGACCAAAGCCTCAGGGTCCCCAGCCTCAACCGATCTGTGATGACAAAATTCAACATGTGTGGTCATTGAAGAAAAGGTGAAATTACTATGTTTAGCTGTTGTAGTTCCTCTAGCTCTTCCACTTATTTCACAGCTAGAGGCATATTGACTTAGTCTATAAATTAGTGACAGACTTGACTCTTTGTTTGCAAAAACTGATATACAGTGTATCTAGATTGGTGCATGTACTGTATGTGTATTTTTTGTAAGTGTAACAGATTTAAATATCACAAAATAAGATATAGCCACATCCAAACTGAGAAAGACACTAAAGGATTTTCTTGAATGCAGTATGGTTTGATTGGTCATGAGGTGGGCGCTCACACTGGACGTAACCTCTGGTCAGTTTAGTCCATTTTAGAATTCCAGTAAAGTTTTATTCAAACAAAAGAATATTAATCTGGAAATGACTGAGAGGAAGTGGAAAACAGGGACTATTACAAACAAGCCCACTAAGTTTTATAGCAGATCCTTTGACATTAGCCACAGAACAGCTCAAACTGAGAGACACACAACCATAATTTATACAGACATACCAGAAATCAATCTGATCATCCAACAGCCAGACTACTGATTGTTTAGACAGTTAATCAGGTGCCAAGATTCCCTTTAATCTGAATGTCAAATCTTGCAGAAATTCAGCCTGATTCAAAATTTAGTCTGGGATTAGCAATTCTGGATTAAAAATCTGATTTAACCCATGAATGAACCCATACTTTGCTCAGTTTAAGACAAAAAGGTGAAATCAACAGGTGTTTTTTGCAGACTCCCAGGTTCATAATTCAGGATCATTCAGGATAACTCAACAAATCTCCAAGACATGATAATGGTAAGCATAGTTTGTAGGCATGCCATCCCTCCGGTATAATAGAATTTGATGCTGTCTCTGCCCAGCTCTACTGATAGTTCTGTGCCATACACATTAGAATATGTCAGTAGACACCTTAAATTAACTGGGAAGATTGCTGCAGTGATAGAGAATTAGTTACTACTATGGATGTCACAGACATGACAAATAAACCTCCTCCTCCTGCGTCATCTCCACTCTCATTATTCTTCAAGCCAGTGACTATCTCTGCCCATGGAGTTAATTACATTTGCTTGTTTAAAATATTAGATTAAAATAAACTTGAATTGAAGCTTGAGATCCAGTTTCACAAGTTTTCACTGTCTTGACACCATGTAGAAACAAAAAGATTCAACACTTCATTCGGCACTCTCCCCATCTGAACTCTGCTCTTCAAATCTGCCTTTAGATAACAGTAATAGGAGAGAACGGGGTAACATGAGCCACTTTTTACATTTGATGATTTTACTGCAAAATAAAAGTGTATTTGTTTCAGATAATACTTACTATATATACCTCTGGTTGTTGTGTAGCCATGGGAATTAAAACAAGTTATCTAATTATTATGGTTTTAGAACAATGACCCATCAAAAAAAATTAGTCCTATGGCACAACTTACCCCAAGGTAGGGGTAAAATGAGCATGAGAATGGGGTAAATTGAGCGCTCTAGGGGTAATTAGTGCCACCATTAAATACTAATATAAAAAAATCAAAAATTAAAAATCAAACAATTTTGAGATCATTTTGAACTATAAAGAACTATACTTTCTTAATTCGTGGTCACATGATTACTTTTGTTTATGGTTACCCAGATAAAAGGAGTGGCTCATTTTACCCACTGCCTTGATTTACCCCGTTCTCCCCTACACTCTGGCTGAGATATCTGGTGGCCCAATAAATGATGGCCTGGGTGGGGGACCCATCCTAGGGGAGTCATGGATTTTATGTATGTGTGTATGACAGGTAGTAGTGTGGAAAGGCTTTGGAGTTCTTTCTCTGTTAGTTCTTGTTAATCCACAGTTCACTGGCAGGTGTTAGCAACAGTGTCTCAGTTTCACTTTACAGCATTCTACAAATTCACCAAATGACTTCATGCCGTCCTTCACTCTCTCTCTTACTTACCCCTTACAGCACTCAAACACTGACACACACACATGCACACCTGCACACCTGCCTCCCTCTCATCGCCATCAAACCTTGGCTCGCTTTCAGTCGCAGTTTATTTGAGTGGCAGGAATTTTTTTTTCTTTGATTTTGTAGTCTGAAACACTGACATATGAGTCACTCAGCTACCCCCCCAGACAAACACGAGCCTTTGTCTCTCGCTTCACATCAATTCAAGGCCTCCAGTCTTCACCAAATGTCTTTTTAATGAAAACTGCTTCGTCTCATCACTCAGTGAGTGTCTAATGGCTCCTGTATTGCTGCAGGTACCAGAGAGAGGTAAGGATGTCTGGCACAAGAAAGCAGAACCTAAGACCAAGACAAATAACACGTGCACACCCTCGTACACCCGCAAACACTATACATTTCAGCTTCACTGAGTATCTAAGCAAATCCAGAAGCGCAAGCAATTAGTTTGGATTCTCTTGCTCCCATGATCAACAGGAACAGTGCGGGTTGTTAGAGCAAGATATTTCAGAGTTCATTTAATCATCAGAGACTGTGAGGTGTGGGGAAAAAAACAGGGAACAGGAACAAAGCAGTTTTCAATGAAATGGAGTGGCTAATGAGCGCTAAGGCTTAAAAATCAGACTACATAAATGAGAGTATAATCATATATATGCACATAATCATGCATGGCAGGTGAAATCTGCATCAGCGATGATTTGATTGCATTGTATATGCTGAATCAAGGCACAAAGGGCAAAATCTCAGCTCTCACCTCTCATTTCCTTCCCTGCCCTCTCCTCTTTCCCTCCACATCCTTCCCTTTTTTAGATTCCCCTGTCATCTCCTTTTTCTCCCACCTCCTGTCCATTGTCTTTGCTCGCCTCACCACACCTGCCCCTCCTTTTCCCTTTACTCGAGTCTCCTCTCCGAGTGGAGGATTTGCTTGCTGATCCTGATCCCACACACAAAAGGAGGGTGGATAATCAGCTTCCTCTCTCATCCAGCCTGAATCGGCCCTCTTCAGAATTCCCACGCGATGCCATGCCTTCCGAAACCGGAGTGTTACCCATTATCCCTCATCTACCCAGCCACTCATCCCTAATCTTTGGCTCTCTTATCCCTGCTCCTCCGTTTTCTGTGCTTCCTCATGCCCCCACCGGCAGTCGCAGGATGGATAGTGTTCGGTTTGAGACAATGTTATGATTTTGAGCCTTCGTAGACAGCCAAACACACCTTTAGTCAAACCATTTTGAGAAATACTGTATTTACAATCAGAGCTGAAAAAGTAGTTCCGGCTGTTTTTGGTTTCCCATTGGTCACCTTTGCTCAGGATTATTTAAAGTGGCAAATGTAAAATGATGCCACATGCATACTAATAGCAACAACACTAAACTCTTTCCCAATTTTTAATACCAGTTTTAATCAGGATTCAATTATGTAGTGTATTCATACTGGGAAAATAACAAAATGAAGTATACGCAACAGTCAGTATGCACACTTAAAAACAACTGATTTTGAGAGTGCTGTTGGACATGATTGTCCCATAATACAATGCACAAAGGATATGGAGGAGCTACTTTTACAGGTGGAAGAAATATAAAACTAATTGTGAAATAGCTGCAGGAACATCTCAGGAAGCAAAAAATAAGCATTAAATATTTGTAAAAATATTTTGCTGTCTCTTTGAGAAGTTTAATTGGCAGTGGCATTTTAAAGCTGCTGTTTGTCTGATCGGCACAGGTCTTGTGTCATTTCCTGATAGTACAAAACAATAACAGAAAAACAGTAAGCTATGACAATTAGCATTTAATAGATAACAATTTGCAGTTAGTTTGTAGTATGTTGAGTCTGCAGCCTGGTTAGCAGCTCTCTGAGGCTATACTTGTGTAGAGTTGCACATCGAATTAACTGCTAACAGGATCCTGACATCTTCACAATGACATTCCTGACATGCTGATGTTTAGCAGGTGAAATGTCTACCGTGTTCACCATCTAAATGTGCTTGCTGCTGCTTTTTAGTATGCAAACATTTGCTGATTAGCACTAAACAGAAACTACAACTGAGGCTGATGTCAATGTCATTAGTTTTACAACCAAAGTATCCGACAAATTGAACTCTTACTTGATGGTGGCGCTAGATGAAAAGTCAAGGATCACCAAAGTTATTACTATCCGCTGTCTGGGAACCATGCATGTGTGCACCATATTTTGTGCAACTCCATCAAGTAGATACCGAATATACTTTGCAGTACAGTTTACCTGCTGATGGCGTTAGCTAAAAAGTCAGAGGATCACCAACATCAATGAGCTTCATACTCTGAATACCATGAATGTCTGTACAAAGGTTCATAACAGTCCATCAATTAGTTGTTGAGATATTTCAGTCTGGATCAAAGTGGTGTGCTAGCAGACTGACAGACATCCCTTAAGGCCTGCTGCTAGCAAAAACTACAAAAACTACAAAGTCTACATGGACCCCACTTACAGTCACTTCATTTGTTAAGACCTCCGTGTAGTTCATTATAATTATATTTGGAATACTTAAACTTTTAGTCTGAGGCAGAGATAAATTCTGCAGTTTCTTTCAATTCAAAGTGCAGTATGTTTAAGAGATTTGTTGACTACATAAATCCCCCATTGAAGTTATGCTTCAATGATGACAAATGTTGCTCTGTTACAGGAAACAAAATGAGGATGGAAGATGAAAGTTAGAGCTTAGGCAGGAAACAACAGATCCTGCTACTATTTAAGCTTCACAACAAAACATCAACTGTAGCTGTTAAATTAAATCAAATGTTCTCTTTTTGAATTTGAGAGACAGTATGCGAGTATTGAACAAGGTTGTAATTAATGTTTTCCCAAATGTCAGGGAACTTCTGTGTAAACTGCTTTTGAAGCATAGAATTCCTGTGTTTACTTGCTGCGTTGGCAACCAGTTCCCAAGAGCTCTGCCTCGTGTTCTTACTTTAAATGAGCTGTCTTGTCGACTTTTAAGTGAAACCTCCGACCTCCTCCTAGTCTCCCACTGAAGTTCCTCCTATTGTCTGCCTTCCCCTCTTCATTTTCCTCCTCTTTCCACATCCAAAAAGGGAACCTGTTTTTTATCGATTACATTTTTTCTTGTCTCCTTTTGTGCTTTTGTGTTCTGCTCTGCCTAAACTGGCTGTTCTTTATGCTTTTGTTGTCCTTTTCCCCTCTCCCACACAGCTGTCAAAGATAAAGGAAAGCACACATTGTTTCACCTTTTTAGCAGTTTGAGTGTAAACAAATGATGTAAATTCTTCTGTTGCATATTCGAAGACGCTAAGCTGTTCAGGCCAATCAAGCATAGCCTGATCTTGATGTCTTAGATCACTGGTGGGAGGATACTTTTTCTCAAAAACATGGCACTACAACATGGCATCATGCTGGATTTGGAAGTGACTGAGTAAAATATAAAAGGCAGAATGAGAGAGAATGATATAGTAGCAAGAGGAGTGCATGGTGTGTGTGTGTTTGTGTATGTGTGTAGAGCATTACTGATTCATACAGGCCTCTGATCCCAGGCTGTGTGAGAGTAAAGCCCCCTCTCTCTTCTCCGACTTCACATTTTCAAAATTCATTGCTGGGCTCTTGGTATTCCTCAAACTGTCATACCCTCGGCTGGAATTTAACAACAGCCGCAGAAAGCTCAGATGTGTGTACGCTTGCGTGCTAGAAAGTGAGTGATAAAGACTTAACATTTGAAATTTGCCAATTCAAGAGATGACCATCCCAGGAAAAATGCCCCTGAAGGGATCATTCTGAGGCTGATTCTGTGTGTGTACCCTGTTGTTTTTGTTGTAGTACCTCAAAAAGAAGAAATTATTTAGATTGCATCCTGGTTGCGGCAAAGGAATAAAGGCTTCTAGTCTAAAACCTTTGAATAATTAAGGGGGATAGTTTGATATTGCATCCAGACTGCTGGTAGATTTGATGTAAGGCCAGCTCTTACACAGACGTCCCAGAAATCAAAGCCTGCCTAAGCATGACAGACGTCCTTGATGGGTTCATAAAAGAAGGTTTGGATCAATACACTCCTATTGGTTCACAGTCCATTCACATGGGACACGTCCTCTCTGTCAGCCAGAGAGAAAAAAAGATACATTTGATTGCATCATTAGCTTTTTAGTCCGTTGTCCAGATCCCACGAATAGGTGTTAAAGACAGGCAGATGAATGTAGCTTCAAATCAGAATGACCTCGAGCTTCTTTTTTTCCCTCCCAAGATTGAGCTTTGATGGCTGACTGGGATGAAACAGGCTGAGTTCATGAAATTTAGGAATGAGTTCTGACTGGAATTCTGCTTCAGGTATGTGATAAATAAGTAATTTCTTGGACAGAACATTGCCTTCAGTGAAGCGGCAGTTAGCACGACATCAAACCTGCCACTCTGCTGCTCTCTCTGTTTGTCTTGATCTCTCAGGTGTTTCTGTCAGCTGTGTAGGTGAGAAAAGATTGGTGAAAGACAGTCGATATCTCCCCTCCCGACGCTTGGCGCCAAGATCTGCGAGAAAAATCAATCACTTGTTTCCATTCTCCCATCGGTTTCCTTCTTCTCTCATTCTGTTCTTTAAAAAAGGCCTTCTCTTGTAATTATGGGAGTTGACTCCTGACTTGCAAGGAACAAAATACTACTGTTCCCTTTACAAATGACACGAAAAGGTGTTTACCTTACAGTTTCAAATATTACTTCAACTTTAAGACAATGTCAAAAAAAATCTCTTACCACTTACTCTTTAGGGCACATGGCAAGCCAGTGTGATAGATGTACGAATACATTACGAGACGTAATTATTTGAATTACGCCTTTGACAGGCTCCCATTACTTCATGTTGTGTTTTGTTTTATTTTCTTGCACTGAGGAGTATTGATTTTTCTGAGAAGACTGCGGTGCCCAAATTGAAATGGATAGATTGCCATGTTGTCGGCTTTCTTGCATTATCTGCTAGAGGCATCTGCATTGGCTGATTTTTTAAATTGCATCTTATAGATTAAAGTATTTCAGTCAGCTGGTATTTGTCCTGAAAATGAACAGGGAGGTGCATTAGACTCAGACAGAGAAATGGAGAAAGACAGAAGTTGAGAAAAGAGAAGGAAGAATATGTTTAATGATGAGGAGGATATCCATTTTGAGTCTAGTCTGGTGAAAGGGGATTTTGAGGCTGATTTTGTGGATAATTAGCTTCTTTTCATTTCAATTTCGACACATCTGTAAACAAAACATGGGGAAAAAAGTATAAATTATATTGGAGGCATATTTCTGGTGCTATGTATCACCAAAGGATGTTCAACCTCTGGATAATTTTTATTCCCTTAAAGTTTCCGCACTCAAGTTGTGCTGCTTTTTTTGTGTGAAAAACACTCTCAAATCTGTCCCAGTTGTCCCGTATGTCAGCCTAAGAGCAGTGGTGAGATAATCTCATGGGATTTCTATCACACAGGTGCCGTTGCTTATTTATCCTTCCCTCGACACGTTCAGTGCCCCCAGCGAGCAGCGCTAACACCGGCTAAGTATCTGTCACTACAAGCTAACAGAGCTTTGCAACTATTGTGCCTGGCCCTCCAGCCCCCTCCTGGGCTCCGATGGCCGGCCCGCTAGTCTGTGTGATCTTCCCCGCAGGCAGTACTCACTCCACAGTTCTCCAGAGCTGACAGTTGCGTGACAAAAATATCCTGTAAGCCAGTGCTGTCCCAGAACACTGACTCAAAGAGATGTCCATTTCTGAGAAAGCAGAGGACTTTGGTTTCGCCTCATTTCTCTTTCTGTTGCTGATCCACTTGGCTATTTAACATTAACAGACAGAGGGATAGAGACGACTGAAAACTAAAAAAAAAAAAAAATCTGTGAAACTCCTAAGAGTGAGTGGGCCTAAGCCCTGGGGCAGAGACAAATCACCTGAGGCAGAGTACAATTCTACTTTGTACTTTGGAGACTTTTTTTCTCCTTCAGTGTCTATTTTAGTCATGAATAGGTATGAGAGGAAAATGAGGTATTTCCTTTAATTAGAAACCCTAGGTACATGAAAATGTGATCTTTTTGTTCTTTGCCTAATTAGGCTGCATGTATCTAGAAATATGCATTGTGTTCTTACCTGAGTGTAAGTTTGGGCCACCCTTAAGGGGTTGACCTACTAAAAGTTACAGGGATAGGGTATGTGTGCGTGTGTGTGGATGTGTGTGGATAGGATCGTGCACGGCCGTGTGTGAAAACTACACAGCCATTCAAAGTGAGAAGTGGGTGTGTGCTGTGACAAGAGAGTCGCAGCTCTGTCTGTGAAATGGAAAGTAAAGGAAGAAAATGTCAATTCCCAATGTGGAAAACCATGTAATGATTCTCTCTGAGGAAAAGGGTAACACATCCCCACACACACACACACACACACACACACACACACACACACACACACACACACACACACACACACACACACACACACACACACACACACACACACACACACACACACACACACACACACACACACACACACACACACACACACACACCTCCACGTGAATGGACACACACTTGGTTTTTTACTCTTGCTATCCCTTCATCTGCCCCTCAACAGACAGCAGGTCTTTGGGGAGTCCTGACAAGAAGTGTGTGTGCATGTATGCGTGCGTGTGAGCCAGTGTGTATTCATTTTATCCCTTGACTCACCTGTCAAAGCAAACCAGGTAGCTATGTGAAGGTTAAGACAAGGAGATCTAGTTTCAGAGACAGACAGGAGAAACAAGAGAGGCATAGAGTTTTGTCAGGGATTTTTTTTTTTTCCTTGTTTTGTTAGCGTTTTGACAAATGCTGTGGCTGACCGGAGCTTTTCTTGTTTTTCAAAAGCAAACCTCCTCTGCCCTCAAACTGTTGGCACTTCTGTCCATCAGCATGGGGAGATGCTTCTTTCAAAATGATAGAAACACCCCCATTGTCTCTGGCTCTCTCTCCTGCTTCTCCATTCCTGACTGAACAGACAGTGCTACTATAGAATATGGCTCAGACACAGTAAGTGTGTTTACATGTTATTATGTAATCTGGTTACTGTCAGCTTTTTTGTGTATTTTCCCCAAAGATTATCCAACAGCAGAGTGCAATATCTGCATTTTTAGGCATTATGTTCAGTCTATGCCAGTGATTTTTGGGGATGAAATAATCAGCCAAAAACCTTCAAACGTCGTTTTCTGAACGTGATTTTTCCTGTGGTCACTGCATTTTGCCTTTGTAAGACAGTAGACACACAACTGTGTTTCTAACAAGGCTTTTACACGTATGCATTTGCATGAATGAGGAGGGATGAAAGGAGAGATTAGCAGTGCTCCTGGTGACTCATAATAATGTGTCCTTGTATCTACAGTAACGCAGCCGAAACCAAGTTAAAACTGAAACTGACAAATCTGAAAAAAGTTTGTTTACACAGCTAAAGAGCAGACTAGTTATAAAATTCAACATCATGTGCACTGCAAAGATAAGTGTAGTCTCTCATCAGTCAAGATGGTCTAAGAAAGAGATAAATAATTCTCCTCAAGCATCATATATTACTAATGCACTTGCAACACTGTATGCCCACATTTAAATATTAAAGTGTAGAGAAGAAATATCATTAGTGTCCAGCTTCCTGTAAACGTGAGTTTTACTTATTAGAATACATGTAGACATGCTCTCCAATGTCCTGCCTAACTTAAATATCTGCAAAAAGTAGAACCTGCACACCGTTCTTTGCACCAACAATGTTTCTTTATTTACTCTTGCTGTGCAGCTTCTACATCAATCAGATCAGATCTGCTTCAGCCACAAACGTGTGAAGAGCTGAATGGTAAAAATGTTGCACATCAACAGTAAATAAAGAAACATTGTGAGCGCAAAAAACAATGGGCAGGTTGTATTTTTTGTCTTATCTCCTGTTTAGTCCAGCACCTGTTGAAGTGCATTCTTTGGGATATTTCTTTATTGCTTAACTTTATTTCTCACAATAACCTTTCTTTTTTTTGTACACATGTAAATGTCTGTTCATACTGTTTAAGATGTGGAATTCTTGTTTTGCCAAATTCTTAAATTGATGGAAATTTAAATTGGTATAAAAACAAAACAAAGACAAACAACAAAGATTAACCACATTTTAAAACCTATTATTATCATTGTCTATTCATTACTGCCTTGATTTGTCAGACCACTGAACACTCTCAAAAGCATAAATGACACTTACAAAATCACATACATCTAAAGTCCCTGATGTTTTCACAATATTTCCAACTGCTGTTTTGCCCCTTGCATTATTTAGATAAGAATCAGTGTGTGCACAGCATATCTGCTGAGTGCTGCTGTACTGCTCTACAGAACAGTGAGAAAGAAAGGCATGTTCTGTGAAGTTTCCACACACCTGATATGATAAACTCATGTCTCTTGCAATGAAAGCAGACATGAAAGTATCCCTTGATCTGTGACACATAGAAAATCTCATCTAATGTCATCTCATGTGAGTAACTAACATATAACCTTGATCAGATGTGATCTAATGTGATTAACTCACAGTTCACCTTGATGTGTGCAGTCACTGCTGTTTCATCCAGCCCCAACACCTCCTTACCTCTTCACCCTCTCCGTTTTCTAGCTTCTTCTTTTTTTTTTTTTAACATCATACATATTTCAAGGGCAGCGCTTTCTCCTGCCACTGAGCTGCAGGCCCAAAGAGGGTCTGAAGGAAGTTAGGAAACCGTGGAGAGCCTCTCAGGTGAAACCCTGTCAACAGAGCCAGTCCCTTCTCCTCCCACGGCTGAGATGTGGGAGATGGGGTAAAAGAGCTGCAGATAAACTGCTGAATCATTCACTGTGGCAAGGTTATCTTCATGTGCTGTGTGTGTGTGTGTCTGTGTGTGTGTGTTAGTAACAGAAGTACAATAGGAAGTTGCACCCACAGTGTCATCATTGTATTTTCACCACAGTTACAAACTGTAGAGCTGAGGAAGTTAGTGCCTCTACCATTGTTGTCATTTCAACTTCAACTTTTTGTTGTAGCAGTAAACAACAGTCTTGCAAAATGTTGTGGAAGGAGCTAAAATTCAGAAATGTACATTAGATTCTGTTCCTTACAGCTGTACTAATCAGTACCTATATATCAAAGGTAGAGTCAGAGATTATAATACAATACACTTTTTGTTCAATTCAACAAATATCTCTTCACAGTCCGCTAGCTGTCTGTTCTGTGTGTGTGCTGAAAAAAACATCCGGTGACAATACGCAGCACTGGCTCTGTAAATGGGCTGCAGCTCCTGGGTCCGCAGGTCGAGTGAGAAGTGAGGAGGCCGCAGAGAGGCGGAGAGTGTGGATGGACCTTTGTGCTCCCATGAGACAAACTTTTTTTTTTCCACGCGTGATAATGTGTGAGAGGAACAGAAGTGACTCTAAAGCTGACGCATCGCTCTGGATTCTGCCAAATTTCTCTTTTGGTTGTTGCCGTGGCAATGCATGTCCATGAATTTGGGGGGGGCAGAGCTTTTGAAGGAGCATGAAAGGAGGGGTGTATTTGTTTGTGTGTTCAGTTCAAATATCAACAACCTTTCTCCAGAATGACAGACTCTACTTTTAACAGTCCTACAGCGAAAATTACAACAGCTTTTAGCCTGGCTCAAAATCTCAACGAAATGCATTCTGGGATACCTGGCTGTCCCAAGCTTTGACCGACCAATGGTGTGACATCATCACTCAGTCAATGACTCACTTAGTCAGTCAGACACGGACATTCATGTTTATAGGGCTGTCCCCGCTGTTACAATCCAGCCAAAAGAAGGTTCATTTCTCCACTCAAGCCACCAGCTGCCACTATTTGGCTTGATGAACATTGGACAACACTTCTGTTGTCATTAATATCACTATTTCTCAAACAGTGGGTGGTGTGCATGACTGTGTGACTCTGCCTTTGTGTGTGTGTGTGTGTGTGTGTGTGTGTGTGTGTGTGTGTGTTTGATGGAACCCCCTAGAGTTCCAACACGTACAACTGTTGACCGTATCTGAGCTGTCTGATTCTGCTCGTGTTAATTTAATGAGCGAATAGCATGCGCGCCAGGAGGTGGTCACAGCATATTATAAAGCCAAATGAGACTTTGTAATAGGCTGACTGGAGCAAAAGACTTTATCAAAATCAATAACTGCAGCAAACAGAGACAAACAGAGTCTGTTTGCAACGTTAACGGAATGTGGATACATAATCAGTGGTATATGACTACATTTGAATTGGATCAACAACATGCACGCACACACAAACACACACTATTCTAATGCAGGTTGTGCGCTAGGACCCATTAATGACACTATTTATTCCATCATGCATCCAGGTTTTTATACACATACATCATCCACATGAATATCATTAACATCACAGTTGAACGTGACTGTTGCCGCAACACCACTGTGAAAAACGCTCAAGGTCAAACCTTTTTCTTCCTTCCCAGGAGCATGGAAATGTAGACTTACTTTGCATAACTAATGCATTCCTCTGTTCAATACATGAGCCCGCACATTCATGGATTGGGTGTGGAGATTTGTCTCAATTTACCACTGCTTTTCCATTTCTGTTGCTGCTACGACTGCTTCTCTTACGTCCCGGCATGGTATAATGCCAGATGGACATTTTATTTTATTTGGTTAGAATATAGACTTCACTTTAACTGATTTGATGACATCTCCATTGAAAAACTGTAGGATGAACAATGTGTCTAATGTTTATATTCTCAAGTGTGTTTCTTCTTGATCGCTTAGTTTTCTCTCTAGCTCCTAAAAACATTAAATGTCTTTTTTTCTTTGCTTTTGTGCATCGTATTTCTCTAGAGGACCAACCTAACTTTAGCCTCTCATTATATGCTAACACATTGTTTCTGGTTTGCCTCTCCCTTGCTAGTGCTGTATGTCGGCAATTCATGATTGGGTCCCCTGAGGACAGGTACTTAGTGTGTTTGAGTAGGCAAACACTGAGAAAACTGACTTTAACATGCAAGAGCTACAGTATGGGGCCACGAAAGACACAAATAATGAAGACACGCACGTTTTGACACGCACAAAATACATAATGACGTTCTCATCATGTGGAATGATATTAAACATCAACATTAACCAGTGCAGGTAATGAAAGTGTCAGATACTTGGACATTTCCCTTCACTTCATTTGCACCTCGCTCGTCGTTTGTCATGTCACCTGAGTCTCCAGGGAGCCTTTTCACTGACAGTCGAGAACATGAATGCCACAATGCACTAAAGTCACTCATTTCTCTCCCAAGCTGTCACTTAGCACCTCCCTGAGCTCTGCCTTTGTGCCTACCTGTCGGTTTTGCTGTCGGCTTGGATGTCTGTCTCTCTGTGTTGCTGTCAGAAGGTCTGTCGAAACTTTGTTTTCCACCAGCCATCACAGCCTTTATCCCGCTCAGCGTCATGCCTGCCACAGCTGCTGGGGTGTGCTAATATGTGAGCATGAGGTCTGAGTAGGTGAGTTTTTTGTATAGGCTCACACTCACACACACACGTATTAATCTAGTCTCTTTGTTGGATACTGTATTTCAAGAGATTTTTCAGGTCATGTCATTCATTGAGGTGACCTGATGTCCAAGCTTTCCAGAGCAAAACTCAGGAGAGACTCAGCAGCCAGACATCTCTCCGTTCTCTGTTTAGGAGCGGCTGAGATTGACACTAAAATGAGAATACTCCAACTTAAAGGTCAGTCCACCTTAATTGAGCCCAGTCAGGTTAGGCTAAGCCATTGTGGCTAACTTCAGGGCTAACACCCTTCACTTTTCCAGCAGTTGGGGAAACAACAAACAAGACTTTTCTTTGTCTTGAGAAGCTGCAGCATTCATTAACTGACACACTGTAGTCTGTGCTGTACATTTACTGCCAGACTGACAACTGCTAACCTCGCTGTGCACACACATTACGCACTGCCTTAAAGGAGCTACGCTACTCATATAACAGTACCTTTCATGTAGATGTCCTTTGAAGAATGAGAAGAGGGAGGATTCTGGGATTTGATGCACTAGTCAATGAAAAAACAATTCCACAATAATAACATAGGATGTTATTGTGCTCGCACAGTGTGGGACATGTGTTTAAATCGTTAATAGCCCATTGATATGAATGATCATGTCCAAAAGTGTTGTAGACGCGCACATCCCATAAACTTCAAACAGGTGCTTGACCAATGAAACGATGTAACAAAGAAAGATGAAGGTCTGCATACTGTAGCTCCCTTAGATGCAGTTTATTAAGATATCCACCAGTGACGTTTCGAGCTACATGCTCTTCTTTTATATCCACTGTACTGTTTTTTCATATTGGGGTAAACATCTGAGGGTTGGATATTGTAGACTCCTATTTAAAAATGAGGGGCATCTTTTTAGAATATAGAGGCACTTCTATTTAAATCTAGCCATATTGAAGCCATATTGATAGCTACTGGCCCAATGTATTTCAATTGTGCTCTGAGGATCCTTTCTATATTTCTTTGTATTATATGTGTGTTTGGCACATGGATGTATATACTATGTATATAATATGTTGATATAAGTGATATAACAGGTTTTGCATGTATATCATGTGACTGTCATGTGAACGGAGCCTATGATCTATTTAAGATGGCGACTGTATATATTTTGTTTAGTCTGAAGAAGAGCATGTAGCTCAAAACATCGCTAGTGGATGTCTCAATAAACTGCATCTAAGGGAGCTACAGTGAGCAGACCTTCATCTTTCTTTATTAATGACAGTGTGAAATTTTATCAGCGATGCAATGAATATAGAGGAAACACTGTTTTACAGTGATAATGTACTGATATAAGACTGCACAGACAGTAACAGCCCACACTTTGTTCTATACTTATTTTTATTATTTGATCATTCACTGCTATTATCAGCCCTGCCTACACCCCAAAGAAAGTAACACCCTGACAATAAGTGGGACATATGGTTAGATTAATACTGAGGTTCAAACCTATTTAGAAGTCATGCTGGGATCAGACTTCACAATATCAGTCCAAAAATGGCCTGCCGTGACTTAACAGACATGATCGCTGAGGTCTTCTGATCAGGGTTTTCATGATCATTCCTCACCGCAGGCTTAAAACTAAAGGAGATGTGCTTTTGAAGCTGTGGCTTCTAAACTCTGGAACTCTCTCCCTTTGGACGTACTATCTGTGGGCACTATGGCCACTTATCAGGGTTCAAAGTTTCGTCTCTGAGGTAAGTCACAGCAGGACCATGATCACCTGAGCCGACAAAAGGACATAACAGTTGTACAGTCTGATCCTGCGGTTTAATAAAACTGTGCAGTAAGAGATCTGGAGCCAGAAGCTTAAAACTCTGTGTAGACTCATGACTAAAACTGTGTGTACACACAAAGACAGACTGTGCATTTGCATCTTTTCATCAGATTTATAAAGTCGTGCGTATGCATGGTTCTGTTTTATAAATCTCAGTCATTGTGGAACTGCAAGAGCCCAATTACCCCTCCCACAATTTACATTAATGGATGAAGACATGCCCTTAACCAGCCATTATCATATCAGTATGCTACCCACTCTACCAGTCTGTACACCTGTTGATGAAACAAATGGTGAAGAACAAGTGCAGAAGTTTCAGATTGTGTTGCATTAATTCATCACATGAACCTGTAACAATCATCTACAGTCATTTTTAAACACCAGAAAAGTCAATCAATGATTAGTTTGTAGCGCTCATGTCGAAATCGAGTGTGTCACAATTAAGGATAAAAAAAGACTATTAACAGCACAACGATGCCTCTTATGTAAGCTTATGTAAGCTCATAAATGTGTCTCTAATCGGTATTTTATAGATCACTGTGTAGACCTCATAAAAAAAGCACACAATCAGTGTAGATTATCAACCTAAACAATGTTTTAGATTCCGTCTCTTGCCTTATTTTTTCACCTTATCATGTAACCCGCAGCTGGCTCTGGAAAAACATGTGTGTGCCTGGTCGGAAGTATACATGAGATGAAGACATTCTCACCGCAGATTCTGTGTTTATATACCAGTTTATGTGTGGGAAATGGTGTATGCATGGTTTTTGTGCGTGCGCATCGTTTATACATCTGGCCCCAGGAATTTGGATTCAGCTTCATTCCTTTCAGCTAAGATTAGACCGTGTATTTGTCTGTCCGTATACTGTCATGAGCCAATGAAGTCCATTGTTGATATTGATGGAGAGTGTCGTTATGATTTGCCACACACCTCCACACAGCTCCATATCTGCCAAATAACGCAGGAGTGTAGTTTTTCTGCTCTCTGTGTGATTTTCACCATGCCAAGACAACACTTTTCAAAAAACTAAAATCTCTGCCTTTAAAAATAGTTTCATTTGAGCCCTCGCATAAAGCCTCTTTGAGATAGACAGCTTCAGACATCTAGGGACATCTAAATTTCTCTCACCCGATCTGCAAGTGGCTGTCGTACATGTAAAACTCTATGGAAGTATGTAAATGGCAAAAGATTTAAGTGAGTACAAAACTAATTTGACTGCTGTTCATTCTGCAAGTCAATATTTTAGACTGCCCAGGCACACATTAATATAGTAATTGCAGAATTAGATTTGAGCAATCATGTGTGCACTTATCTCTCCTGCAGCAGTTTCGGCATGTTCTGAGCACGAGATGGCAAAAGCTTGCTTGCTAATCATCTTCGACAAGCTAAAAAAAAGACACACCCACATCTGAATGTTGGGAACATGTTGTTTTAAAAGTTAAAGCCTGCATGGATGGTACATATTGTTGTTTGTCTCCATCTGATAGTTACAAAAACACTTCTGCCCACGCTTTTATTTCAAAAGTAGAAGGAGGGAGGGGTCTAATAGGATGTTCCCTCATTTCAAGGTCAAAATGAAGAGATTTTGCTCTGCTTTCAGTCTGTATTTGTTCTCAGACTACTGAGTGAGAGAATATATCTACTTGAAATATAGTCAGACAATTCCATTGCTCTTACAAATCTGTGCATGAGCACTCTCAAATTTGTTTTGTGCTCTCTCTAGCTTTTTGTCATCTTTATGCTCCTGGCCCAGTCTACAAAGACACACATCTTAACAAAAGTCACAGTACCTTCACCTTCTAGCTGTGACTCCCCTTCTTCTTGTCTGGTTTACATCCCACCCGATCCTCCCAAAACACACACTCAACATGTCATGCCAAAGGAGGTAGGCCACCCTCTACACCCTTCCTCCTCCTCCTCTCACTTGCGCTGTATGAGCTACCACTACTGTCCTGTGTGGTGTAATATTTCAGCATCTGACATGAGGTGTAAAACCTCAGTTAATAGCTGCTGACTGTTCCTGTGAGCTATGCTTTGGGGGAAAGCAAAATTACAGGGTGCGGAGAGTGACAGCCGAGGCGCAGCAGATCCTTTTCCCCTGAGCCCATTTTTGGCTATGGAGCTCTTCACTCAGGCGTATCAGTGCTAACACCAAATGAGCAAAGTAAACACAGGTACACATGTATTGTAAACATTGCTGGTTTGCAATTATGGATATCCATTCATGCGATAAAATGGCCTTATCCATGCATAAAGCAAACCGGCAGTTTCCTTCGAGAGAAGGGTCTTTGCTCTGTGGTACTTGACTACAGTTGCAAAAAAGCACACAAGTTCAGAGGGTTTATTCTAAGAAATAATACAAGAAATATAAAAAGCAACGGAGAGGAGGCATCACAAAAGGTCCAAGTTAAGAGAAGAAAAGAAATTGAAGGATATTGCCTAAAACTAGGGAAGCCACAGTGCTCACACAGAGTGCTCACGCTCATCCTCAAAAGACAGAGAGAAAACATTTTGTCCATGGCAGGTCAGACTCACTTTGCTATTTTTTCTCTTGGATATCAAACAGCGAGAAGAAATTGAACAGGCGTGAAGACAAATGTTATTGAACAGTATGAGAGGGGAGGGAAAGAAAACACAAAAGCAGAACAAGGACAGAAAGCTATGAGAAAGAAAGAGAGGGCATTATGTGGGTTGTTATGAGCATGAAGCACGCGGAGAGACGGATGGGAGACCAAGAGAGAGAGAACAACAGCGAGAGACGGAGAGAAACATGAGAGGACGTCCATCAAAGTGCTGTCTTTCTGCTGTGCACAGCAGTCCAACACGCTGCAAGTAAAGGAGACAGAAAGAACAGGCTGCCCATTAAAAAAAAAGGGGGAAAGGAAGAAAAGAGATGGGGAGGAGAAAAGGGAAAAACCCACGCTGACTCTCTCTCTAGGCCCGCCGAGAGGCAATGATCAGACTCTGAGATTTACATCAGCAGGTGATGGGCATCAGGGTCCCTCAACCCTCATCAGCTTTCTCTTCTGCTTCAACACTCTTCATCTCTCTCCACCTTTCCTCTGTTCTCCCTGTTCTCCTCCCCCGCAGGCTGCTCCTGTAATTGGCTGTCCAACGGTGCTGGATCTCTGTGTGTGTGTGTGTGTATACAGTATGTGAGTGTGTATCTACACGCATATATTTCTCCATTTGTTCGAGTAATTTTTCTATCTCATAATTTTATGTTTTTTGTTTTTTTTTGATGACTTTTGGATGATGATGTGAAGAGAGGATCTCTGATGTATATTCTGTTTCTTTCTTTCTCTTTTACACACACACACACACACATTACAATACTTATTCTAAGAAATAGAATATGTTACAAGTTACCAACATGTAAGGAGCCACATGGCACCTAATATCAAAAACACTGGAAGTACTGGACTATATAATTAAAGGTACTCTGTGAAGATTTTTTTTTATTTATTGTAAATAAAGAGTTTACATCCAATGTTTCTCACCAAAATGCATGCTGTGTGTCCCTGAGGCCCGATAAATGCACTGAATGCATTTCCTTCCTCATAAAACATTTGCAGAGCCAGTCTTTGGAAGAATTTGAAACCTGCATTGTGTACAAACATGTTTGCTCGGTAGCAGTTTTCTTCTTCCGTGCCTTTGTTGACACATTGCTATATTTCTTGGAACGTTACTGTCACCAACTGTGCATGTGAATCTTCATGTGAGATACAAACAAAACAGGGACCCACTTTTAAAAACAATGCTCCATAGTGTTACTAGCGGTCAAAAACTCTACATCCACGTTGCCTATAGCACACAGGGGAGGCATCATACAGTCAGTATCAAAGTATAGTAGCTAATATGTGCTTATCTGGAAAGTGAATGTGATAAAAAAAAATTGCTGCATAGAATCAACATGTGCCAAGGCTGGGAAATAGGACAGTGGCATACCCCGATGTGCTGACGTCACAATGACGAATATCAATCACCAGTGTGTGTGCTTACACAGAAAACTAGGGCTGCAACTGACAATTCTTTTCATTATTGATTAATCTGCTGATTATCTTCTCAATTTCGATCACTGTTTCCCAAAGCCCAAGGTGGAATCTAAAATGTCTTGTTTTGTCCCAAACAACAGTCAGCAACCGAAAAATACTCTTTTTATTATCATAGATGACAAAGGAACAAGAAAATATTCACATTTAAGAAGCTGGAACTTAAGTTTTTTAAAAAATTAAATGATTTATCCATTATCAAAATAGTTGCTGATTAATTTTCTGTCGATCGACTTATTGATTTATCAACCAATTGTTTCAGCTCTACAGAAAACCATGTTCTGATATATGTCATATGCCACCAATGTGTTTTTCCCTTTAGACAGGTGAACTGAATTATGATACATTATTTTTCTTAAAGAAACATGTAAACCATGTGTTTAGTGGTGTACTTGATTAAGGTTCCTTTGGCAGAAAATATTCATGTAGAAACAGAAAATAATTTAAACTTTACCATATTTGATCTGACTTTGTGACCATTGTAGGATTGATGCACAGCTACAGTCAGCTCAAGTCATCTTATACAAGGAGTCAGAATTTCTGGATGTGCATGAATTCAGGTATAGTAAAGCCTGCTCAAGTACCATGTTCCATTATTACATTCACATGTACTCTCCCTTTCACAAGTCCTTAACCCACTAAAATTACGCTGAGTCAGATCAGTGACCTTTCATTCATGCAGGACAGAGGCAAAGAGGTCAGGCCTGCCATGCATCAAAGGGATTCAAAGGATTCAAAGGTTTTATTTGACACATACAGGGTTGTACAGTGATGTACAGTTTTGCAGTGAAGTGACATTTTGTTAGTTCTAAGACTGTGCAATAATATATAAGAGGAGAAAAGAAGAATTAGAAGGGAGGAAGGGGCTTAGGGGATTATAAAGAAATATAAAAATGAGAGATTTAAAGATACAAACATATGAAAAAACATACAAATAGACATTGAAATACAGACAGATAGATAAATAACATATGTACACTCAATGTATAGTATAGTTAGCAGCAGGTGAGCAGGTGAATGTGCAAAAAAAGACAGCAGAATGTGCAACAGCAGAAACAACAGTATGTTTGATCCATTTACACTATACATACACTATACACCACATTTCTACATTTCCTTATTTATAGCTCTGACAGCCCGAGGATAAAAACTCCTCCTCAGCCTCTCTGTCCAAGCTTTAAGGCTGCTGAAGCATCTGCCAGACTTCAGCAGTGTAAACAGTCCGTTACTGGGGTGAGAGGAGTCTTGGGCAATCAGTACCTGTCTGGTGTGAATGTGCTGCAAAGTGGGGAGAGAGGTTTTTGTGGTGCGTACTGCACCCTGTGGAGGGCTTTGTGGTCCTGCGAGGAGCATCTGCCATACCAGGCAGAAATGCTCAAAGACAGCTGAAAGCTGAAGCGTGAAAGGTTTTTGGAATGGCTGGTGACACTTTGAGTTTTCTAAGTTGTCTGAGGTGGTACAGATGCTGCCTGGCTTTTTTTTTTTACTATTGCCTGAGTGTGCTGGCTGAATGTGAGCTCCTCAGTGAGGTGAACTCCAAGGTATTTACAGGGGTTCATGGTTTGTCCTGTCTTCTTCTGTAATCCACCACCATCTCCTTGGTCTTGATGTTAAGAGAGAGGTGGTTAGCTTGGCACTAGGCATACAGGTTCTCCACCCCATCCAGGTAGGCCTTCTCATTATTATTAGAGATGAGACCCACCACCACCGTGTTATCTGCGAACTTTATAATGGAGGTGGAGCTAATGGATGTGTAGCAACACAGGTGTGTCAGGGGCTGAAGACGCAGCCTTGGGGGGAATCCAGTATTGAGGGTCAGGCTGCCTGAGATGAAGTTGCACACCCTCACCATCTGATAGTGGCCAGTCAGGAAGTCCAGGACCCAGCTGCAGAGGGAGGAGTTGAGACCCAGGGCCTTTTCCAAAGTAGCCCCTACCCACTCCCACTTCATCACGGAGTGCACTCTGTTTGTAGTCACACTCACAGCTGAATGAAGTTCCCTTCATTAAGGTGTAGGGTATAAATACAGCGGCAAGCTTTGGGAAGAACTTCACTCTCTCCGGTGGAAACAGGAACTGTCGTAACTTTTTGTCACCATGGTTTCCAGTCAGCATCTTTATACTTTATATAAATACTTATATACTTTTAAGAAATCTTTATATACAGACAACGGTTGGGAGCGGCAACGGTTGCCATCATCCACCAGCTGTTGCAAAATGAGAGAAGGAAATTTTCCAGAAGGTGTAGATGTTTTTTTGTGTGTTTTATCTTTTTATTATCAAAAATACAAAAATACATTTCTTGGGTATAGACCACATCACTACACTCCTTGCATAGTGATCCTTTTGTATAAGTGGCGATGAGCCATTTTTCAGACATGCCATTCAAAAGATCCAAGACAACTTACAATGATGCAATTCTGAAATGTTTTCCTTCTAGCTTCATTATTCACATCAAATATCCTGGGTTATATTGTCATTTGCTAAATTTCACATGTAAATGGCAAGTATTACTGAAAGCCTGTTGTGCATTAATATAATTTATCCGTGGTAATTACATTTGTGCACAACCATTAAAGAATGTTTTCCCCCTAAAACAATAAATGTGTTTACCTTTTCCTTTATACATTTGTAGTCAGAAGTATAGTTAGCTCCTGCCACTAACTGGGATATAATAATCAGAGGTTGTGAACTTCGTTGTCTCTGGAGATATGAAGGATACACAAAGGGACTGTCGAACTTTTTAAAAATGTATTGATGTTCCACTGGAAATAAATTAAACAACTTACAGAAGTTCCTGTCCAAACCAGTTTTGTTTAAATAAAAAAATGACACTAATTCCAAACATATAGGTAGACTTCATCATATATAATACTACATATACATACATTATAATACCAAAATTACTCCTAAGCCTCTTTGGTTGCATTTCTTTTCTTTGTAAAAATCTTCTCCTTTTGCATTCTTATGTTTATAAGCTGCTTGTTTTTAGCAACAGTCCCTGTAAATATACAACACGTTACAATCAAATAAACATGTCTAGATGTTCTAGACTAGAGAATGGTATATTTGATCCTAAATATAATATATCCTTTAAGTTTTTAACAACTGCGTGGCAATATTAACTGCCTATGTCAGTTTGAGCAGTTTACCAGTAAATGTTTGTAAAGGTTGTCGCATGGAACTTAACATTTGTACGCAGCGCCTCCATGATGAACACAATAGGCGTTGCACATGCTCAGTAAGTCAGCATCAATGCAGGCTCGCTGTTGGAGGGTTTTATAACCCACCTCCACTCCCCACTAGTTGGTTTAGGATGGCACTTAATATGGTGGACCATCCACATGAATGCGCAAACGGAGTGGAAGTAGGCAGGGAGAGGGTGTAGGGGCTACTTTGGAAAAGGCCCCAAGATCCCTGGGCCAGCTGCCTCCCTTTTTTTGGTCTGTCTCAGAGCATAACATCAGGACAGCTCTGAGACGGACAGCGGACAATCCCTTTCTCCAGGGGTGTCTCCTGCAGCTACATCATCTGGCTGGCTATTGTTAATGCTGCTAGCCTCAAAGCACGCGTAGAAGGCATTGAGATTGTCGGCTAGCGAGGAGTCAGCGCTCACTATAGCTGGTGTTTTCTCCCTGAAGTCCGTGACAGTTCTCAGTCCCTGCGATAGGTGTCTGGAGTCACCCAGCTGGAATTGCAACTCCAAACTGTCCCTATATCATGAACTAAACATCGGCTCACCGGTCAAATGTGTTTTATTTTCAGCCAGATGCAATTTCTGTCCACTCCGATCAATATTTGTTTGTTATTTGTGGCTCTAAATACAGCTGCCGTATCTTCATTAGCACTGCTAATATACCACCATAAATCATACCAAATTAGTTAAATTCGCTCGGATAATTCATTAGCACAATTTGTATGTGCCAGAAAATAATCCATAAAAATCCAAAATGATCCTCCTGAGCTTTAACTGAACTTTTAATGCTTGTTACCAAATAAAAGTGAAAAAGAGAGACCAGACACCCTAGGCAAAGTAATACAAGGACCTAATTAATAGTACCTCATTCATAGGCTAATAAGAGGCTAAGGGAGGCTAAGCCTCCCCAAAATGTTCATCAAAATATTATGCTGAAGCTTTTCATGTATTACTTGGCTTGCTGATTGTTATTTGGATGCAATAGCTAACAGGTGAGAGTGAGCGAGCAAGCAAGAGAGACAGCTGAGAGACCAAGCGGGAGAGATGGAATCCCCTAGTTACTGATTATAATGACCAACACAGGCAGCACTCCGTCCATTTCCTGAATTTGTGTTGCCTGTCTATGTATTTTGGTGCCAGGCGCAGCACACATGGTGCACAGGTGGGAGGAGAGGAGCACACAGGTGGGGGGTTTATTCAGATGAAGAAGTGAAAAGCCAGTTGTTAGTGTTGCTGTGCTGAAAATAGATGTCTCAGAACCACGTCTATTTCTGAAGAAATGTCACTCTGCTGGAACCTCAGTGATTTTACCAACAAGAGCAAGCTAAATTCTTTCAGTAAATGCACTGAAATAATGAAATAATGCTTAAAATATAAATAAAGTATATTTAATCAAGCACTCTCCTGCTTTTAGATGGGCATAAAAAATATAAAGTTTAATGTGGTTAAAGCAGTGTTTCTCACAGGTTGAGAATTTACTTGTGGTGGTGGGTGGCACGGTGTGTGATGGCAGGTTCAGTTGCTTAATAAACTAGTCAAACAAAGGTTTATGAATAACTAATTTTGTTTCCCAACAGCCTATTGAATTACATTTTCATTGTTATAAGAGTTTGCATCCTACCTTTGGTGCTGTTTGGCTCTCTCCATCTTCTTGATGCTTAGGCTAGGAATCTTTGGGAATCTCACGAGTCGATTCCGAATCAATTCTCAATTCAAAGCCAGTTCTTGATTGAATGAATAGAAAAAGGGGGTACTATTTTCAGTCTCTCGCAACTGTACACTTTTACTTCAGAGTAAAACATTGTACCACCACATTTAGCTGACAGATAAATGTTACTAGTTGTGTTGCAAGTTCAGATTTTACTCATGAAATATAACAAATAAAATATGATGCATTATTATTCATTAAACTATCCAGCTAATAATACCTCTGTTTCACTTTTAAGGAAAAATTTGAATGCTGACTTTTACTTTGCGGTATTAATGGTTTGACTTAAGAAAAAAGTTTTGAGTACTTCATCTACCACTGCCAATACTAACATCCCCAGATAGACAGAGGGTGAAAATAAAGCAAGACAGAGTTTGCCTGGGGCCCCAAAATCACTAAATCCGCCCCAGGGCGGCGTGCTCTGCTGTGTTATTATTAATGTCATGTTTTCAGCAGTGGAGAGCAGCATCTCTGCTGCAGTGTTAGCTCCGGGGAAAGACATCATTGTCCAACATGCTGAGTGGGTGCAGGGTTTTTGAGGTGAGACAGACTGAGCATTGAGTTATTTTTTATTATAGTTTAATGCTGCAGTGTGTGTTGGTCATCTGGTCTTGTTTGTTACTGCTGGAGCTGGCTGCTCTGCTCCGTTCTGCTAACGTTAGTCTCTGAGTGAGTGACAGCAAAAAAAGTTCACAATATACTTTGCGTCGTTATCACAAAGGTAATTATTTAGTCATTAAATCAAAATATGTTTGCCACTACTGCCTTTTTTGAAGATAAACTACAAGATACATGGATGTATTGACAAGACTCTAGTGTATGCGTGCTGTGGACTGTCCAGGTGCTGCACTGCCCTGGTAGTTGAGTTCATTCAGTCAACATCACATTATTATTTAGCAAAACTATTTTGGACATTTGTGAATTGATTCAGAATTGTGGGAGATAGGAATTGAGATGCTTATGTGGGCTGAAGGTCCGCTGGTCTGTGTGCATTATGCAATGACAATTGCACGATCAGGATTTTATCTACCTGGGTGGGCCGCCCAAGTAGAGCCTATGTATGACAAACACTGGTTAAAGCAGTAAAGGAGTCTGCATTGATTTATACATTAATATGATTGATTCTGACAGTATCTGTTGTCCACAGCTGCTTTATACTGTATCAGGTCATTAAATCCCTGCATCCATCTGAAGGCAGCAGGACATATGTTAATTGATCTGCAGACTCTATACACTTCAGACTGGTCAGTTAGAACTTGGCATTCTGCCTGTTATGCAGGAGACATCAGATTACCTGAGCTCTTTAATCCTGTGTGTCATCAAACTTCTTTCCAAATTTGTTTGCAGTTTGCAATGCCTTACAATGCTAATACTGTTGCATCACAGTTTGTGATACGATGTGACAATTTACAACATGAGATAGAGCAGATTTAAGACTGAAAAAGCATTAGATCAATGTAATTATAAACGGCTTCATCAAAGTATTTTTTTCATTATTTCTTTCTTTAGTTGTTAAAATGTGTTGTGTGTTCACATGCTACCCCCATCCCCCCCACCTCCCATTGCTGACCTTTAGTCTCTCCAAGCATGATGTATTGGTGCCACCTATGTCCTCATCTATTCCCTTCGTAAATGTGTCTCGATTTTACTTCTGAAACTTTCTCAAGCATTAAAACATTAATATCAACTCTCTGTGAGCTCTCTGCTTAAGTGCTCCTTTTTTCTGCCACTTTAGTTAAGATTAAAAGCAGAAGTGAACAAAACCTCCCTGCTCCCCTCACCCCCGACACTCCATCTCAGTTTGTGCAGTTTCCCCTTTAACATTCACCAACTCCATTTAATGCCCATCACTCTATAACGACCTAACGTCCTCAGCAGGGGCCACGAGAAGAGGGGGTGTCCGTGTGTATGTGCTCCCTCATGCATACACATAACCACACTGTGATTGCGAAGACTCCACAGAGAGTAACAAGTCCTATTGAGAGTGATGTCACATTCTCCCTTCCTGCGTCTGCGAACAACAAATCACCTTCTCCCCATCTATAATACATATCCCCATCCACCCCTGGAGGCTTTATCAGCTAAATACCCTTCAGTTGAAGATTCTAAGCATAAGCCCACGTGTAAATTTGCTCTGCAGCTCTGCAGACATGTTGCACTGGGAGACAGCCGATAAAAGCTACCATTAAAACAGCATCTGGGGCCTTTTCTTTGCAATGAAGATGGAGGAAGTGCACTGCTGACAGTGTCGTAAGACAAACAAACCTGGGCTCATTTTGGGCATGGAGCAGTAGGGAGGTTAAGGTCAAGGAAGACAAAAAAGAAAAAAAAGAAGTCCATGCATTTGTGCACATACAGTATGGGTCTATGCATGTATCTGTGCATGGTATGCCCAAATTGCTTGACATCCTTGTTGTCGGTAGGTGTATCCAGAAAGTGTACTGTACATGTACTGCAGCTGTAGCAGCTGAAATTTCAGGTGGAAGCCGCCTTGCAGTGGAGAGGATGTATATTTCATTAATTCACAGTAGTGACCTCTTGGGCTGCTCACTGGTGTTCATCAGGCCTGCTGCTGCATCCTAATATCACTCTCCACAGTTACCTCCACTGCCAGTGTGAGTGGTGGAGGAGAGCGAGGCTGTATGGGGATATAGAGGTTGGAGGGTCATTTTAGGAATGCCTCTGCTTATGTCTGTCGATGTGTGTGTGTGTGTGTGTGTACATGTGTGCATGTGTGTGTGTGTGTGTCTCACATATTTTTTCACTCAGTGCATTGGGAGTTAAAGCAAAGAGGCTCCCTGTTCCTTGGTCAGAAGAGCTTCAGCTGAAGTAGACAGTGAGATGAGCCAGCAGAGGTGATGGGTTATTAAGAGTTGAGGTTAAAAGGTGAGGTCAGGATCAAGACACAGAGGAAACCGAGAAGGGAATCACAGATTGCTTTATGCCGCCTGGAAGATTGCTTTGGAATGTATTGAAGCAGCACTTGAGTTAATAATAAACACAGCTGTGTGTGTGTGTGTGTCTGTGTGAGGGAGTCATTAGACTATGGAATAAAAAGTGACACAACTCCAACTTGTACTTTAGAATGTAGAATTTTCTTGTCAGCAGGCACTTGTCGCATAGCAGTGAAAAAGTTTCTGTACTGGCAGTGAAGCAAATATAGAAAAAGGACCTGATTTCATACAACCACGCATTCACATCCTGGTTACAGTTGTTTTCAGGACCTCTTTTAAGTGCTTAGATATTTAAAGGCAATTCTGTTAACCTTACCTCGAGCATCCCTGCATGCATGTACTCAAAAGTAGATAACATTTTTGCCTGTTGTGTGTGTGTTCTCCTGCCAGAGATTTAGCATGCAGAGTAAGCCAGTTACAACAGTGAGGTTGCACAGAGTGTAAAAACTAAAATTAATATGTTTACGTGCAGTGTCACCACAGATTAACGACGTTTCCCAGGTGCTTTGTTAATTTGTTTTATTACCATAGGAGCGATAATTACAAAAGTGAGACCCTGGTTGTAAACAAAACAAATTGTTTCCATACAGAGGAGTTTCCATAAAAACACCAGTCCTCTAAAAGTCAGAAAAAGGATAGATTACTTAATTGCTATTTAATAATAACTTGCATGTTTGTTCTAATATGAAAAACTACAATATTAATATTAGTGTGGGACACTATTGTTATTGCACTGCACTGCACTACAGTATCTTTATCTATCTTTTCCTTGCCTTGGTCTCACATTTTAGGCTGCTTACAATGAGAAAATTGCTAAATTTAGTGAAAATACTAAAGTTTTCACCGGCCCTGTAGAATAAAATAAAAAAAAAAGTAAACTGCAGATAAATGAGAACAAGTAGCATTACAGCTCAGATGGGGAGGCTTAACCTTGAATCTGCGCAGAAACGCTGCCCCATTTAATGTTGGAAAATGGCTTTGGAAGGTATTTTATGACCAGTGGGCAGGTGCTATCACTAGGATGGATGGGCTAAAGGAGAGCTGCAGCGATAGAGAGATAGAGGAACAACTGTGAGCTGGTCTCATCTTTGAGAGGAGATGAAATCAGCGTGGAGCTTGACAGTGGTAGGATGGGATGTTAAGAGGTGGGAATGGGGGAGGTCAGAGGGCTGAGGAGAACGGTGGTGGAGGGAAAGAGGGGGTGTAGAGCAGGCAGAGTGCCCTGCTGGCCACTGATAAGAATGGCTACCTGTGGGTGGTAGCTCAAACGGGTTGTTTACCTCACGAAACGCTGTCTCTCCAACAGAAAGATAAAATACAAGAGAGTTAAAAAAAGAGGAGAGTATAAAGAAGAGAGAGAGGGGGGAGTAGGTAGGAGGGAGAAATTAATGAATTTGTGTTACTTTTTTTTTTTTTTTGGTTTATGATGTGGTAAACTGTGAAAGCACTGATTCAGCAGAAATATGCCTCATCTGTGGCACTTTCACAGATTAAAGACCCTAATTCTTTGACTAACAAGCACACCTGCCGGAGAAGAAAGCACTGCACAACAGAAACGCTAACATTGATCCCTGAGATTGAATAAAACAATCATTTTGAAATCTGAATGTAAGAGACCTTGTTGCTATACTCAGGAGTTCACAGACTAGAAGTTTTGACGTCAATTCAGTAAACCTGAACACAGGAGGTTAGATTGTTGGGTCAATTCAATTATATTCAGTCTGGCGTAATTATCGATGATCATTATCATGGGCCAATGATGTCAGGCTTTAACAGGTTGAATAAGTCTTTTCAGAAGGCAAACAAGCTTGATGTAGAAGATTTCAAGTTTAGGAAAGTTGAAATAGTGATGGTGCTCGGCCAACCAGGTAGAGATTTTCTTAACTTCTCTTTCATCAGCCTCTTACTATAAGTAATGCAGTCCTTCGCATATACACTATTTTCTCACTTGTTTGAAGTGGGCAAGGCTCAGCTGGAAAAAGGTGATGTTGGACTGTATGTCCACAGGTATTCAATGCAGGGCAAATGTCTGTATATGAATGGATACAGGAGAGTGTCAGTGTTCCAGGTATATAAAAATTTGAGCATTAGTAATATCATAAAAATATTCAAACACTGTAAGTACCCATAACAATACCCGTCCCTACTATAGTAAGAACCCACTTAAGTGTTTGGGTTATCCTTTTCTACCAGCTAAAATCAGTCATTAATACAGCTCTATGATCCTAATGCTCTTTAAGGTAGGGATGCACCGATCCGACTTTTCAGCCCCGATACTGATACCTGGGTTTTGGGTATCAGCTGATACCGAGTACCTATCCGATACCAGTATTTAATCAATAAGCTGTATGCCTTACTGTGTGGAAGAGACTGGGATCATTCTTTTATATGTAAGTAACTTTGTAAAACAAAATGTAACAAATAAATACGCAAACACTGTCACTGGCACAAAACTATGTACAAAAGAGCAGCTGTCTCTGTTTTATTCCTGTGGGAAGTCCCTCTTAGCAGTGTGCACAGTTACAACGATTCAGAGGTGCACAACCAAGCACCGCAACAACTTGCAGGGCCCTCGCGCTCAACACGAAAGACGCGATGAAGTCATTTTTGGCATATGCACCATCGTACCAGGGACACTGCATCGAGCATAAACCTAGCTTAGGGCAACTGACAGTTATGCCAAGGCCTTATATTTTTTACTGGAAGGCTCAGTGGTACCAGAGTTATGGCAACGTGACCAAGACAGGAAAGTAATTGTGGAGCGAAAAGTGCCCGAAGTGAGCCTGAGGAGCAGAGCTAATGCTAACTGGTCCAACCATTGCTAAATAATCAAACGGAAACTATTAGTCACATGCTTTGACATAACCACCACAGTTATAAAATAGATAGTTATAGGGATTTTGTTAAGTATGTTGCATTGGATTTAATTAGCAGAGGTGTTTTGCTGTTACATTTTAGGCCACACCCGACTGGTTTTCTCTTAGCAAGATTAGCTACAATAGCGGGTCTTGTTGAGGCTACACCGGTTCCTCGGGACAGCTGATATTTACTCAAGACAGTGTCTAAAACAACTTCACATCAGGCGGTGTTAGTGTTATAAGTTAACGTGTCTAATGGCACTACGGGCCCCGCCAGTGAGTCTTCCTTTCTAGATAATAGATCAGCCAAGATTGGCCCCCTGTCACTGATACCCGATCCAGCGACTTGACTCAGTATCAGACTGATATCAGTATCAAATCGATGCATCCCCACCGTCTTTATCATAAGAGTAAAAATAGTGATCTGGATTCAGACATCTTGACTTTAATTCCTCTAATTATTTTTCTCTTGCCAGAATGTCAGGCTCTGAGCATTCAGACCTGCATTAACCTTTCTTCTTTCACGACAAACACTTTTTTCTGTGCATGAAAGTGCAGAAAAAGCAGAGAGAGTAAGATAGAGCACAGAGAGAAACAAACACCGCAGAAGACATTGAGGTGGTTGGGTGGGTGAGTGAGCGAAAAGAGAGCCACTTTAACTGTTTGGGATTAGAAATAAAATATATTACCCTCAAAAAATGAAGCACATTATTGAATGGGCTCATGCATTCACAGATGAGAACTCCACAAGCCCACACAAGCACCATGAAATATGTATCAGCCTGAGATATGGTTTTCTCTCTGAATAATAATCAACGCCATGGACAGCACAGAGCAGTAAAGACAAAATCAAATTCCACAGCCACCCGCAGACACAAAGTAAGCCCGGCTGCATTGCAGCCACTAGCAGCACCATCCCGGGGGGAATCTAAATTATGTTCCAGGGGCACTAAGTTCATGCAGGCTAGACAAAGTTGTCATTGTAACGCCAACTGTGCCTGTGAGTCTCCAGCGGCTTCATGCTAGTTTAGCTGTCAGAATATCTGTGTTTCTGCATAGAGAGCACTGTGACAAATGTTTTGGGGATGATTTGCTGGGAAATGTCAAAGGTTTTATTCAGTCTCTGTCTGTGGGTGGCCCTGCACTGTGTATTTTACACATCAATATGTGTATGTTTACAAGACTTGTAAATATTGCCACCTTGTGATAGAATCCTTAACAGTGGTATTCTTGCCATCTCCCAGGCATATGCATATTCCCTGAAATACCAGCATTGTGCACATTGCTTTAAAAGGCTGCTTTACCAGCAACATTCATGGTGTTTACACCATCAATTTTCCACTGTTGGTACTTTGTCAATATCATAATTCCCCATGGAAATGGCTTTCTTTTTTGGCTGAACCATCCACGGACCAGCCCTATAACCTCGAATGTCTGTCCATCACTGTCTAACTGAGTCCCTGAGTGATGAAGTTACACCATTGGTCAGCTGGCCCAGTGCTGGAGTTTACCCATTGGCAGTTGCTCTTTCAAAATGAATCATGCTTTAAAAACACAGATTTACCAACCAAAGCGTCTCACACGGAGGCTCCGACACTGACAGAAGCGAGAACCCAAAGAGACATGACAGATCCATTTTACCAGTCTGCACGGAAGCTAACAGCTAGTTAGCATGGCTAACTAGCATAGACTGTATAAAAATAAAGTGTAGCCGCGGTGTTTCCAGTTTAACAGCAATGTGCTGGGCAGGTGATAGGTGTGTTTATAGTATTTGTGTACTCTGTAATATCACGGCACGGTCATAAAGTTACACAGCTGACAGACTAGCCTAGCCATCCACAGCTTACAGACATCCACAGATAGAAACAGATGAAAGGGCAGGGGGAGTTAACAGATAATTAGAATGGTTATAATTAAAATTAAACAACCCAAGATATGAGTGAAAAGAATTTTTCTTGTAACCGCATTTATACCCCTTTTTTTTTTACTCAAACATTGCTTAACCATGTCATGTAATATGTTACCTCAGTACACTTTAACAAAAATTACTGGGACCACTAAAGAAAATTGCAGATGAACATTTAATATCCAGGAATTCACATTATAGACACTACCACTGACTATCCCTGTAACAAAGTGGCCACAATTTCATACATTGACCATAAACGGTCCAGCCATATACTATGTTTTGACCTAGTCTTGTTTCTCTTCAGGCAAAAACTGTTCTAACTGACAGCAAGTGAATGTATACATGATTAAATAAGTCCACACAGGAACATAAGCAGTCCACTGTTAAGCAGCACAGGGTTGAAATTGTGAATACTGTCAGATTTGTAGTCTATTGTCAGCTATCATTGGTAACTGACCTTTCAGTGAAGATACAGCAAAATAATGCAATTGAAAAAATATCTAAACCAGAAAAGCTGATCAATTAGTGGAAAAAAGCTCCATTAAGCGAAATATGGAGACTAAAAATGACTTAAATGACTCTCCATGATGTGATATGTAGTAGAAATGCTGACCCTGCTGACAACCAGCCTCCCAATCTGCAAGCTCCCTGAAGCTTTTAATCACTTTCAGATAATTAGTTTGGTTTGACTAGTTGAGCCCTGATGGTGATGATGATGAAATATCTTAACATCTGCAAGATGGATTGACACAAATTTTGGTGCAGACATTCATGTTCCCTGAGGAACTCTTTTTTTTTTTTTTTTGGGCAGTAGATCTTAAAAACACCAGTGAATACTGAAGTTCAACAACAGGTAGTGTGAAACGGTGCTCAACGGGTTGCCCATGGTGCTCTGCTTTACATGTAAAAGTAGGCTATTATTTGTACCACAAGTACCTCATAGAAATTGCAGTATAATCATGGCTTGTTGTTATTTCTTAAGTTGTTGTTAAGTTAATTTTGGAGTCTTATCTCCTCCTAGTGCTCACAGATCACTTCATGCAGCTGAAATAAAGAATGAAATCAAGAATAGAGTTACATGCACTCAAAGGATGACAGTTACAGAAGAAAATCTACAAGGATCTCATTAGCGTGGGATCAAAGCCCACCTGAGTGAAATCTTCGTAGTTCATGCCTCATCTGTCCTGGAAGAGCAGCAGTTTATGGGAAATACAAAGAAGTGAAACAACCCTCCATCTTAGGAATTCAATTGCTTTTGACATTTCAGTGGCTGTAGCAGTCACTGATAAAGTTAATAGCATTGGGAACTGGGAATTGTGTTCTCTTCACATCCTGACAATAGAGGTAGAAGAATAATCAATGTTGAAGCATGTCTGTGCTATAGCAGTTATTTACATCTGATCTTTTAGCTCTGTCTTCCTGTTGACAGAAAAGAGATGTAGCTACATTGCAGTTGTCCTCAGTTCTTGGCATTTTGGCTCTCAGAAGACTAACAGCTCTCTCTGTGCCGAGATGCGAGGCATATGGATGTATCAATAGATGCCTAATGTCTTTGATAATAGGTTGACTGGTTTGGGGGTGCAGTGTGTGGGCCGTGGGGGTGGGGGGTTGGTTTTACTGAACTTATAGTACCATAACGAGAGTAGCTGTTGTCAACCCAAGTAACATTATCTTCACTTCACCTGGTTCACTGACTCAGGAGACACTAGGAGTGCCTGAGATTGTCACTAAAATGAGATTAGCTGGTCCACCTTTAAGATCAGTCCACCTTCAGTGAGCCTGGTCGGGTTAGGCTGACCCATTGTCTCTAACTTCAGGGCTAACCCCCTTCACTTTAATTAGCAGCTGGCAAACAAGACACAGGAACTTGGCTTGGGTCTTGAGGAGTTGTATTTACTGACTGCTACATTCACAGCTGTACTTCTAACTTTATACTGTCTGCTCCGATTGCCAGCCTCACCGTCACACACATGCTCTCTCCCTCTCTCTCTATCACACACCCACTACATAGAGGAGAGGAGAGAAACTAGCGCGACCATAAATGACAGCAAAACGCAGTAGAGACTCTCACACTTAGCTGAAATGAAATGAATGCACATAAATTAGGTAAATAACTTAAATAAACATATTTTGTTTCTTTCAGAGGGGCGGGCCGCCCCTCCAAGGCAACATTAGGGGAAACACTGATATTCTTCTTGGTATTTACTGACATGCTGAATGGTTCATGCTGCATGTTCACTGTCACTTCAAATTCCACCTTCAAAAGACAGGGTGTTTGCTCAGCTTCGTTGACAGTGGCGCAGGCTAATGCACTGCAGTATTCACTGATCTGTAATGCTATTTGGACAGTGACACCTCTTTGATGATTTAATTCTTTGCTCTCATCATTTTGACTGTTAAATCACACTGAAGCTATGAGGTTAATGTACCAATAGCTTTCCCCCATCTTCATGAGATGAATAGTTAAGAACATGACAACACCAAAATTGCAGAGTAACTGATATTAGTTGTGACAGATTATTCACTTTTAGTGTTTTATTGAAAAGTCAACTTCAAATAATTTTTGCTAACAACCCAGAAACATCACTGGTGTTTTGACATTCTATTTTCAGATACCTCTTCATTTTCCAAGTATCCCTTTGAGAATTTTGATCTGACGTTGAAGTCATGACAGCATGGAGCAAATAGGAAGGTAAATGGAAGCTAAATTAAAGCTAAAGTCCCAAACCAGCATGTCCCTTCCAGAGATATTTTCAATTAAATGAAGTCAAGAAAATTATTAGGTAAGTAAGGATTTGAGACCCTTGTTTATGGGGAGTTAGATTACCTCAGATTTTTTACTAGAAGTCTTGAAGACCACTTTAATTTTTAAAACTTTATTCTGCCAGTTGATTTTTCAGCAAGAACTTAAGTTTTTAAATAGCATTACTTTTTCATACCTACACCACACTTTCTTCAAAGGTGCAATTATCTCACCCCTCAGATCTTTTGAAATGAGTCTAGCTGAAATTCTGGGGTGTTGTACCTTGCATCAAATTTTCTACCTGTTATTAGCTATGTTGCTATGAAGACTTCTGAATGAGGTTATTTTCATCTTCCTAATCATTTTCTTCACCATCAACCAGACCAATTTCTGGCCACATTTCAAACAGGCACTTATTCATCCTGAAATAACAAACAAACAAAAAAACAACCTTTTTAAAAATCTTCTAACTTATCTCAACAAAATAACCATTCCTGTCCCTAAATAACCTTCTCATTGCTGTGGAAAATGGCTTGTGCTTCATAAGGGCCCTCATTTATAAAACAGTGCGTAGGATCCAAAACCAAAATTGTACATGACACACCAAAGCTGAAAATGGTGTGCGCCAAAAAACAATCAGATTTATAAAACTGTGCACATGCACAAATGCATGCATTTTTCCTTTTATAAATCACATCAACTTGAAAATGCGCACACACGGATGAACCTCATATCCCACCGCCTACACTCCCACAATCAACCATAAGTGGTCAATGCAAAAGCACTCATGAATATTGATGTTGTTCCTGCGGAGAATGGCAGCAGTAACAGAAGAAAGTGTGAGAGGCAGATGGCTGCGGAAGCTGTTACTACAGTCGGTGCAACAAACGAAACAATTCCCAAATTTAAACAGAGTCTTCATCATCGTCATCATTTTATTTATTTAAAACGCATTTAGAGAGAACCCTCATTTTCAATGGTGCTGAGGTGAAGACTAGGGATGTGCAGAGAGCCCAGTATTTGTATCTATATTTTTTGATGCAGCATAATTATTTGTATTTGTATTTGTTTTCGAATAAAAGTGGAAAGAGGCTTAAAAATCCTGTTTTTGTTTTTATAATGCTTTTAATTTTAGAAAATTAAAGTGTTACAATAAGTGCTCATGAATACTATTAAACTACTTTATGGAGTCTCTCAGATCATAGACAACTGCGCTGACTACTGAGCTAAAACTTTGCTCATCGCCTCATTGCAGGCAGACCTCTACTTATACACCCATGTATACTTTATACACCTATAACACAGAGACAGCACACCGTGTTACGTGTAGGGAAAAACTTTAAAGGCGATAATTGCTTTGCACTTTTCATTTATTGCCTATTTTTTACAAGCTAACGTTGTGGAAAGGAGAAGGGGAATATTCATAAAAACCCACTATTTGTGTTTTGCCGAATAACATATTTGTAATCGGGCACACCCCTAGTGGAGATATACAATAACTGCAGACAACTAAAATCAAATAGCAATAAAAGAAGAATACATGGCTATATCAAGTAAAAACAAGGTAAAATTAACAACACTGAAAAGTACAAGTGTGGGGATTGACAATGAGACAAATAAATAAATAAAACAATAAGAACAATAAGAATAAGAACAATTTAAAAAATTAAAACCAATTAAGCAATTAAATCTTGGAATTGACTCAACGGTATTAATGAGGTAAACTTGAAGTTTTTTTGAAGCATATTCCAAGTATGTGGGTCAGAGTAACAGAAAGCAGATCTTCCTAACTCTGTATGAATTTTTGGTACTTGCAGGGTGAGCCATGTATGTGAGTGGGTGCAATAGCTACCAACATTCCAAGAAAGCAGGGCTGAGAGATAGGAGGGGAGCTTTTGTAAAATAGCTTTATAAATAAATAAAAACAAATGCTGATCCCCCGTCACTGATAGTGCAGGCAGGCCAGTTTTTTGATATAGTAGGCAATGATGTGTCCCATATCTATCTCCAGTAATGAATATTAAGAAGGAGTGATATACTGCATCTAAAGGTTTGAGAGTGGAAGTGGTCGCCCGACCATAAATAACATCCCTGTAGTCCAGTACAGAGAGAAAAACTGCTTCAGCAATTCTTTTTCTCGTAAATAAAGAAAAGCAAGATTTTTTTCTAAAAAGAAAGCCCAATTTCAATCTCAGCTTTGATAACAGCATGTCAATATGGACTTTAAAAGTTTTTCAATGGCCCAAATTCCAAGATATTTGAAGTACTGCACCATCTCTATCATAATGTTATAAAAAAAATTAATTTGAAAACTACCATAGTCAGTATTTCTTGCATTTGAAAACAACATCCATTTTGTCTTTGACAATTTAGGACCAGTTTCAAGTTATGAAGGTGTTTTTGAAGGAGGTTAAATGATAGCTGTAGATTTTGAGTGGCGGCATGAATAGAATCTGCACAAGAGTAAAGGACCATGTCATCTGTGTATAGATGGAAGTTACAATTGTACAGTGAAGAGGTAATATTTTTTTATATAACTAGTGAATAAAAGTGGTCCAAGAACAGAACCTTGGGGAACTCCCTTTGTAACGGGGAGAAAAGAGGACTAAATCTTACCCATCTTGACACCGTGCAACATAGCAGAAAGATAATTCTGAAACCACAGGCAGCTAGCATTGTCAAAACCCAAAGAAGAAAGTCGTTAAATGTGTCAAAGGCTTATGTTAAATCAATAAAACAAGCAGCATAGTGTTTTTGTTATCTAATGCAATGAGACTATATTGTTAATAACTAAAGAAGTAGCAGAAATAGTGCTATGCTTTGACCTTAAGCCAGAATGAAATGGAGTTAGTATGGAATACATTGATAAAAATGATTTCAACTGTTCATTAACAAGTGACTCAAGTACTTTGTGCGACAAGATATTTTTGAGATTGGACAATAATTATTTAATTCAGATTTGCTACCACCTTTATGGAGAGGAAGAGCATAGGCAGTCATCCAAACTGTAAGAATGATGCCAGAGGCAATGCTAAGATTGAAAATATGAGTTATATATTAAGAATTTAGCTGTGCTGAGGATTTCAAAGCAAATGGTTCAAGTTGGTCATCACCCATTGATTTTCATGCATCAATATTGCATAAGGTGTCAGCTACCATCCTACTAGAAACAGGAGATAAGTTAAAGGAGTGGTTTACTTCAGCAGTAGTATTAAGGAAGGATGGCCTATGTTCTTCCACATAACCGTTGGGACCAACACTACAACTGTCAAATAAATGACAAAATGCAGCAAAATGATTGTTAAAAGCAGTGCAAATTGTATGGCTATCAGTTATCTGAGTAAGGCCATTAACATAGGCAGGTAGAGGAGTGCTAAATTGTTAGTGGTAGATTTGACTATTTTCCAGAATTTACTGGGGCTATAAGAGGAATTAGTAAAAGAGTGCAGATGGTAGTCAGTTTTGGCTTTTTTGACAGCAGGAATGCACTTGTTCTTCAACTGTCTAAAGGCAAGCCAATGACAAGGGTCTTTGGTGCGCCTAGCCAGAGCCCATGCTTTGTTTCTGGAATAAAATATAGTAGAAAGCTCTGCAGTGAACCAGGGAGTGGTGGCTTTTTAAAAGGTGCATGCTTATCTAAAACTGAGTTTAAAACATTGGTAAAATAACTTAAGGCTAGTGTAAGTTCGGGGATTTTGAGAATACCAGTGATTGGAATTGGAGTAAAGGTCATGTAGAAAGGCCTTGTCATCACTTTTTTAAGTTTCTTCTGACCACTAAGGGTGAATTAGTTTTCCTCCATTTCACATTTCTAATGCAAACAATCGAGCAATGGTCACTAATGCAAGGTCAAAAACACTACAGGCAGGATATTTCTCTGGTTTGTTTGTTAATATTAAGTCAATTAAGCTTGACTTGGAGGAATACTTCAGGTTGGGGCAAGTGGGATATATTTTATTTTGGTTTTGTTTTTTTTCTTTTAACATGTTTAAAATAAAAATTGAAATGAAGTGAAATGAAATTAAATGAAAGCGATGTGAAACAAGCTGTGTAAAATTAAGCCAATCTAAACCGAGATCACCAAGGATAATCACCTCATGATCAAACAATGGTGCACTTAATTTTATATATATTGTCACACCACCTCCTTTACCAGCTCTATCTGCTCTGAAAATATTAAAACCACTAAAAGAAACAGTTTGATTGCTATGTTGCCGGAGTCGAACAGTTGGGGGAGCAGGTTGGGCTGGTCATGATTCACACATAATACGACCTCTTCAAGGTCAACTGCAGTAGTCTGAAAGACACTTTTGAAGTGCCTACCATGGAATAAATGTCCATGTTATCTTTCATTTTTGAAAAGAGAGCATACAATCTTTGTTGATGGTATTTTTTTAAATTCTTTGTACTAATATTACTAGTACTACATACTACAACTACTCCATCACACAATACATTATAGAAAAACTCCATCCCTGTGACTTCGGAAGCTTTGTCATATAAACTTTCCACCCCTAACATTGTATTTTTTTTATCACATGGTGTTAATTCATGCTTTTCATCGCATATGGGATTTATGTTGGATTGACTTGGTACATTTAGCACAGTCATTTCAAGTGTCTGCAAAATAGAGTGGAAATGATGTATCTCCTAAAAACTGTGTGTGCACATTTGAGTCAGCGAGTGTGTATTGTACACACATTGCAATGCTTCTCCTTCTGCCGCAATCAATCCCTTTAATTACTCTGTCGTTGCTGCAACCAAAGCCTTCATCAAAGCACAAAACATTGCAGTCCTGGCAGAGTAGGAGAAAGAGAGAGAGAAAGACTCACGACTAGAAGAGAGAATGAGTGGAAGCTGCTGTTAAAGATATTTCAGGTATATCTTACCTGTCAAGAGTGGCAACTATCATTTCCATTCCTGACAGTGTGAAGTGTTGGATATATATAATATTTCAATGTTTGGACCTGACAGCTTTTATATAATTTGTCTGTTGGCAATCTGCATTGTTACACATTTATAAATCAGTCATTCATGTAAATCAGTTTACTGTATTAGCATGCATTAGCCATTAATAATTGAACACCATTTCCAAATTGGTGTGCATCAATTACTAGGAAAGATAATACTTCCAAATTATAAAGATTTGAGAAAAATAAACTGATGCCATTGGCAGATACCTTTTCTGAGTTCCACTCTGCAAAATTCCATGTTAGACTAACTAATGCACTACTCCCTAGTAGACCAGTGGATGCCAACCTTTTATTGCTTGTGATCCCTTAAAATGAGGCAATATCTCCTTATGACCCCTTGTCATAGGTTGCATGTCCATATTTTGTGAGCAGTTCAGTCAGAGTTATTTTCTCTTCTCGGATTAGTTTATTTGAATAACCGGGGTAAAACCATACAGACGAGAAAAAAGCAAAAATTGGAGCAAAGTCTAAAAAATACAGAATTTTGCACGGCAGAATGATTGTGGGTGAGCATCTTATGACCTTTTGTATTCATCTTGTGACCACTTGTGTGGGTCTCAACCCAAAGAGATGGAACCTTTACTCTAAATAGCTACATACAGTACAAGTGGTGAACAAAATCCTTTATCTGGACACATAGATATGATCATAAGTTTTGAAATAAAATTCAATAAAAGCCAGAGAATGCACTGTACAAATCACACAGTCTCTGTTTAACTGTTGGCTGGTCAATCCCAACAAAATTGATCTGAAATAACATTATGTTTAGCTGTGGAGTTTATAGCCTAGCTGGTCAACCCATCACAGCATATTATTTTTAATTAAGAAACCCTCTGCACTGCCTGAACATTAACGTCTACAAACAGGCCCACAGTCTGTGTTAGGAATTGGCCTGTCTTCTTCTTAAATGTACTTGGAAATATTATGTTCAGTAAATCCCTTTATAGAAATCGATATCACTTCATTTCACTGCTGCGTATCTCACTTTGCAGCAAAACTCTTCAATCCTTCCCTGCTTCTTATTTGGAGGCAGGAGGCCATAGAGTTCTGTACTCTGGTTGACTTGCTGAGCGTGCAGTACTGTGCTAGCCTCTAGGCAGTGTTCAGAGGCTCGCCCAGGGGTGTTACTTTGCTTTTCATCATTCTCAACCTTTAGAATGTGCCCATAGGAGGTGACAATGCTGTGGCTGGGAACTGGTGTTGTTATTGTTGTTCAACTCTGCTGCACTTTGTTCTTTTTGTCCTGGCAGCTCGTTGCTGCTCTGGTCTAATGAGATCACACAGAAAATACCATAGAAAAATGATTCACACCAAGAGACGTGTTTGGAGGAGAGGGTTTAGTTTTGATGCAGTAGGAGGAGAAAATCCACGTTCATACACACACACACACAAACTTTCGTACACATCACAGCAGACTACTGCGTCAGGTCTGGAGTTTCTGCCTCAGTAAGCAATACTTCCTGGCTGGCTGATAGACTGACTGTTGAAGTGCTGTCTGATAGAAAAGGGAAACAACACAAGAAGAAGTTTCATCAAGCCATCACAAGCTAATATTATTCCCTTCCCTCAGTCTGCACCATGTGTCAGGCAAAGTAAACTTCTCTGAGGTGGCAATGCAACAATCATTGCTGAGGGTGTTGTGCTACTTTACTAACTGTTCACTGTTACCATGCACTGAAAGTAATATACTGCCTCTTAATGAATGTAGTAAACAATATGCAGAGGTGAAAAGCAATTAATTACATCTGTTCAGGTACTGTACTTTAATGCAATGCAATGTTTAAATGCAACACTTTATAATTGTAATGGAGTCTTTTCATAGTGTGAAAGTAACTCACTTTTCATACCTTGGCTCGTCCACCACCGGTAATATGCAATTGACCACGCAACATATAAGTAAAAAAAGCACAGTATCTTCCCCCTATACTGACAACAAGATGCAGAAAGATAACAAGTGCAAACTATGCAATCTGTATTCTTTTTTTAATGTCACACTCACACATAGGTCCAGAAATTATGTCTTCATAAGGGATGGTGTATGATGAATTCATGAAGAAGAAAGCAAATGGCACGACAATACTAAACTGTGAAGTGCTGCCCACAGGTAATTTTAGGATTTTGACCTTGATGCACTTGAAAGTCAGTACTTGGCTTTTAAGTAACCATTTTCTTTTTCAAAAACCCATTTATCTTTGAGAAAATCTTGTGTAAATGATGTGACTGAATGTACTCAAGTCTATCCTTGAGTGATTGTTGTGTTTGTGCACCCAAGACTTGGATTCTATCCTGCATGTGAATTTCTCTTTGATTTGTGAGGTCAATATCTGTCTGTTATTATCTGTCCATAATGAGGCGACAGTATTTGTCCTTGTTATTAACCTCAGTCACAAACCCAGCATCAATCAATCCAAATCCTCACTGTGTCAGCAGTAATCTGTGGCCATCATGTTGTCCTTTACCACATCTTTTACAGGAGCCTTTTTCCCCACAATCAGTCAACAATCATAATCTTGGCATTTCTTTGTTTTGCCAGTGACAGTGCTGCTTTTGTTTCTACTGACAAAAGCTTCACAGAAATAAATGATTATACCTGTTTGCATTTGTAATTTAGCATTCCTTACACAGTGCATCTACATTGTCACTGTTTTTCCTCTCAAGGAGCCAATATAAAGTGTTACATCAACCTTATGACTAGAGGTGTGGAAATTTCTCAATTCTAAGATGCATTACAATGCGGATGTGGACGATTCTGAATCGATTCAAAAATGTCAAAAAACAACTTTCTAAATGTTAAGAATGTGATGTTTACAGAGCGACGAAGGTGGAACTCAACTGCAAAGGCAATGCAGCACCCGGACAGTCTACAGTACGCACACACTAGAGTTATCTTTCAGTTCATCTTCAAAAAAGGCAGCGGTTGCAAGCATTTTTTGATTAATGACTAAATAATTACTTCTGCTAGACGAACCTGAAGTATATTATGAACTTTCTACCCTGTCACTCAGAGACTAACGTTAGCTGAATGGAGCAGCAAACTCTAGCAAAAACAAATGAGACCAGCTGACCAACACACACTGCAGCATTTAACAACTGAAACCAACTCTGAGGTGAAGAAAATAACTCTGTGTGCACTCTACAGCGAAACCAAAACCCAGGAAATGGAGTCAATGAGTAAAGCTAGTCGAGCAGCCATTACATGTGTGGGTTTTTGTAATATTTATGTACTGAGATCACACAGATACTGGTATTGAAAAGATGCAGCTTTTTATAATATAGACAGTTGTAGTCTGATTTTTATCTATTACAGATTTATCTCACTGCTTGTATTAATTGATGAAAAAGTAGCCATGTGCAGTAACATAGAAAATTGAGGATGCAATACATTGAGATGCATCGTGCAATCGAATTGTTGACAGGTGACTCGTAATTGAATCAAATTGTGAGGCCAGTGAAGATTCACACCTCTATCTATGACAGAGCACTTAACTATAAAAGTGTTGATTTCTGCACTATTTTGCTGTGCATGTACCCCACTCCTGTCCTGACGCGACACTTCCACCTAAATTTGCATCAACCTGCACAGTATTATCCGAGAGCCACCTTGTTCATCCCTAATGTGGCTTAATGATACAGCAGGAGCTTCACTGAGCTAAGGTTTCTTCGTCACTGCCTTCATTTTTCTCTGGTTATTTTTCTCCTCCTGGCTTGTTTAGACCGTGTTTGTTGTGGTCTGTCCTTGTGCCTGTTTCCTGGCACTGAGCAACTGAGTTAGAGCAAGCAGAGAAATTGCAAGAAATGGGCTCCTCGTACACTCACGGTTTGACATTATTTCCATATGGGCATCTGGGGCCAATCAAGAAGCTGAATTGAAGCAGAGGAAGCTCAGGTGCCTGAAAGGCTTTCATAATAAAGAAAAAAACTAGCACACAGACAATACGAGATACACAAATGGACAAGAATGCAGAGATGGGAGACTGCGCACAAGTGCAAGAACACTTGTTAATGACTCACAGAAGTCTTGCCAACCCTCTCCTTATGTTGTCTCTTTCTCCCGTACCCTCTCCTTCTCACACAAATCTACAGTAAAATGCTCCCTGACCCAGAAGTGCCAAGGAATGAGACTCCATTTAGCTGTTGTGGTGTATAATGCACTTTGATCACGTCTGATCAGAATTTGTGACACTTCCTAGCTCTCTCTATTTTGCCTGCTGGGGATTTGAATAATAAAAGGAACAATCTCTTAAAGTTGCTTTTAGTTTTTCCATTTTCTCTATTTTATATTTCAGTGAGAGGCACATCTCCGTCTTTCAGCTACGTAGGTTCATTTGAAGCAGGCGAGGCTTGAGGGGTTTCCAATCTGGGTGAGTCTTTCAAGGTGAGGTTACGTCAGGAACTGATGCTTAATCCTCAGCTTTTATTGTATATGAGTATGTGTAATTGAAATATGGGCTTTTTTTCCCTCATGTTCCTTACATCTCTGCATTTTCTTCTGTCCCCCTTTGATCCCAAATGACTACATCTGCCAATCAACTGTGGATATGTGCTGAGATGAAAACGTACTACAGATGAGAAGCTATGGCTACTCAGGCAGTCGTAATGAATCCTATTCCTTTGAAAGTCAGAGTCAGAAAAATTTAACCTTTACCGGAAACTGACATGAAGACAATCAGCCCACCTTTACCTCTATGTCCTCTCCTTTCTTTTTGGCAACTTTTTCCTTTATCTTTTATAGAGACACCCACTGAAAAAAGGGAAACTGTCTAGCTTCGCTTTCCCTTCATGCACTCTTACACACACATACATATTTCTGCCTGTGTGTTAGACACAAAAGTGAGCAAAAAGTGTTGTAATGTGTGACTGTGTGCCCAAAGAGAGAAAGTTGCCACCTTAATATTTCAGAACTGTTGTGGCCTAATCTGGCCTCATGAACTTCTGCACACTGCACCTCTGGCCTTGAGACCCTGCCATGACCTATTGCCCCTACTCTGCAAGTCTGCACAGATGAAGCTGCTCTGAAAACCACAGGACGCTGCTGTGTCACTGTGGTGAAGTCTGGGTGAAAGGGGGGGTCAGGTAACAATAGGTCCCTCGTCCCCGGAGCACAGCGCGAAGCATAAACCTGCTGCAATTAGGAGAGGAGGGGGAGGAAGAGTCGAGTTCTGGGTAGCAGAGAACTGTCTACCTTATATATACCTTATTGGCCCGAATATAAGAAGATGTTTTATTCCAAAAATTACATTTGAAAAAGTGGTGGTCTTTGAGGACTAGTCAATTACATGTTCACAAGATAATGATCCTTCTGAAAGTGTTGTGTTATTGGTTGTTTGTAGCCTTAATGTCACTATGCTTGTCTCTAAGTTTGTTGTCTGTTGGGGTCAGCACTAAAAGTGTCTCACTCAGTTTAACCAACAGGAGTTTCTGACAGCTCAAGTAACGTGTTTTTCTGAGGCTGGTTTGAGGCTGACTTTAGCTTGAACTCTCCTTTTGCTTGAAAAATGCAAAATATGGTCTTTAGTCACCTTTTCCTACTTAGACCAATTACACCTTATGTTTGATGAGTGCTTTAATTTGCTGATGATTGGTATTGATCTATATCATTTACTGATATGCCAGATGTTTTAGTCTTTGACTTAGTCTTTGCATTTATTGATAATTTTCTCCGAATGATGACTGCTTTGATGAGTGACATAATCACTTCATTTGATAGTTGCACATTGATTGAATTTATTGAGTAGTGACTGTCTTTCACATGTTGCGATACTAATGAGTAACTAAGATTCAGACAACTTTGAAGTCATACTTTGATGCTATTTTGGTTCCCATTTTACCTTTAGCATAACCTTTGATTGCATTTTGATTACTCATTTTATATTTTTCATGCTACATTTTGATCATTCCTCGTTCCTCAATTAATTGACATCTTGATTCTGCTTTTCAAGGTTCCTACTCTATATTTTTTTATTTTGACTGAAACTGATTGATTCAACTTTGGTCAATATTACTTTTATTGAGTTTCATTCTATAGCTGTATATGCGGTTGATTAAGATTTTGATACTTCTTGATTTGATACTGCTGGTTTTCATTTGACATTATTTGAGCTATTAATAATTGCTAAGATGTAATCTAGATTGATTGATTATTGCTCAGCTCTAGAATTTGAGTGTTATACTGACTGGACAATTTTGCTTCATTGACTGAAGCTTACTCAGATTTATATTGATTGCTTTTAATTGGCCGACACTGATTGGCTTAATACTAAATTGTTTAGGCCTATTTTGATTGCTATGTTGATTGACTGATTTAGCTCTTGATTTTAATTCTCAAAGTAGTTTTTCAGCTCACGGATGATTGAATGCACTTTAAATTAGTTCTTGATTTAGATTTATACAATTTATTCAATGCTTAATAAAAAGAAACTTGTGATTCCCCAAGTAAAGCTGTTTTGCCTAGTCAATTTTCCCATCAAAAACATACAAACACAGTATAGTCTGATATTTTGGCTTGAATCAAGACTTGCTATGGGTACACTACATCCAAAGCCCTCCTGTCTCCAGAAGTATAGTGTGGAGGAGACACAGTCATGCCACATTATTTCTCTGGTCATCTACTTTTTGGGTGAGTGAGACAGATATAGAGGGAGGGAGGGAGGGAGGGAGCGAGGGGGAGAGAGAGAGAGAGAGAGAGAGAATGAGATTTTTGCAGGTCGTAAATGTGGCCCAGTTAGTTTCTTCTTTTTTTTTTTTGTAGAACAGGGAAAGGTCGAGGTGAGGCAAATTGAACCTACACGGCTAAAATGCCAGAGAGTGCTACTTTCTTCTTACTCTCACCTTTTGTCTTAAAAGGAACCAAGCTTTTGTTTTAAAGTTAACTTCCATCCTGTAAAAATGGCAGAACTGGATGAGTCAAATAAAAAGAAGTAAACAGAAAAAAAAAATGCAGCAGCATTTGTTTTTACTATCTTGATAGTAAAATCAACCATTTGATTTTATGACATTAGTGGTGGTAGTTTCATAAATCTGCATTGTGTGAGACTGTTCGTTAAACACACCTGTTCAATCAGTCTTAAGTGTCCTCCCCTCTGATTAACAAGTTCGGAGAGCTGTGTCTGTTTTTAATCACCTTTATAAAACCAAACATGCATGAGGAAAAGTATAAGGAATTAATTAAACAATGTGTTTATCTGATCTGACATAAGCTACAAATGTTACTATGTTTTGTGTTATTTGTTGAGTTACAGGTTACACTGTACTGCTCTGTACAAGGCTTGGGCGGTAACTATTTTTCCATACCTTTCTGACATTTCACCAGTGTATATGGTATATGAAGGTATTTGTGTAAAAAAAAAAAAAAAAAAAAAAAAAGCTGAGGGTAGGGGTTTTTTGTTTGTTTTTTTAAAGAGAAAATCAAGGTATGTTAGTCTGCTTTTGTGTCAGCCGAATGGAGCAGCAGTACCTGACAAACACAGAAAACACTTTAAATCATGGTGTGGCAGGAAACGACGTTGGCCTACAGCCAAGTCTCCTTAAACCTGGGAATTCTGAATGAGTCTGGCTGGATGTGCCTTTAGATTGTGTGATGTGTTGGGAAACTACCTTGCAGGTTAAATGGCAGCTTGTTCGGCCGCACGGTGACCTGGGAGAGTTTAAACATACAACCGAGACAAAGTATTCATAGAGATGAGTTTTTAACTACTGATCATCACCACCGACCCCTAGTCAGCTCACCCCGATCCCTGGCCAGCTCATCCTGAGCCTGGCTCTGATATAAGGGCAACATTATTTTCTGGTTGTTTCACAGCGGTTATGTTCTAAAGCACAAATAAACATGCCCACACCTCCTCACAACCCTGCAAGAAGGTGCCGCATTTCCGGATTTTGTGTGAATGCAGAGCCTCATACTGTCCACTGTGGCCTCTCTGTTCTGTGTGTGTGACTCAGCCCCACCCGCGAACAAGGCAAAATAATAAGAAAATAAGAAAATACAGGCAGAGAGCAGGGTCTCTGCAAATAAATACACCATCACACACTTCTAGTGGGTCATAAGCGATGATTGAGAGGGATAATTGATGTATGAGTCTATCCATTGTTTTTTGTTTTTTTTAGGAAAATCCTACATAGTATACCTTTAAAGACCTTCCTTTTATATCATCTGAAAGATTTATATTAGGGTGCTTTCACACCTATAGTTTGGTTCATTTGGTTTGGACCAATTGGTTTTGGAAGAAAAAAAACAACTAAATGGTTTTAGTTCTGGTCTGGTCTGTACTCACACTGGCTTTTAATAAACAAACAAACCAAAAGCTGCAAGCATGAAGTTATATAGATTGACAGGTAACTCAATCATTGGACAGCTGTGGTATATGTCATCCTCCCACATGGGGAAATCAAATTTCAGTGACTCACAGTAAGTCACGCAGCACTTTACTTATTCTTATGTGTGTATTTATGTTCTCTGGTGTCACAAGTAATGACAAACCGAAACAAATACACCAGGGTTCATTTTGACTAAACAGTCAGGAGAGATTCATTTATCCCATACTCAGCATGATCCCAATTTGAACAAGATGGTCTATTCAGTATAAAAACAAACAAAAAGAAACAAACGTAAATCTAGATTACTTTTTATGAACTCCTGTGAAGTTGCAACACAATGATTCTCCACAGAAAACTGTTTATCACACATGCAGGGTGTTTTGGACGTGCTTGATTGTGAAGATACAAGAGTCCACTTGAAGTCTCTTGAAAAGGGCTTGAAAAGAGCTTTAAAGTTTTGGTGAGGGACCTTTCCACCTCCATTTGACGTCTTTAAGGTTAAGTATTGTGAGCCAATCGTCCAAAATTTGTAGTGAACCTAAAATGACTGCTGTGCCCCCAATTTAAATATGAATAACAAGGTCAGGTTAGAACGTGAGTACAGAATGTGTCATTCAAAATGATGTCACTGCTTTAAAGAGCAGTCACACACCTTTCGTTACACAGTAGTTTATGCGGACTATCAAAGACCCATGTTTGTGTATGCACTCACACACGCACACCACTCAATTAAAGACAACCCTGGCCTAATCTTTACCCCTCTAATTAAGCCCTGGTGAATAATGCTTCCAATCTGCCAAGGGTTTCCACGCCGACAACACCACTGTTGCTAAGAGACAGCTAGCCCCCCAAAGAAACATGAATACTTAGTGTCATTACCACCAAGATTCTTCTTCATTTTCCTAAACTGTTGTTTGGATTGCCTCTGCTCTCATTTTTATTTTACTTTCACTCAGTGAATGAATCTGACCTTGAAAAAGGGACACCAATCAAAGAGAGAAAAATCAACAATATTACCTTATGCATTTTCTCTCTCTTTTGAGAGAGAAAACCACAAGTGCATGGTAGTAGTCAACATCAAACACACTGCAAAATAATCAATTAATGTAGGGCTGTGTGATATAACGATATATATCATGACAATAGAAAAACATCTATCCTTTCATATTATGCTCTATCATTTATGTTGTGTCACAAATCACACTCTTCACTGCAATATTTTTCCATCATTTGGAATCTGTCCATCTTCACACAGCGCAGCAGAGGAGAGAGTGAACCGGGTGAAGTACTTGAGCTGGGGCTGGATGTGAATTGTCATTGGATTATCCCTCTGCTGTGAAAACTGAACAAGAAGTACAGTTCAGATGAATTCATGTGGGGAAGACAAGATGAGTAAGGGAGTACGTTTGTGTGCGTCTGTCTGTTTTTTGTAGAAATGCCTTTTCATGTCTATGTGTGGTTGCTCTTCATAAGTATTGTCATTCAGCCACCAAGCCTGCCAGGAAAATTTTAGGCCCCATTATGAAATCATATTTCACAACCGAAGTTAAATTGCAGTTTTTAGAATGACTGCCATGGTCTATAATAGCTTAAATTACTCACTTTCCCACGTTGTCATTGTCCATGTCTGTCCAACCAAATATAAAATAAATACAACTTTTCTCTCCTTGTGCATTGTTTTAGGGCTGCAATTAACAATCATTTTCATAATTTATGAATCCCTCTAATTAATTAATTGTTTAGCCTATCAAATGCCAGAAAGAAGAGAAAAATGCCCATTACAATCTACCAGAACTGAAGTTGCTTGTCTATTTTGTCCAACCAGCAGTCCGAAAAACAAGGGATATTCAATTTACCATTATATGAAACTGATAAATCAACAAGTGAGAGGCTGAACCCTGAGAATGTTTAATATAATAATAATTATCTCAATATAATTTTCCTTGATAGAAATATAACAAATATTTGATAAATGTTTGATATAATTAAACTGAGAGGGAGAGAGAGAAGCCATTAATAACTGCTGAGTAATTAGGAGATCTATGCTGGGTTGGCTCATACCGGCTACTGGGGACTGGCTAACTACAGCAGCTAAAGATTGGGTTTCCATGGTGCGGAGCAGCTCTTCTAAGTCACTGAGCCTCGCCTCCATCACAGCAAATAAACTACATTTATTACATGTACAATAATCACTAAAGGAGGCAGGGGAATAGTTAAACATAAGACACACCGAGCGAGAGAGAGTAGGAGAGTGAGCGGAAGATAGAGATAACTGCTTAACTAAGTAACTAGCAGATCTGCATAGCATATAAATAACTGTGGGATTTGCGAGAAAATTGTTAAAAGGAGAGATCTATGAGTGCTTGAGAAGAACTAGTGTACGTTTAAATGTACAGGGGGTAATTAGCCACAGTAAAGAAGAATATAGCAAAATAAACTGGGTTGAGATGCAAAAACACTACCAGTAACAAAGACATGCTGGCACTTGGAATAGCTTTCTGCCGCATGTCAGCTTACAACTTCATCTGGGCAGAGGTGATTTCTGTAGGCTATGTATTGTGGTTGTTTTCATTTGTATAATTTAGTTTGAATTTAAATGCCTACGTTATCATGTGTTACCAGACATGTAACTAATTTTGCAGTCTGAGCCATCTTACATGTGTTCTGTATCACACTACAGCACTTAATTTTTCTGTAAAAATATTTATTTTGTTGAGGAAAAAGGACTGAAAAAGGATTTTACTTCATTTCAGTCATGCATATTTTGATGTTGAAAAGAGATTTTATCATTGTAAGTGTTTTTGAATGTTCTACCTCAGATTTGTGAAATGTCTCACTGTTTAGCAAGTGTTAGTCAAAGAATAGTTTAAAACCACAATTAACAATCTGGTTTATTCAACTTTCACGCTGGAGCAAAAACCTTTAAACTTGAAAGAAATAATGATTTGACATTTATTGTGATAATTATCAACTGATATGAACATTTTTATCATGATAACATTTTTGGCCATATCTCCCAGCCCTACTCAGATGTCAGCAAGACTTTAGTCACACCGTGCTGTTCTCCATGAAAACTGGCCTTCATGTGCCTGTGATCCACCTTTTCAAAAGAATTAACTCAGTCTTCACACTGCTCTTTGGGATGAAGTCTCCTTTTAACTCTCTCAACTGCCAAGACCTCTTATTTAGCCTTGAGCATACAGTGCTTGAATACTGATGCAACAGCATCTTCACTGCCACACAGCAGCAGTCATTTTATACTGTTGATCTAAGCGGGTAGCTCCAGGTCTGCATTCTGTCGAATGGCTAGCAGGAGAAACTCCACTGGCTCCAAAAAGAAGTCAAATTGTATGGAGTTCTATGAGAAAATGACCCTACTTCTCAATTGATCTATTACCGCAGTAAACAGTTTCCTAATGAGTTTATGGTCTCAATCACTAGTTTCAAGTCTTCTTCAATAGAGCATGATGTTCATTTCGTAAGTTATGGTCCCATTTAGAGTAAAACAGACAATAAAGCAGGGTATGCTTTAGGGCGTGGCTATCTTGTGAGTGACAAGTCGTTACCATGGCGACAATGTTGCCTATATTCTGTGAATCCAAGATTCACAGAGTATAGGTGTAGCCATAGCCGTGACTATTTTAGTGTGTTTTCAGTTCATGAAAGTTAATTGTAACATTTTGGTCACCTAAAAAGTCGGCATTTTGGTTGTACTAAAAGATTGGATGTTCAGTTTTCCGGGAAGTACATTTTGTTTTAATGGTTTTAAGCCTGTTTTTCTCTAGCGAAAATTAGCATTAGCATTATCACAGTTAACCATAGACTGTAAATGCACCATTCTCACCAAGCTAGCAGCTAGCATTAGGATTAGCTCCACCTTCTTGTCCAAATATGGTCACTTCTGGTTCCAAATATCCATGATGGCGACAGTCAAAATGCCTAACTGGAGGCTTCAAAACGGGAGTCCACAAACCAATGGGTGACGTCACAGTTGCTACATCCATTATTTTTTTAGTCTATGTGTTAATGCAATGCTGAATCCATCATCTTGTCATGTGTCATTGTATCAAAAATACTCATAATCATGGTGAGTCTGACCTCCATTTTTTTCCTTTGGTTTCCACTAAATAAACATGTCTTGCTTCTGACTATTCATGTTATGTGACTAAGTGAGCAATTCATCTCAACCTTTCCATGTACAAACATGACACTGCCTCTGTTGCTCGATACACAGTTTCTTAGTGAATGACACATCTCAGCTGACCCCTCCCCCTTCCTGGCAGACAGAAAAAATATTGAGGAGAAAAATATGACCTTTAGCTAGAAACACCAAGCCAAGCTTCATATAAGTTTTTGCTGACTGTTCAGAGTGCAGATCCAACAGTTCTTTCCTTTTCTAGTCAGACTGAGAGACAGCACGAAACAAGTCAGGAAAGAATAGAGGATTATAGAGAAAGTGAGCTGGGCTTCACAAATTGAGAACTGTCAATTCAGTCACTTAAGGTATTATTTCACCTTATCGGAAGGAGAAGAATCTCTGGCTCTGTGTACCTTTTGGGAAAATCTCCCTTTCGAACCAAACCCTATCATTTCTTACCAATTTGCAATTTCTTGCTAAATAAGGCTGCTGGGTGAAAATCTCATACCTCCACAAAGCTTTTCTTGTTTTCTTTTTAGATTGTTTAGCAATTTACATGGCGTTATACAGCATGCAATGTGTCGAGGACCTGCCTCTGTTATGTTATTTCAGGAGCATAAACAGACGATTGCTTGAGAAGAAAGCAATCAAATCCTTTTCAAAGAATGATTACATAAATCAAGAGTACAATAGACCGGCGCCATTACACGTGATGGGACATGGAACAGTAAATAGGTCAATGGGTACTGTTCATCCATTGGAAAAGCTAAGATTAAATGAGCCAGAGAAAAGGGAAAAATTTATAGGGTTTCAGGTATTGGGTGTTGTTACATTTATTTCCTTGTCTATGTTTGGTGCAGTAAGTGTATCTTATTCAGCAGCAGTGGTGTGTAATGTAATCTAAGCTGTCTTAATCGCACAAAACCAAAGTGTTATAATGATGTGTAATGGGTTAATCAATGCACTGACCCTTGCATAGATGATGAAAGATACAGTGTAAGTACACACATATTTCAGAAGATCAAAGATAAATCCAAGTGATGTTGACTGTGCCATTAGCCGCCCCTATTGACTCATTGTAATTTGCCCCCAGTTATATGCACGTACAATCTCAATGTGTTTTACACACTGAAACACTAGATTTCAAAACTGTGTATACAGTATGCAAAAAGCCACACAGATGGGTGCAGGCTGATTTTCGCTCTCCGTCAGTGTCTATATGTGAGATGTCTCCTCCTTGTACATTACAGGAATAGGAGTAAAAATTTCCATTTTAAGAAAAACAACATACTTGGCTGATAGGGGGAGGGGGTTTACTAGGGTTTTCTATCAAATCCAAATGAAATATCAAGCAGATACACATAATTGTATATCATTTATAAGTTATATGTCTTTTGTGAAGCCTGCCCAGTTGTACAAGGTTGCAGTTGCAGGAGATCATAGAAAATAGATGTTGGTGTTGAGCCCATTGCACAGTGCAGTGGTGCAATATGAGAAATGAAAGAATTAAAAATTTATCACACCCCAATGATGGTTACATACCATAACCTTGCTTCCTAGTTCAACCCTGTTGATCAAAGGTGTTAGCTCTCCAAAGGGGCTCTATTGGTTTTCCAGTAAGTTGATGTGGCAACTCTCCTCTGGAGTTCACATTTCTCTTGCTGAGCTCATCATGCAAGTTCATCGGTCAGGATGGGGTCCATGAATATTGACACGATGAGCTTCCTCTACAGAAGTGTTCCATCCACCGGCATGCTGAGGGGTTCCAAGAAAAGACTATGAGCTGTAGGGAATCTATAACAAGCTGCTGTTTCTGACCACAGGAGTCCAACCAGATCATGAATAATATTTTGTGCATTCATATACAGAAAACACACCAGAATAACCATGTGAGTCTTGATTAATCAATCAGTAAATCAACAGAAAACATACCACAACTATTTTGATAATCTATTTATTTATTTATTTTTTAATAATTGAATGTTTGGCATTTTTCCAAGTCAAAATGCCAAACAGGCCCTAGTTTCTTTGTCTCATGTGATAGTTAACTGAATATCTTTGGATTTTGGACTGCTAGTCAGACCAAACAAAAAAACTGAAGATGTCATGGAAATTGTGATGGGCGTTCTTTGTTCACAAAAATACTCGTTATCAGTTCATTGTTGCAACCCTGCCTTTTTTTCCTGCAGTTGATAGTAAACACTAAATGTGTAAGTTCAGACTAGACTGGTCAGTGTGAAATATGGTCCATCCTTTGGAGGAGGCTACAAGAGTGATGGCCTTTAAGTAGAAGACTCCTAATTTGAGCATCATAATGCTTTGGGAGTACCTAAACAGTGAGCGGTTTCTTTTCATTTCCTATTTCTACCAAAACAAAATTTTCTAAAAGAGACAAAGAAAGAATACAACCACAAATCACCACCAATCCCTTAATGATACAGCAGTTTATTTTTTATAGTTTGATAGATCTTAAGAGACAATAATGTGAAAAACTAATGCCACATTTCAAAATGAACCCATGCTAATAGCAGGGACTAAAGTAAAAACTGCATTTGGTACATAACATAAAAAGTGATCATATGTCCTCTTCCTTGCAAAGACTCAGAAGGCCAATGAAAGGAAACAGAAACTGTTATAATCATGATGTGATCTTATAGTATACTGTATATTCAAAGAAAAGCTAATCACAGCTATTAGTGTTTATATCCTGAGTAATAGTGTAGCTGCATGTCCCTAAGAGACATTCAGGATGGTATATACTTATAACATGCAAATGATGTCTGTGTGAGCTTGTTGCATGCTCTGGTACCAGTTGGTAATTACTGTACACAAGGTGATTAGCATACATCTTTTCAACACCTGTGTAGCAAATGAAATATCTAGGACAGACGTGCATTCACATATATGAGTTGCTCACATCCACTCACGCATGCACACATGCATAAACCACTGTTCAGCACGGGATCTGAGATATTCACCACCATCTGCTGTGCAATCCATGCGTCAAATTGACACTATTGATGACACAAAAAAAAAGTAATTTCTCCAGCGAACATTTGCTCCTGCGTCTTTTCAACACATGCACATGGATGTCATCGGATGTTAAGAATGTCACAGACGTCAGAGAAAGTGACAGTTCCATCAACAGTTGTCACACGTGGGCTTAGATTGCCATCATGCCTTAAAGAGCATAGTCGTTTTCAGATGTTGCTTTGACCAAGGTGAAATGTTCACTGGGGAAAGGTTTACTTTTGCCTTTAAGTTTGAAATAAGAGATTGTTTCCCGTTAGAATTGCTTCTGAATGACAATTAGGCTGTGAATAGCAGTTTATGACATGCTCAGTGTTAGCTCTGTTATTGTTAATGTTCTGTCTACACGTTACCACTTTTACACCTCCAGTTGGACTGGATGAATCTCTCCCTGCGGACTACATACTGTATATCATCGTCACACTTTTTTTGATACATTGTCACCCCCACAAAGTGCAACAGTGGATGTCTGACAATGTGATAATTAGATTCATTTGGAGTGAACCCAGTCGTAGTTCAGGTTAAGTTCTGTCCGATCAGATTCTTTCTGTATTCATTTGGGAATATAAAAGAAACCTATCAACACCTTGTCATGGCCATGTGAAGACACTGAGGAGTCTTCTTGTTCTTAATGACTATAGTTGTGAACAGAAAATTGAAATACACTCACCTTACTGTTTCCCAACTGTGGCAAGGACATGGTAGGAATGAAATGTAAATGTATCCTTAATTGGACAAAAGTGTGATGACATGATCTCTACTTCTTCCCTTTCTGCTGTGATTTTTGGAAAACAGTAGCCAGCAGAGTGCCAGTTCCCTGTATTTAAAATAAGCTGACCAAATATATCATTGTATTTTAAATTACAAGCTAACATTTCAGAGGAAAAAGCCATTTTTAACCTACTGACCAAAATCAGACAGCTAGATCTGGATTATTGATGATTTCACAGTCCCTTTGCCCTTTATCTGCGGATAGTGTTAAAGCCAAATATCCACCTGTCTAAAAAAAAATAGGGAAGGAAGGGTAAATGATACCTGAGCTGTATAGGGCTGAGAAAATGTCAAAACAATTATAGATATTAAGAATGTGCTGTGACCTGCAGGCTTGGGCTGAATGTCAGACTCAGAGTTTTACCTTCTATTACACAAAAAATATATTGCGTATTGTAATGAAATAAACAAGAGATACATGGTTTTAGAACCACAATGACACTTTTAACAAATGGATGATTTGCAGTTATATTGACAAAATTTATGAGTTTAATGGAGAGGATGACTTGTTGCCCATGCTAGTCTAATGTGTCAGTAAGAGTAGCAAGAGCAGAGGTACAAGGTCTATGTAGACAGCATGTTCATTTCAACGCAGCTGTGTCTTTAAAAGTCAGATCACTACAGCAGTGTCCTAAATCATGCTCTCATTTACAATTGCCCATATAATAGATACTCAGTAGTTTACTCTTTAGGGAGGAGGAAATCAAGATTTTGGACAATTATGAATCGTCCTTCTGCGTCATCATTGGCAGGTGTTGAGTCACACAATAGTAGTTTTTGCATCTATAAAATGGGATGTATTTCATTGTGGGATTGTTCTCAGAAAGGAGGATACAGGCCATTGACTTTTTTGTTCCATTATTGGAATTTTTCAGGACATTATATAGTGCAGAAATTTATTTTGGACTCAGTCCTGCAGTTGCAGAAAATCTTTGTACATCCTTTTCATACATTTTTTGCGAGTAACTATACTCAGGCCAATAACCCGTAAACAGTCTCCCAACCTCCTGAAGCATAGTTCAAGATAGACTAAAGCTCATTTGATGTTATGAACTAGAAAATTCACTTTGGGCGTCTTTGGCAAAACCTGTCTGTTGCTTATTAATGCCCGAGCAATACTGGATTTTTGAGGCCGATATTACTATTAATATTTTAGTGAGAAAAATCAGATAACAATATATCTGCTGATATTCATTTTTTATACATGAGTGTATATTTCTATAAGGTCTATACTATTCTATTTAGAATAGTCGTGATTTGAAATGACCTGGTCTGTTTTTCTAAATGAAGATCAGAGGATCAATACATCATGGTTAAATAAAGACTTAAATGAAATTTCAAAATGCATCAGGTTTGACTTCAAATTAATGCTGTCTACCAATTGAGACACATGGATTATTCAGTCTATTTCAAGGATGACCAGGGAGCACCATCTGCCAGACAAGTACGTATTGACAGGAGCACAGTCAATAATTTTGATGAAATCGGTTTCCAAGACCATTTTCACATTGAAAATGCAGTGATGTTCATTTCACTGCTCAAGAGCAACCTTGAGCCTTGCTACTACTAAGGGCTAAGCCTGTAGCTCGTTTTCATACTGATCACTACACATTTAAGAACATCATTATTTTTGCTACTGTTAAGACCAAAAACCTGTCTGGGGGAAAAAATATGACCATATTACCATCACAATACTTACATTCAGACAAAAGTTGATATAAATTTTATTTTGCAATTACTTTGACTGCAAAATCTGGAATAAAACAAAGAATAAACAAAACCCAGGTGGGCTTATTACATACAACCTCTATTATGGATTAAAAGAATAAACAAATAATAAAATATATAGACATACACACACTCACTCAGGTACAAATATGTGCAAACAAAGTTCTTGTCAAGCTGTGACTGTGTAGCTTATTGTTTTTGACAGGTACTTTATGAAGCAGAGATGAGGAACAGCATCTCTAGTGACATCTGTAAAGGAGCATATTGATATTCATGTTTGCCTGATCTCAGGAACACAACAAGAGATGGTTGCTTGCTATTGATTGTATGATGAAAGCGCAAAACTGCCTTCGTGGTGAAAACCCTGTTAATAAATAAATAAAACGCCTAAGCAAAAAGCAGAAATAATGTACTTTTTTTAAAATCATTGCTGTATTCACTCACATTCACATGCTCAAGTGCCATGTCTTTCTTGCTCTGCGTGACTAACATTTTTCTGAGAAGTGCTTGCTTTTATTACCATATTAGTCTACATTATGATGAAAGAGCATGTGTGCATATCGCAGAATGTGTGAGCCTTGCTCGCTACAGACTGCCTGCTGCAATCTCATCGTAATACAGGAAATGCATGCTGCCTCACACCCTGATAAAGCTCACACACACACACACACACACACACACACACACACACACAGGCATCTGCCCAAGCACCTGTAGAGGTTTTTAAGCTTTGCCAGCTGCCTAGCCTGTCCAAGATCACAGTGCCAGTGCCTGTCATAATCTGCAGTGCTGCCTCGCAGAGACGCATTTAAAGCTGATCAAATGTGTGTGTGTGTGTGTGTGTGTGTGTGTGTGTGTGCGTGTGTGCGTGTGTGTGTGTACACAAGAACAGTTTCATAATAATAGCTACATACTTGTGATTTGGAAAATCCTATTCATTATGCAGCCTTCCTTTGAGGTAGAAGGCGAGTAATTACTTTTTCTTTAAAAACCAGGGATTGAATCTTGCTATAGAAGCTAAGAGTAAACACTTAATGTAAGAGGCTTTTGGTGAGGAAGGAAAAAATAAGTTATTCCTATAACTCTTCTTTGAAAAGGAGTCTATACTTTTGCTGCCACTCACGCACTCACACCCCCTTGCTTTTGCTCTGTTATCACAAAAAGACACACAGACAGTGGGGGATCCTGTTCTTATTCTCAATCTTTTCCTGCCACTTCTCTCCCCCTACACCTCACTATCTGCACCTCTTTATTTTTCCTTGTTCTGTCCTCTTCTCATTACAGCACAGAAAGTTTTCTCATCTGTCTGAGCCCCACCTCCTATTCTTCCTCCTGTTTCTCTGTCATCTCTCAATGAGCCTCTACTTTTCTCTGCCTCTCTGTTTAGTGCTTTGTCCAGGTAATCCTTCACTCTTCATTTTTTTATTTTATCCCTGTGTTCTTTTTAATTCTATCACTCTTTTCCACTTTCCCCATGGAGAAACCAGAAAGTCATCACCAGAAATTCAGCATATTATATCGCTATCTGTGATGCCTTTCTATTAAATTATACAAATTAGAAATTCCCATTAGTTTAAGTGAAACTGATAGGAGATATGGTAAAAAGAAAGTACACTCATTGTTTCATCAGGGATTACATTTTTCACTGACAAATATTTGATAGAGTTTCAGTTCCTGTGCCACTTTATATTTTCCTCAAAGCTTTTCATAAATGAACCTCATATTCATCCATTTTAGTAGAAAAATTCCTCTATGATCTCTTGTCAGGTTTTGATAGCTGGGGAAAAAAATATACAATCCTGAGGGTGATATAATGATCAAAAGCTGGAGTTATGATATTGGATTTGAGAAGTAAAACATAAAAAAATATTGTTTTAAAATAACACAATCAACCCATGAGATAAGGATTATGTTTACTTTCACACACATTCTCTTATTTATTTTCTATATTTCAAAAGTAGATTTTAGTGAGTATTCAGTCAGTGGTTAAATGAAATAAGCCTTTTCTGTTTTAAATGATATGGTTGCAGGGTAAAAAGAAATACCCCATGGTCTGTACCAACGTGAACAGTAACATCTTCTTAATCTGACTGATTCTGATCTAGATCTTAACTGACAAATCAGCAGGGTGGTATAATCGGCTGAAACAAGTTAATTTTTCAACTGCAAAATGTCCTGCATGCATAGTTTACACTTGTTACACTACCAGTATAACAAGTGTAGAACAATATTTTCAATAAAATTGTCAATCAAGTACATGTAAGTATGGTCAAGTAACTTGACGCAATTTACTTGACCATACACAAACTATCTTACAGCCCTGGTTTTGTTTTTTTTTCTGTTTTACACAATAGAAACTTTTTTTTCATTTGAGTACTGAGCAGGACATTTAACAGTACAGAAAAAAAAGAATTGTAAGTTCTCTCTGTTGGACAAACTATGGAAAGTCACCCTGTTTTCAAATGACCTCAAACATATGTTTGGATCAGCAGACATATATGCTGACACCGACATTTCTGTGATAACCCAATATCGGCTGGTACTCTATTAGCATGGCTATTCCTGAAATGATGTGAAACCTGCTCATGCAATCAGAATCCATTTCCACATGTACTTCCTGAGCCTAGTTAGCAGCGAGATCATTTCTTTACATTTATAAACTGTTCACTCTATTTTTTGAATTCCAAGAACAGATAGGAGTGTGTCAATGGCAGCTTCCATTAGCCAATGCTAAATGCTACTGACATCGGCATGCAGAGCACATTTACCAAACAGCAGCCAAGAATGTCACTTTGTAATGTTCAGTGGTCAGCTGATGGAATTAATTAGCCAATAAAACGAAGTAAAGGTTTTCATCTCAGCCAGCAAAATCAAAGTTGCCTGTCAGCCTTTCTGCGTCTAAACCTTTGTCTTCTTTTTCTCGGTCTCTCTCCCCCACAGCAAACCCCATACATTAATATGACTGCCCATGTCCTCCAGTGGCTCAATTGCAAGTACTCACACTTACCTTGCTGTGAACAGCATCATTCACATTTTCCCTAAGATTAATATATTCACTTCTACACCACCATCCTGCCTTTCCTCATCATCCCTCTATTATTTCCTTGCCACCCCCCACCCGTTCCTCACCTCCTCATCTCTCCTTTTGAGTCATCCATCCACCACTGCGTCACCATGCCGTCTAGCAAAGCAAGCTTCCAGCAGAGCGGGCCTCATGATTGGGGCAGGGAGCTAGCCAAGAGCACTGGCCCGGGACCAGAGCAGAGATCCTGGGCGGCCCGTGCCCAGATTAGCCCCTCCTCAGAGTGGCATTGGAACTCCCCTGCTCCCTGGGCTCCAGCTGGAGGAGAGGAGATTAGAGCGAGAGGGAGGAGCAGATTGAGACACTAGAGATTCCAAGAGCCGTTTTTAGACTGCCTGTGAAATTGGATAACAGATTACTCTCAAATGTCCTCCTAACACTTTATATTAAGTAGAACTAATAACATTAATCTAATAAATTGCCAAATACTTCAGTGGTGCTCTGAAGGGAGAGCAGGAACTGGGTGTGTTCTCCTTCCCGTCACCAGGCAACACGTGCCGTTGTTGTTGGGTGTTGTGGATGCCATCTTTTATTTAAAGCTCCACATATTTTATATCTACAATTGATCAAATGTGTAATGTGAAAGGAGTATCTCATAGTGAGGAACCCACTAAAATATTTCAGAGTTTTGGTGTTATGGCCTGCAAACTCTACTTGCATCAACCCTGTTTCCAGCAGCTGCAACAGCTGTTTTCAGCAACAACAAAAAAAAAAAAAAAAAAAAGCTCAATTCACTGTAAACTATCTTCCTAACACCAAAATGGCAAATGACAAAGTTAGCAACTGGCTGGTGAACATAGTGGATCATTTACCAGCTCAGGAGGCATAAAGCACTTGTACTGATAAGGTGGACACAAACACAGCATCAAATGAATGCTAATGTTGTTCCATCTACAAGATTGTTAATAGGAAATACTTTGCTAACGAGTTTTTAAGGCAATGTCAGGTTTCAGCTCCTTCTGATCTCCAATGGTCAAGAAAAAATAATGTAATGCATCTTTAAAACTCATTCTTCACTCAAAGAAAATTACAAAGTGACTGAATACAAGGACAATAAAAAGCCAGAAGACAAAATGCAAACCACACTATAGTGAAATAGATATTAAATTACAACTAATTAACGCATAAAGGTGAGAGAATTTAATAGGCTCAGTGTGTGTAATGTCAAAACAAACACAAAAAAACGCTTTTCTGTCCTGATGCTCTTCCTCAGGCTACTCAAGAAATTTGTGCACATAGAGTATATTAAATCATCAAATTTTTCTGCATTTAATGGCTCTTCTGCTTTTGTTGTTGTTGTAGATTTAAAACTATTAAAATAATTAGTCCACAAGATAAAGACAGAAAAACAAAAAAACAATGGGTAATTGGTAAAAGCTGTAATAAATTATGTCACATTTAACAAATACCTCTCTGTAGAGATTTTGGACCAGTGAGAACCTAAATCACCAAGTATTTAATCTCCTACTGCATTTAAATACACCAAGCGCATATACAGACTGTTCTGTTAATGGTGATAGGTGACATTAAAAAGCAGACGATGCTAACGCAAGATACCAATATATATATATATATTTATTTATTTATTTATTTCTGTCACAGTTCCACAGTGAGGTACATGTTGCATAAGGCCAAGAAAAATAAGACTGACACACATCAGCACAGGCAACCACTCACACCATCAATCTTATGTCAGGCCCAAAACACATGCTTGCACCACACATCTTGCCTCCCACAGGAGCAGCATCACCTCATCCGTAGTTTTCTTCCCTTCCACAAAAACTTATGGTCATGCTATAAAAAACTCATGTCATGCTATAAAATTGGATTCTGCTTGTTTGTGTGTGTGTGATCCATCCCAGCTCTGTTTGCAGAAAAGTCACTGATACCAGGAGGTCCACAAGCCAAATCGATATGGATTCTTTGGTGGGGTGAATCAATAGGAAGAAGCAAAGGTTAACCTGCCTCAGAGTGCGTGATGGCTCTCTGCAAGTATCCAGTACCCCTTAACCTTTAGCATGACATAATTCACTACAACTTACAGTGGTGTGCCCCTGTTTAACCAATTGCAGAAGCCTGTCCCTTGAGGTGTGACTAACCCAGCTAGATTTTACCATCTAGTTATAGTTTTATCTACCCCCTGACACGCACTTAAACATTCTTATTTCTAAATTTGGCACTATTTGTTTTATCGTTATTGCATTGCCAGGGCTGTTGATTGCTGATAATATTGGTGATGTAGGAATTAAACTGTTGCACTAGCTCACCGGTGATAAGAGCATCAGATAAATGGCTACAATGTGAAATCTAGAAGTCTGAATCTACTTGATGGATCTCATAATGTGGGAGATTATTTAACACCATCCATCTCAAACTGATTATGACAAAAAATAATCCTACTTTTATTACAACCATAAAAAGAGAGGGAGAAGGATTTGAGAGGTACACCGATCAAAGAAACCAACCTCCATGAATACACTGACACTCTTGCTCTTAAGTTGACACAAGTGCTGTACTTCTATTAACTCCACAAGATACTTGACGTTCTCTAGGTATTTATGAAGGCACTGCAAAGGGACTTGCAAAGTGCAGTTTCAACAAATGGATTAAACTGATTTCTACTCTGCATACTTAGCTTATGTTGTCTTGTCAACATTTGGGATAGTATTGGAGCTGGTTAGTGACCTGTCTTGATTTCTCTAGTCATGGATTGCTATGTGCATGTGTCCAGTAACAGGTTATTATCTATTACTATTACTATATTTAAGTAATAATGGAAATGAATGTACAGTACCAGTCAAAAGTTTGGGCACACCTTCCCATTGAGAAAATGAGTCCTAACTTTTGACAGATACTGTATTTCTAGTCCTTGTTAGAGCCTCTTATGTCATCATTGTTGGTACATGAGACTTTCACATTGATGATTACTTTGGAGTTTAAGAAATAAGCCACTGATTTCTAAACAAGACTAACAGTCTGCAGCCACGCTAGCAACTCTGTGAGACTGTACTCTGGAACAATAGCGCTTTGAGCTAAATGCTAAAATCAGCATGCTAACATGCTCACAATGACAATGCTAACACGTAATAACAATAATAAAATAAGTTGTTACAATTCATTCAGAGGGGGACATGAATGTGTGTACCAAATGACATGGCAACCCATCCAACAGTTGTTGAGACATTTCTCAAAAATAAAATAAAAAGTCAATTGGTGGTGCCAAAGGAAAAGTCAGAGGATCACCAAAGTCAGTAGGATTCATCCTCTGAGGACCATGGATATTTAGATTTTCATGTAAATCTATCCAATAATTGTTGGGATATTTCACTAAAACCAAAAATGTCAACTTGCTGGTGGCACTTTAAATATTAAGTAAGTGTAACACCAAATTTAGTAGGATTCAATCTCTGGAAGCCATGAATGTCAATTTATTTAATATTTTTAAAGCATTTTGGTCTGGACCAACACTGACACAAACATATGAATATATTGTGGCAGATTGTTTGAAATTATAAGTATTTTTGTTTATGTTTTTTATGCTATTATAGCATTGAGCAGAAGTTTCGGTTTGTAGAAAAATTCTATTGGAAATTGATGTTTTTTTCTTTTGTTTTTTTAAATACTACCACAGGATGGCACCTAACTTAAACAAACCTTATTACTTTTCAGAATCTATAATCAGAGAATGAAGTTCAACATTGTGAACCTCTGAAAATGTTACTGTACACAAGAGGAAGTAATAATTGTGGAAAGAAGGTGAAAAGAAGCATCTGGCAACTCCATATACGTTTCCCATTGCAGGGGCTCTATCCTACAAAGGACATGGCTGGTCTGCCAGAGCATGGAAGCAGCATACTGAATCTGTGTCAGTTCAGCCACATGGACATCAAAGTTAATGGTGTATTTGTGTGGTCCAAAAACTTGCAGACTCTGAATTGCCCATAGGTGGAACAGTTGTCTGTCTACAGGGCTGTACGTTTTATTATTAGGTGGTAACACTGGTGCCAGCAAGCTAAACATTTCAGTAGCACAAAGAAAAATTTAGTAGCACACACAAGTGGACGGTTAACTCTTACATACTGTTGATATCTTGACCCTCTGTAGCATGGAGTGGGTCATTTTTGATCCCTCTCAAGTATCCCTTTACAATTAGTCCCTATACCAAATTTTGAACCAAAATTGTATTTTGCATCCATAGATATCTTATCAGTCTTTAATAAATGGGTGAATAATCCTTCATTAATGTTTCAGAGCGCAGAGAGTGTTTTCTTTAGGTTTGACACCGTTCATTTGTAGAAAAAAATAATCACAATCACACTATATTATGACCTCATGTTATCTAAAACAGGAAAACAAAAATTGCACATACATTAGGTAACTTACATAAATAAACAGTCTCTACTGCAATTTGCTATCATTTATGGAGAGAGGGAACTAGGTTGTGTACTCGAGTCGACAACTACACTTGTTACGTTACTGTAAGTGCAATAAAAGTTTCGAAAGTAAAAAGCCAATAAGTGTAATTTAATCCAAGCTGTACATCTTTTTTCAAAGATGAGTCTTGGAAAAAGGGGGGAGGTTGTCTTATATTTGGGTCAATAAGGTGATGTTTCTTTTGCTAATTTTTACAGATGTCACACCAGTTCAACCCACTTGCACACATGTGAGTGGATACATATTTCTCTTCGCACAGAATAATAATTATTAATATAATAATAATTATAATAATGAATTATTAATCATTTTGTAATAGCATATGCAGTCAAAACTGACACACTGCACAGCCCTAGTCTATATATGTAAGTGCTGTGATGGACTGCTGACCTGTCCAGGATGTACCCTGCCCCTCACTTAATGCCAAGTGGGAGAGGTCTCAGCAAAGGATAAGCAGGTATAGATGATGGATGGAATACTTTAAGCTGAAAGAATGCATCCTTTGTGGAAAATTCAAGTAAATTAAGTCTGACATCCCGGCATTACTTTTCAACCAAAACAAATTTATGCTAATGCATAATAGGTTATTCTATGATGCATGTGAATGTAATTCTTGGGAGAAAAGCTTGGATAAAAACACAATGAAGAATGAGCGTGACACTGATCTAAAGTCCAGTCTGAGAGTTCAGGAAGGCTTTGAAGTTTAGTTTCAAAGGAGCAGAGGATTCTTGCAGCCATGGCCAGACCTAAGGCGGTAATACAAAATCTCATCTGATGCTGGGTGAAAGCACAAAATGATGAATTTATGATCTGCTGTTATGTACTTTTATGGGTTTTATATTTTCTTTGTTCGGCTATTATATATTTGATTCTAGCTGGGCCTTACTTTCAGTTGTCTCACCTAAATAATCCAGTTGAAATATAAGCAGGAGTCTGGTATAGGTCACTGCATGCAGTGATTCTTGTTACAACATCAATACACATAATTGGAGCTAAATAAGTGCTCTGATATTAATAGCAGAAATGTTGTCAATGCCACTGCATAATAGCTGGGGGAACATGTTGAGTATTGGTGGCAGAATAACTGAATACAGTATGCACCTTATGAATGCATCGATTTCTGTATATCTGTGGATCTAGCTGCATCACTTTCCATTTTCTACTGGCATGAATGTCATAAGGTTTGCAGAGCACATACAGGAAGACTAAATTCTCAAAGTCATAGCAGTTTAATCCTATCAGATGTTTTTTGCTTGAAATAGCAGCCAAAGACTGTCTCCTCTGTCAGACTGGCTTTGAGTGACTTTAAACAAATTCAAAAGGGCCTTTAGTCATCCAAAATGAAAAAACAAATCTTATCATCCATTTATCACAGATATTTCCCTCCTTTTGAATATGTTTGAATGTCATCCTGCACCTTCTTCGGGTGCGCAAGTACAAATCTTTCAAGTGACTATAGATGTAACATTTCTTTTAATGTAATTTAATTTGCTTGCAATGCAAAAATACACACACACACACACACACACTTTACCCCAGAGTGTATTTGATGAAACTCGAGGACCTACCGTCTGCGTTCAATTCATTTTGCATCTGAGTTTGCCATAGAAGATAAAAATATAAAAAGAGGCAAGGACAAGAACTGTGATGTCTTAATCAAAGGCAGCTGGAAAAGCACATTTGCCTGAATATTTCTCTTGTGATCCAAGGATAAACGAGACAAAGAAATGTTTTGTTCTATTGTTTGTAAGGCACAAGCAGGAACTGGTTGTCAAGGTCAGAAAAAGAAAAAAAAAATAGACATTTAAGGAGGTGTGCGCTCATGATTCTTGGCTCACTGCTTAGGTTTTACTGATGCAATTGATGGTTCTGAGCCTTCAGCTGCAAAGTTTACGTAGTTAGTAGCCTTTAAAAAGACGTCACGCACTACGCAAAACCTTCCCTTGACTTTTAAACAGCCAATTATTTAAAAGGGAGTATGTGGGCCTGCTTGTGTGGGTGACAGAGAGAGAGAGACACGGAGAGAGAGAGAGGTAAAGAATATGTGTGGAAAAAGCAAAAGCAGCTCCAACCATGCAATCACAGAAAATGACACATGGCATTTCAAACTCACTTTGTTCCATATAGCAATCCTCGCTGTAAATTACCAAACCAATCACCCATGACTACTTCCTTCTCCTCCTTCCCTCTCTCCAGGCAACACGTGCAAGCAAAGAGAAAAACCTTCTCAGCATGACCTATCTGTAAAATTGGTTACATATTTCAAGGGCAAATGCAACATATGACCTTGGAATGCACTCCATGCATGAGAGGTGAAATTAAATCAATGGGTTGCAGGCTAATGGAGCCGGTAAGATGATTCCAGAGAAGTGGCGTTAATACAGCTGGCCTTTCGTTTGACACCTTTTATCTCCAGTGGTGCTGTTCTCAGTTTATTTCTGGCAACGTCTACCCTTTTTTAAAGTCTGTGTAAAGGAAAATCAGCTATGTCTTTTCAAACACATTATACATGTTGGAAAATAATTGCTGCAAACATGCGAAAAGACTGTGAACTATGTAGTACTGAATTGTGGCGTTAGAGCGTTAAACTGTTTCTCACCATTTCTGGGCGGGCCTGAAATGTTGTAGATGTTGTGTCGATGATGTAGAGGGGTTACTGGCATGACCCACCCCCCCTCCCCCCCCGACTCCGGTCGCCACCCATGGCAGCTGGGAGATCCCCGGCCAGAGGAAGAGCATTTGCTGTTAAGTGCACCGAACTCCACAAAAAAAATGTCAGTTTAACATAACGATGGTTGGTGATGGTTCACTTGCTGGCTAGTCATTTAAGTCAGATTTTTACTGAAACAAGTCCACATTTACCTACAAAATATGTGCCGAATTAAACAGTGGCTCCTAACATTACTTTGTTTTTAAAATATCATCCATACATTCGGATCGAAAATTTGCATCAGGCACAATAATAGGCCTTAAGATATAGATTTAGATGTTCCAGTCATGTTTTGGTGTGATTGTATTTGGGCACCAAAAACAAAAAACCTTAAAAATCATGATTCATACATTAAGTGTGAAAGAAAAAGGCTTAAATTATTCAAACCACGTATGCAATGTTTCTTTATATTATAGGATCTAAAATGTCTTATCTGAACCCAAATGTTCTGGTTAAGCTCCATACTTTTCTCTACATGACTGTGTTGATGGTGATATCAAAGTGAGAGTCATGTTTTGCCCCGTCCTTGATCTCCTTTTTCCTCTTGGACTGAGTCATCTCTTATGTCACATAAGAGACTATAAAATGTTGGGACAAGGCGTCTCTGTGTCAATATTTAATGGATCTGTCCATTTAGAGCAAGAGTGATAAGATGTTGTAACCCCTTTTATCTGTCTTGTTTGCTTTTTCCATATCCCTCTCACGCTGCTTTCTTTAAATCTGAGAGGTCAGATTTTGTTAGCAGAATTAGCTGAAAGTAAAGAAGAGGCTTGACTGGTTATGCCCGAGAGCAACTAGACTCTGACAGTACGACTCAATATTTAACACCTCTCCAGTCATCTGAGGGGTTGATCACATCAAACTGAAATGGGAGACAGAATGGGAGAGCAACATAAAAAGAAATAAGTAAAACAACAAAGCCGAGAGCAGACACTTGCCTTTTGGGATTTTAAAACCAGAGCTGCTAATGAATAGAGTCAAAACATAGCCTGGATGGTACAACGAACATGAACCTGCATGTTTGAAGTAGAGTGTGATAACAGTGCGACCATATGAAAGTCTGCTAAAGTTGACAGCGCTATGCTGGTGTGTGTAGCGATCGCTGGGTGTTCAGACGACTACATTGCAGTGTAGCTGATGTATGTAAGAGACGTGGAGCCGCGATGAAGCCAGCCATGAAATTGATCTGAACAGAGGCCTTAAGAGCTCTTACACACACACGCACACACCGAAACCGCTCACACATGCATGTACACCCACAAATGCAGCCACGGGGAGGGGGGGGCGACGACAAGAGAACGCCTTAGAAGATGAAAAGAGGACCTGAGGATATTAGTAAAGCTATGAGAGCTGACCTTCCATGCTCAGGAAAGCAATATCCAACTGACAAAGAGCAGAATGTAAATCCACAGCCTCAGTAATAACTAGGCAGCTTCAGCCATGTGGTGTTTAGCTTACATGGACATTCCCATTTATTCAAACGTCCATTATACAACTGATTTGGACGCACTTTACTGCCGTCTGCGTGCTGCTGATGGCTGCCGGATACATTTTGGAGCTAATGAAAGTGCAATATATTCAATGATTGTCCACGTGTTTGGATTAGCTGATAATATGAGCACTTATGTGCACATAGAGTCATTATGGTCCCACTCTCTGGAGTTCTCTTTTTTTTTTTCAAGCTTTAAGTGAGGTTTAAAGTATCTGGTTAACAGCTAAAACTCATTTTTGAATCAGTATTATTATTATTCCCATTTTAATAGTAATGATTGTACCTGCTTATCTTATTCCCTTTTTATTGTAATACCTTCTTATCTTATATGTTTTTGTCATGTATGATCCCATTTGTTTTTTGCTTTTTATCTTGAGTCTACGCCTTACGTATGAAATGTGCTTTATAAATAAACTTGATTTGACTATACAGTATGTATTTGCTGTAGATTTTTTATATTGTGTATTTCCGTCTTCTTTCCCTCAGTTGATCAGTATTCTCCCCTCCTCTAGTCCGCAGCAGCGCCCATCCAAGCCTCCCACCGAGAATAACACAGCAAATTTGCAAGAATACATTATTAATTTCCCGTCAGAAATGGCAGCCGCCTCCAATGACAAGTGCTCCTCGCGTTTCTTTTTTTTTTTTCCTTTTTCATTTTCATTTTTCATTTCCTGTAGTGCACCTGAGACAACTACGTGGCCACACTGACATGTCAACCACACACACACACACACACAGTATACAGTATATACACAGTCACACATACAAACATGGACTCAATATCATACGTGTCATACCGTACTCTGAATATATAGAAAAGCAGAAAACACACATAAGAGCACAAAAACAAATGTGCCCTAAACTACTGCAATGACAATCCTATCTGACACAGAATCACTCTGAGATTGAGACGTGATAGTCATCTAGCCTGCAGACCACAAAGAAGAAAACAACACTCTTTCTCTCACCCTCCCTTTCTCCTCTCTTCAATCCTAAGCCCCCCCGTCGCTTTCAGCTCTATATCTGAGAGGTTGTTTTCAGGTCTTGATTCTCTGCTCCTTCCAGGTACACTCAGAGCTTTGTGTGATTCTCGTGATAAAGAGGTATTATTGACAAAGGTCCCCAAACACACCCAGTGCCACAGAAACTAGGTATACTGCACACCAATGGATTTAACTCAAGCATTTTTTTCTGTTTTTTTTTCCCCTTTTCACCAATGATGCACTTGTAAAAATGCTGGTTCTGAATTATATACATCAAATAGGGAAAAAAAAAACCCTCAATCATCTGATACAGTTAGATTTATTTCACAGGTGTGCCTACACAACACTAACCTCTGACCAACAGTTTTACCAACATCATGATACTCAAAATTATAGTTGAAGCTGAATGTTCCCTTCAGTTCATGTGCTTATCACAGTGCTGTTGCTTTAACAAAGAGTAGAAAATATAGACAGAATGACATGCAACAAAGGCATTTGTTATTGTTACATAGTTCATACCTCCACTGAGGTATTCACACAGTGAAGTTCAGGTTTTAGATTTGGTACAGGTTTAGATTCAGATTTGGTATCAGGAGAAGAAGTTGGACCATACCCACTACAGAGTAGGAGATGGAGCATTTAATTTTTTTTTGAGGTTTTTCCATGTATACAGTACTCATAACAGACCAAGTAACATTTTCAGGGTCCAGAACATGCTTTGTCATTTGTCCTAGTTTTGTTAAAATTTTACCCATGATGAAACTATTACTGCATTGCACAAGATTCCCAAAGCAAATAAGACAACAAAGCTACAGCACAGGCATTAAAATTGAAAGTTCACTAAACAGTAAAAGCATAAAAAACACTTGAGTTCTCTAACCCAGTGAGCAAATTCATTTTTTAAGTATTTATATAAATATATTCTTCTAAATGTCATCGTGTTGTAGCTCGAATGAAATCAAGGGTTTGGAAATAGTGATGTGAATCTTGTAAACAGCTTTAGTTTATCTTTTTGTGCTAAATAAAAGTGTCTATAACTTATGTACAACATCATAAAGACTTGTGTACTTCAAATGAACCACATCTATTTCTGCAGGATAATTAGTGGCAAATGAGTTGTCACAACTCGTTTATAGTTCTTAAGCCACCATTTCATCAACCATTACACGTCGTTTCTTTCTCATGTGTCACTGCTCTAACTTCATAACATGACTGAAGCAGAAATTAGATTGAGCCGGCTTTTTGCTCATTAGCATTGTGGCTGTGTGATGGGTGATTAATCGGGGGCGTCACCGGTCCTGCATACTGCAGCAAAAAACTTTAAAAATAATTCTGTGAAAGTTGTCTGACTGTTAATATTAATTGCCATAACCCACAGTTTCCCTTCAACCCACAGTTTCCCTTCAATCAAATTAGCCCTGACTAATCAAGCTGTTAAAAAATATTTTTTCCCCCCACAGAAGGATCTTTTTAATGCATTTATATTAATTCATTATTTCTATCTCATTCAATTATTGTGTCACTGGCCCCAGTGGCACTGTTGTGGCAAATTAAAGGCAGTTTGCAAAAAGACACATACACACTTTAGCAACGTTGACAACAGTGACAGATCTTCATTAAAATAATAACGCGCTGTTTATGCACCAACTCATTGACATGCACACATGCTCCGTTTATCAGAGAGTGTCTTTGGTAATAATGTGATTATTTGCAAGTGTAATGCAGTACTGAATGCGATGTGGTGAAGGGGGAGTAGGAGATGGGGGAGGGCATGTACGCATGCTGTTAGAAAAAGGATAAAAACAGAAGAACGAGAGTAAAGTGCTGATTGGATAATTGAGCATTTTTTTGTTTTTGGAGCAAAGCCATAACAATAACTGTTCAAACACTGTGCAGGGTCCAACCCTCCTGAGGGACGGGACAATGATTGTTTACGGGCGATTAGGCAAATTGCTAACTAAAAATATGTGTGTTTAGGAACAAACAAGTGAAAGGCTAATGGAGTTGTCAGGGCACACTTTCCAATGGCAAGTTCCCATTAACGACCCTAAGACTATTAAACGGCCCTCAAGACAAATGTTTTAAAGATAACGGGTCAGCCCAAAACTCTGACTACCACATCTTTCTTGCCACCATTTAGTTAATGATGAGGTTAGCATTATTTTAAAGTTCAGATGAGGCTCTTTTTTTGGCCTAAAGGCTGTTCTAATGGGGGAAGCAGCTTATCTTTCATTGGCAACAAGACTTGTAAGTGAGTCTCATGGCAATTTTCATTGGCCAGGCATCATTATTAAAAAGGTCTTCACCTCTACAGAGAAGGTCAACACATTCAGCACTGCTGAAATATCTGAACTTCTTAAGTAAATTCGTTGAAACTATGTTTTTTCTTAGCAAGTTTTAATGCTTAAAACATAACTACAGTCTTACCTAAAGCAGTAACAGTCAAATGCATCTCAATCGTGATTGTCAGTTTAAAAAATCTTGCATCTTAGATTTGTCAAATAATTTGATTTTATTTGTCAATATTATAATTAAGGTGTAAAAAAAGGCATTTTGGTAACAATGTTAAACCATTTAAGGAGGTGTGTGGGCACATATTTTAGTCATGATGTTAGGCTAAAATATTATGCAATGAATTTGATGCTACTTGTAAAGATGCAAAATCCTAAAGTGATGAAATGGAATGTGAGACAAAGTTTGTAACAAAGTTTTAGACAAAAACCTCAAGAGCAGTGAGCATATTAATCATGTAGGGTCGTCCAGTTTGCATAGGTGAATTCCTCATTGGGAAATGTAATGTCAGGGCTGGTAGCACTCCTGGGAACTGGGTAGGAATTTGTTATGGCCACTAATGCAACTGATTGGACAGTTCATTTGCATATATTTACAATGGCTATATCTAAATCTTCTGCTCTTACTGAAATGAAAAAGATTTAGAGCAGATAAGCAATGTATTTTTTGAAGAAGGCACCCTCTAGCCTCAGTGTTTTTTCCTCTTCAGCCTGCAAGTCATGTTTGATGATACTTTAAACAAATGTCGGCGGAAAATAAAATACACCTCAAGCCAAGAGATGATGTCTAGAAATAGACCCTGTGATCATGGAAATCAAACAAAGGACATGCTGAAGGCTCACGAATATGCAGAGGCAATAATTCAGATTTTATCAGTATTTTAAAAAAAAGTAATATATATGTCCACTATGGTATCTACTTATCATAGGACGTAATTTTCTCATCCTCAAACGCAGAGAGCAGCAGAGACAGTAAGAGCTAAAAGAATGCAGAGTATTACATTATTGAGGCTGCATGAAACTATCTAAGATAGGTAACCTTGAGTGAAAAAAGAGATAGTTTTGTTGAACATAAAAAATGGACAAGAGAAATTGAGGGATAAAGTAGCTGAATAAGAAGTTCTGCAGGCAGTTCCTTCAACATTTTGTGAATATGGTCATTCACTGTCTTGAAAAATTCACGTTTCAGATCGGATCACAGACTTGAGTCACATATCGGATCATCATTTTCGGATCAGCAAAAAAAAAAAAAAAAAAGGGAGGGTGGGGGGGGAATAAAACTTTGCCTTCCATATATTCTGTAAAACACTTACAGCAAGGAACTTTTGGTCATAAATGAAAACATTCAAGATGTACAATGTTTAAATGAAATCTTAAAATATATAAAATATTCAAAGCTCAATTGTTAAATTAAATTGCAAAATGAGGCCGTCCTCCTTTAAACATAGTAGTGAATGAAACTTCATCAAAACTTGATGATAACTTACAAATATGAACACACGTCTTGTCCTGCAGCTCAGCTTGCTGAATGAACCACCAAACAAACATTCACCTGGGAAAAGTGCACCGCTAACGTCAGTTAGCAGCTAGATAACTAATTAATGTACTGCAGCTGAACAGCTAAACAGCGTGTAAACATACCTGCAGATGTCACTGCGGACCCGTTAGATGCGACCCGAAGTTTGTTTACTTGGTCTCCAATGAGACATTAAATGTTATAGTTAATCCGTGGTTCACATGTGTACCGAACCGTGTGGGGCGATCCGTACGGATCATGGATCAACTACGTTCCGTTACACCACTAGAAGCACTCTCATGTCCATATGGTAAATATGAAACTACAGCCAGCACCTGGTTAGTTTAGTTAAGCACACAGACTGGAAAGAGGGAGAATCAGTTACACACTGATATATATACACTGATTATAACATGTTTTTAATTTTTTTTTTCTTTAAATTACTATCAGCCCATACCTAGCTACTGTATTTTTTTTAAACTCTCAAAAATCCAAATCCACTATTCATCTGGCTATTATTTTTACACGTGGTTTTTAGTCCTAACTTTAGTAAGAACCAAGCTAGCTGTGTCCCTGTTTCCAATCATCCCTTTACCAAGAATGCAAATTACTCACCAGGAAAACACATATGAAAACCATCCATCCAGATGCTGCTACTGTTGAATGATACTGACATAGTATGTGACATAGTTCAAACTCAGAAAACTCCAACTTTGAGTGCAAGAAAGCACCCAATAACATAATAGTCTAAGACACACATTGCATGGGGAGTTAAGCACTGATGCACACTTGCCTCATATTATTTTAAATGTCTCAGTGTCGGGAAAAAAATAACCGAGAAAAGGTGCAGCCATATTCAAAAGCAATACTTTTGCTATCATGGTCTTACATTGTCTGTCTCTGAAGGTGTGTGTGTGTGTGTGTGTGTGTAAGGGCTATTCTAAGGGCCGGCCTCTGTATTATCTAGAGCATGAGCCTGGGGTAAGATGGGGTAATGTTATAAAAATGCCATGCAACATTAATGAACGTGGGCGGCAGGGTTTGTTATATTTGTGGTGGCTGCAGATGGTAAGTCAGAGCAGCATGAGTATGGGAGACTTAACACTGAGATTTTTTTGTGCCATTAAAGAAAGTAAATCCTTTCACTACTCCTGAACAAGACGGCTCTGTATAAGCATGACACAGACAGACATATACCGCCTTTGTACTCAGGAATAATACGAAAAATAGAAGAAAAAAAAACAGACAAAACATGCACACACAGAAACACAGCAGACTAATCCATGAGCAGTGCAGTCTTGACAGTAATGACAAGGCACTCAGTTTGGGTGAACACGCTCTTATAGGCACACTCAATATTATGGCATTTTGACAAACAGCCTGCCAAAACTGGTCTGTCCACAGAGGGGGACATGAGCCAGCAGAAAGTGCTCAAAGGCAGTGTCCTCCTCCGGGGGTTAAATCTGCTCAATGTCCTGGAAGGCTACACAACTTCAAGGACAAGCCTCCGTCAGAGTACAATGGGTACATTGACTGCTCCTGTCACGCTGAACTTTCAACATTGTTGTGGATGAATCCATGACCCAAAATTAGAGTTTTGCGTCGGAGGGAGGGTGTGATAAGCTGATGAGGTAGTTATCAGCAAATAGAGTCAAATTAGGGCTTTTCACTGGAGCTGTAATTTTACATGGACCGCTTAATCGCCAATCTGGGAAGGCTGCAGTGTTTTGTAGCGTCTCGTCCAAGTCTCTGATGATTTGAATGCACTGTGCACGTGTTTGTGTGTGTGTGGCAGTGTCTATACCTATTGATCCAACAATTTATGTTTTTCTATAATCAGGAAAATGTGAGGATATGCCAGTTGCCATGACAAAACATATAATAGTGAAAAAAATATTTTAGATCCAATTGTCAACTGAGCTGTAAGGCTTAAAAAACTGTAATTATTTCATTTGTATATATTTTAGTCGATGTATTTTCAGCTCTTTTGACAGTATGTTTATTCTTAGATAGGGATAATCAGGGGAGGCAACACTCAAACATGAAGCAGGATAATTTTCATGTAAAACTAAGTGCATCATTCCTTTAAAAAAACAAAATAATATGACAGCAGTAGTGATTTTCAGGCTTTTGGCACTCAGTAAAACATTTGAATATTCTTTCTAGCGCTGTAAAACTCAAATACCGTATGATGAAAATTCCTCTCATCAATCTGATCAAACTGGGGGTTAATTTGAATAGCAAAACAAGTTCTGATTAAACAGGAAAAAGTTGCTTTTTGACAGTAGAAAAGAAAATTTGGTAAACACATTTTTATCCCCATCTCATCCTCCCCCCTTCCTCAGCCCTCACCGATGCAGATCATTCCTGCTGAGTGCAGATATTTGGGCTTGTTTGTTATGGTTGAAGTGTATCACTCACTGAGCTGCATCACATGAATTAATGATGAATGAAAGGAGAGATCGGAAGAGGGAGAGAGAGTCGTGGGGGGCAGAGAGCCGCAGAGAAACGACAGAGAGATGGACAGGAGACAGAAACGTGAGTCAGACATTAGTGAGAGACATTAGAAGAGGCTCATCTTTAGAGACAAAATGAGAAAAAGGATTGGAGAGAGAATGAGACATGGTTTTATCTTCTCCGGTTGTTTTGTGGCGGAATAATCATGGAACTCATTTGATTACAAGTGTCTCATTGAAAAACATGGGTTTTCATAAGTGTGCAGCCAAATGCTTCAATCACAACCGCATGGCATTTTGTTACTGGGGGTTTGTAATGAGGACTAACTTCATGTCTGGATGATTCATCTCATCAGACGTAGTGCCGGGCATTCTTACACTTATGGATGATTCTTTCATTTGGAGTCAGTTCCACAAAATGAATCAAACTTTTGTTGTTTTTGCATTCTGTTCATTCCTTATAACTTCTTGATGACATATGTGTTGTATACTGCCACACAGAAGTCAGATCATACTAATTTCATCATTATGATAAATTAACCATGAGGGTCAATGGTCACGGAAATATCTGACAACTTGCACATGTGCTTGATTTAGGGGTCTCTTGTTTTTATTTCTAGTGCACATGGGTCATATGTGGGGCTGGAACGACGCGTCGATGTACTGTAATTGATTATGTCGATTATGTAAATACAGCAAATTGCATGGAATGTGTCAATGCACTGTACTGTTTACATTCATGCACCAATTATGGCGGCTCCTGCTCCCGGGCATGCTGAAAATGAGACATTATCCCAAAAAACCCAAACCTGATTGTCAAAAGTGTGGGAATTCTTAAACAGAGACCCAATAAAATGGTTCTCTGCATGCTTTGTAACACTGAGATGGCCTACCACAGCAGTTCAACTGCTATGCACACGGATCTCAAAAGATAACATCCTGGGGCTTCCCAACCTCAAAACAACGTGACAGCAGCTTAAGTATTTGGACTATTACAGTGAGTTTTGTCTGATTACTGGTTGGTAGCCAATGCCCGGGAGTCGTTGTTGCGTCCTTATCTGTTGTGTTTCAGAAAAGAACTCAACGATGACTCCCTAGAGCTGATGATAATGGCTAGTATGGCAATGCTGCTTTCCAGCACATTTGCAAGTTGTAGGCATAAGCAGTTTGTTTATGTGCATATAGACCTATAAAACCAAACAACGTAGATTTCCATTTGCATTACACTGTAAGTCGGTGTAAGCAACCTTTGTAGATAAAGATAAAGAATTAGATAAAGATACAAATGCATTTCTGATTATAATCGGCAGTAGCCATTGAAGTAAATCATACTGAACACTATATACGGTAATTAATGGCAGAATATGGTAAACAATTTTCTAATTAGGGTAATGGAAAGATCACATTTTGAGTTAAAATGATCACATAGATATTAAGGGTAAAAAACTCCAGGGTGAGTGTGTATTTTCGGAGCAGTAGCAGCCCCCAGGACCTACAGGACGGACACAAAGCTTTGGCAACATGCTCACAGCTGTTGTGTTCACTGTAGCTGTCGACATGAACACAAACAAGACACTGGAGGTTTTCTGTGAATAATACAGATCTGGAGTGTTTTGGGGTCAGTTTAATAGTGAATAATGAGGGAACAAGTGAAAGATAATTTATCAGTTGTACTCACCCTAAATTCAGTCCGTTATAGTTAGGCTACAGAGCTCTTATTAGTTTACAGTCAGCAAGTGGAGCGCTTAGAAAGCTATAAATACATTTAATTATCAGAACCTGTTTGCTTATGTGTGATCACCAGATATTCCTTTAAAACAGAGTGAGTACGTTTTAGAAAAAGAGTATAACCAACCCCTGCAATATAAACGATTAAAAAAAAAAACATGAACAAAATTAAATTGGTAAATTTGACTTTTGGTTTTCCACATTTGAAATATTTAGAGCTCTTAAATGTAGAACAGGGATCACAGTTCTCCTACTACTTTAATTGGCCGGTTTGCATTTGTATAGCTTTCAGCATTATCATTTCCATGTGAAAGCTGACTTTCCTAGCTGTGGTAGTGGAGATCGTCAGAGGAGAGGGTCTAAAGAGAAGAACATGAGATAGGTCTGAGACTTTCATGAGACAAATCTGAGAAGTATGATCCCTAAGAGATCTTATCATTGTGTCCTCCTTGTCTGATTTATTTCTCTTAAATGTCCAGCTGAAGCTATGTATGAGAAGGTAGCATGAGCATGAGCATGAGCCAATTAATTAGTTGTAGTAATTAGAATCAGAAATACTTTATTGATCCATAGGAAACAGGGTTATGTTACAGTTGCTTACATTCTAGAAGAAAAATATATATAAGCATAGAGAATTTATAAGAAAAATAGACCCCAGTGAATGTGCAATGATATCCATCTTCCACAAGCAGCCAAAACCTGGCCATTAAGCCATTAGCTGAGTAGCTTTGTCTGTCAGCCCAGATTCAGTCGTCTCTGTATTGAGAGCTGAAATGTTTCAGCATTAATTTGAGCTGTTTATCGTCTCCAATCTTTCCATCGCTGTTCTGACGCTCAGTTTTTTTCTGACTGCTGAGCTCCTATGAAACTCACAAGTCAGAGAGCATGTTGTTACTATGACAACCCACAACTGTGATTAATTTTATCATTCTTTTAATTTATACAGGAGTCAACATTTTATTATTGACATGCTGTTAATATTATTTTTATTTTATCCTTAGTTGTGTCACATCTTGTCAAGTGGGTTTAGATATGAGTGCTGCAACCTAATCTTGGATTACATTTCACAGAGATATCACAGCTGACGATGGTTTACAGGTCCGTGTAAGGAGTTAATGATATGGATACTATAAAGAGCTGCACAGCCGTCGTAATGGTCACGTGAAATGACAGCTGTTCTGGCTGCTGGAGAACCTCGCCGGTGCTACAAAATCTGTGAACCGGCATTTTTTATTTTCCGTTTGTTTCATTGGCAGCTGTACAGACTGGTGCAGCAGACATCACGTTGATATGAAAACAGCTGGTTCAGGGCGTGTCTTCATCCATTTATGGATCATCATGGGAGTGGAAATGATGCTTGTGCACGTGAGCCCAGTTTCACAATGACTGAGATTTATAAAACAGAACAATATGCACAGCTTTATAGAAATAGAATAGAATATAGAAAAGAATGCGGGTGCATATATACATTGCTTTGTGCATACACACAGTTTTAGTCATGAATCTACACAGAGTTTTAGGCATCTGGCCCCTGATGTTAATGAACTTGCCGCTGCTGTTCCACATGTGTAAATGCACACATCACTCTCAATTTAAAGATGCACTTAACGTTATAAACACCAGAGACAGCTACAGGAACCACTCCACTCACTGTAAAAATAACTTTGCTGACATTATCTTATAATACACCCACCGTCTGTATGCGTCTTGTTATATGCAGCACCATATTTCTCCCCCTCCCTCCGATGCTCCACATTAAGTTCTGCTCTATTACATTGAAATACCAGTTTTGAGGAGTAGAAATATGCAGGGCTGTGCTCAAAACATTCAAGCTGAAGCAGTGGCAGCCCACAGGACCCACAGGACAGACCCAAAGCTTTGGCACCACGCTCACAGCTGTTTTTCACTGTTGCTGAAAATGAACACAAATGAGACGCAGCAGGTTTTCTGTGAATGATACACATCAATTGTGTTTTGGAGTCAGTTTAACTCTGAATATTGAGGAAAACAAATCAGCTTTCTTCCAGGCTGCTGCAGCACAGGAGATGCCTTGAAGATGGGAGCTGGAGAGCACAGATGATGCACAAAATGTATGCATTACTGCAGCTGCCTTTGACCCAAGATTTCACAAACTAAATTCCCTGCCAGCAGAGTAGAACCCAAAAGTGCAAGTCCAAGTTCAAGCTCTTGCACTGCAAGCAAAACGAAGGGAGAGAGAGGAAACACTCAGCAAGTGCCAAACTACCAGTTTCAGAGGCGAGGCTGGTGTCTCTGCTGGACACTTTGCTTGGCTCACATTCAGATGAACACGGCAACAGTGAGGAAGACAATGCACATGTTCAAGATGATGATACTAAAGGCCAATTCTTGCTTTCTGCGCTCCGTGGACAGCTGTGGACTTGCACGCAGACTGCAGACACGCTCGCGGTTCCATTCATACTTTTTTCGGAGGTCCACGGACACAGACACATTCCACATGTGCCCACTAGTAAACATGATTGCAGTGTGATAACTTTCCAGAGGTGTAAAATCAAGTCTGTGACTATTACAAACCGCTGTGCTGTGTTTTTCTGATGTGCCTTTAAGCGTACTTTAAAACATGCCCACATCAACACAGCCCCTTGTATTGTTTTACACAGGACTGTTTTCAGTCTGAATGCAGCTGAGAAGTTCCTGTATGTTGCTGAACGACAAGAAGAGGTTGAAAAAAGAAAAGTGACAGCTTAATGAGAAGAGGAATACAGTACATACATACAGTAGATGAGACAGGCATTCCTGTGTGCTTTTCTAGCACATGCGCAGTTGGCATGTACAGTCTACATGGTCACAAATTTTGGGCTGCGTTGAGACATCCGCAGAGGGATCTGCATGGACGGGTGGATGGCAAAATTTAGGTCATGTGGATGTCACGTGAACGTCACACGGACGTGGAAAGTGTGAATTGGCTTTTACAGTGAAATGGTTAGGAATGAGGTACTGATATACTTTGGAGAACAGCCTATCCCAAAGGATGAGAACCTGCTCAAATGGTGGAAGGAAAATGAAGCAAGGTTTCTCACTTTCTCACTAACCCCATCTGAGCGCCCCTTCTCAGCTGCAGGGAACATCGTGACTAAAATGACACATAGACATGCTTACGTACATTCCGCCACTGTTATGCTAATTGAACTCTTGCTGTCCCTTTAGTGTTGAGAAAAGTTCTGTATTGAGATCAGTGCTGATTCAGATTTTTTTAGAACCTCTTTTGAACATTTAGCCTACTTGAACTGATCAACATTTCAATTACTGCACTTATTATGTTAGGCTGAATTTATGTTGGACAGGTGGACATTTTTATTTCTGATAAATGCCTTTTAATTCTTGGCACTTTATTTTTTTATGTTGGAAAATTTTTATTTATAAAATAAGTATTTTTATGAGAAAATGCTTGAAAAAAGATTGAAAGATTAATGGTAGAAGTTCAGAAAATCAGAAAATAATCAATAGATTAATTGAAAAAATAATTAGTAGTAATAATAGATTAAATCAATAAAAAAATAATTGTTTATTGCAGCCTTAGTCATATGCAGTGGTTAGGTTTACACATTTTCTGATGTTATTATTATTATTTCTACCTTTTATGATGATCCAAGCATGATTCATTTTGGAATTGTGTTTTTAGGACTTATGTGTGTTAGGCAAAAACTTGGAAATGGAAAAGAACAAAAGTACATTTTAGGTCAATATACATGTAATATAAACATGGTCTCATAACAATTAAGTTTTTGCAATTTGTTGTATAATCACATTTTTAGAAAACACATTTTGGAAGAAGCAATGAAGCAGTACATTACATTTTTTAACATAATGAGGACCATTTTTAATTAAGTATCTGCAAAGTTGGAAAAAGGTCCATACTGAACAGAACTTTCACTGACAATGTATTTCCCTTGTTTTCTCTATATGATAAGCTTGTGGCAATTACAGCAGGATTAATGTGTTTATTGGCATTTCTAAGCAACTCAAAGCACTTGGTTAAGCTTTGGGAAAGTTAACTTTGTGAAAAATTGAAATGTCAGCCTCAACTTGAAGAAAGAACAAGACAGGACATTTTTTAATGTTTTCAGTATGTAACTAAAACCATATGTTTGCCTGACCTAGAGTCAAGTATTTTAGCATATGGATCCTGTAGCCTACATGAAGGCCTCTTTTCAAAAAGTGCTATCTTAATCTAACTGGGTATGGAAAGACCCAAGCATAAACCACAATATGTGTACGTAGTCAAAAGTACACTAAAAAGTTTGTTACAACACCACAAACAATGTTGTTTAATTAACCCATAAAATATCAACCCTGTTCCAATTCAGAACTCAATCTGCATATCTTGTACTCACTTCAGTGAAACGTGACTATTCTCACCCATCCCAATTACCATGGCAGCTTCTGAGAGATGTGAAGATTGCCTTTTGCAAAGAAGTAAAAACCATCAGCGAAATCAGAAAATGCCTGATCTGTCTTCCTCTTCAAGTACTATTGTACCATTGTACTATCAAGAATTTTAAGTAATACTTGTGAAATTAATTTATCATCCACCTTTTAGTCAAACATGATTCAGCTAAATAATTTGACTTTAAGTACTCAACAAAGACAAAACACATTAATGTAAATGAGCCAGATTTGGCCAACTGCTGTCACTAAGCAGGATGATGTTGGAAATTTAAGAAAATTATCCACTCTGAAAGAATAAGAGAAAAAAAGGTTAATTAGATCTAGTTGGAGCTGACTCCAATAGTGTCAATGTCATGCACCACTATCAGATTTAAATCCATTCTTAAAACCTTTATGGCACTATGAAGCAATGTCTGTTAACTAAAAGCTTAATAAAGTTTATTATTATGATCATAGCAATATCCTTAAACCAGGGCTCAAGACTAACAGCATCCCATCAACCAGTGGATGGTAGAAAATGTGTTTGGGACAAACAGAGATCTTCCCCTGGACGCTTCTGGGACAAAAGGGATTTATAATTTAGGCCTATTTATTTATTTTAAACTAAAATTAAAATAAACTAAATTTATTTTGAACCGAGTGCTGACTACAACAGAGTGTGTCTTCTCATGCTGTTACCATAGTTACTATCACTGGCTGGCTACTCAGTGCGAGACCTGAAATATTCCTGTGGTACCGGTCCGTCTATCCCCTCAGACGGCCTGCTGGCAGAACCTCGCAAATATGTTGCACTGGTTAAACAAAACACAGCGCTACCCTGAATGTGTGTGAGTATATTAGCTAAAGCATAGGCTACATTTAGACCATTTCAATATGTTATTATGGTCTTTTTTGTTATAATCTAAGCCTTAAACACTTACAACAACAAACATAGCTTGTATGAGGACAGTAGTGATGCACAGATCGCAGTTATATCCACAGGCATGGGTCGGGCAGGTTGGGTCATAAAAATTAACATTCTGATTAATAGAGGATGGGTCGCAGGTGGTAAAATAATACATCATTAATGAGGAAAATATTAATTACATTCTCTAAAATGTGAACATAGCAGAGAGCAGAGCAGAGCTGTGGTCTACAGCAGACAGCTTCATTTTTCATTACTGACTCACAACTAAGCAACTAACAACAGGGAATACTAAGAAATATACAGACACTAATAACAATTATTTCTACAGTTATAAAAGAGATTGCTGGAGAAATTGGTGCACTCAGCATGCTATAACTGTATTGCAAAGGCACAGTTCACCATGGAAACGTATACAATTACTGAAAGCAGCATCTCTAATCTTTAAAGCCTAAATCGTTACAGAAAACACTCATACATCAGCAACAGGGGCGGATTAAGCGATTTGGGGGCCCCAGGAAAACTCTGTCTTCCTTTTACAAAGTAAAGAAACATTTTGATTTTTGGACAATTTACATTCACTTTGGGACGGTCAAAACTGTTTTTCAGGACAGTTCTAGGACGGTGATAATAAAAAAAAAAAAAAAAGCTAGTCTGGAGCCCCGCTTTAAACTTGAAAACGTTGAGTGACATGACATTTCCAGAATGTCATTCAGTGCAAAGGTTTTAAACACAACTAATGAGAAAGCACTTGTGATAAAGGTCACTTGTTTTGGAAATACTGCAGAGGTTTGGGTTTGAGGATCACACATGCCACTAATCCTTGCCCATGGATTTATAGCCAGTCCTCCCATGTCTCAGTCCCATTTGTAGAAAATAGCCTTTTCAAAAATGTCTGTCATCTTTTATACTTGTTTATTTTATCATTGTGTTGTTGATATTAACATAGCAATACGAAATGCAGGGAAAAAATTAGAGAGAGTGAAAGTCCATGTGAAGCAATAATAAATATGTGTTCTGAGTTTGTCACACAACAGAAAAATGTGTAATTAACCACCCTGCCAAATTTGAATGATTAAAGAAGTTGCCAAGTATAAAAAATTAGGTTTCAAAAAATAAGCATTATTCTCTGCTCTGAAACACTGGGAGCGCTGAAAGCACAGCCCAACTGAACAACCTCTGAGTTAACAACACTCATACCAAACTTGCGTACAAATACACAATTTAAAATAGGCCTTATTTGTAGGTTTAAGGCAAGTAACATGGATGATTTAAAAATAAAGTAACGTTCGGCACCTATTTTGTAGGTAAATGTGGACTTGTTTGAATAAAAATTTAACTTAAATGACTAGTTACTAAACGATCCATCACCAGTAATCGTTATGTTAAATTGACGTTTTTTTTCCAATGGAGTTTGGTGCATTTAACATTGCTAACTTCTGTGGTTACACTAGTAATCCCCCTATGTCATAGATCCAACATTTCAGGCCCGCCCAGAAGATCTTGAACACAGAAATGGTGAAAAAAAAGTCAAACACTCTAACGCCACAATTCAGTACTACATAGTTCACAGTCTTTTCACGTTTTCAGTAAATATTTTCTAACCTGTATAATATGTTTAAAAAGAAATCTCTGATTTTCCTTTACAGACTTTAAGAAATGTTCTTTCATTCACACATAACCTTCACTTATGCATATCACTGTAGCCTAAGTGAAGGACTATACTGTTGTTGTACTAAATATATTAATATATATACACATTTGTGACTGTTGAATTTATCTATTCATATGTAATCAATCTTAACCTAGGAAATAATAGTTTCACTAAGTAATCTTAATTCAAGGTCTAAATAGCCTTTTCTGGAGCTTTCACACGCATCTCACAGTCTTCATCAACTGAAGTTCATTAATTAACTGACATTGGCTCAGGTGTGATGGAAATGGCTCAGTTGTGTCACATGTTGACAACTGAGCTTCTTCTTCTTCAAAAATTGCTGATGAAGACCGCAAAATGTGGCAGAATATGTACCAGATCCACATCCTAGTGGAAGAGCAGGGAGATGGATCTTGAGTACTTATATATTCTTATATTTTCTTAAAGGACAGGTTCACAATTTTTCAAGTTTATCTTAAACAATAATCAGGTGCCCATATGAACACTGAAACAGGTTTTATTGGCTGTAATCATTAATTCTGTTCATACTGACCATTAGAAGATCCCCTCCAAATGTGTTTGCAATATAAGTGATGGGAGATAAAATCCACAGTATTCATTTTGAGAAAAAATGTATTTAAGAGTTTATCTAAAGATAAGATAAGATAGACAAGAGTTAGTCAAATAAAGTCTTCTTCCAGAGTTACAGTCTTTAGTAAAAAAATTCCCTCTTTGTGCCTCGACAGACAGTGTTTTCCTGTTCAGCTGCAGTGGAAGGACAGCAACAAAAATAGAGAATTTAGCACTAAAAAGACAGTAACATTGAAAGATATTGACTTGATTTTACTTTCACTTACACTGAAAGTGAATTATGAAGGTTAATTTGGACATCTGACTGTCATTTTAGGGTAGACTTAAAAAACTGTGAACTTATGCTTTGCAACGAGCTCTCTCAACCACAGTAGAAAAATGTCCGTCACAGTTTCCTAAAGCCCAAGCTGACTTCCTCAACTGTCTTGTTTTGTCCAACCAACAGTCCAAAGCCCAAAAAGATTCAATTTATTATACAGTGCATACATACAACAAAGAAACACAGCAAATCCTCATAATTAAGAAGCTGAAACTTGGTAATGTAGAGCATTATTGCTGGCAACATGACAAAAGCGATTAATCGATCATTAAAACAGTTGCTGATTAATTTTGCTGATCATTTTTTAATTGTTTAATCGACGAAACATTTCAGCTTTAATTAAGATTACTTTCATACAAAAATGATGATGACACCTTTTCTGTCAAGCTAAACAGGAAGGAAATTTTTTTCACTTCATAAAAATATGTCTAGTACAGTATTGTTCACAGAATGAAATGCTGTCCCTGTCATGGAAGAGATCCAACAATGAAACATAAGAATTAAAGATATTACAATATTTATTCTTATTGTCAGAAGAGGTGAGCTTCAAGGACAGAAAACGTTCTCCCTCTTGTCAGTAGCATCCTTAGAATCTCTATTTAAATAGTTGTTGCATTGATGTGAGTGTATGTAAGTTTGAGTGTGAACATTGCCATAAGGCCACTAATCATTGCAGCAGGGATCTATTACCTCAAAGCCTGCTGGGAAAAAACATTCTGCTCAAGACGCACTGCTCATCTGCCAGCATATTTTACTCTCTCCCTCTAGAGATGTCTCATAAGATGAAAATGAAATATGAGAGTAATCAATATCAAAGTGGTTTTTTTCAGTCTCATGAAGAGTAATTACCATAGGCACATCTAGAAGAGAGTGTGATTTTTATTACCAGGGAAACATGCTGTAGTCGTTAATGTCTCTATTCACTGTCAAACTCACCTATAAAACAGGTTTTTATATCTCAATAGCGAAGCAAATTAAAGGGTGCCTGCATGTGTGTTTGATTCCAGCTTGCTGTTGTGAACATGTGTGTTTGTTCTCCTAAAGGATGCTGCTTAGACTCATGACAAAGTATTAAATTGTACATACAGGACGTACAAGCAGGATTTCTGCGCTCTCATGTCTTGCAACAAGATTTGCTGTTTTTTTCCTGAGCTCTCCCTCCATCAGGGGAGGCAAAATTCTCTATTTACAACCACAGGCCTTCCCTAAATGTGAAAAAATAAACACTTAAATGAATAGTTTTAGTACTGAAAAAATGAATTGACAGGAAGTAAATCGACAACAATTTTAATCAAGAGCTGAGACAATTGACAGAATATTCATCTATTTTTATAATCAATCGATCATTTAAGTTATTTTCAGATTACAGATTTTTCAACCTGAATACCTTTGAATATTGGTCAGACAAAACAAACAATTTGAGATTTGTCACCTTGGGCTTTAGTAAATTGTGATGGGCAATACTTGCTATATCTGACATTTTATGGACCAAATCATTCAATAATTAATCAAGAAAATACTACGGACTATTTCTTCGCCAGGCACAGTAACTTCCTGGAGTCTTGTTATCACTGTGAGGTTGCCAGGCAACCATTGCATGGCCAAGAAATAGTATATATATTGAATACCTTTGGGTTTTGGACCGTTGGTCGCACGAAACAAGCAATTTTAAGACATCGGCTTGGGTACAGGAACTTGTTATGGGAATTCTTTACTATCTTATCTGCAGCCCTAGTTCACATCATGCAAGCTCACAGAGCCTTTGCCAAAACAAAGAAATGCTTACGTGAAAAAATCCCACGCTACCACTTGGCCCGAGATGCTATTCAGTTCTCTTGCAGGATCCTAACCATTTGCTTTTGGCCCATTTCAATTAAAGTCTTTTGATAATTTCAAGGCTCTTGCACAATAATTACAAAATACCACTCAATACAACACAACACACAACACAGAATGTAAGTTTCTGAACTTGTGAAATGTCAGGTCTTTCTTCAGCGGTGCCTCAATGTGACTCTCGGTCAGTAAATTTCTTTTGAATCTCTAACAGTTCATACTTTCTTTCATTTGGTTGTCTAGTCATCTGATTTCTAAAGAAGCAATCCTTTTAAAAGCCTGTATCAGAAATATATACCGCCAGTACAGCAGGGATGATTAACCACTGTCTGTCTGTCAGTGTGTGTAGTAATGTGTGTGTCCGTGTTCCCCTCGCGTCCCTGATCCTGAGCATTAAATCCTTCCTCTGCTCCATGAGACAACGCCAAGTCCTCCCCTCTGCCACCTCTATGCATCCTCTTTCCTTCACTCTTTCTCCACCGAGTAAGAATGGAACAACAGGAGCGACGTCAGATCCACTGAGAAATGCTTACCCATTGCAAAGTAATGAAGAGAAAGACAATGAGTGGGAGCAGGCAACAGAAAGAACCAGAGCGATGGTGAAAACACACAAGGCCTCAGGCAGCGTTAGGAGCTCTTAACATAATCAAAACTGACAGCACAACACCGGCATTATGGATATTTGATCATGGCCAGAGATGCAATATGCACATGCTCACAGGAACACACACACACACATACACACACACACGTGAACACAAGCAAATTCAAGTATACACAAATACATGCAGGCGCATACACACTTAACTTTTCCGCACTACACTTCAAAAAATGTTGATTTACCATAAATTCTATTTCTGGCACTCTATCTAGAACACCACCCACCCAAAAAAAAAAAAAAAAAAAAAAAAAAGTGAGAATGGGAAAAATAAAAAAAAAACTCCAGGCGCATTTTGAAACATTTTGATACACATTTTTACATAGTGTCAGCAGTATTCTATCTCCCTCTAATCAAAATATGTCAAACTTAACTTTCCTCCATGCTCTGCTGCAGCGCGAGAAGCCTACAGTCGTACTCTTCCTCCTGGAAATCAGCAACAAAAAAAATTGTGACATTTTCTCCTGCATGCCATCAAGCCTTTGTTGGCCTAAAAATAACATGGAGTATTCACCGGCGGCGCAGCACATTTTCCTTCCCCTCTCTACCACCAGGAAAAAGAACCTGAAAACAAAATTCAATATGGTTGCCCGTGCCAGTGTCAAAATCAGACCGAGGAGGTAATGCCGGCTATACATCATCATTACGGAATCCCCGGGAAAAAAAAAAGTTCAAATAATGAAACTTCTTTTTTGCACTTTGCACTGGAAAACCTTATTATAAATCACACCTAGCTCATCACAGGATCACTCATTTCTCTCCCTACTCTAATTCTCTCCTTCTCTCTGGAGAGTGTAGAAAGAGTAATATATATGAAATCCAATAGATGCCAAAGGTGTTGTTTTGACAGTGTGAGGGAGCGGGAGAGAACAGGAGGGGGGGAGGACGGCGGGGGACTCCTGACATGGGATGATAAATGTATGGCAGAGGTGGAAATGGCTTCCACCTGATTTGATATGGAACGCTCTGCCTGTCCCTCTTAATCTCACATACTCGGTAACATATTCATTGGCACTGTCAGACACACTGTTTTATGGGCTAAAGGTGGGAAGTGTTGCCACATGCTCTTATCTGTATAAACCCATGTGCAACTTTTGGCATTTCTACACAGCGCACAAAGTGCTGTATAGTATGTTCATACAGGGTCACAAAGAAGTTGATATATCATTTGTATATTCAAACAACATCGATGTTTTCAGAGCCGATTAAGTCGAAAACACACATTAGGGTTGTTTTAAGTTGACATTATGAGTGGATTGACCGAGCTGTCTGGCTGCAGGCGTAAACGGATTCTCATCAATCTCTATCTTTCTTTCTATATCTTTCCCTGTCTTTATCTCAGTCTCACTGTCTCTACTTCTCTGACACACACACACACACACACACACACACACACACACAAATTCCCTGCCTCTGCATGGAGAGCTGGGTAAGCTGCTGCCGGTGATATAGAGAGGCTGCAGAGGCCCCGGCTGACCTGGGCTATGCTGCGCTATGAATCTTTTATCACATCACCTCTGCAACCGTTGCTTTCCACTCTGCCATCCCCCAACCCCCACCACCCCCCATCCCCCCCACCCCCACTCTCTGCTTCTTCTTCCATCATACTGCAAATAATAAAAAATGTTGCAACATTACAGAACGTTTTAACACTAATAAATCATTACCATATTAATGAGGAGGCATTACTGTCATTTCTATAAACAAACAAGACCACTGCCAAGAAGACAGTCTTTTTTTTCATATATTGTCTGCTACTAGGTCGGTTTTCAATAGAAATCAGCTTTATTGCTTTATGGCACCAAGCAGCATTTTTTTTTTTTTTTTTTTTTTTTTTTTGAGATGAGGCTCTGGAAACATTCAAATCTTCTCTTTCTCTACAAAAGCAGAGAACCACTGGAATTTATGATAAAGATGCAAATCCTGACATTTCCTTGCCGCTAATCCCAATCTTGGTCCTTTGATATTGAGTATTTGTAGATACCATGTTCAATCCAATATTTATGTTTCTGCTTATTTTTTCCCAATAATACAGCTGCACAGTGCACATTTAGTCTAAAATAGGCCTACATCGCAGCAAGTAAAGCTTGGACAGAGACGGGGGTGACATGCGACAAAAGTCTCCCAAAGTTATTAAAAAAATGTAAATGTACTGGGCAGCTGATTTGCTCCGGGTTAAGAAATCACAGCTCGCATAAGAGCTTTCCTTTGGTTGTTTCCTTTAATATTTTGTTTTAGTGTTTTGTATAATATCCAAAGAGAGGGAACAAGTGGAAAAGGTTCTCAAAATAGTGCTCTCAAAAATTACTGTTAACTAGTTTTACTAAAAATCCCACAAATTAATGCTTTGCCATAGCTAGATGTACAATTTACAATGTAAGGAATAGTGAATAAATGTGTGATTGGGTGTGATTTCAGACACGGCCTTGCGCTTTGTATTAAGACCAGTCATGTAGCTGTTGCCCTAATCTGAATGTGATCTGTAAACTCTACACTGTCACTGCAGCTGTAAAGTCTGATGTTCCAGCATCTGGTGCGTATCTGTTTCTATGGGAAACGACAAACTGTCAGATTATGACACGATCACAGCACTTTACACCACATTTATATCCCGCTGCCTCAAGCTGCGGCTTTTTTTTCCCTACAAATTCTATACATCTTTATCTCAAAACCATCCGTGACTTTACCAGGGAAGTTTTTGCCCAAGAAATGTTATGAGAAATGAAAGTCTTGTTTGACAACATTATTTAACCCGTAGTATCACTACTGTGTGCGGTACAGAGCTGTGCACAGGTACTGTTATAGAAAACCATAATGATTGTCAATGACATTTTTCATGAGCACTGACTTTAATAAAAATAAGCCTATTTGAAACATGGCGACTAATGAATGGCTTGAAGGTATGATATGTCATTTCAGTATATGAAATACACATATTCATTAATGATTTCACCAAGTCCTATAGCAGTTTTGTGTGTAGATATGGACATATAGAACACTGCATTGTTAAATTTTAATGGACAACGTGCATGATATTTCACACCTTACTTTCACATCTGTCATGATTAGGTGGAGGATATTAATAAAAAATAAGTGTAGCTCTTACTTCACAGGAATATATGGTACAATCACTGCAACACTTGATGCGCATCACATCATTTAAGAAAAACCGAGCTCAGAGACGACAAAACAACCAAAGAAATTGGTGCAAACCTAATGACACAGGATATAGCAGCATGTCATGAGAATTTAATACTGCTTCAAAATGATCTTTCTCCGTTATTAAAATAGAAATATGATAGATTTATTAAACGTTGGATCTATATGAAGGCCTCTTTGTTGTTTGAGCCTAATGCAGATCAAGAAAAAGAAGAAATAGTGAATTTCCTTATATGTGCATTGGTATATTCTCAGTTAAAGGAAAGATTAAAAATCCCATCCTTATTTTGATTCTCTCCTGTTAGCAGAGATGGATGGAAGAGGAGGAAGATAAGGGACTGAGAGAGAGTTTGAGAAAATGACAAGCAGGATAAAGAGTCGGCCTTGCACAACTGTGTAAACACTCCAGCAACACCAGCACATCTCACAAGCTGTATTCAAATTCAAATGCCTCTCTTCTTAACCTCCAGTCATTCTTGACACTGCTGTCACTCCATCCTGTGGCAGTCCGGAGAGAAGGTGTGGTGTTCAATTATCCCTCTCTTTACAGGACGAGTGCGGCGACCTTGGCCACCCCGGCTTAACTTTAAATGAATAACAGAGGGGGCTTTTATGTGAAATGTGAAACAGTACGGCACATGACAGGCAATTACTCTCTGTGATGTCAATCTGTCAAGGGGTCACTCCCGTCGCCATTGTTGTTATGGGCAGCTCCTCCCATTCGCCCCACTCTTGATAGACATTTCTTTAGAGTTTACGCCGAGCGTTGCTGGCAGTTTGTGGCTGCACCTGGACAGAAACTCAATATTGGCCAGTACTGGTATGAATGAACTTGGAAAAAGAGACAGAGGGAGGAGGAAAGAATGCAACGGAGCGTGAGGGTGTGGGACAACAGCTTTAGAAGTGACACAGAGGGAAAGATGGATTTTAAAAATGACTCCGTAAGACTTGAGGAATAATCTTTGCTCTGCGTTTGAAGTGAAATCCAGCCACGTTTACTCACAGCAATGTCTTATAATTTCTATTTACATGCATAACACATTATTCCACATTTAGCCCCGTCCAAGTCCTCCAAGACATCCGCATGATGAAATCTTGAGTGACAGTGGAACAACGTGGCTGATTTTAAAAGCACTGCATCTTTTTAGGGAAAGCAAAAAAAGCCCTGCTGTTTCACAAATACAAACAGGCGTCTTATTAACGTGCACAGTGGCATCCCTTTTTTGAATTTTTGTCAACGTAACCTCATCCCATCTCCCTATTGGGCATTGGATTGCTGCTCATCTCTTCCATAAAGAGCAGAGAGAATTTGCAAAAACGGGAGGAGCTCTTTTCCCCTGGGCCCCAATTAAAACTTCCTTTGGCAAAGTGGCAGCTTTTTATCCCTCGCTTTCCCGATGTTTTTTCCGCCACATTTCTTAACAAACTGCAGCAAAGAAGGAGTGAAAGCAGGCTATTAGAAACTAAGAGCCAAGTGAGGGAGGAAGGAGGGGACAAGATAGGCTAGAAGACGGAAAGAGCAAGAAAGCTATTAGTCACGCATTAGTCAGAAATTATGGAATAATTTCAAATGTTAAAACTCCATATCTGGTATTCAGAGTCATTATTATACGGTTTGCTTGAACCTTGGGGAACGAGTGGACTGCTTATGTAGAACAAGAGACACAACTAGTGAAAGGAGTGGAGTTTATAATGCCAAAAAAACCAAGGAACGGCTCCAAGAGGTCTTTTAAGTTGAGCTATTATGGAGTGTGATGAGCGCACAGTGCTCGTGTGAAGCAGAAGTGATTTCTAGCTCAACATACACGTTGACAGTTTGTCATATTTCAAACACAAGTGAAGATTTTGGATCCAGTTGTGAGATTAGTGCTGGATCTTGACAGATAGCACATGCCCAGATGTTTATATTCAAAGCTTGACGTTTCAAGCTCAGGCTGCAAGTGAAATTTCAGCTGATTGATTTAGTGGGGGTATATGCAGTGCTGGTCTATATTTGGGCATGCACATTGATGCTTGCACATCTCACAGAGTACACTTCAAGTACAGTCAACTTAAAAATCCTTACATGTTTCTGCTGCTTTGATGAGAGGCAGGAAGCTGAGCGATGATTAGTTATGCTTGTGGGGTTGGGATGGATGGTTAGATGTCTGTGCTCTCTTTCACTGTCTAAGCCAACAGCTCAGCTTGTTGTTCCTAAAAATCTGGACCAGACCGTCAGATTCAATTACTGAGCACAAAGCCCATAGCAGTACAGAAACCCATAGCATTCAATAACAGTTGGAGGTAAATAATATGATTTTATTAAAAAAAAAAGAAAAGAAAAGAGAGGGGCGGCTAGTGGAATAGGCTTGTGGTATTTTGATTAAAAAATATCCACTGATTGCTTTCTATCTATCTTTTCTATTTCATTTTTGTGTGATTTGTCCAAGGATCTGAAAGATAAAAAGGGATTCTTGTTCAATTTGTTGGAATTGGACATAAGATTATACAAAGAAATTACAAATTGGGTTGAAAAGGACTTGAAAAAGTTGTCACCAGTCTTCATTTATGGCTGGATGTTGAATATGGTTTTTGTTGTAAATTGATCTAGAAAGAAAATAGGAATTAGGTAAAACATTCGACTTTTTTGGGGGCTCTAAAACATTCCAAAGAGGAGTTTCACAAACTGAATGAAAAGGTTGTGCTCTGAGAAAGTCAAATCTTTGCAAATTTGTAAAACATTTTCATGTTTTTTTAATAATACATATCATTCCACTGAAATCTGAAAGACAAGTGTCAACCTCTTCCTGGAGTGATGTGTAATCTTTGCCTCAGAGCTTTGCTTTTAGCACATATTTGGCAACACAAACTCAACCAACAAGCTACAATTGTTGACTATTTGGGCATGGTGCAAATGGGCTCCCATAAAAAATGTTGGCCTTAGAATCAATCACAGATTAAATCCTCTCAAATATTCTTAGTTTTGACATCATGATATCTTAAACTGCATGAAAAAATCTAATTCAAAGAAATTTATCTGAACTTTCCTGTATCACTATAACTCTCTACAACATGAAAACACTCCATCAGTTTGAGATGGACATATTAAAGACATTGATCCACAGCTATTTCATTCCGGTGCAGATAAGAGAGCCACCATTGCTCCACATAAATGAAATCAGGGACCATATCTCATACTGGTACATGACGCATTATGAAATATAGAGGCAACCATGCAAGCTGGGTAGCTACTGCATTGGCACTGAATATATGTGTGTGTGTGTGTGTGTTTGTGTGTGTTGCAGGGAATGTGACAGCAGGGATCAGATAGCAGTGAATGCATCCCAGACTGGATTTAGAGAGCGCCTGATATAAGCGTGGAACAGCGAGATTGTCTCAGATATTTATTGACTGTAGCGCTCGTGGAAGCGATGGTAGCGCTGCGAGCAGGAAAGGAACCTTTTGTCCTTTGCATTTCCACGATTCTAAACTTGTACTGGACTAAGACTTTTTTTTTCCCCACACAGTTTGATGAAACAAAGATAGCACTCATGTGATGCTCTGCTAGACAATACTCTCTGCAGTATCGAATCTTGCAGGAAAATGTAATAATATTCCGAGCTTGAATTGAACATTCTCCTCAAAAGTCTGTCCCTTAAAGCCACTGATTTGCAACTTGTCAGCAGATAATTACAGTTGTCAGAGTGACATTCGATCAAGTCAACATCCACACTATGCCTCCCCTTTGTGAAGGTTCTGCGAAGGGCATTTCGGGACATACAGTAAGGCCTCTGAATCCTGTCACTTAAGATTAATCCGTGCCACTTTAGCTTCGCTAGTGATGGGGCAAGAAGATAGACGGCATGCTTCAGGGAGAAAGGAGGGTAAAGAGAATGAAGACTCTCTTCAGTCTTCGCAGCCAGAATTAGAAATGTTACAAAGGTCGATGAGAAGAAAAGGTAGAGAGAGAAAAAAGAAAAAGTACACTGGTTATATTGTTGCCTCCTTTTCTGCATGATTGCGTGCAAACTAAGCACAACCCTAGATGTCTGCTTGCCTAGGGTAACCGCACTGAGTTTGTCACCAAGAGTTTATGTCCTAAGAAGTCTTTGTCTGTAGTCAGATTGAGGCAAAGGCCTCAAATGGACAAGTGGCCTGGAGAGAGAGAGTCTGATTAGCTACAAGAGGCCAAGCCCTCGGCAGACCTTTCCCAAGACCTTTTCCTGTCTTCCTCCTCTCGCTACTGGAGACAGCTGAAGAGAAAGCCTTAGGTACCATGACCCGAATGTAGAATAGTCATCTACTGTGGAGCTTTATTTAGCAAGGACATTGCATCATATTTTATATATATATACACACATATATATATATATGTGTGTGTGTATGCATACAAACATCCCCAAAAGGCATGCATTTCCTGATTTGCCCTCCCTCTTCAGTTTGTTTCTACATCCTGCCTTTTGTTTGCAATGAAAATTGCCTCCAAGACGTTCATGGCCTGTGCGTATTACCATCAAGGTGGTGCTCCACAAACACATTTGAGAAAACACACACAGAATGGTGCACTAGTGCATTTGCATGAAGACAAGTTCATCAGTTCCTCAACCTCTTGTCACCCTGATTTCCTCCCCAGCCACTCCTATTACCTACACCAACAGGAAAGCTGTTATACACCTTGACAGTGGTGGGTGTTTGCCTGTGTGCCAGTGCAGTAAATGGTTGGAATACTAAATAGGTTTATACTGTGCTTCTATACTGGCTCTGTCACAGAAACAGGGTTGAATTATACATGCATTTGAGATCACTATGAAAATGTGAGGGAAAGAGGGAGAGAAAAGCAGCAGAGGTCGAAGGTTCGTTATGTAAAATCAGCTGTCAGTTACAGTGCCCTCCTATTCACCCACTGCTCTCCCTGTCTCTGGTGCCCTCTGTCAACTGCACTTGTTGAATTTGGATGTATTATTGTTTGTCGTCCCCCCTTCCTCCCCCCAACCACCACCTCCCTCGCTCGGTCCCTCTGATTGCAATCGGAGTTCCAGCCTTCCGGCATTAAGTATGCAAGCCCTGCTGCATGCGGTGCATTCGCTATCAGCAATCAGCAAACGCCACCATCTCTAGCCTTATTCTTACAGAAAGGATTAAAAAAAATCCAACACATGCAAACAGAGAGAAAACCGAACACTGATGGTGGAATTAATGAAAAAAGATGAATGTCAAGGAACACAGACATGGAGGCATGCAATTACATGCAGGCACATCTGCCGTTGTGCCATTTGGGTGTTTAAAATGATATATGAAATTGAAAAAAAGGCCCCTCTTACATCATTATGTCAATACACAGCCTTGAAACTGTATCTTAGGAACATGGGAGTCCTTATTTTAAACCTTGATATTTACATGAACTTACAATACAACAATATTAGACTTCTACTTCTACAAGCTACAGGTAGTCTAATGGCTAATGAGCATACTCCTACTTCTTTTTTTTTGTTGTTTAAACAGTTATTAATTATTGAAAAATAACAGCTATTTAGACATTTTCTTGCAGAATTACACAAAAAAGCAGAGGTGTGTTTCTTGACAGGTTCACAAGGTTGCTGTCTAAACCTCTTTTGAGGAAGCGTACCTAGAGTGAGATTCTGGATGGTTTGCAGAGATTAAAGGGGTTTTTTTTTTGAGACAGATGCATGTTGTCTGTCACTTAATGAAAACATCAGCGCCCGCACTTTTATCTCTTGAACAGGCAGACGTCACTAATGATCACAGCTACCACAAGAAGCTGTGCAGCACCTACAGATGCTTCAATCTCACACCCTGATGAGCTCAACGTGCACCTCCAACTGTGACAGCTACAGCCAAGCCTGCATTTAAATAACTTTGCTTCGACGTTGCACAGCTGAGTAGGTTAGTGTACTTTGTTCTTTAAGTGATTCATTCACTGCATGTGTTTCTCTTAGTACGTAGAGTGCATGAGAGGAACAGTTTCCTAGCAAAAGTAGGTGACTTAATTCCTTAATGGACAGGTGACTACCTTCACAGGTGGATCCTCTAAATTTCAAAAATACTGAAAAACAAAATTCTGATGATGTGTGTTTATTTCAAATGTAGGCAAAGTGTGGTCCTAAAGGAGTAGTTCAACATTCTAGGAAATATGCGTATTTGTTTTTTTGCCAAGATGGAACCAAAGTCTATCTACCAATCTGTCTACCAGGACATCTAAAGCTTTATATCTCACCAAGCAAATGAGAGTATTTCCCAAAAAGGTGAACTATTCCTTTAAAAAAACAACAGCCTTATACATGTTGCTGAGACTCTGCAATAATAATGTTTCTCTGGATTGTTCAGGGCCTGATCAGTCCTTTTGAATTTCCATTTTGATGATTTGGGCCAACAACCTTTCATCCGTTAATGGAGGGGCTTTCATACTACATTTGAGTATCGTTCTCCACAGCAATGTGGCATACACGTATCCAGGGGCCTAGCATAAACACCACTTTGATCTGCACACAATAGCAGAGTAGCTTAGGGATAATGCTGAGATCACCTCTCCAACCCCCTCTCATCCACTCCCTGGAACATCACTCTGGCAGTAGTCAATGCGCAAAGCATTGTACCAAGTGTCAATAGTGGAAAAGGGCAGCACTGAAAAGAAAGCATCATTGAGTCAATGATTTGACTATTACTGTGAGATTAGCATTACTTGAACTGCGCGGTTCAATGCGAAGTCTAAACAAGGGCTTTCCTGAGGACACGCTCTAGTGAAGCAAGTTTGTAAGGCAGCAGGAGGACCATTTGTTGTACTGTGATGATGGCTTTGTTTTGATTAGCAGTTTGAGCTTGGAGATGGACTTGGCTTGCTCTTCGTAAGTGAGAGACTTGAGGGGAGTGTTGGCATTCAAACCAGATTCCTTGGCAGCCGTTTCACTCAGCAGGGATCAGCTGTCTGCCAGAACAGATTACACCGGGGATACTGACGCCTGTCTCTGGAGAGTGTTTTGACAGCTGACCCCCGAAAAGGTGATCTCTCATGGAAACACCAGTGAACCACAGAGGAGGAGAGTTAATACATATTAGGTTTAACATTGGTTGAGGAGCGAGGATTGCATATTGATGAATCCAACAGAAATCTAGCCTGGAGTCAATCCTAGAGGTGCTTCAAAGTGTTTGTGGCAATGGACAGTTCTGTTACTACTAATAATTATTTACAGTGTATTATTGATTTTTCTCATAAAGCCCAACCAGTCCAAAAGAGTTGATAAAGTCTGCTTAGCAGATAAAAAGATGTGTAAGTAAGTTCTGGGTGGTTATGCCCTCCACTACATCCCTGTAAACAATCTGCACTGGACATATGGACGAATCTGGGTTGAAGGAGGAAGTAAACAAGCCGCCATCATTGCAGTGGCATGTCACATGAAAAAAAAATATGTCCGGGAAATCCTGTAGAACATACTCAGTGATGAAAACATAGTTACCAAATGCCACTAAAATAAAGGTTATCGTCTAAAAAAATTCAGCAAAAGTTTGTCCAGTAAAGGATAGGTATCTTGTCCTCCAGCAAATCAACAAAACCACATTGTCCTGTGCTGTGATCAGCTGCTTGAACAAAAAAATAAAACACAAAGTAAAATCCACAAGCCACTGCTCCATGAAATGTACTTATTTCCACTTAGTTCTCAGCTCTGTATTGTGAGTGGCATGCCGATAACAGACCGACCAGGGACAGCTACAGACTGGTGTTACCGATTAACCTATGATCAGATTAACTGGAGGCGATTGCCTGTAGTTGTTTGCAGTGATGTGCATGACTCGATACCACTAAGTTCAGCAGAAAAAAAAAATCTGTTTGATTTCTCCATCACAGTAAAGTCAAAAAGACATAAAATCAACCAGTGAAGATTTGTCTATACCTTCACTTTACTGCTCCTGTTTAAATGAATACATGTATTGTCTGTATGTGAGTGCACACTCGCTGTATTTCAAAGGGTCAGACCTGGTTTGCCCCTGTCTTTATTTCTTCACAGGTGGTAAAGGAACAAGGAATGGTTGCTAATTAAATAGCACATGCAGTGTGTGTGTGTGTGTGTGTGGCCACATGATGCGCATTGCTTGTTTCCAAAGCTAATTAGATACGTGTTGAAGTGGAGGACATGCTCAGGCAGCACAGGAAACCTCCTGCTACTTAAAGTGTGAGACGTAGCAAAAAGAAGACAGGGAGAAAGAGACATACTGTAGGGAAATAGACAAAGATTAAAAACAAAGGAATGCACACACCTGCCTACTGGAAAGGCACGTCTCTAAACGCTAATGGATAAAGAGCTCAAACACAGCCAATTAGGAGCGGTGCTTGTTAAACCGCCAACATAAGGCATTTTGTGTCAGGATAGATTGGCCTTTCATGGCTGCTTTGGGGCTATTGATATGGCTGCTGACACGTGCATTAAAAGAGTAAAAAAGCTTTGGGCCTAACCAAGCCCTGTTCTCTTTTGTGAAATCCTGCTCTGGATAACTATGTTATTTTCATGTGAGCAAAAGAAATGAAGGTCGGCCGGCTAAACAGCGACCACAAATCTGCTGTTTACTTACTGCTTCAGTTTTGTCTTTTACCAGCTTGGAGGGAGAGGGAAAGAACGAAGAGGGGAAGGCAGGGAGTAGAGATGGTGCTTGAGGGAGAGAAATGGAACAGTGAATGAGAGATATACAGGGTTAGAGGGTGAAGCTGTGAGGCACTGCAGAGCAGCAAATCCACAGGAAAATGGGAAGATGGAAAGTAGCAGCTGGAGTTGAAGATGAGAGCTGTGCTGATAAGCAAACAGGTGAATAAAGATGGGAAGGAGAAGGGAAGGGAAATGGGAGAGGAGAGGAGAGGAGAGGAGAGAAGAGAAGAATGAATTAATGGTGTAGACAAACTAGAGAGGCAGAATAGGGTGGGGAGGACTTGGCACAGTAGAGGGAGGATGGAGGCAGCGCCGTGGTGAGTTGCCACATGGGAGGATGACACATATCTTATCCCCTAGAGAGTGAAGGAGAGGGGCCAGACACCCCTGCTGATTGACTGGCAGCGTCTCAGCCTGTCATTCACCAACCACTCACACTCATCAACACTGGCTGGGCTCCCTACTATGGAGCCAAGGGCAGAAAGCAGAAGCACAATACGATTCACCCATAAAAAGGCATAAAAGGGTCTTTTAAAATATGCTATTCCGTCCTCAGCTCTTTCTCAGTAAACATCCATGTTATTCTGGCAAGATATCTGAGAGTTGTGTTAATTGTTTCAAATATTAACAAACATTTGAATTTGCCGTTATCTCAGGGAGGGACTGGGAAAAGCATGTCGCAATAAGTTGTAAAAAATGAAACATTTCCACGTGCCAAGTCAACCTGCAATCAGCTTCTGTTGCTTTTGCTTGTTGCAGTCTCCCCTCCACTCATGTTCTCTGAGTTAGATAAGGATGAGTCCTTCCTTGTTCCACAAACAATAAATGTGTGGTTATTGATTACTGGACAGTCTCTGCTGCTAAATCCAAGTATCCTGAATACAGTGGCAGTATGACTCACCAGATTGGCGCTGTCCAAGGTGCTGCCAGAGAGAATACATCACATTTCTCAACACTGCAACCCACCAGTGGCATCTGGGGGTTGGTGTATTAGTACTGCTCTCTAGTGGTCATAACATGTACTACTGTGCTGCTCATATAGGTCTCTAGCACCATCTGGTGGAGTGGAGAGACATTATGGGGTTTTTTTTTCAGTCTTGGCCCTTGTGTGCTTGACTGCAGACACAGAAAGGTGATGTGTCTCTATGCCCACTGACATTAAGATGATGATGATGACGGATGTAAAGCAGTGTCTTCTGGGACAGGATATTAAGAGGTGAATTCATAATTTTCACAATTTTCAGCTGCCACCACCAGTTGATTCAAGGACAAAGTCTTTGAATGTCTTTAATATGGAGCATTAATCTCTGGATTCCAGTTGAACAAAAGACAGTAATAACATGAAACTAGAAAAGGCTACATTTTCTGAAGAACATTTACATGAGCTTTCTGCTAAAAAATAAAATGCAGTTGAACCACTTGAAATACTGAAAGAGTTGAAAATGTAGTTGAAGTGGAAGCCAAAATACAAACACTGAAAGAAGTTGAATTAGCATTTAAAATCGTGTGTGTAAAAAGTGTAGAAAGGAGTTGTTGGTGGTAAATTGAGCTTGAAGTGTCAGTGAAAGTGGAAATCCAAAAAAAAAAGTGCAAGTTCAAGGTATAAACTGAGAGAAGATGTCAGTTCAAAGTGTGCTGAAGTGTAAGCACTGAAAACAGTTGGAGTAAACTGTGTATGAACAGCAGCAGTTGTGCGAGTTAAGTTTTTTAGTTTAGACATTCAAAGTAGAGCTGCAACAATTAGTCAATTAATTGATTAGTCAGTCGACAGAAAATTAATTGCAACTATTTTCATAACTAATTAATTGATTTGAGTCTTTTTTTTTTAAAACTGAATATCTTTGGCTTGAGGGCTGTAGGTTGGGACAAAACAAGACATTTTAGGTTTTATCTTGGGTTTTGGGAAACAGTGATCAACATCTTTCACCACATGAGATTTTATAAACTCAACAACTAACTGATTAATCAAGAAAATATTTGACAGGTTTGTCGATGATGAAGAGAATCATTAGTTGCAGCCTTGCTTCAAAGAGGTGCAAGAGTTTGCATCGCTAAAAGCAAGCACACCAGTAATTCTTTCAGTACATTCCAATGTGTTCACAGTCCACATGCTCCTTAAAAAACAGCTACCAAACCCCATCAGAAACCCCACAGAAATTTCTGTAAAAACTAATTACAACTATGTCGGTTATAGTTTTCTACCACAACATGTTGTTATTGTAGAGCGTACACTCCCCCCTGGTTGCTAAATGCCCTAAAATCCCAGACGCAAAGTAGAAGCCAGGACCCCGTGTCCTCAGCGGTACATATGAACCTTGTTGTGGGCCTCCAAGGCAAAATCAGTTCTCAGTTGTCAGTTACTATTTGCTATGCCACACGCTTCGTTGATCCTTACTCAGTCATCCTTCAAGTCACACATTCTAATGTGACAAAACATCCCATTTTACAAATCTGCCTCATTGAAAATTGAAAATTGATAATTTTGTATGAGTGTGCATAGTCTTAAAAGATGCTAAATCCCACTTTGAAAATTAAATGGTTTTGCTCTGAAGCACCAGAGAATGATATGCACCAGTGTAGCCTGTGGGGAGTTACTGCGCGGAAATACTCAGTCTGCATTAGACAGAGACAATTGATCAAAACAGACTAATTAATGTATGTGTTTTACATATATTCATTTCCGTATCAAATATTAATGGAAATAAACGTATTTGTTTTTCAAATGAGCACAAGGCTATCAAATATTTCAGACACACCTCATTAAAGATACAGAGCCAAGAGCGAACATGCATTTTTAAAGGGCCCACGATTCACAATGGCAACGCAGAGCTGGGCTGCTTAGTAGTGTGGCCTAGATCAGCTATGCAGAGGGCTGAGTGTTGAAGGGGATCAAGGACTTCTTGTAAAACAATCTAAACCTATTTGGCCTTTTTCCCTTACGTTCTTTATGGCAAACATAAAAGTAGTCCTTACGCTCTTGATGTCCAGTTTAAAACGATTCACGTGGCTCTTAAGGAGAACTGAGAAAAGCTTTGGCCAAATGCAGTTGCAGGTAAAGTTTAGACTATATACCCAGCGCTACCACAAGTACCAGTAGTCCACCTGGATACTAATGCAGTCTAATACATTCAGGTTTTGTAGAGGACTGTTTCTAATATTTTGTCCATTGCCTTTATATCAATAATAGTAGACACATTTCAGAAACAAATATGAGTATAATCCAATACCATTCAACAGCACAGCAAACTACAGCCTCCAAAATGACTGTAAAGCTGGATCAACACCTCTCTCAACAACCATTTTGATAGGAGGATTTATTATTTTTGTAACTTTCTAAGCAAAAAAAAAAGCCAAAAATTCACTGGTTGCAGCTTCTGAAATGTTTATTATCTGTCAGTTTTCTTAGTCCTGTGATAGTAAACTGATTTTTGGGGGGTTTTGGACTTCAGTATTTTCAGTATTAATTGTGATAGGTGATTTTATAGACATCTATAAAATATTTGACATGTTGAAAACCAGCATTTTGATTAATAAATCAATTAATTAAGAAAATAATTGGCAGATTGATTGATAATGTAAATAATCATTAGATGCACCATTGAACATTAGTTTTGCAGAACTGAAAGCAGGTCTGCTGTATTAAGAGTGCATTAGCTTTAAAGGGACTGTTAGTTATTTATCAGAGGGAGGGGGGTGGCTGGGGTGTGACTTTGTTTGTTTGTTTTTTAATCTTGACCCTCCCCCAAGCTACAAATATTTTTCCTTGAGCCTCCTTGAGTGACTGGGGGAAATGCATGACCCTCCTTCCACCATAAATAACCATATTTTATTATATTCATACTAAAGTAAATAACTTAGTATTGGAGAAAATAAAAAGCAAAGGCTGAGCAAAAGTTTTCCAACCATTACGTTTAATAGCAAACCGTGACTCTTAAACCTCGTTAGTCCACTGACCCCTCTTCCTTTGTCAGGAAAAAAAAGCAAACTACCAGACCAACTTACTGCGTCCTCTCCTATAGTAACGTTAATGCAAAAGTTACCCATGACAATTCCAACTCTGAAACAAAAATAGGATGATAATTTAGTCCAACCAATGTAACAAGCAAACAGCACGGAGAGAGTGAAAACAAACAGCTTTTTTTTTTTTTTTTTTTAAGAAAAATGCAAATAATCACATCATCACACAAGCTGTGTGCACTGCAGCAGAATATGGGTGCATGACAGCCACCCCTCCTACCACACAAAACCAATATTTAATAACCCTACACATTACACACACACACACACACACGTACATCACAGAGCGCACACAGCCAACATTGTTAGCATGTGCATATTAATGTCCGTTTTTCAAAATAAAGTAACATACTCAACAGTGGCAGCAGCGGCCAGAATAATATCAGCATTTTAAAAACTTACCCTTTGATGATCCATTAAGGAAAGTGACTCGAAAACAAAATCCTGAAGTTGAAAAAAGCCTTGGTTTTCTGCACCAAATTAGCTCTGGTGACGGTCTTCCTTTGCTGATTAACTCCAACTTTTCATTAAAAGTTCATCTTGAAGAAGTTGTGGATAATCCTCACTAGCCATGGTTACTCCTGGTTTGTTTAGTTTGTTTTCCCGCTAGTTTGTGATTGTGTCTGTTCCATTTCAGGGCGCAGGTGCACCGCTTCGTCTAATGACATTTTCACAACCTGACCTGCTAAGTACGCCGCTGCTCGTTTTCACTTGAAAGTATAAAAAAGCCACAAAATAGCCTAAATAGTTACTTATAAACAAAGTTCCAGTGAAATTGTGCCTTCAATGTACAGTTTTAAAACTTACAAGTCGTTTTTTTATTTACTAATCTGTTGTAAATTGAATACCTGTCTCCTCTATCCACGTTGTGTTTTGCCGCCACAGGATTTTCCCAAGATGGCAGCCGGAAGTGACATACTAAAAAATAAATAAATAACTTTATTGGGTACAATTAAGAACATGAAGTACGTTCTTGTGAACAAAATGCCAGGGATGGTTCACAAACAGCATATAAGAAATAAAAAGAAATTTACGTACAAATTTAAATAATAATAAAGGATAAAAATAATGAATAAAAAATAAATACATAAAATGAATAAAACAACATAAGTTAAATAAAGACATTAAAAAATACAGCCATTAATAGTTTTTACAGCCATCCCATTAGTGCAAGATTTAATGGTCTGAAAGCAGCCTACTGCTCACATTCTTTATGAAAAACTGAGAAGAGACGTTTTTTGTTGGCAATCTTACATTTATGAATATGAAATTTAACTAAAATAATAATAAGACTGATGATGTAGGCTTGTTTCTCATTCTTTCTGTTGTAACTTTAAAAGAAACCAAACAGAATATGATTATACAATATACTTTTACAACATCTCTTTTGTTGCATCACCAAAATATCAAGTTTTACTATCATGGTCATTTATGTATATTAATTTCATTTTCCATTCACGTAGACCTTAATAAGTTGTACGATAACATGTTCATGCTTTTCTTGAACCATACAAAATGAACATACTTTGTCACATTGCGGCTGCCCTCCTTAAATGGTTTAAGAAAGGAGCCAACTTGGAAAATGTGTATCTTCTATATAATGCAGCAGACAGGATCATTTTGGTTGCGGTTGGATAGGAGAGTCAAAATAGTTTTATAGTGTTGTTTATCAATCTTGCTAAACAAAAGTGGCATCATACTTGTCACATGCGCCCTATTGTGGACTATCAAAAATAGTAGACAGAACAGATCATGTAGGCTACATTAGCCTTCATTTTGTTTCATTAGCATGGCACTTGTAACCCATCTTTCTATCTTTGGAATCATAATTGCAGTTATTTTCTCAGACCTCAGATAGGAATGATTCTAGTCGATGGGTCTCCAGGACAAGCTGAACCCCAGTCAAATGCCAAGATGTTGGACAATCTGAGGTGAAAATACAAGGTGAAAGTCTTCTTAAGCTGTTGAGGGAGAAACACAGCATCTGCTGTCTTTTGCCCATCACACAACAGGCATATGGCTTTGATTATTCTCTTACCTCACAATGGCAATTATGTCTTTACAATATTGAGAGACATCTGCTGGATCACAGCTCTTTTCAGTGACACCTGTTGGTGGGGCGCATGGCACACAGTGACAGCCTGCCGTATACTAAGTCCATATGTGGCGCTTATGTGTCAGTAAACACATCTCTCAATACTCACAGAGATGTTTATCTCTATATAAACTATCTGGCTCAACATTTTCATTCTGTAACATAACGTCACCATCAGAAAAAGGTCAAAACACTACTGAAGTAGTTATGAATCATTGTTATCCAAGACCATAAAATGCTTACGGGAAACCCATTTATAGAATATGTAATACTTCAGGTAAGGCAATTGCAACTTGCAAAATTTAAGGCTTCTTAAAGAGTATTTAGGATGAAACAATCTGCATTCTGCACCCTTGTACCAAAACCTCTTTATACCATCTGTCACACGAATATGAATACAGCTGCTCAACTGGGATTCTGAATAAAAAGTTGATGCTTCAATAATCATAGATTCCACAGTAAATGACATTCATATTATTCGATGTAGGCTTCGCAGCGTTGAACTAGTAACCGAAGCTAATTTGTTTGTCGTTTTGCTGCATTGTTGTAGGCAGTGACAATGACTGACATCAGTGTCAGTGCTTATTCGGTCAAAAAAGCCAAACTTCATTGTTTTATTTATGTATGAATTTGTGATTATTTTCCATTGAAAACTTTAAAAAATGGTGGATTCTTTTTATCCATCAATGAATTGATAAATGGTTTAGATACCAGAAACACAAAGATTAGGTTAGAAATGTTGTAGATCTACATTTCAGGCTATGAAAAATACCATACCTTTGACTGCAGACACCAAAGTATACCTTAATGGCACAGTTTCATACAAATAGTGACAATTCCTTGTTTGCTTTTGTGATGACAGGCTTTGAACAGCAGGGGGGGCCCTTTCAATTGGTTCAAGTATTGGCTGGAGTTGTTAGTTGTGGCTGTGAGTAATTTGTCAGTACCACGGTGTCCTGTGCCTTCCACGTGGTGCTGAGTCACACTCTACTGGGGAGAGGACATTAGGGCAGACTTTAACTGACGTGCCGGATGAGCACAGTGTCTAGGAAACACTTAAGCACCTTTATCACCAAGCGGAAGGTGACAGAATTGTTGCTCAGAATCAAAACAGGATAAAAGTCACACATTAAGAGGCAAAGGTTCACAGCCATATAACCTGCAGTATTAACTAGTAATGTTCATTTGTCTTAAATGTCACAACTACCTGCATAACTGACATACATTAAGGAACAAACTACTATACACCCACACCTATTTGTCAACCAACATAAACCCCACCCATTGAAATGTGTGCAAGTGAGGCAGAGAAAAGACACACAGATGCTTTTTATTTCAATTTATTTATCTTTAAAGAACCAATACGAATTGGGGATGTTTTCAAAATGGGTACGACAATAAAAAACTGACCATTTTCATTCTTCTCCACCTTGCCTTTCAGATTGGATCTTAGGCTCTGTGTACAGTGAATATAAAAAGTCTACACACCCTTATGAAATTGCAGGTTTTTAAGCGTGAAGACAGAAGTTACAACAATGTAAATGTCAGACTTGTTCCATCTTTAATGTGATCTTCCAACAAACAAGAATCCAGAGGAAAAAACCAAACACTGATTACATAAATCTGCACAGCCTGCCCAATTTATACTTGTGAAAGCACCTTTTGCATTTATTACAGTGTCAAGTCTTTCGGAGTAAGTTTCTATTAACTTAACACATCTAGACTTAAGAATTTTATCCCACTCTTCTTTGCAAAAAAGTACAAGTTTCTTCAATTGAGAGGGGATCTCCTGTGTACAGCTCTCTTTAGGTCATTCCACATGTCTACAATGGGACTGAGGTCTGGGCTCTGACTGGGTCATTCCAGGACTTTGATTTTCCTTTTCTGAAGCCATGCCTTGGTCAACTTGGATATGTGCTTTAGGTCATTGTCATGTTGGAATGTGAAATTCCTCTTCATCTTCAGCTTTCTGACAGAGGCCAGCAGGTTTTGTGCCAAAATATCTTGATATTTGGAGCTATTCATTATCCTGTCTATCTTGACCAAAGCTCCTAACCCAGCTGAAGAGAAGCAGCCCCAAAGCATTCAGTTGGTATGGTGTTCCTTGGATGATGAGCAGTACTGGCTTTGCGCCAAACAAATCTTTTAGAATTAAGGCCGAAAAGTTCTCATCAGACCATAACACATTTTCCCACATGGTTTGGGGTGACTGAATGCATCTTTCAGCATAATTCAGATGGGCTTAGATATTCCTTTTTGTAAGAAAATATTTCCGTTTTGCCACCCTACCCCATATCTCAGACTTGTGCAGAATACGGGAGATGGTGGTTATATGAAAGGAGCGATCAGCACCTGCCAGAAATTCCTGTAGTTCCTTCAATGTTGCCTTTGGCCTGTTGGTAGCCTCCTTGATAAGTTTTCTCCTCGTCCTCTCATCAACTTTGGAGGGTCGTCATGATCTTTGCTATGTCTCTGTGGTGCGACTTTTTCTCCCGTATTGATAATGGTTTTGACAGGTACATCCAATGCCTTCGATATTCTTTTATATTCCTCTCCTAATTTGTACTTTTCTACAATTAGATCTTGCAGTTTCTTTGGTAACTCTTTGCGGACCATGGCTCTCCCCGTAGGATGCAACCCCAAACACACAAGCAAATCTTACAGCAACAGTTGACTTGAATCTGGTCTTAATCAGAATCACTTTCATTGATGGCAGGTGTATGCCATTTACCTACAGGCATGATTTTGAATGTGATTGGCTAACTCTGAACACAGCTGGAGCCCCCATTATGAGAAGGTGTGCAGACTCATGCAATCAGGGTGTTGTAGTTTTTTTAAATTGATTTAAAATGTTCCTAATAATTAACTATTTGTTTTTTCTAAGGATTTTCGTTTGTTGGAAAATCACATTAAAGATGGAACAAGTCTAACATTTACATTGTTGTTATTTCTGTCTTTACATTTCAAAAACCTGCAATTTCATACGAGTGTGTAGACTTCTTATATCCACTGTATATGAGTTTAAATATGCATAATTAGGGAAGTCCTATTGTTGCCCCGTTAAGGAGAATGAATGAAAGCAGAAGTACCTATCATAGAGGTTGCCAAGTTTTTCCTGTTTAACTGCCCGGATGTGTATCTTAAGTGTGTGCGTGTGTGTGTCTGTGTGTGTGTGTGTGTGTGTGTGTGTGTGTGTGTGCATTTGTGTGTCTGTCTGTGTATAGGATGTCAGCAGGGTTTGGTGGGCTTTTCTGAGGTGGACTGATTATTGCACTCCAACAAGATTTAAAAAAAAAAAAAAAAAAAAACATGGCTCTCGGAGGTTAAAAAAAAAAAAAAACAACAAAACTATTGGATAACAAAGTGTCCTTGCCCCTGCCAAACTCATAACTGCCACACATATCATCTTGTGAATAAATATTGCAGACATATTCAAACTCAGTGAACCCCTAAACTGAAAGTGACTTTAAGCAAGTGAAGGGTAAAAGGAAAACATTACTGCATGTTCAGGTGAACCTTTTAGTTTTTGTGCAAAAAAAAAAAAAAAAAAAAAAAAAAAAAAAGCGCAACACCCCAATACCAAAATGGACAGTCACAATGTGTGTTCAAAGTTTAAAATATTTTTAAAAGATACATTATTCTGGCCCAATCTTAATATCAATAATTTGTGGAAATAAAAATCAGAATATCATTTTACATTACATCTTTTCATGACCACTGTTTGTGTAAAAAAAAAAAAAAAAATTCACAAAATGGAAAAATGTTATCCCATGATTACAACTGAAACAAAAAAAGAGAAAAGAAACAGGATGGACTCAAGTTGAAAAATTCTGGCCCGTGGTTGACAGTATAACCGGGAAGCGGGCCTATCTGTGTGCTTTGACCTTCCATTCATTGGTTCGGCTGGTGGATCCCCAGATCTGGATTCATTCATTCGATCACTTGCTTGCTCTCTGATCAATTAACCATGACTCAGTGTTAACAAATCATCACAATAATTACTGATAGCACTCTCTTCATTTTTTTTTTTTTTTTTATCTCCCCTTGTTGGAAGATTCCCCACTGGATGCGCATAGAAAGATGCACTGACAGGTAGCCTACTGCACGCAGCAGTTGTGGCCGTTGGTATCCTTGAACCGCAGACGCATTTTGGGTCTGTATTTCTCGAGGTAAAGAAGCTGTTTGGAGTTGAAGGCTCCACGTCTCTTCCTATGAAATGCAGAGAGAGAGAGAAAAAAAAGGAGGGCAGGGATTTAAAACAATGATATCCAGAAAAGAGTGCAAAGAGCACACTGTACTTAACACACTACAGCATTACCGTCTTAATTAACATCAGGCATTTTGCAGGGTACAAGCTTTGTTTCTAGTGGTGCTACCAGACTCTGCAATTACAGTTACAATTTCCTAGTGCTCTGAAAATGCAAAAAAATAAAAAATTAAAAAAAATTTAAAAAAAGAAATGCACCTTGTTTTTATTCCCACAAACTGCACCATTTACTGACTTAAGGGTACCCTGTGGAGTTTCTGACCTCTAGTTGCGCAATGGAGTAGTTTTTACGAGTGGGTTCCCGTTCTGTCTGCCTCATGCTCCCACGTGCAAGCAGGTAAACATGATACACACGTCTGCCAATGATTTCACAATATTCTACACACTGATCTACAGGGAGGAGGGAAGAGGAGGCCTGTAAACTAATAAACATGAATGTAAACAAAGCAGGTTTTAAAAGTCTGTTTTGCAAATGTTTGAGGGAAGAAACACATTCAATACTTTTGTCAGACCTCAATGATAAACACAATGAGTTTTGGTGAGCAACAATTGAACTTTTGTTTGTTTACAAGAAAACTCCACAGAGCCCCTTTAAGACTTTATTAAAGCTGTAAAGTCAAAAAAAACAGGGAGGGTACTTACTGCCTTATGAACTGCACAGCATCCTCATACTTCATCCCGCACTCAATAAGGGCTAAGGCCACCAAGACTGGAGCTCTGAGAGGTAAAGAAATCCAGTGGACCAGTTGAAGGAGACAGCGAGAGAATCAAAGAAGGAGAAAAAGGAGAACAGAAGATTAAATGCCAAGGTTCACATGGTTCCATAGTAATATGGTGGAGGAGGAGGAGGAGGAGGAAGGGGGGGTCTAAACCTGGGAAACAGGCCTGGGAAATCAACAGGGGTGCACAAGTTCACCGTTGCCCTGCTGGGGCACTGAGCTCACACCCTCAGCCACACACACAAAAGTTACAGTGATAAGTTACAGTAAGACAACCTTCTCATTTCTCACCAGAAAGAGATAAGAGTGAGAAAAAATAAATAAATGTAAAAAAAAAAAAAAAAAAAAAAAAAAACCAAAAACAACTTTCTAGACCGCTCGGCAGGTCAAATCTTGGTGCTGACAAAGCATTTCATTGAATGGGTTTTCTCTCACACAAAATTCACGAGGGACAGCATGTGAGAGAGGAAGGACAGACCGAAAACGAGAAGGAAAAAAAAACTGCGCGATAGTGTGACAGGAGGGGTGAGAATATTGTTCAAGAAAGGACAAACAACAACAACAAGGCTGCAGCCTACACACTGCGGGCCTTAAGAGAAAGCTGGCTGGTGTAAAGTAGATCAGGCCGAAGCACTATGGAAAACCCAGATGACTGCAGTAAACACTGGACAGGGAAGAAGAGAGGATGAATTCTGAAAATGCCAGTCTAACCAATAGTGGGAATTATAAAACCTCTGGAATGCCGCAGCGATGCAAAACGCTGGAAGCCATTGAGAACTGATTGGCTTATTGTGCCTTTGTGGTCAGGAAATACAGTTTCACACTAGCTCGCCTATGTCATGTGCTTCTGCCTTCTTTGTTTTCACACTTTCACACACTGTTATTCGGCATAACTCATTTGTAATTCACTGTCACATTGCTCTGTGAATATGAGCATATCTGCACATCGCCTGTGCAACCTCATGACTAACGGACAGATCACATGCAAATGGAGTTGCTTTTCCTTTTCAAGTCTGCGGAAGCAATGACAACAGACTGTTATCACTACTGATAGGCAACCTAACCAGCTGATTGTCTATTTATGGAGCCCCTTGCGCTAGGAGGAGACGACATTCAAGATACTGAATGAATCACCAGGGTGTATTTACAGGGAGACACAGGGTGGGACAGACACCAGTACAGTGCAGCATGTTCCGTTTAACACCCAGCCAACCTAGCGTGAGTTGTGTGACCTATACTGAGTGAAGGAGTGAAAAGTGGCAAAGCTAGTAGGAGGGGCTGAGAGTAGGGCTAGACAATAGAGAGATTAAAAGAGGAGCAGACTTACGTAAATACCCATAACGTTTAATTAATACAAGTGTTCCATGGACCCTGTCCTTTGGACAGGAAAAGACTGCGTGTGAGTGGAGCCTGATTACTCTAGGCCCACATCTCTCTGGAGTCACTTTGAGGCAAGAGAAATGAAATGGACTCTGGTCTGTGCACACCCAAACAGCAACATCACACTAACCAGTTAATACAAACAGGAAGTGGAACAGAGGATGAGAGATTAGGTTAAATGGGCTACATTACAGAGAAAACAGCCAGAACTATGGAAGACCTTGTGGGTACTGCTGAGGGTCTGATACTCAGTTTGTGTCGCCGCCTCCCAGGTGGTGTTTCTGACCTCAAAGTATAATATAAACCAAATGCGGCTACCATGTATCATTGACATGATTGATTTGTTTGATGATAAAAAAAAGCAGCCAGTTAAGGATAAGTTCACAGTTTTTCAAGTCTGATTTCAAACAATAGATAGGTGCCCATATGTACATAGAAAGAGGTTTTTCTTTCTGTAATCATTTCTCTTGTTCATACTGACTATTAGAAGATCTTCTCCAAATGTACTTACAATCTAAGTGATGGGGAACAAAATCCACAGTCCTTGTTTTAAGCAAAAATGTATTTAAAAGGTTTTTCTGAAGATAATATGAGGCTTCAGTCTGAGTTAGTCAGAGAAAGTGGTCAGAAAAAGTGGATATTTTCCACAGTTACAGTCTTTTTAGTAAAAAGACAGATAATATTTTCCTGTTCAGCTGCAGTTGAAGGATTGTAACAAATAGAGGTAATTTAGCACTAAACAGACAGTAACTTTGAAAGATGTCAACTTGATTTGACTAATTTGGCTAGCTGATGCATCATATTAGCTTCAAATAAACTTGCAATACATTTTGCACAGAAGGAGGGCTGTGGATTTTGTCCCCTATCACTTATAAAAGGATCTCTTAATGGCCATTATGAACAGGAGGAATGATTATAGCAAGAAAAAATATGTCTCAATGTGATTATTGTTTCAAGACTTGAAAAATTGTGAACCTATCCTTTAAGGTGGTTCAAGCACCCCCTGGAAACTGCCGTGTGGAGGTATTCCAGACACATCCAGCTGGAGGGATTACTTGGACAGGGAACGCCTTGGGATGCCCCAGTAGCAGCTGAAGGACGTGGCTGGGAAGAAAGGTGTCTGGGTCTGCTGCTGTCGTGACTCGGATTCAGATAAGAGGCGGAAAATGTATGAATGGAAAATCACTGGATGAATGGTCCACACACTTGCCTTTCCTGTCCTGTTCCTATCCTATGTGGATATCTGGCTTTGTTGTACTGAAACATCCATTTTATGTCACTACCTGATCCATATCACAGTTTATGTTACAGTAAGGACTCAAGACAGTTAGTTGGGTAAGTAGCAGAGGGAGTTTTGGACCATAACATACAACAAATCAGACAGTGTGCCTCCTGAGTTACTGTCACATCTCTAGACAAATCATCACTACAAGAAACTCACCGGCCAAGCCCTGCCACACAGTGCACAGCAATGCAGCAGCCGGGTTCCTCTCGAAACTTGTTGTTGAGCAGCTTGAGCCAGTCGTCCACAATCTGGGTGGGAGGAGGGGCGCCATCATCGAAAGGCCAGTCCTGCAGGCAGAACATGCACACACAAAGAAAGAGAAAGAATGTGTGTGTGAGTGTGTATGTAAAAAAGAATAAATGTAGACTAAAAGGCTGCCACAAATGGTCTGTGTGTGTGTGTGTGTGTACTCTTACCAAGACCTGTATCCCCTCCTTCTCTACTGGAGCCTTATCGTAGGTGGCATCACAAACTCTCACCAGCGTGTTCACCTCAAACTTTTTCAGCTCCTGGCAGGCATCAAAGAGAGGGTTTTAGACAGATAGATTACAAGCGGATGTACACAGATATCAAAATACAAAGATGAGGGCATACCTCAGTGAATTTGTTGAGCGTGGCGTTGGTGGGGTTGTGGGTGATGAGGAACCTCATGCACTCGTAGGTGATCTCGACTGCAGCGGGGCGGTTCATGTTGGCGAGACGGCTTAAAAAACAATTACAATACAATACTCTTACAAAACAAAAGCGACTTTTTGGCTCAGAAGTCAGCAAAGACTGCTAGGATTTATGTATTGAGGAAAGGGTTGAATAAATAAAAATGACAACACGTGTAGAAGGATGGTCAGGAGGACAACAGGTGTTCAACTATGGGGGGTGATGTACACAGAGAAGGGGAACAAAAAGGAATAAACTAGTCCACAGTACTCCGGGATGTAAAAAATAAAAATAAAAAATGAAATAACACCAAACCAAAAAATTTAAAAGAATAAAAAAAGAAAAAAAAGATGGAGAGACTATCCAGGAGTCATCCAATCAGTTTACCCCATTCAGGAGAGCTGTTTGTGATTGGCTGTTCGAGGAGAAAGTGGAAAGCAAAGATCTTTCGTATTGGTTGGGACACGGCAGGGCAGTCGGGCCAAGGACTACGCAATATCCCGGGGGGGGAGAGGGGGGAGGGCCTTTGGAAGAGTCAGCAGTTCCTAGTGTGCTGGCAGTCAGGGGGGTTTCTGGGTAGCGTAGTCCCTCGGGGGGCGGCCGATTCACTTCTCCACAGAGGTGAGGTGCTGTGCCTGGCAAAATTCTCCGCTCACACACGCCATATAGGTACGGCTCAAGTCAACACAGAAACCCTGCCAAGAGAGGAGAAAGAAGGAGAGAGTGAGGTTGTGTGATAATTTCAATGAATTCACAAACATATAGGGATGAACAATTTATCCTTTTTATGTCAAAATCGCAATTTTGCAATGATGCAATTTTGCAATTATGCAATTTTCCAAATTGTAAGAGCTGCAATTTTAATTAGATAATTCAATGAGTCTTAAGAAGATGTGGCAAGTGAACATTCAGGCCAGCAGCCATTGATTTAAGCAGCTGTAATGACAACTGTCTCCAGTAAACTTTACTCAGCTAATGTTCATGCACGGTGATTCCGTGAGATGGCAAATAACAAATTTTGGCTGTTGCTTTTTGTATATTAATGGTCTAAGTGATCACCAACACAAGCCTGAAATTTAACATAAAATAATTTCAATTGCAATATTGGTCAGAAAAAAAATTGCACAATGTTTTCCTCAAATCATTCCGCCCCTATCCACACCTGATACATCAACCTTTATTTCCGCAATCCTTTTTCCAACCTGTATTTAATCCAGTCTTCTTGATTCACTGAAACACAACCTGCTGCATGCTCAAAGTTGTGGTCACACTGGGAGAAGACAGTTACATCTTAAACTTAAAAGTTTAATTAGCCCTCTGAACCTCTGAAGCTTCCGCTTTCTGGACATTTAACTCTAAATCCAGTGTCCAGAAACTCCACCACCAGAACTGCCTCTTCCTTACAGCCTCTGTTATGAGTCTGCAGCGAGCTGACTACACCTTTGGGTTACATCACTGTCATTTCACCACCTGCCACAAAAATGGAAACTAACAATATGAACAGTTTGGAGCGTGCACACACACACACTTCACACAAGTGTCTTACAGAACAGGTAATGTCTGGTCTGTAACTACCCGGGAGCAGTCAGTCAAACTGTGCCAAGTCCATGACAGTCTAAACCCAGCCGCCACAAACTGGCTGGAACCATCTCAGAGCAACATGGGAGGGAGGGGGAGTAGAGGAAAAAGTGGATGAAGAGAGATGGATATCACTACACACACACAAGGTGGTAGGAGGGAAACAGAGAGAAAGGGCTTGGACTTTAGCACCGTGTCACAGGCAGTAGTCACAAGGTGAGGATTACAGGGTGGGCAAAGCTTCAAACAGGCCGAGCATTTCAGTCCCACGCTCCCCGTTTTCACCTCCTTGAGACTGACACAAGACTCTCTGTGCTCTCTTTGTCTCTATTTCTTCCTTCCTATTTAATTCAGACACTAGTATATCTACCTTTAGTGCATGAAGGTGTACGACATTTTTATTTTGTCTCTCCTCCCCACCTGCTTCGCTTCTAGCATGGCTTAAAAAAAAAAGTAAATAAATAAAAGTAAAGAGCCAGCTGAAAGACTTATCATTTTGCAACCCAAAGCCACTCTTCCAAAACCACAAAACCTCTCTCTTCTTTTTGTCTTGCTCCCACCAACTACCCCGCTGTCACTTATCCTCTCAATTAACTGTCAACCACAGAGCCGTTGTCAAAGGGATGTATCAACCCACTCTGCTCTCTTAATTTCTACTCTTTGCTTGCTCTGCCTGCTTTTCTCCCCTCCATCTTTTACACTTGGCAACAGCCACAAGGGCACTCAAAACAGCCTTGATTTTTTCTTTTGATGGCCGCTATCCTTCCATGACACCTTTAATTACCACCTCTGAGCAGTACTAAATATAATGTGGCATTGCTGTGTGCAGACAAGTGGAGCTTGGACAAAGGGTAAATAAGCTTCTAAGGACTGTTTTCACCATCTTCTAAATTCCAGAAATGTAAAGGATGGACAAAGCCAAGAGAATGGACAGTTACCATGTGCTTTTCACCTGAAACCTTGCTGTGGAGAAAGGACAGGAGACATAAGGGGGCATCCAGACCAACATCAGCTCTGCGTGAAAAAATCCAGCCCTCCTATTCATTTGAATGGGGAGAGTACATTTACGCAGCGAGGGTGCCACCGCAGACAGCTCAGTCCGGCAAAAAGTTGAATCAGACTCAGCTTCTGCCACAACACAATCATTCGGCAAGGCACTGAGTTGACCGATCAAATACATGCAAGTGCACATTCCTGTTGGATTACTTTGTAACGTGAACGCCTTCCCGATCGGTGCGACGAAAGATGAAACAGTTGCCGGTGAGATAACTGTCCAGAGTTGAAAAATCCTGTCCGTGAGTATTACAAACCTGGATCATATTTCATTGTCTCACCGGTACCTCAAACAACACGCCCCCATCACCTAAGGCTCCTTTACTGTTTTAACGCTGGGCTTTTTTCAGTTAACGCGGCCTAAAGTGCAGAAATTCAGACAGTTAAGAGAGACATACATGAGGGAAACACTGAAGAAAAAAAAAACCACCCGACACACCAAGGACACCACAATGACAGCTTATGCTGTGATGAAAAGTGATGAAAAGCAACTGAGCTGCGGACGGTTGCCCGGATGCATTAAGTAACTTCATAGATTCCATGTAGCGACGAGCAGGGCTACAAAAAAAACCAATAAGGCAGACCAGTCCAGAACACAATATCAATGTCAAAACTGGCAGAGCTGGAATAATTAGTCAATTAATTGAATGGTCAATCAAAGAAAAATGAATTGGTAACTATTAATTGTTGAGTCATTTTTTAAGCAGAAATGCTAAAAAAAAAAAAAAAAAAAGCTTCAGCCTCACAAATGTATAAACTGTTCAAGTCTAACATGCATGTCTGGTAATGTAATGATTGAGACATTCACTGCAGATGACTAAATGACTAAAGGTCTGTGAGCTTGTCAATAGGGAAGTGGGTATACTGGCAGCATCTGGCCTGCCCTGCAGCTTGCAATCATCACAACACTGTCGGGAACACATGCAAATCACTCAAATTTGCAAGCTGATTCTGCAGTTACATGCTGCACAGATGCAGAAGGAACACAACAAACACACACACACACACCAGATCTGTTTGTGGTAGCAAAACTATGTTAAACCACACAGGAAACAAGAAGCTAAGTGTACAAAAGCTTTTAAAATTGTAGATAAGTCATCAATCTTCAGCTGAGACACAGGAAATAATTTTACAATTTTGACAATAACTACATTTTAAGTCTTCCAACTCATTAAAAAAAAGTATTTTGTATTCAATCACCAACACCAGCTCAATCAATCACCAGCACCATTCCTATCTTTGTATAAATAGACACATAAACCAAATGAAGTTCCATGTCACCATCCAAAATACAGCCCTAAATACAGGGATGAAATGTAAAAGCCCAATTTTGAAATCCTTGTACACTATCAGCCCAAATGTCATGTTCAGGGTAGTAAAAGACAGTTACAGTGGCAGGTGCCCTTAAGGACAGATAAAGTTTAGGGCTGCTTCTAAACACTATTTTCCCTAGTGATTACTTTCTCAATAAATATTGATTAATTGATCTGTAAAATGTTGAATTGAACAGTGAAAAATACCAATTACAACTTCTCAGAGCAGATGGTGGCATCTTCAAATGTCTTGCTTTGTCTGAACAATTACAGATCCAAACAAATCCAGTTCACCATCATATGAGACTAAGAAAAGAGAAAATGTTCACATTTGAGAACCCAGAACCAGTCAATTTTTGCTAAAAAACAAACAAACAATTAGTTAATTATCAAAATTGTTGCAGATTAATTTTCTGTAGATCACCAATCAGTTAACCAACTATTCACTTCAGTAATAACTGAGTTAACACAAACACAAAAACACTTTTTCTTGTAGTGGAATCAGTTACCCAGCTGTGGTGGGTACACCTCAGCTAAATAGATATCCAAGTTAAAAAAAAAAAAAATTATTTTGGTTACATCAAGTCTTTTGTGCATGTGTGTCTATGTACAAACATATATATAAAACTGGGAGAAAGGTCACTAAGTAACAGCAGAGGCCCACGCAGTGGCCCAGAGAAAGCTCCCTTAGTGCCCTGTTCCTCGTCACGTGCTCTACTGTTGGAGTTGTGCTACAAGAGGAGGGAGGGGAAAAGAGTGGAGAGGGGGACTAGCTGAGAGTTGATAGGGAGAGCTTCCCAAATCAGCTGGCCTCTCCCAGAAACCTAAGCCCCTTTCATGCACTGAAACCCTGAAGTTATCCAGCCATTACCCAGAGGAGCTGTATCTGAGAACGCAAATGTCTGAATCAGTTGGACCGAACATTAAACGGACTTTACCCTGCCCGCTCCCTAGTATATAGTCTGTAATATAAAGTCCGATTGTGCCCATTTATGAATACAGCTTATCATTTTCTGGAGAATTCACAGTGAGCAAGTGGGCATGTTGATGATGTTTCTATCATGCAACTGGTGCAAAACCGGAAGAATGAAATCATCCGTGAAGAAGAAGGGTTTAAGTGCAGAGATGATGAGATTCGGGAACTTGTTTTGGTAAGGGCCGATGCCAAAATCGTCAGACAAATTCAAGGAACGGCAAGAGACTTGGTTGTTTATGACCAAATCACAAACCGACTCCGTGACTGTGCATACTTTTTACATCATGGCCTGCCTCATGCTCGCCCTCCTACCCCGGGTGCCACCCCTCACCTAAACCAAACGGAGTATTTCCAGTAGGTGAAAACGTGTCTGACACGGACAATCTCCTGATGTGTGCCACATGTCTGAAAGGGCAACTCCAGACAATGTCCAGACCTGATTCTCTGGACACTTTCCGGAGTTCATATGAGAAAACGGCTCTGCGGTGACTAAAGAGAAAGAACAGAAAGAGAACGAGAGTGAAATGGGAAGTGTGAGAGAGCAGAGAGTAGCAGTACTAGCTGATAAGGGCCACAGTATCTCAGAACAGTAAAGGACACGCAAACCTAAACAGGTGATAAAGTCACAAAAGAATGGGAACCAGGGCATAGTATCCTGCAACTGCTAACTCATCATTTTAGGATGATTCATCAGTCTGCCTTACAAAGTATAAAGACATGTCCGGTTTTAAAGCAATACAATTGAGGGAAAAAAAATCCAATTGTACTGTGATTTACTTTTAAGCAATAAAGCAATGTTTATATGGTTGTAGCTTGTATGTTTTAATATTTTCCCTTAAAATAACTTATAATATCAGCAACAGATTGAAACACTGCCAGTTGGGGTTGTAAACTTATCACAGCTACGTTGCATGGAGACAGAGTAAACAGCTACAGTGGGAGTGCAGATTGAAAGCTTTTCAGTGTGTTAAGGATTTCACTGCCATGAGTCTCCATAATTGTAGACCTAAGGCCGTGGGAAGGTCTTGTGGACACCTGATAGCTGTCAGGTGGCCTATGTCTAGCACTCTCCCAACACTAGCATATACATACACTATGTACACAATGTACATAGTCATGAGGGGTGATGTATTTGCCACAAGGGCAAGGGGGTTGTTCTATAATTAGAAAGAAAAACACATACACGCACACACAAGCAAATGAGCCCAAATGTCTGGATGTGGAATATTCAAACTGGAAGGGCATAGTGGCAAAATGTCAGACTTTTACACACAATGTGGAATGTCTGAGTACATCTTCTTCCTCCCTTGTGAAAGATGTTAGTATTACATGCAACCCTGTCTGGTTGTCTGAGGTTGTGCCTGAGTCTCACTGATGTTTTGTCTGGATTCAGACTGGGCATGACCAGACTGTACTGCCTTGAAGCAGCTGGAGGGCTAATTTGCTGTGTGGGAGCCGAGTCAAGGAGCAAAGGGGGAGCGCTTGTCATCCGTGGCAGGATGGACAGTGAGGAGGGAAGGAGGGCAGGAGCGAAGAAGCCCGGTTCTCCTTGGAGTGGGAGGAGCATGGACAGCACAGGAAAGATAAAGGCGCTGACACCCATGCCCTACAAAACCACCTGCTTGCTACACTTAGCGCTCACACTTCTCTTTTTAGTGTCTCACTCAAACTGTACGCTTCCATAAACAAATACACACTTGCATGAACACGATGTGACAGAGAAGTATTGCATTCTCCTTTTAGCTGTCTGATATAGCTGGCACTGATCTGAGACTCACTGAGGAGAATCACGGGGACAACAATGAAAGTTGCAAACAAACACACACACACACACACACACACACACACACACACACACACACACACACACAAACAATGAATCCATCAGTGTGAAAAGAAATGGGGCCAAGTGTCACAGAAGTATGTTTTCATTCCTGTGGCCTCTGTGAGTGCTAAATAAAAGATAAATGATACGCTTGAAAATGTCAAGGAGGACAGGGAGAACAAAATATGGCGGTGAGATCTGAGGAAAATGTATAATGTGGACAAAAAGACAAGTGGATCAGCAAAGTTAAACAAAAGGGAGAATGAAAGCAAAAAGTTACGAAGACAAGCAAAGGACTAAAGAAAGAAGCTAGGAGTTTGGCAGTAACTATGGCTGAGATAAAGCAGAGGATCACACCTGCCCAATAGTCCAGCTGGCTGCTTGCAGTGACGTCAATGCTGCTGATAGTCTGGGTGGGCGGATCTCACCTCAAATTGGAACTGTCCTAAACCTAACTGTGTGCTCACACCAACAGTGCCAATAAGAGATGAAGAAACTGCAACTCATTCATTTCAAATGGAGAGAAAAAAAAAAAAAAAAACAACGGCTGGTTGGGAGATCTCAATGACTTGGTGACAGGGAAATGTTGAGCAGAGGCCAACTTTATATGTATAGACCTACTGGCAGACACACACACGCCTACTTTTCGGGGCATTTTTCACACTTGGGCTAATTGGAGAGGAGTTCTGGATGCAAAGGCATTTTCTCAAACCTTGGTACTTTAAGCTAATTAATGTGATTGGTTGAAAGTATCTGGTACTCTTCAGTGGCTGATCACTGCAATGAGTTCACTGTCATGGTGTGAATACATGCATTAAACCACAGCACAAAACACACATCGAGTGAAAGCCTGAGCTGTAATGAAAAATGAGAAATTATCTTAGTGTGAAGGTGTGGCTCCATCACCCAGGCATGACTGTTTTTCATCTTTCTGCATGTTAGCAGGACCCAAGTAACAGTATTACAAAAGCATTTTCAGTGTTTACAAATGTAATGTACTAGGCATACTCTGTTGCCATGGATGCCTGTTGCACAATCGATCCACAGGTCAGGACTTTTGTGTATGAAAGTAAAACTTCATTAACATCTCTCAAACAAATTTATTTGGGCCAAGTCTGAAAATGTGCTTAATGTAACATTCAAAGCCCATAGTGGGTCACAAGATAGGAGAATTAACTGCATGCTTAATAAAAGACAAAAGCCTGCTATGGAGTCCTGGGACATAGTCCAAGATTAAAGGGGTCTGTCAACGTGGGGTATGGTGACAGGTCACCACAGCATTCAGCAAACATTGCACACATAAAGGTAGTGGTGTGCACAACTCACCCTTACCATCAGTCATGCTTGAACACACACAAAGAAAAACAGACAGCCAAGCAAGAAAGCAAACACGCACACACAAAACTACAATAAGCTACAATAGTTAAGCTTTTACTCTTTTCTCTGCGCCTCACCAGTTTAACTAGTGTAACAAGCAAGACACTAAAATCCCCAGGCATGCCTGGACAAGACAGCATTTGAGAGATAGAGGCTTAAATGCAAAAGTGAACTCCAACAGAGATCCTAAACTGTTGCTGTGCCTCCCATGAGCTGCACACTCCTCGGATATGAAAACAAGAGCATTGGGCTGAAAGTGATACTTCAAGTCAGTAGATTCTGTGTGGCCTCATGCTTTGTTGACTGATTTCAGATAATGTGCCTGCCTATGGCTTTCTTAGAACGTAGTCATGGATCTGGGAAGGACTGTTACGCCTTTATTCAACACAGCACTTTTACCTCACCTGCCATTAGGGCAGGAAGAGCAAAACTTGGGAGTTTTTATTGTTTGGTCTCAGCTGAGATTGACATTAAAATGAGAATACCTGGTCCACCTTAAAGGTCAATCCACCTTAAGTGAGCCTGGTCAGGTTACCCCTAAATTCCACCGGGCGCGTGTGCGCCGTGTTCCGGCTCCAACGGAGCTGATCGCGGTCACTCTAGTCAAAGCGTCCCAGAAGTGGTTCTCCGCTGCGCTGCACTAAAGATAGGTGCATCGTCTATTTTTTTAAGGAGGCCGCGTCAAGCAGCACAGAGCAGATCGCTCTAGGCAGGAAGTCAGGCACAGAAACAGCATTGAGCAGCCGGTCAATTTTCAAAATAAAACACCCCGTGCAGACTCCTGGTCGTATATATCAACAATAAACACAATTTAAACAGACGAATAAAGAAAGCATTTAACTACGTAGCCTACTTTACCATAGTAGAAGCACAAAAATCAAGGAAAATGACAAAATCAACGAAAGCTGAGCAAGTTAACAAAATTTGGCAGTTTAGTTGCCCTGCTACTGCAGTAATTATGGTAGCCTTAAGGCACTTTATCAGCTTTGACTAGGCTGCTGTAATTAATGTAGTAGGAGTGCAACTGACTTTTAACGGCAGATGGCTTCTCTGCAGTGAAGACGCTCTTCGCTTCGCTTCTAACACACTCCCGGTGGAATAGGGCGCTGTGCAGAGTACAAAGCAAAACTGCGTCGGAGCCAGGACACTGCACACACGCACCCGGTGAAATCCTGGGGTTGGCCTAACCCATTGTCGCTAACTTCGGGGCTAACCCCCTTCACTTTTCCAGTAGTTTAGGAAACAACAGACGAGACCTTTCTTTGTCTTGAGAAGCTGCAGCATTTATTAACTGACACACTGTAGTCTGTGCTGTACATTTACTGCCAGACTGACAACTGCTAACCTTTTCCTCTGCTCCGCTCGCATTCACCGTCACTTTTCTGCTGCTCGCTCTCTCATGCTCACTCCACCACACACCACTACACCACCACACACTCGCTATGCACACACACATTACGCACTGCCCTATTCCTTAAAGGAGCTACGCTACTCTTATAATAGTACCTTTCATGTTGATGTCCTTTGAAGAATGAGGAAAGGGAGGATTCTGGGATTTCATGCGCTAGTCGATGACTAAAAACAATTCCATGAAAACGCAGGGCGTTATCATGTGGGAAATGTGTGAAAATTATTAATAGCCCGTTGACATTAATGATTGTGAAATTCTGCCAGCTGTGCTCATAATTCTACTGCCACTGCAGAATGAATATAGGGAAAACACTTTTTTTACACTTAAAAAAAAAAAACAAAACAAAACATGCTGTTCTGTAGGTTATACTTTTCTGATAAGGGTTTTAGCTAGGTTGTTCAAGCCAACTTATGAATTATTTATTTAATTTTGACAGTTTCTTTAGCACCATTATGTAGCACAACAAGTAAGTGTACAGTAGAACTGCTGTGGTTACTGCATTACCGTGGTAACGCAATCACGTCATGCCCACTGCAGACTCAAGCTGATGACCACTTCACAACCGAGTGAGCGGCTCAAGTGATGGGACATTAGTTATTCTCTCAGGCTTGACATAAGAATGATGTGCCTGCTAAATGCCGACCAATATTCCTGCTGCAAAGTCGGCCTCTTAATGACAACACTGGAATAGTCTAGACAATTACGTGTTCACAACATCAGATATTCTTTTGAAGTACTTGAAGTAAGTACTGATGTAAAACCGACTCCTACACAGAGAGTTGCATTATGGGTTGTTTGTAGCCTTAATGTTGCTAGGCTAGCGAGTGTCTTAAAGTCTGTTTAGTGCGTTAGAGTCAGTCAGCCTCAAAGGTGTTTCGTTAGTCCAGTTTAACATGCAGGAGTTTCTGAAGGTTCATGTCACGTGTTTTTTTGCCACAGAGGAAATAAAATCATCACGAGTGAAAATAAGTCCAAAGCATATTCTGACATCTCTACTGCAGAAACAGAATATATCAAGCTGCCAAACACCACTGTCACAGATTATAAGGAGCTAAAAAGGACAAACAGGCAGTCGTATAAATGCTAACTACCAGAGAAAATCATTTTTGACTGCTTCCAAGAGCCTGGTAGGAGAGTGTGTGAGTATGTAACTATAATATGAAGTAAGTTATATTCAAATCAGGGTAGCCTTATATTCGGGCCAATACGATATTTAGGCACCAATTATTTTATAACATCTGAGGTTTATTATTTTTTTTATTGCAGTTGCTGTGACAGTTTGAATGGCTTCATTAATTTGTGCGGTGAGGAAAAAAAAAAGCAGTACAGCAGCAGCTCTAGTGTATGCCATTTTAGCCAAATCTAGAAAGTTAGTGGTATGTTCAAGCTGATGATGATGAATGAAATAATAAAACAAAGAATAAAATCCAATGTATGAAAAAAAACAACAACCAAAAAACAGAATTAAGACACATTTGCCAGTACATGTATCCGGAAATTGGCCTCTGGCTGTGTCTTCAAAAACAATAGCTAAATATTACCCAATATTGGGGAAAATGCTTAAAAGACACAGTCTGACGTTTTGTTTGTTACCAGGTCGAACTGAGGTACATTTCAAAGCCAAAATGAGTTATTTTTTTGTCCAGGTCTAAAAGGGTGTACAGTGAATGTGGTTGCACAACAGCTCTAAATTGGAAATTTTGTGCATTTTCATGAAAAGGAACTTTTAGTATGTACGTGCATGTATGATTTAAAATTGAAAATTATCAGTGAATACGAGCAAAATAATAAGCTACCTGCCTTTCCGGTCTGGTCACCTAATCAGAGCCTTATAATTGTGACGTGAGTCACAACTGGTCATGTCTGCGTTTACCTGCGTAACAATCTGACTCAGGCTTGTGGCTGTCTCGGTTTGAAATATAATAAACCTGTGTTTTTCACAGGGCTATTACTGCAGGCCTGTAAGATATACAGACTCCCCGCTTCGGGTAGTAGCACTTTGAAACGGACCCGAAAACACACCACAGGGCAAGTCTTTTCCTCAGTGGAAGACAAAGCACATGATTATCAGTCCGCAATTCAAATGTGGCAATAGAGCTACAAGAATTTGACAGTGTACTCAGGAAATGCAGGGGTACTATTAAAAATCTGTTAACCAAATTCTTTGGTATCAAATGACAGTAATACTTAGATCTTGCATTGTTGACAAAATGTCAACCTCAACAGCAACGCAAAGAGTATACTGTTAAAAACCATTATATAGACTGACTTTCCTTTTACACTTCCTTGTAAAGAAAGAAACAGCCCTCCTCTTGCAGCATGTATGTGGGTGGACTGTGTTTGATCAAGCCTAGAAATAGGTTGGGGGTAAAGAATGACCCTCTATAAATGCAACACTCTCTCCCAGCAGGCTCACAAAAAGCCTCAAGGCTGCCTACAAGTTAGATTTGTCCAGCCATGGCAGACCTTTCAAAAGGTTTACAGATTCACCACAACGTGTCACCTAGCCTTGCTTGATGCTTTTAATCTGTTCTAAATAATAGTGAAACTCCTTACAGAGGGCATGCAATAAAGCGGTGAAACATCAAAGCCGACAGCACTGACGAATGGCTTAGCGTTAGATTGTCCACTGACATGACAGGAATGCTGTACTAAGGTGCAGGTGAGTCTTAATAAGAATGCTCAAGCAGAGCAAAAACCAGAGTGTATTTCCCACATTAACTACTTTGAATTTTAAAAGCATTTTGGCTTGAACTAAACCTCAAAGAATGCAGAAAGCTCATTTAAATGCAAAAGAGCATATATTTTTAAATTAAATCCAGCTGGTTAAAATAAATGTTAGGCGCACTGATGGTTTTTAAATACAGACTTTAAAAAAAAAAAAAAGGTATGATAACATGAGGCCACATATTTGCACTGACGAGAATAACCTGGCTCTGAGGTACAGATGCAGAGCTTTTAAGTTGACCAGCTTAAAATATTAATATGCTTTAAAGACTTAAGGTAGCTTAACTGCTAGATTGTTTCCCTAAAAGACTCATGACTCTGTTGGCATGCCTGAACCATAAAAGGCCAGTCAACTAGCTTTCATTTGAAATATGAAAAGGGAAGACAGTGGTTAATTCTCTAGAAACCATCTGGTCAAGCATAGATAAAACATTTTTTGCATTTCTTCCATGTTGTAAAACATGCCATCTGCATATATGATAAATTCCTGTTGTGTGGTTTGTCAGAAGTGGGACAGCAAAACCATGTCTTCATGATAGAGGCTGTGTAACACAACTGTGAGGTGTGCTCATGTTTTACAGCTTCCTGATTAGATCCACTTATCAGTTACTGTATTCCTCATCAACAGTAGCTCGTTATGTTAAGTTGCTGTGAGTGGGTGTGCAATTTAACAGTATATATTATATTTGCTCTGTTATTGGCTTTTAGAGCTTGCGATGCTCTGCCAAGGCTATATTTATTGTGTTATTAGACTATCTGCAGTCCATGTTCCTCTGCAAATTGAGAAAAACACTAATTATTTTACTGAAAATGTCATAAACTTATAATGATTTAAAAATATATGACGGTAGTTGTTTATTCTTCGGCTAAATGTTGTTGACATTCTGGTAAATGGATATCTTCGTTCTATCACCTATTCAGCACAACAGGTTACCTCTCTCTGTCCCCAGAGGACAGGAGCTAATCTTCCTGCGGAGTACTTGTTGTTCAGGCTTCTTGTGTCCGTGTAAACGGGGCTGGGTAGGTGAGAGAATATGCAAACCCCCACCCTTATTTCCATGAACAGACAAACACCCCCTACGCACGCAGTCACACATGGCAAAGCCCACTTATCACACCGCTTTGCAGCCTCTGAGTGAGCACAGATAACCAGTGTGACGATCAAAGGCCTCTGATAGCACTGAGGGGGAGGGCGAGGGGGACAAGGACTGATCCGTCTCTGGAAAGGACTGAAAGAGACCAGGGCTCACTACCTTAGAAATGGGAATGAAAAGAGGAAAATATATCCAAACAAAGGCCTATTCTGTCCCCTCTGTGGCCTAGTTGCACTTTTAATCACACTTTTACACAGAATTAAACACCAGCACCTGAACAATTGCATTTGAAAGAATAACAAAGTCTGACATAACACTTACATTTGACTATAATTTGAATGAGGGTTAGGAGTGCCAACACAAAGAAAAACAGATTCTCTGCTGACAAAGGAGCCTTAGGTAAGGACTCAACACTGACAAGTGTTCCTGCCAAATGTAGGCTTTAACATGGGCAAAATATCAAATGTTAGCTATATATTTTGACATAGTTTTGTTCAAGATACAAAATACAGCAGCAATGTTATGATCGCTGTTATCGCAGGGAGAGGCACAGAAGAGGACAAAAAATCCTTTAAAAAGTTTGCTTTCTCCGTATTACAGTGTGATATGGAGAAGGATATTTTTATACCAATCCTATAAAATTTAACTAGCAAAGAAACTGTTTGTTTACAGTTTAGTTTAGATATTAAAAAAGAAACTTGGGACACCCCTAGTAAGAGCTCAAGTGACTGGAACACCTGTTTGAGCTCAAGTCGTTTGAACATTTTCCTAAAGCTTCAATGGATCACCAAATGACTGTTGAAACTCCTCTACTCAGAATAACCACGGATGTGATGTCGCAATTAATTCTCACATTAAGGTGAGAGGGTTTGAGGGGAGGAGGATACTACTCGTACAGTATCGCTTTTCATCTGCCCACAGCAGCACTTTTATCAGCATGTTTCAGTGTTCTAAGGAAATTGTTTATATTAATGTTATATGTATCACTAATTGTTAAATGTTTTTAAATTATACTGCCATTTCTAAAATTCCTATCTTGGTCTGGAATATGGGTCGAGGGACTATCTCCATCAGTCTCTGAGCTCTTTTAATATGACATAATCTCATGTCACAATCCTAAATCGGCTCCAGGACAACATCTCCCAGCCTAGCCGGACACGTGCAGTACATCATGACAGTGAGCTTCACCTTTACCTGTTTGCCAACAAATCAAGTAAGCACAGACAATCTGTACTGAAATAGATTTAGCAAGAAATTAGCTGGCAAAGCAAAGATCTGCACAGCTATGCTGCTGATCAGAAAACAAAGTGTTCCTTCCACATTCCAGTTTACAGTTAATGCTGTTCTGGCAAATAACTCACAGACACTTCCTGTAAAGCTTAACTAGTTTCATAGAGACAGTTTTTGTACTATGTAGATATGTCTGACTGTGGGTAAATCCAATTATTCAGATGTCTGGAATATGAACTACAGTCAATTTAAGACATTTAAAATGACTGAAATCAACCAAATATTCCAATAAAAGTCTAAAATGAAAATAAGTTTCAGCACAGGAGACACTCAGCAGCAGAAGAACCCAGACAAGAGAATGTCTGCTCACATTTTTTGCCGAGGGGTGCAGAGTCCCACTGCGACATCAATTCTTCTGACATTTGGAGACCAACTTGGCCTTCTGACAGCAGCATCAGGGGATGCCTGTTGCCATACCAACAATTATCTCAGCGGTAGCAACAAGTGCTACTGTAGGGAATTTAGGTGTCCCCTGTGAAGAGATCAGAGAAGAGCAATGGTGCTCTCTTTAAACATTCACAGAGCAAAGCTGAAAAAGCAGCAGGAGGTTGCAGCACTGAGGAGGGTCAGGGTTCAGAGGAGACAGCTGCCCATATGCACTGATCTAGGAACTTTAACCTGTGAAATCCAACTTGCTTACCAGAAGTGTTAAATACACCCTGTGATCTTAGATCAGCTGCTGGTAGTAAATCCATCTTTTTTCGATTATGGCCACAATGAACAGCTTGAGGTCATGTTGTGGAAGTAGTCACACATTTCATGCGTTTAATAAGCCGCTTACAGAAATGAAGAAAGGCTACAGTGAGAAACAAAACAGTGCCTAGGTAATAGCAAAACACAGCTTGTTCGTGTGCAATAACCCAGCATTTTCTAAACTATAGTTGCTTCAAAACTAGAACACTTTCTGGATCAGTGAAGGTGAACAGATCCGTACGCCTACAAACAACAGCTCTAATAACAATAACAACACCTTTTACTATAGCATGTTTTGGCAGAGGACTGTTTTCAACTGTTACTGCAGCTCTGGCAGCTGTAGCTAGACAAGGTAGCTGAAAACACTAAGAACAAAAGGAAGATCCTATTCCTACCTGTTGCTATAGTTTCAGTACGCAGCCTTGCAGCAGCATCTAGAAGAGTTGTCAATCTGTCAGACACTGCCAGTGCCACAGAGCCTGTGCCTTTGCTTTATTCCAGTGCTGTGGCAACAACAGTAAACGAACACCGTGCCGACCAGGGCATGATTCATTAACCAACACACAGCACAAGAAATACACAAGGTGCCCATGGCTACTAATGCATAATTATATATGGCTTTTTACTTAATGGTTTGAAATAAGAACAAAAAGTGTGGGCATCTAATCCTAGCTTTCCACTTTGGGCTGATTTCAACACAACAAAATTGTTTTGGAGCCAGGGGTCTTAGCAAGCTAACACATAGTAAAACCAGAGCTTATGTTCCATTCTTACCACAGCCAGACACCCAGGGGCAAAACTAGATTTTAAATTGGCTAAATCTGTTAAGCCAGTCACTGTGGAACAGACCTCTTCAACCCGACCTTTCAACACTCACAGCCACCCTGTGGCTAGATGGGCCGAATGCCAGCAGGCTACAACATAGGTGTTCTTCTCCCCCGGTAACCCTCCTTGATATGCTGGCGTCATGTTACTGTACACTGGGTTCACCTTTCACAGTTACGGTAACCAAGGCTGAGAACTTCCCTTCTTGTCACACTGCCTTTCTTTATGCCACTTGCACACAGAAGAACCACCCTTTAATTGGTGTAAAAAATCATGTAGACATCCAGCTAGATTTAGACTCACTACTTAACACCTTCATTTTAACACACACATACACCCATTTAATCATGTGCAGAAGCCACCAATGCAAATCAAGCTGATGCCATCAGTCAGACCTTTAAGAGGTGACTTATCCAGCTTTTTGCAAAAAGGAAATATACATTCTCAAAATGCAAGTGTGGTTTCAATTTTAATTATGACTTCCTTCAAACACAAATACTTCTAAGTTATGCATATATAGAGAGAGAGGTATTACAGACAGACATGAAGAATGTTTCATCTAAGTCCAACAACAATACAGCACAACAAAGGCTAGGCTTAGCCTCACAATTTCATAGCTCACAAACATGCACCAAAATAAATAAACACAACTCAAAGACTGGAAACACAGGTAGAGCAATAGGAGTTTGACTTGCTGTGTGCTATCTTATGAATGAGGGCCTCCCACTGTAAAGGTCTGCCTTTAGCTGCAGGCTGTGGACTGCGCACTGCTCTAAGTGGACTGAGCAGAGCTATGCTATTTCTAGATTGGGCTGTGCATCATGTGTCAATTAGCTGTAATATAAAGCAGATCACCAGTATGAGTGACCTACTTCCACAATAAAATGTGAATAGACCGTAAAAGGCTCAAAGTGCTCATGTGTAATAGTTGTGAAATCCAAGTGTTTCATGAAGCGTGTGTCACTATTCTCCAAAGTGGGTTAATAGTGACACATCTAAACTCGAATTACCTGAAGTGGTACAATTCCCTGATTTACGTAAAAATATAAGACTTATAAGTATATATTCTGTTACTTCTCCTATAAATTGTCAAACCTTTAGTTTGTTTTGATAACTAATTGCAATAACAAGTATCATCTTCTGACCCTTCAGTAGGCAAATTAGGTCACCTTGCAGTGACTCATAAGCAGCAATGTATAATTAGCTTACCTGTTACACCAGTTACTGATTGACTCATCCGCCCATGTTAGTAGGAGTTTCCAAAGCCATTCATTTGTATTTGCTACACACTAGAAATTATTACCAGAGGGGAGACTCAAACCATTGTAAGGTCATAAATTGAAAACTGAGAGGCATGGGAATGTGCTGCGGCCTTTAGTGTCACAGCTGCTCTAGTCAACTTCCTCCCCAAGTGCATTTCCTCATTTCACTTCAGCCCACATGGCTAAATGGCTGGGCGCTTTCTGTTTTTAGGAAACCAGACAAGGCTAAATTATAGGCCCACCTAACCCCAGTGTTGGCTACATTTCTGCATGGAAGGCTGGCGACTTTACCGAGTAAAACCGGCTAGTTAACAATAGACAATTTCACAATGCAAACGGGCACCCAAGTCCGTGTAACAGACAGGAAATATCGGGTTATGAACTACTTGGCTTTGTTATTCAAGTGTTAGCAAGGCATATGGCTTAAAATAAATGGGTCAACCATGCTCTGGGTCAAGATTTGTCACAAAGGGCGGAAGGCAGTTAGCTCAGTGGCTATCTACCTCTATTAGCCAAGCTTTTCACAGCTACCGACGTCTGTCGAGACCACTGCCAAAATAAGCTCAAAATACTGTAAAACACAAGCACTGGTTATATTTTAAACGTCAAAATGGTCGTGAACGTCAGCCAAGACCGCAAATAAAACGTCAACCAAAGCATTGGTTAACGTTAAGCTAGATGTTGTCCATGAGAAATGCTACCTTTACTGATTAACCAAGAGCTTCATTGTAAAGCTAAGGGTAACGTTAGCTCTCATTTTGTGAAATTGCGAACGACGTTCAGTTTGGACAATAACATTGCGCTATAGAACATCTAATGTGCTGTGTTCAAATTCTAAATAAAAGCTGATACTAGTGGCCGTAACGCTAGTCCGATTTTTTTTCTTCTTCTTCTAGGAAATAGCCTCAGTCCTAGTAACACAGCTAACGTAGCTACATTAGCTAGCAGGCTAGCTCAGCTCACAGCAACGTTTAGTAACCAGTTTAGAGATAACGTTAACACTTGCCACGTTAGAGTTAACCCACAAAAGGGTGGCAAAATAATACGGGTTGATAATAGTATAGGTTAACACAATTTGAACAAATCTTCGTTTGTCGACGTTGTAGCCGTCCGAGCATTGCTCTGAGGGCTGCCGTTAACTAGTGTGGCTCATCTACTCAAGACAACCACTCGTAGGCTAACGTACAACTTACTTTAGCTCACTTGTGTTGTGCTTATCACCTCACAACATGTACTAACTTTATCCAGGCTCTTGGGGATCTGCGGTGTTTGCAATTGTACACGATCGCAACAGAGACAAGTTACAAGAGGTCAGTTTTAGTTAGTTAGTTAGGTTATTTGCTACTTACAAAGAGCAGGCTGAACATTGAAATCCCGTGACAACCCCGGAGAAAGTGGAGGGAGTGCAGAAACCGCTGTCAGGTCGCCTTTTTTGTTCCTCTTCAATGTGGCAGCTTGGATTCTCGTCGGAGGTCGGGGACTGTTGTTGGGGAGGAGCCTTCTCAGTTATTGGATGCCATCAGGCACTGTCGGAAATATCAGCTACGAGGCAGCGCAAGTTCATGGCACGTTAAACACCGGTAAATACAACTGGGAAAATCAGCTAATTTTTTGTGTACATGTGCGATCTAATTCTGAGACTATTGTGAAAACAAGCAAAAACCTATTTATTTCCATTATAACATTCTCAAAATGTTTGTCTTTTTGAGAGTTGGGTAAACTTAAGGTATGGGCAATAAGTATGTTATTTTGAAGAAGAATTGTGTCATTTTTTATTCGGAGGAAGCATAAGCACGCCCTAATAAAGTGATATAGCCTACCTGACAACATTTTAAACAAATAAAATATCATAGCCTAGCTTATATCCTGCTTTATCAATGTGTAATTCCTATTTTGCCTCTCAGCCGTGGGCCTTTTTGGCTCAGTTTCACTTAATTTATGAATTCAGAAAAAAACAACAGATAAATGGAAACAGCAGCTGTTGTTGCTCTCTAGTCTACACACATCCCTTGTGTCAAAATCAAATTTGCGAGTATGTAGTTTGGATGTCCGAGTTTTACCTGGATCCCGCGAACGCAGCGCGAAGTGTCTGGCGTCAGTACGACGTAAGAAGAATCCGGGTCCATGATGACAGCTCACCATGGTGACGACAGTTCCCGAAAATGACCACACATAGATTGTTTTGCAAAATACATTTTGTCCAATGTTTTCATCCAATCAAATTTCTTGTAGATGTTTTACCAAATAGCCTAATGAGTTATGCATATTATTGTCCATAGGATAACCTACAGGGCTTACAGTGGTGGGTCTACAGTATTTCTTCTAACCAAAAGTTGTCTGTCATTATCATTTCCTATGTCAGTGTCTCTATTTTTATGTATATTAGATGGATACAAGTATTATAGTAAAACTTTGATATATATGCACCCCATCTAAAATAAGAGACACCCCTTGCAGAAAGAGAGGAGAGAAAATAAAATCATTGTCTCACATGATAAAGTTAGATAAACAAGTCCCTCTGTTCCTTAAGTTCCCCTGAAGTGATTTGCCATTAAGAGTCTTTGAGGATGGCACAGGGAAAACTAACACAAAGATTCATATTGTTAATATATTTTCATTTCACGTCGACTCTTGTGATGTAATCTGTGATAAAATGACATTCCAAGTGAGTGACAAACACACATTTGTTATCTAGTGATCTGAACTGACAAGTTCATCAGTGCAGCTCTGAGCACACTGGCAGATCAGACAAGGATCTTTTAAATGTAACAGAGGCCTCACATACTGATTTCATTATAACTGTATATCTCCCTCTAGTGTCCATTCCTTTACCTGCAACAACCTTCTACACCAAAAGTGCCATGAAGAAATCCTCTACCTACAAAACAGAATTTCTAATACTACTACTACTCAAAGGCTACAACTACTACTGCTAATAAAAACAACTAAGATAAAGATTAAAGATACAGCAGTGATTTCTATGTGTTCCAGTGCACAGAAATAGAAGTGACACAAACGTACAAGAAGGTTTTTATTGATGTGATATCAATACAATCAAGTACTGTAGATTTTGTATAAGCAGACAAACATTTTCAATCAAAAAGAGTGCATTTTATACCCAAATTCTATTGCATAGAGTGCACGCAATAGCCTTGTATGACAAAAATCCTATAAGTAGATACATTGTACATTACACAAATAGAAAATAAAAGTCCACAAATAATCCTTCACAAACAACGCTAGAATGCTAACTACATGTTGTAAATGCTCTTAACTCATCAATGCTGTTAAATACCATTTATACGTTCTAGGCTTCGGTGGTCGGTTTTGGCATCCCTATTAAATTATCATAAATGTATAAATACATCTTCATTAATTCCATGTGCAAATGGGAATGGCCGTTTGTATTTATTGAAACTAAAACAAACAAATATCCCTTAAGAACCGAAGCAAGGCTTTTTTTAAAAACTTTTTTTTTGTTGTTTTTATAAAGAAAAAAAAAACAGAACAGTTCGAAGCAATTTGTGATGGAGACGGTACATGGATCTTACTGACACTTGTTAAATGATTTGCACACAGGGCAAACTCCACAAGCAAGTGACATTGTCTTTAAAAACAAACATAAGGACAGAGAGTAATAGCCACATGTAAGTCACATCACCATTTCATATGTCCAAAAAATAGAAGACGACAAAAAAGGCAACATACAGTACATAACGAGCCTTGGACTGTCTTTTAGACTCACGTAACAATAATGATACATCGCGGTTGTAGGTGTGTTCGTGTTATTAGACAAACAGGGCAAGAACAAGTGCATTGTTTGCATTACATAGATGTAAAATACTGATTAGGCCTATTTCCTAGCACTGCCTTTTCAGAGCAACTTGAATAGTCACTGTTTATGTATAGTGACACAGCATGGTAGATGTTTTATAAAAATGATTGTTAATCAGTCAAAGAGTATACATTCATTCTGATTGCAAAGTTTAATATTTGGCACAGTCTTCCTGTACATTGACATTCCTCCATCATGGTGTAAGGTAGTCCTAAATTCAGTGTAATGAAAGTGTTTGGGCGGCATAAGTTACATTAGATTCCTTTCTGAGCTGAGGCATTTAAAGGCACGGAGAAAGTAATGTTAGCACCAATTTTTCATTGTGAAATAACATCCAACAATTTTGCCCAAACCTCTTTTTCTCTCCCCTGTCTTCGGTAACTGCAACAATTGATAAAATATCTTGTACACTTCACAGAATGTATTTTCTTTTTTGTTCATGACTTGTACAACACAGAATTATTGCACACTGTTATGCCACTCATTGGACTAATATGCAAAATAGTCTGTTCAGTGTTAACCAGTGATTCATGTCTAAAAATGTTGTCTTATCTCAGTGTGTCGATTTAATTTCTGTTTTCTCCCATAATCTATTTATTACATTCATCAATCACTTATTTCATAACTTGTTCCCTTAATTTGCAAAGGCACCATTAGAGTGTCGTAAAATAAACCTATTTGGGATTCCTTTTTTAAAACCCAACAGCGGCCAAACATTTTTAAGTCAGATTTCTTGTGGAACATTAACAGAGCTGTAAGCTCTTCCGAAGGTTTTAATAACTTTACTCAAGTTTATTATTATCCTAGCTGAAGTGTTCATGACCTGAATGCCAGGGGGACAATGTGACACAACTACACACACACACACACACACACACACACATATTGACACAGTGACAGGCAGAAGGGTACACATACTGGAACATACAAGCACATGCATACACACACAGCGTGTATCTTTAATGCTTCATCCAACAGAAATGAGTAAATACACAGCTCTCACCCTTGGCCTACCACCTCTCCAAGAAATCTGGCAGGGGTTTGTTAAATGTTACGCAACCTGTATTTCACAACCTGTGGGCCTCAGTCAGTCCCTTTACTTATTCATGGAGTAAATGCAGATCGATTCTCATTTCCAGCCATATACTTTGACAATATTCAGCTCTGAAACATCCTGTCCTTGTTGCCAGGGATCCTTCCATTAAGCTAAACTAATTCAGCTATTTTTGACACTGATGTGGTTTGGGAATTATGGAAAATCTTTTAATTTAAAACTACAAATATATCAGAATTGCTCTCATTTTCCCAGCAACCAGTCACGTGCAAGCTGGCACTGGAGGAGGAAGTGGATGAATTTTATTTGTTATCAATTTACCTCGTTGTTTTCTCAAGTTTACAGTATTTTGACAATTTTGTAGCATGTAGTCAGAATGAGGCTTTTACTGTATGGCAGCACGGATTGTTCACTTTGTTAATGATGAGGGACACTGATTTATTAATCGGGAGTATACCATTAGAAAGCAATGATGTCATGGTCAGAGCATGTGAAGAGGATGACTGCAACATGGTGGATTTGCAGTGCATATGGGAAAAGGGAAAAACCATCAGATCGATACAAGGAAAAAGGCCATCGATCCAACTATAGTTGTGCCCTTACTGTCCATTTACAGTTGCTCTCAGTATCTATTCTATGGCATGTAAACATTGACTGTATGCATACATATCGTCCTCAATTAATATTGTCCTGAAAGTTTAAAAAAGGCATTGTCCTTGCATGATGTTGTTGATGCTTTTAAAAAGGCCAATTCAAATTTAATAATTCTAATACTGTGAGGTCATACTAGGTCATACTATTCTTGGACTGTATCTCTAAATTGCATTTCTGGATAGTTCAATAAATTATAAGAAATACAAAGACCCATCATTTTAAATGGTTGGCTACTAAGTTCAGAAAGAAGCAGAAACAGATGTTTATGCCAACTCACTGTCAAAATATATATCTCACTCTAAAAACAAAGATTTAATCCCATTACTAATTTTAATGAAGCAACTGTTTAGAGTACCAAAAAGGTCAAACAAAAGAAAAGTGAAAATAATGGTCTTATAGCACCAAATGCTTTGTTTTACTATTGTTTGTCTATATTTCTAAGTTGTACATTGTATTGTTGCTCTTTATGTCAGTATTGTCATTCACTGTTTAAGTAGGAACACAAGGGGGCGTGGCTGCAGCCAGAGGAACCAATCACCCCCCCATGGTCTGGTGATGTCGTCCTTATGATGTCAGAGCATGTGGACAGGATGTGCAGTCACATGGGAAGGTCTGTTACTAGCACATTACAAAGTAAGGCACTTAATAGTCTGAATCCAATAAACAACAACAACAATGATGACAAGGACCAAATAATAACAATAAAATTATGACAATATAATAATTAAAATAATATAAGCTAAAAAACACCAACATAAAATACAACCCAAAACACACATTTGAAGGACATTGAAACACAGAACACAGTATAATATTCCTTCCCCTGCCTTTTAAATCTTTCCATATTTCATTCAAAAAAGTTTTTTTTTTCTTTTGCTGATATTGTTGAGGGTGAGACAGATACAGATGATGGAAATTGTATTGAGAATTTCATGGGTTTTGTGTTTCTATTATGGCTGCAGGTATTTTAGGTTTAGGGCTGCTCTGAGGTGCCAATACAGGAACGTGTTGGGAATGAAAGGACAGGGTTATGTAGGACAGAGCAGGAATCCTGAGAAGGAGGAATGGATGTATTCGGTGGAATAGAGGCCATTTGCCTGATCTGAAGGCATCTGGACCCATACCTGGTCACCCTCCTTCAGCTCTAGGACAGCACTACCAGACGCCTGGTCCATGTAGCCTTTCTTGTATTCATCATAGGTGTAAGTGGCTGGTACATTGTTCTTGTACAGTGCCACCCACAGGCTAGTTCCCTTTACATGCATGTGGTACGCAAAGTAGTAGACACCAGATATAGGAGCAGTGAACATGCCAGTAGCCGAGCTGTAGGCATTTTGCCCGTTGTACAGGGTCCTGTCAAATTTGATTGGCATGCCAGAGGGAGGGAAAGGCGTGGTGAGGATGGCTGTGAAGGCTGGTGCTATAGAGGCAGAGAGTGGAACTTGACTGTATGCTGGCCCCTTTCTGTCTCCTGGTACTTCACCCCCTTCCAACTGGTCTGTTGGACCTGCAACAACTGTTTGGCCATTTCCTGGAGGACCTGGGGGCCCTGGTGGCCCAGGAGGCCCAGGGTTACCATTGAGCCCAGCAGGGCCTGGTTTCCCCGGAGGACCTTGGGGACCTATGGCTCCCTTATCTCCAAACTTACCCAGCCCTGGTGCCCCTGGAAGTCCGGGTTCACCCTTCAGGCCAGGGACACCCTGTGGCCCCATGGGACCCATGGGCCCTTGAAGACCAGGAATACCTGACTGACCCCTGGGACCTGGTGTCCCTATAAACCCTGTTTCACCTTTTGGCCCGGGAGCACCTGTCAGCCCAGGATTACCAGGAAGGCCAATATGCCCTGCTTCACCTTTGGGTCCAGGTTTTCCAATAGGACCATTCAGCCCAGGGATGCCTTTGTCCCCAGAGATACCAGGTTTTCCAGGGATCCCATTGGGGCCTTGATCACCTCTGAGGCCAGGCAGTCCTGGAGGGCCCTGGGGCCCCAGCTCTCCCTTCTGTCCTGGTATTCCGTGTTTTCCTGGAAGTCCCATTGGGCCTTGAAGTCCTTGTGGCCCTGGTTGTCCGTCAAGGCCTGACTCCCCAATTGGGCCCACCCTTCCTTGATCTCCTTTGTCCCCTGGGAGACCAGGCAAACCAATATGGCCCTTTTCTCCTTTTGGCCCACCCAGACCAGGTTTTCCATAGCCTGGAGTCCCAGGAAATCCAGGAGCACCTCTGGGCCCTGGCTCACCTTTGGGACCTAGTGGACCTGAGCCTCCTGGCAGTCCATCTAGCCCAGGCTTCCCTAACCCAACTGGCCCTGGCAGACCTTGTAGACCTGGAGCCCCTGCCTCTCCTGGTTCACCTCGATCCCCCGGGAGTCCATTATCACCTTTAAGACCAGACGGTCCAGGCAAACCTTTTAGTCCTGGCTTGCCTATACCTGGAAGACCGGGTGGTCCTGTAGCACCTTTTAGCCCAGGTGGACCCCTTATACCTGGAGGTCCTGGCTTCCCATTTCCATTCTCACCCTTAAGCCCGCGATCACCTGGTGGGCCAGAAATGCCCTTTAATCCTGGTTCTCCCCGAGACCCAGGGGGGCCTCTGATACCTGGAAGCCCAGGTTTTCCATTTAGAGACAGGCCAGCCGGGCCAGGGAGGCCTGGCTGCCCTGGGGGACCTCTGGGACCCGGTTCACCACGAGGACCAACCTCGCCATTAAGCCCTTGCATCCCCTTTGGCCCAATCTTTCCTGGGAGACCTGGAAGTCCAGGCTTACCAATTCCTGGAAAGCCAGAAGGCCCCTGAGGGCCTGGCTGGCCATTGAGACCAGGCTTCCCCAGTCCAGGTTTTCCTGGAAGTCCTGCTGGCCCAGGGGGCCCTCTTGGTCCAGGTTTCCCTTGGGGTCCTGGTTCCCCCTTCACTTCCATCATAGGTGGCATATCTAGAAAAAACAAAGGTGATCATGTTGTTAGTGTAATGTATTTAAAACAAAAAAGAAGAGGAGATATCAACAAGATTTATACAAATGTGTCTGTGTACAGTGTGCATTTTGAGAAAAAAAAATGTTTAAAATTGCTGTAGGTCAATTAAAAAAAATATCAGTATGCAATTCCTATCTACACTGCAGCCAACTTCATCCCATGGCTGCTGCACCAATAAAGGCAAATTCTGGAAACCTCCTGTTTTCTGCTCAGACACTCAGAAGACAACACTGCTTCATCCTAATGTAAGAATTAAAGATGGACACATTACTGCCACTTAAGGCAAGAGTGTTAGGCTTTTTAAAGCAGCAAAACTTTCTCCAGCGATGCCTTATTTTCCTTGTTTAGCAAAATGAGCATGTATGATAAATTAATAAGGAGCCAGTACATGTCAATGTATACACAAGAACAGTTATTCACCCCTACACATGTTGTAGAAGATCTTCTGACTCAAAAGGCTGCTTCTGGTACAGAAAGTGTATACATCCTCTTTGCTGTTGATACACAGAACACAGCACCATCATAAGTGTGAATGCTGACAAGCATTCAAATCTTTATTCTTATTCTTCTGTATGTTTTTCGATCATTAACTATTTCTGCATTCTTTCAGCTACAGAAGCTATTCAAATATCAAAGCCATCGAAATGAATGGACAGAATGTTCAAATCCTCAACCTACTCCATTTTGAAATTCAACTACTTCCATTCAGACTTCATTTAAGCTTTAAACAGGTCACAAGACCTTCAGCTATTAAATTCCTATTCATCTTTTTGAAATCTTATATGGTTTTTACAAAATCGAAGTTTATGTTTTGTAAAATATTCAGCCTTTTTCAGCCCTTCTTTCAGTGTGTGATCTCTAAAAACCAAAGAGTATATGAATAAAAGATAATATGTCTGCATCGTGATTGTTCGCCACAATGGTGTCTACCAAAGAATATACACATACAAGATAATACATTGGCATTTTGGTTGTCCACCAGAAACATATAAATAAATTGTCATGACATATAAATAAACAAGTCATAAATTGAGTTTTATCCAGCTTTAAGCCACACTTTTACTCTTTAGATCTTGGTCATTTTAAGTATATCTTTTAACTGGATGAAGGATCTTAGTCATTGGACATCTGGATCTTAAGTTGTCAGAGAAATAAGTTGAGCAAACATTAGCAGCAGCTCGGCTCACACAGAGCCCCTCCCAGACGTCCAGTGTCCACAGAACAGCCTCGGAGAAACACAGATTTTTTACGTGACACTGCTTTATTCAGTGTTTTTACGGTTTTCATCCCTATGTACATTTGTTTTGAAGAGGAGACCTCTGCGGATAATTAGGCTCCCGGTAAAAACCTGCTGAACATCTGGATCTTAAGTTGTCAGAGAAACAAGCTGAGCAAACTCAGCTCAGCTCGCAGCTCCTCTGGACGTCCTGTGTCTGTCCGTGTCAGAGAAACACTGATTTTTAACATGAAACTGCTTTATTCACTGTTTCTACCAGTTTTAATTACTGGATCTGTTTGTTTTGGAGAGGAGGGGACCTCTGCGGATAATTCAGCTCCTGGTAAAAACATCCTGAACTATGAACACTGAAGAAATACTACTTTCAAATACTACTTTCTGTTTACTTCTTATAGTTGTAAAGGACACACACACACACACACACACACACACACACTTCACACACTTCACAAACTTTGCACATTTTACACACTTCACACACACATACTGACACACACACACACACTCTCACTTACCCACACTGTCTTTCAAAATAAAAGCATCAGACAGTAACTGTATCTTAACAGGAAGCTCAGGATGAGGCTTGATTTCCAAAATAAAAGCCCCCAGATGGTAATAAGAGCTTACCAGAGGACTATGGACAAGGCTGAAATGTCAAAATAATTAATTTGAGATTTCTGCATTTTTAGCAATGCCTGGCAATTTATTCTTCTTCTGTATGTTTTTCAGTCAACTACTACTTCTGCATACTTTAAGCTACAGAAACCATTCAAATGTTGAACTTGCTCTTTAAGAACATTTATGCTCCTATTTAACATTTACCTTTTATACTTTTTAAAAATATTATTATTTTAAAATATTAAACTTTTTAAAACAATTTATTACAATAGAAGTGAAAAACTTAAACAATATTAAGTTTAGCTTCCAGCTTTTTTAGCAATGCCTTTCAGCTCATAGCTTCCTTGGATAATGCAGTTCAGCTTCCAATTCTAGCAATCAGCAGTGTTTTGTAACTCTCAGCTCTTTAGGCCAATGCCTTTTGTGTTCCAAAGTGTTTGGCAAATCAGTTCATCTGTGTGATATTAATACAAAGCATTTTTTTCTTTCAGCCTTTTCAGACAATTTATTTCAACTTCCAGCTTTGACAGTATTAAAGTTTAGCTTCCAGCTTTTCTAGCAATGTATTTCAACTATTAGCTTCTTTAGGTAATGTAGTTCAACTTCCAATTCTGCCAGTTTTATATTTCAGCTTCCAGGTTTTTCAGCAGTGCAGTGCAATGCATATGAGCTTTCAGCTTTTTCAAGCAAAATTCATTTCAGATTTCTGCAATTTCAGCAATGCTTTTATTTCGGCTATCAGCATTCACATGCATTTTCCGCAGGAAATGCATTTTCCAGTTTTACTTCAACTTCCTTGGTTCCTTGGCTTGTAATAACTAACAGGATAGCGTCATGCCTGCTACCTCAGAGTTCTCATAATCAGCTGAATGGGTTTGCACACATTCTACTTTGAAATGAAAACAGCTACTACATCTACTATTCTACTAATCTACAATTTTGAGAAGATTCTCTTAGAAGCACAAATTGTTCATCATTTTAGTCATCACCAGTAACTTCTAAATAAACCAGTCCATAAAAGTTAGCTTTACTAAATAGACGATTCATCTGTAAAAAGTAATATGTCTTGGTCAACCAAGCTGATTAACTTCTAAAAACTAGAAGTTTAGTATTGACATCAATCATTTTCATAGCATACAAGGCATTTTTAAAAAAATGTGATTAGCTATCGAAGTTTTGGAAGAAGATGTCAATATAGAGATAGTGAATGTGGCAGATACTAAGGCACTAAAGAGAGAAGAAGTAAAATACATCTGGTGTATGAATATATGTTGTAACAAGTTGCTCCATACAAGCAACATCTGACATCACAACATTATTACCTGGGAAATGAAAATTGAAACTATGATGTAAAATGAAAACCTGGAAACTCGGACATCTTGAAATTTAAAACATAATGTCAGAAGACATTTAGACTGTTGGAAATCTAAAAAAAAGAAAAGAAGACAGAATATTGTGATATTTTGTAATGTAGTAGTACTAAAAAATGGATGATAGCATTTTTACATAGCCTTGTATGAGTTCAGGGGCAGAGGAGTCTTTTCCTGAATTCCCTTTTATACAGTATCTTTTCCTGACCTGATGATGTTTCCTCTTACATTCTTAGTGATTATTTGACTGTTCGGACCATTTATCCATCCATCCATCCATCCATCCATCTGTTTCTTGACAGCTTGTTCAGGGTCATGTGGGGCTAAAGCCTATCCCAGCTCAGATTGAGCGGAATGCAGAGTAAATTCTGGACAGGTTGCCAATCGATATATACAATATAACAGTACTCTATGTTCCTGAGTTCAGCGGTTGTTATGTAATAGTAGAGTTGGACAGAAGATAACTTTTCTGTTTTCTGATTGACTAACGTAGGGGTCTAATTGAGTTTGAGTGAGTCACTAAAATGCAAATTTCTTGGTTGTGTAACAGAGGGAAAACCAGACTGAAAATGCCACATGTCATAAACTGTCTCATTATTCTTTCCCAGCACAGTGGAGAAGAACACAGCCAGGCCAGAAAGAGCAGAAACACAAGCTTGATCTGCAGAACATTACAATCACCAACACGCATCCACCACAATTTCAGCCGATTTGTTGCTCCACTGTATCAGCTCAGCAACACTATCCCTTCATGTTTAAAAATAAAATAAAATCGGAGCGTATTGTGGAACAACCAATGCTTGAATCCAAACCAGTTTATTCCTTTAGTTTCATAATTAATCTCAGCTGGTCTGTTATTTAACCATATCCAAAGAAAACGTTATGTGATGTGATAGTTGGCCTCCAAAACCAAGGATACGCCAATACAACTTCAGTATTTATTACTGATAACTGAAGTGCCTCAAGTGTCTCAATAGTAAATGTGAAAACCATACTTTTTCCCTTTCCTTGCAACAATCTTTAAAGAAAATTTAAGCTAGGAATGTTCCCTTTGCACTACTCTGACTGTGACCGTAGGCCACTACTTCCCTCTACTGGCAGTTAATGAGACATGCAGCCTTTTCAATCAATCAATATTTGAAATACAACACAATTTAGTGAAAAGCTTAAAGACATGTTTTAAGACATGTAAAAAAAAAATACTTTGCTTTGAATAATAATTTTTCTATTTTTTCACAAAAAAAGATTTTTCCACAAAAAGTTCAATTACCTCATTAGAAATTCCTAAAATTACATCTAATCCTTCTTCCTTATTGAAAAAATCAGAATCTGTGAATATGCACATATTATTCATTTCAGACATGTAACTGCTGAACACAAGATGTCTCCTACTTCATTAAAAAGTCCATTCTCAGTGCATGTGCACTGGTGGTTTCAAGTTTCCACATCACATGTGTGTAAATTGCACTCTGGACCAGAATTGGTTTCAAAACTAGTTGTGATCACAAATAATGCTGGTAGATACACGCATTAAACTCATATTTAAGGTGAGCACTGAGAAACTCATATCATTCTGCTCAATTAAGCTCAAACATCAAACAAGTGAAGTAACAACAAGCAAAGCACATTTTGCTTGTGTGGAGAGGGATTATAATGATGCTAAAGAGCATTTTGGTTTTAGTATTGTATCATTCCAAGAATGTTGCATTTGTCATGTTTGTGAGCAGCATGCTGAAGAAAAGTGGTATAACTTGCTGATGGTGGATGCTGCTACATTCGGCCTGTAGTTTGAAGCCAGAAAAATATTTCTGGCTTGTTCAAGGGGACACACACACGCACACATTTTATATTAAGTGTTTTATATTAAGTGATCATAAGTCTGTGAAATCATTATAACTCCTGCAGTGCTTTAAATTTAAATATATTTGGGATCATGGGCATTAGGCCTCAAAACATAGATGCAAAATCAACTTATAGCAAAATATCAATTTTTACAATGCGGGTCTTATTCTTATGGTTGTGGCTATTATTCGTATTGTTTGTGCTAAAACTTTGTCCACCATCTTCATTGCTAAAATCTGTAGGCGGGGATGGGGAACACAAGTGGTGAGAAGATCAGGCAGGTTGTAAACAACCCCACAATTTTACTACACTCATTTGGAAGAGAAAATAATCTGACATTAAAATTAATACCCAAATGTCCATTAGATTTTGCAAACCAACTTCTAGGTTTAACTTTGACCTATTTACTATATTGTACAGGTCTGCTATGATAGGAGGGATTATAACATGGCATTTCTGGTGAGCTCACTTAAAGTTCTGCCTCCAGATAACTGCTTTACATAATATGTGTAGATATTGGGATAGGATTTTGTGTATGTAAGTAAGGGTGCCACACTCACACACACAATTCTTTGCATCACTAGTGGGTCCAAGAATGGCATGGTTAATTTCACTTAATTTTAAACAGCTGCTGAGTTTAGTCTTGTTTCCTGGCATGTAGCTCCACTGTACACTACCTTTCAAATCATCCGGAGAAGAGAATGTGGTGATCAGAGGTTAGCATGGCCTTCTCAATAACTGTTGCAATAACCCTGAGGATTCAGTCTTAAATGACTAGTGTGTAGGATTTAGTGGCATCTAGTGGTGAGGTTGCAGATTGCAACTAACTGAATGCCCCCTCCCCCCCTCCTCTTCCAAGCAAGTAAGAGAAACTACGGTGGCTGCGAAACTCGCAAAAAACATGAAAGGCCCTCTCTAGAGCCAGTGTTTGGTTTGTCCGTTCTGAGCTACTGTAGAAACATGGCGGGCTCTGTGAAAGAGAACCTGCTCCCTATGTAGATATAAAGGGCTCATTCTAAGGTAATGAAAACACAACAATTCTTATTTTCAGGTAATTATACACTAATTAAAACATACTTATGAATATTATATTCCATTTATGTCAAGTTCATTCCGCTCGATGCCACTAAATTCTACACACTGCACCTTCAAAGACTTAAGTTTTGCTTACAAACACATGAATTGATTAAAGCAAGAAATTAACTCAACTATGACCTGGTGGCCCTCTTACCTGCTTGGGTGGGCCTGTTGGTTTGCTCTTGTTGTCTTGCAGGTGAAAGCAAAAAAATAGAAACACCCAAGCAGACCAGAGGACCATCAGAGTGCTAAAGTACTGACTCCAGTCCAGATGAGATTGATATATAAAATACAGGTCATGAAACCTTGTGTGAAGGAAACATTCAATAGTTATTTGGAAAAACTTAGCAGCAAAGGTATCAGTGTCCATTTTCACATGGCCACATTCTCCTCACTAACCTTAAAAGAGATGTCTCTTTGACTTATTACACTCGGAAAATGTTAAATGTGTGGGACACTTAACATCAGAATAATAAGTATCATTAAAACCTATGGTCTGTTTGAAGAGTTGACAATTTAGGATTCAAAACTACACCTAATACAGTTATACATAAAGACACAGACATGTATATGATTAATTTAAAGCAATTAAATGTTATAATAAAAGTTGATCTCATGCAATAAATATGTATTTCCACACACTTGTATTCAGGTGGGCTGCTGTAAGCAACATACTACAATTCAAACATGTGATACATTTCAATAGTGATGCAATGTAGACATGTAACCACTGAGTGGCAGTAAAAGCATTGTATTAGTGTGAGCAACAGGCTGTATTAGTTTTACTCCTCCTAATCCAAGTCTTGTTTCTGCCACACATTTTGCAATCCCATTTATAGAAAGCATAACTTTTGATTGTGTAAATTCGTCTGGCAAATCTTTGATGTTCCTGTGAGTGATTTAAATAATACATTTTAACCATGAATTTGCTCTGAATCCAACTGCTGGAGAGTCTTTCTTTGTCAAACATGATTTCATGGTACTGAAATGAAAATGTGTCCCCCATTTACTTTTAAATTTGCTTTGAAGAGGGGGCCTCTGATAATACAAGGCATATTCCATATGATCCAGAACTTGAATTTGTAGTTGGAGTCAAATTTAATAATGCCAGCAATGACAACATGCACATTTTCTCAGGATCATTATTACACCCCCCCCCCCTTTACCAGCTCCTCTGCCTGAGCTTTTATTTCTTCTATTTTTATTTCCTTCACACTCTCTCCTCCATCCCACAACTGAAGAATATGTGATAAACAGTGAGGTAACAACATCCAGATGGTGGGAGGAACAACTGGCCCAGTGGAGCTCAGCAAACAGTGGGCAATCAGGCCTCCATTAGGCTCCAACTGAGGACCTGCCAAACACTGCTGGACCCACAGGGAAAGAAGACACACACTCCAGTGAGCCCTTCCATAACATCTTGGACATCTTGGGACATTGGAGACATGTTTTGTTCATAAGAAGTTGTTTTTTTGTGTATGTTTCTGTGTAGTTTTGAACTTATTGTGCATATATGATGAGATAACACACTTGCACTACACCCACATGCATTACTTACCGATGTAATGTCCCTTGCCCTCTCGGAACGGGGGTCCAATAGGCCCTTTCATCATGGGCTGCATGTACTTCATATGGGCTACGGGGGGATAGCCTCCAGCAAGAGCACGCCCCCCCAGCATCAGTAGAACACAGACAGGAGCCAACAGCATGGTCACCAGCATCCCAGGCTTCAGATGTCACACACAAAGAACTGCACACATAAACAGAAAAGGGAAATTGTTTGAGAAAACGACATCAGGGATTTGTTCATGTGGACCGAGAACTAGCAGTGTTTTCACTTTTAACTTCCTGAAATCAATGACTATCACCAGTATGAGAGTGATAAAGCAGAGGTTGCATTTACACCCACAGTGATAATAAGTTATAAAACCATACAGGTGTAATACTAAACATCATACAATACCATACATTTGTGGGAAAACACTTCAAAACATTTAAGATTTGAAAGTTGCATTTCATGTAAAACATACATTTGCTGTTTATTGGTTGAAAAGACTGAATAACTCTACTACAAGCCATTTGAACTGATGCACTAACATTAAATCTCAACTTCTGTAAAGGAGATTTGGCTTTACATCTTCTATCTACAAGCCAGCCACAGACAGTATGGCCAACGGAAACCAAGGAAGCCAAGGAAGCATGTTTCTTGCATGAAAGCATGGAAGATATTCATGCTCAAACATAAATGGACAAAAGGCTGGCTGACATCTATAAAAGCATACATTATATTGCTTTACTATGTCCACAATCTCCAGCACTGGTGAATGATAAGTAGAATGGCCCCTTAAGTTTAATATGTGCAAACAAGTATATAACATATTTATGTCCCGGCCACCAGCTGCTGCACAGGTACTCTGTGGTAAGTACTTAGCTGAGTTAGTGTTTGGCCTAGATGGACCTCAGAAACTGTGACAGGCAGATATGTTGACTTTAATTTGCTTCAGGAAGAAATGACCACATCGTCCTCCGCCAAATATTTTCACAACCGTGGTCAGGTGCGAAAAGGAAACCACCAGAGGACAGTTACTGTGTTTGTGTATCATGAGTGTGCAACTGTGGGTGTCCAGGACTGGCTTGAACTGGTGAAATGATGTGTGAAAATGGCATCAATTTCCACTCTGACTCTCCACCTCCACTGAGTTCTTTTCGTCAGCTTTCTTTGGACTGATGACTGTCTGGAGTTATTTTGTGATACTGTGCAGTCTCAGCCTGTTACCTTTTTAAATGCCAACAATGTCACGCTTATATTAAGCTTGAAATTGTGTGGGAGTGTGTGTGTGAGAGAAAGAACGGTGCATTACTGTGAAAAACTGTATCCTGTAAGTTCCCTCTAGAACAACTGATTTAATTGCTTGGGGTCCAGACCTTTAAATCTGCCAACTCCACCAAGTCGAGTTGACTGGAAATGGAGTGTAACGAGTTGACAGTTCTGTTTGATATCAGGCACTTGATTTAACTGACATATAGTATTTTCATACACTTAGAGAACAGTATAGGGGATAGGAAGCATTAAACAAAAAAGACTAACAAACAAAATAGACTTGGACATACTACAGTGGGTCTCTAGTTTCAAATATAAATCATATGTCACACATGATATGAACATTTGCATCCCTTTTCTGCTTGACACAAGTCATTTTGTCACTGTATCTAAGCATCAGCCTTTTATTAGCTATTATTTGCAGAGATTGATTCAGTGTAGATTTAAGCAGCAAGAGAGTTCAAAGCTTATTACGAAGCACAGGAGTTACATGAACATGAGTTGACATTTTCTAATTTGAAAATGATCTGACATTTTTTCTAATTTGAAAATTACACCAAATTACACACTGCAGTTAATTGGAAGCAGGGGTCGAGTGTAAACTGGAAGTTCACGGCAGACCTCGACTCACAAGTACTTAGAAAAAGGTGTGTTCATTGCCACCATCTGTGCTGAGATCAGGTCTGTTTTACAGCTTTGTTCTTGCCCTCGTCTGCGATTGTTTAACAGCCGCATAGCGAGGCAGTCGAATTCTTGTTTTACAGCCATTTACCAAAGTGTTTGCCTAAGTTTCTGAGTTAGTTTTTTGTAATTTGTGTGTGTGTGTGTGTGTGTGTGTGTCTGCGGTATTTGTTTATGCTTGTTTGTGTTGCTCTGTGTTATAGAGTCAACACAAGTCAAAGATCACTTCTTAAATGTTCACACCAAATTAATCATGAAAAATGAAGAAAAACAAAGACAAAGATGTTAAGAGAAAAATAAACGGGAGAAACAGAAAATGCAGTATTGTTAGGGCAGTGTTTGGTGGTTGGCCGACTCGCTGGCTGGCTGGCAGGGAAGCTCGTCTGGTATGGGGGTCTGTGGTTTTGGTGCAGATGCAATTTAACAGCCGGCTCTGGATGCCCACCATTCTTTAAAGAACCAGAGCAGCACACACTCAAACAACAGAAGCTGCACATGAACAGGGATCAGACACAGACGGGCGGCTCACAGACCTCCACAATCTGTTTATCAAATGTTTTCTCTGAAAAACTCTGCAGACGTTGTTAAAAAAAAATCTCACGCAATCCTCTCTGGCTGGCCACCACGAGACTAGTGCTGGACCAAGATCCGTACATGCTCCTGCACACAAGAACACCCACATAACAAAGCACACACATACACACACTCTCAGTATGCATGAGAACACAATGTAGCTCTGGTAAGTGGTTGCGCAGGGTGTCTCGAAAATACTCAAACTCGTTAACTTCCCACCATTTTCACATAAAATCAGTCCATTCAAAACAAACCATAACAAAACTCCGGCTTTGAGAGGAGAGAGGAGCTAATGGTGAATCAAAGCCTCCCACAGTCATTAAACATGAGCAGCATCCAAAGTTACAGTGAAAAAGCCTCATCTGGCAGGCCGAGTGACACTTTATATAAAACAGATTGAAGAGAAAGAAAAAAAAAACACCACACACGTTACATCAACAGTTCCAAAAATACACAAAGGAAGAAAAAGCAGAACAGAACTGAATTTTTTCAGCATTAATGAGGAAATGAGGGAGAGTGTGATCCTTGTGTCTAAAAGGGCACCGCCAATTCCATCACCATTTGACTGTTCCTGCTTCCAGACAGCTGTCACATTGCTGAGTGCTATGACATCAAACGCAAAGACACATGTTGGCAAGTGTGTATAATGAACATAGACAGACATTTTTCCCACATAGACTACACCTTACAGATCTCTCTCCAAACCACCTGGTAATATGAGTCACAGAAAACAAACCAAACCCCAAGCTCTCAGTCTTTCTTGAACATGTGTTGGATGCCATTTTAACAGAGCCGAAACACTAATCTGTAAAGGCTTCAGGCCGCCAAAGCAGACTTCAGTGCCTCCAAACCAAAACTCAGCAGCATCTCAAGTGGCCTGATCAGACAGGCAGAAGAGACACAGACACCGCGGCAGAACGCAGGCCAAGGACACACTTCCTTAACTGCTCCGTCTGCTCGCTAATGAAATCAGCAGCACCGGGGAGGTGAGGTTGAAGGTGCTCTGCCTCCACTTCCCTTAAGCGGTACATCCAGACTGCCAGGCATTTCCTAAACCACGTGCCACAGAGAGATCATAGGAACACCAAATGCGAGGGTTCGGTATCGTGGAGGGAAAAGCAGGCGGTTGTTTTTGTGGTGAACTTCTGAGCAGCTCCTTGAGTGGAGGAATCATCACCTGAGCATCGTGTACCGCGTAATGCTAGTTTAGGCATTTTACAAAAACACCAAATGGTTCAAACAACAACCAAGATCCATGATCATAGTTTGGTTACAACCACAGCTCTCGCAGAGAACTTGCCCTTAAAACCTGACCACATATTTTAGCTGATTCATCCAATTCTGACAAACCTTGGCCACAACCACAACCATCACCATTCCAGACTTTAACCATGAATCCACATGGTTGGTCTGCTGTTATTCAACCACAACCATCCTTCTTTACCAAACTCTCATCTTATAAATTCAGCTAACAAATGTTGGAAACTTTTTACAGCAAGAATGCATTTCTAGCACCAAGGGAGGAAGAAAGGCACAGTTAAAATAAATTCAATTTATACATCTGTGGTTTCTTATTCAATATGTAGTCTAGACACATGAGCGTTAACGGATTTTACAGATTTGTGGGAAAAAAACAGCACCTGCAAACCTCTAGCAAACTCTTAAAACACACACAAACAGGCACAAACACAACTAAGGTGTCACTACCAGACAACAGAGAGCTCTATTGACCATTGACCTGTATGTACACCTTGTTCTATACGTATATAAGAGAGCGAGGGAAAAACAGAGAAGGGAGAAAGTGAGCACAACAGTTATACAACATGTAGGCAGCCAGAGCCACACTGCCCTTATTGAATCTGAAGTTGTGTGTGTGTGTGAGAGGGGTAGAGGAAATTGAGCTTGAGGGGTTTTATTTAGAGAATCACCTTCTTTTGAATGAGGTAATCCCTCCTGTGGCACTCGGGCCATTACTCCTTTCCGGTGTCAGCTCACCACGTAATATTTGAGTAGTGGTCACAGTTTTTGGTGGCTTTGAACGGACCCCGTATTACTCAACACTGCATAAATAAGCATTGGGGAAACAGTACGGCTGTTCACGTAACGTGTCCGTGTGTGCGTAAAAGTGGCAACTGAACTAATGCATATATGATGAGGCATTAACATCTGCTTTTTTAGTTGCCACCGGCTGGAAAGTATATTGAGGATTTTGTTTGGTTGCTTTTCAGGAAAGAACTGGTCTTTCTGCGTCACCTCAATAAAAGCCCCTATGTTCTTCCACATCACTATACGTATTATAAGTAATTATTTTAAATGTCGAGACATGATGTATGATGTTTACACTTCTGCTGCATCATGCTGATGCACACGCACACACGTGACATATCAAATGCGTAGTCACTTACTCTATATAGCCAAAACTATGTGGACACCCCTATATATTTGTGTGTTTATGGTTTGGGGCTGCTCATGGTTTGAGCTAAGTCCTTCAGTTCCAATTAATAATGATTATTTTTCAGTATAGTTTAATTTGAGTTATGTATTCATGGTAATTTCTCAATAACTTGATTATTTTTTTGGTCTATGGAATACTTCAAAATGCCCATCACAAGTTCCTTAAGTCCAAGGTGACATCATCAAATTGCTTGTTTTGTCTGACCGACCATCCAATAGATATTTAGTTAATCATTACATAATACAGAGAAAACCAATAAATCCTCACAATTTGCTGCAAGAAGGGAAGGTTTAGCATTTTTCCTTGATGAATTTGTTAATCAATAGTTGCTGATGAACTTTATGTTGATTGAGTAATTGATTAGTCAGTTGTTTCAGATGTAGCTACAAACAAACAAACAACAAACAGTGATATTTTAACAGGAAGGCCCTTTCTTTTTCAACATGACAATGCTCCTGTACACAAGCTAGGCCCATAAAGAAAGGGTTTTGGCATGGAAGAATTTGGCTGGCCTGCATTAAGCCCTAAACTCAACCCTATCCAACACCTTTCAGATGAACTGGAAAGACAACAAGTGTGCCATGTCAGTGCTCAGTGATGAACCTAATGCTCTTGCACCTGAGATACAGTGTATATCAAGGGTTGTGCCTGTATATGTCAACAAGACAAGAGATGAGAAAATGATGGTGAGTCAAATTAAGTGTGTTAGGGCAATGTCTCCTCATCCAGCCCAGCTTACTTGTCAGGTAGCCATTGAAAACACAAACCTCATCCATCTTTCTCTCTCTCCTCTCTCTGGGTAGTAATGATGATGATATATACAGTATCTGCACTGCAGATCACTCTTCAACTTCACATATGCAACGCTTGCCTGCTCAAGCACAAGTGCGTGCACATACAATCCTCGTTTTAGTCTCATCATCCATCTTGCTTGTTGTCCTCAGTTGACACTTGGGGATTCCCCTTACAAAAGCATGACTGATTGTGTGCTGTTGGTTTTCAAATGTATCTCTGTCCTAACATTTATGAGATAAAGGAAAACAGAAGATGACATAAAGTGAAAAAGGCACTGGAGGGAAGACAGCATTGGGGCCTCACTTTGCCTCAGGAGAGAAAAAAAAAAAGCAAATAAAACACAGACGAAAAGAAAAAAAGTCTCATCAATTCAGGAAATAGTACCTGTGGAGCAAGGGTTGTGTTTTCCTAACATCCCTTAAGGTCGGAGCGGGTGAGTAGAGGGCTGAGAGACGGTCGGAGAGGGGTGAGTTTATGCCGACAGGGTGGTTAAAGAGGGAAGGAGTAAAACTGAAAGGAAATGGAAAGTGTAGGTGGAGGAGAGTGTGAGGAGTGAGACAGGTTATAAGGGTGTGAAGAAAACATGATGAGGGGAAAGGATTGATGAGGTCAGATAGAGGGTTTTCATTTCTTAATGACTTCATTCAGAGGTTTAATACCCCTGGGCACTCATCTAAGTGCAAAAGCAGACGTGCAAATCGTAAGATGAGGGGTGATAGATTGTGAATATTAAAGTATATGTGTATATGTGTGTCTACTCAGGGACAAAGGGTGAAGCGGTCAAATAGAGGCTAATTAGTCATGGAATTATTAACTTGCAGGACCTCACACATGTACAGTCCCATGTGTTTTTGATGTAACCCTTGTTTGCTCTTCAGCCCCAAGCAGGAACAGTTCAGGCCAGTGAAAGGGCATTAATTACAATATATTAACCAGATTGGCCCCCTGCTGCTTTACCTATTCATGCTCTATCACTTCATCGTTCTGTGAAGCATTTATGATTAGGATAAAGGCAAGGGAGACAGATTTAAAGTCTGCAAAACATTCAAACTAACCCGTAACCTGCCAAGAAACCAGTTACAATATGGGGGAGCTGAGAACGTGAGAAAGTGAGAGTCTGTGGGCAGGCAGACAGAGCTATACCTTTCCGCCTGACCTGCCAGTGCACCTACCTACAATATGAGCATCTGATTAGGTAATCAAGTAAAAAAAGTTAAAAAAAAAAAAAAAAAAACAACTCATAAAGGGCAATCTGCTTCCATCAGTGCAATAAATGTTCTGCTTTTCAATGAAGCAGGACGAGTCTTAAAAGACTGAAAGCGCATTTCCCCACACTCAAAAGACTGACATTACTGGCTTTGTATCATTTACACATTATGTGAAAAAGGAGAAATGAATACAAAGATTTTGAATCAAAGATTTACGGATTGGCATACATAACCGTGGAGGGGACTGAGTGTTTAAAGGGCACAGAACAACATGTCCTCACCTCAGAAGGAAAACTTTGAGGACACCCAGTAATATAATCCCCTGTAAATCAGAATGATCACTCTGTCTCTCCCAGCCTCACAGGTCTCAACTGGCAACTCAGCTCCTTTCTCTCCCTCTCCAATTCCCCTTATTCTCTCCTCTTTAAGCCTCCCGCTTTCTACGCCTCTCATTGCCGGTGTGAATACTTTTATTGTGTGCTGCCAAGTCCTGATCAAGCAAGGCGTTTCTCCCCCAGCAAGTCTTCTACTGATATATACTTAATTCTCTGTTATTTTTATTTTAACATAACAGCAAAGAGAAGAATAGAAAAGAGCAAACTGGAGAAACAAGGATGGAGCGGGGACAGCAAAGGTGACGGGAACTAAAAATTGAGTGCTTCTCCCTGTTCCCTTAGCTTTCCTTTCTATGGTGGCTAATTTGACTCGAAATTCCACTCAGAATTCATAGTGACAATGGGTTTTCGATTTCACATTAAAGTAACCAAAAACAGCTTCTGATTTCAACAGTGGATTTTGTAAGATTTTATTAGCTGGGGCTAGCTAGCATAATACAATGCTAACGCTAAAATTCTGTGCGTTGGTTGAAAATTCTCCAGCTGACTTTTTAACATTTCCAGCTGACTTGTTTTAGAACAAGAACTTTGTAATAACATCTTGAATATACACATACATGAGCTAAAAGACTGAGGCTAAAGCTAGCAGGCCCCAGACAAAAAGTTGTATAAGCAGCATTGCTCTTGTATTTCAGGGTAGAGCTGGTTTGCATTGGTTTTATAGTACAGCGTTATCACTAAAAATGTAATTAAAATGCTAATCATTCACTTTTACAAGAAAAATGGACTTTAGGGTGAGGAATAACCAATGAGTTTGGCAAATGTGACACTATATAACGAAAGTTTGGTTGGGATTGTGTAAATGTTTACTTCCACAAACTGGATAAAGCGCAGGATAGAACTGCTACCATCACTCTAAACTAGCATCTTGGCTCCAGCATGGTGGATTTTCTAGCTCCTTACTTGGATTTTTCTGATGTAATCTGAAACCTAACAAAAAAATCTAACTAGTATCTAATGACATGCCCTTACTGTAGGTAGCAAACTAGTTAGCTGGGTATGCCAATGTTTGCAGCTTATGTTAGACCAGATAAACATAGTTTTATCTATTCCTTATACTTCTGGTTTCATAAAGGCTAAAAAAAAGACACCGTCCTCCAAACTTTGCATATCGGTAGTGCCTCATGCACACGTGTCAGCATGTGGAGAAATCCAAAACTTAACATGCCAAAATACGGCTGCTAAGCTACGGTTGGACTATTGCTGTTCTGAGGCGGAGTTTAGCAAATGGTCAAACAGATGGATAGCATGGTGTTGGATTAGGGATTGGATGCAGCACTCTGTAGGGCTCTGATGTACTGGGCCGGGCTTGGTCTGTGGTATGTCTTCGGTTTGTGTGCCATGTCTCTAAGTAGCTGTTACCTTGTTCCCCTGTCTGGGTGGGTGGCTTTGCTTCTTGCCAGAGTGCCTCTGAAATGTGCTGCAGACACACAGGCCAGGGAACACACAGAAAAACTGACAAAAGTGAGAGAAAGAAAAGAGCTCAAAACAAGAATCATAATTTTCTCCATAAAGACTTCTGCAGTGAGCTTTTTGCAACACAGCTTGGTCATTTCCTGACTGTGTGTCAAAATATTCATGGTGGCAGTTCATCCAAAGGCAAAGCTGGCCATGGCGAGAAGTCAAGCCCATGTGGAGAAGGAGTGCACAGGTCTATTTAAGAATCAGCAATCTGAAGGTGAGAAATGTTCTAGGGCGCTGAAATAATGGGGGCTAAACCCGGAACAATCACACACCATCAATTGTTCCATTCTTTTTTGCCAGGACTGGATAAAGTCCCAAGCTGCACGTAGCTGAGGATAACTTCCAGCAGGGAAAAGCCCAGAAAAGTCCTCTAGTAGTCTGTTTTTATCAAAGGATTCCACAGTTTGACACTGCATGAAAATACTAAGCTAATATAGATCACATTGTCAAAAGCGACCACTGGAGTGGTGATGGAGGGAGATGGAAACTTGTGTCAAGGAATGTGGAGAGGAGGACGAAAGAGAGGAAAGCACCTTATGACCATAAACGAGATTGAAGCAACAGGAGGGGAGGAGAGAGACAGAAAGGGAGTGAAACCAAGAAGCCATGGAGGAGACATGAAGTCATTACGACAGGCAGAAAAAAAAAAAAACAGGGAGATGGAGGAGAGAAATGAAAGGGAGCAGAAAGTAAAAGCTTTAGCTCCTGATCTCCCTGTTGACCCACTTCAGATGCGTGCCCTGCCAATCATCTCACTCCTTCCGCTGGCAGCTGAAACAGCTTCACACGTACATGCACGCTTCGCGCACACACAAACACACACATCAGCTGGCAGCAAAACAGAGAGGGAGGCCTATTTTTCTGTCCAAAATGGAGAGAAGAGGAGAAAGAAAGAGAGGTAGAAGGGAGATTATAATTTAATAAGGGGCAGGAAATCTTGGTCAAATCCCCCTGAAGGAGCTGAAATGCCTCCGTGCTGGAGGCTACTGGACTATAGACTGACTGGGCTCAATCTGAATGGACTTCTCTGGCACAGGCAGCAGGGCAGACAACCAAAAAAGCAGACAATAGACCAAGAAGAGAGAAATCCCACTATAGCATAGTTTGGAGTGATATTCCTATATGAAATATCTCACCAACAATTTGTAAATCCATAGTATCAACTGCATGATTTCTGCTGGATCTACTCTGATCAATTTTGTGGTTAGCATGTGAATGCATGAGGCTCAATGCCCAAAGGTTTAAGAAGTACTCCTCCACATTTTCATATGTCAGTTTTTCAACTCTCCATTGCTGAGTGACATGACACAATTGTAATTAAACTTACACCTTATCTAGCGCTATTGTTTGAAATATTTTGATATTGGTATAAAAACCAGTTTAAGCGCTTGTTCAGCAGTGTTAAATGTTGTCTAAACACAAGGAGAAATACATTTGCCAAAGTTATGACTTAAATCATTGTTAAATATCTGTTTAAAGCGGCTATAATTAATATTTTTCAGAATAATAATGGATCAAAAGACAATGCCTAATGTGAAATGGTTCCCAAGATTCTCCTTAGTCAGTTGCTTGAGACATCAGAACTAGGTGACCTGACTGGGAGTTGAATGGGATGACAAGCAGGAAATGACAAACATGTCTCTTGCTGAGACATGTGTCTGTTACTTTTGTGGTAAAACCATTTAAATGTTTATCTGTGACATGCTTATACATATGTAACAGTAGCACAAACACAAAAGAGCCATAGAGTCAGCAAACTGACCCAGTAACTTCAGTTACACAGAAATATTAGCATAAGCAACATTATCATAAGCTTCTGGTCATACCAGACCAAGTATGGCTATGGCAGTAAAACCCCTGAGTGAAGGGGGAGAAGGAAGATTGTTTTATTTTCTCTTTCAAAAATCAGAGTACAGATTTCTGGCATAACTTCACCTACATCCAAGGTGCACGGGGGAGGGAAAAAAGTGATCCTGACAATGCTGATGAAGGCCACAAGCCAAAATGCATTGGTCTTTCAATAAAGTTGTTCTATATACTACAAGTGTGGCTAGAGTTTTGACCTCTTTAGACTCTTTCCAAAGTAACACAGTCTGTCTTGCTTTAAAACCACAGCAAAACAATGACTTCTCATGTTTCAATAATTGACATAAGAAAGCTGCAGGGCCTCCAATCGCTGTCAGGCCAATATAAAGCCTGAAGCTTATGTCAAGATGACACAAGCTCCTCTTGACAGTTTACAATAAAAGCGATTGGACTAAATGTGTCGTGGGCTTAAAAAAAAAAAAAAAGCATCTACAGGGAAATGAGCTAGCAAGTGAACTGTTATTGCTTGGGGACTGAGAGAGAGTGACACAGGGCCATCAAAGGAGGAGGAGGCAGGATGGGATGACAAAAAATGATGTGCTGTGAGCTCTTGCACAACATCGCAAATTTGTTACTGTCTTTCCATTGTGTGAGGGAATGGGGTTAATATGTGTGTGAACTGTGCTTGTACTTAGGAGTCTTTATATAACATCGAACATCATTTTTTAGGAAATCAGATGACGCATGTTGTACATTGCAGGTAACGTTTAAATGTATTTTGAACCTAACTGTGACACTTTTCCTCCTTTTTATTCTTCTGTCTCTCCTCTCTTCTTTCTGCTCTCAGGAGCTGAGGGAAACTTGCTGAATCCATCTCTGCCCAGAACTCACTTGTTCTCCCTCCCATTGAGCACTATGTTTTAAATGGAAATTCATTGAATGGTTTGAATCCCAGTTGAGGACCATTAACTGTTCATTGGCTTCCAGTTGATTGATCACCCACTTAAAATGCCGCTGACCCCAGCTGGGGGTTTCAGTCTTCAAACCTTGCCAGCAGAACACACACACACACACACACGCACGCATATTAACCAGACCACCAGCATACAGTGCCTAGTCCCCTCTGACTGTGGTCCTTGCTGAAACCCACCCCACCCATCAGGATCAATGCAAGTCTTTATTAGCTGCTGGCTAAGAGTGCTGGCTGTGTAAGAGGACCCTGCCAGTTCTGGCCTCACACCTCCCAAAATCCACCGCTGGGCTGTATAAACATGGTTCTGTGCATGTGTGTGTGTGTGTGTGTGTGTGTGTGAGTGCAAGGTTCTGTCTGTAAGGGTAGCATGAAGATGTAAGATCCAGAGGAAAAAAGAAAGAAATTTCAAACACAAGAATCACACAAGATGAAGCATCAGATGAAGAATGAGAGGATCTACTGTATAAAGAATTAGAGAACAGGGCAGGACGACATTTTTAGTAGGGTTGTTGAAACAGTGCAGTGTCAGTGGAGCAAGCACGTGATAAGTGGGACTTTTACTGTGGCTACATCTGCGCAGTCATAATCAGTCTGCTTTTCTAGTATGAAACACATAAAAGAAGCTATTTGGCTGCTGACTGCGCACCCATGGGTCCATGTAAAAACTGTGAGAAAAACCAAGCGATACCTCCCGTTGGAGTAGTGTACTGTGGGCCCACGCAAGGCCTTATGAGGGTTAGAGGAGCCACCAGAGAGCAGCACAGGTCAGACCAGACAGGATTAGGAGCTCTGGGAAGTGTCAGACACTCGGTGAGGGGAGGATGACAAGTGCAGATCTGGGATCATGCCCGGACATTTTTCACACTACATTGCATTATTGGATGTCTGATACAGTTTGTTATTTCACACTGAGATACGGTCTTAAGTAAATATGCAAGTGGTACACACTGTCCTGCCCATTCAGCATGTACATTCACACAGGCAATATTTGAATAGTGTAGTTTACACATAAACAGATTCAATTCCACTGTATTGATCTGCTAAAGGAAATAAATGAATCTTGGGGCTCACACTTACTTACACAGATCTCTTCCAGATATCACAATATAACTGAAATAATGCAACTATCTAATAGTTTTTGAATCTAAACATGATCTATAAGTACATTTTACATGTTCATATTCATGTAACTTTACACGGGACAGGCACTCTGTGAAAGTTTGACATTGTACTAGTGGATGGTGAAAGGTAAAGCAAATGATTCACACCTCTACAGCAGTATTGTGTATATTGCAATGTATATCACATGGAACGTCAAATAATGAACAGATAAATAATAAGATGTTAACTACAAGGATAAACAATAACCAAACAAATGCTCTTAATGTTGCTGGCACTAACTCAACAACCCCCTAAACACTAAAAATGCCAGCAGTAGCTACCTCACAGAGGTAATAAAGACGTTTCCTTGAGGAAGAACACCGTGTTCTCCAGACCAATCAATTAGAAACAGTCTGACACGTAAACTTGGCACCATAATCACAATAAACTTTCCAACAGAAAATTAAAATGCTTGGCTTGCTAAAACCGGCAACAGCCAGCATATTCATAATATGAAATCATATTTGGATTATTTATAGTCATTAGCAAAAATGCGGCTGATTATAGGCAGAAGACAAATTGGGTGTGCTGTTTGCTAATTTGCTTGTGATCCAGTACGGTTTCCGCAGACGTGTTTTGTTAAATATCAAGAAAGGAAGTGAGACAGAGACATGCTGGTTTGCCAGGAACACTGTGTCTTGTTTCAATAATCACACTGTGTACACTGGAGGAAGCAAAAAAGTGACTGAATGAGACGCTGCAGATTTGCCACCAGGCCAAGACAACAGAAAGACCATGCACTGCTAATATAATAGCTGCAGTGTTTCAAAAATAAAGTCAGCATTACAGCTCGCATTGGCAGACACAGGCCATAATAAGGTTTCTTTAGGAGTGGCAGTTTGCTTGCTAGTTTTTACCACACAGTATTACTCTACAGGCTATCTGTCTCATCTGTCATGTTCTATGCATCATCCTGCCTGTCAGGCAAACCCAGGTGAATGCAGGACAGCGGACAAAGTGTAGAAGATGGACCATGAAGTGTGGGCAACACAACATGTGTGGGAGGTGAGACAAAGAAGGGGAAGGGGAATAAATCTTTCCAAGATGGAGAGGGAGAGGAGGGATAAATCAGTCCAAGCTTGGAGCAGGACAGGCAAAGCGTGCCTTGTAGATACGGGTTAACTCAATATTTCCTCCCTGAAAACTTATAATGCAGATGGGAAGTCGGACATCCTTTTTATCTTTATCTCTCTGTCTCACTCTCTCCCACTCTGACACTGGTTTCTCCCTCTGACCTTCCCTCCCGTGCTGTCAACACCCCTCCACTCTCTTGACACTAATGGCGGTTAGGGTGACTCCCTGTTCAGTTCCCCTTTGTGTGATTGATTTAGTCAGGGATCCTTCTTATATTAAAACCAGATCTCCTTGTTCCCTCTCTCTCTTATCTCCATAGTCCAGTCATCAGGAGGTGATCAGAGACACACAATGGAATGTGTTAGTTGCTACGAGACAAGATATAACAACGAAGATCAAAGGCAGAGCGAGTTGACATTGTCAGTCTGGGACAGTTTAGGGGGACCAAAAGCTAGCTGCATAACAATCCTGCAAATTTATATAATCTGAATATGACTTTTAAACTTTTCTGGAATGTTTGCATGCTTTATGATTACAGCACATTCTAATTTAATGTAATGAAAAGGAATTATATGCACATCTGTTTGCTGTAAACACAAAAAACAGGACAAATTTATGGCTAATTGGCTGTAAAAGTGTCTGGTCTGCTCCCCAGAATGTCCAGTTTGACTGCTGTTCTTCAGGAAGGAGGAAAAAAAATGAAAGAGCATTTAATGACAACAAACATTCAGATAATCGTGTAGTGTTGAATGAACTCTATTTCCTTGTTCACCTGCCTCATGGAATTCCTGCAGTGCTGCCAAGAGCCAATAAAACAGCACATTCAACCTCTGTGAGGCTAGACAATAATAACCTTCTCATTATGCATTATGTAGCAAATGGTTGAAATTAAGTGGAAATAAAGAAACACTGAAGACGTAATTCTGTGTTTTTGAATGGTGGGATCTGTGCTCGGTACTTTAATCAGATCATATCAGTCCACCTAGCATGACGGAGCACAGTTTATGAGGTTATGATAAGAGTGAGGGGGACTACATCAGTCCGCATGCATCTAATGGTTCATTAAGGGCTCATTCTCAAGATCAGATATGTGCTTATCTCCGACCTGGCAGCCAGAAGAAGGGGACATTCTTGAGAGTCTGGAGTTAGTTTAGATTGATGGGCCCTCGCTTAGATAATCACCAGACCAAAGGAGTGCTGAAGCAGCTTCTTTGTCTCTGCTTGGCAGCTGGAGGGGACGGGAGGATTGGTGGGAGGAATATGAGAGTTAGAGAGGAATAAAACTTACACCACAGACATGAGAATGAGACACATCCTTGGACACTAGAAGAGCAGTGGGGGAGGACGTCGGGGAGCTGAGAGGCGGCAGAGGCCAGGCTCCTTAAACAGAGCCTATCCAGGATAAATAAATCAAAACAGACACAGAGTCTGGTCCTGTTGTCTTTACAGGCAGCACAAGGTGCACATGTTCTTCAAAAAATAGTTTGGACCTTTCAAAAATTTGAGTGATGAAGCTGTTCTGTCTGAACTTAACAGGTGTTCCTCTTTAAAGTAGCTATAGTCAGTATTTCTGTATTAACATGGCTAGTTGTACGTGAACAGTGTAGCCTGTTGTGATGAACTCACTGAGAATTCTCACCCAACTCTGCAGTTCCTCTCAGCTTTATGGAGCTTTATAGCATCTTTCAGCGCACTGTTTTGTTTTCCAGCCCACAATTTTATTGATGTAAAGCTGTTGTCAGTGAAAAAGACTCCAAAAACTGACAGTACACTATCTACCCAGCCCAAAACAGCAGACAGTTGAAGTTGGCTAGATCATGAATAGTGGAGCATTTATCAGCTAAAGAGAAAAATATTCATGAGGTGACCAGAAACATGACTCCAAATTAATACTAATGTTGCTCCATATCTGTTTGATGTTTAAATAGGCAAGAGTTTGCTACCAAGTTCCATATAAACTTAAAAGGTGATAATATGTCAGTGTTATGTTCACAGCTTGTTTCTGCTGCCCCCAAGTGGCCAAAAAAAAAGTTACTGCAAGTTTAAGAAGTAACAAAAAGCGGATTACAGTACATTCATTCTTAAGCACTGTACTGTGCAGTATGACACATATTTTAATATGGAACATTAATAAAGAAGACTGTGTGAAAGGTATACCTTTGTGAAGTCAGAATCAGTCCTTCCAGTGAGCTAAACCTCTCCAAGGGTGGGAGTCTGTGTGGTGTTATTACTCCAAACAAACCTAAATGACTGAACTGTCAAAATAAGGAATGACAGGGATGAAGAGAGGATTTGAAGGAGAAGTGGGTGTTGAGCGGCCCTTTCACCAAGCTTGTTTAGAAGTTGTCAGTTGGCAAATAAGTGCAAAGTGGAGCGAGGGGGCACCAGGCCAAGTGCAGTCACAATAACGTGGGTCAGGAACATTGACTCAGATTAGCTTGACTATGTGGTCTTGCCCAGTCCAGGCAGATGCCTTCAATCTATGTGCATGTGCGCGAGTGAGATCATAGATGACAAAATGTGTCACTTCCTTTGGGATACACCCTTGTTAATGATCTGTCAAATTTTACACACAGCAGACTTTATGTTTTGTTAAACACCTGATACTTTAACAGCTACAGAAAATGCCTCAGTCCGTTCATCTGTGATTTATTGAATGCAGGCTGCTTTCTAGAGGCAATCTTACTATTCGATTTGAAATAAAAGGCAGTAGAGCTGATCTACATGGCATACAGGTTTAATAGTGTGCCATTTCAACAGTCAAGGCAGAAGACATCTGCATTCTGATCAAGGGACTTAACTGGCTTCCACAAACCCAGCAAAGTCCCAACTGATTTCTAACAACTGACACAGCAGCTTGATGGCAAGAACCGGACAGACAGTAAAGAGAGAGAGCATGAGAAAGAAGGACAGAGAGGGGGAAATCTGCTCGAGTTCCTCGGATGACACAGAGCAGTCCACTGCGGGAAACCTCAGCTCCTTCACTCACTGTGGTCTGAGAACATAAAAAGCACCACACCGTTTGATCTGCAGACTTGAATACGTCTCAGAGCTTCATAAAAAAATAACACAGCTTTGGAAACCATATTCCTCAATTATTCCCCCATTTCTCCCCCTCTTTCTACCTCTCTCCCTCCTTCCCTCCATTCCACCCACATTAGCGATTCTGCCTTTGATATCAAAGTGGGATGAAGATTAAAGTCTGGGTGAGGAGAAGAGTTGTGTGGTATGGGGCAGCCCGGCACTTTGCCACAGCTTTAGATGGTGCTTGAGCCACAGAGTTATTCGCCCTTTGTCTGCCCACTGTGAGCTCTGTTCTAGTGACCGAAGATGGCTGGGAAATGAAGGAAGGCTTTTGTTTCCTCTCATCCAAGCTGACATACTCATCACAGAACACAACTTGACAGCCTTACATCGGTTTTCCACTCTGGCTCCATGCAAGACACATTCACTCAAGCAAAATCCTCCATTATCCATTCAAACCTCGTGCTCTAACATCTCTGGAAGGATTTAAAAGTCTGTTTCTTGGAGGAATGTGACCCTGCAGCACTGTAAAAGCAAGCAATGGCTAAGCTTCCCTTTGAACCTCTAGCCTGCTCTCCATCTTTACATTTATCAACCTCCATCTGCCCACCAGCTAAGCACTTGTCAGTCAAAAGCTGCCCAACCATCACCGCCTGCTCACTTCCAACTGAGTACCCACTGTGACCCATCATGACCTAGGAAATGTGACCGATTACGAAGCAGTCGGAAGGGTCAGAGGGTCAAATCCCGTGTCAGTCACTTTCAAGGACCATGGTTGTTACCCTTGTCACTCTTCATTGTTCTATGGAGGTCTTTTATCATACATAGAGAGAATGGTCTTTTTACTAGGATATTAAATATTACTTCTGTCTGACTGTGAGGGAAACTGTGACACTTTCCTTTCTTGGAGTTATATAAAGTCAATTCAAATTAAGTGACAATGAATAAATCATCTTCCTTTAACTTTATTGAGTGTCTTCAGAGTGTTGCAAGATTGAAACATCATGCCATTGTTTTTTTGGATTAGTTTTTGGCCCTAAAACAGTAAAGCTCGTTTCCTTTTCATATAATTTGAGGATGGAGTGTTTGTCACTCAAAATGAATGTGGATAGCATTCCCATTTCTGTCTATGGTATGTTTTCAGTGGTCTTACCCTAATTGGAGACAGGAATTTTAAAAGCGGGCTCATAAACATACCACCACTCCTTAAAAGAAACACCCAAAAATACGCTAACATGCCCTGATGGTTGTCCATTATGGTACAAAAAATGTTAATAGTCTTATTTCTTCAGTAAGCAAATGTTTAGTTTTCTCACCATTGTTACATATTGAACACAATTTTTTCTCAATTTTAGGGCTGGATGATGCAAAACAGGTATCATCTTAACAAGCTACAAAGCTATACACAATAACTATACACAAATTATCACTCAACACCACAAATTTGACCCTCATGGTGGTACTAGAGTGACAAGTCAGGAAATCACCAAAGTCATGAGGATTCATCCTCTGGGCACCATGGATATCTGTACCAAATTTCATGCCAATCCATCCAATAGTTGTTGAGATATTTCAATCTGGACCAAAGTTAAGGACCGTCATTAACTAACCAACACTGCCAACTCTATACCCACGCCACTAGTATGGCTTAAAAAGCAAGAGACTATCTAACATCTCTGGCTTCAACAAAATGACATGATCAAAGAAGGCTCTTTAAAATAAGTAGAATTGCACTTGAAAAACATCTCACCCAACTGCCAGATATTTAGAAAAATGAGCCACTAATAAACAGGAGACATGCATATTTTGAACTGTAAAAGACCCAGACCCAAGCTTAACCACTACAACTCACGCCCCACTAGCAAAAGGCACTTGGGAACATCATAGTTTTCGATAACTATTGCCATCGCTGACTTCAAAGAAAGAAGCAGGGGGAGTATTTGCATCAGTGGAAAGCCTCAACCAATCCTCTAATGCTACCAGGACCGTTTCCATACCACATTCTGGTTTTCTATCCTCAATGACCTCATAAAACCTTTGGAGGGATATCGCTGTTGTCGGGTGAAAACAAAAAGAAAGCTTGAGAGCCATGCATTTCTCAAGTCATTTAATTGGCTTTATAAAAAGGTTTCATAAACCCTGAGCACACATGTTGCTTGAGCAATGAAAGAGCTTCAATTTGAGTTAAAATATGCAAATTTTCATTAGAATATCGAGGTTTTTCATCCAACAGAAACCTAACGCTCACATCAAAACAGCCAGTGGGGTTTCCAAAAACAAACCACATACTGTAAAGAGTAAGTTTAACTATGCACGATTTTTAATCAATCTAAATATTAAGCAACTTTGAAATAGCAAAAGCATGCATACACATTGTGTTTTCTTCTGAGAGATTCTGCAACACATGGGCCAGAGTGTGTGAGAAACAGCAAGAGAGGAGGAGACGGGGTTCAGGCTGGAGACTCTGCTAGAGCAATTATCTTGTTCCTCAAACCTACCGTTTAATGGAAATCCTAGGCCTTAGCCAAACTACACGCCTGTCTTTAGGTATGAACCTCCAAACTGATCCACGCCCCCTTCTCTCCCTCTCTCATTCCACCAAATATTTTCATAGGACATCTGACTTCAGTGGCTCGCTATTAGTTCCACAGGTGTGGAGAGACAAACTCCATTAAAACACCCTGGGACATTCCACCTCTGCACTTGCCATGGGCCTAATACATGTCATACTTTATCTCCATCTGTCTCATTATACAATTCGTAATTCATAATGTATTTTCAATACCTGTCCAGTCTGCCATTCCCCTGAACACAATCAGTCGCCAGATTTCAAAATTATATCAATTTAATAGTCACACATTTGAGCTTCTCTGTGTATGAACATATGTCTCTGTGTGTAAAGCAGTATGTGTTTATTGCTACAGTAGCTGGAAATATGCAACCAGTCTTCTCGACTGTGAGCTGTTGTTGTTTTAAGCCCCTTGGAGGTCACTGTATCACTCCCACTCAACCTGGCACGTGATACAAACTGCATCCAGATGGAGGGCTTCTGCCATTGTTTTCCAGTTGAGCAATAGCATGCAAGTGGGCAGCACAGAGGGAGAGGGAGGTGGGTATGAGCATCATCAACAAAATTTAAAATGCTTTGAGGGCATGCAGTACACAATGGTAATGGATTGTGTGTCTAGTGTCTCGTCTTTTGTCTCCCTTTTTAATCTCCTGTCTTCTCTCTCCTTGGAAATGCAAACATCTTTCCCTTATTTTTCCTCTTCAAGTGTGGGATAACACTAGAAAAGTAGTGAAAGAGCACATGTGAATGAAGGCCATCTAACAGAGATATGATGGTCTGTCCAGAGTCAGAAAAATAGCTGGCTGCAGCCCGCAATCGACCCCGAAATGACTCACAGTCCCGCGTATGTAAATTGCCCACAAAACCTCTCTTTCCTTTCAAATCACTCATCTGCTGCTGAGAAAGCATAACCCTGGGCCTGTCTGACGCGTCTCTTTAGTGCGACTCTGTATGGTTTGGAAGCCAGCATGTTTACTTAGGTTTGGAGAGGTAGGAGTGAAAACCCCACCACTCTTCCGTATGTGTATGTGTGTCTTTTTTTTTTTTTCTGCGCAAAGCAAAACAATATGGGGACAGGAGACATTGACTCACGCTCAAACCATAAGTTTAAGAAAGCTTTACATGTTTTGGAGGTGGAGGTGGTGCATGTTGAGGGTGAGGTTTGTGGTAGGCGGGTACAAAGGGGAACAAGCCAGTGTGTGCTCTGTAAATCAGTGGTAATGGCTTTTGAATAGTCTGAAAAAATGTTCTGAGGTCTGAGCCTTTGGTGTGTGTCAGCATGGCTGTGGGTGTGCACACGTGCATGTAGGCAGGTGTGTGTGCATGCATATATATGCATCACAGATCTGTGTGAGTGAAAGTGGAAATGGAGAAGAAGAATATATTTAGGTAGTGGTCGAAAGATTGCTACTAGGTGCAAAGAAAAGCCAGGAGTCCATTTTAGCAACAACAGCAACAACTTGGCATGGTTCTTTAAGGGTTAGTTCACTTAAATTATTAAAAAATATATACTCTCTCACAATTTTGGTGTTATCTAGCTATGTAGACACTTTTAGTTGAGATTTTTCTGCCACCTCAATGCAAAGAGGGTGAACTGGATATCATTTGTGGTGCTCACAGCACTGAAAAATTACATTTTCAAATGTAAAAATTCAACATCTTTTCTCACAATCATGGTCCTCATTACTCTGGATAATCCCCAGACCTCACTGTGAACAGTTTTTATTGGAGCAACTTTATGCTGAAGAAACAGTCTCTATGAAAGCTCCTGATATGAGAACAGGAAGAGGTGGGACAAAGTCATTGTTTTGCAAGTCACAAGTATGTGTCAAGTGTTAGCTATGAAGTCCCAACTGAAGACCAAATTCATTCCAAATCAAAAGGTTAAAGGTTAGTTTTTAAAGTCAAAGTCTTTTTTGATTTTGCCAAGTTTAAAGTTGCCAGATTTGTGACTCAACTCTGGCTTGAGTTCAAGTTATGTGACTCAAAACCACATCTCTAATAACAAGGACATTTTTTTAGAAACAAATGTTGCTGTTGAATAATTTGGAAGTAATTTACACTTTGAAGTCATTTTCTGAAATCTCATATAAGTCTATCTCAAAACCAGGGCAATTAAAACCAACATTATCTGCATGGTTAGATACCCCTAGAGGTAAGTGGGAAAATGTTTTTCGTAAGAGGTTTTGCATGCTTTAGAGGCTGACTCAAAGGGAGGATGAAATGAAGAGTTGGAAGAAAAAGGATCAAGACACAAAAAAGGACACAAGCCATGTGAGCAGTGGTTATCCGACATCTCCATCACCCTGCTCCATATTTGCACTCATTCAGCTATGCTAACACTGGCCAGGATCGCGTGGTATGAGAGAGCTGTGTTTAGACGGCTTTTCACAGCCCCTCAGTTGAGAGCAGTGCAAATAGACATAATGCCGAAATAACAGTCGTCGGAATGCAACACTGCATATGCGGTTGTTGGGCTTGGATGGAGATTTAAGGTCAAGAGGCAGACAGATAAACTCCCCCCACTTTCCTGTTACATGCCGGTCTGGTCTGTCATGTTTTCTGAGGAGTTTGTTGTCAGAGGGTGGTGGTGGGGTCCCTGCTGTAGTGGGAGTTGAACAACAGTAGCATATACGTGGTAGGTGACACAGAAGTGCTCCACCGGGGTTAAACATCCACTGAAATGTTGTCTGGTAACAAGTTCCCAACATGGGGTCAGTAGAGCAGCACTGTGAACAAAGTTGCATCACAGCCCACAGAAGTATACCAGTGGGAAATATCAGTTGTTTAGCTTTGGGAAGAACTTAACAGATTACTGATAGGAGTGGCAGGAATATAAACACTTTGCACCTTCCCAGTATCACTAAATCATTTCCCCAGACTGGTGAACTTGCCTCCCTCTCTCAGACAAAAGCAGGGAGGGAAAACGACATGAAAAAGATTCCAAGTACAGACTTAAAAACAAACACTGTCTGACTTACTTTTCATGCCGTCTCTTTTCTACTACCCCCCTCACCCCTTGCATGCCCATGCCATAACTTTCTCTCCCTCTGTCTCAACTGGACAACATATTATAACGGCTGTGGTTTCTATTGGAATGACTTAAATGGCCCTTGTAATGCTGTTTGAATGATGGGTGCTGGTCCTCTGCATGTGTGCATATTTGCCTATGTGTATGTGTTTATGCATGAGTGTGTGCCAGCTCCAGACCCGGTTTCCATCGGTTATGCCAAATTTCTTTCACCCATCCAGCACTCCACCTCCACCCCCCACTTCTTGATGTTCACCACATCTCCCACAGCGGTCACACTCATTTTTGCTTGTGTGCGTCCCCCACCGCCTCCCCCTAACCCCCACACCCCCACCCTCCTGCCTCTGCTTCTTTATCCACACCATGGGGAAAAAAAATACAATTGCCCTCTCACACTCATAAGGTAATGGCTACAATTTGCTTATCGCCCAAACACAGATGTGTAAATAAATGGAGTCTAGACTGATAGTGGACACAAAACCCTACCATCTGGATTTAAAAAGTAGGTTTCCCAAAGCATCATAACCAAACAGAGAAAATATGTTTTTTGTTCTGAGACACAAAGTAGTCCCTGTCTGGTCCTGGCCAATCTCGATTTCAGTACTGATCTCTATTTCTGTAGATCAGATGATTTTCTCAGCTAACAAACGTCACCTTCCATTACTTTGTCTGCCTGTCTGTGGTGTCTGCATCTCTGCATATACTCCCACCCACCGTAGACACTTTTGTGTTACTGTCTGAGCTGCAGCCTTCTCTCTTGTTGCAGAAAATGCATTGAAAGTGATTACAGACACATTCCAGACGCCCTCCGTGGAGTGAATGATAGACCAGTACAGAAACATAGGGAGAGAAGATGCAGGGAGGACATAGGATGAAGTGCATCTGAGGTTACACTCTTTAGAATATGCAGAAGAGCAAGGAGACATAAAGGTTAAGTGTCTGTACCAGAAACAGGGAATATATGTGTTTTGCAGATGATGGCCAAAGACTAGAGCGCTGCCATGCTCACAACAATAGACAGAAAAGACATGTAGGCCGCATCTTAGCAAAATGCCAAATTGCAAAAGGACACAACAGAAAACAGAATCAAACTGTGGCAGACTGAATTGAGTCCACAGACAGAATGAGACTGTGAATATGCTGTTGTGTCTGGCAGGGCTGAGAACTATTTAGACAATTTTGGACCCTGGCAGCATTATAACTAATGCCCCCCCTCTCTCTCAATAATCGTATTGAGAGTAGTATAATGGAAGGCTGGAGGATTGTCACATGGAGTAGATTAGCAGATTAATCGATGCAGACTCCATGCAGTGCATTCCTCAACGTTGTTCTCCCATTTGTTTGATATGCATCACTGATCAAGAAAGAAAGCAGGAGCAAGAAATCCCACCGCTCAGCTTCTGTTTTGTAGTGTTTTGGTCCCCTATAGGTCCCTCGCACAGTTGTTCTTTGACTACTGGTGTGTATATGTACATCTACTGCTGAGAGTTTGTAAAAATGAGTTTAATAATATTCTGCTGGCACCACAAAGGTGCATCTTCAACTGGGACTTCTCTAATATAATGGTACCTTTATCCTAAACAAACATTTCAAGATTCGTGAAGCACTTTTTCTGCTTTCTTTCCAACCTTACAGCCAGACAGGAACGTCATTATTGGAAGATTCAGCAAACCCTTGTATTACGCTCAGTGACGATGTTAACTATGGCCATTGCAAATGTTTTTTAAATTCTTGCTTTTCACAGTATCTGTGCGTGATAACTACGGTATGGTTTAGGTTAGAGAAAGATCATGGCTATGGCAAATAAACCATTGTTGTTAAGGTATGGTTAGGGCTAGGAATTGAAAACATTAGTTAAGTTTAGGGAGAGATCGCATTCACAGTTAAGTAATACGGCAAAATTTAACAGCAGGTCAGTTGGATATGCTACATACCCATACATCACCCTGACCTCCACACTGTTACTCTCTATCTGAAATACTGTCTGATCATAAAAGACCCACTACTTCCTGCATTGGCACTGAAATCGTAAGATGCAGAATCATCAAACATGGATGTAATTCCAGGATAGTGGGTTGTTTCTTTCTTGACATGGTTTCTGTGATCCTACAAACAAAAAAATCCCCCAAAACCTTGATAAGCATGCTGGGCAATTTTGTATCAAACATGTGAAACATTAGATTCAAAATGACTGTCAGTGACTCAACATCTAACACTATATTCTTGCATGTTACAAGGTCAGTCTTGATTGGCTATCTAATGTGTGGCAAATGAAAATATAATGCATTCCTCTCATTTTACACTTTTCTTTTCAATGTGGACCGTTTTGTCTTGGAGCTTACAAAATCTCGACAGGTAGATGGAATTTAGATCTTCATTAATGATTTTCTAAGTCTTTTAACATTGTAGATACATTTAGATGCCAACATAACTGTTGCAATTTGATGAAAATCCACTGTCTCAAAATCACCGACTATTTCCTTTACTATAAGGAGCAGTTGGGCAACAGTACAACAGGAGCATTATTTGTCTTTGGAAAAAGGTCTGCTTTAGGACTATCTGACTATCATCACTTTCTGCTCACTGGGAGATTCCTTTTCGACAGGCAAAACTCCAGAGGAAACAGCAAGACATTTGTAATCAACAGAATTATGCATGGGAACAGAGAGAAACATGAGGCAGAGAGAAATGTCAGTGAACCTGGTTTTCAGATCACACACATATACAGCCCACCGGGGAAAGGTCCTCACAATTCATTAGGGCACTGTTAATGTGCACTGTGCCAATTTAAAGGGGGTCTGCGCACATTCTCCACAAGTGTTGAGGAGGTCTGGATTTGTCATTGTCTCCATGTGAGAGTTGATGGCTGTTTGTACGTTTCCCTGCTTCGTTACGCCTGGCTTGCCTCAGCTGGCCTTCCCCAGCATCCCTCAAGACGAGATGTCCTGGCTGATCCACTCCCAGTGAGGCACTAAGCACACAGATCTTTGGTACTTGTTATTTGTCTGATATTTTAACCATTTCCACACAATGCAGATGTGGTTTATACTGCAAATTAAAAACATCCTACAACAAAAGACAAGACTCAAACTTTGAAATTGAATTTCTGCCTATATGCTGCTAGCTGGTTTCTGCTAGGGGCTCTTCAGTGATTTAGGATTGCATTTCCATTAGGTTGGGAGACTTGCAAGAAAACCCTTAAAATAGTGAAAAACAGTTCAGCAGGCACTTTTTGCTCATAAGTACTACGTTTGTTTACATGTGTTCTTTTAAAAACCCTAATAAAAAGTCAATAACTGAAAAACAGTTCAGCAGAAGCTGAGATATCCTCACTTTTAGGCTCTTGTATGGGTCAAGCTGCAAAAAGGTTGAATCCTACATCTCCTAAAATGCAACTTGATAGCATTTCTTCATTAGATCCTTACTCCCTGGTTAAAACCCATATTTATGTTGAAAATATAGCTTCCAAGCTCATGACAATATAACTCCAATTACATTACAATGCTTACCTTCACAGTCTTTAGAAAGCTCCTCTAGAGCCACAGAAGACATCATACAGATGTTTCACAGGCTAAGTGGTACTCCATGACAAGTAAACAGATCTTTTTCATGTAAAATTGGTGGTCACTGTAACACTATTTTGGCAGTTACTATACACAAAATGTATGTATTGTGCTGTTTTGTATAAACAGAAAATGAAAGTGTGAACAAAGTGTGCACCGACACACATCGAACATCTTTGGAACAATAACTAATTTTTCAGACCATCACAAATATGTAACAATATGCTCCTAATTCATTTTTGTTTTCCTTATTGGTAACTGTCAATAGATCTATTGTACCAACACCATTTGTTCAAAACTTGCCTGCAGTAGTTTTCAACCTACTTTAATTGATTTTTTTGTCCACATGGGGGCAGTGCAACAAGCTGTACATACAACACTGACATATTATCACCTTATAAAGTTGATACTGCAAATATATTAGTGCCACATTAGCAAACAGTTGCTTATTTACACATGCAGCAGACATGGAGCAACATCAGCATTCATCTGGACTGTTTCTGTCCACCTGGTGAATGTTAATCCAGTATATAAATCTCATTTTAGCCCTGTTTTGGTCTCCACTAACTACTGAGAGAAATATCTTGCCATTTAGCTGCTAAATGCTCCACTATGTTTACCTGGAGCTGTAATGTTGTCTGTCTGCTATTTGGTGTTTGGCAGGTAGCATTCAGTGGGTTTATAAGAACGTTTTACACTAAAAACAGCTGCCTGCTGCTTCTGGAAATTAAGCTGTTGAGAGTAAATTGAAACAGTTAAATTGCCAGCTGCAAAACCAAAACAATGAGCTTAAAGAAGTTAAAGAGGTCCTTAACGCTGTTGGGAAATGCAGTACAGTTATAGCTCATTACTATGAGCAACCCCTTTAACATTAGACGTAACCATTTGACCAATGGTTAATATAAAAATATCAATAAAGTGTAGCTTTAAGAGAAAGATTTCTCTGTGCTACTAAAGCCCGCCTTCAGATGGACATTTTTTTTGCAGTGTAACCATGAACAAATCGCTAACTCCACTGTCTCTCCCCTTCCAACATGAGGTTTGAATCATCGAGCTGTCATATGGCAGGGACGCAGAATTCAGGACACATCCTCTCACTATAACGATCTGGCGGACATGTCTGCATCCTCGTCTTCCTCCTCCGCCTCCTTGTTATCCCTCCCTCTTCCTTCCAGTCTGCAAGGGATACAGAACATGCCTCATCCCTACGATGGAAGACAGTGACTGGAATAGAATGAATGGATCTTGTATTACAGGGCTAAATGAGAAATGATACTGCTGAACAAACTGCAGAATATAAAGGCAGCACTGTTCAAAACTACCCAGATTTTTGCTTTCCTCTTGAGATTAATGGCGTAGAAAGCTTAGCTGATTGCTGGAGTTCTGGGGTATTACCAAGCTTGTTGCTCAACTTGAGGAATAGGCCAGGTGTTCCCGACAGGGTAAACAAACATTGGAGTAGTAAAAAGGTTGTGTCGAACTGAAGCAGAGTAATTCATGGAGGAATGATCTGCGTCTGGGAGCAAACAGACGGCCCCTGCATGTTTCTGTTGACACCGGTTCAAATCCTTGGTCAGATCAAAGACGCCACATGGTTGCTACAAACACAGTGCTCCTCAGACCAAGCTTATTTTCTCTTTTCTGCTTCTCCTGTACTTTCACCTCTCCTTGCCTCTTTCCTGCAATTACCGCCCCTTCCACTGTCTCCGATCCCCATTTTCATCATGTCCTACTTCAATCTTTCTTTCTTTCAAATGGATCCATCGCCATTCCTCTTTCCTAACCCTTCCTGATATTTCCCATATCCCTATCACACTTTCACCACATGTCAGGAAGACTTTGGTTTGTGTGGTTTCTGCCCAGCTTTGGGAGCAGTCCAGCTCAGGCTCCGTTGGGCTGGTTGTCGGTTCGGCTTGTGGAGCAGACCGGGGCCCACGGTTAGGAAATGACCACTTCTCTGGTTCAAATTAGCAATGAGGCAACGCAACACGGCTTTTTGCTGGCGGCTCACAGAGGAAAGAGCAGGAAAAGTGGGAGAGAGAGTGCTTGGCCATCTGCAAACCACATGAAAGCAAGTGGTAATTGATTCAAAGCCCTCCCTAATTAAGTATTATGTTGGTTGGCCAAAGAACATCCTCCCAGAAGTGGTTGTACTTCTGTAGCATTCACTGTCCAAACAATCGCAGACTTGCATGGTTAACATCAGGTAGAAGATGTTTTATTTCTGTCATCTCACTCTGCAATTCATCATCTATAGAACATCCAGGTTTTGACACAGGTCATGTAAATCTCTGACCTTCCTCAGTTTTTAACAAGACAGTTCACTTCTGTGGTGCTTTATGCAACTACAGCTCTATTCCTACAGCCAAAATCAGCTTCTTAATCTTTCTAATCTTGCTCTCATAAATGGAAAAGTGTAACAACATTGCACCCATATGAATGAATTAGAATGAACTGAATATTGTGTTTGATCTGCAGAAATATACTTTATGTCAGCACTGTATATGGCTGTTGCGTGATGAGGTACCACTAACTGAAATGCCAGTTTTTGTAAGGAAAATCTTTCCGGACTTGCTTGCATGCTTACTTATGTTACCCTATTATGTTTGCATTGACAGACAAAATTGAGAGCAAATGCATGATGTAGAGGCAAACAGTGAGGCTGTCATCCAATTAGTCTTGTGTTTGTTTATCCTAGTCTTCACTGTACAGCATATCAAATGTTCTCTATGAAACACTATTCCACTTGCTATCCCTCCTAAATTGCTGGGCAGAGCAATAACTCCTCTTGTCTTGTGAGCATGAAACAAAATAATTCTTCTTCAACAGCTTCTTTAAGCACTTAGAAATGCTGCCAAACTACATTGCCTCTCCTGTCTAACTCCAGGAAGCATTACATATATTGTAGGGATAAACAGAAACAAGAGAACTCGAGTTAGGGTCATGTACACACACACAATGTAGAACGCACTCAACAACGCTCACACAGCGTTCACCTCAAACGAGCTGGAATGAGCACAAAGTCGCTTTTTCATTTTATCGTTTCACTACTTTGCTGCTGATTACAGGAAATGATTAGGACAAAAGCCTTGAAGGATTGGTTGTGTTGTACACTGCCTAATGCCTCTGAGCATTGCATTATGAAACACATGTTGCTCAATGGGCTCAAAGTCTGTACAGAAAGGATTTAGTCTCTAAGCCAAGGACATTTAAATGAACAGTCTGAGAGAACCAGCACCCTGCACTGAATGATCATGGGATACTGTAATGGATCAACCAAATACGTTTTTGTTATAATTTGTTGTTTTCCATGGCATTGGGGCCATGGTAAATAAGTATCAGTATACAGCAAGATTGTAGGAACCACTGGAGGCTTAATTTGCACTCTTGAGATGCATAATACATTGTGACATAACTACATTTTCAGAAGAAACAACCACAAAGCTTGGGGTGGTCCAGTGTGGGGATAAGTCATCTTAAATCCATTCCTTTGAGGAACACTGTGAGCCAAGCTAAATTTCAGGTGTTTACCTGGGCAGCAACTGGCAGCCCCCCACCAGTTTGTTTAAAGCTGGAAGACAGAGGGCTCACAGATGTTTGTGGCCATATGATGGGCACCTGTAGTCACCTGCTAGAGAAAGACTGCAGAGTGATACATATATGTGAAAGGACATCAGAAACATTGACAGTCTAATGTGATTTAATTTCATATCATGCTGAGCAGCATTACAGTACATTTGGATGATAAAATCATTAAAAATGTTAGAATATCAATACTCTGTTTTGACATGAAAACATCAGCTGTCACATGTCTGTAAATAACCTCCAGATGTTAACTTTCCAAGCATATATCTTAGCAACTGCACTACGACTTAAAATGGCACTAATCAATATTTTTATATGAAGAATGGATCAAATAATTATGTAATATGTGAACGGGCTGCTCATAGTGACAAAAAACCCTAAAAGAATTATCACCCAACTTTTCAGTTCCCTTCAGCTCTACAGAGCATTTTAGCATCTTTCAGCTCATTGTTTTGGTTTTAGAGCCCAAAATGTTACTATTTTTTTCAATCTCACCGCTGTCATTAACGTTGTTACCAGAAGCAGTAGGCAGTTCTTTTCAGCAGAAAAGCTGATAAATGGACAGCACTAAACAGACGAAGTTAATTACTAGCTGGTGACCATACTGGAGCATTTAGCAGCTAAAGAGTCAGATATTTTTGTTAGGAGTTGGTGGAGCCCAAAACAGAGCTAAAATTAGAGTGAGTACTGGACTTACAAGGTTTGCAAGGTGGCCAGAAAAACAATTCTTAATGAATGCTAATGCTCTGTCTTCTGGATGTATAAATAGGCAACTGATTGCTAATATGTTCACCATAACTACTTTATAAGCTGAATGTCATGTGTACAGCTTGTTCTGCTGCCCCCAAGTGGCCAGAAAACTCAATTAATGCTGCTTTAACTGTGCCAGAAATGTTTAAAAATTTCATAATTAAGACATTCTGACTCCCATTGTCTGCAACCATAATAAATGTGAGCGCCAAAAATCAAAAATGCTGAAAAAGTTTTAGATTTCTAAGGTAAAAAGAGGCATGGCATTAGCAATTGCAAGTTTAACTATGAGGTAGTTGCTGGAACAAAACTTGTTAATTGATGATAAATATGAGGTTGCTGTCTGCTACCAAAGGAAAAAAAACGCTCTACTGTGTTTGAGCACACAATACATGTGTCACTTAGTAAGCATTCATTCCCTACACAAGAAAATCTGGCAAAATAAAATACTTTTTTATTATCCTGCTCCAAGGGGACCATAACACCACAATAACCCCAGTCTCTCTCTTTTCCCTTTTTACGAACACCTACGCATACGTCTAAATCAGGCTCAGACTGAACAATAACAAAGTCTGGAGCTTTTCAAATGGTCTCTAAAGAGCTGTTTCCAGACCCTTACTCAATATTGACCCATCAGAGAGATATATCCATCCTGCATCTGAAGTGAAATAATAAAAATAAACAGTTGGCTTGGGAAGCAAGTCTGTAAATAGATGAAAAGAGGGATAATGTGAGTTTTATACTGAGGAGTTGACCCCTGTTAAGAGTTGGCCCGATGTCTTGCTCTCTCTGCTTTTGGAAGCCCCAAACAAAATTCGTGCCAGACAGTGAACTGAGGGGCAATGAAGGAAAGGTAGCAAGTCAAAAACAAAAGGCAAATAAACCTACCCACATGTATTGTGCACATGTTCATTTGCACAGCCTAACTGAACATACAAAACTAAAGGAGACTGTGCTTTTGAGGTTGTGGCACCTAAACTTTGGAACTCTCTACTTTTAGACTTAAGATCTATGGACAATGTGGGCACCTTCAAAAAGCAGTTCAAGACCCATTTGTTTAGATTTGCCTTGTCTCTATGTACAGATGGGTGACATATTAAAGGAAAAACCAACATAAAGTGTCTTAGTAAAGTGTTGGGCCACCACATGCCATCAGAACAGCTCCAATGCATCTTGGCATTGATTCTACAAGTCTCTGAACTCTACTGGAGGAATGAACATCATTCTTCCAAAAGACCTGGTGTTTGGATGATGGTGGTGGACACTTCTGTTTAACACGTCAGTCCAAAATATCCCATAGGTGTTCAGTTGGCCAAAACTGGGCCTGCTCAGCATTTTTAGTGCATGATTGGATGTTAATTGCTTAACTCTACCATGCAATGCATCTGTGTGGAAGCATCTGAATTTGTTATGTTTCTCCATTCATTTATTCACGTTTTTCCTTTAATTTGTCACCTGTCTGTATGTTTATGCTTCATTTCTTCTGTGAGGCACTTTGTGACGTCTCTGCTCTCGAAAGGTGCTATATAAATAAAGTTACTTACTTACTTACTTACAAACACTTGTACTGGCACGCACGTCTGGTTCATTCACTACTTCATCCCAGCCCTGCGACTCACCACGTAGCTTTTGTCATGTTATAACCACACAGACAACCAAACATCAAACAATCTTCATTTGGCTTCACTCAGTGTTATGGATTCCCCTTTTTTTTTCTGTAACTGAGACCGGTGAACGTGGGGGTCGTCACACACATCCTCGGGAGACGAGGGGGAAACTCTCACTTCCTCGCATCCAGACAACTGCAGCTTCAGTGGAAGAACACAAGATGTCACATCCCGTTAACTGGGAACAGCACTGTTGCTGGATGAGCGCTGAGGATCTCATTCTTGTTTGTTCCTGTTGGATTCTCTTTGAAAACACAAGCTGCTGTCTCAAAAAACTCCAACACACCATTGGAAAATTATAGATTTGACTCCAGGAAGCATTGCTCAATACGTGTTTTGTCCATGGCGTAGATACTGCGCCTTGTTCAGGCCTCACTGGCTAAAAGCAATGTCTGGCGTTAGAGAACAAGGTTGTTCTACCACAGGGTTTTTAGTTTGAGCGGAGGTTAAATTCAAGAGGATTTGGTCCATAGTCTACACCAATAAAAAAAGATGGAAAGGTGGGGAAGAAGGGAAGAACCAAGGACACGTGGAACAAAGTAAAGAGGAAAGGGATATGTTGAAAGGGGAAAAAGTGGCAATGCAACGATGAAAGCCCCCACACCTCCTCCTCCTTCTGTCTACTAAGCGTGCCTGTGATAAGTTCCCTCTGATAGTCTGATAGCTGCATGTTGAGGGCATGTTGTCAAGCCCCTCTGAGCTTGGAGGCCCTGCTAAGACCAAGCCACTGCTGACAGAGTCAATGGGAGATGGAGGAAAAATAACAAGGGGCGTCTGCCAAGCCTCCCCACTGCTTGCTCTCCCTGTCTCCCTTTCTCTGTCCCCCTGTTGCTGCCAGCCCAATGGAAAAACTCCCTTTGGTCCAGACACAGTTATGAGAGAATGAAAATGTAAGTGGGAGACAGATAAACACAGATAAAGGGGGACAGACAGAGGGTTACGCAAGGAGAAAAATAAATAAGTGAAGGTGCCAAAATTTTAATAGACATAAAACGGAATTAGAATAATAAAAAACTACTGTTTTTTTTATTTGTTTTCCTCCCCTCCTCCTCCTCCTGTCGTCTGCTCTGTTTTTTTCTGAGCTCATACAGAGCTGAGAGCCAAAACAATGTCCTCCAGTACAAGGGTCTGATTAATAACGTGCTGCTCCCTGCAGTCTGGAGGGCCGTATGTTTGTGCAGATTCACTATCTGCCATATAGTTGACCGAATTCCTTATATCAGCTGTGTGTCCGGCCAAGATGGCTACTGGTGATATGCAAACAAGCTTAGAGAGTATAAACACATGAGGCACAGGGAAGTAAAGAAAGACAAAGATGCAAATCTTCATCCGCATGCGAAAATATGTTTTCATCTTTTACTGTCTCTATCTTTTTCTTCTCCCCCTTTTAGCTGAAAAACAAATCCAGCCTATTAATCTTGAATGTTATGGTCCAGGCTCTGATTAAGACCAGGGCCTGTATTCTGTTTCCACCGCCCTTCAGTGCAATTCTTCATTCAGTATATCAGCGGCACCAGTTAGCATGCCTTATAATATGTGCGGAAGAGTGTGTGTACGTACAGTAGTGTGTGTATGTGTGTGTGTGTGTAGCTATAATTACAGCCATGGTCTTCTGGCTGAAAAGCACAGAAAGAAAACACACTCTTTGTTGGAGAAGTCCTTAAAGGAGTGCCCTGTTTTCACTCTCTTTCCTTTTTATGCTAAAGTGCCTAAAGAAACAAAAGGTTCTGATAAGGGTAATTTGTGTGTGTATGTGCATGCATGTTCTGAAGGTGTTTGGGTTCCTGGAAAGTAAAAGAATAAGTGGGCGTTTACTTTTCCTTGAGAATGAGTGGCATTCTCCCTCATTTCCTGCTCTCAAGGCATAAAACTGAGAGTTATAGAGGCACAAGTGCCTGCCCTCTATCACACACACACAAACATGCACTAAATGATGTATATAGGGAGTGCAATACAGGGTAATATCATGCATGCAGGTGACACATGAAAGTTCTGAGCAAATACTACTTTGAAAGTGATTTGGCATCATTAAAACACCAAGAGTGAGACCGAGATCTCAAGATAAATTTACTTGAAATGTGATATGACAGCTTGTAAATGAGGAGGCTAAATCCTAATGATTGAAGGGTAACAGAGGAACAAGAAACCATCTTGAATATTTTCAATGTTGTGGGAGAATTTAGTGTCGAAATACATCTGTCAGATGTAATAAGACTAAAGATATCATGGTAATTATTCACTGACGAGTACAAACACTAATAGTTATTCCCTTCACTACAAAATGCCATGTGTATCTGTCTGTGAACAGTGAACAACTTAATATTCTGCCCCCTTGTGGCCACAAAGTGTAGACTACTTTACAAGCCAAACAGAGGGTGAGAGACAGAAAAGGCATCAAGGCAGTCACAGAGCTCATAAGCGGCGGGTGAGGCTGAGGAAGGGGAAGGCTAATATTTGATCAACTATCATACTTGTTCTAGCGATCATGGAGGACGACGTTATTATGTTCATAACATATACAATAATGCACAGCCAATAATGCAACACAGTAAAAGTAGGCTGACTACTAAAGTTATGTGCATAGACATATCAGAAATGGCTGGCAATAAGTGGCTGTGGTGGATGGCTAGATATTGAGTTTTGATAATCTCACACACAACAAGCCTTGGTTATGTTAGCCAGTGCTGTATATGACATTAGCAGTAGAACATGAAATAACTCCTTTGATATTATATTTTCTTCCCATGAGTTGTTTGTGCCATTCAGTATTAACCTGTATCCAAGGACATAAAGAGTCCAATCAGAACATTGGCATATCGCTGAGACAGATCCAATACTTAAGAACTGTTTTTCCAAACCCCCTTGTGTGGTCTATAAGAGACCCCCTAACCTATGTAACATGCTGGTGAGGGCAGCCCTTCCCCCTTCACCACCCTCACATTTCCTTAGCTTGGTCCCTACTGGAAATTACCCATGTGGTCATTGCCAACAATGTCATTTCACACAAAAAACTGACTCATTCAACCACCCTCACACGGGAAGAAAATACAGTATCAAAGGAGTTATTTCATGTTCTACTGCTAATATCATATACATGCTTAAATGCCCATGTGGACTGGCATACATTGGTAAGACCACCTAAAAACCCGAAATTGCTGAACATCGCAGTACAGAAATAATACAATACAATCAGAAATGATGTAACAGCTAGTCTTGTGGCTGTACATTTTTCCAAGGCGAAACTCAACACTTCCACTGTCAGATATGTGGGGATTGAGGCTTCTTGAATTTGACGAGGCTAGCCTTGGCCTAGAAACACAAAGTCCCAATTACAAAATGTAATTTATATCAGCAATATTTTTATGTATCTACAGATTTTTAGCCTACCCATAAGACCTTCTACATGCTTCATCCTGGTGCTGCATTGCCACCAGGTGGCTGCAGCGATAATGACACAGTAATACCATAATCCAGGCAAGACAAGGACGACACAGGCATTTTCATTGTTTTAACTTTACCAGTATGCAGTGTGGTGTGCACAATAGCCAGCAGTAAATTTAGGGAAGGCTTAGCCTTCTCTAGTCTACATTACTCGCCGCCCCTTACAGAGCTCCTTTAACTTTTAATAAAATCTTTTTTTAAATGAAATCTTTGTCTTTTGCTCTCTGCTCCTAGAAATGGAGAGTATGCATCCATACTGCTGCTGTTTCCCTAATAAAGCAAGTATGTGAGAGATTGTGATGCAAAGACTGATGTGACAATGAGTACAGTACAGTGCCTGAGAAAGTAGATATCTATAATGCCATGCATATACTCTCTCCTTCTTCTCTCTTTTGCTGCTCCCCCATGGATGAAAGCTCACCAAGAAAGTCTGTGTTCTTTCACCTTGACATCAGAACAGGTGTTATCCTCAAAGATTTTAAAAAATGGAAGAGTTGATGTTGAGTTTGGAGTCTTAAAAGTCCCAACTTCAACACGTTCTGGCCTATAAAGTTCAGTGGGGCATGAGAGCCTGAGCGCTATATGAGCAGGCGGTTTGGCAAAGGGCAGTGCGAGTGTGTTTATCTGTTTGAAATGTGTGTGTGTGTGTGTGTGTGTGTGTGTGTTAGTGTATGTAAGAAGTGTTAAATCCATGTAGGAGTTTGTATTGCACGCGCCATTAAAGTATGCTGTGTGTGCCACTGTGCTTTCAGCGTGACTGTTGTTTGTGTATGGTTGGTCACACTTGGCACTTTGTATGAAAAGCCTGAATGGGCAGCAGGTTGGAGGCTTGTTAGTTGTGGTTAAATAATGTACCACACACACAAACACACTCAAACTACTCATAGCCACCAGTTGCCTTGTAAGCGCCCAGTTGCCACCCATTGGAGAACACAGAATAACAGTCAGTGGCATGGGGTTGCCATGGTTACAGCACAATGTTGCCATAACCCATGTGCCAGGCATGGAAATACAAGCCAAGAAAAAAGTCTCTGACGCTGGCAAAAGCAGAGAGGAGCATAAATTTCCTGACCTATAGGTAATTTAATAGAACTGCAGAGAGTGTGGGAAGCCAACTGGAAACCACTAAATCTATATGAGATGACCTGAACTTTATGAGCAAATACTACTTTGAACAGTACGGCAGACACTGCTGCGCACCAGCAGCTCTGCACCTGAGAACTCCTGTTATATACCTCACTGGCAGAGGGAGAATTCACGCTTTAGTGTGTGTCCATTCACCCACCCCCCTTGAAGATTGTGTAACACAATCCTTGATATTCACACAGATTCAGTCCCCTAGCAGCATGCATGTGTGGCTCCACGTGCACACACAGGTACATATCCAGTCAACTTTTCTTGCCGTAAGCCAGTGAAATAGAGGGATGCTGCCAAATGTTTTTGGATTTCAGAGCTCCAGCCCACTGTCTTTTCCAGACTCTCTCTCCCCCTCCTCTCTTTCTCTCACTCTCTTTCTCTGTGTCTCCCTCCTTCTTTTGCTAAGAAAGCGTGCTGTCGGTGCTCTGAAACACATGTGATCGAAAAATGTATCTCCTCAGCAAGGCATGCATTTTGGAATCTTCTCTTTATTTTTGGATATGTTTTCTAAGCTTCACTAATGTGTTCCTCTTGTTGTTTTTCCTTTTTGCTCATCCCCCTTCTGTCTCTCTCCCTCTCTGTTAGTTTGTCATGTGGGATACCTGAGGAGTCATGGCTATTTCTCTTCTCTCTCTGTTTGTGATGGAGGGATGTCGTTACAATGGAATGCAGCGGCGCTTGCCAGAGGCGTCACAGTGGATGGACAGAGTGAAGCAACGTGGGGATGAGGAGAGGAGAGGATTATCCAGAGAAAGGAAGAGGAAAAATAATACGACCATGTGTCCATTTGCAGTATTTCTTTACCTGGGTACATTCCACTAACAACATAAAATTTAATAAACTAGACTAACAAATCTATCAAACAAGCTGCAGTCCATGCCAAGAGAACACGTGACATGAGTGGCAATGACATTCACAGATACATATCCACATGGTGGACACTCCTCTTAAAAAAGTTAATCAGCATATCTGTAATTGAGGTAAACCCATTGAAATGTGTACCACACTCCCCTACCCCAATATACACACAGAATACACACCATCATCATCAGCTAAAGTCCCAGATGTACGTATGTTTGTGTGGATGCATCAACATCTGAAATTCAAATACAGAATTCAGGATATCATCACTCGTCAGGGCAGTGAGACACAGAGAATCTCGACTATCAGTGCAGACAAAGTCAGGACACTCAAAGCAGATCAATAGAGGGTGCACAGCTACAACTTTAATATTAGAATTAGTGTCTCTACAGTGTCTGGGCTGGAGCTAATCTGTGAGCTGTTCCTCTGTGCAATAGTTAAAGACTGAAGAGAATTATGCAGGTCCCATGACTAATATATTGCGCCGTCTGTTTTTTATTTTTATTTTTTTCCCCTTTCCTGTTCTCCCCCTCTGTTTCTTTTGGCCTCAGCCACTGCAGCCACATGTAATAAAAGTGAAAAGACAAGAGATGACAGGACACGAGGATGCTGACAGAGCCAGAGAAAATGTGAGGGCAGGTAGGGCTTACCTTTCTCTCCTCAGAGTGTCGAGGGGCAGGGGGGTGCACTAGGTAAGGGCAGCGGTAGGTGTGAGCTTCAGGTGGGTCTCTCTTCTACCTCCCTCCTTGCTTCAGCCACGCGTGTCTCCCATGGGATGCGATGGCATCAGATATTCAGTGAAGCCAAAAAAGAGGAGTGGTGTCCTCCCGGGCAAAGACCTGGCCCCCTGAATTGGTCCAGTGCTGCTCACAAGTGCAGGAGAAACAAATAAAAAAAAAACAACCAAAAACAAAAGTTATGGCAAAAGAAAAAATTGGATATTTTCAACTGCAGGTGGAGCAAACTGTCTGTTTAACTTTTATTTTTCTGCCTCCAGCGAAAAACAAAAAAGTCCATCCATGTGCTTTTTGGCAGAGGTGGTGAAAGTGAGAGAGAGGGGATGAAAGAGCAAATGAAAGAAGAGGGAAAAATCCTCTCTGTGCCGTCTTCAAGCTGTCCAGACGCAGGTCTGAGGAGCACCTTCCCAATCTGTGCGCTCTCGCTCTCCAGGGTGGAAAGTAGGAGGGAAGGAGTGAAGGAGCAGGACAGAGAAGGAGAGAGAGTGAGTAACAGTGGAGTGAGACTCAATCAGTCAGGCAGGCAGGCAGGCAAGCAGGCAGGCAGGCAGCAAGGCAGTGTATATTAAGCTAAAGGCTGTGGGTCCGAGCAGGCTGTGCTCCCACTCCCAGGACTTATAACCAGGGGCTGTGCACCTCGCTGCTCCAATCTCCCTGGCTTACTCGGCGATCCCTCTCCCACTGGCTTATTTTGGGAAAGACAGACAGGATTGTTCATTGGGTTAACCCCCTTCATACAAAAAGCAAGTGTCTGTGGCTGGCTGTGCTGAGGAAGGAGGGGAGTGAGCAGGATGGGGTGGGGTAGCAGCCGGGCAGAGAGGGGTGGGGTAGGATGAAGAGGAGGGAAGGGAACGAAAAGACACTGGGAATTTGGAGGCGTCTCATGCCCTTGTTCTGCCTCCCTAGACTCTTTTACCACTCTCTTCTCCAAACTCACCTTCCAAGAAATCACCCTGCCCTTTATCCTTTTACTCTTCAAACATGCTCTCACACAAACACACAAATCTAATCACCAAATCAAGATCAACCTGTAGATAGTGGCATGAAACACCCCAGAGATTTTAATCTTAAAGTCTCCCACAAAAACTCTCTTTTTCTTTACTTGCTTGTAGCTCCAATGGGCAATTATTAATCTCTATGCATGACATAACACTGGATAATTGTAATACATAGAGGGGCTTTGTGTTGTCGCCTAAAACCTGCTGCAGTTTGTGTATAATTGTTACATGATAGCACTCTCTTGGGGTTAATCACCGAAGCATAGCAGTAAATGACATCGGTTCACATTTCCCTACTACAGCCTGGCTATTCATTGCTACAAGATGTATTACAGGTATCAGATAGACCTTACATCTAAAACGTGCCAAGCATTTGCCGGGAAAACGCATAAATTCTCATCAACATCGGTAATTGCAAATCATACTTTGGATGTTTGCTAACAGCCTGGATGAACTACAGTCGATCCTTATCACTAACTCAGTAACGTCCAACAGAGAAGAGGTTTACTAAGACCTGTGTGCTTAGTACAGGCTTAGCATTCAGTGTTTAATTGGCAGAGTGTTAGCTGGCCCTGTGCTATGTTAGTGGACCTTGAAGAGAAAGCTGTTCCGTGCTTGTGATTGGACGAGCCGGAGGAAAGCTGGCCTAGCCTTTTCCTGAAAGACCTACTGGGACTAAGCCATTGGCTGAGTTGGAGATCAGATAGAGAATGTGATTCCAAGTAAATATTGAAACTCTACAGAGAGGGGTATAAAGAATTAAGCAAAAGCTCAGAGTCCAACATTTACTATGTTTCTTTGTGGTTTTATTCATCACGTTCTGCCAGTGGGGATTGGTTTATTAAAAGTGCTGTCATTTCGGCAGCATCCACAGATTCATTACTTCAATCACAGCATAAATTCCATCTAGTTATCCACAGCTGGCAGTCCTGCTGCACTTCTCTCATTCATGTTTTGCTTATGAGGAGTAATAAATGTCCCCAGACTGTGTAATCTACCAACCATTAGAACCAAAGTCGGGCTGAACTAAGCTTTTCCTTGCATGAGAACTATAGGCTATGTCTCAACAAGAGCATATTTGGATAATGTCTATTATATTTAATGGGGCCCGCCATTTGAAGAGTGTCATTATGGTACGATTTACAATGCAGATGGGGTTTTATGTGTTTCTTTTGCTCTCTTTTGGCAAATTCCTCCAATATCAAGATAGCAGCGTGACAAAACAAGCAATGTAGGAATAAAGCATGGAACTGATTTAATTTCTATCCATTCACAGAGACGTATTTACTATACTTACTGAAGGTCATAAACTGGGCAACTGTTGATTGTGCCTTCAGAGTCAACAGAGAAGTGTTTCGTTCGCAACTGGAGCCGGCTAAATTGAATAATCTCTAAAAAATAAGCAATAGGCGTCATGTCTGTGAAAGAGCCATGGTGCAGTTGACTGAATGGCTCTCTGAACATGGAAAGGGTGGAGTGACCAGATGCCCTGCGATGATGTCATCAATAGGAGCCCTGTGTGGTAGTCAGGCCTGCTATTCATTCATCCCCAGGTGTGTGTTTCCACGTGCATGTGTATTGTTGATCACACTCTATCACAAAAGAAACAGCTTTTCTGTAGCTCAATGAGACAAAAAAATGAGTTAGTGGAGTATCACAAAAACACAAGAAAGCCCCCGCCTCTCCCCCAGTCATGGCTATGCTACAGTTCCACGGAAGAACTCTGCCTCCAGCTCCTCAAAAATCTCAGCTAACCCCTTAATACTCTCACACAACACACATTCATTCCCACTCATACTCTTTGGTCAGCACACACCCCTTGAAAAATCCCCAAACCATTCACTTCAGCACAGTACACAAGTCCCCTCCCACCCGCTTGCTTTTACAAGGTGAAACATTCCCGAAAAGAGGGAAAAAACACCTGGTCGTCATGAGTTTCTCTTTTTTCACTCCACTTTTCCCCTTCGCTCCATTTCATTAGTAAGAGTAAAAACAAACAGCGACCGTTTACTGACTGGAAAACTGTGGCATTGCATCACACAGGCTCACTTTGCCCTTGATGTCCGTCAAAACCCAAAAATAAGCTGTGAAAGGAAGGTTGGCGTCACAGATACACTCCACCCTGTACACCACACCCAGCGCCATCAAACATAGACATACTATGTGTTAACGTATGGTGTCTGTTATAGTCAAAGGTGGGGTGTGTGTATGTGTGTGTTTAAGGGCGGGGCGAGTTTGTTTGGGGGTGCATTCAGCATCTATGTTCCTTGAGTGAGCTGTGTGAATGGTTGGAGTGTGTCTAAGGGTTGAGTTGTTTGTGTTTGTGAGCTTGATTGGAATTAACTTTTGGGTTGTAATATAACCTTGTTTACCTCAGTCAGTGGTCACTCTGTGAGTTAAATATTGTATGGTGGTAACTGAATCAATGTCATAAGCTAATATGGTTTTGACAGTGTTTAATCTAATTACTCTGATGCACAAAAAAGCCTTTAAAAGCTCCCAAATGCTTCGGTTTTCAATACCAGATTGTAGGTTGGCACCTAAAGTTCTTTTAGTTAAGCCCTTTTTATTCAAACAAGGCATTGATATCAAGTAACAAAGGTCAGAGTTGAAGGTTCACACGAGGACAGCAGAGGACAGGTGTTCCTCTCTTCCATCTCTCTCTTTTCTCCTCTGCTTTTATACTCCCTCTTTTCTTCGCTATCAGTCTCTCTTTCCCTCGGGCGACGATTCAAAAGGGCCGTTTTCTCTCAGGTGATGTGGTCCACCTTTGTCTGTTCTAACCTTACAAAGGAATGCCTGGCATTCACCAGGCTGTGCCTACACAGGGCCGTTAAGGAGAGTGAAAAAAGGTGGTGAGGGAAGAAGGGAAAGCAGAAGGCAAGACACTGAAAGAACGGGAGTAAAGAGTTGAAGAGGATGACATTGGTGAAGAAAACAGAGAGTAAAATTGAGATGATGTGGAGAGGATGAGAGGGAAGAAGGAATTCAGAATTTGAAGAAGGCAGCAGACAGAAGAGGGGAAAGAATGGAGAGTGAATGCTAGAGAAGAGAGGGGAGTTTCAGTTTTTCACACGCCGTGGATAAAACTTGAAGCCTCTGAAATTGATATAAATTTCAACAGGGAAATTCCTCTGAGATGGGCTTGGGACTCTGCCACCGCCCTCGGCTGGCACAAGGGTGGAGAATGTGGATGGGGTGATGGGACAGCACAAGAGGGGAGAGGAGGTGGATGGAGGGAGCAGGTAGAGGAGCAATGTTTTTGGCTGGTCTCCCCCTGGCTCACCTGACGCATACTGCTGCCGAGCTCAGTTTCCCCCCGGGTAATCATTTGACACTGATAAAAGGGAGAAGGGGGGACAGTGGAGAGAAAAAGGATGGCAGTGTTTCCACCCTGGGAAAAAGCTCTCCGGAGAGATTAGAGGACAGTCTGGGTAATTCTTCTGAAAAAGAGAAAGGGGGAAAATTAAGAAGAGCAGGAAAGAATAACAGAAGGAGGGTTGCGCATTTTGAGAGGTGTTAGCTGAGAAATCCCCCCCACTTCCTTCACCCAAACACCACATGCACAAATGACTGAAGACATGAGGAGGGGGTGCACATTTTTAAGTGTTTCCACAGTAACTCGTCCACCTTTCTTGCTCTGGCACATACACACCTACGTGCGCACACACATGCAAGATGCTGCAGCACGTGTAAATAGAAGAGTGGCGACTGAATGGTATTTTACTGCTTCTGTATTTATGGCAGGTTATTTTGACCCTGGGTGGTCTCTGTTGAAAGACTTCTAGGGTCATTAATCATCAGTCGGGAATCAGATGTCAGGTGTGTGTGTGTGTGTGTGTGCGCATGAGAAACAGAAGAGGGTTGGTCAGTAACCAAAGAGGGAGCAAGAGTACCTACTGTACTGTATGGTAGAAACAGTAAATGTGCAAGTGTGTGTGAGCGTGTTTGAGGTTAGCCTTGCGTACCAGTGGATATCCTAATCAGCTGAGCTGGTGGTGGGATGAAAGAATGTGAAGATTATTGCCTGGTAATTGTTTCCAGAGTGCAACAGTACTGCTATATCTCAAAGTGAAAAACTTTCATTGCAGTGCAAATGCACATCTACTGTACCACAAGTCAAGGTTATGGGATACGTGCAGGAGCAGAACTCCCAGAGAAGGGAATCCAAAAAAGGAGCACCAATGCTTTGAGTTGAAGCCAAGCTATCAAATTATGAGTTATATTGTGTATATTGTGAGTTTTAGTGAGTTTTAGTGAGTCACAACTTCATTATTCCTTCTCGTCTTTCATTTACCAATCTCAAAGGTGCATACAAACACAAACACATTTTGCAACCGTAATTTCCCCGGCGTCTAATTTAACTGATATCCTGCCAATCTTCTGTTAAGACTAACATGCAAACAGTCAAAACAACACACCCAGAGTTCTGTACTCAACTGATAAGCTCATCACTCCACCATACCAGCTACTAAGTGATTCAAACTCTTATTTTTTTTCTTCCTCTCATTGACAGACTCGTCTCCGCAAGCCGGCCCTGACAGGGCAATGAGAACCCACGATCTTTCACAAACACAGAGAGAGACAGAGAAACGTTTAGGTTTGTTTTGTTATAGTTTTTAAAACCATTTTCCGTTTCAGAACCAGCAGGCAAGAGAGCAATTTCCTACACAGCAGGAGCAACAGAATCCTCAAACCCAAACAATCAGGTTAGAATAAATAAAGTCAACTGCCGGAGTTTAGAGATCTCAGCGGCACATCCAAAAACTCCACCCCAGTGAGATATGAGGGAGAAAGGCACTGGCACTCTGGTCCAAGGATGGGCAAAGTTCATTCATGGGTGTCTCAAGCCTCAAGAGTTATTGCAAAGTTATGACTTATGAATTTTAAACCCTCTAAGTACAGTACAGCTGATTTGCATTCATAAATGCATGTAAGCCCAGAGTGACAAGCTTGGCTCATAATCCTTTTAGGACCTTTAACTCGAGATCACATCTTAATTATCTAAATGATTCTTCACATAGAAAAGTTTTCTCATAATCATGACTTAATTATCGTATCTTGACATAACAGACTGCAATGTTGTGGTGCCAACAGTCACATTTTTAAGTTCATTTCGTACATCATTTAATTAATTTCAAGTGAACCTGTAAAGTTGCACTCTAAAGTTGTATTTTATTTTAGCAGTATGGTTTAATTAGTTTCAAAACCCGTGCACATAAAAAACAGGCGCGTGCATGTGATTTGAGCGTACAGAACAGTATCTGTGAGCAGAAAACCAACGCGAGAGAGCATTTCCGCTCTGCGTGCCCAAATGTGGTCCAGCAAGCACGGGGCTGTGATAAATATGAGTTTGACCCTCCCTACATGCTCGCAACTGCTCAACACATGCTCGCTCGTCAAATTGACTTTTGAGACTTTGCAGGTGGGGATGGAATAGACAGTCCAGTCCTTTGACCAAACTGACATTTGATTGGCTGTTTGGTTTGATCACTGACACAGTTGAAGACAGACAGTTGCCTGAAAGAACAAAAGGAAACATAAATAATGATATTTTATGAGATCTATAATGAGATGATTAAGTCCTTTTCACTAGAAGATGATAGTTAGTTGCCTTTTCTAACAAGATGAGGAGATTATTAAACTGTAATCTGTGAGATAACTGGCCAGACAAACATATGTGACCATGGCCTGCTTCCCCTTTCGAAAAACGAATACAGGGTGGGAAGTGAGGGGATGTTACTGTTTATAGCAGGGTGAGGTGTGCTCAACCTGTCACTTGTTACTCTCTTAGGACAAAAATGAAAATGAAAACAAAAATACAGCTTAAACCAGAAGACAAAACATAGCACTAAACATAGAGTTGGGTTTCAATAGCCGGTTCCGTTTTGGATCTGGATTCAGAAAAACACAAATTTGCAAAACTGTGAGGCCACCAAATCTATTATCAAATCTTTGTGTCTCTCCTCACTCTATTGAATCACAACAGCAATGTACAAAAGGTTGCAGTGTTCTACTTTTTACCCACCGTTGCTATCATCAGTTGAAAAAATAAACAAAACCCAAAATCATTGGTTAATATGCTCTCTTTAAGCCAGTGTCTGTACTTGGTTAAAGATTGTTACCAATTGTTAGCAAAAGAAAACCAGCTCACTAGCAACACTCTACAATTCCAAGTGGACAGTGCATTTTTTCAGACAGAGTCGTGACTCTTCTGGAGTGAAATGATGTAGCTGATTGTGTCATTCTGACTCGTCAGTATCTCCCCGTTAAATGTCTATGTATAAATTCTATGTATAATTAAAGCTTATTAACTTAATAGTTATGTCATGAGTAAGTGGCTCGTAAAAAATACCCCAGATAGCAAAATTGCTGTGGCCCAGATCCGACCCACAACCAACACTTTCGGCACTTTGATTCGGCCCACATACTGCGTGGAATGAGGGCACTTGGGCGGTCTGCTCATGTTTCCCAGATCTGGGCCACAAGCAAGCTGTATGTCAACCAAGAACAAACCAGATAAAACAGAACTGGCCCACATCCAGAACACACATACTTGAGAGCACCACATCTTTACCAAAAAAGGTCCCCATTTGATTTGGTATATCTGGGCCATATTTGCTATTTTACATGTTTCAGGCTCACATCCATTTTGTCCGGGCCAGAAGAAGGCCAGCAGTGCTGCATCATTGCCTGAAGTGGCCCACTTCCATATGCTATCTGTGACAGTTTGCAAAATGCATATAATATCTATTATGTATCCAATACATATTTATTTGACATTTCATATCTTATGTCCCTCACATTTTTGTCAGGTTATAGTTACATATGGGTAACATTATTAGGTTACAACTACAAAATTGTAGTTTTTCTGCCTCTTCAGCCAACAAAAGTACAGATCACAAGTGAATCTATAAGTTTTAGTTATTTACAACTTAATCTAAAAATGTTAAAAAGGTAAATATGAATTGATTCCATAAGGGATTCGAAAGGAATTTGGTAAGCAAATTCAATGCTGGATTTGATAAAATGCAAAATTTACTGCAAACTCCCAAGTTGCATCCCACTCCCACTGAGACAACGAGCCTCCCACTCTCCATGGCACTACAACAATCTGGGTTGTGACCTCTTGAGTGGTGGCAATACTTTCCCTGACCTTTACTCTCGGTGTTCACAGTAAGTAGCTTCTGTGTTCCCACTACAAATGCCTTAAGAGGTCACTGTGGTCCTCGCAAAACTGCTGTTGTAAGTTTAGTCCTATTATAACAAACTTATTTACTCACTTGACCACTTGCTGACCCCAGAGAACCTTCTAGTATTGTTTGTTTTGGTGTTACAGCCACTTTAAAGCCAAATATCCCCACTGAGCTTTTCTGTGCGAAGCTGTCAGTAACGTTGTCTGTAAAAGGGCACATGCACGCACACACATGCATCCTGCTGAACGCGCATATGTTCACACTCAGTATATTGGTGCCCTGTCCCACCTGGCTTCCTGTCTAACTATGTGAATGTGTCCTGACCTTGATGCTCACAGGAACCTCCTCCCTAAACAGCTGTTTCCACGTGTCCCACCAATCACTGTCCTCCAAACACAAGGAAACGGAGAAATTGTGCTGTAGTCACCGTCTCTGAACTCCACTCACACACAATATGTGGGTATCACATAATGAATTTCAAATTCTGAATGGGTAAAAGGTCCCGATAAATGCATCTGGGAAAACGGTTTGAATAACACAAAATTGGCTCTCAGTGAGACATTTAGGATTATTAACTGTCGGAAGGGATCATTTTCCCCCTTTGATCATTCTGGGAGTATAAATAGGGAACAATATGACCTTGTTCAGCGTGGGGGAATTAGCCATAAAGCGCTGGTGACTGAGGGACTGTTTGATCCATAACACACCCTTTGGGGAAACACTGTTTTTTCATACAAAATTCATTAAGTTGACTTATTCCTGTGAAACGGAGAAGACAGGGTGGTGCAAGGATGGAAATACGCGTGTGTATATTACACAAAACAAGCTGTCAAAATGGAATATAAATAATGAGGCTGTCAACATGTGTGCCAGGCCTTCACCAACAAACCACAGTTTATGTCAGGGGAGCGGGGCTTAACAAAAACTCTCACACACACCTACGGGTGAAAGTGGCAACTTAGTTTTCAAGGCAGAGTGTTTCTGCTTCTCCACCCTCCTTGTGTTTTTCTGCTGTTTTCCCAGTTTCTTCTCGAAAGCCTGCAGATGTGTAGCTATGAGAAAGAAAACAGGCAGCAGTCCTCCGGCTTTGGTTAGCATGGGGAGACATGCCAGAAAAACAAAGACCTCTGAACTGTACAAACACCACAGCAGAAAAACTTCAGCAAGGACCACCCATGGAGGTGGCAAGTGAGCAACCACGACCAAAACCAGCTTCTTGGATCAGGGTGCTACTAGATAAAGAGCATGACATGCATGGATGGATAAAGAGTCAGAGACAGATGTGCCGCATAAACGGCAATACGAGAAATGAGGAGGACAGAAAAAGGAGTAAATGGGGATGTGGCCATGTCTTAATGCAGCCCAGTATCCTCGGGAATTACATTCACACTAGACGATTCCGCACCTCACAATCGTCCAATTGCAATGCTCAGTGCCAGTAGAAGATAGAGCTGTGCCCTTTATGTAGTAGTGAGGTGTGTAGTGAGGCTGTGCAGGCCAGGGTGTTGGATGCACATGCAGTGCAACTTTCATGCTGGAGAGAATCATGCAGCATCCTGTTAAATACCTGCAATTATCATTTGCATTTATTAACTGTAACCACAATCTTTCCCCAACCTTAACCAAGTGCATGTGTTGCCTAACAATAACAATAGTATACGTGCCGTAACCTTACCTCAACTGCCATGCACAGATATTGTAGAAAGAAAGAATCGTAGCATTTAACGCTAAAAAACTTTAAATAGAATCATCTTGTCTTGTGATATTGTTGTATATTGAAGCTGAGACCCAAAAGAGGTATTTATCCACTGCAATCATTTGCAATAACATGCCTCCAAATCCTCCTCATCCACAGAACCCTGCAACTCTCCAACACTTCACCAATTACCACTTTCCTTAATTACATTTGCCTGCTGCAGGCCTGGGGCTGCAGCCTGTCTTTCTGTACATCTGTGTTGGTCTGTTTGCACACCCATGGGTGTTTATATGCACGAGATGTAGGCTCGGACATGTGCAGGACATCTACATTTTCTCTCATAGATTTCCTGCTTTGACTAGCTTGCTAGCGGCAGGCGTGTCTTTTCTTTCCTGAGACAGACGAATAAACATTATTGTTGGACCAAAGGCCAGTAGCTTGTATAGGACAAGGTCATGACTTGTATCAGTTGTGCATGTGTGTCAGTGTGTGTGCTCAGGAAAGACACAAAAAGGTTGGGCTGTCTAAATACATGAAATAACAGAAAAGAGAAGATAAGCAAGAGGGAATACAAGAGACGTTAGAAAATTAGGCATTACATACATTATCAACAGGGCGTGTGAAGTTGAGTCTGAGGTTGTGAATTTGTTTTTTATGGCACATTGTTTGCTAATTTAAGTTGGCAAATAAATGTTCTTTACAACACTTTCAGTCAGACAGGCTTTTTCCTGCTGTTAGCTGCAGGCTTTCCTTTCCTTTCACAGCATATAGCCAGTCCCAACAAAAACACTGTTATCATTTTGTAACACGTGGCCAAAATCGCCAGTAATCCAGTCGAGTAAAAATTCCAGGACAAACAAACAAATCACATTTTGTGTCGAACATTGTTCTACTTTTGGGCTGTAAAATTCAAATACCTTGTAGTGAGATGGATGGGTGTGTTCTCTGCAGGCCAATTTCTCGTGGGAAGAATGTGAATTGCAGATCTAGGACGTTTTGAAAAAAACATATTAATGATCTGTTAGTGTTGCAATTACAGTTCAATTGCATAAAATTGTCACAAATGCAGTTTGGTGGAATTCATTTAAACACAGACAGCACGCTGGGATTTTATGATGCCATTTCATGTCTGAGTATATTTTAGTGTCTGCACTAGATGTCGGTGTGACAGAAGGCCGTAATAATAAAAAATCTAACAAAAATGCTGCACATTAACTCTATGACCTTTGGATTTGATTTATATAGATGCGACAGTAAATCATGCCTCATCCAATGGGACTTTAACACATACATTTATAGTATATCCGATGATCTCATCTATAAAAAGCCAACAAATTTTATACCAATATGCTTTCTTTTCTTGCTTGGGGCTAATCTTCCCCCTCTTTTTGCCTTATAAAGCTGAATGCTATCCTGGAAAAGATATTAGCCTGTGTTTTGTATGAAACCTAAAGCCACATCACTAACTTTATTCGAATCCCCACCACCACTTAATATAATGTAACTCTACATTCCATGTTAATTTATGTCCATAGCAGCTGGAGTGGATGGAAGTGGATGGAATCTGGGCACCAAGTGGACTAAACACTGTATATATAGAGAAGAACTTGTGTCCATACAGTTATAAAGTGAGTTACTGTAGATCTCTCCACTCGTTACTGACCCTCTGTTCATCATGTATCTCCTTCTATTCTCTTGTTCTCCCTCTCCAACCTCTTGCCCTTCATCCTCCGCATATTTCTCCCTTGCTGTGTGTTTTAAGGCTGAGCCCTCAACCCAACCAGTGGGCTGTGGTTCCCTCCTAAACCATTCACATGGAACTGGTTAGAAAGACATTCCTTCCATGGAGGGAATGTCTGGCACCAAGCGCCTGTAATACAGAAATCATAAACGGGAGGTCCAGCCTAATCACATCCCGTGGCACTCTCACCCTCTCTGAGCTCCCTCTTCCTCCTTCCTCTTCCTCTCATCCTCTCTGAGGAGTTATTAAGAAGGGGATGGGGAGACCGAGAGCATTAGCTGATCCTATCTTTTCCTTTCCTGTGTAATATAAGGGTGTAAATCACTTGTGGAAATCGAGCGGATCAGATTCTGGTGGTTGGCAAATATTCTTGCTTATCTGATCCTCTGATTCCTATTCCAGAGAAAAAGTGCTTCTATTTCCATAAATAAATAAATACATAAAATGTTATGGATTGGGTGCATAGAAAGTCTGTTGTTTTGTTTTGCAGTTGCTATAACACACTCCCAAAGTTTCTCTGAGCAACAGGGATGTAATGCCATGTTCAACAGGCTATGGTTAAAGTTTGATTAATCAAAGTTGGCTGACAGTCTGCAATGCATTACATATGGGAGAGAAATCTGTCTCTGTACTTTCAACACACTGAAAAGAAAAATCCACAAGTCCATAAAATAAAAACACATCATCCCTTAAAACAAGTGCACATGTGATATTTCTAACACTAGTTTAGTGTTGAAAATATCATTTCGGCCTGAATGTTTGTTTGAATGTTTTAATGATCTTTTGGTTTTGAAATAACAGCCTCAGTTAAATCTCAATTAAATATGACTGACAGGGATTATTGCTAAACCAAGTACACAGAGTAGTAAATCAGGTGAAAGGCATAATATGTGCCAACAGATTGGTAAACTTTAAAGCCACATTAATCAATATTTTCATATCAACAATGGATCAAATGAATAAGTGTAATATGAGAGGGACCACTCAGTGATGAACTCACACAGAATTATCACCTGACTGTGCAATTTTTTGCATCTTTCAGCTTGTTGTTTTGGATTGGCAGGCTGTAACTTTATTGTTTTGTTTGGTTCACTCTTACTCATGGAGTAGCTTTCAGCTGTTTGCAGTGAAAAAGTTCTGATAAACCTACTGTACCAACACCAATCACAGACAAAGTTAGTGACTAGCAGGTGAACACATCAAAATACTCAGCTGCTTATGATGTTTCAGATATTGCCAAATATTTCCACTAAGGAGTTGGGGAAAACAACCTACAGCTAAATAAAGAATATAGGATTTACATTTGTGGGATGGCCAAAAATACAACTCATGATTATTGATAATGTTGCTCCCAGTCTGCTGGATGTGTAAATAGGCTATTTACACATTCAGTTTGCTAAGACATTTGCCATTAAGGTATTATAAGGTGATAATGTGTCACCATTGTGTTTATGTCTTGCTCTGCTGCCACCAAGTGGCCAAAAATTAATTAATACTGCTTTTAGGTTAACCGGAAACAAGTAGCCCTCAGTCAAGATTGGAGACTCAATGGACTGCTAAGACATGCAGTAGTGCCAAGTTAGCAATAGCACTAGTGAACTAGTTTATGCTTTCCACTGTTAACTTATAACATCAGTTGGCAGTACAAGCTGTTATTACACCATTGTCATGCAGGGATTTGACCCAAAATTATTTTATGAGTTTTCTTTGGGAGATTATCTGAAGATTATGTATGTTGTCTTTTTACCAAAGCAGCATAATGTTTGATTTGACTTCTCCAGCAAAGTATGGTATCCAATTGTGGTTACTGTTAAACCATTTATAGTTTAATTATCGTATCTTTCAAAAACAAAAATGAGACAATCCTAGTGATAATATGCACAGTATGTGCTGTTAGCATTTTGCCAAGGTGCCATTTTTGATACTACCACTGGGAGTCACCAAAGTCAGACATTTTTTTAATGTACAACAAGTCACAGTATAGGAAAAAAGTGTGAGATAATTGTGCAAGAATTTTTCTTTTGATGAGTTGCAACTCAGTTAAGTCTCCTTAACAAGGGGACACACAGACAGGCAGAAGTATCAACTATGGCTGTGGATACTAAATTTCACAGCTATATTACAAATCAATCACCTCCAATAAACAGAAATTTGGTCCATGCCCTGCTCTCCTCTACACACTGTGCCTTTATCTTCCCTTGGAACTGTGTATTCTCCCTAATAAGCTCCAACAAGTCTTCCTCAGTCTTCCTGCTCACTTTGGAGGCCATACAGATGTCCTGCCTCTGTTTCCTCCTCCTGTTTCTCCACTGCTGCACTTGGCCCCGATTTGTCCTCTTGGATAAAAGCAATGAGAAACGGGGCAGCTGAGGATTGCCTCTGTCCCAGTGCCTCATCCATGAGGACAAACCAGCGCCAAGTAGAAGCAGTGGGTTTTCCACTTCACGTTCCCTCTCCTGACCCTTGGTAGCTGACATCCTAAAACAGAGAAAAATCTTAACCATAACATGAAACACTTTTTAAAAAAGTGTCCAAACCATTTTAGCTGATAGCTGTTGATTGTGCTGTCTGAAATGACAACTCTCGCTGGAGGATTTTGTCAGCTTTAGGGTCTATAATTAACACTGGTGCTTAAACTGTCCACATGATATTCTTGGTTGTTATTTGGTAAATGTGATCTGTTGCCAGTGTGTGTAATATTTAAATATTTTCCTATTGAAACATATAGACCTACCATTCTGTACCATTTTGGTAAGCAAAGGTCTCTATTTTGTGCCACTGAAAAGCTGGCAGTAGTACATTTGGAGTCAAATGCCATTTTTCATTAGCCCATTGACCTTCTCATTTAATTTCCAGTAATACCAGTATTTCTCAAACTGTGATCTGGGCTCAGGGTGGTTCTAAAATTAACTAAAACATTAGAAATGATTAACTTTTCATGTCGAGGTGATTTCATGTGCACATGGGCACATGTTCATCCATACTGTCACCCAGAACACACAAACACACAATGCTGTCACCACATGTAAGAAAGTGTTATATAGCAGGGAACTGATGATTGCTCTAATTTCAAAATGTTCGCCTTTTCTGTCTCACCCTCTCTCCTCCTGTCTCTCTAATGCTTGGTCTTTCTTTGTGTTTTGCTCATAAACTGAAAGTGGCACCTCTACATCTCTCCTGGTTTGGGTTTCTAAAGGAAACACTCCATCAGTGGACCTCTGAAAAACTGGCTGAGGGAAACAATGGTGCCCTTGAATTTCTCCTGCTCATTTTGCATGTAATGATATCTAGATTAAACACAATATTATTGTTGGCCCATGCAAGCCAATCATGATTTTCTCTCACCCATGCATCAAGAGTATGGTGCACGTGGAAATAGTCCTTATTTCAAAACACCAGTCTTACTTACAGCTTCCTGATGGTAGTTTTGGGGAGAGGGGTAAAAAAAAGAGGGAGAGGGTAATTACAGTGTAGGGAGGAAAGGAATACTGAAGCAGCAAGGGAACAAAAAAGCATGTGCAAAATCAACAGTTGCACTGGGCAACAGTTATGTTGGCTCACCCTGGCATCTATGTTCATTTTTAAAGCTTCAGCATCAACAGTTTGTGATTGAATTTGTTCCATTCCTGTCAGACATGATGAGGTGATGATGAGCATCCAAGTTCAGAAATGTTCAGTAAGTAAACAAACAAATCTTTATGGGATGAGACTGGTGTTATTCTATATTTTGTTAGTGTCAATAAATCCCATTAAAAGACCAAAACCAACAATGAGTTAGTGCAGTTTATAATACTTTCATACTGCCATCCTGTTTGAGGCACTCAGCACAAAGCTCGTTGGTCTTCTACTGAAGAAGTAAGAGGTCATAAATATATTTTATTTTTCAAAAAGGCTAAACAATTTCCTAAAACAGCTGGGCACTGTAGTTTTAAGCACACCTTACTCAAACAGGATTAAACAGTGCATTTATTGGGGACTATTTTCAGCCGTGGATTAATACACATTTGCATTAGTGAGTTATTTCCAGCAACAGGACATTGTATGACTCAAAATAAACTAAAGTATCGGTGTTAATTATAATGAAGGAATATTACTGTGCAACGGTGTGGCTCACTGATGTGTTTCAATTGTTTTTGGACAACAGTGGAGCTCATATGGCACAGAGGAATAAGTAATATCAGGCTTTGTGTTTCTACACAAGCAACAGTAGGATCAATTCATTGTTGGTTTTGCTCTTTTCACAGTATTTGTTGAAAATAAGGAAATATAAAATATCACCAGCCTTATTCTTTAAAACCTAATCCTCAAGCTGGACTGAATAAACTGAATCATCAGTAGCTTTTGGCTTCCAAGCTTCCCTCACTGGTGATTTAAATCACCATTGTCAGTTCAGCCATGTTACTGCCTGTTTGAAAGACTTTGAAATCCACATAATCATGATGGGATAACTGTTGCAGATACAAGGTTGCTGAGGTTTTAACCTTATAAACAATGCTTATATAGGCCTAGCTTTGTACTGACCTGGGAAAAAAGTTTGAACCTACAACAGCCTGACCTTGTTTAGAATCTGAAAGACTGAAATGAACAATCATAAGTGATGCCATATCATCACAGTGTTTTGGAATGGTGATGGGATGGCTTAGTGGTGTGTGTACCAATGGGCATTTGAGTGGTAATGCATCCTTTAGCTTAAAAAAGACTAAACTACTTAGTTATTGACAACAAATCTTTCTCTCCTGAATTGGAGTTGAACAAAATGATTAGAATTAGCAAAGGGATTCATAATTTCCACCTCTATCTTAGCTGAGATGTTGTCAGTCTGGGAAGGTCTACTACAACAGTAGTGCCCAAACACATCAGGATCACCTGCTTTACCATAAGAAGACTCATGATGCACAACAGCCTCATCTACAAACAAGATCATCCCAATACAATCTGAACTTTCACTCCCATTGCTTCATAGTAAATGTGTCCTCTCTACCACCACCAAGCTACCAACATTCTTCCCTTAATTTCTCTCCTCTCATCTATCTCTTCACCTGGGTCCCCTGAATAGCAGGAGCACACAGGAACGTAGGGTAATCTGTCTGGGCCAATGTGCTGGGCTATGCATGGGCTCATGTTGAGGCCAGCCTAATCACCTTTCGGATCAGCATGGAGAACAGAGGAGGCTGTACCTTTTATCCCAAACCAAAGTCAACAAGGCAGGATTCCTGGGAAGCATTGCAGACATTCTTGAAAGCAAAAAGGAGGGGTAAAAAAAGAGCCATTGAACCCCTTCTCCCAAATATAAGAGGAGTCGAAAGTGAAGACAAGAGGGCACATGCTTGGGTGTGTGTTCTTGTGGAATAAGACAAGGTGCTCCAAATAGGCTTTCAACTTACTTTCTTATTATGCGTAAATTAACTCCATAAGCTGCTTCCCATCCTGTGCCAGGCCAAAAGTTTGGCTAGTGACCTGAGGTAATTAATAACTCCCTTACCTAGGTGCTGTTTGCACAGATGGACTTCCTCCTTCAGAATTGGCCACCCTTTTTGCCGGTGCTATTTCCTCCCTCCCGCCTGAGCTATCACATGCTGTGTAAACACTGACATTCGCTGAACATGCCAAGCACAGCAGCACTCCTGTGTGAGTTTGAATGTACGAGTCAGTTTGCCCCAAAGCTGCCCATGTAGAATCTGTGCCCATATATTTTCTGTCTGTCTGTATGTCTGCAGGTCCACCACTTTGGTCTACACTGAAATATCTCAACAACTATTTGATGGATTGCCATGGAAATTTTGTACAGACATTCATGGTCCCCAAAGGATGAATCTAACAGACTTGTGATTCCCTGACTTTTCCTCAAGCACCACCATGAGGTTTTGTGTGAAAGGTCTCAACAACTATTTGATGGATTGCCATGAAATTCAGTGACATTCATGTCTCCCCCAGAATAATTTGGAATAACATTGGTGATCTCTTAACTTTCAGTCTAGCACAACCATCAGATCAAACTTTCAATTTCTTGATTAGTTTGGTTTATGACCAAATACCTGGAAAACCACTGGTCTCAGCTGTAATTTGTGTTTAGTGCTAATTGGTAAACATTAACATGCTATTGCACTAAATCAAGATGGGGACCACAGTAAACATCACACCTACTAAACATCGGCATGTTGCATGTTAGCATTGTCATTGTGAACATGTTGCATGCTGATATCAGCATTTCAATCAAAGCGCAGCTGTGCCTAAGAACAAACTCACAGAGCCTCTAGAGTGGCTATTAACTCTAAGTCTTGTTCTTTTGTGTGTGACATACCCTTATTAATAGAAGAGTATTCATTATAAATCTTCCGTATGCTCTCCTTCAGGCTCATAATAACAAGTACAACCACATCAAAGAGAAGAGAAAATAGAGAGAAATTGAAAGAAACAGAACAAAAAGACAAAGTTGAGGGTAAGTGGTGGAGAGAAAGTAGAGAGTGGTGGCAGTAGGAGGATGGGATTGGAGACTATTTGGCCAAGGATGTCAGAGAGGAATCAGTGAATAACTTGGCTTGTTTCTTTGTGGTGAGAACAGCATGGGCTGTAGGCTGGAGCCAGAGCCCACAATGTCTAGCCTGGAAGGTTCTCTCATTAGAAAGATTGGAGCGCGCAACCTCCTGGGAACCGCAGCGCCAGAGTGCAGCACTCATCAGAGCCCTGGGAACGCTCACTCTCAAGACCATCTCAGGTATAAAGTTATGGAGATCAAAGATTTACTTTTCCCTATAATGGCTTGTCCTATTTCACGTCACCCTTGTCTTTTGTCTCTGTGCAGCATGTGTCTGAAGTTTGTGGTGATGCTTGGAATTGCCATGCGAATATCCCACCCCTCTGTGTTTGTTGATTGAGAATGTGTCTGAGAACATCCAATAAGACATGCATGGAGTCTCTGTACTGTCTCCAATGCCAGAAAAGTCCCCTTTGAAGGACTGCAAAGGCATGCCAGTGTTTTTTGTTAAAACACTCGTTTTATAGCTTTCAGGGAGCTAAGCTTTGCTGGTTGGCAGGAGAAATGACAAAATACAGAGAGGGAGCAAAAGAGGGAAGGGGAGTAAAAAGGCCAAGGGTACAAGTATTCCAGTGTGGGGTCCTCGGCATACAGATCATCGGACCATCTGCAGCAAGGCCTCAGAGGCGGTCTTTAATGTTCCCCTTAAATGAGGAGAAAAAATATTTGAACCTGTGTACTCAGCCGGAAACCATAAACGGTCAGGAGCCTTAACAAGAGCCATGCACTTGTAATTGTAACAATCAAAAAGTCATAGGGATACACATATAGAAGTGTGTTCTCTCCTAAATTATCCCTGGCATGTTGATCTAATAGCAGGTTGTAAAATGCATGTATATCTTACAAAATGTCATTTAACCTTTTTTGCAGGGATGCCCGTATTCTTTAAGGATAATGAGAATACTTTTTAAAGGTCATTATTGAGTTAGCTAGTGAGTTTAACTTGTGGAATGCTATGTGTATGTGTGTTTGCCTAAATGATTGACTGCCTGACAGCATGATTTCTGTATGTGAGACACTCACATGTGCTTAAGTATGTGTGTGGCTTGTCAACGTCTATATTGAGAAATCTGTTGATTATTGTGTAACTATGACCTCAACTAAAGAGGTGGTTATTAAAAGTCATCAAATGGAACATAACTCTAAAGTCAGTAGTTTACATGTTACTGTTATTTTAGTATGTGTGTGATGCTTAATGGGTCCTCTATTAATCACATTTTTGTGTTAAGTGAATTGCAAGAGTTTTTCTTTCGTATGAACGTGAAACATGACCAGTGTCTGTCTTTGTTTATTCATTATGGCTGATTATCAGTTCTATACTAAACTTATAATACTAGGTTCCAATGTTGAAAGTGCACTACTTTGGCAAATATTCAGTCCATGCTTCCATCTTTGATGTCAGCCTCTTACCCACGCCTACTGCCTTGTAGTAAAGACTGAAAACCGCATGCTTATTGTTGTTTTAAAGGGAAATTATGTATTGATATTGACTAGCAATTAACATTGATTCAGTATATCATATGAAGTGTCTTGATGGTAAGAATTAAGGGATATTGATAATTTGCTTATTTTCAATTAACTATACATTTTACACAAGACGGTGTCGTAGACTATTCGTGATCCCTTACCCAATGTGTCTTTGAGTAGGCTTTTCAACCCTCCACAGGATAAGCCATTAGTTTTTGAGTTTTTTTAAGGTCAGCATGTAAGCTGACCATGGAGTGACATCTTTGCATTTGTGCATCCAGGTAAGACATATTTTCATACTGTCATAGGCCCCAACAGTTGCTATAAATGTAAGGTAAGTTTGAGCATGCTGACTTTGGCAAGTGGTTGGGTTAAGACTGACTGAGACTAAGGGCCAGGTTATGCTAGAAAACAACTAGTTTGCACAATGGGTGGTCTGAACACATTGGAAGGCAAAAGAGCTAATGGCTGTTCCGAACAGCCACACTCAAAGGTGGAGTGAAAAGCCGACACACAATGGATAACAGCATAACATTTTCGCTGTCTCTCCTCAAAGGCATTCATAGTGTTGAACTCGGCTGTAAAGAGGAAAAGCAGCAGAAATAGTTGTGTAATTAAATGAAAAAAGAGCAAAACAGAAACAAGTTCAAATCCTGCTTACTTTCACACCTCCACAGGCCTCGCCAATCACTGTTTCAGTTTTGGAAAGTTACAGAAACTGTCAGATGCAGCAGCCCCAGAGATGTGGGGGAAAGGGGGTTTCCGAGGCTGTTTCACTATCCAACAAGCAGTTCTGATAAAGTATACTGGCACCCAAACGTTGCTTTGTTTGAAGACACTAAGGAGAGATGTTAATCAAGACTTTTGCTGTTCTCCAACTCAAAGCAGCAGCCTCAACCTAGCCAATTGAATCTGTATTAATGGAAGAGGCTAGAATCAGTGAACATATAACTTGGCACTTCAACACAAGAAAAAGCTTGCTGTTTTTACTTTTCTTAAGATGTATTATTGAATACACAAATAATGAGATTAGAAGCAAATATTTATTTTTCCATTATGGTCACTAAAATGTGTAAAAAGCACTAAGTGCACAGTAAAAGGCCTCAGAGGAGCACTCTCTCCTGAAAGCTACAGGTGTTTTAGGAGTGACTACAGTCCTCAGCAAAAACAGCAGTCAGTTATACATCTGGGGCTTTTAAAGCAGGTTCACTCTTTATTTTAACAAACTTTTGTGGCTTAGTGTGTGTTTTCAGACACGTGGACAGCTGGTTGTGATTGAGCAAAAGTGCTGGGTTTGGTACCAGGGAACCACAGGTGAGTTGTAGCCACCTTGAAGCCATGACTCAGCACTCCTTCCCCTACTTCCATTCTAGAGGCAGAAAAACACCATGACGAAACTGTTGAATAGGGCATGTGTCCAACAGTCTAAACTGTCACTGACATTAAGAGCAAATACAAGCAAATTTTAAAGAACACCATTTATGACTCTCTGCTCCAGCAACTTCTCCCTAATGTTACTGTTTTTCAAAATAGCTGCACTGCAAAGTGTTTAGTTGCTACCCTCATCATTCTCTTCTACGTCAATCCTCAAAGGTTAAGAGCTTGCTCTTTCCTAAAATACCCAGCCAGAATATTTTCAACATTTACCTCATGACTTGTATGAATGAAAAGGCTTTCTGTGTGGAGAACTTGGTGATTAATTTTGCCCCCAGCATCATAACTGTGCTGATTGTATTCACCCTTGTCATGACTGCCTCAAAAACCGTGGCAAATAACAGGCAGCGACACAAAAAGTTAGTACGTCAGTAGCATTGGCGTGTATGCGTGAGTGATAAAATAGTGAGTGTACTGTTATATAGCAAAAGGAAAAGCAAAGACAAAGATGTGGAGTGTGGAGAGTAGGGAGCAGAGTTTCCCCTTTCCCTCTCATCATGGAACACATATGGTGTACTCTTATAGTGCTGTAGTACACCGAGCCCAGGTGTACTCCCCCCCCCCCCACCCCCTCATAAAGATGGGGTGCCAACAGGAACCATGACAAAGCAATTTTAACCAATTCTCAAAACAAAATATACAACCTGCAGGCAACACTCTCCCTCAACCTCAGCACAAGGATCCTGCTTGTACACTCCATAAGTAAGAGGAGAGATTAACACAACACAGGCTGCATTACATCACAATGGCTAATGACAGTGTGTCCACTAACAGAGTATCTGACCCCTTAATGTGGCATATGTCCAAACAATGAGACTGTAACATCAGAGACCACCTAATTAATCTTTGTTTAGGGCATTTCACAGAGTTCAAAAATGTAAGTCGGTTGTGGTCAGTAAAGACAACAACCGGCACTCCTAAACCCACATACACATCAAAATGACACAAAGCTCTACGACAAAGCCCTAGCCCAAAGACAAATGCAAAAGTCTCCTTTTCGATCACAGAGTAGTTAAGCTCCTACCCACCCCCTGATTGTCAGACTGCATCAATACCGCACCTGCCCCCATGTGACTGGTATTCACCTGCAGCTTGAACGGCTTCTCCACACCAGGGGTGGCCAGCTGCACAGCACTACACAAAAGGCCTTGACATTCTGGAAAGCCTGCTGACAAACAGGAGGCCACATATATTTAACATTTAAAACTTCCTACAGAAACTGCGGTAGTATCCTACCATCCCCAAGAACCATATTAGTTCCTTTTTGTCATTGGCAAAGGAAACTGCTTTATAGAAAGCACTTTTTCTCGCACTTGGCCCTGGCCCACAACATGTCCAAGGTACATTACTGTTGCATGAGCAAAATCACATTTTGCCAGATTAACTGTCAGTCGTGCAGCAGCATAACGTTCAAACAATAGGTGAATGTGTAAAACATGACTGTCCCAACAGTCACTGTAGACAACCACATCATCCAAATAGACAACACAACCTTCCAAATCCCCAACCACCATATTCATCAAACGTTGGAATGTTTCTGTTGCGTTCCGCAAGCCCAAAAGGCATCACCTTCTATGAATACAGGCCAAATGGAGTTATAAATGCAGAAATCTCTTGCGCCCTTTGGGACCATGGTACCTGCCAAAATCCCTTAAGCAGATCAAATTTACTCATGAACTTTGCAAATCCAACTTGATCGATGCAATCATCCATCTGCGGAAGTGGAAATGCGTCCAGCTTAGTGACACTGCTGACCTTACAAAAGTCTGAGCAAAATCTGGGGGCGTTATCAGACTTAAGGACAAGCAGACATGGAGAGGCCCAGCTAGAAGATGATGGTTCAGCAGTATTGTTTTCAAGCATATACTTGACCTCTGCGTCTAAATACTTACGCTTATCAGCAGACACACAGTAAAAACACTGTTTGGTCAGTTTTGCATCCCACACCTCTATATCACACTCTACAAGGTGGGTTTGTGAAGCTGTGTCACCAAACAAACTTGGAAAACTGCTAATTAGCTCAGCCTACTCAACACGCTTTGACTCTTGCAAATGGCCTAACAAATTATCCAAGTTGTTAAGAGTTTCAGTGTTTTAGCCAACCACACAACAACACTTGATCAAAACTGTGAGACTCTTCCATCTCTGTCACTGCCACTGACTGAGAGAGGGAACCTACCACAGTGCTCACAAGACTGGCAGGCTGGACACACTCAGAACTATGTACCTTTACTCCACTCGGCTCAACTGCAAGAGAGTAGTACGGCTTCCACAGATTGACATGACAAAGCTGTGATTTCTTACTCTGCTCTGGAGTAGAAATCAAGTAGTTCTCCTCTGAGGTCTGATTTACAACCATGTGAGGACCTGTGAACCTGGCCTGAAAGGATGACCCAACAATTGGTAAAAGAGCCAGCATTTGATGGCCAGGACTGAATTGGCGCCGCTAAGCCCATTGGTCATAAACACGCTTCATTTTCTCTTGTGCTGTAGCCAATTTCTCCATTGCCAATTCCCCTGCAACATATAACCTATGCCTGAACCCATTTACATAGTCAATCAGGTTTTTTGGAGGTTCACTACTCTTAAAATTGTCCCTGCCAGAGGACCACGCAGAGAATGTGCAAACACCAAGTCATTGGGACTAAACCCTATGCTCTCCTGGGTTACCTCCCTGGCTGCCAACATTAACCACAGCAGACCTTCCTCCCAATCCCTGCCCAACTCTGTGCAAAATGCATGCAGCAGTGACTTAAGTGTCTGATGAAAATGTTCCAGTGCCCCCTGACTTTGTGCATGATAGGCTGACGACTGAGAGTGCTTTACTTGAAGTTGTTTTAACACCTGTCCAAATATATGGGAGGAAAAGTTAGGGCCTTGATCACTTTGAACAACACTGGGGATTCCAAAGATGTAAATTAATTGCAAGTGCTTTAACCACAGACATAGTTGTTATTGACCGCAAGGGATATGCAGCTGGATAACTGGTGGCCTCAAAAGATACTTTGCTCCTGAACTTGCAGGTTTTCTCATTTTTCTCAACTTCAGCCCGATGTTTTAACTTTTGTTCCATGTTGTTGTTACAACAGTATTACAAATGCTCCATTTGTAACAACAGTAACTACTACTGCTGTTCAAAGGACAAACCAGTACTCTGACCTGTCAGTGAAGACAAACCAGCAGTATCCTCAACAATACCTCCCGCTTCACCTGGCAACACCATCATCTCATACAAGTTAGCCTTTTACAATAGACTTAACTGTGTCCTTGAGACCTTTGTCACTGACTTCAACCTTATAGTGGCCTGCAATTTTCAACAACTGTTCCTTTGCGCAGCCATCTAAAAACAAGTCTGACGGAATCTCAAAAAAGTCCTCAACATGAGCCATTTTACAAACCCAGACCAATGGAAAGCAGTAGTCAACATGCTGGCTGTAAAAAAGGCAAACACGAGCGTCCCCTCTATCTGCCTAACCAAATACTAAACTAATTCACCCATAGTCTTTATGTGGTTAGTTGCGGCGGGCACTCAAGACTGCTGGTATGGAGAAGTGACCAGTATCTGGCAACCCCCCAACAAACACGGACATGCTCCCGAGACAAAGATCTAACTGCATTCACCCCAACACAAAAAAAACAACAAACCAGCGAAACTCAAAGGAGCAACGCTGCTATGCCTAACAGGGGAAAATAGCTATATCTCCCAAACAATTACACACCAGCATGTCAACACTTTCCTTTGGTGAACAGGTCTTCCAATCCACAACTCCAACCATGCTCTTCTGAACACCAGCAAAGGCACTCAGCTCACCCAGGTGTTTTCTCTGACTTCAATTACACAGAACAAGGCCCAAACCAGAATATGCAAATAAATCAGGGAACCAGGTGGCATACATACCAACCCCATCACAGATTGGTCCCTCTACTCAGACTACCTGGGAAACCCCTACAATCAACAGCACCTGGACACGTTTCAGCACAAAGAGAACAACTGATTAAATGAACACAAACATAACACCTAGGAACCAGAAATAGACGAGCCACCAATTTGTCATGACTGGCTCAAAAACCATGACAAATAATGGGAGGCGACACAAAGAAGTTAAAGCAAAAAAACTTAAATTTATTTGAAACAACTAAAAATGTTAAAACACTATTGAGTGTGGCAGTAAGTGAGTCAGTAGCGTTGATATGTATGCGAGAGTGATAAAATAGTGAGTGGAAAAGCAAGTAAAAGGAAAAGCAAAGACAAAGATGGGGAGCATGGAGACAGTTTCCTCTTTCTCTCTCATCATGGAACAAGTGGGGTGTACTCTTATAGTACTGGGAACACTGGGTCCAGGTGTTCCCAATGAACAACGAACTGACCACACCTGCTGGGCATCTGCAACACAAAACACAAAGACAAAGACAAGCAGCCAGCCCAACAGCCAAAAGAGGTGAGGTCATCACACCCTGCAGGGACAAATGTCTAAGTTGGATTGGTATAAACGAATGATTTGACATTCCCACTGCAAATAGAGCATTCTGAAAACTGACATGCCCTCTCCAGCAAACTGCCAAGGCAATAACAAAAGCATTTTTTCAATTAAATGGTCTTGACACCAGAGAGGCCGGGTGCTATTTTCAGACCATTTGCTAAATTGGGGGCGCTGCACAGTAATATTGCTTCTTAGAAACAGAGAGCTACTGCTTTAATACACAATTCACAATGTACTAATTTTATCTAAATTTCCTGAAACTCTACATTAAGAAAGACACTTGATATAAACATGTAACACATGTAACATGTGTTATAGTCAGTTTGAAGAAATGTGATCAACATCATTCATTTGGCAACCTTAGCACAAAATGTGGCACTATTTCCTAATTCCAGATCGGGCCTTAAAACATACCTATCAAAGCAAAAAGACTTCTGGAAGCACTTTACTCAAATTAACTACATCTGGCAGAACTAATCTGAAGAAATAATCAGCTAAAATCACATATCATTACCCTGCATATACAGTATGTTTATCAATTGATCTGCACTGGGGAGTAATACGGCCAGTCAAAGGCCTTGAGCCATGAAGGTTTTTTATTTGCATTTAGTTCTAACTTTGATAACTTACCCTGATGTAAATCATACGGGCAATCCACACTGATTGGATCATGCACTGTATTTTTTGATGGACCAGTGCTTCGGCCTGGACAAAATCCTACTGCAAATTTACAAAGGTTGCAGTGTTACATAAAGAGAGCACTTGTGAAACTTCATATAAATTATTGCTTTATTGCTGGGGTGGAAGGATACATGAGTAATAGATTAATTGATTACTTATCAGACATGCACCTGATCGATCTTTTGTTTCACTATAATCTTTTTTCCTTCAGTGTATGAGGACTGTGAGTATGCACATGTGTGTGGAAATAACAAGGTGCCACACAACCAAGATGGCATTCTAAAATACCATATTAGCCTGAATATAAGACAACATCTGTTTCTGGAACTTGGTTTGAAAAAGCAGTGGTTCTGTTATATTAGAGGACTAAGCATTAGATTTTATTCACAACACTAGATATTCTTTCTTTTTAAATTGAAAGAGTGTCTCCTACAGAGTGTCACATTATGGGTTGTTTGTAGCCTTAATGTTGCTAGGTTAGCAAGTTTCTTCAAGTCTGTTTCTAGTGTGTCTTTTGGAGTTAGTCAGCTCTTAAAACTGTTTTGGAAGCCCAGTTAAACCTGTGGGAGTTTCTGACAGCACATGTAATGTGTTTTGCGACCCATCTCAAAGTATTTTTCTGAACTAATGCCAATTGTGCATATTCTGTGTAATATGAAACCTCGCTACATCAGTACACTTATAATACATTAAAAATTGAAGAAACAGATGTTTGATGGATAGACTGGTTGTTCTGTTTATATTATTATTATTCATTTGATATCATAACATCCATATTGCATCGACTTATGGGACTCTTCTGGCTGAAGTCTGCACCCCAAACAGACTCTCTGGAGAGTCCACTTGACATTTGTTACATACATTAATACTACCCTCACAATGAATTATAATAACTTTGGTGATGTCTTAATTTTTGTCCTAGTGCCATCATCAGGTCCAAATTTTACTCTGTGCAATACTTTGGTTTAAGACCACATGCCTGCAAAATTAATGACATTCCCATCAGCCTCAGCTGTCCGTTGTGTTTACTGCAAATGTTACCATAACAAAACTATTGACAATGTATGACAACTGATTCTTCTATCTTCCATTAATCCCACCCTGCAGCCATTAAAATGTCAAAAGTATCCCCCCCACTTCTTTACACTGTAGATATGCACTTGAAGTGTGCACATGCAATCCTTAAATTCTAAGCAGACATGGACCACACTGATGCCAGGACAACCATGTTTCAGAGATTTTGCTCCATTTCACACTTACATGAAAGAGCTTCACTTAATTGTGTGTCTATGCAGGTGTGTGTGCACTGTTATCTGAGTTTCCCTGAGCATGCACACACCTTACAGAGAGTACATCCTGATAAATCAAGGCCTCTGATCTCTCAGCCAGGAATTCCAGACTGCCTGGGCCACACCATTCAGATCCGTGAAATACGGAAACAGCGGCTCCACGCACCAAGAATTCAAAGAATGCCATTAGACTCCATTTGTTTTCTGCAGAGGTGACAAGGAGAGGGAGGGTAGTGGGGTGCAGATATTTTCTGATTTTTTTGAACAATTGAAATAATCCACTTTTAACTATGGCCACATGTAGTGCTTTTGGTAGACCACACACGATCACTGAGACATGCATAAATTAGTCTTCAGCCACATGTAAAAACACACCTACAGTACAAAACACAAAGCACAGAACTTCAAAGCCATAAAAAAAAGGATGAATCAAACACTGACATGCAGCCAGAAGTGCACACAGATACACTACATATATAGAAAATGTCTTAACAGACTACTCATCCATTATGCTGTATCAGAACTGACTTTTCTCCAGCAGCTTCCATCCCATCATGCTGTCTTCAGCCAGCTCATTAGCAGGATTGGTGTACTGTTACATGAGGAAAGACAAGGTGGGTGGAACACACAAGGAGCTGAGCAGTATCTCAGCAGGACAAACAGCCTGCTGCAGCCTCTGTATGCATAGTTTTTGATGAATGTTCCAGGTGTTTCATGGGTTCTCGCAAGGTGAAATCACAAAGGAAATGTCAAGTTTTCATGATGAAGATGTGCGAAAGTCTTGCTTGTAGGTTGGAGTGTATTTGGATGTGACCACCAAGCTTCAGACTGCAGGAGTGGAGCATGATTTCATGCTAAAGTAGTTGTGTGATTTATGCATCAGTTCTGATTAGAAGTAAAACGAATAAAAGAAAAACATACCTGATGGAACTACAAAGCCAAATATTTGCTGATGTTCCTTTACTGTGCTGTGTTTGAGACTGAGTGTGTGTGTGTGTGTGTGTGTGTGTGTGTGTGTGTGTGTGTGTGTGTGTATGTATGTGTGTGTGTGTGCATGTATGTGTGGCAATATCAAAGGAGACACCACAGGCAGAGTCACACAACTGGAATTTGCAAAGAGAGGAGCTGACAGTATAATCTAATGCCCCTGATCAAAAGCCACCAAGAGGACATTCAACCCTGTAATTTGAGCTAGAAGCCCAAAGTTTTGAGCTTGGTTCTTTGTTGTGGTGAGGGCCCTCTTCTGCTTCTATTTCTCCATATCTGTTCAGGGATACATGACAAACTGAGAGGCATGTACCACTGTCAGGCTCTGAGAGGTACGAAAAAGCCTTATCATTGATTTAAAATGTAACAGGAAACAGTCTGAGTGCCAAAGATGCACTGGTTAAAGGGGCCATGTTATGAAAAACTCACTTTTTCAGTGCTTTTGTGTATATATTTGTGTCTCTGATGTGGCTATTCACACACAAATTGTGAAATAAGACAACCCAGTCAGTTTGGTGTGGGTTGTACTCTCATGATTCAACAAGCCATTCAGATTTGATGCCCCTTCTTACCTCACATGGGGCTTCACTGAAATTGTACTGTCCCCCATTTGTCTCTATCTGAGTCTCCACCCAATAAATTTCCTGAGGTCCACCATGTTTTTCTCGCAAGCACTGGCTGAGACCAGCTAAACTAAGCTAAGCTAAGCTAAGGGCGAAAAATTTGCACGTATCGCAGGGCTGGACTAGGGACAGAGGCCCTGCTTGCTGAGAGATGGCTGCTGAGCGCCAGCCAGCTCTGATGATGAGAGAGCTGGGGAGCAGAGCCTGGGAGTCCTGCTGCTGCTGCTTCTGATTTTTTAAACTTGGGGCAAATAAACAAATGATCCCGCAGTCAAACTTGTGCGAGTAATGCAAGGCATTTGATGTGTTTGCTGCACCACTCATGGGTACCGCTATATTTTCTCTGTCAGCCATGTTTCTGCAGGGTTCACACTCAACAGCTGCCTTGGTAGCCGGCACACCCTGTGGAAGAGGGGGGTGAGGTGGGCGGGACAGGCACTCAAACTGTCCATTCTGAACAGGGCTATTTAGTCAGGATGAAAAGGCTGCTGTGGTGCTTGATCCTTGTGCTATTTGCTATGTGCTACCAAAGCATGTCAGATACATTTTATTAAGACCCCAGGGAACTGTGTTAACTTGTGGAAAAGGGGTATAATATGGCCCCTTTAAGGTGTTATTCTGTGTGCTGGACGAGTTCCTGTTTCAGACAAATATATAAGTCATCAGTGTGACTTCCAAGGTGGACAGTTGAGTTTGTCCTGATCAGCCAGGAGCCGACTTGAACATAATGCAAAAGACTGAAAGCAGATTTGTTGATCCAGTAGAAGCCAAGTCCCAGTAAGGGAAAATGGGATTCTCATCATACATCCTCCTTACTCTTTCCATATATGTCTTTCATTACAAAAGTGGAACAAAAAATATCTTCAAATTGCATTTAAAAATCAGAGTCCGAAGTAAGACTCCCAATCCTATCTTTATTTTCATGCTTGTCAGGTCACTACAAAAGGCCAATGCTGAATAAAAACATTCGCCATTGCAGTGTATCATTGCCTCAGAACATGAGAAGGAGCTGGAAGCTCATCAAACTGCCGCTCTTGGGAAAGCGAGAGAAAACATTTCCAAGCATGTCAGATTTTACTGACACACATTTCACCACCTCAGACTCAGAAAAGAAGATGCATTTCTGAAGGAGATAGGTAGGAGTTTGGATGGGCTTGATGGCATTTGGAAGTAAAAGGTCATTTAAAGGCCTGTTTACTTGAAGTGAAATGAACTTCTAGCAACATCTGTTAATCCAGTTTTATGTTTTTATCAACTTCTTAGAAATAGAAAGAGAGGGTGCTTTTTAAGATTTAGATTTAAAGTTGTTTCACTTGTGAGTTGTTTAGTTTAACTATTTCATCCCAAGTTAATATTTTTTTGACCACTGAAAGAAGTAAGTTTTGGCCCTATCATGACATCTGACCTGCAATTCCAACTGGGGCCACTAAGCCAAAATCATTCCAAAACCCGGGACTGTTCCTGGGTAAATTAATACTAATAGCATTTTAAGGAATATTATCTCTCTGGCAATGGGGGACTTGGGAATTTCAGCATACTTCACATTAAACAATTTAGCTAACCATTTTTGGGATTGTGTGCCTGTATTAAAGAATAGATAGCTGAGAACTGACAGGAAATGGTCATGGTCAACAACCATAGACTGTATATAAAGATGGACGTAGTGAGGTGTGACGTCATCCATTGGTTTACATTGGAGCCGGTTTGAAGCCCAGAGTTGCTGCTTATGGTCGGCACCATCTTTTAAGTTTGGAGCCAGGACCTTCCAAATGAGGAGGGGTGTTGCCTTTCACACTTTGGAAACATGCCTCGCTACTTCAGACTGAAGCAATAACATCTTACTGGAAACACTAGGGGCTAATGTTAACTACATTAGCAAAGTTCTGCTAACAGGGCAGGTATCATAATGAAGTAACATTAAACTTACCGAAGTATTGCACCAATAGTCGACTCAGTGCAAGCAATAATTTCCAAATGACAACCAGCACACTTATCAGATGCCCTGAATTGAGATTGAGACCATAACGATTCAACACCTTTTGAATGGGACTCAATAGGAGCCAGGGATTTTTTGAGCAGGCATCTAGTGGCAGTGGGTGGTATTGCAATTTAATGCACCTCCACATTGGCTTCAGCCACAAGCTTTGGTAGTTGCCACTTGTCAGCAACTTAACTTTAATCCTATCGACTGGGGTACCCGCAGACCCCAGAGGTTTACTTTTTGTCATATCTCACAGGTGCTTTCTCTATCATTCCAATTTTTCATGACTTTGTCAATCAATTTGTTCCTCAATGACTTCATATCAGTGTTTTCTGTGTCTGTTTTAATTTGTGATTTTTAAAAATACCAATGTATTGGTGTCCTCAGGGACCCCAGTGAAAAGCACCCGATTCCACCAATGCAGTTTTAATTGCTGGAACCATTTAGTGAGTTCATATTCAACATGGGTCCTAATTTAAAGTATCACACACTATCAGGGGAGCACTCTGTCAATCATTTTGAAGGCTTTGTAGAAAGATTGTACTTGGGATAAAAGCTGAAAGAAAAGTATATATTTTCGTTTTAAACAATATGCAAATCAACTGTAACTTTCCTAAAACAATTATAATCTGCTGCTTATTTCAGGTGACATTAATTACATAACTACTAACAATGATGGTTGGCTATGATGGTTGTTTCTTAGAGTGGTTTATTCTTAAGGTCCTGAGGTACCCGAGTTGGTAGTCCTTGTATGTTAAATATGTTGGTAGGATAAGGGTTAAACCCTTTGGCCACCAGTACTACACCATTTTATTTTAGTAAGTATTTCTCTATTTATTATGTGTACCTCTCAATGTTGTAATTGTTTTGTCTATAGCAATCACACAGCAATCTTTTAGTCTTATGTGCAATTGTGTGGCTTTAAGTGAAATGTTTGGAAAAGATCTAACTTTATCTTTTTGCAGCACTGAAACATTGCTCCATTGAAAAGGTTGAGTTTAAACTACAGTGTCTTATGAACTTCAGTGGAGTTTTGACTAGCTAGTGCTTTAATGCTCTTTTAATGAAGTGTGTCTAGAAGCCTGGTCTCAATAAGAGTTGATTAGTTTTAATGTCAACACTGAGACTAGAATGACAAGAAGACCGAAATGAAGAAATTAAAAAAAAAAAAAAAAAAACACACACATTAACTGTACTATGCACACACACACACACACACACACACACACACATACACACACTGGCATGCAAATGCCCAGCCAGGTGTATCCACTCAGGAGGTATAATACATCTCAGGCCACATTTTTATAGGCCCTTATCGCTAATATAAGCTGTGAACTTTTCTATGGCAAATACCTGCCTGCTCGGAGGCAGAAAATTACATGCTAGGCATTAGGTCATTTTGAAACAATGTCCATATTTTTATACTTTTTATTTGAGGTTTGTGGCTTATAAGTCTGAGCCTGTGTATCAAGGGTCTCATATAACCTGTGTTTTAACACGCCATTATGCTGTAATATCCAGACGCCCTGCTTCTGTTGAAGATCATATTGGTTGTTCCCAACTTTGGGTAACTGCTCTTTACCTTTTCCCTTCACTGTCTGCGTCAAGAAGACAAGTTTCATGAGGTATGCCAGTGTGGGCAAAGAATGCTGAAAATGTAGAGGAATTGCTAAGATTGGATCAGAGGGTGCAGGGGGTGAGACTGGAATTTGTTGCCATTGATAGCATCTTGCTCAGAGCACAGTGGAGGATTACACTAAATGCAACTGAGATACGAAGGGTAGTTACGTAGAGTATATCAGCACAAGGTTGAACATAATGTATATATTTTTAAAATGTTACAATAGAAAGTCCATTCACCATTAGATGCAGAAGTTAAGTTCTGAATTTTCCCTTTCATTCTCACAGTTGAACACTCTGACCGTCCCCCTCCCCTCACCATCTCCGTGTCCTCTGGACTACCTATGAAGTCTCTGATTCATGGCTGCAGGTCAAACATTTTGGCAGAGGATCCAGCAATTAAAGATCATTGAGGGTGCTCTTCCACTCTGTTCAAATCTCTCTCCTCTTCTCCCACTCCAGTGAGAACAGCCTGAGGCTACTAAAATACATCTGACCCTTGCCCTGTATTTGACCTGGCAGTTAAAACAAATATATACATCGTTCCCCAGACAGTTTCCCTTTCTCTCCTCCTGGGCTAAATAAACGAAGAAATAGCACACGTGAGTTTCCTCTTCATCCTTATGTCCGCTTCCTGATACTATTGTTATCTCACCCTGCATTTCTAAATTTTATTTTCTCTTTCTCTCTTGCTATCAAGGGCCACCATATCCCACTGGTCTGATGAGAAAGAAAAAAAAATCCATCACAGACCAATGCTCAACCAGTCCAGTCATGGGGGAATGACAGGGCCAGTTTGGATGACAACATTATTTGCCAGAGAAAAAAAAAAACACATGAATAGTGGCTTGGGGAATTATTTTATCGTCCCAGAATCCCCTGAGGTCTGGCCATGCACTCAACAACGCCAAATATTCGAGACGCCTCACTGCCTGTTCCTTTCACAACAGAGCAATTCATAGTCAATCAGCGGCGTACCTTTCCACTAGGTCTGATCCAGCACATCTCCCCCTGATTTATTTTGACTACTATCTCTGCAAAGAAGTCTAGACACGCACCTCGTCACCACTGATTCTTTTGTAAATGAAAGGCGGTGGAAAAAAAAAGAGAAGAGAGAGTGATGGGAGCATTCCTTCTCATTCCTTAAAAGGGAACACACAGACACATATTTGCCATAGTTCAGAATTGAGGAAAGAAACCTGAAAGAGCATGATGGATAGTTTTTTGTCAGAGATAGGATTATGAGATGAATGCGCCATGGCACGTGAAAAGACGAGTGTAAAGACAGACAGAAGAATGCAGTGTTTGATAAAATAAACATAATCATTTATCAGCCTAGATTTGGCTGCTGTCAAATAGTTTGAGTTTTTGTAAGTTTTTGCTTGAGCATCGTCTAGATCCATGATGAAGCTGTCCTATGAGAGCAATACACAGCTTATCACTGCAATAATGTCATTACGCTTTACCGAAATGTATCTGCTATTGTATGCTGGGAGTGAGATAGTGAGAAAGAGTATCTGTGTCTGTGAGTAAGGTCAGACGTTGTGGCATTCATCCGGGTCATGACGACCCAGCTTGGGTGTCTTTGATGGGCCCAGACTTTTGAGACACCTGTCTCAACACAATGGATCTGAATGAAACTTTGTTTGGGCTGTTTAAGGCTTTAAAAAAATTAGGTGAATCTTTTCTTTTCATATTACAATTATTTCCCAGTTAAAGGTGAATATCTCAAAAGCTAGATCTGCATAGCACAAGTGGTAAGAGAGAAAATGTGTTTCTTTGTGATTTGGGTGAATTGACTCTTTAAAGAAAAGGGGGAGAATACTGAATTCTGTAGTTTTCGTTATTGTTCCTACTGGTTAAGATAACATTGTACTCACTAATGTAATGACTGAGATCTGGGAACATGGCAACATCACTCCAATGAAGTCTGACAGGGCGAGAAACACGATCAGACAATTTGGCCACATTATTTAAACCACTTTATTGGGAGGTAAAACCAAATCTGAGTGCACCCAAATTGATGGTATTAATCCATAATTGCATAGGAAAACTATTGGTGCACAACTACGGCTAATAGGGTAGGTCAGGTTTAACCCAAAAATTGGTCTGCAAACTGTAATGGCTGCTTACAATGGACAGTTTGGGTAATACTTTTACCATTCAGCTGGGTTTTTTCTTCCCAACAAGTTTGGCTTACCCAGGGGTTTGTTTTTAAACCTGCCTGATGGTCTTGCTGCTTTTTTCTTAGCTTTGTCTCCACAGCCATGTTAGCAATTAACTAGGTGAGCACAATGTTAGTGATATAGACAGGAATGAACAGAAAATTAGTCCCAGACTAACTGGAATGCCCCTTTAAGGCTGTCACACGTTTCTCAGACAAATTCAGTTTTACACTTTCTACTTTGTTGTGCCAGTTCTTACACTCCATGCCAACCTTTTTCACTTGGGCCAGTCAAAACATATACGGTCAGTGCCGCTCCTGTCCTCTCCCAGCACGCCTGATCAAAGCCTGTTGCTGAGGAGCTTTTCACCAGACCCTTTGCAACACATCAGCGGATAATTCCAAAATCCTGTGCAATCCCAGACCGTGGCATCGTTCCGAGCTTCTTCCGGATATATCGATCAAACCTCATAGAGGAAAAACATTTCCAAAGCTGTGAGCGTGGCTACACACCTGTGACCACTTGCTGAAAAAAAAAAGCATGTGATACAGTGGGACACCAGCTTGGAACAAGGAAATAGTAAATATTTATTCTAGTTCCCTGGAGAGAAGGTGGAAAAAACTTGCTTTGTGGGGTTGATGCACAGATTTTACAAGAGGAATAAAAGTAAGACAAATGAATGCAGGGGGAATATGCAAGCTTGTCCTTGAACGACAGAGAAAGGGAAAATGTATTTCATATTTGCAATCATTGCACAACTGAAGTGTGCAACCGAATTCACTGTTTGTTTTCTCACTTTCATTTTCCCTCCTCTATTTTGGCTTAAACGAATTTTCTCATCCTTACCCAAATACACAACTGTCACTTCTCCAAATATTCAATGTCTCAGGGAGAAGAAATGTTGATAATCTGCCCAAGAGTTCTCCAACAGCAGCAACCCCATCTCTTTCATCCGTCATTTCCCATTTATGCAGGAATCCACAGCTATGGATTTAACTGGGCCTGTTTAAACACATTGAAGAAAGTTCTATTGTGCAATTTCTTGTGAGTAAAATATATATATTTGGTCATTTTTTCAGTCAGAAATTATCAACAACATAAACGCCACTGCAGAAATGTTTAAAGAGTCTGGGTTGAAGTAATCCATAATCATGTTTCCATTCAGCTGTGCAGGCAATCTTACATAAACATGTAACAAAACAATGTAATGTGAGTTAGGTGTGCTTTGACTGGCAAAGAAAATAGAAACGATAAAAAGAACTTAGCTGCATCAGGAAACACTTTGCTATAAATGGTGTGCCTACTTATTCATGAAATGTGTTTCCATTGTTATTTAATGTTGAATGTTCACATGGCTTTTCTCTCAAGGACAAACATCCAAAATGTTTTCCTACCACAATGATTTCTTTCGTTTTGGCAAAGGAAAATACTGAATAATGCTGTAGAGCTGAGACTGTAGTAACTACTGTCAAACTCTGTGCACAGTTAAAACTACCCTGAAAAATGCACCATTTATGGGAAGAGAAACATATCCATATTCCCATAAAACTTAATGGGAATCTGCATATGTTTCAATTATGACGAATATACCAGTGGTTCCAATTTGCCAAGCTGCAGGTTCCAAAATTTCCCTTAAGTGCATTACATCCAAGCCAACACAAAACATAACTTGACGCCCATTTAGCTTTATTTCCATCAATCAGTTCTGTCTGTCAGTGGATGCAAAACCAGGATCATCTTGGTGTGAGGACATAGTGCTAACCACTGTGTTGTCTCTTCAATTTTATTTAACAAGAAACAAAAATAAACAAAGTGCAACTAGGGCTTCAAACTCAATTAAATAAGAACAACAAAGCATGCAGTTATGGCTTAAAAACAAGATTAAAACAATATTAAAACATCACAACCAGTGTTGGGCATGTAATCAACTACTACTCATTCCAAACTACAGAAACTTCTTTTCTTTTTCTTGTTCTTTACTCAAAACTACAGCTTCTCAGATACCTCCATACATGTTTGAGCCAAAATCCCATCTGGAACATACAAGTGGACAACATGGACCCATGGGACAACCTGCTCCATGGGTTGTGTCCCCTTTAAACAACTCAAAAGCCTCAACACCCACATTTGACATCTGTATTTAAAATGAATGGAAATCAAGAACGAGACGTTGTTGTTTAACAAGCGGTCCGCCTGCGGTTTGGAGGTATTTACTGACCACTTTTACAGCTAGCTTAACATTAGCCACGGTGACTGAGCGCAGCACTGCAGAACTCTTCCCACTGAAGCTTCGGGGTTCATACACTATCCAATTCTGAACAAAAACAGGTGATTCCTGAATGCAGCCTTATCATTGGCCAACGTCCGACAGAAGACACAACATGTAAATTACACTACTTGGGAGTTACTGGGAGCATTTATCCTGTTTTGATAGAGGTTAGCTGCCTTCTACTATACCTCCAGCCTCCTGCCAAGTTGACACATCCACTATACAAGCAGACCCTTATACTAAAGTCAAAGTAACAGTGCATTACTGTGATTAGTAACTGTCATGTAATTAGAATCAAATCATAAACCCTTACACTACTTGTTACTGAAAAAGTAATCACATTACTAAGTAATGAGTTATGGCCTGAATTAAGGGTTTCTTAAATGTTTATTACGGGATAACATACTGCAAAATAACTGGTCTGATAATAAGAACATGGTAATAAAACAGTTGATTTGCTGATGATCATAAAGAGATGAAAAGTCATTTTAAAGCTCATTTTCAATGGATGCAAAGTGTATAATGCATCAAACATACAGTACTACACCCGGCATTGATAGGCTACTTGTACTGTAAAGTTCCATGTTGTGGTACTTTAAGATACAAGTGTTCCAGAAATTCAACCACACTTGACCCACATGCTCGCCACCCACTCAGAAAGGACCCAGAGTTCAAGACCCACGAGTTGGGAACCATTGTAATAGACAATAAATAAACACCCTTCAACACTGCAGTGATGGTAATACTACATAACAGATGAATCCACAGTCCCATGAATACAGTCAGGCAGATTAGAGGTGAAGTGAGAGAACGGCTGACCTCATTGTGCTCTGTCTAGACTGTAGCAATGCTGAGTCACCCATGGGTGTACAACACCATGAGGGCCATCCTGTTTGTGTCTACTTGATATATCAATGTGATGTAAATTTTTCTTGTGTCTGTGCATGTCTGTTTAATAGCCTCACTCTGCTCAGTGTACAGAAGCTTTTAAACTTACAGAATGGGCCTGTTCACATGCTGCCCTGTGCAATATTGGAAAATATGATGGCGACTTTATTGCTCTGCAGGCTTCAGGGACACACAGTGAAGCCTCCTGCCGTGTAACTGGACAGTGATTGATGACCTAGCTGATGGGATAGCGGCTGGACCCCGAGACCTCCAGGTACTCTGGAGTCTGGGGGCCCGCTGATCTATAGTCTGCTCCTCTGCATGTGGCAGCATTAAATCTTTCACACATTAACTTTATATTACGCAGCCACACACACAAACAGAAAGACAAGCGCACAAACACCACAAGCAGACATGTAAAGATATATGCTGCAAGGGTTTTGCATACGCACACACACATATACATGCATGCAGCTCTTCCACACACACACCAAGATCCACTGTGCCATAGCATCAGCACAAGCCGAAGTCATAGTTCATTCTATTGGGCTCCACGCACTGAGGCCTTGTCCACCAAACTCTCCTCCAGTGAAGAATTATCAACAGGGAAAAGCGAAGTGGACATTTTCTAAACGACTGCAGCCAGTTCTTTTCACACAGCTGAGCATGGCTGCTGTTGGAGCCGTGTGCGAATAAGCTTGGCACAGTAACTAGTGTTCTCTGTCTTTCTTTCTTTTTCCTCTCCTTCGTTATTTCTTTCTCTCAACAAGAAGGCAGTCGTCTTATGTACCCTGCGGCATTGTCATTAGGGATGGTCTCTACACCTTTTTGCTCATTATAGGCATTTTTTAGAGTAATGACAGTTGAGGTTTCTAAGGGTTTTTTTTGCAACTTTTTCTCTGTTTGTGTTTCACAGAGGAACATCAAAACTCAAACTCTGATTGTCTTTCTCGCAGACTCAGTCCGTGGGCAGCAGGGAGAAGCAGTGGGCCAGCTAATCATTTGCGGAATGTGGCGTGGATATAAGATAGGCCCAGATTGGGAATGCACGGAGCCAGAGGAATGGTAATTACTGTGGAAATCAAACACCATCAATTGTGAGGTTTTTCAACATTTCACAGTGTCCCTCTCCCTTCCCCTCCCAAAGCCCCTTCTCCTCTCGCTCCAACTCAAACGACCCTCGCTGCCACTCCCTCAGCCCTCCCTCCTTATTTTTTCCACTATTTTCCACCCTAATTCCGCTTCTCTACTTCTACTTGCCTCTCTGCCCTCCCATTTATTTTCCTTTAATTTTCTCTGCCTCACTCCACCCTCTCACTTTATCTATCTTCACTTTGTTTTTCCTGTCTTTCACAGCGTACCAATTTATACCTAATCCCTTGGCCAAAATCGCTTTGTTTCCCATCCTATGCGCTCCGCCCACAATCATTTGCACACGCACACGCATACAGGCGCTCACACAAATGACCACATAAGACAAATGACCCTCATCACTGTATGTCTGGAATGTAAAAACACTGAAAAACGGCGCCCAAAACATTTGTTATACATTCCAAATGCTTTTAGAGACTCCTACTGCTTACTTTGCATTTGACTGCTGTCTAGCAAGAAATTCTTCACTAATACTAATGCTCTGCATGCATTTGTCTTGCAACTTAGATGATAAATGAGTGTAAGTATTTCTTTCTTCCCATGTGTCTGTCTGCCTCTTTAATCAGAGTAAAAACCACACACATGCTCGTGTAACCTCAGAGGTAGTTAGAGGATTGTGGGGTGACAGGTGATTATAGGTCGGTTATAAAGTCTCTCCTCCCTGGTGAGTAGTTAGACTGTCGACCTCACATATAGCCACACTGGGTACCTAACACTAGCCTGTCTTACTGCAATCAAAAGCACTTTTTGACAGTTGGCTGTGTGTTCTTGAGCATGCCTACCACTTTGTGCCCTATGTATAGGTGTTCATATCAAAGTGCTGCTGTTACATAACACAAACCCTTCATCCCATCATTCCTCTCCTGTTTGACAAAGAGCAAATGTGAATTGGACAAATAGGGCCCCAGTCAGGGGTGACTTCCAGGGATAAGGAGGAGAAGGTTCCTAGTAGGAAAGGAGGTGGAGGTCGGGCCCACACTTCATCTATCTTCCCCGGGGCGCCCGTGACCCCCGACAACTGCCTTCTCACCCCAGCTCCAGTCGACTGTGTTCTGCTATAGATCATAGATATCCCTTGATAGTCTTCAAGTTGAGACTCAAGTCCTTACTACTGGTTTGGAATCCATTACAATGCTTGTCCAAGCCAGAGATGTGTTACATTTTATTTATTCTTTTCATTTTTCATTTATTCATTTAAATTTTTTGCTAGCTGGAGTGATATTTGTTGATGTAGAAATCTAGAGAGGTTTTGAAAACGTCTGAGCTGGACGAGCTGGTCAGTGAGAGTACTTTATGAGTGCTCAGTGACCTCTGAAGCTTATCTCCCATGAGCCCCCTCTGCAAAGTCAGCCGCCCATTTGTGAGAAGACAAATAGACGGAGGAAGCAACGCATTAAGGAAGCAGGAAAACCCGCACAGACACGGATACACGCACGCGCGTCTGCTTATTCGCAGGGTGGTCCAGACAGTAACAACGCTACTTGCCAAGTGTCACTAAGCAGTGTTTGTCAGAGCATAACATTCACGCTGCGCCATAGCAACAAGCACTTCCTGTTTCCTGCTCTCGTGGTGTGATGAGACAATCTGAGGAAATCAATTTTACTGCAATGGTGCAGAGCCTAGCAGAAACAAAAACATACATGCACACAAGATGCATGGGTGTAATAGCATGAACTTAAGTAAGGAGGTAGTTGAACATAAATCAGTAGTGATATGACTCACACACTTAGTGAAATAAATAATGTTTGACACAAGGAAAGTCAGAAAATGTTAAGTAGATGTACACAAAGGCACTTTTTTGTGTGAATTTCTGAATTTCATACAAGCAAATACTCCGTCACTGATTGTTTTTCAGCAGCGACCTTTCCCATAATACTGTTGACATTTTGATATGAAACTGCCATCCTAATATCACATTTTAAATACGCGTTTTTACTAGATAAAAACACAATCAACCACTTTTCGTGGGCTTGATTGACACGGCAATACAATGAGCTTTGCCATATTCAGCGTCACATAGAAAAACCCAAACATGCTCTGATAAAGACAGCTTTCACCACTTTTAAATGGATCCAGCAGCCATATTTCATCGCTTGGAGAAGCAAGAAAATGTATCAAATTAAATCATGCATTTACATACAATACTGTTGGGGGGAATGCTGCTGAGGTCTAAACAAATCATAATCAAAATAAACTGCACTGTCGCTTGGGTTAAAGTGCTTCCTGTTTGTGAAAGTGTGCCTGTCATAATATCCTGTCTGCAGTCAGGCGCAAATAACAGATTGGATGTTTAGTTATACAAACATTTTAGAGGCAAAGTTGATCTTATTGGTTGAGTTAGAACTCGATGGGTGGAGCCAAAGAATCACAGTTTTTCAATGCATAGTACTGTAATTGACTAGCAAATCTTACTGTGGGAAAAGCACATGTAAAAATAAGAAAAAAAAATAGAAGAAATTTTTGACTCCATCCGTTAATGTCTGAATTAAAATTAGTCTTCTGGACGGTTTTCCTGTATTAACTTGAGGGGAAATCTCAATATTGTTGGTCTCCAAGTTAGCCAAGGCCACAGCCACTGACAGAAGAATGTGCATATTTGAATGATGTAGTTGACATACTTCATGGTAAAGAACATTAATGTTGACTGTAAAAACTGAGAGTCTTGTTGCCACGTTTGCTCAAATATTTAGTGAGGTTTTCTACAGCTTTGTCGCTAGTGAATCATTTTGAGTAATTTTAATGTTTTGCTGTATGATTGTAACATCACTTTTAGCTGCAGACTGGAGCTTTCCTGTGGTTGATTTTAAAAGTGTCTGTATCAAAGTTTTCCTGAAGTGCACTCAAAAGCACCTTTGGAGTCTCAGAACTTTAACAGCACCTAAATTAAAGCTGCTTTAATCAATATTTTTATATTAACAATGGCTGAAATGACTAAATAAGTTCATATAAATCCACTGCATGCTACCTGTCCAGCACCAAACAGCAGACACATAAGGTTAGTGAGTAGCTGGTGGAACATTTAGCAGCTAAACAGGCAGATATTTTCCTCAGGAGTTGGTGGAGAGCAAAAAAGAGCTAAAAGAAGAGTGAGTTTTGAACTTACATTTGTCAAGTGGTAACAAACACAACTCAACATGAATATCAATGTTGTTCTGTGTCTGCTGGATATGTAAATAGGAAACTGTTTTCTAACACTTTTACCATACAGACTTATGTTGATAATATGTCAGTGCTGATCTACAGCTTGTTGTGCTGCCCCCAAGTGGACAAAACTCTTCCAGTCATTCTTTCACATCCTTTTAGGATCAACCTCCACTTTTTTCTCATTCTAAGAACCTGAGACTTAGTGCCTCAGTCATACAAAATTAATTTGCACATCCTCACGAAATATGCTGGAGGCTTGGGGATGCAATGATTACTTGCAGATCATGCATACTTACCTTGTGGCTAGTTTTGTCATCACAAAATTGATCCAAAGAGGAAAACTATCAGCGTTACTTCTCATTCAACAGAGCAGTGTTACATAAAACTGGATGGTGCAACAATAAGAACTGTCAGGAATGTTTGCAATTGGTCAACGGTGCAAAATTACATGTCAAAGTTGAACTCTACCTCAAAGTCCCTGTGCAAATTTTCTTCACCTCTGTGAGTAAATCCACTGATCTCATCAATTCCATTGAAATAAATGATTTTCAGCCCAAAATATAGCTGTTATTAATTCTAGTTCTACTGAGCCCTTAGCTTGCACCAGGCAACACAGAGGTACACACTTGAAAAAACAGCAACAGTGACCTTGTTAACGACTTCAGCTCATGTGTTGTACTAACCACAATGTGTGTGTGTGTGTCTGCAATGTGTGTCACGAGTGGCCTGTTCTGTACTGTGTCACCCACTATATGTGATTACAAGAAACCAGATTGCTGTGACTAAAAACTTAACGACGCTCAAACATGTCATTCAAGCTTTATGGATAACATTCCACTATTAAATTAATCATCGAGGACGCAAGCACCCATGAAGTGAATCGACCCCAACATGCACACACACATGCACGTATGCACACAGACACGGAGGCAAACATAAGGAACCTAATAAAGGAAATCAAAGCGGAGAGCTCCACTTGGTGATGACAGAGTGCCCCAGGCCTCCGTCACACGACCCCCGGATGGTCTGTCTGCTCCCATGGTAACCCCCATGTTCTGATCTCATCTTGCTCATAAACAGCATACGATACCCCAGTAAACACAAACACTGCAGCCAGCATCCATCAACCAGTGGTCAGAACACACTCTTGATTTACAGTTTATTGCTTTGTTGGCTTGTTTTCCCTTTTGTTCCCAGAATTCCTCTTTTTCGTTTGGTTTTGCATTCCCGCATTATGACCACTCGCTGCGTTGAAAGTTTTGTGTGTGTGAATGTGTGATACAGTGACATTCCTTGTGATGAATTCCTGACATTTGGGACGTACTGATATCACAAGAGTAAACCCATTGTGCTATAAAATTTGGTGTGATATATTTTGTAGTTCAGTGATGTATTGCATGACCCCAGCAGCATGACTGCTGTTGACAGAGCATGCAAGCAGTGATAAGCAAATACGTCTGTGTGTACTGTAGGTGTGTGTATGTCTGCATATGAGACAGTGAGAAACAAATTATATCAAATGTCTACCTCCCTCATACAGCAGCTTCCCTTGTAGTCTGAGGTCAATAATTTAAGTCAACCATCTTTAGCTTCCCACACTTTTTCAAAAGTTTAAATAAATATGTGTTTGATAAGAGAAAAATGTACTGAAATTCATCGACTTAGTGAACCATTTAGAAATACTTTTTTAAAAATAAACCAATGGGGAGTCAAAGGAATTCAAATTACTCAAGTAAATGTGAAAAGTGGCTATTTAAAAATATTCTAAGTCTATAAAGCCATGCTTGTGGCTCTGTGAGGCTGTACTAAGGCACAGCAGAGCTTCTAGTTTAATGCTAACATCATCATATTAACATGCTCATAATGACAATGCTAACATAGTGATGTTTTGTGTGTTAGCATGCAGACAATTACAAATGAGCAGTGAATGATAGAAATGTGTGAAGATTTTTGGCAGATATTTGATTATAAACCACAGTATTGGACAAATTGAAAGTTTGACCTCATGATGGTGTGAGACAAATAGTTAATAGATCACACAAGTGATTACAATTCATTCTGATGTGGACATGGATTTATGTACCAAATGTTATGGCAAACCATTCAATAATTGTTGAGACAAAAAATAAATTGTGAACCTCATGGTGGCGCTAATGGAAAACTCAAGGGGTCATTAAATTCATTAGGATACATCCTCTGGAAACCATGAATATCTGTTCAAAATTATGTACTAATTAATTATTGTCATTGTTGTTATTATATTTTTTCACAATATGTGTAAAATGCCTATATTATGAAAATCAAGTTTATACAATTAGCACACCAAAGTCATTTTTAGTCAAAGAGGAAGGTAGATGACAACTGCCTACATTAGCTATCTAAAGTCACTACTGTACCATAATGAATAGTAGCATGTGAATAGTAGCACATGAAGTCAGTCATGTTTTTGTTTTCCTGCATTTTACAGGGAAAAAAATCGATAAACTTTTTTGGCTATATTGCTCAGTCCTAATGCCAACCCATCTGGTAGGTGTAGAGATATTTCACTGGATAAGTAAAAGCTTTGACCTGGTGGTGCTAGAGGAGAAGTCAGGGGATCACTAAGGTCATTAGAATTCATGAAAGTGTGTACAAAAATTCATGGCAATCCATTTAATATTTATTGAGATATTTCAGTCTGGACCAAAGTAGTGGACCGACCAACACACCAACAAAACCATCTGTAAAGGCATCCTACTGCTGAAGCTGACAATATCTTGAAATGCAGCATTTACAGATATTCACATGACTTAATTTTATACAGAATCTTGGCAAGCAGCTCACCAACCCTGTGATGTAGTGCAGGGCACTTTCTAAGCAAAGTACATAGAGTCCTCTCCATTAATCTCAATTTGGATGTATATAGCACAAATCCCTGCCACCTCGATTACACCAAATCACTGTGCTCCCTGCCCATTAATCACTGGAATCATGTGCAGAAAGCGTAAGGGATCATTTCAGGAAATTCAGAGTTTTTCCCTCCAGTTTTGTCTCTTGTTCCTATATCGACATTTCACTCACATCTGTCGCTCCAGAGTTTGTTTTGCCACAGGAGCAAGAAATACTAGATTGAGGAATAAAAGTCGACATGACATGTTAAGAAAAAAGACAGGTCACAGAGTAGTGCAGATCGAAAACATGTGCCCAGTGTATACATGGTAATAAATGCTCTGCCATGCATGCAGCCCCTTAAATGAGTTTTAAACCTCATTCTAACTCAGTTTCGCATGTCACTTTATGAGACAGTCTTTGTCTTGCAGCTGTTAATGATCTTTAGCAGTTAAGATTAACATGTAATGATTTGATTTGAATTCTTCTTACTTTTTGTGTAAGTAATTATAAGCTATAATGATACTGATACTATTGCACATATTTGGGAGCATACATTTGCGGAAAAAGTGTCTGACTGGCAGCAGCTGACTCGCAGTCAACTACCATGGTACGCTACTCATATTGTATCTCATACTGTATAGCCTACAAATGTTGATACAAGACATTATTTTCCCTTTTTCAACAAGCTTACAGCTTTGGTGATGTACTGCCAGCTATTTGTTACGTCTGTCCCTTCACAACATTCAAAAATGAGGAAGACCCACTTGGGAAGTCGAGGCTATATAAATTGCTAGGCTAACTAGCATCCACTCATAAAGTGGAAGATGGTTGTCAATGATTCAAACTAGATGTTACTTTTTGCTGAAGTTGCTTTAACACTGTTGAGTCATCAGCTGCTCCTGCACACTCAGTGCTGTGTTGGTCCTACATTATATAAAGGAGAGGGTCTAGCTAGCGTTAGCTGACTTTAGGGGTCTAGGTGTGGTGATGGCAGATGACCAGACTGTCAAAACTCACAGTAACAACACATGTTATCCCATTATTCGACATGGAGTAATGTATAGTCACACAGAAATGTAGTGTGCCCGATCACAAACAAATTACAGCTAAGCAGCAGTTAACAACCTCGGCCCCCAGCTGGTTAACTGTTTATATTACCCTTGCAATTGAAGTGGTATTGCAAATTTATTTTAGAGCCCCTCCACACAGATCTTGCACCAATCAAATATCAGTACTGTGTCAGCAAGAAACCAAATTCAAGCCACATGGAGAACAGTTATGTAGAGGGTGCTATCACTTTTTTGTAATTACAATTTTGACCAAATAAGTATAAAATTCAAAACAAACATCAAAGATACATTGATGTCTTACCAAGAATTAATTTTAATTTCAGTTCAATTTACCAGATGACTGAAGTTAGAGACAAAAAGAAGGCTGGTGGGCCACATGGGATTACATTATAAGTGTTGGTGAAGGCAAACATGCCCAAAATTAAACCACAGCTGAAAACATTGCCCCATACAAATGTGTCTACATGCTGCAGCTTTGTTTTTGTTCGCACACTTCTACTGTAAGCACTGAAATGAAACCGGGATTGAGACATTTGCTCACAACAGTGTGAAAATTGAGACAAATCACAAATTATCACGCATTGGCGGATGATGTGCAAAACATTTCACTAGTCCAGCCAGAAAGTTTGTACATCCCACAACGACCATAACAGGGCACTTGTTTTCTCCACAAGTGTGTTTGTACGAGCAGGCCAAATTCTAGAAACTGATTCCAAGATCAGCCCGAGAGTTGATACATTTTTTAGAATTTCCAATGAGCAAAACACAAAGACGAAAACCCAATGTAGCCTATTCTACTGCTACTATGATTTTAATGTTATGTTAACAAATCCGACTTATCAAGCAAAATCTATAACACATGAATAAAGAAAATCATCTGGGGGCTGAGGTAGTGAACACAAACAGCCTCTTCAGTTTTGTTTCTCCATATAATAAATATTTATACCTGAATACAGAGAAAATACACAGGCAAAAAAGACAATCACCTGGCTCGGCTCACATAAGCCTTAATGCCTGCCAAAGACTCAACGCTTGCATGAGAGTCTTAAGGCTGTGGTGTGTATGAGTCGTTCTCTAAAAGCCATCAACGCTGACTGTAGACCTGGGTCTGATCCGGGAGCTAAAAATAAAAGAGACTGCAATGTACAGTTCTGCCATATTGGCTGTGTTTGGTTACCTAATAAAATATTATCTCTGCAGGGCCTTGGAACAGTATGTAAGCTTTATAGAAGAAGGGGTGACTGGGTTCATAAAGGAGTGACATCCACCTGTATTCTACATACTGTACAATATATATGCATGCAAGATGTACATGCACACACACATTGAAATCGTGATTGTGTAAGGTTGACACAAGCGCAAGTGCACATGCAGAGACATAAAAGACATCCATTCATCCTTTTTCTAAACCACTTATCCCGTTCAGGGTCGCCTTATCTTATATAGCATACATAAACACACACATCCCTACACACGCACACACATACAAGATGTTGAAAACCAAACAGTGCAGACGTTGCCCGAAGGAGCGTTCAGCTGCTGCGCAGATGTGCTGCATAGAGTGGATGGATGGAGTACACAACATACACACGTGCACATATTCACATGCACATCTTTCGCCTGCCAGTGGGGAAGGAGAGGCAGCTTTTAGACAAGGTAAAGGTTCAGAGGGTGAGAGATAAGCATCACATACCCTCTTCAACCAGGTAATATACTAAGACACTCTGATCAAATAGAGAATGAAGGAAACAAAGGAAATATTCCCTAAAAACAGCTGCAGGGTCAGGAAGAGAGAGTGAGAGGAAGTTGGAATGAAAGAAAGAAGGAATGAGGATGGTAGCGAATGGAACCAAGACTCCGACATGCGGTTCAGATTATGACTCGATGCCATGAACATCCTAAAAGGAGAAGCTGCGTGTTGATCCGAGAGAACTGGCAACGAGTGGCTGGAGGTATTCAAGGGGGCATGAGTGTTCAGTACCGCTGGCGGCGTGGTGCAACAGGGCGCAAATAGCGCACAGGTTCATTTATCAAACACAACATCATCACCCAGCCTTGATCCAGCTCTCTGCAGAGAAGGGACATTTGTTTCCTGTGGGGAACCATCTCACACAAACAACATTTACACGCTCAAACAAAACCTGCTCATTCCCCACATCAGCCATTCCTTTCTCCATTGTGTTGCACAAGGTCAGCATGCATCTGACTTTAAATAAACAGTTTGGAAAAGCCAGCTGTCAATTGCAAACAATATACGCAAAACAACATGAAATTATTCATTGTTTCAACTTCTAATCATGTGTAATCAAGTCATGTCAATTAGGCAATGGAAAGGTTGCTTTCATGGTTTTTGTAACTTGAAAAAGAATAAAGTCTTAGGTACTCTTCTTCCTGAACAAAAGCTCCATGTTTTTGTTTCTGCGGTCTTAATGCATAGCTGATAAACAGGTAACAGAAATTAGGCACAAATTCTCATCTTGAAGCAATCAAAGTGAAGTAGTCTCTGAATTTGTTCCTAACAGGGGCCAGGAGTGTATGCAGACTATTATGGGCCTGTTTCTGATCTACAAGAAAACAAAACAAAAAATTCCAGAGAACTCCAAGCAAAAGGAGGCACCAGCATCCAGAAAAGGACCACCGGCATCATGTGGGCAAAGAGACAGGAAGTTATCTTTAGTGTGTGTCAGAATAAAGGACATGCCCAGGAACCCACATCCTCAGTAACGAAATTATGACAATGGATACACAATGTTTAGAATCATGTCCTCAATTATCATCTCTTTTCCCATATTTTACTAAGATAACCTCTACCCTAAAGACATGAATTCATGATTTCTGTTGGAGTGTCTCTTGTTATTTGGGCTGTTTGCCTTGGCATGGTGAGATGCAAATAATCTGTTCTTGAAAATAATGGGTCTGATCATGGACATACCAGAATACCAACTCCTTCCATACCAAGAAAAAGGCCAGCATCATGGAGGACGTAATGACTGAGGGTCAAGAGACACAGGTATAAAGTAGGACCCTCCAGCCTCAAGCCCCCTCTGCACCCCTGAGTGGCAGTAGGGAGCCAGGCTGAGACAAAGACGCCACACACATTTGGATGGACCCCACTATCCCACAGATATAATCACCCCTGGAAGAGTCTCTGCTAGTCTGTTTCCCATTTCAAACCTCAATGAATCCCATCCTCATCCCTTAAAAGCGCACAGGCGCACACGCACCATGGCCTGGAGAGATGGTTACACTCTATGTCGACTCAGTGGAAAATTTCAGAACCACAGAAACAAAGGCATTTGGTAGAATCGGGAAATAGAACTCATATATATCAAGTGATTGGTCCTAGAACAATCATCACTGATGTAAAAGTTTCATAAACTCCATATATCATATTGCTGTATTCGAATGCCAGCTGGTATATTAGGTAAGATGTTCTTGACACTTTTTAAATAATCATTTTTTACTAGATCATAGAGCAGTGTGTCAATGTCCTGATTATAAATCTTTGAAAAACTGACAATCTCCTGGAATGATTATCTTTGTATAAACCTAGTAAAGACAACTGAATGTTTTTCAATTCGGTATGAGGTGTTATACATAGTCCATTAGAACATTCATCTCAGAGATGCAAAGCAAAAATTCCTCATTCATGTTTTTATGCTAATATGGACGAACCCCAAAAGGGATATAAAAATGGAGAGAACAGTGCAGTAGTCTGACGGCCAATGGGCTTGGTTTCATGACAGTAAAGCCTGACCCTCCAATGAGTTGATCTATTTAAAGACATTCATTAGTAGTAAATCCTTAAGTGCTCTGCTCTTTCCTTTTCCATTCTGTATGTGAGAAGAGATTTCCGCACAATAAGATCTATGTAATGTTTCACTTTATTTTGCCATTTCGGTGTATCAGACCTTCATCAGAGCATACGTGTTGATGTATGTTGATGTATGCTCTGATGAAGGTCTGATAGACCGAAAGCTCAAAATAAAGTGAAACACTGCATAGATCTAACAGTGCAGAAATGGACTCACTGATGCTTCCAGCACCTTAGCAAAGATTTAGCCGGGTGGAGCGGTCATTATCTTCTATTCTGTATGTTACAAAAAGGAAAACGTGTTTGTAAGTTGTAACATTCACTCATATGGGCTTTTTTCAAAAATGGTCTTGGCCGGAGTCTTGTGTTTCCAGTGTGGGTTCTGAGGATCAAAATGGAAACATATTGAAACCTCGGTACAGATCCAGCTCTCTTTTAGTTGTGTACATTCTTCATCGGCAGCAAGCACTGCTGAATCAGAAAGAGTTACATAACAAAGTTGCGAAACCTCGAGGCTAAGGGCAACAATATGCCCCTGGTCGTCACAGTTGTGTGACAGTCTTGCTTCCAGTCCAAATGAAAACTTATAGGACCCTAACCATTTCAGCTGTGAGAATTTTTTTATATATCTCTGGCACTCTCCATTTCAGAGAGCTTTACATTTCATTATCTGCCCTTTCTGCTCCTTTAAAGGAGCTTGCAGTGTATAATCAAGATCTGGAATAGGCCTGCACCACCAGTTTGGCTCTGTGGATCCACAGCCACCACTCTTTGTTGCCTACCCATGTAGATTGTGGGTATGATAAAATCATGAATGTCTCCCGTATTCACAATTTAATTGCCAAATTGACCGCATACTGTGCAACCCCAAAATGGGACTACATGCAAGCTTATTCTGCTTGCCTCTGATAGAAAATCAAACTATGCAGTCACAGCAGATTTTACCACACAACAGGATTACAATGACACTAAACATGTCTCATTTTTATACCATAATGCATTCAACATGTGTACAAATCTTGTTACAATTGTTAGTCTTGTTGTTTGTTGTTTTTTTATTTGCATGATTGTTTGCTTTTAGCCACACCGCTAACATGGCGGTAGGGGTGGCAATGTCAGTTAGTTGGTTGGTTTACTTTGTTCCAGACTGAAATATCTCAACAACTGTTGAAAGGATTGCCATGAAATTTCGTTCAGACATTCGTGGTGCCCAGAGGACGAATCCCAAAGACTTTGGTGATCCCTTGACTTTTCCTCTACTGTCATTAGCAGGTCAAAGTATTCATTTATCCTGTGAAACATGTTAACATCTACAAAATGGATTGGCACAAAATGTGGTGGGAACATTCATGGTTGTCAGACATTGTATTCTCTATTACCAACATGAGGTTGACATTTGTTGGTCCCCCTGAGGGTGACTTATAATATCTCTTAACATTTTATCTAGCACCATTGACAGAAGAACATTTTAATGTGTCAAATACTTTGGTTTATGACCAAATACCTGCAAAACTAACATCAGCCTCAGTTGTACTTTGTATTTAATGTTAATTATCTGGTGTTTGCATGCTAACACTAAAAAGAGACACATGGAAAACATTAGCTGTGTAACATCAGCTTGTTAGCATTGTCATTGTCATTGTCAGCATGACACTGACATTTAGCTCAAAGCATTGCTGTGCTGAGTACAGCCTCACAGAGTCTTAAACCCCCAGTAGACTGCCTGTTGTGCAATGAGTTTGAAGTACTTTGTAGTGAGCACAAATTGATGTGAATCTGTGTTGCAATAAATTACAAAAGCATTCAGATTTTCCTTCAGAACCTAATTTTGGTGAAATGTTTATGAGAGCGTGTTGAGTCTGGAGTCGTCTTATGGTTTTCCTTATCGTTTTATTCTTCTCACGTGTGGTATTTATCAAAGCAAAACCATTTGGATGTGTAGACATGATGTCAGAAAAAGCAAAATGGTAATATGGTGCAAATTTTGCGTGGTTAAACGTTTTCATCCACTATCCTCAGGGCAAGCATGACAAATAACACTGAAACTGCCAGTTGCGATTCCAGTATATAATAAAGGACAAGCCTGCCCCTACGTCATTCTCACCGGTCAGGAATCTATCATAAAAACATTTGAATATGAAAAAAAGTTCAAAGTGTGCAGCAGACCAAAACAAACATTTGAAGCACAGATTTGTATACAAATGGTTTTTCAGGTTTTTATTAGGAACATTCCCCCATTGGCCCATACATTTGAGAGGCCGAATCTACAAAATATATCAGCTATTAGGGGGAAAAAAAAGATGTAAATAGGGTCAATGTAGAGTCTCATAAATTAGGGGAAAAAAAGCGTGTGTATCAGAGGCAGATTGCCAAAATGTAATCCGTACTTAAAAAATGCCTGCAGAGTTAAAGAATGAAAGCTCACAGGACTGCTGTGCTACACAACATATCTGCAATAAGACAATTATGCAAGAGTCAATATGTAGTTGGAGAAAGGTCAATAGAAAGTTGTGTATTTTCATCTTTTCAAGGAATATAGTCAAAAATTCACATCTCTCCACTCATACACACACACACACTCACTTGTGCCTCTTCAGATACCATGGTCAGCACCAGCTCAGCATCTCTGCGGAGTTCAGCAGGTAGGGCAAATACTCTTTTAGGCCCACCACTAAAATCTCCAGGGCTTTGGAGCGCGTCATTGGCCCGACGCTTCAAAACACTCCCCAAATCCTGGAGATCACCCTGAGAGGGAACATCTGTGGGCTGGGATGGCCTGTAGATGAGAACAGACTGCGCTGTGTGTGTGCGTGTGTGTGTGTGTGTGTGTGTGTGGTGTGTGTGTGTGAGCGAGAGAGAAAGAGAGGTTGTGGTTGTGTGTGGTTGAATGAATAGGTGGGTAGGTTATGATTCATGTCAAACAGTGTTTAAGTCCATGTATGTGCAACATGTATAAGTCATTCTGTGAACAGCTAATTACTGGCATTACTGTATTAGTATGTGTCGCTGTATGTGTGTGCCATTGAGTGGTTTTGACTCCCTAAAATACCACAGTCATCAGTCACTGGGGAAAGTCTGCAGTGTATATAATTCTGTAATTGCGATCATATGTGTGAAGAGAGCAAGAGGAGGTAGGTGTGTGTGTGTGTGTGTGTGTGTGCCCATGATGCTATTTCTGTATATTCACATTTTCTGAACTTCACCACACTGGCCAGTTAATCAGTACCGATACAGCAATTCATTGACATGGTCCTACAGCATAATGCTTTATGTTTCTTTATGAGAATATTTATTTATATGTTCTTGCATTTCCAAACACAGATTTGTATGCATTCATATGCTACCATCTAACAGCAAACATGCAACAGCATAAACTACACACAGACGGTACATACAATCGACACATAAATAGCTACAATCATGAGACTGTCCTAACAACAGAAAAAAGGCTTTGGTTGGTTGTTGAAATGCCAAAAAAAAACCTGATCTATGTTTATGGGGCAAATGACATCTTGCAGTCGTGTAAATAACTACTGTACTTTCTAAGTAGCAATGGCCGAAGAAGAAGGACCTTAAACAGCAATAAAAGCTCCTACAGAGGAGGTTGTGGTGGAAGGTTTAGGGTGCAAAGCTTGTGACTTTGACATAGACCACAGTTTGCAACCCATCTCATAATAACAGTTAATGTTTGTACAATGACGTTTCAACCATGGAGGCAATTGTTTACCGTAACCACAATCTCTCTCCAGCCTTAACCAAGTGGTTTTAATTGCCTTAATTGAATCAAATTGAACTTAAGAGCAACTAAACACCTCCTGAAAATCTTGTTTTTGCTGACTTCTAGTGAATTTGTAAGCTTTTCACTTTGCTGCAGAAATGTCTAAGTGTACTTGACATGAGTGTTGGGTGTGCTTGTTAGCATTATACAGATTTACAACATACTTTATACAAATATTGTAAAGTGACAAAAACATATCTGCTGCAAAGCACACGCCTGATGTGCCATACAGACGGAAGTAGTTAACATACAGTAGCTGGGATATGATTATCCAAGGAGTCAATATGATAAAACTGCTTCAGAGTGGATGCTAATCAATGAAGTGAAATAGAACAGTGGTGTATCCTGATGCACTGGTAGGTAGCTACTTGAAAAAACAGGCCGCCCTTGTACGTATTTGCATAGACAACACAGTAAACATTCCCCAAATTTATGCATAGTGTAAACACACACAAAAGATGTACACTGTGTGTATAGCATACACTGCATAGAGTTAACAAGAAGCCTGTGCACACTCACACAACATGCCTAAACCCAATTCACACACACTGCACATATTGTACTTCACACTCCACATAATCACGGTACATCCAGATGACCCACACAAGCCCTGCATACATACTGTACTCACAAATCCATATGTACAATGCAAACACACACTGTACATCCATTGCACGTACACACCACCCACACATGCTGCTCTTACAGCCAAGACCAACTCTGACTGACAGCTTAAGCAGATTCAGCCTATCTGTTCCCATCAGGTGTGATGACTGGCGGGCTGAGGGGTTAAATCCAAAACTCCACTCTAAACAGAGAATGGGCGTATATTTAAACAGGTCGTTTCCAACTAGCCAAGGAAAGCAGGACTTTGTGGCCACCTCAGCAAACAGCTCGATTAAAAGGATTTACCATTGATTTCTCGGTTAAAGTTACAGTGGAAATATTTGGACAAAAGGCCGCTATCAACATGAATTACCACTGACATGTTTGCACATTTGAAAAAGACGGAAGGAAAGAAAGAATGCTAAACTTGGTGAAACCTAAGAAAAACAAGAAAGAAAGAATGGGAGAAAGAAACAAGGAAACAAAGAAAGACATAGCGGAGATGAAAGCGGGGTGCAGATTTTATGAGGGGGTCGTGGACGTCCCTGATGTATTTCTCGGTGGGAAGCATGTCGGAGGCTGGGTACACTCTCGTATGTGGTTTTCCCAAGGCCAAGCTGATCCAGCTCGGCCCACCTCTCTCTCATAGACACAGAGTTACACACCACTACTCGGAGGGAGGGAGAGCCAGGGTTTTCCTGTTCATGTGGAAAAAAGGAGGGAAGAGGGGAGGGAAGAATGAGCCGAGGTAACCCTAGCCGCCGAGGTGGCCCTCTGGTAGGGCCCAAATCCTACTACTCTCCTTCCTGAATCTCTCAGCCTCTCTCACTTTCACGGACACATACAAGAGAGCTAAACACGTGGGGCGAGGCGCCGTGCATGGACGTTGACGGGTGGGGTGGGGTCTGGACACCCTCTCCCTGTTTTTGACCACAGTTACGTTACATGCCAGTGGGTGTCTGGTTAAGAAAATAAAGCAGAGCGTGGGCCCCGTCCAGGCTCGTATATAAAGCATATGGCTCCAAACACAGCAATCCAAATTCCAAAGGCAGGAATTTAGCATTTCTCTTAGTTCTACTTCACTGCGGCGTGGAAGCTCTTTCAATCCAAAATGTGATTATCTCCCTTACAAATTGTTTGAAAATAGCAAGAGCACAGGGCCTGATTTCAGCATTGCAGGGTATTGGATTTAACAGTCACTGTCAGACGCAGAGTATTTGTCTCTGTCTCTATCTGGTATTCACTTTCTTTCCGCTCTCTCCATCAATGTGTCCTGCTCTTTCCTCCTCACTTCATCTTCCCCTTTCTCCCTTTCTGTCTCCCTCTGGGGGACACTGTGCAGGCAGGCCTCGGTATTACTGCTCTGATCCCAAAGAGGGCCCGCTGAGGAGGGATATGGATTCCATAAAGCACTCAGCTCTAAAAACGTCTCCAAATCCACATTCAGCACCTGGCTAAATATTATCCCAGCAATGCTTTGGTGACGTCCTCAGAAAACACGGGTGTATTTGCCGTGTCTGATGACAAATTCTCTGTTGTGATGAATGACTGCTTATTCGCATAGCAATAACACTGTCAGATTTACCACTGTTTTTAACAATTTTTAAAACAATGCATCCTTGGTATCTCACAGAGGTAGACAAAAGCAAGCTTATTATTTCTAGTCGGAGACAGCGATTTTGCCAGCTGACATGGAAGATTTTCATTAGCTGCGGCTAGTAAACTAATTAAGTTGAAAACTCCATCTCTGTTTCCTGTCTCAGTTTAAAACAAGAAGCCTATATAAGGCATCTTAAATATGGCTACATACATGATATTGTGCTATAAAATGTGTTTCCCAAAAGTCAGCATCCTCACCAACTGACAATTTGTTCTTTGGTATGGTATGTTTTTACCTTTAGCATTATTAGAGAAAAGGCTGAGGCTGAGGATTAACTAATGTGTTTGGCAAATGTAACGCTTTCTCGGGTAACGAGACTGGCTGGTTATACAATGTGTAAAACTTCCCCAAATCCACCATGACAGAGCCGCTGATGTTTCCCTAAATTCCCCGCAGTGTGAAAATACACAACGGATCTGCTATCATGAACAGGCCTTTATTTTAAGTAACCTGTAACCCTGCAAACAAATGTAGTAAGTTAACGATTTGCTCCTTGGCTTTGGAAGTAATGCTTGGTTACTACTGTAGGTAGTAAGCGTTATTTTTTTCCCCACCCACATTCCTTGAAAACCCGCCTTACTCTGCCTGTGATTGGCTGGTAGTCGTTGCCTTTTTGGTTAGGTTGGTTAGGTTTAGGCATGAGGAGTGAGATGGTTGGGGTTAGGGTAAAAATATCAGGGGTAAGAGCCAATCAAAAGGCAGAGTAAGGCGGGTTTCCATGGAATGCAGGTGGGGGAAAAAATAATGCAGATAGTAAACTAGTTAGCTGGACATGCTAACAATTGCAGCTTACATTAGAGCAGACAAACACTGATTAATCCATTCCTTACACTTTAGCTCTTTTGTGTTTAGCTTTGGAAAGGCATAAAAAGGACACAAACTTAAACCTTTTAAATGCAGAGAATCTCTTATTACAAAACCATGCACACCACTTCAGCATGCTGAGAAATCCATAGCTTATAGTTTGCTAAGCTATAACTGGACAGTCACTTCCTAGGGGAGGGTTTAGCGATTAGTCATTTATGAGTTGGTAAGAAAAAAATGCACATTTTGGATTGACTGTAAAAAAATTTTTTTTTAAACTCCAAGGGCTGAAAACTGAGCCTCAAAACTACATTTTTTAAAAAAAATGTTTCTAGAATGAGACTTTGAAGATGAATAGTTGAAGGAGCCTGAATAAAGGAGGTTATTTGGACAGCTCCATGGATGTGGAGGGTTCATTTGAGTTAGAAACCCAGGGCTGACATGAGCCTCATCAACCACACAGAATGACCGCAACCATAAAAGCCCCCACAAAAGTTCACAAACAGGACAGAGGGATATGGTGCCTTATGGTTATCCTGAGCAACAGTTCAGCTTCCTGCTCGCAAACCAAACCGCTGTGAGAGCGTTTGTGAACACCTGACTGTGTCTGTGCGGCCTCCAATCTGCTTATCACATTACATCTGGTTCAAAAACGCATCCCATTTGGATCAGTCTGGATGTCAAAAACATCCTGTTCTTTTTTTAAATGGGTTATAATGATGTAAGAAGTTAGCGACAGCCTATTAAGAACTGGAAATGACAAAAAATCTTAAATGAAAACACACCATTTAATGGATCCTTGGCTACTGTGCATGGGAACCAAAGAGCTGCAACAGAAGCATGTGACACTTTCAGCCTCAACAACACTCCCCTCCACATGGAATGACTTATATTCAGTCTCCAAGTGCCAGAATGCTTTGCATTTTGAAGTACAACCACAGTTGTTTTTTTAAGGTTTTATGATGAGAACGTCTCAACTCGGAGACAAGCTACACTGTTAAATAATAATTTCAGGCTTACTGGAAAAGCAGTACAGGCCTGGGGGAAGAAATGGACAAAGAGAAAAATAATGAGAGAGAAATCTCAGTTTTCCTTGTTTGTTAAAAAATCAATTAATTATGAAATAAATTAATAACATCTCATTGGCTTGCAAATCAAAGCCCTGTTAGCAGATCTTGTTGCTGCTACGTTACCTTACAGTCAATCCAAGTCTGACTAGAAATTGTACATACAGTCAACAGATCCCTATCTAGATTTGATTTAATAAATAAGATTGTCCCTTTAGTTCAATCACCAAACCAGGCTCAGAAGTCAAACATGCTCATTTTTAATGGGCTTTGGCGGCTCAGAGCTACAACAGAAAGCTCTCAGGTTACCACAGCTGCACTCTGCACGGTCCACAATTTGGGAAACTGATTTGGAGGGATGGATCCAAGATAGAGACAGGATCCAATGGACTTGATGCGACCTGGACTACCTCAGCCAGTGCACACTGACAGTGATGGAGAAGAAAAACAAAGGGCTGGAGGGAGGGAGAGGAATCGCAGAGGAAATGAATATCTTACAGTAACACATGGTGTGAAAGAAAGAAACGTCTCTCTCGCTGACCTCCTTGTGTTTTTCATTCCTCCCCTCTCCCCACTCCCTCTCACCCCTTCCTCCTCCACCCCTCACTTGCGCTCCATGCCGATTGAAATATGCAAGCATAATAGTCTGGGAAATAGGATCGAGAGGCTTATGAAGGAAAGTGTGTTGGGCTGGGCCTGTTATGGGGTGGTAAGTCCATGTTGAAGACCAGTGAAAGAGATTTATGCTGTGTGTCAACAGCTTGAAGGTAAATTGAGAGTCTCACTTCGAAACTTTAATACCATACAGAGAAGATTATGCAGATGAGAAGCTGAGTGAGTATGAGATGATGGTGGAGCAGAATATTGAAAAGAGAAGATTTAATTAGTGGTTTATGCCAAAAACTGCACAGGAATGACTTAATGGATATAGGGTTTTGCTGTGGTTTCCCTAAATATGTAAAGTGGCACCTCTTTTAAACAATCATGCCAAATTATGTCTTGTAATCTCATCTTTCACATCTTAACCCCTAACTCCCAGCTATCCCAAGGCCTTCCACAGCATGCGATGTCTCTCCAGTTTCACCTCAAAAGTGGCTTAGGTTATGCGTGGAGAGGGATGACTGCTGTAACCCTCTTCTGCAGGACAGCTTTGTTTGCTCTCACTCATCCAGACAAGGATAATGGAGGCCAATTATCTCGCGCCACTGACTTCATAATTACTTTAGGTGGTCTGTGTGACAGATACGCTCCCACCAAAGCTTGTCAAGAGAAAGCAATCAGGACCCTCAATTATACTAGATTGATAAAGCTGGCAATGGACACTACATGGCAAATTCAAGTGGGATCCTCCGTTACAGGTTTTTGGTTGAATGAGGTTTACATCAAATGCCTGTTGAATGGTCAATCAATGGATGAAACCCTCCCTCCCCACACCTTTCTGACATTGGAATGTAGAGAATAGGCAAGTTATATGACAAAATTGCTGTATGTGTCTGCATGTGTGCACCGTTATTCACATTTGGTTACGATTATCGCATCTCACGCCTTGTCTACTGTATGACGGTAGGCTTTTCACGCCATCTTTGAGTGTGGCTATTCAGAACAGCTATAAACACTTTTACCTCCTGAAATAGTTGAACAACACGCCATATGAAGTCGATCCTTTTGAGCATACCCTGGCCTTAGGTTTAGCTGTGACTAACTATACACAGATAACTACTTGTACCTGGCTTTAGTTTTGATTAAATCTACCTTTTATTTAAACCTTTGAGAATAAGGCTCTGTGCATCATTGCAATTTGTTAATGGAATCAAAATTCACCAAGTAACAATGATCAGTGGCTGTCATAAGGTAATAAAAGACAGAGACAGACTGACCTGGCCTGACTTGGCCCCAGACAAGGATTCACATTTCCTACGCCCAATTGAAAGGTCATACAGGTCCACTTCCTTTTCCTACAGTTCCTTTTCCTTCCTTTTGCTCATCTGTCAGCTGTGGCAAGCATCAATACTCCTCCCACCACTGTCTCTGGGTGCTCTGAAACGGAAACATCAGACAGGAAATACTGTGACCATCCTACTGTCATTCTAATATTTGTAGGCTTATAAGAAAGTTCACTGACGCAAGCTGGCTACAATATACATCAAATGATGCACATACAAAGGAATTTGATCTTGAATAATTCCACATACTGAACAATATTGACGCTTACAAGTCTGACACATGTTGTACATACACATATCGACAAAAATAGGATGTGATTTCCAGCCATTTTAGGAACTGGAAATAATTGTGCATTTCCTTGGAGCTGTTGGTTGGTGCCACAGGCCCACTTGGCCTTTAGGACATTGTGAACGCCAGTAGCAAGGGTGGGTCCACAGGTGGTGTGATGTGTCTTTGAACGTCACATATATTTTGGGTTTAAACCACGTCACACAGCTTGCATAAATACCCTATTGTGTGGAAATGGAAATATCAGATGCTGTTTTTCAAGCATGTTATTTGCTTCCATTTTTAGGTACCTTTTTAAATGAGGTATACAACTCATAAAGAGGTGCTAATGAATGAGTCAGTCTTCACAGGCGCCATCCACTACCCTCACCTAGCGCCAGTCATTCTTTCCTTGCTGATTCAAGCGTCCACACCTTGCACCACTGACCACTGACTACAGTCATTCTGTTATTTTCATCGTAGACATAAATATTGGTGGCAATGCTTACTGTCTCACTAGCTACTCTCTATATGATAGTTCACAGAGTCACACTGGGACTTCTGCCCATTGACCCATCCATCACTTCATTGATCTCAGTTTCCAACAGCTTTTCACTCCCTCCTGTTCCGCTTTTTCTATTAATCCTGTTCAAAGATCTAAAGGACCATACAGGTGGTTTTGGTTGTTTTAGCCCATTAACTCCCAATGACATTAAATAGGTTTTTAAATGCTGTACCTTATAAAATGTCTTGCTTGTCATACTTCCATAATATAATAATTCACAGTGATTTTTAAGTCACTTTACTGTCACAAGTTGATACATTTGTGTTCCTTTTAGTGACTGTTTTAAAAACATTTCCATGGTCGCAAGATCATGGAAGCTCTGTTCAAGATTAATTTGTCAGAAAGTATCAACGAGTTACACTGTCATGAAATCGAATCCAGAAGTCAAACAATAAGCAAACATGGACATTTTGAAAAGCGTTACATAAATTTTTTGTTGTTTTTGCATGACAGTGTTGGGATTACCTTCAGGTGTACTTGTGTGAATGTGGCTCTCAGTATGTATGTGACCAGCATACAGTATGTTGAGTATAAAGGTGTTGAGAGGTGCCTCGTGTGTCACAAGGAACATGGTGTTAGTGTTGTGGGGTGTGCGGGGGGTCAGGGGTCACTGAGGTGTGAAGGAAGGGAGGGGCACTGGTTGAGGGAGCTGACACTGTGATTGACGGCAGCTTGTTATAATTACACTCTTACGTTAAACCCCAGATTTCTTCTGAACACATTCACCCCCTAGGTTATTAGTTCATGTTTTTTTTCTCTCCTCACCGTTGTGCGCCAATCTCAGTTATCCTTCACTGACATGTTTTCCCAGAGCTGGTGTTATTGCTAATATGGTTAGTGCTGGAAAACCAAACAAAGCATGACACAGCACTCCATCACCTGGCATGATGATGTCATGATATCATAAATACTCTGCTAACACCGCGGCCCCACCTTCCTCCTAGCACGTGTTGGTGCGCCATGGGCAGGTGTGTGTATGTGCAAATCAGTGACATTTTTTGGAGGTTGAGTAGTGACAGGGCATGTTTTTAAGACCCCCCTTCATGTTGTAAAGTTGAACCAGACCATGCAGCACCGGAGCTGGGTGTGAATGGGGGTTGTGTCACTGAACAGTCCACTCTTTGAGCTTCCATTACCAGGTCCACCCTAGCAGATCGAGCATTCATGGCAGAGGTGTAGCCATCGGGATGGTTGGTGCCTCTGGCCTCAGGTGTTAAAGTAGATTTAGTTGTTCAACCAAATTCTGGATCCAACCTTTCATTACTACAAGCTATAATTATAATTATAATACATTTAATTTGTACCACACTTTCCATTCATAGTGAAACTCAAAGGGCTATAGTATTAATAACAAAGAACATACAACATAAAGAAAATAATAATAATAAGAGTTAAGATGAAATAGAATAGGAATGAATAGAAAGGATTTTTTAAAAGAGTCTAGATATCTGTGCAACATTATCTCATGGGATGGCATATAAATAGCACACCACTTTAAGGACATTTCGCAAGGTAGTGGTGTCAAACAGTTCTCTCCAACTTTTTGCCAACTAACTATCTAGCCATCCACTCAATCTGCCTCAATAAGATCAAATCACCTCATGAAAGAAAATAAAGTCACACTATATTGACATCATCTGAAATGTGTCACTTTCTGTCACTCAAACATAACTATAGGTCGCTTTTGGTGACTGAATTTATTACCTAAATGGCGTGAAATGACACAAAAAGTAAAAATGTGTAGTGATGACACGCAAAATGACGTAAGAAATTGGTGTGTTATTTATACACCATTTGGTGAGACCAAGCTGGTCTGTGCTGCCCTCAAATGGTTAGGAAGGCTGTTCCACAAACGTGGTGCAGTATAACATCACTGAGATCATTTTATTCCGCCTTGTCCTCTTTTAGTAGAGTTTTGTAATTGTGTAAAAAAGAACTTTAGGGTCTGGAACTTTTGGACTTTTGCATTGTGGATTATAAAATGCATAAATGCACAAAAGCAGTGGATTAGTTAAAATCTAATAAAAAAAGTTGTTCAGTTTTGTCCTGCAAGAAGGTACTATTGACATTTTACATAAAACGGTCTGTTGATATAATTTAACTACAGCCATGTTAGGGGGTCTGTGAAACTGTTAGCATGTTAGCATGCTCACAATGACAATACTAACAATCTGATCATTAGCAGGTATAATGTTTACCAAGTTCACCACCTTAGTGACACAAAATACAGCTGAGGTTAATTTGTATTAGACAAACTGATATTTTGACCTAGGGATGGTTCTAGATGAAAGTTGGGGGACCAAGTTATCAGATTTTTTTCCTCTAGGTGCCTTAAAAATTTGTAGCAGATTTTACAGCCATCCAATATTTGTCAAGATATACCTTGAACCTCTAAAGTCAGGGGATCACCAAAGTCAGTAGGATTCATCCTTTGGGGACCATAAATGTCTTCACAAAATATCGTGGCAATCCATCTTACAGCTGTTGAACTATTTCAGTGGACCAAAGTGGCGGACCTACAGACCGACAGATGAAAGAATGTCACCCACAGACTGACATTCCTGTCCCTCAAGTCACACATTAGCATGGCTAAAAAAATCTGTAAAGACTGTGTTTCTGATTATATTTATTTAATCTGACTTTTGCATAAGTGATTGTTTTCATCCCATTCATCACTTTTGTTACCTTAAATAAAATACTGACTGATTCCCAAATTTTGTGAGAATTAAAAAACTAAAATAATGAGACCAACAGTATATTTGTGATAACCCTTTATAGACTTTACTTTTAAAGAGGAGAATGTCTTTGACAGATGCTCAGACAGTATGCTCAAGAATTGTCTTTGATGCTATGCTGTAAGAACATTAGGTGTTGACAAAAAATGTTGGATTCACTGCCGTGTGGATGAAGTCATGGACTGGTTACTATAGCCAGATAAACATACTGCTTAAAAGAAATTGTCATCACTTTCATCTTGCCTAATGCATGTCCACATTTTTCTCACAGCATCATCTCCTTGTACTCGTTCATACCTGCCAAGAAGTAGATAAAACAGAGGACCAAGGAAAGATAAAAGCAAAGAGAAACAATGTGAATGTTGGACGCTCCATTGCAGTTCTGGTCATGCTTTCGTCTTCCAAAGCACATCTTCGAGGACATCCAGGTCTCATTCACTCAGCTCCGCTGGCTTTTATGTCCACTGAAAATGTCTCCATGGTGCGTGCTGCATACCGAGTGCAAATAAAACCAAATGTGGTATTCTGAAAACAGACTGTTTTCTGTGATTATGTTTCACTTTGCTCTTTTGGGAATACAATTTTGGTTTAAATAATTATGGTTACGTTTTTGAATCAAAGAAACACTTTCAAAGAATAGAAGGAGTGGAAAGAGGGAATAATTACATGGTCTTGCAACATATTAACAACAAAATCAGTTCGGAGTTACCGTGAAACATAAACCACAGTGCACTCAGATGATAGCTGGAAAGACTAACAAACACAAAGAGAATCTCAGTTGGTGACAATCAGCTACTCACTGTTTACTGAATACAAGAGACCGTTCTGCTGACATGAGGCATGCTTCTGGTCCAGTCAGTCCAGAGAGAAAAGATTTTATGTTTGCATGCATGTGGGGCTGTTTGTGGGTACATATGTGTGGTTGTAACATGGCCGCAGAGCTCAGAATCCGTCTGGCTTTTTAATCCTTACAGGAACCATACGATTGTCCTTTAACTGGCTAACAGATGCGGATGCTGACAGTCGTAGGGCCAGACGCTGACCTGCAGCACGAGAGGCCTGGAAACCGGTTTCCGGGCCTCTCGACATGCAGCACGAGAGGCCCGGAAACTGTCTGACAAAATGCTACACCGCTTTTGACAGGTTCCTCCCTCTCCCTCTCGCTATCTGTCCCTTTGGAGCAGAACCCAGTGGGTGTTTTGTCTGGGTCAGATTTACAGTAGATGTAAGCACCACTGAGCCCAACCTGGCCGGCTAATTGGAAAAAGGTTTGTGCGTTATGAGGCCCACAGAGAGCGCTTTCAGCACCTCCACGTTCAATGAGTAACGAAATCACACAGGGAGGCACATAGGTGAAGCAGATGCACACATGTGTACAGTATGTATGCACACAGACACAAACATCACATTTTTGAGGCCATAAAAATTAAGAAGAACTTTTGGCAAAGTGCTCACATTACTGAATGACATGAGCAAGGAAATGGGAAAGGCAAAAGTTGAACATTCAGCTTGTTTGGCACGCACATTGCCATTTGAGAATACACTTACATTATGCATCCCAAATATATGTATGCATTTGCTGTATTTGAAGGACAATAAATACATGTAGGTGTACATGGCTTTCTCTCTGTCAGCCATATACAGAGGGAAGAACAACTCCTTTCCTCTATTGAAAACATCCTCTCCTGTACTAATGGGCTGCTCCAAAATCCATGTTGTTAGCATAAATCATAATGCTTGTTAAAGCTATATGTTGCTCATTTGTAAAGTCATACACTTCATGTCAGACCATAAAATGGCAGAGAAAATCGCTCCTGCTGTACTGGACGTGTCTACTAAATCTACTGATAGTCAATCATTTGACTTCTGATTTTGGATCAATGCAGAGGCAGTCTGTGCATATCGGCCTGTTTGATAAATACACCCATTACATAAATCTCATACTACCCCGAGGCCGTTGTATCTGTGCCCAGCTGGTGAACAAGAGGTCTTAAACTTGGCAACAATAGAAAGACTTTCAAGACTTTACAGTTGGGCTACACTACAGACTGCAGCAATATCAGGATTGAGAAAAATTACACCTGATGAAAATAATATTTGCAGTGAAAATGAGAACAGTTGTCTGACCTCGTCTTTAATGTCAAAAGGTGAAAAAGGTCAAATTTTGCCCCCAGTAACTAGATTTCAAGTACATTTTTGCACAGTATGAGCTGATTATGATTGAAAACATTTGCTAGTTTTTCCACTTTTGTCAAAAAATAAATTACATGATGTCTACAATGGAAATGCATTTGGTCAATGAATGGTGACAGGCCTGGAACAGCTGGTCTGGATAAATTTTTCAATTCCATTACACAACAGCTAAACATGTCCTTGAGAGGTTGTTTGTAAAGTATCTGACCACCGCAACGTCCCAGAAATGTCTGTTGTTATTCCCATTAGGGCTGTCACAGCAGGGAACAAAAATGTTTAATTTGTGTTTAAACTTTTTTTTTTTTTTTAATCTGCCTATTTTTTCATTATGAACCAATAGAAACCACAGATTCAAAGCTTGTCAGAGCAATTCCAAACCCTAGTAGAAGAGGAGCCTCTGCTGTTGTAAATTGTCTTACTGATGTTTCCATAGTTTACTAAATGTGCTGAAACCAGAATTCACTTGGAACTAGCATTAAAATGTGTGGGAAAACATCTAAATTGAAAATTCACCATGTATAAATGGAACAGGCAATGCCTTGTACTCCAGTGGGGACTGTGGCAGTGCTTTAAGCAATTGTTGTTCTCTTAGCTAACGCAAAATGGATAAAACTAGCTAGTGGTGCTGAAATGCATAATTATGACACCAAAACATCTGATATTGTGGGGAAACATTTTGACAGCATGAATGGAAAAAATAATGGATAAATGTGAGGTTGTTTACTGCCTTTTAAAAATTCTACGGACTTACAGAAACACAAACACCAAATCTGAACTTAGCTTAGCTGTTAGCTTGCTAGCTTGCAAGTGAGGCAGTGGAGGCACCATGAATGATTGAAACTATGTCAATTCTATAACATAGTTTAGAATTAGGCTTTGTGGGTTGCTTTCAAATGGATTTTTAAAAAATGATGTGTTAGTTCTCACACACTTCAGCTTGGCTTTTTGAAAATGCCCATGTAAGAATCCATCATGGCTGTGCAGCCATTTGTTTTCATCTTTGAACCAAACCATAATCACCAACATCTGCTATCAGTAGTGAACAATAACTTTTTGGCTGATACCATTAATTTCTTCAAACCCTTTTTGTTATTTTGTAGGTGAATATGTTTAAATGATCTTGATTAAGTTTAAGGTATTATACTGTAACCAGGTATTATACTTTACCTAAGTAATGCAAACACACAGTTAGTTTATACAATATAGTTTATAATTATTATTTCAGTGATTTCATAAAGTTTATTCAACAGTTAGATGGAAATATTGCTAATAATGCCCCATCATATGTCTCCCAAATTGGGGATTTGCCATAAATCCCAGTCTACCTTTCATATTCCAGTCAGTCTCATTTTCCAGTGTGACAGCTTGAGGTGTTTTATATGGAAAGTCATACTCACAGACCTGAAATGTCTACCCTGCATAATAGGACATCCAGACCCCTTACAATCACACTGACTGGTGTGAGAAGTGCTTGAAGTGGGCGGATAATAAATGACTTGCTGAAGACATAAAGCCATGGAGCTGGTGTCCAGATTTATGCTGTGATATTAGCTCGGATATCATGCTTTGAAAGTTTAGATAGATGGCCTGCTTGTGAGACATGTGTCATTAGAAGTACTTCGCTCTAATCAATGTATGGTGTATGTTTTGTCACTCCAAGATTTTAATGTGACACACACACACACGATCAGTTCATGCTTGGCAGTGGTGAGCGGTGATATCCCGTCCAGTGCAGCTGGTGTGCAGCCTCTAGGCAGCCCTGTGCTGTGGGAGGAAGCCTGGTTTGATTTTAGTCCAGGGCAAACCAGGACTTTCACATTCCTGCTTTTCAATTGGAATTAACGTATTTGTTACTGCCTGGGAGACTGATATAAATATATGCTTACATATGTGCATTTGGAGGTAAAGGCCCTGGAATAATGAAGTCTAAGGTCAGGTGTCGTTTGCCCTCAGGGCAAGCCGGTGTAAAATTATACATGACACTTTTTTTTCTTTCTCTCCCACTCATTCTCCTTGCTCCATCTTCAAGTGAGGCCGTTCCAAGCTGGAAAGTTCTTCTGCTGTTACATAAACTCTAGCTCGAGCGGCTGCGGGGTCAGGAAAAAGGGAAGAAAGGAGGGAGAAAAACAAGAGAAAAGTTGAAGAGTATTGTGGGAAAATGAGGCACAAAGCTGAAGAGGATCTGGAATGGGTAAAACCTGTATCATCAGTAACGTCTAAAAACTCCTCTTCATCAGATCCTGGAGAAAAGAGGAAGAACAAAAGGGCAGGAGGAAATTGGAAGCAGAGTGAAGGCAGCTTAGCAGCTCCCATCCAAAAAGCCTGGAAGAAAGGGAAGGGGGAAAACTAAAAACAAGGCATTAAATGGCTCGGCGTCGTCCAGGGCTCGGGGTGAAACCCTCATGGAACTAGCCAGGTCACTGCTGATACAGAAAAAAGACCCAGCTTTGGACTGATTTCAACCTGACATGTCTTCCCACTGAAAAGATGTTTTCTTTGTTAACACGAATCCCTTGTGACACTGGTGATCCAGGATTTTATTGTACGGGTTTGCTGGGTCTGATCCATGCTTTTATTTTTGAGCTTGGAGGGGTTGGTTTTACTAGTTTTGTGTCTGATTTCACCCTTCCTGCCAACAGCCGTGATGACCCAAACATAACTTCAGGAGGCCTGAAAACTTCTCACTTTCTATTGGATGTACAGTCCATGCTAAATGGCTGAGCAAAGCATGAGTTATTAGATTTATGGGAAGTGCTCAACAGTTTGTCTGGAAGTGGGTGATGATTCATATTCCAAATGGCTTGCAGATGCTGTAGCAGATTTCAGTGGGTACATACTGTGACCGAATACCAAATCAACTCATAATTACCTCTCAAAACCACATCCACATTTATTTACTGAGGTGTTTACACACATAAATGCCGAAGAAACATCCCATCAAATCCCTAAAATCACACTTTCACCACGTACAACAGGGTGCACTTTAGTAGACAAGACAGAACCTATAAATTATGTAACAACAACTCTCCAGTTTATGTGAGCATCTTTTCAGGTGTGCACCATCGACATGCTCATTAAATCAACCACCTCTTCCCACCGCTTCACTGCCCAGGAACATTATTCAGTCTGGGTTTTTTTTTTTCCTCTTTGCCACTAATACACTTGTTTGCTGACTCACTGCATTCTCTTCTTCCCTGAAATTTAAGTGCTGTCCATCCTCCTGTCATCTCCCCTCTTTCCACCAGACACAAAACACACACTCCGGAAACCTCTGGAAATCCTGGGTGACTGATTCTTCTGTCAGCCCTTACCTCACCTGAGAGACAGCATGTTTCCCAGCAGACGCGGGAAATTCCCAAAAGGTTGACTATCGCACATCCTTTTCTCTGATTCAGAGGCTGCTACACATCAGTAAAACATTAACTGCACAAAGAAAAATGGGGAAAAGGAGGAATGACTACAACGAAGGGAACGACTGAGAGAAAGTGGGAAAACCTATGAGAAACTGGGTGGAAATAGATGGAGTGGAGGTAGAAGAAAGGGATGCGGTATTCAATAAGCACAGGTCAATACCAGGCTGTGCACTGGGCTTTACTGTCACAGCGTGCCTTTCACCATTTGTTTCCCATAAAGGCCACATGGAAACGTTTAGCTGGCTTAAAGCAGATCGGCGCACGTTGTCTCAGGGCCCGTAACATTTGCTACTTGTTTTCCAGGTCTGTCCTAATAAAGTTTTCTGAAAAATATAGGCAGTTGCGATAAACAATATTAATAATAATAACAAATTTAAATACAATATACAATAAAAACAGCATGTGTGTGGATGTCAGACACTGAAAAAAACTGTGTCTGACATATGAGTAATGGGAAATGTCTCAGTGTGCATGCAGATGTGTGTGGTTTAAACAACTGTGTGTGTGTGTGTGTTTGAGAGAGAGAGAGAGAGAGAGAGAGAGAGAAAAGAGAGGGGGAAAAACAATAGATAAAAATAGAATCTTTGAAGCAATTCCTCATGGCTCTTGGAGAGTCTTAAGTGCCTCAACAACAATTCTTTTTTTCTTCTCCTTGTCCTTTCATTCTGTGACAACACGTGCGGTCTCGCAAAAGGGAATAGAGATCACAGATGCACAGGTTACAAGAAGTCATAATGGAGCGTTAGTTAGTTTGAAGTCGTCATACTTTCTTGTTTAATGGATATAACTGTTGAAACGATCAACACAAAACCCTCACTAGATGTTCTGGTGAAACTTAAAGGGCTGGGAAACAGAAAATGGACTATTCACATGTTTGGACAAGGTCCTTCAAGTGTGTATTAACACCTATTTGTGAGTATAGTGTCGGTAATAAATTCATCCTCGCTTTGGCCTCCATGTACGATGCGTGTATATATATATGTGTGTGTTTGTCAGGTCAAATTCCTGCAAGCATATGGCAGAGTGATACAGGTTTTCACGAGTACACAAACCCAGCTGTCCATCCCCCAGGTACACGGCTCTAATTCTGCCAAGTCATTTACAATGAGCTTCTGCACAAAAACTATTTCCTGCCCGCTCTCCATCCAACATCCACATCACAGGCCTACAGGGTGCTTAGATATGTGCACGTAATGTGTTGAGAGCTCGCCTAATGGCCCGCAGGGCTTATTGCATGCTGACGGCCCTCACTGTGCTTCCACTTTCCACTCTTTATCCTTTTAAATGAGTGCTACCCCAGACAGGAGTGGGCAGAGGCTTAAGACAGTAAATAATAGTAAGAAATCCCTTCCTAATACATCTTCCCGCTGATTATAAAGTATGCGCATGTTGTCATCGTTGGTCTGATCTTGAGCCAAATCAAAACTAGAGCCCATGTACTGGCATCGGCCACTCATTATGGATAGTATGGTCTTTCCATACTCATAATCTGAAAATGAACCTTTAATTTATGTTTTCTGGCAGCTCTAGCCCATACTCCTACAAATAAGGGAATGTGTTGCTCCCACAGTATCCATCTTGGGCCAAAAATGTTTAATGTGCATAACTTCAGCCTTATCTTGGAGAACAGTACTGCCCACAGCTGAGAAACGTCATGTACACAGCGCCCTCTGGTGGCTGTTTGGAGAATTTAACTCTATGCATGTGCCTGAATACTAAAACTGTAAAACCAGAAATGGGTTCATGTAATAGCAGCTATAAAATAGGATGTGTAGAGCCTCAAGGTTTCCAGCAGCTAATAGCTGACAGATTTCTCCAAAAGGAAATCCCTATCTGACAATCTCATCCTCTAAGTGCTTTCAGCAGACACATGAGTTTGGTACTAATATTATTGTTCTGTTACACAATAAAACAGAAAAGGCAAATAATAAGAAAAACATGGCTAATGTTCTTGTAGTATCTAGACCAGATTTTTGCTTTTAAAGTGAGACCAGGGATGATTTGTATATGTGTGCGTGTCTGAGTGAGTGAGTGAGTGAGTGAGTGAATAGCCGTCTGTCGTGTTTTCGGTTATTGACGAGGTGTGCAGTGGGTCTAAATGACAAGTTCTGTTCGTTACTTCAGGGGTGATGTAAAGCCATTCACAGGTGTTGCAACCAGAACCCAGCGCCAGTGAGATTTTTAGAGACGGGCCCTTCCTTCTCTGTGCACGCACACACACACGCACGCACACACACACACACACACAGATTATTTCCATGTAACCTGAACAAACATAAGAGGGGCATTAGGTCTGTTATTGTTTGCCTTTGCAGAGGTTGCCGTACTCCAAAGGAATAACACTCTCACAGTACACTGAGGCAGAATTGACAAGGTGGTACATAGGACACAGTGTGTATTTGTATGTGTGTGTGACTAGTTAAAACAGTTTCAGGTACACCCACAGGTATGTTTTGAAGTGTCACATCTCTACACTCTCACAAACACATGATAAAACCACTGTATGAAACATGTCACATTTATTTGACATCTTCATTAATTTAACATGCCAGACAATTGGCAGCAATATAGAATGTGATTTCATTTTTAAAAAAAGAGGGAAAAAAAACAAAATAACAAAAACAAACATAAAAACATTCTGATGTACAGTTAGGTACTCCATCCTAGATCCAACGGTTAATCATGGCAAAATGAAAACGCATAATTTAGAGATAAGATACAAGACAAACTTTAATATGAATTGAAGAAAAACGGTGACTTTCCATGTGGGTGGGTGACAGATACAGGATAATATCTCCCCTCCACAGTGACTGTTGTTATTCAATACAGATCTATGAGAACTTTGTTGGCACTTTATTTTAAAGGTCCTTCAATTTTATACTAATTTCCTGGATAATTTTCTGTGTAATTTGCAGGTATGTAAGGGTAAAGCACAGTTTGCAGAACATTTTGATGCAATTTGGTGCAACTTATAAGAAAAAAGTGAAAAAAAAGTCAAGTTGCTTTAGCTAATATGTACCACATTTGGGTTCATATGTAGTTAATTTGCAAAAATCCTTGATAAATTAAGTTCTTTACAATTCTTATACAGCAGAAAATACTTTTCAGTGTGTAGTTTTGTCAAACAACATTTAAGCATAATAGGTTCTTTATTTAAAAAAAAAAAGAAATCAAGTGTAAATCAACAATTTCAGCAACACTTTATTTTATTGACTTTCCTACATTTTTAAGTAGTAGCTGCTGTGTAACTGTTCATACTGAAGACATTTCTTTGAAAGTAAGTAGTTTGGGTAATTTGGGAAATGCATTCATTATAGAGTTTTTAAGAAACACTCCAATATGTTGATATGTGGGTTTTTTTATTTTTGCAAATCAACAACTCAAATATAATGAGTGGACACTTACCAACTAAACCAAATTAAAACTTTTTTCCTGTCTTTTTTGTAATTTGTACTAAACTGCACCACCCTTCCCGTAAAATGTCCTAACAAATTACCATTAAATACTGTCAAACTACACAGAACACCTCCAGGAAATAAGTATAAAATTAAAAATAAAGAGCCTTTCCCTTAAACTGGACCACAGATCAGTGCTGACAATTTTTTATAATCCACAAATTATTCAAGGTAGCAGGGCCATGTTACGGTGTTGTGCTTCAATAGCGTACAGTGTTCCTTTATACCTGGGTGAATCTCAATGGTCTCTTCTAATTCCTGACATTCACTCCTCAGAACACAGATAGAAAAGATAACAGAAGATGGAGATACTAGGAATCGAGGAGGTGTTGCAATTTCAGCCATGACTCTTGAGTGAGTGATCAACACTCTCAGACAACATATAAAGTTGCAAGGAAAGGAAATACATGTTGAGCTATTGAGATGTAACACAACTGATGTTTTGAGTTCAGTTCCTTCATCCTTTCAGTCTGTGTGTGAAGTGTTTCCGTGCATAACTTAATCCTCCTGAAATGAGACAAAGAAGTTGATGAAAGAGTTTCCATCACTCATCTCCTGCTGGGAGGTTTTCTTCAATCCTCTTGATGAACTTCATGCGGATTTCTGTCACGTTGTCCCCTCTCAGAGTGTCTTGGACAAATCTCACATCCACCGCCATCTGGACCTAAATCCAGGTCATAATCAGTTACATTTCCATGCTCCAGCGGCTTTTCTCTTGATGAAATTGTTGTATACTATCACAAATTTGCACAAGAAATCTTAACTTTAAACCTTAAAATGGATGTGTGTGAAAGTGTCCTCATATACATTTAAACTGCACACTTGGTGCCTTGACCTTACCATCTCCAGGGCTCCTCTGAGGACCCCACACAGCAGGTTGGAGTAGATCAGTGTGCTGTGGTTATCGGGCAGCTCCACAAAGTCAACCAGCGGGTTGTTCTCTAGGATGAGGGAGAATTCATCTCCCGCTGGGCTCCAGTTGGTCACACTGGGGGTGACTCCCAGGTACATCTTAAACGCAACCTACCAGCCACCACAACACAGCGAGGAGTGGATAGAAGAGAAAACTGAGCAGGGATTTCTCGAGAGAGAGAGAACTGATGTTTCATTACACATTAATTTGGCTGAAACGCACCATCTCTCTAATATATGCAAAATAAATGTTAGATTGGTGAGCTTAAATGATCCGTTAATAATAAACAAACAAGCAACTATTCTTTTAATCAATTCAAGTAAAAATGTCAAACATTCCCAAGTTCAAGCTTCTCAGTTGTGAGGAAAACGTGATTTTCACAATTTTCTGACATTTTACAGACTAAAAGATTAATGGTAAAAGTAAAGTAATTGTTTGTTCAAGCCCTACCCTGTTCCTCTGTTACTAATCAGTAGAGATCCAACACAAATGTAGTTGCACCCATAAAAAGTCCAGTGTTATCTTGGGCTCAGGAGACACAGGGGGAACAGGCAGCTCTGGCCAAATTTTCAACATTTTTCTTACTTGAGATTCTCTCCAACATCCCCTGAGCCTGCAGATTTTTGCCAAACTGGCTGACTTATGTAATACTGTAATACCAACCCAGTGACTATCACTCAACACTTCCTGCAGCTGCTTCACAGTAAAAGCCACAATCAAATCTATTATTTGTGAAGCAGCTGCAGGAATATGTTGTATTACTGGCATACTTTACATTAGTATTTGCACAAACCTGCTTTCTGCTAACTGCTGTCTGCTTCTCCTGTTCTCCCGCCACGCTTTGTCCCTGTGATGTGTCACAGGAGTGACCGCACACTCACGCAATAATCAGATTTCAATCGAGCAAGCAAAATTACAGTTGCACCGATCCAACCGATGAAAATATGAAGCAGCACAGGGCAGATTCTTGCTTTTATGTGTAATGTGTATGAATGTGACTGGAGTCCAGCCTTAAAACTCACAATAACAAGTCTTTCTGTAGTTAACAGCACCACAGCTTAAGTCTCACCTTCCAGTGAAACTATTCATCATGTATAATTGTAGAATATCTGTTTTTGAACACACAACAGACTTCCTCAAAACATATTTAACTGAGGAATGACTGAGATTATTTCAGGGTTTAGTTAGAAGTCACATGATATCCTAAAAACAGGATATCACCGCTCCTTCCAAACGGCCATACCTTAATTTACAGACATGACCCCTCTCTTCATGACGAAGAGCCAGTTCCCTGAGCTAGTGTGGGGTCACATCTGTGGAATGAATCCCCTAGCAACACCTTGAAAACAGCTGGAGTGCTGAACACACAGTCTGAGAGCAACAGCCCTTCATTGTTTGCCTGCGTCCGTCTGTCTTTTAGTTGTAAAGAAAGACTTTTGTGAAACAAGACATGGAAGTGTTACAAGTCTACCAGCCAGCTACATTTTAATGTTTTATTAATGTGTAGCAAGGCCTAAAGTTTAGTGCTGCTTTCTGGGACTTTAAAATTTAGTCTACTCATGTCACAATCATATGTTTTCCCTTCCTTTTCCTCAATTATTCTCTTCTTTCTCTTATCATATATTGAGATGTTTCAGTCACTCTATAGTTTGTCTCCCTCCTTCTCCCTCCCTCCATCTTGGGAGAAGTCCATGGTCACGCTCTGATTGGCCTGGAACCATCCAATTACCTTAGCAATGACATCGGCTGTTTCTCGGAAATCCTGACACCTGCCGATGCTGGAGCGTGCCAGAAAGTCCTCGATCAAACGCACTCCGATGTTATAACCCCTAAGAAAGAGAGAGAAAATAACAGAGATATAATGTCATTCTCTTTCTTCATAGTAGTGGAAAAGTACAGAGGAAAAAATGATAAACTGCAGCACACCGTAAAGAGATAGAAGACAGTTACAAATGCTCCAAGACATTCTTGGTTCATAAACTTGGCAAATGACGATAATTCTGATTACAAGGTCATGTTAAATTATCCTGACTACGGAGTCTGAAGCCAACTGATGCATCCCAATCCTAACATGGTCTGTCTCTGTCCAGCTGGCTGGCAACTGGCAGAGTGGGCAACGCAGACTCACTGCCTTCTAAGGCCAGGTAAGATAAGCCTCATCTGACAGCATGACTTCGCTTGGAGAGAGCTTTGTCGTTGCCGCACAACCAGAAAAGCAAAGTACATCCAGTCCAAAGTCCTGTCAGTATGACAGGATATTTTGAATATTTGAGTTATAAACCAATCTTTTTTTCCCAGGCTTATTTTGAGGGAGTGGTCTTACAGAATGTTTTTTTCTCTAATAAAAACACACACATCAGTTTTCCCTTCTTCAAAGGCCCCATGAGTTCTAAAGAATTACAAGAGCAGAGGGGAACCTCGGACAAAGAAGTATGAGAAATAAAAGCTGATTATGTCATCTCTCTGCTCCAAGTTGTCCTTAGGAGAAATATGAATAGAGGGAAGAAGAATGTGTCTGTATAGTGTGAGGGTGTGTGAGTTCAAGGGAGAAATCTGAAAGGCCAGGAGAATTAGCTCTTATTCCTCGGTTAAACAAGTGGATGAACTCTAATATGCTGGTTATGTAGTCCATAACCAAAGACTCAATATGTGCATTTATGAACAGAATGTACAGTTCATATACTTCACATTGCACAGAGAACTGCATCTTGTAACAGATAAAAACTAATGTACAATGAGAGCCTATGGCCGGGTTTACAAGAAACTATTCTTTTTTGGAAATGACAATGTTTCCAATTAAAAATGAATGAACCTTGACTGTATATTTTATGATAAATAAAGGAAACTGTGACATTAAAAAACAATGTAAAGTCTGTGATAATGAAGTAACATTTTGTGTTCATAAACAGTGATTTAAATAAATTTACTTACGGATGTAATACTAATGTAGCGATGTTGTAAATTCCCATTTGTTAATGTCACACTAGCTACTTTGAACACATTTGCTCAGTCTCTTCAGTATTTTCACACAGTTTTTAACTACAGTTGGGTGTGAATATAACAAATGAACATTGACGGGGGTACTCACATCTTGTCCAATTGTTTATTGACTTCCTCGTCATTCTCATAATCTTTGCAAAGCTGGGTGACCAGAGCTCCATAAGTCAGCGTGAACAGCTCAGAGTTCTGTGGGAGAGAAAACAACAGAATTGTTTCACATCATTCCTGACAATCAAATTTAAACGAATGACCCTGGAAGAATGGCAACAAAAATGCTGGTTAGTGAGGGTGGCAAACTACTAGGCCTATATGGTGATGAAAATGAAATTAGTATAATAAAAAGAAGGCTTCATCCTTTATCTTTTGTTACTTAACTACATTTATAGTGAAATGACAGAAGGATAACAAGTTTTTGTGAGAACACAATGATCAAGGCAGGTAGAAAAAGAACAATATATTTCATTTCTTCTTCATTACAAAACACTAAGCCATCCTCAAGGGTATGCCAATAATGAGCAAAGATTGTAATAAACACATCATTAGTGACAACAGTTACTATAATTGCAAAGTCCACCCTGTTTAATCTAGTGTAGCCACTTGCCTGCTGCTGGCAGTCAGACGTTTCTGAACACCCTGCGGTGTAGCATAAGGCCCACTGGATACCTAAGCTTGTCATCTAATAATCAGTTCCTTCAATTTGGACAATAATATGCAAACATACTATACTGTGTCACATTCTGCACCAGGCTCTTTTATATATCATGCTGTGGACAGCTCCTGGTGCTGAAATGTATTCTTAGTAATTAGGGTTTTGATAATTAATGTAACTACTAACTATTAAGTATATGCAGAACAATAAAAAACTTTATATATGGCACCATGGGAGGAAAGGCGACATGCCGGGAGCTCCGCACTAGTAAATATTTAGGTGCTTCTAGGTTTAGTTATAGGTTTTTTAGTGCTTAGTTAAAGCTGGAGTGTGGTAATAACTAATATAATATAAATGAACGTCTGTTACATTCAAGCCCTTGCCAAACAAGTTCACACAATGCTGTAAGTCTATCATCACCAGATAAATCTCTCTGTATTTTGCAGTATACCAGGGTTTTTAAATCTGGTGTCTGTGGCGACATCCCCATGCTGGCACAACAGTAGTGATGTGTTTTCCGTCAACCAGCAATGATTGGTTTGCCAGAGCTGAAGAAAACAAGAGTAGCGATGGAGCAGGCTACAGCCACGGATGTTTAAAGACAAACGGTTACAGCATCGAAGGCAGAGCCCCGTTCATTCCTATGAAAGTTGCTCAGTGGTGCATGAAGCCAAAACAGCCACTTCCTGCTGTAAATAAATGACCCGGATGTTGCTCACACTTCTTGATCGTGGGGCTCATAGAGCATGCTCACTAGAGACGTCTGCTGGCCGTTCTGGCTAACTTCAGGTTTAGCCCTCCGCTAACTTCAATGGCGATAAAATAATTCAATGGTGCAGTTCTTCTAGACTTTCCAAATGTTATCGGACCGAATGGATCAATTTCTGATAGTGAAACAAGTCACTTCGTGGGGGTTGTGACGCTCAAAAAAATGTATCCACCCTTTTACAGACACCCCTTTTCCCATGATTGTGTTTGGGAAAAATGCTTTCTGGGCCGAAAAATTCTATGTGACGAACCCGGAAGTTGTAATTCCAAAGTTTGGCCACTATGTAAAATTTGCTTCAAAAGCCTGATGCACTTCCTGGGGGCTTGGCTGCAGAAGCTGAAGCACTCCAAGGGGGTTGGAGATGGGGGCGATGCATATGTGGTAAACACAGTGTTTGTGTAGTTGCTTTCACTGCCAGAGGGGGGAGATAAAAATTCCACACTGCAGGTTTAAGCTAGGTAGATTAAGTAGTTTTGTATTCTTCTTTATACACACACACGTTGCTTTTGTATTTTGTTATTATATTTTATATGTATTTTTATTTACTGTTTCTACCGTAATGGAGCCTCCTAGCCAAAGTATTTCACACCATTGCATTTGTATAACCGGTGTGACAATAAACATCTTAAATCTTGAATGTATATTTATAATTAACCTTATAGTTCAGAATTACATTTAGTATTCTGACCATGAGCCTGTGTCTTCATAGCAGTTGTAATATTGTAATGCCTTCTCAGTGCTGAACCTTATTATGAACCCTGCTATATCGTAGATCATTAAAATCGCTTTTTAGTAAATTTTCTCAGTAAACTGTGCTGAAATTGTTAAGAAATTTTCACATACAATGTACCCGTCGTGTTATTTCCATTTGACCAGATATGAATGCATTTGAATTACACTGTTACACTCGCGTGTTGTGTGTTTTATATGTGTGAATATAATTAATATTTAATATAATATTAACTATCAGAATCTATAATGCAAAGGGCAGCTAAAAACTAGTGTTATACTGTCATTTAGCAAAGCTGGTTTGGTTGCTACAGCGAGCTAACGCTACAGTTATTGTCAAAACTGCTAATGTTCAACAATTAATGATTTAAACTGGTTCAAAAGCTTTGTATATATTTTCCCACACCTGTCAACCAAGTTGAACTACTTGACTGACAGGGAACTACACTAGCCGAGGTAACATTATCCAGTTAGCCCTTGCTGTTTGGCTACAGTTAGCATTTGGCTAGCTCGGTTTGATTGATGTTAATCCTGCGGGAGTCGCCTACCATCTTCTTGCTGTCTGTTGTTCGGTTGGATTGCCTGGACATTGTGGACAGTGTGACGGGCTTACACAAGGTGGTGACTCGATATTAATCCTTTATTTATTTGATTCTGGCTCAGCAGTTATTCCCCTAATCGCCAGTTTAGTCGCTCACTTCCGCCACTGTCAAACTAGTAAGATTAAAAAAGAACACTTCCTGTCTAACATCAAAATTTAAAAAAAATATTGCGGAAAATTTCATGAATTTTACAAAACACAATGATGAGATAAAACAACGTATTTAGGGGGGAAATCAGTATACCAAAACTAATTATTGTTTTGTCACAATCGTAGAGATTTCCCTTTTTAAACGAGGAGAAACACAACATGCACTTTATTTTGAAGGCAATATTGTCTCATTTCCGCTGATGCGCTGGTGAATCTCCGCTAGTTTGATGCACGTTTTCAGTCAGCTGTCTAACCAACCAGCGAACAAAAAAGCCTCCTCTCGGCTGTTTCCTCCCGTTTATCTCCGTCTTGTGTACTGGAGGGGAACACATCGCCACAGGGAAGTAACTTCCTCTGATTGACCACAGGATGGCAGTATAGCTAATATATTGACAGTAAAAGAAGCCCAACTGGGCTGACATGTCTATATAAAACAGGAAAATACAGACTTTTTAAGATATATATATATTTCTGTGGTGACTAATCATATTTTGGCATCAGTGTTTTTTAACATCACTGTTTGAAGTGTGTGTGTGTGTGTGTGTGTGTGTGTGTGTGTGTGTGTGTGTGTGTGTGTGTGCGTGCGTGTGTATGAGAGAGAGAGAGACAGATAGAGAGAGAGAGAGAGAGAGAGAGAGAGAGAGAGAGAGACGGGGGGGACAGTCTGAGAGCAGGAGAGGACTCAGAGATAGGTTACAGATGCGCTTTAAAGTCGATATTTCATCTCAGATCCAATCCTAGTATCACATGTTTTCCCTACACGTTACGTCTTGATTAGGTTATTGGCACATCCCGCATGCTGGTTGGTTGAGAGACAATCATCCCATCGCGGTGAAACAAACTCGGCTCGCTGTACAACGAGGAGGAGGAAGAAGAGAGGGACGGAGCGCATCGTGTCTGCACACAACGCTTTCATTTTTTTTGTCAAATAAAGAGGCTTTTTGACAATAGCCGGCACGGACTGTAAGGGGCTGTGGAGGAGGTGAACAAGTGCGATGATGACGGGCAAATCTGTGAAAGACGTTGACAGATACCAGACTGTCCTCAACTCTTTATTAGCGCTGGAGGAGAATAAATTCTGCGCTGACTGCGAATCGAAAGGTAGGTGATTGTCCTGTGTCGGTGTCTGTTGATGGAGCACAGCCTCCCAATGGTCAGCGCATGAGTCGACCCTCTCTCTCTCTCCCTCTCTTTCGTTTACTACGATAGAAAATGCGGCGTTGCATTCATCATCCCTCGACCAATTACGTTGTACTATGGTGCAAGACACGGGGGCCACATCCTCACAAGGCTGGAGCATGGCATGCAGCTACATCATGCCAAGTTCCAACAAGTAAGAGGTTATCCAAGGGAGCTAGGGCCACAAGTGTTTAAGGCTTTTATCTATATGTATGTAGAAATGGTAATTGAACAACCATGTTTCAGGATAAAATTAGTGAATGTAATTAATAGTGACAGTTAATGCAACTCCTAGGACACTGCAAGACCTCCTAAGGCTTCCTGAACACTAGTTTGGAAACCACATCAGACATTGAGACACCTGTTCTGACTTTGAGTCACCCTGAACAGACTGTTCCTGCAGTGCAGAAGGTGACACAGGGCAGCTTAATTCTTAACAACAAGCCACTACAATATTATCACATTGTAATGGTCTTAAAGGGAGCTACTGCAAGTCTACGGTGTCCAGTAATGAGTGGTAGTTTAAGATTGATTGAGTTGAGACTAATTGAGGCTGTTGTGACATCATTCTGTACTGTCCTTCATGGGTTTTTTTTAAAATATCTTGGGATGTTCGTATATTATCCTTCAGCAACCCCTATCCCTAAAATCTGTTATAAATCTGATATCTTTTTTATCTAGAACTAGATAAATATGTGTGTCCATGAGAAGTGACCCCTCAGTCTGTTTGTAGCCTTGACAAGAGGCCTTGAATTATGTCATCAGCTATTTGCTGAACCAGTTTTGCCATACTGGTGGGTAAACACTGCTGTTTTGCTCACAAATAGACCAAGAATGATTCGAGTGGGAGGGTGACAATATTGAAGGCTAAATGCTAAAAACAAATTTATATAAATATGTGTGTGTGCATTTATACAACAGGTCTGCACACAGATAAACACTTGACAAGCAGTTTTGAATCCCTGGAGACAAATCTCAGGAGTCACTCAACAAGTCACAGTCTCTACTGACAGTAATTGTCTTCATCAGAGACTTGTCATATGTTTCTTCCTACAAAATCATTTGCTTTCTTGCAGGTTATGTGTGATTTTAGTAGCAACAGATGTATTTTAAACATTATCTTGTTTATGTATCAGCCCATTTGATGCCAGTATCTTTAATAGTGCATCCAAGGAGAGGGCAGCTTTCCAGTGTCCTATGCTAGATTTCATGCTGATGTAATTGAATGGCACTACTGGTGTCGAGAGTGATGAGATTGGCCTCGTGACGCCATAATGTCGTCCGAGAAATGATTCAACGGCGCAGCTGCATCTCCCTCAGTTTCCACTTCCACATGACGGGCACCGCTCCCACCTCAGTCGTACGTTCTCAAGTGGGAGTGAAGGCCCTGCATGCAAATCACTGCAGGCTGTCATGCAGGGGGACGCCCTTAGGATTCCTTATGAAAACTTTATGAATGAGTAAGCAGCTTTCCATTTTTAACAGGAAGTGCAGCGTATTCTGTGGTAGACGCTGCGTTCAGGTTCATATTTCAGTTTGCTGCTGGATAGACAGACACAGTGAAAAGATATTGAGTATTGAAAACGTTGAAATCAATAAGCTATGTTAGCTTTTCACTGGATTCATGTAGCAGAGTGTGTCAAACATTTCTAATGTGTGGTACAAACACGTGTGCACAGGATTACACTCAGATAGGTAGACAGCAGACAGGTTTTTTTTCTTACCTCCAGTAAGTGACCTTAGTCTCAATGCTACCGCTCAGTCTATGCTTTAAATTCAATTTGGATGAAGGCCGTCACGATCCAGGTCTTGTGTCTGTTCTTTTATAAATCTGGTGCTGCATTTCTGTATCTCTTTTGTCTGTATTTACCTGCCAAAGGGGGATCTTGGGTGCTGATGCTAGCATCACAAATATTTAATAAGAGACAGTGCACAGGTCAGGTGGTTGGTGAAAAAGAAAACAATTGTCAATACAGATGGAGAGCGCATTATTTGCCTTTGGACAGGCATCCTTGTGTAACATAACTGATACAAACTCAAAGAATACCTTGGTCTTAAATTGATTTCACCAAAAAAAGTTAAGTTTTAGCTCATGAAAAATCTGAAATCCATTTGCCACAATGTCTAGTGAGCCAAAAATGAATGTCAAGCTTAGTTTAAATAATGTGACAGTTCAATGCAAACATACGTTATCTGCACCTGAGGTCTTGTGTGTTCCCTGCTTAATTTTCCTGTTTAAACACAAAACCTCCCTATTAGAAGTGATATGAAGTTACATGAAATCTTGTCTTAAACACATACTGTATATGCACGTATTGGACAGAAACCACCTATTATTTTGCATAAATTTGACAGTTCACAGTAGAGAGTGATCAGAGAGATAAGGAGAAAGATAGAGGAAGAGGGAAATGACATATGATGACAACATCCTGGTTGGATTCGTGCTGGAGACACCAGAACACCCTGAATGCTTCGTTTTACAATACAAGGTTTTGTTGCAGTCCACGGCCTTTGGATGGTCTTTTAATAAGATATAAAAAGACTCTTCTGGCACTTGTGACTGTTCAGAAGTTAATTTCAAAAAGCACTGTGTGATCAGGCTCTTGCAGCTTATCTGAAGGCATGACTATTAAACTGCAGTCAACAAACGCAAAGAAAATAAATATTAAGACACGATTTTGGCATTTTCTGGTCCAAGTCAGTGACATGCAGAAAGTGAAAGGGCATTGAAATAATTCAAGTCAGATTTTTGTTAAGAACAAGCTCTCTTTGATATCTCACATCTCACTAACCTGTCTCTTTTCTCTTTCTCACACACTCAAACACAAGCAATCATCCAGCATGCCTTTGCATTGCTTTTTGGATTGGCGTGACTTGACTGTGCAACAAACTGGTCTCATTAGACTACAGATGAGATTAGGAGTTAGGGGAGAAAATAGCAACCACACACACACACACACACACACACACACACACACACACACACACACACACATACACACATATGTTAAGGATGCTGAACCTGCTTTAAAATTATTTAGTTTATTACTATAATTGTAAGCTTTTTTCTGTTAAATATGTGGAAAAGGATGTTCTGCATTTATTATTTAACTACATGCTGTAATATACTGATGGAGAGGTGACACATCAGTCTGATTTCCCACCTTTTTTCATGTAACTGTGCTACTGAACAGACTGTCACTATACTGTAATCTCAGTTGATGCTTAGAAAGGCATTTTACCTCCTTCCTGAGTAGCACATTTATCTTGAATCTGTAAGTGTTACTCTTCTGTGCATTGGATAACAAGCATACACACTAAACCACACACGTGCACACATACACACGTGCACTCCTCAAACACATCCGTTCCCTCCCTTTCCCTTCTCTCAAATCAGGCTTTTGGCCATATGGCAGTTTGATGTAATCTTGTTTGCTTTGACATAGATCACTGTGCATTTATCACCTCCCTCCCTCTGGGTGATTGAAGAGGAAGTGGCTAGATGTATGTGGCTAAGAGTGTGCTCACAACAGCACGTGAAAACATATGGAAACACACAAACAGAGCTATCAGGCAATCCATATCAGCGTTTACTGTACAGATATCACAGCAATCTAACAATATCTCTGCTTTTTGACCCAACTTCCTGTCTTTCTCTTTGTCTCTTTTCCTCTGTACCACATGACGTATTATATATATGTTTGTTTTTTCATCACTTCCTCACAATGTGACACTTCTACTGTACATCCTTAATAACAGGAAATAATGAAGGGATGACTGAGGGAGGCTGAGACAGGTGCATAATGTAGTCAACACTTCTACCTCTAGCTTCAGTCTCAAGGGGCTGTGTGTTTGCATATGTGTGTGTGTGTGTGTGTTTGTGTATGTGTGTGTGTGTGTGTGTTTGCGCTTGCATAAAAGCCTACCTCCTTTATTGTCTCTATTGTACTTGTGTTTACGTACACACCAGGCCCAGGTTGCCATGGAGATATCACCTGGCGATGTCATGCCTTATCCCTTTACCACCACCACCACCATCACCACCATCACCACCCAGCACCCCCCCTCCCTTAACACTCCTTAATCTTATCCAATCAGAAGCCAGCAGGGATTTTCATTGAAACAAGGAGGTGATTGGATGTTTGTGTCCAGAATCACACAGTGCCAAGGAGAGGGTGGCACAATAGTAATGTTTACTGCGTATTTAAGTTTATATGCTTCTCTAATGAGCTGCCATGGCCGTATTAATTCCCTGGGCAAAAGTAAGCTTCTGGACCCGGTTAAAACCCTTGTTCCTCTAACTCTCTGTTCAGTGTTTGCAACATGCAAGTAGAGTATCAGCTGAAATACTGTCTTAAAAATACATTTTGATATATGGTACCTCTGTAGACCAATGCCTGAACCTCTTAAGGCCTGTATCATGTCATTGGTGCCCATATTCCCAAACAAAGTTAGAATTAATCAAGTTACTATAAACCCTGGGTTTTTGGGGGACAGTCTGGGGCCCGCAGGCAGTCTACCCTGGTTGGTAATCCAACATTGTAGAACTATGGGTAATAGAAAAACACACAAAAAATATGATAATGTCAAACACACAAGACATTTTAATAGTTTGCCAAGGCTTGGATTATCTGTTATGCCAAAGTTACACGGAAATTGCCTCACCATTGTACAGGAAGTTGACAAAATACCAGAAACAGCTTGCAATAAATTGCGACAGCACATTCTCAAAAATGACCATTGAGTCAAAACAACTCGCTTTCACAAAGTTTGCGGTTATTTCAGCAAGTGTTGTGTTATATATTACACCAACAGTAGCTTTCAAGTGAAAAATGGTCGTGTTTTTCTTGTTTTTCTTATCTCTCTTGTTTATGGATTGCAGTGAATAATCGTTATAATAAAAGATTTGTATTGCACTCGTTTACAGATTACAATGTGCTCTAACAGCCATGCAAACACACAATTCCAGCATTACATAAATAATACTATAATAACTGCAGAAGGTACAACAATAACAACAGTAATAGGATCAAATGAAGCATAAAAGCAAATTTGACAAGAACCAGATTTTGAAGCTTACAGTGATTGTGAGTGTCTTACTCATCCTTTGATGTATAACCCATTCAACCTCAATGACTCACCTGCAGGATCATAGTCGTGCTCCTCACATTGTGACACAGATGGTGGGGGTGTATTAGTAAATTATCTATTGGGGTCCATCTGCTTAGCTTAGACTGGGACTGGGTCACTTGGTGGCTCCGGGGTTTCTGGATGGGTTTAGGTGCTGAGGGGCTGGGTAATGGAAGTGGAGGACGAGTGTGTGCATATGTGAGTGTGTGTTTGTGTGGTGGTGTAGGAGGGCATAGGATCCAATGATGACTGAGGCTCTGTGGGATTAACTGGGTGCATGCAGAGAGCACCGTTTATCCTTGTGGGATATAGGCTAATGAGCCATATGCCCCCTTTCGTGCACGTGTGTGCATGAATAAATGTATTTGTGTGACATGTGCAAATGTATTTGTGTGTCACCACAGGTGTGTATGAGAAAAAGCACCCCTGGGAAGGGAGAGGATGGCACAATTAAATCCAAGACTTATTTCCAAAGTGTTTCTGATGTTAATATAGCAAAGATGCGGGAGTACAGATTGCAAGGGGACATCATACTGTCAAACAAACCAACACAATTACCTATATCATTACCAATACAGTCACTCCAAGTCAAACATATATATATATATATATATATATATATATATATATATATATATATATATATATATAACTAACTATCAAGTTACACTGTTTACACTGACAAGTTTTCCATAAACCAGAATTTCACCTCTCTAAAATGTTTTATTTTTTTAATACAGAAAAGTAACTCATATCTATATGCTGGCACCACAGAGGTACCCATGTCGGGGTTGAACCTCTGCAAGCACAAGTCTCATGGGCATGATGTTCCCCAACCCTATGAAGGAAGTCTTTGAGATACTCAGGGGCTCTGTTGGTATAAGTGTGACGTACCACACTGAGTTGAGTTGTTGGAAGTGTCTGAATAGCTAATTTTCCCAGACCTTCAAACCACAAAGAGAATGAATAGTCATAGCAACTCGAAGCAACTCAAAGCAATACGATTGGCTCCAAAAACACGAAAAACCTTGTTCACTTGTTCACTTTTTCCAGGCAGCATCTTTTAAGGGATAGTTTGGATTTTTTGAAGTGGGGTTGTATGAGGTAGTTATCCATAGTCAGTGTACTACCTGCAGTAGATGAGGATCGACACCCCTCCAGTTTGGAGAAGCAGGCAGGAGAACCAGCATGGAAGCTAAGCAATGTACTGCTGTAGACGGGGCCAGCAGCAAAATGTATTTTAGCCACCTAAAAAAAAGCAATATCAGTTTAAGTGTTCGCTATATTTACAATATTTTTGCTTTACCTTGCCATCAGACTGACCTTTCCTTTGGCATTATATTTTCTGTATTATGCCGCAGTAGCACTTTCTGACCCAAACAGCTGATCTGCGGTAATACAGTGTGTGGCATGCATAGGAATATGGAAGTTCTACAGTTGAGAAAATGTAGTGCCAAAGTAAAGGGCTGTCTGACAGCAAGATAAAGTGGCAAAAATATTCTAAATATGGTATACAATTGATTTTTTTAGGTGGCTAAAATACGTTTTGCTGCTGGCCCTATCCATAGCAGTACAGTGCTTAGCTTCCATGCCGGTACTCCTGCCTGCTTCTCCAAACTGGTGGGGGTGCTGACCCAAATCTACTGCAGGTAGTACACTGACTATGAATAACTACCTCATAGGTCCCCACTTCAAAAAATCCGAACTATCCCTTTAAAGCCACGCTTTCTCTGGCCAGACTACTGTCTAACAAACATCCTACTGTAAATAACAAACTACTGTAGAAAAAATCCAACCATCTAAGACAACGCTGTTGTGTTTGTGCTTGTTAATGCATCATGCTCTATTTCCATATTTAGGATGAGCAAATATCCTCAAAAGTTTGATAAGTGATAAGGTTACCTTCCAGGCGGCCATTGATTTCAATATGCCATGAAAATCTACTAGCAGGCTCTTGAAACTTGTTTGAATTGTTTAATCCAGCACATTAGTTTTTTTAACATTCACATTGAGGTATTGTAGTACATACTTTTCAAATCAATTAACACATAAATGACATGAACAGTTTTACTACACAATGATAACATAAAATTTGTCTCAGAGGGTTTCACCTCAACATATTTTGCGAGTCTCCTAATTGAATTCTATACCACATGAAAATTAATGGAAATCAATGACTGCCCAGATCCATCTATCTATCTATCTATCTATCTATCTATCTATCTATCTATATATTAGACGTGTATGAGATAGATATGTTGAGGGTAAGGAGTAAGAGATCGAATGTAGTCAGTAAAGGTCCTCACAAGTGCTATAATACAATGAATATGTGTGCGCAGGTGAGTGACAGAGAGGTTCATTATAGATCTGTGTTTGCGCTCCCTGCTCGTCATACCCCCTGTACATCCCAGCAGGACATCAAACAGCTAAAGTCCACCATTTGATGACTATAAAAATCCCATCTTGTTTGTCTCTGTATTTGGCTCTGGCCCTGGCTCTGCCTTCTCCTCCCCTGATGTGCTTCAAGCTGCATGTTTGACAACCACAACCACAGTCATTTTTTTGCCAGGATGATTCATCAATTGCCTATGCAAACCCTCTGCTTTTGGGTAGTTTGCCCTCTAAAAACTGAGGACAGATTTATCAGTTAAACTTGGGAGTATTTAATTATACCTCATAAGAGGTGTTGGTATTTGTTCTATGATGACAAAAAAGTAAAGAGGAAGCTTACTCAACACTGTAGAAATGCACACTGCATTGCAAACCCTGTAATACAGAGAATTTGATTTGTAAAGATTGTTTTGTTCAATTTTTCATTCCCATTTTAGACATCTATTCCTCCTACTCTCTTCCTGCTATATCTGTTCAAAGTACCTGGAGGTGTGCTTTGTTTCTGGACAAACATACTGTATATAGGCACTTTTTTCAAGCACTGCATTGATTGCCACCAAAGAGGTTGCTGTGGTGCAGTGCACAGGTGTGATTCACTTTACATGTCTACCATGTAAAAACATCTCAGGCAGGGCTAACCTTCCGCTCTGTCCACCTTTCTCCTCTTGGACTCACTTGGTCGACATGCTACTTAACACACTTGAGCATCAGGACTCCAAACATCCAAAATACCCTGCTACAAGTAGATTAGACCTATTAGACCTGGTGCTAAAGTAAAAGTCAGGGGTCCCCAAAGTCAGTAGGATACATCCTCTGATAACCATGAATGTCTGTCGAGGCCATCAAGTAGATGTTGAGATATTTCACTGGATAAGTGAAAACTTTGTCCTGCTGGTGACTCTAGACGAAAAGTCAGAGGATCACCAATGTTGCAAGGTCCCATCCTCTGGAAGCCATGAATGTCTGTCAAATTTCATGACTATCCAACAAATAATTGATGAGATATTTCAGTCAGGACCAAAGTGGTGGACATACCAAGACCGAAATTGCCATCACTGGTACAATCTCTGAACCCATTGGCTATTTTCTGATGACAATTTAGCCTGTGGGGGCAATGGCCAATCTTTCAGGGCTTCCGGTGTAGCCAGCGGATATCCAAGCCAAGACTTCCTCTTCTGCGTGCCAGTCATTGTTTAGAGTCTGATTGGCAACTTGAGATGCATAAATGGAGTTGGAGTTGAGAGACAATGTCTACGACTGGATTGTTTCACAAGTAGCCAGTTTACACTCAGTTAACAGTTTAAAACCAAACAAACAATCATACGTTTTGTAGGCATTTTAGGTCCAGACGACATTTTGGCCAATGCATTCCGCCTCTTTCACTCCCTACACAAACTGTTTACCTGCATGCAACCAAAGCATGTTCCTGTAGAAATCGCCAGAACGTTAATGTAAGCCAGAACACTTTCAATCCCAAAATCTTGTCCCTTGCCTACAGATTCTGCATTCATATACAGATATCTGTTTATACAGATTATCACTAGTATGACTAAAAAGAGAGAGAAAATCAGTACAATGGAAACGCAAACGAACACAACGGTGGCTGCAACTGGGCGAAAGCCCAGAAAGTAAGGGTGGAGAATGTAATAGAAAGGGAGAATTAGAACTGTGTGAGAGAGATATGGATGGACAGGGGAGAAGAGGAGGAAGGCGGTGGTAGTGAATGAAAGAGATAAGAATTGGTGGCCAAAACACAGAGGGAGCATTAGAATAAGGATGAAGAGGACAAACTAATTCCTGTGTTCAGGGAGTTCCACACAATTGACAATCTCCTTCTTTCTCTGTGTCAGTGCCAGTGTTTACAGTGGTTAAGCAGGCTTTGCAGAGTAATTTACTATTATTAGCCAGCATGACAGCTAATGCTGCAGCCAGACGGTCAGGATAATGGACATACACTGTCAGTCTGGTGACCCTATGTTTATGCTTTCTGGTTTGCTCTCTGTACTGTTGATTGTATTTTTGCTTCAGTCTGTGCCTGTGCCTTTCCCAATTTAAAAACTGTACAATCCAGACCCACATGAAGCATCAGATCCAGTCTTATGATTGCTTCCCAATGATGCACACAGAATAACAGCTTCTTTTAGCTCAGTTCAGGATGCAACCAAGACAAGGGGCTATTATTTGACTCTGAACCCAGACGCAGTGTTTCCGTAGCTGCGGTAAAGAGGAAGGTTTTGCATGTTTTCTCTTCTGAAAAGTCAACTTCCTCTTTCATTTGCATAGAATGGCCTTTCTTAAACACTGCACTGGGACTTAGGCTTACAGGAGAAGTCCAATGTGAAATTCAAATTGAAAGCTGCTCTTCCATCTAGTGGTGTAAATGCCACAGTGCAACAGCTTCTCACAAGGTTGCAAGCAAGGATTCATAATGGAGATGAGTGGAGAGGTGGAGACAGAGGCAGAGTGGTTCAGCCAACTGGAGTGAGCGAGGGAGGGGGAAGAGGGAAGAGGGGAGGAGGAGGGGCAAGAGGAGAGAGGGATGTAGGGAGAGAGTGGCGCCAAGCACCAGTATTCTCTTTGAAGCTAACTGTATTCTCTGAAGAGGACGGTTGCATAATTTGAGCAGAAAAAATAGCCTGACTGTTGTTTTTATTTCCCCTCTCCCAGAGTTGCCTGTTCAGGGAAGGATCATGATAGCTCTGCAGATAGAAGGAAGATACACAGAGGCATACACACTATATCAAGCTTAAACCTATTCAGCATGGGGGTGAACATGGGACACTCAAATACATCCATTAAGACACATGTGACAATAAGATGGACAAAATGGCCCACGCAGAAAACCATGCGCCCACACACACAGGCTCATGACCAAATGAGTAATCATCCCTGCAGGTATCCAGGCTCTGAGTGCGTGTGTTAGAGTGACTCTCCACTCCGCTTCTCTCCTCTCAGTCTCAGTTATATAGGCTAACCCTCCTATTGGATCCTATTATGTGTCAGGACACCACATGACTTACACAGGATTAGATGTGTTCCCTGCTGAATTCAAACTCATAATTGAGGTCTCAGGCTTGTCTCTCTATAATTGGACTAAAATTAATCAGACTTTTTCTCATCATTCTTCAGTCTCATCACACAGTCTTCTCTTCCACTTACTCCACTTCTCTATTATACCTTTAGATTCACTCTCAGTCTTCTCTCTTAGTTTTTAGTTTCATCACCCCAGTTATTTTATTGGCCTTAATACTGCAACAACTCTCCTTCTTCTGTCTCCGTTCTGTCAGGTCCGAGATGGGCATCCTGGAATTTGGGCATCTTCATCTGTATCCGATGTGCTGGTATTCATCGTAACCTTGGGGTCCACATCTCCAAGGTCAAGTCTGTCAACCTGGACCAGTGGACACAGGAGCAGGTCCAGGTCAGAGGTTGCAGACACAAGCATCAATATGGACAGGGGCTTCCTTGGCTTGGTGTTGATGTGTGATATACACAATATAAGATGATAAGATGACTAGATTTATGTATAATATACTGTCAAACATCACACCAGCAAATCCCAATCCTATAATGACACATGCTTTAAAGCAGTGGTTCCCAGCCTTTTTCCTTAAGGAACTCCTAATTAACCATTGAGTATTTTTTATCATATCATTATCAGGATTCCACCTCATTTTGTATTACTGACAAAACAACAGGAATACTTCCTGGGATATTGTATCTTTTCTCTACTAAACTGACTAACACTGTGAAAATGGTTTGTCCTCAGTGTGTTCAGGAGATGGGAAATGCCAAGGCCAAACGTCTCTATGAAGCATTCCTACCTGAGTGCTTCCAACGGCCTGAGACAGACCAGTCAGCAGAGATCTTCATCAGGGACAAGTATGATAAGAAGAAGTACATGGATAAGGTCATTGACATCCAGATGCTGAGGGTGAGTATGCAGAACAACAGATAAAAAGGATTCAGTCCCAGCATTGGCTAGAAATAACTTGGAGAGAGAGTGAATAAGTATTTGTTTTCTCTGTGTAGAAAGAAAAGAGCTGTGACAACATACCCAAGGAACCAGTTGTGTTTGAGAAAATGAAACTGGTAAGTACATCATACTGTAGCGTGTTCATACTGCTTGTATCAAGACATTAATGTAGAAGGACTGACCTCATCCTGTCCTTAAATTGTTTTTGGAGTAACTTAACCTTTTCTTATTAGAGTAGGAAGATTATAATTTCATCACTGCGGGAGCCTGGAGGAAAAGGATTTTGGATTCGTCAAGGCATACGTGTGGCATTAATTGTATCGACTTTTTTGTTATGACAGAAAAAAGACGTCAGCCCGAAGACAGATTCTCAGTCTGTTACGGACCTGCTTGGATTAGGTATTCTACGGCACACACACAACCACACACATATAGTCTATAATGCTAAGACTGCTGCATGATGGATTGTTTCTAGTACATCTAGTGTCTTTCCCAAAACTCACAGCAGCCAGAAAGCAAAACTTTTCAACCTGTATCCTTCTAATATCAGTTGATCTCAATTCTTGCTAAACTCTCAACAACTGACTCGATGTAGAACGTTGTCTTATTGCTTGTCTGGGGGCACACCAAACATCAGTTTTAGAATTTGAGGTATGATAAGACTTTATGTTGAAGAAACAGGTACATAAATGGATGAGTTGTGCTTAAAATAATCACAACCTTGCCTCCATCTACTAGATGTCCCTGCTCCAAGTCCTGCAGTGTCTAATGGTGGAGGATGTGTTCCAGACAGTAATAAGAGCCCAGCGGTGTCTAATCCAGCTCTGGCACACTCTGCCTTGGATCTCTTCAGCTCTCTGCCAGCCCCCTCTTCTGCTTCCTCCACAAAAACCACAGTATGAGATAACACACTTCACAATCTGCACACTGTCTGCTCTCCACAGAACTCTTATGTTTTTTTAATCTACCTCTGTATCTGTTTTCATTTGCCCTCTTTGGCAACCTTGCATCCTGCCATCTCTGTCTGTTCCTCTCTGTCCGTGCTGCCCTGCCTCTCCAGCCTGTTTCCAGCTCCTTGCCTCAGAGCAGAGTGACTGCCTCGGTGCCTGAAAACCTCAGTCTGTTCCTGGATCCGGCGGCCAAAGCAGGGGAAGGCACTGTCAAGAAACTGTCCAAGGACTCTATTCTCTCCCTGTACGGGTCCACCCCCTCAGTGCACGCCAGCAGTATGGCCACTCACGGTGAGAACTGAAGACTCTTCTCTCAGATGCTGTTTTCTCCATATCTCTGTGACTCCTCAGGTTGATGAGTTGAGAATGAACATCATTAATTGGTTACCATGTGCCAAAATGACTACTTTGTGTCTGTGATTGTTGTCAGCAGGGTTGTACATGAACCAAATGGGATACCCAACACACCCATACGGTTCATACCACTCCTTAGCCCAAGCAGGGGGCATGGGAGGCACCATGATGACATCACAGATGGCCATGATGGGACAGCAACAGAGCGGCATGATTGGAGTTCAACAAAACAGCATGATGGGACAGCAGAATGGCTTAATGGGTGCCCAGGGTGTCATGGCTCAGCCTAGCGGTGTTGTGGCGCCACCTTACATGACCCAAGGCATGATGGGACAGCAGCAAAGTGGAATGATGGTGCCACAACAGAACGGCATTATGGGACAGCAGCAGGGTGGGATGATGGTGCAGCAGCAGCAGCAGAGCGGGATGATGGGACATCAGCAGGTTGGAGGTTTGGCCTTGTTACCTCAGCAGCCGGTGTATGGAGTACATCAAGCCCAGCAGCTACAGTGGAATATTACCCAGGTGTGTGCATATTACCCACATAGTTTTCTTTTTATGACAATTTTGCAAAAATGGTAAAAGTGCTGTTAATAATAAAGCATTGTGTATGTTTTGGGCCCTTCAGGTGACTCAGCACATGGCCGGCATGAATCTCTACAACACCAAGGGCATGATGGGATACAGCAGTCAACAGATGGGAGGGTCAGCAACTCCTGGCTCAGCGCACATGACAGCACATGTCTGGAAATGATCTAATCTAACCTGAGAGTGGCGTAATGCCAGTAACCCACAAAACCGAGGGGGACCAGTTGTAGGGATCTGTGGACTAGACTCTCCATAAGACGTTTTCTAATGCAAGGGAGGAGGAGGAGGAGGAGACAAGAAAAAGGTTTGAGAAACCACTACTACCTCTCTTTCTCTCTCCTCACCCATGCTTCCTCTTCCTGTCTCATTCATGGCCATATTTTGCTGATTTCCATGCTTGCCTTCAGAACATTTTCGTATGACGACGTAGACAACAGGGTTCAGAGGCCACTGGTTAGGACTACACATTTTTCTTTGTACCTAGCCTTTATGTGAGTGTGTGTGCACGCGCACATCTGCTGTATGTGGGTGTTCACTAACTGTTTCAAAAAATAGTTTCGTTTTTTGAGAGTTTTACTGTTTTTTCTTACTTACTAATCAAAGTCAGAAAACACATGGATGCATTTTCTGTCTTTTGGTGTCTTTTGAAGGCAGTTTGAAGGTATTGAAGTTAGCCTAGCTCAGCTCAATTGGTCGATCTGCTTGAGTGCTGATGTTAATTAGAACAAGACGAATTTCCCCTAAAAGAAGTAACCTTGTTGTAAAGCTAAAGAAATCGAAATTACCATCCCAATTAGCTGGAACCAAGCCCCATTTGTAACCTCAGCACTTTGAATGTATTGAATGTTATTATTAAAATGTTAAAATGCTGCTGGTTAACAGTTTAAAATAGCATTTTTAATTTCGCCCCAAATGTTTGCGTAGGGAAAGCTATATGACCGAATCACAGAGTAATGTACAGAGTTGTGAGTCACAAATGGGGCTAGCTGCAACTATATTTGTAAAAGAGCAACTATATTTTTTCACGTATCATTTTAAAAATATGTTTCTCAACTTATAGGAGCTGCTGCTATATGTCTGACAGAAACATTCAGGAATCAAGCTAAAATAGGCTAGGCTAATCTCGCTAATCATCTCACCTTCAAGCTACATGTAGGAGTTAAAGACATTAATGAATCTGTCTGCATCTCTGTATGTAGGAAAAATTAGTAAAATCCAATAAAACTGAGATATCCCTTTCTAAATGCTTACTTAAATTTTTAAAAATCCCTTTATGTGTTGATAAGTTCCTAGATTCACACTGTAAGAGGCAAGTTAGAGCAGCTACAGTACAGAAACCTACCTAAACTGCCCTTAATTATGATGTCTTCTGCTCGATTTACCGAGGGCTTCTTTTAGAATCAATATCTAATCTAGATGTTAAGTGTCAAAAGTCCTAAATTGGATTTTTGGAGACCAAAGATCAACACTAGCTTTATTATGGTTGTACAATATTCCAATATGCTTTTTACTTCTGTATAGCCACTTAACTAGTGATTAGTAAAAAATTCAAACCTTTACCAGTATGTTTGGTCATACCTGCTCTCACAGGATGAATGTTTGAGCGAATCAATTCACTGTGCTATTACTTCAGCAATGGTGGGACACTTAAAAAGAAATCACTTGCATGCAACGTCATCACGTAAATGTTGAGTTGACGCTCACACACCTCAAGCTAAGAATCTACCTTGTACAATAGAGGCCTCAAATAAAGTTGAATGTCTGTAAATAAGAGAGAAATATATAGAGAGAGGTGGTGACAGAGACAAAAAAAAAAACAAAACAAAACCTTAAAGGTACTGATCAGTCATGTTTCAGATGCTTTCACTGAATTGCATGAAGAGAATGTTTATCTAGCTCTGATTGTATGTGCTGTATGTTTATTAAGATATCCGAATGTGTCTCTGGAATGTGTATCTCTGAATGTTTCTCTCTACGTGTCGATCCGTCTCTGACCAAGACCGACATGTAACAACAAAAAATCTTGATGAATGTGTGTCCTGAATGTGCTCACGATTGTACTACACTCGCTTTGAGTATACGCACCTGAGGTCTGTTTGTTTTTTGATATCTTTTCACCCTTGTCAAGCAATGTACACGTGTGTCTTTTGAATGTTCTGTGGTCGACAAGTTTGTGGCGAGTTGTTAAATACATCTATGTTTTACAGTAACTGTCTTACCGTTGAGTTAGGAGCAAACTGTGATGCATTTACAGGTCATTCCGGGGCGTTTACAATTCGGCCAAACCACGTTGTGAAGCAAAAAGTGATTGCATGTCCACAATCTGTCACCTCTGAATATTTAGTTAACCCTTCTACACGTCTCCCACACAAGCCCACACAAGCCATCTCTCTGTCCTGATTTATCTAGAAGTGTTTCTAAATATGTTCATTCTTATAAATGCATGAACCCATTAGTGTAAATAATCACAGTCTTTCCTTCTTTTTTTTTTCAAAGAAGCACTTTGGTGTTAAGTTGCCACTTTGAATATGGGTAGGTAAAAATGTAAGTGGTGCAGCTAAGAAAGAAATAAGTGAACACACACTGGCATAATGAGAGAAGGTTTCTGGTAATTGCTGCCAATAAACAAGCAGCACAGCCTTCTCAATTCAGAAACTCATTGTCTATTCCTGCCTGATGTTCCTTTTCAAATTTAGCTCATGCGGTGGCAGTTCAGGTAAGAGCTGGACAGAAGCAAGTCACCTTCCCTGCCAAGAGCAATATTACCATAAGAGAATGTGTCGTCCCTACATTATAACAGCAGATCTGTCATTTAGCAATGAGAAGTTTCTGGAAAAGCTGCGGAGATCCATCTCCGTGTGGGTGACGAAGGCTTCACTTTAGCTTTTTCATTTGCGGTTATCTTTAACTTTAGGTTGCTTGTAATTGGTTCCTTTTTTTGTTTGGTATATTTTCTGTGAAATAAAAGCAAATAAAGGAATGTATCTTTTTATGTACTTGTCAATCAAGATATTGTGTACTTTATTCTTTATCAGAATATCACTGTATAATATGTTTCTTAAACAAAGGTTGAACACGTACTTTACATTAGTTCTGCATTTTTCATATGCTTTGCTCCTTTGATTTCATGTGTACACGTTAGTCAATTCAATTTGAGAATATGGATGTAACATACGATATTTGTCTCTGTGAAAATATATAAAATAAATATGGTTTTGATTAAATTCTATACCTTGTGTTGATTTTAAATGTATAACCATGTGTCAACTTGTTTTTGACCACAGAGGGCAGCTTTTTAAAGCAAAAATAGCTCTAAAAAACATTACACTACATTCCCAGCACCAAACAGCCAATAGACATAGTTACCTACTAGCCGGTGAGCACAGTGGAGCATTTATGAGACAATTACACTCCAAATAAATGCTAATGTTGCTCTTTATATGCTGGATGTGTAAATAGGCAAGTGTTTGTTATCGCCATATCAACTTATAGTGATAATGCCTGTATTGTGTTTACATCCTGTTTCCGAGTGGCCAAAAAAACTGTTATTGCAGGTTAAAAAGCAGATTAATGAGATATACATTTTTTCAGAAGAATGAAGGTTAAAATACACAGCTGAGAAATGTTTGTGATTCAAATAAACTTTATTGACTTTGCGTCCAGATGTCAAAGGGCATGCAAATACAGGCTTCTGAATCCGAAATGTTCTTTTTTTTCTCAGTTTAGTTCTATTTTCTTACAAAACTACGTGCACCTTAAGTAATCAATTTTGCAGCGTACAAACCACAAAAATACCAGTTTTACATTATCAAATACTGCACATAGAAAACATTTACAAAGCACAGGTATAAAATTACAGCTCCCTTTTTCTTCTTTGCCATAAACTGCATCCTTTCATCAGACGGTCTGCTAGTATGCTTTGCCCTTTAAAACATACTCTGTGAACACTCCTTGGTGGAAAGGTTAAGGCCAGTTAGAGAAGACAACCACTTATCTACCAACACCAGCAATTTCACTGGGCTGAATGTTTTGTTTAACTCACCAAATGATTCCAGCCATCTTTACATTTCTATATGTGCTTGGGAATTTCATTATGTTCCATTAAATATAATCAAAACTATCAAAGAGTAAACTTTGTTTTGAGGGTCCATATTAGCAGTTAGTCAGGTTGTATTTAGGGCGTTTGCTGGGCTTGATAAGATGACGGTTGTCTTGACAGTGGGGAGGGGAGCTACAGTGGCCTTAATATAATCTGACAGACAGCTAAAAAGACAGGGTGGCTACTCAGGAAACTTGTGCTGTGACATTTATTAATGTGGATGAAGACAAACTGGCATATTCAGCAGCAAAACCTCGCAATTTGCCCATCAGCTCAGTAGTTTAAAAAAAACACTACAAGAAGATGTCTGTTTTGTTCTAGTTGACAGCTGCTACATTGGCAAACAGACATGTGGAATGCATGCGTCTTTAGAAAATGAAAGTACAATAAAAACTCAATAATAAAAATTTGTTGCTCATGGGGGGCTATCATAAGATAGCAGTAATTCACAATGCATTGCATGCTCTGTTGAGTCTAAATTGCTTTTAAGTGTCTGAAAATGGGATTTGACTTTATATCTCATTTGTCACAATGGTAAACTGATACAGATACAGTCTGAGGTCTCCACACCTTCGACTCTCAAGAGTGAGAAAGAGGCCGAGAGTGATGGCCCCAGCAATAGTAAGATGCTACAGCCCATGGTTATTGCCAGAAGAAGTATTTCAGAAAATGGAAGGCTAAGTCCATGCTACTTTAAGATGCTGCAGCATTTTTTGACAATTCTTTTGCATCTTAGTGATTTCTCAATGATGTGGTACTGGGTCAAATTGACTTCATCATTATTGTTGCTTGTCATTATCATAATTATCATTATAGTCATACCATCATAAAGATTAAATACAAGAAAATCATCAGAGTAACCATGCGTCAAACATTTTTGAGTACAAAGTACAAAAATCATAACAATCCCATCAGCTTGGTAGATAAATTGAAAAGTTAAATCGGTGCAGGGGGGGAATAGCAATCCTTCTGCTTGAAACCCATCATGGCGATTCAAATAAATAAATAAAAATGCATTTCGCCAGACAGAATTCATGCGTGTTTCAACCACGGAGCTGTTCTTTTAAATGGATACACAAAGAATAAGACATACAGTATACAGTACAGTTAAAGAAGGGGCTGCCTGAACCAATGCAGGCGAGGTCCCTGGAAAAGTCTTCAAAGAGACAGTATAGCAAACAAGATGACAAAAAAATTACACTCAGTTCAGGTGTAAGGATTAAGAAATACATTCATAAAACTATACATATACACATATATAACTTCAGTACAATATTTCAAGCAAAATACATTTGTCAAAACTTTCAGTTGTGTGCTACAATAGTGAAGCAATGTCTCCGACACAAAATAAGGCCATTGTAAACTGAACAAGCCCTCATTTTCGCAAAAAATCTAAAGGCAGGTTGTGCCCACGCCGCCTCTCTAACCTACTCCTCCTCCTCTGAAGAATTCCTTTCTCCTTACAAAAATAAACACATTTTCAACATAGCACTCAAGAGACAATTCAGGTTGATTGAGGATATGTTATAAATTTTTTGCACACGATAAAATTGGGTTGCAGAATGCTCAATGTGGATTTTAGAGAGAAGCAAGTGAGCGTATGGGTTTACACTTCAAGCATCCGCAGCCTTTACATTCAAACCTTAGAGCTTCTGTCAAATCAATAACATACAGCGTCTCCCTTTCTGAAACACAAGCTCTTCATGCTCCATGCTGTTTCCTGACGTTACAATAAACTCTTCTAAAGTGTCTGTCATCGACACCTTTCTGATTCAACCTGCTTTCATGCAGCTACCTTCACATTCACAAAAGTCTAAGCATAAAAACTCTCTGACAACAAGCTGTAACTCTGCCCCGCGATAGTTTACCCTGCTGCTTATGAGGCTTCCACCTTCTTTTTCAGCTTTATGATCATTTCTTCAACTTGCTTAAAACAATAGTCTGTGTCCAAGTAATTCAAATGACCATGTGGCGAGACAATGCATGGGAATTATGTGCATTTTTTTTCTAATCTATGATAAATGCCACAACAAGAGAAAAAAGGTGTTAATGTTCATATCTGAAAACCCTGATCCTTGAATTCTCTTCACTGTGGTCCACAATATGAGTGTTTTTTTAATAAATATCTACACATTTAAATCTCTCTCACTCACATCTTACCGCTCCGCCAATCATTATGCATCACGCAGCACAATAAACTTATTAAAAGACACACACCCACACTACACTTTGAAGAAAGGCAATATTTCCACTTTCCTTTTGGTTGCAGGAATAAAAGGATTTGGACAAATTTGGCAAATGCTCTCTGCCCTCTTAGAAACACGTCTTATAAGATAATTAGACATCACTTTGCATTGTCTCTTTCCCTACTTTCAATCAAAACTGTTAATGTTTTGGGCTAATCAATATACAGCAAAGGGACACACATACAGTCTCATACAAGCTCCAAAACATTGGAAATCACATGGAAAAATATTAACAGTTTTTTTTTTATAGAGGTTACAAAGGACTGAACATTCAGCAGTGAATAGGGATGTTATACAGGTTGAGAAACTTCTTAAGTTTTATGTTCTTTCCATTTTGTTTCACTCGCCAACCATTTATATATATATATATTTTTTTTTTTTGTCTTCTAAGATTCACAAAAGGCGCACACAGAAGAGAGTGTGTGCAAATACCAAGAGCATAAGTCCTTATTTTTACATCATGCCAGCTGTCCACAAAAATAGATACAAATTAATAAGGTACATAAAAGTACTTCATATACATGACCATACAGTTAAGGAATCGCTTCAAAACGTAAAGAAAATTGGAATCCATGACATTGCTGGTTCCTCTAAAAGGGTTGTATACATAGCGAGAGGTGTCATCATCATCCTCCCAAAAATTCAAGAATGCCAGAGATCCCTTTATCCAAAGTTTAAAGAGCGTTGAAACGTGAATTCTGTTGGTCTGAGGTGCTGCAGAGACGAAACGCCTCGGATTTTCCCTTTTTGCAGAAACATGAAGAGAGGAACGAACCGTACAGCTCAAAGAACATCTTAGCAGTCGATAGAACATATGGTGGTGTTAAAACCGAATATGAGCTTGTAAACACACTCAAGCTTTTAATAGCTTATAAGTTAAGACTGTTAACTCTCCTAGTACAACTAAAATATGACAGTCTTTAGTGTTTTTATCCATATACAAGGTTTGGTGTAGGTGTCAAGACAGACAGATTCACAACACTGAAGAGTATATTAAAAATCTTCATCATTAAATAAAACAGTAAACACCAGTAGCTCCGTTTGCTGTCAATGAAGACTCAACTGTTGCACATTTACTACAGCAGCCGACAGGTCAGTGTTACGTTTTTGAGAAAGACATTTTACTCTCAAAAAAGGAAAAAGTAAAACCATCTGTTGTCATTTCAACAAAAGGTCAAAATTGACAGTTTTAAAAATCGGTCTAACACAGATGCAAAAATTAAAAAAAATATTTTTCTGTCTTTAAAAGACATGACATTTAAAGTTTCTGGAGAGATTGAAATGTTACATATTCCTACTTTATCCTAGTCTATGTTGTTTTTTTCCTCCTAAGCATTTTCTTTGCAAATAATAATAAATGAATTGTCAAATCAGTGGCAGAACGTGCTACAGGTAAAGCTGACCTGTTCCAGTTGTTCTAGTGGGCCTTTCAATCAAATCTTAAAATACACTTGAGTTACATTTCCATGCTGGCATTCAATTAAAAGATTTAGAGATGCACAATGCAGTGTGACCAAATAAAATAAAATAACAATAATTTAACAGGTGGTCAACCACTGCAGTAATTCAAACAGAATACATATTTTACAGTAAAGTGCCATAAACATACTGCCTGACTCTGCTGAATGCTAATCATGCTGAAGATGTAGTCAGATTGACATATTGCACCTGAAACAAGTAAACTACTATATCCCGGCAGGCTGACAATCACCCTGCTGGCAAAGTAATACTGGCGTAAATAGTCGGATATCAAAAAGAAAAAAACTCATCTGGAATTAAATACATGTTTACACATTTACAGCAAAGGTTTGGTTACAGTAAGTGTGACAGAGAGGTGTGACCAAAGAGAAAGTCGGAGGGTTAAAGGTTGTACCAAGTGTGTGCGTGTTTGCCTGTGGTTGCATGTCTAGCTGTGATTTGAGCAAATGTGAAGAGAAACAGAGGCACATCCACCACTTTCCTGCTTCCTTCATCAATTAGGAAGAGTGCAAAAAGGAAAAAAGAAGATGACATCAAAATGGGAAATCAAAGGAAAGTTCAAACAAGTCTAGGTGCTGGTATACAGAGAGACTGACACTGTGGATAATACCCCGCTGGATGTGGAACACAAAAACCCCAGACTAGAGCTGGACACATTTCCCAGAACGCCTTTTGTGCTGAGTGCCCTATGGTACAACAGTCCAATACTCTGAAAATGAAGGCAGGATCAGAAATTTGTCCATCAGCAAAATGGGGTAGCTGGTTGGCTAATTTGGTTCTCCTCTTCTGCAGAATGGCGATGATAGCGCTCTCCCAGTCACCATCCTCCTCCCTAACTCAGTGCAGTGCTCTTTTCTCAGGACGGATCGCAAAATAAAGTGGCACTATACTCCTGTTACATTGGTCAAGGCAAGCTAAATAAAAAGATTGAAGCACTTTAAAATGTCTCTACAAGGGTCGCAAGCAAACATGCAGAATGCAGCCGATACATACATTAACACAAATAAGTATTTAACTATCTATCTATCTATATATATATATATATGTATATCTATATATAAACTCTGCCCTGTGAAAATTATAGAATAGCAGTGTTGCTACCTCACATAATAGCCATTATGTGAATATCCAAGCCTGTTGCCCAGGTATGTTTATGTGTTTGGCCTACCGTTCTCAGCTCATGTGTGTAGAGTGTATCTTCTTTTTTTGCATTACATCTAAGTCATTGACTCTGCTACATATCCATACTTTATATTGTATACTAGTTCACCTACTACTTATAGTAATAATAACAACAATAACAATTGCTTTGGTTTTAAAAAATAAAGTTTTTTTTTCTTAGTTTGGCATAGAGAGTTTAGAAACTGGCATCAGGATGGCCCTGGGATGAGTCGTGCCACGGAAATCTGGTATCTTGGAATGCGGAGCATGGCCCCTGGTGAATCGTTGCGTCATGGTGGGAAATGGTGAAATGGCAGGGTGAAAAATGCTACATGTTCTGGTTAATTATGTCTACTTCAAGTTGGAGTTGCTAACCGCTATCGCCACTAAAAACACTCATCAGTGAGTGAGAATGTGGGCGTACAGTAGAGTTTAATGTCCAGTATTAGATATGGCAGCATGTGTGTGTGTGTGTGTGTGTATGAATGTGAATGAGATCAGGTGTTATGTTTAGTGTATTTTCCTGCACAGATGCACATGGGTGTGTGTGTATGCCTACCTGTCTTGCGCTTTGAATACAGTCGTAGTGTATATACAGTACGTGTGTCCGTGTGTCTGCATGACTCTGCCTGTGCCCGTGCATGTGGGTGCGTACTGGGTGTCTAGGTGCACGAGGGGCTGGTGGCACTCTCCAGGGAGGACTGGGAGAGGCGTCTGGTGAGGGGTCCGATGCTGGGATCTGCCAGAGAGGAGGTAGGGAACAGCTTGTACCAGCCGCTGACTCTTGCAGACAGGTCCAAGTCCTCCAGGAGGATCTGGGCCATTCCCATGAAGCACTTGTGGTCCATACGCCCGTAATCCCCCCACACTATTACCTACAGAGAAGATGAGGCATGGGGAAAAAAATATAAAATTATACTGCAAGTGTAACACTGATATTTTAAAGCTGTCTGTATGCTGCGTTATCCAAGTCATGTTCTATATATATATAAAAAATCCCCTCTCTCATCCCCCTCCCATGGGGGGTGGTGGTGTGTCTTCCTCAAGCTTGGGTCCTCTACCAGGTATATATATCTATATCTATATCTATATATATATTTAGTTTTTGTTTGGATTATATGAGCAAGGTACAAAGTGATACAAGGTATTTATTAGTGAGTTTCAGAAATTCTGAAGGATTATGTCACCTTTGGACAGAGCCAGGCTAGCTGTTTTCCCTGTTTTCTGTTTGCATATTTTATGCTAGGCTAAGCTAACAGGCTGCCAGACAGATAGGAGAGTGATATTGATCTTCTCATCAAACATGGCGCCAAAAAGCGAATAAACATATTTACAAAAAATATCCAACTATTTCTTACTTTTCATAGATTCCCATAATAAAAAAATCAGCAGGACTTCCTTTACTCCTTCATGCCAGAATCCTCTTTCAAACAAAAATATGAAAATGCACTAATGAAAATTGCTATCTCAAGCCCATGTAATGGGATGTTTGAGAATGAGAGACAAATTCTCAGTCAGTTGGATTGGTTTTCAATGCAGTTTTGCTTTCACATAAGTTTTCTAGAAATAATGTCAATATCTTGAATAAGGCTGACCACCATACACTAGAAAATGCTAATAGATTTAAGAAAGTTATTTTTCCAAGTCAGTTTTCGTTGATGGGAGATGAAATTCTCTCAGTACCGGTGGAAGACCTGTTCCGATATTGTCAAATCTACAAGGAGTGTACAAGGAGAAATAAGGAAGGCAGGATGGAATATGGGAAAGAAAGAAAGAAGAAGAGGTGGAGGAGTGGCTTACCTGTAGGACTTTGCCCTGAGGACTCTCATCAAACAACAGAGCCTGCTGGTAGGTGGGGTCCAGAGTCTTCTTCACTACTTTGGTTTTCTTCTTAGCCAAGCACACGCCATTCTCCAGGACATACACCTTCACGTACGTCGCTGCAGACACAACATACAAAAAAAACAACAACAATGAAATTCCCACAAAGACATACAGGAAAAGCGTCTGACTCTATGACGCAAGCAGCAGATGAAGTCAGTTCACAGTACCTGGTATGTTCTTGGAACCGGGTTTGGGGGTCAACCCTCTGGCCTGGTTGACCTCCACCTCCAGCTGCCCTCCTCTGTCTACCACGCCTACATGGACATCCCCTTCAGAAAGAAAACACATTTCTTACAGTCTTATAAAAACTAAATCAGAAGCAAAAACCTAAAAGTACTGTTGAGTTCTGTTGGGTTTAGTTGACCCTTTTTTTGCAATAAACTTGGGTTCACTGAGGTTGCAATTGCTAGTATCTAACAGCAGAGGGTGAAACAGAGCTATAAGTCTGTCCTTCCAAACAGGCCAATGGTGGAGCACACTGCTCTGTTCAGTTGTTTTCCACAAGCAATGACCTTTGCATAAAAAATTTATATCTCATGCAAGAATAACTTGCTGAGTGAATATACTTGTATTTTTCTTGTATTGTGCTCCATTTTTAGACACTGCTGTATATCTGAATGTTTGTATATTTTCTATATTGGTTGATGTAGATATTTGAATTGGACTCTCATCCTATAGACTAGTCAGTTTAGATACTGCTCAATGATAACAGCATTTATTACCTCTGATTATCTGGTTGCTAATGAATTAAAATTGACTGTGGAGTGATATGCTGTTTTGTCAGTGTTTAACAGATGCTTCACACCTGAATCTTGCTGTTAGAGGGGTGTAAACACAATTAAATACTAGCAAAAAAAAAAAAAAAAAAAAAGACAAAATGATGCACATTAACTGCATGAATCACCACAAGAAAACTACTAGAGCAGAGTGAAACCGACTGGCATTCCTGGTCTACATTGCTGGTGGCTTACCCATGGGGGGTGTAGCTAGTGTTTGCCGGCCTACGATCTGAGCTGGGCCTAGTCCATCCAGAAAGTCACTGAACTGGCTCTCAGGCCCCAGGCGTGTGGTAGGGAAGACAAACCTGGCAGAGAAGTAACAGAATTAATACTGGCTTGCTGGCTTGCTGGCTGGCTGGATGGACTGATGGATGGATGGATTGATTGATTTGTACTGATGGATGGATGAATACTCACGTTCCATCTGAGCTGTTTGAGTTGGTGCTGCCGTCAGTGGAATCCTTGCTGCCCTGCCGTGTCACTCGGTTCCTCATCTCCACGGCAATGCCAGTCTCTGTGCTCCGTCGGATGGTGCTACGAAGCTTCTTCGTCCCACCGTCTGAAAAACACAGAGGTCACAGCTCAAGCTTTAACTGCCCTTTTTTCCACCAGGATAATCCACTAAGCCTAATAATCGGAGGAAGCCGGGGGCCTGTCTGATAAGGAAGTCAGGTGTTATGGAGAGCCGGCAAATATATGGTAAGCCATTCACGTGGACTAAATGATTTGAGGCCTTGTCTGAGAACCACAAATTTTCTTCTGCAGATGTTAAAATAATAGATGGCTCCAGTTTAATTTAGTAATTTAATTTAAAAGGAACAGTTTATGTCTGTGAGATGTGCTGTGCAAGAACTATCCACAATGTTTACTTTTTACTACTACTCTGGAAATGAAGACAAATTCAGGTTGGCCTTGAGAACAGACCATCTTGCCAGTGTTTATTTTGAAGCAAGTTCACTCAGGCGGGAAGGCAATCTCACCTAATATCCACTGGGATCTCCCTGCACTATTGGAAAATCTCTCCACTTCGTAGGTATTACTACAGCCCATTTTAGACACACAAAGCCCATTCACAATAACTGTTGTGTGTTGGGGGCAATAAGCTTTTTGGAGGACTTGCCAGACTCGCAAGGTAGAAACACACACAAACTGGCAGCAGTGTTGTGGTTGGCAGGGTAGAAAGAAAGTCATGAGGCTGAGCAGGGAGAGAGGGAGAGGGAAGGAGAGAGGGAGGAGTATTTAGGCTTTACAGCTCTGCTGACACTAGGAGAACGGGAGTGAGCTGGAGAGCTAACCCCAGAAGAAGCTTGCAGGGCATCATCCCCTGTAATGACACACTGTATCTGTGTGACTTGACACGCTGAGTTCAAAGTAGTAGGGCGCAGTCGAAGTGCTTTGGGTTCAGGATATGACCTGTAAGGTTGTCCAGTATCAGCCTACAACCCTTCGCTTATCTCTTCTATCACTCCCATCTTTCTCTCTCTATTCTTCTTGCAACATTACCCAGAATCATGAATTACATTTATGTACACACTCTAGACAATGATAACATGTAAAGGTCTGATTGTAAATATAACAACCACCATTTGGTGTTTATATGAAACATTACAGGCTGGGAACAGGTAGTAAAAGAGGGGAAGGAGATGTAAAAGAAATAGAGACATAAAGGGAATGAAACACAAAGTCCACAACTGTAAACAATAAAAGAATATAGAAACCACAAATTCCTAGAGCTATTTAACACAGTGATCTTTCAAGACGCGTGCACACACTCACGCACAAATGTCATGCTGGCACTAGACAGCACAAGTGTCTGTACATTCACACCTCTGTGCAACATTTACACTCCAGCACACAGTGTCTGCACGTGAGCAGTCTGGGCTACAGGGTGACAGTATAGTCAGACATGAGGATGAGGAAGCTGCTGTGAGGAGTCAGTAAAGCTCGCTTTGTAAAGACTTCAGTCTGTACAAGGCTTGGACTAATTTCTGGGACATCCCTTTGACAGGGGCTTTCTGGGCCGGCATATTTTTTAAATCCTGCCGTAGGGATTGAAATTCCTGAAAATGTCTTAAAACCTCTTCAGTGAACTTGTTAATTTAGAAGTTAATCAATGGTTAACAAAGCAATAGCAAGAGGAACAAACTGATTGACTTCCTCTGTTTTAGTGCTGCATCTGCGCAGCTCATTATAACTGTAGTTGTGGTTGCTGTAGAAACTTGTACATCTCTCCTCTATAGGGGCCCAGATAGTTGAATGGTGCAGTGAAGTCACCGGGGGAGACTTTAACAAGCGGTTGCTCATTGTTGCCAGTTAAGCGCACACCCAGGTACAGCCGTCCCACTTCATTAGCCTGAGCAACTCCAAGCTCATTAAGCATCCTCACTGTGCCCATCTCATCACCATGACAACCACAGACATCCCGCATCATCACCATCGCTATGGAGATAAACAAAGCCACTTGATGAGACTGGGAGGGAGGGGGGGGGGGACTGACACAGAAAAAGAGGACAAGTAGAAGGAAGTGTTGAGGAGAGATGGGTGAAGAGAAAGACGAGAATGATGGGGTCCCATGGGTGTTGGAGATGAGGAGAGGGGTGCTGCCTTCTGCTGCCTTCTATTTATAATCCTGCAGTCAAGAATATTTCCAACAGTCAGTGAGTTTGTGTGTCTATGTGCGTGTGTGTGTTTGCAGCATCACACCCAGACAAACTCCATGCACTCCTGCTGCCATGACAACCCTCGCCCTCGGATCTGGACCCAGACAATGCCACCTGAGACAACTGGCGCCATGGCGACAGGCTCATCTTCCCCATCACTTTTTTTCAAAAAAAGAAAAAAAAAAAATTTAATCGAGGCAATGTTTCACCAAAAAAAATCCTGCACTTTAGACTGAAGACTGGACTTCCACCATCACTGCAAGAGTAATCTGAACCGTCTCCTTGCTGAGAATTAAACCTGGTGTTCAAAATATAGCGTTAAAAGTTATTATTGCAGCATTATTAGGTTACAAGTGTGTATGATCTACGTGTCATGACAGTGAAATGTGTTTATCATGATGCTGAATCTGTCAAAACATCCTTCATATACCGTACAGCAACACAGTGGTATAAAATCATCTTCCTTTGAACTATCAAGCAGCTAGTCATTTAACTTTATATCCACACTTGTTACTCATTTGTCAGCCGACCCCTCCCCTCTCATCAAAACAGCCCCCACCCGTGGTGCGAAGCATCGATCTCTTCCTTCCTATTTAATCCCCTCCTCCTCGTCTGCGCTTTCCCTCCGTTCGTTTCCATGGCAATGCCGTCTGCATTGCACCAAGAGCCCCGGCCTGCGTGTTCACTCATAAGCCTTTTCACTCGCATTGTCCTCTCCACGAGTCCGACTACTTAATCAGCCACCACTTCTTTTTCCCTCTCTGTCTTAAATTGTATCTCCCAACACTTCTCTTTGTTTTTATTGGTGCTCTTTATCTCCAGCTCTTTGTTTGCTTGCTATCCTTTTTCTGATCCTTGCTCCCACCCCTTTTTCCTACACAAACATACACTCCTTGTGCACTGAACCCTTTATTGTATTTATCTGCCTTTTCAAATCACTCTCACTTTTATTCTGCCTTTTCTGGAAGTTCACCAGTCTTTTGGCTTCCGTCCATCTTTATCACAAAACTCCAATCTCCTTTTCCCGCTCCATCCCATCTGAATAATTTAGCATATTTTCTCTCTCCCTCTAGTGAACTTTGTTATACAATTTTGACATCAAATACACAAACATCCTGGAAGAGGTAATTAGAGGTAGTCTGACATACATGTGGTTTGAGTAGTGTTGAACAGCTTAAATAACAACATTACATAAGATGTTGTGCTTTACTGTGCTAAAAGGGGGGGTTCTTGGTCTATATATGTGTGCCACAAGGCTGTTAAAGTGTCTCATGTTGGCTTCACTATGATGAGTAATACCTCGTCCCTGAGGACATGAATCTCACAGAAATGTGCGGCCCAGGGCATAAAACGCACATTCTAAACTTTCTTTGTGTGCGCAAAAAGCTAGGTATTCATTGAAGCTACTTATGCAAGCCACATGTTTGATAGTCATGATAAGGCAAGTCACAGGGAAGAAGATCAGGATGGAAGAGAGACAGAAATGATGGGGATGAGGAGAATTAATAGCTTCAGTGGAGAGAATTAATAGCAGAGGGAAATAAAGAAAGGTGGGATTACTAAAAACGCCAACAATGCAGAAAAGAGCCACACACAGTAACTGCACGCACACTCACACATGATATATAGCCTCTGAGTGCGTGAGTGTGTGTGTGTGTGTGTGTGTGTGTCTGTGTGTCTATGTGTGTGCTCAGTGGATCATTAAAGCCGCTCTGACATTTGGAGAGAACACGGATGAAGCCGTTCTCATTATATGCTGTAATATAGAATGCTGTTTTTAGACTCCCTGGCTGCGCCGACATGCCTATTGGATGCACCGGTGACGGCAACGATCCACCATGCATAGCAACAGTAACCAAGCATGGGTGTTGGAGATGAAAGATCTGTTGAGGTATGTTCTCTGTCGGACCCCTGCTAAATTTGGAAAAGAGGGAGATTCAAGGTAGAGAGTAAAAAACAAAACAAAACAGAGGTTATATATAGATGGATCTGTGATTCAGAGTCATAGTCATGTATCATACAGTTACATAAGATTATATAAAGAATAAAGATAGATACTAAAATAAACTTATCGTTCTTATCGTATCGCAACTGAGGACAGTTTTATACAACTGTCAGCCTACAAATGTCAGTAAGTACTCTATTCTATAAATGAAAAATATGTCAGTGGAGTTTAAATGGTTTTATCCTCCAGGAAATCCTCCTCCTGGTTAAAACACAATATAAACCTGTAATACATTTGTTATATTTGCCTCCCTGGAAAAAGCTGGCCTGGCTCTGTCCAACAGTTACAAAATCCGCCTAACAGTACCTCTAAAGCTCACTTATTTACACTTCAAGTTTCATTTGTTAGTTCTTAATAAAAACAAAGTTTACAGGGGGTTATGTGCCTAACTATTTCGTCGAGAGCAATAACTTCCTGGATCCTCCACTGGTTGCCTGGCAACTGTTCCCATCAATCTTCTCATCTAACTCTCAGCAAGAAAGTGAATACGTATATTTTCCAAAATGTCAAACTATTCATTTAATGAATATGATGTGGATCTCCATGTATGTCGCTTGCAGTTGCTCACGTTTGTGTGTATTCAATCATATGGTTGTGTTATTTGCATGGCGGCATTAATACACAGCATGTACTAAATCCTGTTCTCTCCTATTCTTGTTAAATCCTGTTCTCCTTTCTAAGTCAGTAATTCAGCTCTAACAGAGCATGCAGGAATAAATGTGACAGAGAGTTAAGTGTAGCCTAGTGTACTAAGTGTTATTCTGTCTTTAGTGGTAATGCATTGGGAGTTAAAACAAATCTCCTGTGTTGTCTCTGTGTGTATGTATACTGTCAGTGTGTGTGTGTGAATCACATTAACAGCTCAGGCAGGGATGTAAGGGAGTGGCCAATAAGAAGCGATTAGCCTTTTCTGAGCACCATGTTGCATAGGAAATGATTTCTTGAAATCTAAAACCTTCATGTATGGCAGGATGTCTGTCAGTGAGTTAATATGCCACACCGGCTCCTGTCTAATGACAATTAATTACAATGAGGAAAAGAGTAATCTAATTCAGATGTAATTTCCTCTTGATTACTCAACTCTGTGGCTGATGGGCAAACGATTTATAGGAAAGGAGCAGATAAGAAAAAAAAACAGATGACATTAGACTGCTAGGAACTGACAAAAGTTTGAATTATTTCACAAAACCTTCAGTGTTAAGCACTTAACGCAATTTTACACTAATAAAACCAGTGAGACAAAGGGCGAATAGAATATCTGGTACATTTACAAAAAAAATATTACTTATCATGTATTAAAGGTTCAATGTGTAAGAATTGGCCAGAATTTCAGTTTAAAACATTCCAAAATTAATTAAAATAATCAACAGAATGTTAAAAAATAACAGTTTTGACATTATGTCAAAGACATATATGTATTGTGTTGCAGAGATATACTGAAGTCAGCATGCTAAACAGCTAGCCCCGGCCCCATCCGGCCTGTACTGTCTCATAATATCACTTTGTACCTCAGGGGTGATAGTGAGTCACTGTGGTGTCCAGTCTGCCCTCAGTCCAACATGAGAGGATGAAGAAGTAGCGCTGCCCCAAGCCACCAGCAGTAATGGCAGAACCAGGCTGAATGTGGTGGAAATTTTTGCTGTAGGACTGTTAATATTTCACTTTATTAAGTTTTAATATTTCTTCAGGCGGGAAAGTAACAAGTAGATTGCCAATATGTGGTCAGTTTATCCAAATAACGGCTATGTGGAAAGTTGCACCGACATTGTCAGAGTAGTCGGCTGCTGCTGTGTAAGCTGGCTGGGTAAGACATCAGCTGGTCATGTCAGCTGATCCGATGAACTGCACTGAGTTGCACCAGCTATGTGTAAGCTGGCCGTCGTAGCACATCGTAGTAAGCTGGATCGATATTGAAATATGATATCAATAAATTAGGTCTCTACTGGATTATGGTGTTGTAAAATAACCCGTAATTAATGAAAAAATTAGGCTGTGTGGCAGAAAAACTGCTGTTTTACCATTAGTTAGTTCTGTGACATTTTATGATTTACACCTACCCTAAGGGCATTTGTGTAACTATTTAGTTGTTAGAGTTATGCTGTAACTTATCTCCGTGGTGCAACCGCTTTCTGATCTGCGTAGCTCTTTTTTCTTTTTACCACTGGCTCTAATATCTCCATAGTATTTTGATATCTTACACCATAGCACAGATTCACTGTAAACAGTAATCTTTACACTATATTCAGTGAGTGATAATGGTGGTGGCGTGATGCATTTGTGGGGAAGGGTGTGGGGGATATTGTTGGATCAGGTGGCCAATTCTAACACATTGAACCTTTAAGTCTTAAAATCAAAATTCTGTCAGTCAAATTAGATATTTCCAATTCTTTCTTATACATTTTCACTGTGTTTTCAAGTCATGGTGGTAGTATCTTCAATTAAAGCAGAATAATGAACGTAGGTTGAGAAAATTCCCCAGACAAATTGAGTTGCATTGAGCAGAAAGGAAATTATCATACCGGCTTGCAGATTTTTTGCACTCAGGCTCAGTCTCAAAACTAGGCTACATCTCTTGTTCAGTGTTTCCTGCAGTACAGCAGCAGTCTCCCTGTGCCATGAAACAGATTTAGATTTAGAAATCAGCCTGCGTGTATGTTCAAATTGGCTGAGAGGGAACTGATCTCCCGTCCACCTTTTCTACTGAGGCACCAGACGACAGGCAGGCAGCAGGCTTGTGTACGTTCTGTCTAAGTGTGTGTTTACAGCACTCCGTGACGAGAGGAGTGGTAATGACACCCTGATTATAGCTCTTGTACACTCAGACATACACACGCACGCAAACACATACAACATGATGACTCACCTCACACACTTTTTAGATCTGTGACAGGCATTGCAACTTTGTGCCTGCCAAGGCCTTGCTGGGGGGCCACTAAGTGCTCTTGCTCATTTTCGACCCCGGTTGCTAAATCTGAGAGCAGGTTGCCAAATCAGCTAAAAGCCCCCCGACATACATGGGAAATAATATCTCGGCTGGCTCTGCTGTGTAAAAAAACCCTGACATTATGTAGAATACAAAGAAGAAGAAAAAGCAGTTTCATGTTTTTTCACAAACAGAGCTCTAGCTTTTCATTGAGAGCTGCATTGTTGTTAAACATTAAACATTTTTGGAAATCCACTTGTTCGCCCTCTTGCCGAGAGATGGTTGCAAAGATTGAAACCACTCTCATGTCAGTGCATTAATATGAAGCTACAGTCAGAAGCCAGTAAGCTCGGCTGAGCACAAAGACTGGAGGCAGGGGAAAACAGCTAGCTTTGCTCTAACCGAAGGGAACATCTCCTTTTATGCATTACATTTTGTGTTTTTAATCTGTGTAAAAGTGACTTGTTGTGCTTTTGCAGGGAGTTATGTGCAGGACTGTTTCTTGGCAGGATGCAGTAAAGGTCTTGTCACACCAGAATGTTGCAAAATCAATTTTATCTGGTCTTCTTCAAACAATATTTGGTCTTAGAAATTCGGTGACATAGTGACTACTTGCAGGGCTAGTTGGTGACCTACAGTAGCTGGTGCGCTAACATGCTAGCCGGACATGAATTGTTAGTTCTAGTCAGTCAAAAAAGCTCACTGACCTTCTTTTTATTTTCTCTTTACTGTATAATTGAATCTCCTGGCATCTTGTTCTTGGGATTGTACATCATTTCATTCAGCGAAGGGTTTTATTGAGGTAGAAAAAAAGCTGTTGCAAATGGACAACAAGTTCAGGCCGTTTATTCAAAAGATATATTTGTACCATCAACTCCTGTGTCATAACTGTCTGTAAACCATTACTCTTTTGTGGAACAGTTTATACTACGGAAGCTTTAGAGCTGAGCTTTAGAGGTGCTGGTAGGTGCTTTGTTACCTTTGGACAGAGCCAGGCTAACTGTTTCCCTGTTTCTAGTGTTTGTGCTAAGCTAAGCCAAGTGGCTGCTCATACAGGCATGAGACTGATATCAATCCTTTCATCTAACTTCTGGCAAGAGAGCAAGTGTCTCTTTCCAACAACTATTTCTTTAAATATAAAATTTGCATCAGATTGCAGTTGCAGTGCAGATAAGTTCACATTTGGTTCAGAGTCAGTGTTTTACACGCAGGAGCCAGTCATGGCCACACAAACACAAACACGCACACACACACACACACACACACACACACACACACACACACACACACACACACACACACACACACAGTAACAGGAATACAGGAAAGACACATCATCAGCTGAATGGTTCACCGATCTATCTGGCTAAGAATAGAGCATGGAACATGGAGGAGTTGGTGAGTGAGATTGAGAAAACATGATAGACACTCGCAGTGAGAGTGAGATCAAAAGAGATGAAGATGAAGGAAGGAGAGATACAGGAGGGAAAATTAAGATGTCAGTGAGCTGGGGGGGGGGAAACTCAAAGAGGGTGATGAGGGAGAACGGTAAGTGGAGATATGAGAAACAGACAGGGAGAGAAAGTGATCACTGGTCAGCTTAGATGGTGTTTGGTAGCCTCTAAATGCACCGGTGGGGAACAGAAAGCTTTTAGAGATGTGAGTAAGGTTTCAGTTTGCATGTGTCAGGAGAGCCAGTGACTCAATACTCTTCAAAAGAAAAATGAGGTAGTGGTGCTGGAGGTGGGGGAAAGGACACAACAGAGTAGCAGGCCTTCCTGAAATAGCAGCTCAAAAGACACAAGGAGGTTTTTTTTGATAAGTCATATCATGTGTAGTCATCCTATGACATAGTACTACCATAGTTCAGATATATCAGTAAACATCTTCCATTGTTATTATTTAAACACTGCACAGGTTTTTATTCACAAGCCTTTCTTGAGTTGTCTTCATACAGTATGAGAGATATTCTTTTGAGGGGCATATTTTCCCCTCAAAGGATCTGATAACCATAAGCTTTCCAAAATTTCTCTGCCAAAATTCCTTGAGTGTGTTTACTAACTGTGACTCAGAAACAGAGCTAGAAGTAGGGAACGAGTGAGTCACCCCGAAAACACCCTGAGGATCGAAATGCCAGGTCTACTCTCTGGTCCACTGTAATACAGTCTAAAAGAGACATGTTGAGGCTGACTCTCTTTAACCATTGGACGTACTAGTGTGACCTTTTGTTGCGTTATTGCTGGGATTCCTTTCTCTTACCAAAAAAACCCTAATCGCTTTTTTATGTGTAGTGTGAATAAATGTAAATAAAAATTGTAATATTGTGAAAATAATACAAGAAAAAAAGCTGGAATTTAATCAAAGCCTTTCATCATTAGAATGGTATATAAATTAATATATATGAACAAGGGGAAAAAACGCAGACACATGGCATGAAATTGACATTTGACTTATTTTTGAATAGAAACAGAAACCACCCCAAAAAGTTATCCAAACTTATCTCCCTTGTGCATCACATCAGCCCAATCTGTCCGGCAGAGCTATCTCAGTGTGGACGGAGTGCAATGACCACAGTGCAACTATTTAGGTCACTACAAAGACTAGTTCAGCCAAACTGATGAAAGTGGAGCGTTAACTAAATATTAACATGCAACAGTTAAAGATAAACAGTATGAGCACTGCTCATATCTTATGAATAGCGACCAGAAAATTGCGGGCTAACATTAGCTAAAGACAGAAATGTCTAAAACAACACATCCTTCTGGAAAAAATCATAATGAGCACTTTTCTAAATGCTAACAAGTACTGCCAACTACAATTTGTGAGCACAATTTACTAGCAGGCTGTAAGCTAACAATAACAATAATAATGTTAACAACATAAGATAAGCAGTGGTAAAAAATGACTGTGAAAGTATCAAAAACATTAGCTAACGAACCAAACATGGATGAAACTGACTAATGTTAGCAACACAAAATTGCACACTTATTGCGCATAAGCTAAGTAACTGTGTGTCATGAAGATAGCACAGCAACATCCACACGAATAATGTGAGTTTCCCTTTAAGTTGTAATAGACTTTGTTACGTTCTGGCAATATATGCCATATAAAATCTGCTTGTCTCTAACTGGCTAGCTAAGGCTAACTAAAGCTACAATAGCCGTGTCATGATTCATGTTGTAAGCATATTCCAAGACCTTTTTGGAAGAGTTTCTGTAGTGAAAGCCTCATATCTTCAGTATGTCTGTTCTACATAGAGAAATAAAGCTTGCAAACATCTAATTTTTTTTACGTGATGTTTGTTGACATAAATTAAGTCATGCTACATATGTTTGTGATACTGAGTGAAGGACCAGTGTAATTTCCCTGAAACACATAGAAGACTGAGTCAGAAGTGTGGGTGGGAAATTGGTTTCTTAACATTACTGGCAACAAAGCCCCTTCACATATCTTTACTCTTAGGCTGGAGCTACACCTCAAAATTATTTGTTGGACAGTAATACATCCAGAAATGTATTTGCTGTGGGTCTCATAACTGAGTTGGAATCAATTTAATAAGCAAACTAAGAAGTATTATCTTCCTGTGTCAGATATTTACGGTCTACCTTTCCTTCTCTGTCTCTGCTCCTTTTCTGTCTCTCTGGTGTACTTCCAGTATTATCTACAAACACCACAGAAAGAAACCATGCAGAAGAAAGATACATTTTAAGGAATTGAAAAGCGAGTTTGAGAGAAAACGAGGATGGGTGTTGAGTGGGTTGAGAGAGCTAAATGGAGCAGAAAAGAGTGAGGTGATGAGTGTGAATGTGCACCAGCCAAACACACACACACACACACACACATAGCACACATGCACGTATATAAGCTGGGAGGGGACTCGGGGTGGAAGCCTTACACTGGGACGCTCACCAAAAACACACACACATCCATGCCTGGTTTCCTTTAATCTAACTCTCCTGTGCACTGCATCTCATCAGTGGCGCTTGTTTCTCGGCAAGCCGCGTCCCTCCGTACAGACTGACAGTGTACAGGGAGACACTCTGCTGGCACTGTTTTCACAGTCATGGATAAACCTGCTCAGGAGATAAGACTGTGTTCAAGGGAGGAGTGACTCACCCATTAAACCGAAAGAAACCGCGCGTGTGTGTGTGTGCGTGAGTGTGTGAGTGTGAGAGTGTTCTCTCCTCATCGATACTAATAATAGCAGGTAATAAATACAACACAGACAGAACCAAAATGCCATCCCCAACACTTGCCTGTTACAAAACCTAGAATAATGAGGCTATAAATGGAAAAAAAAGATGAGGACAACTGAGATACATTATGGAATAAAAACATACAGTACACCTAGGTGTATCAGACAAGCATCTCTATATAAGATCACCTTATAAAACAACACCTGTTTTGTGACAATGTACTGCACATTTATACAACATCTCTTTATACAACTTTATGTTATCACCATAAAGGAACCTTATCTGTATTTTTTATCAGTGTTCAAGTTTATTAAGTTTGTCCTTCATCCTACACCTCTATGCTTTAATGCTGTATTTAACCTAAATTTAAAATGCCTATTCTGATACTTATATTTGGCAGAGACATGTCAGTTCGATAATTATAACGTTAGCTACGGGTCTACACAGTTATGCTTCCAAAATGGTAAACATTTTTGTTTGGATACACCAGGGGGCATAATTAGATGTCATCCATTAACACTACTGCCACTGTCAGAGGTCTCAGCTGCTGCTGGAAAATGTTGACAAGCTTAAAGTCTTGAAAAAATGTCCTTGCCCTACTTTAGAAATCTCGATTCACTCCCTATGATGATGTTTAGATTGGAGTTTGTGGCTAATTGATGTGCGGAGAGTGTTACTGCGACTGAGTTCAGACATTTGCTCTTGTTCATTCTGTATTCTGCACTAAAACCAATTGTGTACACGTTGTTTATTTTCTTGTTAGCAGTACTGATTACACTGAAATTTGAACCCTGTGTCGTTTATCATGTGAGCTGATTATATTGATACACCCCTAATGACAACTACTGTAAAAGGCTGGACCATCAGACTGTGATCAAGATTTTTTTTTAATAGCTTTATTTCCCCATGTAGTTTGGTAAAGGCACAGGGCACACAACACAAAAGGAATTGCCATGCAAAAAATATACACTCCATGTCAATCAAAAACTCTGTCAAGATGTATCAACATCTCTGTCCACAGTCTTTGTATTACCTAAACAAATAACCAAACAAAAGCAGCCTGTACCCTCTCACCCCCTATACCCTATACCACTTGGCTGCAAAGAGAAAAAGAAAAGAAAAAACAAAAATAAACAAAAAACTAGAGATATCAAGCTTACCACATAATCTATTTGTACACACATATTAAATATACTCTACATAGCATATGTCTACTGTTGCAGAGTATACAGGATCTCAAAATCCGCAGTCCAGTCACCCAGATGGAAAAACAGATGGTTAAAGAAACTGTACCCTCCTCCCCTCCTTTGCCCTCCAAATCTGTTTACCACCAAAAACTTGAAGTAGTTTGAGCTCAAGTGGCCTTCATCACTGCCTGAATAGATTCTATTTTATCCTCCTGTGCCCAGGCACAAGAAGCTTCAAATGATAACACTAATGTTTCCATTGAAATATGTTAGGTTTGTGGGAAGGTTTCTATCTCATAACCAGGATTTATTTTGCTGCTGTTAAGCCTGCAAACAAAACTCTCTCCTTACGTACAGGTAGGGTTATGGTTGAATAAGCATTCAATAACATGATTTATGGGAGACAGAGTACAGAACTATCCAGTATGGCAAAGAGGATGGAGGCAACCTTCGTCCAAAACAAGTGCACGTTTGGGCAATTATACTAATGTAAGTTTTTGGAGTGCATAAGGGGTGTAAAAGGTTTTGAGTAATTCTTAATTGGCATCTCTTTCTTGGTGTTAAGTAAAATTTTTGAATTAACTTACGGTGCAATAATTGGTTATTATAATAGCAAGAAGAAAGTGTCATATTGTTACATAATCTGTGCCTGTGATCAAGCTGAAGTTGTCAAGAGCTTTCATATCCGAGCAGAGATAAGAGCTTCATTCTTAAAAATAAAAATTGATTCTTCTTTTAAAATAGTTATAGCACATCTATTTTTCGGAAGAATCAAAACTAGCCGTTTTTGGCAGTTTGGAAATGATGTCGAAATGCGGTCATTTTGAAAATAACAAGCAATTCTTGCTTGGACAAGTCTACAAAAACACCTCTTTGCTTGCATAAGAGCTTACTGGGATAGATTCTACTGATAGCCGTAAATTGACTGGATCCAATTCACAAACTGGAGCACGGCTAGAACATACCCTGCAGAAAGTCTCACACAATAACAGCACCATAACAACATTACCTCCTAATAGCGCTTTAATGGTGAGATGTTGACATATTGCCCAACTGTCTTTGTACACTTTGTCTTTTTTACATCTTTGTGTCTTGATCAGCCGCCTCTGCGTTCAGTCACTTTCTAAATTTCTCTCCATTCATTCGATTAAGTCCTCCCTACAGATTTTATTATTTAGGGTAGAGTTCTCTCTACATTCTGCCAGTACAAACCTAACCAACACACAGATTTTTAGTTAGTAGATAGAGGGCTGATTACCATCTGATCATAAAAGATATAATAGTACAGTATGTTAAAAAGGGTGTAATAAATTTACAATAACGACTCAACTAAACTAAATAAAAACATCCAATAGATTTTGAGGGCTGCTTTGGGTCTTTGTTTTTCCCTCAAGCTTCACTTAGCAACCACCACAACGTGCAACAACAAGTGGTTATATATCAGTTATCAGGCATAAGACTAAGAATTTACTCCATTTATTTTTCCCATTTCTGAATCCAAATTCCCAATTTACCTCCCCTCTCGCAGTCACTCTGCCCAGGGGACCAATTCAGTCTGTGGTTTATTGGTTATTAGCTGACCAACTGAGCAAAGCAGAGGGCAGGCACCTGGGTCGACCCACCCCATCAGCCAATCAATGCATGTGTCACTTGGAACGTGGAGCACTGGCAGCTGACCAGATTGGGCCGTTAATGACCATCAGGAAGGAACACAGAAAGGACCCTAATCGAACTTGACCAACCGGGAAGAATTTTTGCCTGTCGCTCTGTTCGTCTGGCTGTGTGACCTCCTGTCAGCCTGTCTGTACGGGTCGCCCCTCTAATTATATGTACCCGTTTTTAGCCTCTAGCTGGTGTGAATTATGAGGTAGAGAAAACAACAGATTAGGGCAGATCCTCACTGGGTCATTCAGTTAACAGCCTTGTTTGTCTCCAGGCTCAACCTAGCTACGAAACGGCCAATTCTCAGTAGTGCGGTGACATAATCTCATTGTTGGGTGGATTGTACATGTAAAGAATTTACGTAAAGCATCTATCAAAGCACGTTCTAAATCTTCTGCTACCTCTTTCTTCTGCCAACATTTTGATAGCTGAGTACACTACTGTAGATGGCCAAAACACTCAATGAAATTCAGCCAAGCCAGACTGAATAATGTGACACTTACACCAATGGGTTGTCCAAAACTGAACAAACCTGAATGCCAAGTAAAAATTATTTCACTTAACCTCATGGACAAATAAAGAATAGCAGTACACAAATTGCCAATCGTTACACATTTTTAACAGTCTTGTTAAATCAATTAAAAGTAATAGTACTGGAACGTTCAATATTTATGCTCATTGATTGAAGTCAAACGTCATTAACTGATCAACTGGAACTCTTACATGGAGCCACAATGCTCAGTGAATCAATACAAGAGAAACAATACAAAATAGAGCCATGAATGGTTTAATTTCACTCTGAAAGGAATGATTACATTGTTTCCCAAATTTAAAATGGAAATGCACGTCTTCAGGAATAATACTTGACAGTCAATGAAAGAGTTAGGTTTGTGTTGGGGTTTGTGTGTTGTAATTTACCAACCACGATAAACCTACCTCCATTTCAAAGACTGTTGTGGTGAAAACAAGAGGCAAACTATCATGCAGGAGAGTGAGGTTGAGCTGAAGATGAAACCACTGTAGCAAGGAGAGATGCAGTGTGGATGGAAGAAGTGGGAGCGGTGCATGATACTGTGATTTTGTTCCAGGCGCGATGTGTTCCTCTGGCAGCTGAGAACATCTAAATTTAGACACACCCCTCGTCTCCCCTTCCTCTTCTCTACATCCTCAGCCCCTCCTAGCCTCCTCATCCACACTTTCCCCTCCATTGTGCTCTCCTCATCACCACGAACACAGACATGAAAGCCCCTGTGGTGAAACTATCGACAGCTCTCCCTGCGTCAGAAAAGTGTCAGCTGTGCCTGAGAGCGTCGAGCTTTGTGTGTGTGTGTGTGTGCAACATGTAGAGCAACAGCTGTCACAAACTGATGGATGCCAAAAACAGGTAATGATACAGGACTTAGGTGACTGTATGTGCATATGAATGATAGTGTGTGTTCCTGTGTACTCTGCCGGTTAGCCATATGGTGACTATGTCAGAGCTGGCATGGGAAACATGTATGAAGTACACTCGCACATTTTTTTTTTAATCACCTCTCTTTCTTTCATCCAAATTCCTCTGCCGTCCTCAGAAATGGCCAACTTTCTTCTCCCTTTTCTGTCACCATTTAATATCAATTTGTAGCTGCCACAGCTATGAGTAAAAGAGAAGTAAACCTGCCTGGTCTTGTTATATTTACTTCAATTGATAAGTGATGGTCCAGTGAAGAGGTTGTGCCATAGGGATTGAAATCATGTCGGAAGTTGATTTCAGTGAGACAAGCACAGAGCTTCTTTGTCTGATATCCAATCCAACTGAACAAATTTAGGATGGGCTATGGTAAAAGGATGGACATCTCGAACATCCCAGAACTAGGGCTGGGTGTGAGCACCAGTCAAAATGTCCCTGTAGCTGGGTTTCCATCCAAATGTATCGTAAATTTTAACAGAATTTTCAGAAAATCAGCAAAAGAAAATGCTAATTTATGCATGTTTCCATCCACTACTCCTATCCAAATATTAGGAGTTGATTCATTGAGATAAGCAGCAGGTGGCGCTAGTTCTCCAGTCAGGTGCCATTATACAACTGCAGAAGTAGAAGGCGCAACAAGATAAACAAGCACCGGTCAAACTTTAAACAGTGTTTAATAATGTGTGTGAGGCAGGAGGGCAGGAGTTGCTCAGCATGACATCCGTTAGCCAGAGAAGAAAAATAATAATAATGAAAGGAATGCAAACAGTGCGACAACATTTAAACGGACCAGAAGTCATTTCAAATAAACCTGTTTACATTTAACGTGGTTTATTTTCACATGAAGACGGTTTAAACAGCAGCGCCAACTTTCTGGAGGAGATCTGTCTGGGACTGTCTGCGGGAGGAAGAGATGCTGGCAGCCACAAAAACAACAGAAATTCTCTTCACATTTTGTCCTGTAGCTCTTTAACTCTCCAGCGGTCTGTTCCTGCAGTTATCAGCTGGTAAATCTTGTTTTAGAACGTGAAATCACGGTGTAACCAGAGCCGTTACTATCGGCAGAGCTGCTCCGATTCCACCACTATTTTTTAAATGTTATTTCTGTTTTGTAAATTCTATCTTGTTGTTACTATGTTGCTTTTTTGATATTTAATGCTTTAAATGTGAAGTGCTTTGTAACTTTTTCTGTTTTGAAAAGTGCTTTCAAGATAAATAAATCTTACATGAAGTTAAGTTTTGAATTTATTTTGACTTGAGTGATTTTGTTGTTAATGATGCTATATACATTTACAATCAAGAGCCACAATGAAAATAAGTCTTGGACTTTGTTGTGTCACCCTTGACATTTTTGTAGTTGCTTTTTATTTAGGGCAGCACCTAGCAATTACCAGTTATTACTCTGGTGATTATTTTTTCGATGAACTATTTAATCTGTAAAATGTCAGACAACAGAGAAAAATGCTCATCACATGTTCTCACAACCCAACGCCAAAGGTACTTCTTGTAGGTATCTACAAATGTCTTGTTTTGTCTGACCAACTGTCTAAAACTAACACAGTGGACAAAAAACAGCAAATATTCACATTTGAGAATCTAGAACGAGTGATTTTTTTAGCACTTCTGTTAAAAATCATTAAAACGATTAATAAATAATCAAAAATTTTGTAGAGAAACATGTTTCTATACACAAACTAAGGGACTGACTTATTTTGGAATCTGTACAAACATTCAGGTATCCTTATGGTACCCATATTGAAAAATTTCAAACAATACACTGCCTGCTACACAAAGCAGAAAGCAACAAGCCTCAGATCTGGTACTAAGACTGAACAATCTCACAGAATTAAACACACATACTGTACAGACACATAGCAAGCAGGCAAGCAGAAAGAAACATACAGACATGGACACACTGTTCTGAGAAAGTTACAGTTCAGTGTACTGGAATGGAAACAGAATGTGCCACGAGGATGTGGGGATGATGAACAACACGTTTATTGTTGAAAGACAGAAGAACGAAGAAAACATTTAACTGCATTGCCACGAGTTGCATCCCCCTGCCCCTCCTGGCCCTGCCTCTCAGCCTTTACCAAGCCTCGGTGTGTGACATGTTTACCCATTTCCCACCAGGAGTGAGTGGGTTTGTGTTCACCATCGAGGCGCAAAGTGAGAAACACTTTTGTTGCAGCTGCACAGTATCTGTAATTATGCCCCACAGGAGACATATTGGAGCACCGCTATCACTGCCATACAGCCACCATGAATACTAGCTGCTACCGCTGCAAAGCCACTTCAGAGTTCAACACGCAACGATGCTCACAAAAATGTTGCAGCCTTTTAAAAAGGACTCATTACAATGATAATACCACAAAAGGTAAAGCCACTGAGAGCTTGTTGAATAAGATATTATAAGTATTATAACTGAGGCAGCACCAAGTACCTTTTGGAGTGAATTATGCTAATGTTATTATCCATACACTAAAACAATCACTGCTCTGTTAGACCACTTTTAGCATCAGTTTAACAACTGCAAAGAAGAATGCAGGGAAGCAATTAATAATTCTAAAGTAATGTGGAAGATTTTGCAAACTCAAGCCAGGAAGGTAAAAATGATTAAACGTCTAACCTATTAAAATGCAATCTTCATTTGGATATGAATATGATTTGCAGCTTGAAACCCAAACCCATATTATAACAAAAGTTTGATATCCTCATACTTTGATGGCTATTAGAAAGATTAAGCAGACAAAGCGAAAAGAAGTTGAGAGGAGGCAAGTCAAGAGAAAGGGAATTAGGACACCAGGGAGGGAAACTGGAAGAGAATGAAAAGAGGGAAGAAAGAAAGGAAAAAGGGACAAAGTGAGTCTGAAGTAGTGCTGACCTAGATGAAACGGTGAGAATGGTGTAAAGGGAGGGTGAGAAAAGGAAAGGGGAAAAGGGGAAGGAAAGCAGCCAAAACTGGGGGAAAAAAAAATCTAATTGCACTGGCAGTGAGCATACATCCAACAACAGCACTACAAACTAAAAACTGACCTTGCTGGTTGAGCTGCTGTGTGCTCTTGCTCCACTGCGACAACCCCACAATGGCCACCATCTTGGCGCCCAGACTGGAGCGCCGCTTCTTATTGCCAGCCAGCGACGCAGAGTCCGGGCACCCACTGCCAGGACTCTTGTCCAGGCTGTACATGGCCCCTGAGATGCTGGATGAGCGCACCACGTTCCGGGCCGCCGCGCTCAGCCCGCTAAGGCCGCTCATCCCACCCGGGCTGGGCACCTCCACAGAGCTGCTGAGCATCATGGTCCCGATGGGCTGGAGGGCCGATAGGCTGGGGGAGGGGGGAGGGTGGGAAAGTTGTAGCTGGGCTGAGGAAAGAACACAAGATAGGACAAAGAAGACAAGGTGAGAGTTGGAAGTAGAGAGGAGAGGAGTAGAAGAGCTCAAATAAAAAGGACATCTTGATGTGCACTGATGAAATACAGTATAATGTCTTGTCTTTCGGCTACGGCAGCTCATCAGGGCTGAAGGACACTGAGTTTAAATTTCAACCACAGTTTGGTTTTCAATTAAATTCCCCACTTTTTGCAAAGACAGCAGAAATTACTTCCTATTCCACACCTGAAAAATAAAAAGTCAAAAGCTCTCAAAAGTCTTTTTCATCTCCGATAGTTTTGCGCATGCAGAAAACAAAGAACACAAAGGTCAGCAGGCGAGGACAGTGCAGATGGCAGCAGACTGTTCAAGTGAGTTAAGAAATATCTCCAGCCACACACACACACACACACACACACACACACACACATAAAAACAAATGTCAGGGCTGGCCTGCTGCTGAACAGTGACCCTGTCAGCTGGTATTTGTCTCGTGTGGTTTTTTTGGAGTCTTATTCTGTCTCTGACCTTAAACAGTGACAGATGATAAACTCTGCAGCTCAAATCATCACTGGTTGGCCAAATCCTGGGAGGAAACTAGTGCACGTGTGCACACAGTCGACAAACTTTGACAAAGTTTGAAATATCTGATGGACACACCAATCTTTGCTTGCACAAGTACAGCTCTCCTTGTAGGCCTTTTTCAAATATGACTTCATAGTGGGAAAAGTACAGTTGTTACTAATGACATTAATGATGGCTCTGTTCTATTGAAGTGTCCCAGTAAGCCATGACAGTGTGACAGTCAGCCAGCAGGCACAATACTTGGACCCTGAAACTGAAGCAGCTAATTAGAATTCAGGATTCATTAATTGTATTATTTACTCCTTTGCTTACATGTCAAATTGGAAAAAAAAAAACGGTCTTCTTCCTCTCTCCTTTCCTTCTCTCTCTCCTAACATCAGAGTGATTATACCGAGGCTAAACCGACAGCCTAGGGGCACATTAAATATGTAGATGCACTGTGGCCATCACACTCCTTTTTAATATTTCTCTTTCTTCAACTCCTCCTCGATAAACCTGCTTTCTAGCTTGGTTTATCATTACAGCTCCTGCTATAATTTTTGTGTGTGTGTGTGTGTGTGTGTCTTTTTTTTTTTTTGTCACAGCAATGCAGTCTTTTGATGTAAAAGTAAAACTCAGCTGATACCAAAAGTCCAGCTCTAGTGGTTCACATACGTCAACACAGCAAAACATGTATGCATGACGTGAAAACATTTTTTACATACTTAGCCAGTGATTGCATGAAATGGTGCACAAATTCTTTATGCTACTGAAGCGCTCGTTCCTGTAGCTGGAAACCATAAATAATACATATACTGTAGGGTGAATTTGCCCTTAATATGTCTTTACAATTGAAGACTCAAATGTACACGCATTGTGCCTGAGAAGTCTCTGTAAATCCTCGTCATTGCCTCGCTTTGTCACACCACTACAACCATAATGCTTACTGCTCACAAAAGTTTGCTGACAGGCACTTTTTGAAGGGTTGCATTTAAAATTGCAGCAATAACCAAAATGGTTGCTATTGAGGAAAAATGAACTGAGGTAGCAAAGGGCAAATTTTGGCATTTTGCAATGAAACTCATAATAATAGCCAAGGAGGAGGAGGGGGAAGACTGCACGCTTTATACAGAGCGACTGCAGTGACATTAGTTATGACTGGACAAAGGTAGTGAGGGCCAGATGGAGAAAGAAAGAGAGGGAAGGTATGGGCTTAAAACTTGAAATTCAGGTGAGCTTTTATGCCCTTTTTTCCCCTCTTCCTCCTCCCTCTCTTGTCTATTCCAGCCCATGCACACTTCTCCCTAGCTCTCTGGGGGGGCCTCTGTACTGTGAACACACAGCGAGCAGAGCAGGAGAAAATGAGGACAGGGGAGGGATAGAGAAGGCAGTGAGAGAAGGGAGATAAACAGAATAATTCTGCTTTCAGAGCAGCAAGAAGACAGAGAAGAACAAGTGAGGGAGAGAAACGTGGGAGGAGAGGATGCTTCATAATGAATGGACACAGAGAAAAACACTGCAGGATGCCAGGGCCTGATCAGTGTGGGATAATGGAGTGAAAGTAAGAGAAGAATGTGACACTGATAGTGACAACAACTTAGACATGTATCCATTCCTCTCGGCTTTTTAATGATGAGATCCTCTCTATGTGTGTCTTTCTGGTTGAGGACATGCTGCAAAGTGAAACTCAAGCGTACTGTATATAGTATACTGTATATATGTTTTGCCCAGAGGACATCCTCTCTTGCAAAGATGATGGTTGCCTGGTTGTATTGGTTTCCTAACAGTGGAGCTAAAGTTTTCATGCTTGTGAGTTTGACATCCAGAGATTTTTTCAGGTAAAGGGGTAGTTTGATATATTGGGAAATATTTGTTTTCAGAGTTAGATGAGAAGATCAATACTACTCCGTACCTACAAGTTAAATATGTTTGCTTAATTCATCATTAAGACTGGAAACGGGGAAAAACTAGACGGCTACGTGCTAACAAAATCTTCCTACCAGCACCTGTGGTCTCTGCTGGTTGCTTGGCAACATCACGGTGACTCAGGAGGTCTCTTCCCAAAGGGTAACTCCAATTTTTAACCTTTGGGTAGACCCAGGCTAGCAGTTTCCAGTCTTTATGCTAAGCTAGGCTAACCATATCCTGTCTCTAGACAGATATGAGAGCATTACCCATCTTCTCATCTAGTGCTAGGTAAAAACTCCAATAAATTTTCCAAAATGTCAAACTATTTCTTCAAATACATAGAAATATCATTGGCTGTTTGGTCAAAATGCTTAAAATGACCCATGTTTACCTTTATGGTGAAGGTCCCTTTTGTGGCACTGACTTTCTATTTTGTTGTTATAGCAGAGGTTAGGTTTGAATTAATTTCAGAATGTAGCCTAAATAGAAACTGCATTTTACTGTCCAATGATCCAGTGATAAAGTCTGTATTTTTAGAAGATAGAGTCAGGCCAACAATACAAATGGCCTTGATGATATAAAGGCGGATAAAGGTTGAGTTAGAAAGATCCCCAAACCCAAATCCAACTCTGCATCCTCTGAGTCTTTCAATCTCTAATATCTACCGTGTCACTGCTTGAAGATGCCACCATGTACCTGTCCCCACACAGTGTTTTGCCGGACCTAAAGGTAGACCCGGAGCCCATCTATCTTCATCCCAATGCCAGACAGCTCCGCTGCCATATGTCTCTGTGCTCTCTTAACTTCTCATCTCAGAGCTCATTTATTTCTCCTCCCGTCAGCAAACCACCCCCTCCACCTAGCCTGGTGGCCATCACCTCACCCCTGCCATGGAAGATCTGGCCTCTTAATTTGTGTGTGTGTCTGAGGGAGTGAGGAAGATCCAGATTTTTGGGCAGGTGAATAGAATAATAATATACAATGTACCAAAGTCCACACACATCCACACAAAGACACACATACAGTGCTCAGTCTTGTGACCATTTGAATCCACAAACCAGCAAGGAAAACTGTGAGCGGAGAGCGAACAGCATACTCTCCAACAGCTACTCAGTAAGACTATAGCTGTAGTGACCATGGTGATAAACTGATTAAAGGAATCTTTTCGAGATTTTGGAATTTCGAAACGATTATTCAAAACTTATTCACTTTCCGAGACTTAGATGAGGAAATTGATACCACTCTTATGTCTGTACACAACATGTGAAACTACAGCCTACAGCTGAAAACAGGAGAAAACAGCTAGCTAGGCTGTGTCCAAAGGTAACAAAATCCATTTAACAGGAAACACAGTGACAAGACTCCAGGAATTCACAAAAATGTTTTTGTGTGGAGTAAACAAACAGGATACAATGTGTTAATTAGTTAGCTTAAGAGGTGCTGGTAGGCTGATGTTTTACCTTCAAACAAAGCCAAGCTAGCTGATTCCCCTGGCTTCCAATATTTATGCTAAGCTAAGCTAAGTGGTTGCTGGTGGTAGCTTTGTTTTTAACAGACTTGTATGAGTGTGGTATTGATCCCAACTCTCTAAAAGATAGTGAATAAGCAAATTTCCCAAAATATTAAACTCTTTGAACACTTCACATTATTTTGATTATTTTGATTATTTTTGGTAGATATAGAAAAAGCGACAAAGCACCTATAAAGTATGTATAATTGACAAAGTGCATGTGAGTGAATGTCTGGAAGAAATTACACCAACTATCTAAAAGAACACTCTGTTGGCAAGCTACAGTGTAGAGGACCAAAACACATGAACTTTAGAGTGACTCAACCAAGCATCACTGTCCACAGTGAGTGAAACTCAGCTTGTAAGCTGAGGTTAAAATGTGATCTCTCTTTTCATTTTCTCCGATAAACACAAATACCACAATCTTGTAATTAGATGTGGCTGAGCAACTATTAATGGTCTTTTTAAAGTTGCTCTCTAGCAGACAGGCCATGCAATCTGCCACTGCTGGCTAGTTAACTAACCTATAATTTAGTAACAAAGTAAATGGTAAAGATATAAGTGTGTGTCTTGTTGGAATACAGAAAATATCAAGCAAAGGTATATCTTTGATATATAGGAACCTGTGGGCTTGGGAATTACGGGGTAAGAGCCAAAGACATGCTGGGGAAGTTGGACAGAATTGAGATCGACCAACACATATAACAGAAGTATAACCAGCTTTAAATGGTGAGCTGAAAATCTGTACTGAGCAGATAATCACAAATTATTTCCACTGTCTCTGTAAAGTAAGAAAAGATCTCTGCAAACCCAAAGAATCCCCTTGAAACATTTTTGATTTTGTTTCATACACTAGTACATACTATACATCTTTGACATGTTGTGTACATGTATCTTGCAATGAGTGCAAGAGTGAAAAAGGTTAGAATGAAAAAGAAAATCAAGATCAAGATCATCATGAATAATCACACCGGCAGTGCACAAGGGCAGTGTTCTGGTGGTTTGAGACTGTTAAGTGTGTGTGCGGTGTTTCATGTGTGTCCACTGTGTATCTGTGAGTATACTCTGAGACTGTGTGTGTGTTGTTGGCCTGGAGTCATGAGTGTGTGTGTGTGTGTGTGTGTGTGTGTGTGTGTGTGTGTGTGTGTGTGTGTGTGTGTGTGTGTGTCTGATGTATCTCTCTGATCGTAAGGGGTCTCTTAAGGCAAGAAAACAGACGGCCGGTTTTGCAGCTACACACACACAGAGACGAGAGTAAGAGTGCCAGGCTGTGGGATGACTGAGAGCCAAATGGATCATGCACAAAATCACACACAGAGAAACCCAGCGTAGTGCAAACACACACATGCTGTACTGAATTTACGTGCCAGAGTGTAGCAGAAGAAAGCCAAAATATTGAATGACAGAGGGCGTTGACACCAATATCTTGGCTGATGGACTTGGAATAACATCCAAATCCTCTGTAAAACACTCCACTCTGACACAGATTCAATTTCTTCAGTATCATATTGACTGAGGGTACAGTGCATAAGAAAGAAAAAAACTGACCAGATACAGTCACAGCACCATTAAATATTCACAAATTCCCCATTTCACACTTTGCAGAGCAACATTACAGCTGGTGCACACACACACACAAATTCTAACAGCCATGAAATGAACAGAAAAAGGAGTTCATAAGGAGCTTTCGCTTCGCCTCTCCCATTGGCCCAATCAAATTTTTATCCAATAAAATCTTTAATGAGGTGAGTCATTGAGTCACCCCCTCTACATCACCTTGTGACAGCAGACATAAATTCGATCTGTCACACCATGTTTTCACGCAAATTGGCTCAATCATGTTGAATTAGGCATGGCAGGGAGGCAAAGGTTTACATTTTTTCTATCAGAGCTACAATTAACAGGTCAAATTAGCCTGTCTGAGGTTGTTTAAAATGTTATACGGTACTGAAATGCTCAATCAAAATATGCAGCAGACATCTGTGACCAGTGATGTAGCAGTACAAACAGAAGGATAAGCTATTATGTCTTATTATCAGAAGGCATTTAACAGACCATGACAAACATAAACTGTGTATTTTCATATAAGAATTAGCTTTTTTTGTCTTTAAAAGACCATTTGTCATTAAAATAACATTGGTTAAAGTACTCATTAATTGAATTACATATGACACCATGAGACTACAACTACTGCTGGCTGTGTTCATCTGCATCCACTCACTAAGTTTTTATGCTCCAGGAAAAAGCACAAAAAATAAATGCTAATATTTTAGCATGCTAGTTGCTAATAGATGCTAAATGCTAATAATGATGATATTCCTTTTAAATACTAAAAATGGGAGCTGTGCTTGTAGGCCCATATTAAAAACATTCTTCCTCAATAAAATATTATTTTACCATGCTAACATTTGTTAGCAAGTGTTTTACACAACAGTGTGTATGGTGAGTAGGCCTATTAGCAACCTAATTTTCTGTAGCACACAAAAGTATTAGCCATATGGGCAATGACCATACCATTTTGCAAAAATACACGTGCTGGTTAACTTGCTTATTATAAGAAATATTTGTTTGGTAATCACATAAATAAAAACTTAAAGGTTCCAACATTTGCTATATTGCTAAAGCCAATAAAGAATGATTCCGTTACAAGTTATTTGTATAGCTTTGGCCATGTAATTTCTATCAGTTACTGTATAATAACATTGTAGCTACTCACTAAACTAACTGCTGAGTTCTGGGAACTTGGCAACAACTGCAAAAACGATGACATAAACATGAGCAGTCAAATGACAAGACGGGCTTTAAACAAGACAACAGTTTAGCCAAATAATCTCAATCACCTTTTTTTGGACATAAATCCAGAAGTGAGCGGAGCCAAACTGTCAATAATAAATGTGCAGAGGCAAATTGTGTACACACAACTGTGGCAACAAAGTTGAACCAGGAGATCGGTCTGTAAATTTTGAGTAACCTGGGGGTTTGTTTAAAACCTGTCTGATGATTTGACTGCTCATGTTTCTTGCCTCTTCTTTACTAAAAATTGTAATAAGGACCACCATATACTTCAAAGGAAGTGCTTGTTGGATTGTCTAAAAGATCACCCCTCACCACTTTTTTGTTTATGGGATGCTAGGTCATGAGCCAGACATACATACACACTTCCACCTTTCTATAGCAAAAAAATGACCGATTATATGAAAATACTTTAATCATGAAATGCTGGAATTTAGCCTCCTTGATAATAATCAAATCACCTCCCCGTAGAGTTCATATAATTTTAAATGTTTATTCACTCATGTATTTGCCCTACTAATCCCTGCACAGCTGAGCTAGCGATATAATGTTTTCATCTCAGCAGTGAATCAATACCTTGTCCAGGATTTGAGCCAGTAGCGTTTTAGAGAAGTCAGTCCTCTTTCATATCATCACTTATCACCACACAGCCTTCTCACCAGCTTACAGTCTCTTCTTCTACACACCACCATGGGGGATCTGGTGTGAAAATGAGACGCACTATGTCACTGTGTTATCTTCTTTACCTCCACACAGTGACACAGACTAAACAAACTCCTTTTTATTCGTCACATTTGTTTTCTTCAAATTTAAAAGTTGTTTGGAAAAAGAAAGTACCTTTGGAGTAAAGCACTCCAAAGTTTGACCCTAAATCTCTCTTCGCTCTCTTATCTTGCCGCAATCTATCCAGCACTGAACCATTCTCTTTGCACCCTCTTCTTCTTTTCATCACCATCAAAAGAAGGATGGCAAAGTTACTCTGTCAGCAGCAGGGGGATGGAGAGCTAGCAGAAAATAGAAAAATAAAAAGCCGGAGTGGCCGGGCTGGAAGGAAAGTGGGTTAAGAGGGGTGTGATGGATGAGACTGGGAGCTTTCCTGACTCATGGCCTGCTTTCTCTGGTGACTAATGTGGCCAGTGACATCTCTCTCACTACCCCTCAGCCACCGCCCCTCCTCCTCTCTCCATCCCACCTGGGATGCTGGTAGCCCGCCTGGGGCGGAGTGGCGCACAGGATCTCACCCCACTTACAATGTCCAGATCACCAAGTCCCAGCTTAAAAAGCAGTGTGGGCTGTGTGGAGCTCAGGATGGGGAGGGGGGCTACAACACGCCCGCGGAGACACAGCCAGGTTCAAACAAAGCATGCCTCTCCGTCTTATTTACTGCTAAACCTCTGGAAGCAATGTGTGCATTGGAACGTGGTCAGATCCTGCGGGAGGACAAGATAAGAGCTGTATATTTATCTCTCCTACTTATGTTTTTAAGACTTCTATTATAGGCTTTCAATTCATTTCTCTCCCATCTCCTTTTTATATGTGACCTCATTTTTGGGGTTGCTTTCATGTCTGAGTGTTTTGCTGATCTGTCAGATTGATAGTGGTCTCTTACTGGAATAGGATATCAGCTGATCAGTATTTTTTTGCCATTAATATATTGGATTTTAAGGCTTTAATTATCTACCATTGCATTTGTGTTCTGGTTTTTTAATCTTGTAAAAAGTAATACACAATTATATTGGCTAAGCAGCTCTGTGAGGCTGTACTCTACTAGGGTACAGCGGTGATTTGAAATGCTAATGCTAGAATGGCAACATGCTCTCAATCTCAACATTTTTTCAGATATTTCTGTTTGGACCAAAGTGGTGGCCATATTTCTTCCAGAATTAACATAAAAGTTCCAGCTGAAATTCCCATTAGCATGCAGTTGTGAGGAGCATATACAAATTGACACGCAATTACCTTTACAGATGTTGCAAAGTAGTATAGTAGTAGCTTACCAGTCCTAACAGATGCTGTTTGATTCCACTGTTGATAGCGTGGCAGACTTGTGTCTCCTAGACAGGTGTTAGGTTAGTAAGAAAGTAACTTGCATGCCTATGTTGGAGGTGACCTTTGAGTATACCCTGCAGCAGCCTCAAAAGCATATCAGGTGTTGAGTGGAATTGATTTTCTGAGAAGTGTTGTTGCAAAGTACCGAATCACTTTGAAAAAGTACAGTGGCATTCAAAGTGCAACTGAATGCTCACTTGACATTGTGTATTGTACCAGAAACTTCAAAAATATACATCAGAAACACATATTCACATCTTTATCGACTGAACCCCTCTGGATATGATTCAATCTGAGTGTGAGCTTGCAAAGTAATCAAGACTGTAGTGTCTCATTAGCATTCCAGTCTTAAGTGGGTAGTGAGGCGCAATAACAACCAACAATTCATTGTCAACCAATCCTAGCCACTCTCTTTGATGATACATACCAACTGGCTAGTGAATTATGCTTTACAGATGGTTGTCTACAAGTGCACACTGGCGCATAAGGTGCAACAACAAACACACACACACACACACACACACACACATACACACCGAAGCCTGCTCATTACTATGATAAGTGTCTGTTGAGCTCTGCTGCTTGGTTGTATTCATTTGATTTTCATTTCAAAGAAGACCAGGACCAGCAGCAGCCAGCCGCAGATCTGAAGTGTGGTCAGATGTGTTAGTGAATACATGAGTGTTTTTGTGTGTGTGTGTGTGTGTGTGTGTGTGTGTGCTGCACTGGACTTTGCCTTTGCCCTTTCAAGCTATCAATTTTGAGAAGTGTGTGTGTGTGTGTGCATGTGTGTGTTTGTGTGTGTGTGTGTGTGTGCATTCACATGTGTGCATGAGCAATAGACTCTTTGATGGAAGATGATACAGTGCATAACGGTCAGGCTGGCCTTTTGAGTAGCCAGTTTATCTGATACTATCTGACGCATCTCTCTGTACCACTCAGACTCAAAAATGTACGCTTGTGTGTGTGTGTATCAACACACGCATGCACATATAGTTCACCCTGGTAAATATTTCAGAAGAGCAGGGATCTGTGTGCCCTCTGAACTCATGTGCCACACATCTAAACATTGCTTGGCAAACATACTCATCTAAATGTGGAATAAAACTGTGACACAAATACATGAATACTTCATAAACAGACATGTGAGCTGTGTGGCACAGCTGTTTGAAGACGCAAAATGGGTTAACAGATTTTTTCCTTCCTTTCTTTGTTTCTATTTATTTATTTTAATTTTTGGATGGATAACATTTCTTAATATGGAATGCAGAGTTTGGGAAAATGGCTTCTGCGTTTAAATGTTTGAATAATGTGTAAATGGAGATATAGGAATATGGCTTTCCACAGTACGGGGTTGAGTCTCTTTCCAGCTTTTACTGTCTCATTGCTGTCTCAATGGATTATTGAGAGGATCAAGTGTAAGTCAGGAAAGGATTTCAAGAGTTAAGCACATGGATAATTATTCTCTTTCTCCTTAAAACGGGCCAAAGAAGGCCTGCTCCTTTGGTGCTAGTTAATGCTTCACACTCCAAACTCAACACTAACAGTTACATGTGCCAGAAATATCAAACAGCTTTTCAGAATGTTTTATTTTCTTACTGAAATTCAGAGAAAATCTCTAAAACTGCGCCACGTGTTTCTGCCCCCCCCCTCCAATTCTGTGTATGTGTGTGTGTAAACATGTGCGTGCGGCCATCTGATATAATCTCACACCTCAGCATGCACTTGGCCTGACCTGAGTGCTGGAAGAGGACGGGCTTCTGAAAATATCCTTATTCTCTCCCCCACACTCCCCTCCCTCACACACTCTCACACAAATACAATCAAAAAGGCAAGCAGTGCACATCTGACTTATCCTGAGGCACCTTTGTGCCTTTGACCCCACACAGCCCCCTACACAGATAACTAGCACTGCACAGCTGACCTTTGACATGGCTGAACTTTCCTCCAGACATCAATAGAGACAATTAGTTTCCCATTTTTCCAGCAACCAAACACTTACACTCATACAAATTGTAATCATTTGCTACATTCTTTTCAACTGGAAAAAGTAAATAAGACATCTATGAGTAATTAGGTCACATGACTACAACCTTAATGTGCATCATCTTGTCCATTGCATCTCATATGATTATACTGATCCTTTTAGACGGTTAATGAGATTGACAGGAGTAGGAGAAGGCTGTAAACTGTAAGCGCACGTTGGCACTGGTAGGCTTGTGATGCTGCTGAGGTGACAATAAAAAGAAGAAACCCAGCTGATACTAATCATCTAATCTGGTGTCCATTACCTCTCAAATAGGCCTAGACATTTTAACAATGAGGACTGAGCCCAGTTTGAGCTCCTCTTATCACTGATCACCTGCTCTGCTATAATTGCATTATTCAGAATATCAGCGCACGTTTGGCGCTGTTATTATTACCCTGTGCGGAAATTTAGCGGTGCGCGCCCCGCAATTTAAAAAAAAAAAAAAAAAGGAATCAGAGCACTTACCACTTACAACGAGGAGCGGCGAAGGCAAGGTGTGGGTCGAAAGTTGTCAAATGATTGTTTGCTTCTGTCGTATCTGTGAGAATGTCATCGTTTGGGTTTTATTTTTGCTGTGCTGGTGTGCTGGACGGCGGTTTGCTGGACGGTTTCTTGTCTCGGTGCTGCTGGTCACACTGCATCCAAGGCGCGGTGAGAGACGCGCTGCTGTGGAGAGAGGAGAGGAGGAGAGGAGGAGGGAGGGGGGAGAGGAGAAGAGAGGAAAGAGGAGAGAGATGGGATTACTAGCAATAACCCTGGCAATGGAATATGGTCAAACAGCGACAACGTGTGGTCTGGCCTTGTATGGGAAGCAATAAATACTGAGAGATGGAAGGACCAAGATGCAACATGCCCTGAGTTCATTAATTAGCACCAAGTTCTACATGTGTGCCTGTGTTGAAGCCTGGCAAAAACAGCTTGAGCAGTATTCCACAAAGCTTATACATATCTTTAAAGCTGGTGCACCAAACAGTTGCATAGCCGGATTCACCGGCTGGGTGGCCCTGGGACAAAAATTAGCCGTGGGCCCCTGTCCCCCACCCCCTTATGATTCTAAACACAACTTGAGTTAGGAATGTGTACTATGTAAATTTTGACACAGGCCTTGGGTTTGTGTGCATTTTTTGAATATTTGAAGGCAACATAATAAAGCTAAAATAGGGGGGTATCAAAAAAGTATTTCAGAGAACACCAGGATACTAGGATAGACACTATTTTATTAGGGGATTACATTAAAAAACAAAAGGAGCGAAATACGCATTTTGCACGTTGCTTCATCAGATTCACTCTCTTAAAAAAAGGGTGTTAAGTTGCTCTTAAACCTTGTAGTGTTTTTGATCATTAGTAGTGCTATGGAGCAATGTTTTTACAGTTGGCCTCTAATTCTGTTTGGGTCATGTACACACAAAAGGACGTATACACGATGCAATACACAATCCTGCCGATGGTCTTGTGCTGTTCCTCTGATGGACAGATGGTGGCAGTAATATGCCTAGAAATGCTCGATCGCAGGGAAGAAAAAGTTCGCATTGCAAACAAAGGAGATTTAAAATTCTTACTAAAATGTTTTATGGGCACCTTTAAAGGTCCTTGTCATTTCTATTGCTTCTCTGCTATAGAAAACCTGCAAACCTGAAATAAATCCAAGCACCACAAACTAACTCACACACAATGAATATGGGACTTTCAGGGTCCCTGAGGGTCTGGAAACCTTTGGGCAGTTGCTCGTTTTGCCCGCTAGTAATCCAGCCTGGCAGAGGAGAGAAACCCTTTGCACAGAGAAGCTCCTAAATTTCACAGTATCTGCTGAAAATCAGCATAATGGTGTTCTGAAGCTGTAAAATCTCATCATAGTCTGAGTTTTATAGCCAGTGCCTGTGGGCATAGCTGAGTTGGAAGATTAAGAATCTGATACACTGGATCGTTTCACAGCAGAGTGTAAAGAAGAACAATTGTTTGTCTTGCACAACCAAGCCTGATTCAAGTAATACACTACTAATTGGGACTTTTGTCAATTGTGGCAATATGTGGTAGTTGTAGCCTGATGTGTGCACTTAAATTTTGTCTATTCTCACCCAGTTAGCCACTAAGCAATCACGGGAGGTTCAAAGATTTATGGATAGCTTATACAATTACATTTTTGAATGTTTATTCCACGTCTGTGCATTGTAGACTTGAAATTTGCTTGAGATTCATCCCATTATTTCTGTCAGTTACATTATTGTTGAACAGCCTGCATTGCATCATCACACAGAAACAATCTAACTCTAAAAATCAATTAAAGCAGACAAGATATTCACAGCAAAGTCGTTCTGATTCGTATTAAATACTTAAACACATGCAAAAACACTATCATGCTTTGATACAGATCAGTCCTGTGCAGTTTGCAGAACTTAGTGCTTTAGTACCACTCCAGTTCAAATGATCCAGGGCCTGTACAGTACATATATTCTGTGCACCAACAGCATTTACTCACTATAGTGTTATTACTGTCAGTGTGTCAGGAGAATGTGCTGCACTGGGCTCAATATGAACTCATAAACCCAGGCCCAGACCCATGCAGGTGAAATATGTGCCACTCAGTAACTCATGCGGCTAGCCACTCAAATACACATACATCAGCTGCCTTGGATCAATGGCCTGTTTCCCATAGGCGAACCACTGTGGCACAACACAATCAATTCTACCACAGGATTCATTGTTCCAATTACTAAGCCTTGTTCTCTGCTGCTACAGTAAGGAGGGTCGACTGGAATCAGCACCCCCCCCCTATCAAACATTAACACCAGCACTGAATCTGAATCAGCTCATTGGCATTCTGTAGAGAGAGCGGTGGTAGGAGCATCTGTTGCTGTCATCAGCTGATGTAGTGACCACAATGGCTGTGTAATAGCAATGAACGCCGTAATGCAAAATGCTGATCTGGAGAAGCCGGCCATGGACGAGGGATTTTAATAGCTGCAGGCATAAGTCATAATTCAATAGATTGATCCATTCAGAGCTGCAACATACATACATGGCTACAGTATATGGTCTAAATAGGGAATGGAAAAGACAGTCAGACCCTATTGTCCCTATGGAAAAGTGTGTTAAATGTATTAGAGCCATATATACAGTATACGTCTGTTCCATGTTGCTGGAGCCAGGTCACAGTCAATTGAATTACTGCACACATCACATGGTCATGTGATAAGGTTTGTGTAAGCTATGATCTCACAGGAAGGTGGGGCAGGTTGGGGATTAGAGGAGGAGGTGAGGTGCTTACAGTACATGACAGGTGTGTGTGTGTGTGTGTTCATTTCAGGGCAATCAATTTAAATATCATCTCTCAAATTCCAGGATCTCTCTTGGGAACAATCCCCAGAGAAAATGGTTGCATTCACAAATGACATTCCTCCGTTTTAAGTACACCAGGTCAGATAAGTGAGATCTAATAATATATTTAATACAATATAATCGCAAGGCAGCATAACAGGTCTTCAACACACCCCAGAGTGATTAAATGTTCCCAATAAAACGTCGTGTGTGCCGGCATCCAAAGACTCATCCCTCATCTTTAATATTGCCCTGATCCACGCTGTGCAAGCTCATGCATACATACATCACATAAAACACAAGCAGACTGGCAATTTGATGCTGCAGCAGTTAGTGATTAGATCTTCTTATTTGCTTTTGGGAGAACAAAGATGCACAAATGCCCGTATTTCTCGACTAGATCTGTGTAAGAGTCAACGCAATTTGTACAAGTTTCAGTGAAATCAGTGTGCAAGTGCCTTTTCATGCAATAGTTTCTGTTTCAATCGCTCATTAATCTGTTGAATTATTTATGTATAAGGCCTATCTGCTAGCGGGGGGGGGGGTGGGTGAGAGGTTACTGACAGACAGAGAAGTAGGAGAGAAAATAACTATGTGGCACACTGTTGCCGGCACTACCATTTATATATGTGTGTATATAATATTTATTGGTTTTTATGCACAATGCCTTTGACCTGGCCACGAGATACTGACACACACACTCTTGTACTAAGACACACTGGGAGGTGGTTCAAGCTCAGTTTCACCTCTTGCTGATATCACAAACTCCCTGTCAGCTGAAAATATGCTCAGGTCAGCAAATCCGTAGCCCCTATAGCAGCAGAATAGCTTATTGCTGCCTCTTTGTCGCTGTATTACTCTTCTTGTGGTCCCACCGGGTGCTCAGCACCTAATGAATACGTATTGAACAGCTTACTCAGTCACTGTCACCCACACACTCCCACGCTTGCTTCTCTTTGACTGGAAATAGCGCTGAATGCTGGTGTAGATTGAACAGATCTGATGAACAGGTCTGTCCGTAGGATATACAAGTTCAGGAGAATAATGTTTAGCCTGGAGGCTAGTGAGGAGCCGCCTGTTCTTGTCAACTTAGTCCTAAAGCGTGCAAGCTGCACAATCATTTCCACTTGCCTTGTATCTGTTTCTGCCTCATTAAAATTTCATAAATCCAAGGAATTTTTGAGCTTGTATTGTGACACCCTCTCTTGGCTGAGTTGTGGAATTACACTTCTTGCAAATCGACATTGTGTAATTAAAAAATATCATGAGAAACTAGTTAAATATTAAGCATTCATTGAAATGGACACATCTGTAGGTAATTGGATATTTATGTGTGTCTGAACTGTGTTGTGTGGATTTGTGTGTGCAGAGTCTGTGGAGAAAAGTTTCCAACCAAACTGTAGGCACATTTTTAATGTCTTTATCAAGTTTGAGTCATCACAAACTCATACACATAGTTCCTTATTTCTAAACTTGCTCACCAGCTGTTGATCACTTAACTGTCAGCATCTCAACAGATAGTTAACTATGGCAAAATGATTCACAACAATCCAACCAGTATAAGATATTCAATTGTTCAGTGACTCAAAAATAGTTCTCTTTTTAAAAATACCATTTAAAAAGCTGTAGTGTGTATGTTGCAGGTGTACTTAATGTATAATTTGTAAATGAAAATCCTAATTGGAACCAATTCAAGTGTTTTTCCTAATAAAACCAATACATTGGCTGCATCTTAAAAATGAGAAATATATAAATTTGCTTTTAACAAATGTTCTATGCAGAAAAAAATCTCACTTATAAATTATCTCTTTATTTCAAATAAAATTTTTAAACGTTTCCCCACAGCATCATACCACCAACATGTCAGCTGGGGGAGGCTTCAAAGGAATCTGACCTAGAGTGAACCTTTTTGCCTTAAACTGACTCAGTTCTTCTGGAGTCAGTTTGCTCTCAGGTGAAAACAGACTGTCCGATGCCCCTCCAGCAGACCCTGCTCCTGCTGCAGGAGGTGCAGCAGCTGTCCCAAACCCTCCACTTGTCTGTCCAAATGAAGTGCTGCTTCCTGCTGCAGCAGGTGCTTCAGCCCCGAAACCACTCCCGAATCCTCCTCCGCTGTTTGCTGTTGAGGAGAAGCTGAACCCAGAGGCGGAGCCAAATCCTGAAGCCGCTGGCTTGTTGGTGGTCGGGTATGCAAAGGAGAAATTAGAAGATGAAGTATCAGCAGCAGAGGAGGAGCCAAACCCAGAGGGTGGTTGTGTAGGAGCTGCTGCAGGAGCACTGCCAAAACCTGTGGAGGATGATGGTGCTGCTGAAGAACCAAATCCACCAGTTGGAGCAGCAAAGCTGAAACTGCTGGCCTCGGCTGGTGTCGGGGCCCCAAATCCTACATGGTCAGAAAGATTCAGAATTAACACAGGAGAAATGGTGGATATGGATTTGATTAACTAGTAAGGATATTGAAAAAGGACAATAAAAAGCAAGTGGAACCTGCTGCTCAATTACTGTTATCGCTCTTACCATACAGAGATCAGGGTTACTTTAAACCTTCTACTGTTACAAAAAAGTAAGAATACTTAATCCTCACCTTTGCTTCCAAAATTGGATGTAGAGGACCCAAATCCAGTCACTGATGATGAACCAAAATCACCGGATGATGCCTGAGGTGCTGGATTGTTTAACTCTGCAAGCTGCAAAGAAAGTAAATATAATAAATACCAAAACATACTCACTGTACTTAAAAAATTAAATTAAAAAAAAGCCTCACCACAGCTGCACGGGTGGCTGGACTCATAATCTTCAACTCTTGGACTCTGCTTCTCCACTGACTTAGCAACTGATTGATACCATTAACCTGAAGACACAAACCAGACGTTTCTTAGACTCTTATACATTGTAAAATTGAGATATAACTTTTTATCTTTATTTGAAACAAGCTTCCTTGTATCCATGCAGTAGTTCTCCATTTACTCTGTAATTGGACTAAAAACAAATATTAGCAATGACAGTCATGTGCAACACAACACTTACATAGCCCTGCAGATCTCCTGATGCTCTTGTGGAGTAATACTCGAACCTGAGCTCTTCTGGAGAGAGATCAGTGAAACCTGTAGGAGAAGCATGTTAGGGTTTAGTGTCCTCGTGATGCATGCTATGAATCCATTACTTACAACCAACAAGAGAAATCATGTCATTAAATTTACATTTTGATACTCACCAGACAAAGGTGTCTTGAAGCCAGAATAACAAGAGAAGCCCCACTGCCCTGAGCTCTCCCAAATATCCATGTCCATCTGGATCATCTCCCTGGGTGACCGTGAGACAGACATTGCATGAATAAATTCCTTGTCATTCAAAAACTCATTTTAATGCAACTTGAAGAAAAAAAAAAGAACAAGCAGACTCACAGTTTTTTGTCATCATCTTCATCACCAACTGCTACTCCAGCCCCTCCTCCTCCTCTTCCTCTTCCTCCCTTGTCAAAAGTGCTGGGAGTACCAAGCGCTGAAAATCTGTTCTGCCCAGAGAAGCTGAATTCGGCACTCTTCACGTTATCCCTCCTCCCTCCTCCACCTCCTCCTCCTCCTCTGCCCCAGTCACTTCCACCTCCTCCTCCTCCTCCTCCTCCTCCTCTGCCCCAGTCACTGCCACCTCCTCCTCTGCCCCAGTCACTGCCACCTCCTCCTCCTCCTCCTCCTCCTCCTCCTCGACCCCAGTCATCACTTCCATGAGAGGAGAAGGATGACGGCTGGATGTAGCTGCCTCCTTTTTGCTGGGAGGGATTCACCCAAACTCTGTTTCCAAAACCTGAAACCAACATGCAACAACAACACGAGTCAATGCTGAGTATTTTGTATTATGTGTCCTGTGTGTTTTTTGCTATGTACTGTTTGTTATTGTGCTGTTGTATGTTTTAATTGTGACCTGCCTAAGGGACTGCAGATGAAAATGAGCTCTAAGCTATCTCTGGTACAGTACATCAAATGGTAATATTTCTGTTTAACACTGTGCATGCAATAAATACATAAATAAATAAGCGTTTAACAGTATTTTCATTACAATCCCCAATATCAAATACAACGCTGAACATGTTTGGTGCCTGTTGTTATTAAAACGGGTGATATCAGTTGTCAACTTATTAAATACACCAAGCTAAAAATTAATGCAGTCTAGTACATCATCTGTGCAACAAATCCTACCTTCATGAGGAAATAATTGAATTTATGTTCATTTTAGAGGCTATAGTATATGTAGTTTGCTGTTTAAATGTACCGTGTTATACTGATAGAGGTTCAAATGTGGTTTCCTGGAAAACATTACCGCCTTATTTTCCCAAAAAACACAATGGCGAGGAAACGAAACTAAAGGACTTAACGTCAATGAATGACGAACGAAAGCTGACTTCTATCAAGTTCTTCACCAATAAATAAGCACGTCGGTGTGAAATTACGATGTTTATTTAGCCGACGTGCCATTTCCACTCAAGAAGCCAGACACAGGAGCACTTTCTTAAGTAGAAATTGAAGTTTATTCCTCCCTAACGTTACCTCCACCGCCACCTCCTCCTCCTCCTCTGGGCTGCTGCGGAGCAGAAGAGCGGTTGTAGTTGTTGTTGTATCCACCACCTCCACCACCTCCTCCTCCTCCTCCTCGTCCTCCTCTCGGGTGTTCATTCCAGCATTTATCACCGTAACGACAACGGCCTTGAAGAAAAAAGTTGCACACTGTCATCTTCACACGGCGCTGCTTGTGTCAGATGCAGCGTTTCTTCTCTACTCTGCTCGTAAACTTTCACTGTGTGCGGTGATGTTTTGTTTTCATGCGGCGCCGCCGAAGACACTCGAGCTTCCGTCGGGGGAGATTTACGTCATACGAAGCGACTAACTTTTTTTTTTCTTAAACTTTATTAACACTACAGTAATATTCCAATACAAACATCGACGCAGGGAATATTGGAGAAAAAATAAATAAATAAAATAAAATAAGCAAAAAAAAAAAACACAAGCAGTAATAAAATTGTACAATGTAAAAAGATACTGAAATGGTATCCGGCTCAGATCGATAATGTAAAAGTGAATAAGCAATATTGCAAATCAACTTAAATCATCTGGCAATTTTGTCCACAATGTTTCTCAAGAGATGTCTTTAAAGCTTTTTTTTTGGTTTGTTTTTTAGATACTCGACAGGCAGAATCGGAGGATGTCTGAAGTTTAACATAAGACAAGTTTTTGTTTGGAAGAAACTGGAGATATCTGGCTTTGTGAAAGACACATCAATTAAGTTATCAACTTCATTGTTGTTAGACTCTACATTAAAAGATAAGACCGTACTTTCTGTAAAAGGGACCAAGACCTCATGAGTCTCCCAAATTAATATGGAAATTTGAGTCCCAAAATTACCTGAATGAGTGCAGACATAAAATAAAGGAGAAAAGGACTCAACCTCCCTTTTGAAGAAGGAACATAAAGGGGAAACATCGGGTCTAAAATTGTGAGTGAATTCATTGCATGGATAGTATCTGTGTAAAATTTTAATATGAATTTCTTTAATTGAGATGACTTTCAGTCATTTTTAATCCAAGGCGTTGGTTACAGCTGCTGATTTTATATTAGAACACACACACACCAAGCAGTGTTTTCAAGATTTTTATACTCCATCGTATTTCTCATATATCAGTGGTTCCCACCCTGGGGGTTGGGACCCAACAGGACATCAATTTCAGGAGTCTCAAGATCATTTAGGATGACAGAAAATACGCTCTGTCATCCTAAATAACAGAACTTATGTTTTTCTGATTTTTCTTTAATCTTCCCTTTTTTAAGAATAGTTTTACTTAATCAGCAAACTACACTCTTTCACTTTAAATGCGTGAACATCCTGTGGCATAGAGGTCATTAGAAGCTTGTTTGAGGAACCACTCTCCTAGATCTAAGACCTACTTCACACCACAGAGGCCACAAAATATAAAAAAAATAGGCCTATCTCTCCATTTTTCATGTGGGTTACCTCTGTAACACATTGTGCACATTTTACAGATAAAAAAAAAAAAAAAAAAAGGCCATACACACTTGCACAGGTGTTTCAATTATTCTAGCTGATTAGACTTCTCTAGTTGGGTAGAGTAGAGCTATGCTGGAAGTTTCATGATGTCATCTAACTCTTCACTCTGATTCGCTTTTACACTGAGGTATGTATCCATAACAACTGAGTGAACAATATGTGAAGATATAAGTTGTCACACCCTAACATGTATAGCCAACAGGAAAGTCGAAGAAATGTCAAAAATTCATGGTCTGTGAACACATACAGAATACAGAGAAAAGGTCTAATCAGCCATAAGTGAAAACACCTGTGTGGCTGTACAATGAGCGTAGAACATACACACATACCCTTGTACAAAGGTCAGTAGTGGAAAGTAACTAAGTATCTTTAGTCAAGTACTTATGTAGTATTTATGTACAATTCTGAGATACTTGTAATTTACTTGAGTAAATTTTCTGCTACTTTTTCCCCTGAAGGTCTGACTCTTAGTCTTTAACCTAAGCAGATCAACCTACAATATGAAAAATTAGTCTTATTGGTTCACTAGTTTCTAGACAAGGAACTGCATTTTACCTGTGTCAGTTCAGGTCACATTGCATGGAACTTCAGGTCACTGTCAGCACATTCTGGTTTGAATGTCTGATTGTGTCAATAGAATGTACGCATTCACCTATCTGTGTTGTCTAGCAAAGCCTCCTCCGACCTTGGTGACCATGGCAATGCTGATTTACCCTTTATCAGAGAGGTTTCTGCTTTCCCCAAAACATCACAGACAGCTGGAGTCTCATGAAGAGGAGAGAATGTCTCCTTCCTGATGATGGAAGATGGAAAATTCCATAACACTTACTATACTTCAAATTCTGCTACATTTCAGAAGGAAATATTGTACTTTCAACTCTACATTTATTTGACAGTTTTAGTTACTTTTCAGATGAAGATTTGACACAGTGGATAATATAACAAGCTTTTAAAGCTCCTCCAAATAGTAATTTTTCCCTATAAACTTTCTCACATGGTTTCATTTCAATTCATGTTCAAATGATCCAATATTTCACCAAAAATCAATGATTAGAAAAAATGTCCAAAAACTGAAAACAGATTTGTGTATCAGAACTTTGTTTTTTCTTCTTTCCTGTCCCATTAATCATCTCATGATCCCTCAGATTTATCTGGTGAAAAATGCTGTTTGAGATCTTGAGTCCTGTACATAAAAGTCTCAAAATGAGTGAAGTTTTTAATGAAAATAAAGTTTAATAGTTTGCAGTCTTTTATTTAACACAGAGTGCAAGACTTAACCTCAAAATTAAACATTCTCCTTAAAGATTTCCAAAATGGAGAAATATGATTTCTCATTTTGTGTCACACTGCTTCATCTTTGGGAGACAGCTTTATATGCCACTACCACTAAAATGATACATTCTGAAAGAGGAATGACACCGACAGACACTTAAATGCACAGATTTTTCAAAATGTACTAATGAAGGTTAAAGTTAGACACGTCCTTCCAAACAACAATAAGTTATGATGCAAAGTAACAAACTGGAAAATGACAATGAGGTCATGGCAAAAGCAGCTTCATAAAACTTCATGTACAAGTACATGTCATATCAAAACATCAATATCGCATTATTATTACTTCATTACATTCTCTTATTACTGCATTATGAATGCTGTAATATAGCCTGTTAGTATTCAATATCAGCATTTTAGGGAATGTTAAATATATATTGCATCTGATAAATATATTTAGTTTAATATAAGTGGCTATAATAACATATAGCCTCATTTAATGTAAAAATTTTGAATGGAAAGAAAAAGCCTGCACTACAGCTTTAAATTTTACCAATTTTGTGTACCGTTGGCGTGCATCAAAAGTATTTTGTGCACTGAAAAACATGAAATGACATATAAACATTTCTTGAGCTTATAGTATTAACAATTGTTTTCAGCTTAAGCACTTTTTACTTGATGCACGGAGTCAGATTTTTTTCCACCCATTTATGAATGAGGCAAATTTTCACTGTAGGCAAAAAAATTAAAACATATAAAGTAATGACACAGAATTTATACCAACAACAACTATTTAAAGATAGATTTATAGAAGGTGCTAATTAAGTACCAACCTCCTTAATGGTTTAAAAGGAATAAAAGAGTGAGAACCAGAACAGTGCCACAGTATCACAAATAACCACGTAATATATATATTTCTTTTTTTTTTTTTACAAAAATATGTAAGTGCTTGCTTTAAGTAACAAAAATTATGTAAGAAAAATAATATAACACTATCATCTGATCATAGTGTAACAATTAAACAACATGAAAGTAATATAACAATAAAAATATTTTATGCAATAATCCATAGAAAGCTTAATCCCAATAAATTTAACAATAAAGAAAGAAACAGGTAGAGTATAATCCACAATGAAAGAAGGAAAATGCGCAAGCAGACATGCCTAGTTTTGCCCGCTGCACAGCAAAAATAATCCATGTACGCTGAGGCAGAGGAGCGATGTGAGCACTCCCTGTTCATCTTCTGTCTCTGCCCGCAGCCAGTCGGTGTCTCTCCTCAGGGTCACATTGATGGAGCTAAGCAGCTGCTCTGCCAGCTGGAAGGTCTGGTTGTCCTGCAGCTGGACAGGAAGAGACTGGATGGGGAGCGGCTGTCTGCCCTCCTTTAACAAGCACATCTGGTGGGAGGGAGAAAATTGAAAAAAAATAAGTAGGTTGCTGGTCTGATAGGTTTTTATTTTTAGAAAAATCTCTTTTCCCTGGTGCTCAAGGAGGAGAAAAACATGTTTTTGATTATTCCGACATTAGAGAAAAAATCCTCAACGATGTAAAACTGTCTCATTCACTGTGTTTGCTGGTATATTAAACAGATTTTCTTTGTGCAAAGCCAATGATGAATGAGTGATACATTTATAGAGTGCTCCTAGTAAGACATATGTTCTCTCTGTCCAAGTTTTACCTTATGCACTGAGTCAAATAAAAAAAACAAGTTAATAATTTTCAACACATGAAGAACAGCCAATAATGTAACAATGTAGATTAAATAATATAAATCCACTAACCAGTGTGTCGAAGGCCTCTAGAAAATCAGGACGGCTCTCACTCAGGAGGCTCAGAGTTTTGTCAGGCAACTCTACAAAAAAGAAGATTGCTCAAAACACTGTGGAAAAAGCACTGTGGAAAATGTTTACAGCTTTATTCAGATTGGAGTTCCTCCTCACCTTCCATGGCACTGACCAACAGGTGAGCTGCATTCATGCGAGCAGCGCCGCCAGACTGGCCGTTCTCAGTGTGACCACCTGTGCCAATAGAGTCCAGTATGGCTGACATCAGTTTTCTTTGACTCTCTGACAGCTCCTCCTCCTGCTTTTCCATATTGAGTGTTTCATCGGTATACAACTCCTCCTCCAGCTGACAGAGAGAGGGAAAGAGAGAGAGAGAGAGGGAGAGAGAGAGGTACAAAGAAGCGGGGAAATGGACAAGACCGAAAATGTTAGAGAAAAGAGTTGTAGCTCAAACTAACATTATGCTTTCACGGTTTTTCACTGTCTTAAAAGGAATAAACAATGTTTTTTTGTTACACAATGAGAGCACAGGAACCAGTTATCCCTATGTCCCCTGTTATAATGTCTCCCTTTAAATTGAGGAACTTGCAAGAGACAAAAACAGGGTTGTAGTTACTGACAGTGGTGAGTGTTGTGTTGGGTCGACTCATAACCCCACATCACCCACATCTTTCAAAATCCACATCCCCAGTTGTAAACCGGGCTTTCTGTTAAAAAGGCTTCAAGCCCAAACTGAGTAGTGGCTTCCGCATAGATCACATCACTCACATAACTCTGCAGATATGTCAGAGCCACATTGTCCCTCAGAGTCTCTTGGAGTTTCAGGAACAAGGCACGTCGAGTTGACTGGGGAAACTCTGCCAGCGCAGAAAGATCCATCTCCTCTGATCCTGCAAAAGAGAGCGAGATACTGCATCAGATTTTAAACTGAAGCTACACTGTCAGACAGTAGCTGGCTGGTAGCAGCTGTTTGATATGCTTAAGACTAGAATATTGTTGACATTTGTTTTTTGATATTTCACTATGCTTTCTTACAAATAGTCACCAAGATCTTGCAGGCTTGACCTATTACAATTCTTGAACATATCATGCAATTACAATCAAATTTCATCACATACAAAAGACACCAGGCTGCTAAAAGTTGTTGTCTTACTTCATTGTGATTGAAAGCTATTTCACAGATATGAAATTAAACACCACACCCTCTGATCTATAATCCATTCAGCCCTCTTGTGCTCTGTGCTGCTACACCTACATGAACCCAATTAGCAGGTGCGCTTGGAGACAGCCACACAGTCTGTGTTCCCAAGACCTCCTGCCTTGCACTTTTGATTAAAATATGGTGCATCAATTCTGGCAATTCCTGCAAAATTTAATAGGTTTGAGTAGGAGTAGGTATTACTACAGCAACATAATATATCTAAATGGCCCATTGCATGCTCATGAGTCTGACTCATGAGCCCTAAAATTCCTTGGATTGAGATGCTCAGACAGTGTTGCAGTATACTGTCAACTCACACAGTATAGAGTGATGTATTGTATCTGTTGCTGTTTTGTAAATATCAGAAAAATAAATCCGATTGACCAGTATACCATGAACAAAAATGAAAGTTTTTCTCGAGTGCTTCCTTTTTTAAGTCATTGAAGCCACAATGTGTATGAGGAAAAAAGGGAAGTAACATCAGTTCCATGAATGCACAACCGTGTTTCACTTCCTCACAAAAAAAAAAAAAACCTGACACCCAAGAGAAATGGGAAGGTGAGGGGGTTGTTGAATCTTCTGTCTTTCTAATGACTACCTGGCTAAATATATGAATGAATGAAACAAACCATTTTGCAGCGTACTGAAAGGTATTTTTTCTGGAACGCTCTCATCATAGCACCTTCCGTCCACTTTATTCAAGGAATCTTGAGACCAGGTCCTAACCATATCAGCCTCAAAGCCTCCAATTTTGCCAGGTTGTAGGCATATCTCTAAAAAAAATACACACACAACATCATAGATCAACATACAGAGGAGGAAACACAGGTACAGATGAACTGATGCATGCACACACACACACACACACACACACACACACACACACACACACACACACACACACAGAGATACACAACCATATGAGCCAATACACAGTCAAAACACAAGTGAACATCAGCCTGTTGGACATTAACAAATTTATGATCTTATTGCTTACTGTTGAGTGAAGATGTTCATATTACCATGTGCTTGACTTCTCTATTTCATTTTAGACATGGTCTTATTTGCTAGGTTTTTATTGCACAATTTTACACAAAGCTGGAATTTGGTTTTACTGATGGTCAGTTAGAACAATCACAAATGGAGAAGTGAGGTTGTGGGTGACGCTTTTTTCTCTACTACACATTAACCTCATTCTGCCTATCTTTAACAACACACACACACACACACACACACACACACACACACACACACTTACCATAGTGTCCGCTTTTCTTAATCTCCAGTTCCAGGATGCTGTATGCAATGACCGTACCAGAAGGGATCTCCAAGGAAACATCACTGTCCACCTCAATGTTGTTGCTGTCCTTCACACACACCTGAGAATACAGACATATACACACACACCGTCACTGGTCTACTAATACACTGATGACACTAGTAAGTAATATTAGATGAGAATAAAATGAATTCCTAAAACACACTCTCAACCTGATCCACTCACCTTAACACGGCTCCCCAGCATGCCCATTAGCCCCTGAAAGGTGCAGTCCTCCTTTTTTGTCTGGCTGACGGTGCAGGTGCTGGTGGTGAGGATCCTCTCCTTCACCACTGCCAGCACCTCAGCCCGCTTCTCCAGCTGCTGCACCAGCACGTGCTGCATGTCCACCAGCCTAGTGCAAAAAAGAAGAGTTGATGTTAATCTACAAGGGTTGTGTTTAAGTAATTTTTATGAGGCCAGGATGAGTATGTTCCCATGAAAAGGTTGCGATGTGAAACATGGACAGATCAAGCACAGTGTATTATTGCAAGAAACATGACACTACAGATCTCTGTGGTTGTGGTTAAGTCACTGGTGTCTAATGTCTGATGTGTACGATTGGTTCCTGTGTGCAAGCAGTATATAAAGGTATTATTTAACACCTGCCACTGGAGTCGCGTAACAGCTTCTTCACATCCAGTTCCTCTTTCCTCAGCTTGCCAAAACATGACTGGAGCTTGACAGCACCCCGCCCCTCCAATGCCACACTAGCAGGGCCAGCCTCGGCTTCCAGTTTCCCATGGAGTTGGTCTCCATACGTCCCATTGTAGGACAGGAATTCAGCCCCAGACACTCCTGACATGACATTAGATGTTAGCATACATACAGATGTTGTTTCAAGTGGTGTGCTACTAAAAGGTAGCTGGCATGGAAAATAAAATTGTATATTCCCTTGAGAAATTTCTATTCACTTTGCATGTTGTCTGTATGTGTACATCTACATACCCGGAGTAAGCACCTCGTCGCCCTGCAACAAGTCGCTTAGGGTGAAATCTGTTGGTTGGTACTTCGGCCTCTGCCAGAACCAGATGCGGTTTCGTTTGACAACCAGTGCCATGGGATCCAGTTTTTGGGAGTCGTTCAATCTGGACACGTGGATGAGGCTTCCCTCAGGGTCAATCTGACGAACGAAGTTGGCAGTGGCCTTGGAAAACATGGCTTCAGCGACGAGGACTGCAGACAGCTGGAAAAGAGAGGCTTTCATTTGATCTTATTTTGTCCACTGGAAGGCACTGAGAGAAAGGACAAGAAATCTAATGTGTTGTCATTTAACTACTAAACCACTAGAGGTGATTTACAGTTGTTATTCTCCCCAGATTTCCCCTCTAGATAACATTTATGCATGTTTAAGAAGTCCCAGAAAAGCAGACTGTGTGTGTGTGTGAGAGAGTGCCATGTAACCCCACACGCCCCTGTATCTTACCTCCAGTAAGTAGTGACTCACAAGACATTGAAAAATCCCCACCATGTTTTTTAATTTAATAAGGTCACCACAGACACGTGCATGCAAATACACACACACACACACACACACACACACACACACACACACACACACACACACTCTTCTGGCTCAGTTTTCATAGCTTAAATATCTAAAGTAATCAGGCGTAAAGGGGATTTGTGCTGTCAGGGAAGAGAGGGAGAAAGGATGAAAGAAAGTTTGAGCTGTTTCCCTTTTGGTTTGAAGAATGTTAATCAAAAACAGCAAAGTTGGACAGAGAGAGGAACCAGTTAGGGACAGTAAATATGAGAGTAAAAAGAAGAGTGCCAGGCCTTTGAAACATTTCCTCCAAATAAAACCAAGAATGTCACCACTTTCCTGTGCAAGCTACGATACAAGCTTCACATGACTTCACATGGTTTCAGTGTGTTGAGTCATTGGCCTGAATTATTAACTGCAACGTCAGTGGGGACCTTTCTCTAATAGAAAAAAATGTCTTCCAATAGCTCAAATATGCTGTTTCTAAATATTTTATGTTTCTTTTGTTTGGTGTTATGTGGACCAAGGAAACAGGAAACAGAAAAAACATGATAATAAAAATAATTTAACATGCACCATAAAGCAAACACAGAATCTACCAAATCAGCTTCTTTGAAAGCTCATGTTTCCTATGTTTTTCTATAAAAATTCATATTAAATTACTTTTGTCAGTTTGTTTGAAGTGGATGCTATGTCACAATTAATCCACTTCAGGAAAAAGTTAAAAGTACAATACATTTATATAGAAAACTCTTTGACAAAATAAACAGTGGGTTTCCCCCCACTACATTCTTGCCGTGCATACTAAATAGAAACACACACACACACACACACACGTGCGCCAGCGTGCTTACAGAGTGAGGTCAGCTGCGCACAAACCTTACGGACGCATGAGTCTGATTATGAATATTAAATCCATGAAATGAAAGTGGAGAAAAGCCATGCCGTGACCGCAAAAACACATCAAACTGACCACTTGTTTGGACGTCACTGACAGTAGACTCTATGGTGGCCATCTAACTGACGAGTTTGATTGGTATTACAGGAATAAGTCACTCAAATATCTAGTTATCGCTTACCTCTAATTATCTTCAGTATAAGTCAACAAATTCAGGATTTTTTGCGTCGTTTGTTCAGAGCTCCCGTCCGCCCAGTTGTCACTCCTGGAATATCACCGATGTTTCCATGCGTAAAAATAACCAAGTTGTCCAAACACACACACAAGTAGTCCTCTGGGTTTAACAAAAACAGTTGGCTCGCAGTGTTACTACAAAACTTTAAGTAGCGACGAGGATGTTGAGGAAAATCACTGACAACAACAAAGTTCAGTCAGAGCTGTGGCTGAATGGTGGGAGAAGGAGAGAGCGCAGGATAGAGAGACCTCTGCCTCCTCCCACTCTCTCCACAGCTAATTATAATCATACTCTGGCATTTGTGTATGTGTGTGCCTGCGTGCGTGTGTTTCAGGACAAGAGCAGACTTGCCTCATTGATTTCTTTTTTCTTTTTTTTTTTGTATAAGTAGAGTATCAATAGAAATGTTGCAAATCATATTGATCTGCTCATATATCACCTTTGCTGTTAATCTGCATAACGGTGGTGGTTTGTAAGTGGTTTATAAAAAATGTTACCACCAGGTACACAACATCCTGTTTAATGTAGAACACCCCCTGTACAGTTCAGTTTAAGTTTGTTAAACGTGTCACTCTTAAAAACTATAAAGAAAACATATGAGTGAGTCTTTACTGCCCATGTGCCTTGATGCTGAAAGACTGGTACATGCTGATCAAGCACTGACCTTACATTTCTTAAAATGGATTTTATTTAGGGAAATGAAACTATAATCTGTGCATATGTTGTTTTTTCCCAGAAATCATATGTGAGAGTTCAGATTTAAAGGACTTATGAGAGGATGGTGTTACAGGAATATGTGCATGTGTGAGTGGGTGGGCACATTTTAGTCAGTGTGTTTGCCAGTGGTGATAAGTAGTGTTTTTGTCAGGGAGTGGTCTCTCGCATGTATAGATAATGCTCATCTGTTCCCCTGACTATAGCTAGTCCATGGTTGCTTTAAAAGGCTGCTCTTGGCAGAGCAAAAGTACTAATATCACAAGTAAAAGCAAAAGCCCCAAAGTGTTATACATGATTATTACTGTATAGCTGATGTATTAACATCTAAACAATGTTTAAATGCTGTAGCTGGTTGAGGTCTTCTCATGTGAACTACTTTATACATACTGGTGGGTCATTTAATCTATAAGGAAGCATTATATATATATAAACTGATGATGTCTTTTCTATGTAAAATCTTAATCTGCTGAAGTACAAACTGTGAAATCAATGAAGTGGAAGTAAAAATTGGTGTCGTGCTAAACGACACTGGAAACACAAGGAGCCAGGAATAAAACTACCAACCCTGCAATTAGTGGATGCCATTTCTTATAATAATCCATCAAAACTGTACACCATCAAATAAACAACTGTAAAGTTTATTTTAATGAATGGCTTTTGGTCCAACCTTATTCTTGAAGTGGTCAAACAAGCCATCAGAGGGGTCTTCTGATGAATTAAAGAGTTATAGAGAGAAAGCAAGTTTGGTGCAAGAGGAATTTCCACAACCTGGCAACCCAAAAGTTATTCTAATCAATGGTGTATAAATTAACTTTAAAGCATTAGTAAATGATTTATTAACCATTAATAAAGAATGTATTAATTAGAAAATATTTTCCCTCTTTACTTTATTCAAAAATGGCATTCAGAAATGTCAGGCTGGCCAGTGTATTCTGTTTCAGTTCATGATTCATGATAATATTGATTTAAAAAATTTAAATTTTTTTTTGATACATATGCAAGTAGGATGTCAGGATTGGAATGAGAAAAAAAATGTATTTTTCATTTCATTGTGTCTTTAATAGTGGATTGACATTTTTCAAATATGCAATCACCCAAATATTATAACTCATATATAAAGTAGTGTTAGTTTGCCAGAATGCAAAACTACTAGCGCAGACACTGAGGGAAAAAGTGAGAGTAAAGATAGCTGCTGATGTGCTGCAGATTAATGACAGAACAACTTTTTATTCAATTCAATTCAATTCAATTTTATTTATATAGGGCCAAATCATAACAGAAGTTATCTCAGGGCACTTTTCACATAGAGCAGGTCTAGACCATACTCTTTAATTAACAGAGACACAACATTCCCCCATGAGCAAGCGCATGGTGACAGTGGCAAGAAAAAACTCCCCTTCAATGGGAAGAAATCTCAAGCAGAACTGGGCTCTAGGTGGGTGAAGATGGGGGGTTGTGGGGGGGGGGGAGCTTTGTGCATCATTGGCAGTCATTTGTACATCCCCTGGCAGTCTAGGCCTATGGCAGCATAATTAGGGGCTGGTCCAAGGCAAGCATGGCTGGCCATAACTATAAACTTTATCAAAAAGAAAGTTTTCAGTCTACTCTTAAACATAGACAGGGTGTCCTCCCCCCTGGACTGAATCTGGAAGTTGGTTCCACAGGAGAGGAGTCTGATAGCTGAAGGCTCTGCCTCCCATTCTACTCTTGGAGACTCTAGAAACCACCAGTAAACCTGCATTCTGGGAGCACAGTGTTCTAGTGGGGTAATAAGGTACTATGTTCTTTAATGGTGATGGTGCCTGACCATTAAGGGCTTTGTAGTAGATGAGAAGGATTTTGAATTCTACTCTGGATTTTACAGCTACAATGCAGCGAAGCTCTTCCTAGTTTTTGTCAATACATGTGCAGCAGCATTCTGGACCATTTGGAGAGGCTTTAGAGACTTTTTTAGGGCAGCCTGATAATAAGGAATTGCAATAATCCAGCCTAGAAGTAACAAATGCATGGACTAGTTTTTCTACATCTTTTGAGACAGGATGTAAGGGAGAACAGGGTAAATAGAGCCAGCGGGTAAAATGAGCCACCCTCTTTATCTAGGTAACCATAAGCAAAAATAATCATGTGACCACGAATTAAGTAAGAATAGTTCACATTATTCAATCCATCTTGGACTCAAGCACATGGAGAGAGTGGTCAGCAAAACAACAACAAAAAAAAAGATTTTTGTCATGCCAAGTGAATTCATCATGTTACTAAAGTTATCAGTCTTGTATTTTAATTAAAATAGGTAAGTTTTGGACATTATTGCATGTTAATTTAAGTCAGTGTAAGCTACAAAACAAGGTCATAAAAAAAAAACACTGTAAAATACCTGCTTGTCTGTCACGAAGGTGATGTCAAAAGTGTCCCTCCTTTGAAATAATTCTAGGTGAAATACAGTGCTGTTGAAAGTTTGTGAACCCTTTAGAATTTGCTCTATTTCTGCATAAATATGACCTAAAACATGAACAGATTTCCCTGCAAGCCCCTAAAACTAGATAAAGAGACATCAATTCAACAAATGAGACAAAACCTTAAACATGATCGTTTTTTTATTGAGGAAAATGATCCAATGTTACATATTTGTGTATGGCAAAAGTATGTGAACCTCTAGGATTATCAATTCATTTGATTCAATCAGTGGGAAGACAAAGTGTGAGTCTTGGAGGCTCTGCCTTATTTAAAGAAGAGAAATCTGGGTCTTCGATATCACAGGTTTGTGGAAGTGTGTCATGACTTGAAGAAAGGAGATTTTTGAGTACCTCACAAGAAGAGTTGCTGATACTCACCAGGCTGGAAATAGTTACAAAACCATTTCTTAAGAGTTTGGACTCCACCAGCCGGCTGTCAGGCAGATTGTGCACAAATGGAAAACATCCAACACTATTGTTACCCTCCCCAGGAGTGGTTGAACAACAAAGATCACAACAAGAGCAGGCGTGTAATAGTCCAGGAGGCCACAAGGGACCCCAGGGTAACATTTAGGAAACTAAAGGCCTCTCTTGCAGTTGTTACAGTCAATGTTCATGAATACACCTTCAAGAGAACATTGAACATCAATGGTGTGCATGGCAGAGTTGCAACGAAAAAAGCCACTTCTCTCCAAAAAGAACATTGCTGCTGTCTATGGTTCGCTCAAGACCACGTGGATAAACCAGAAGACCATTGAAAAATGTTTTGTGGATGGATGAGACCAAAATCAAACTTTTCAGCTAGAATGAGGTGCATTCCAGCATAAGAACCTTCACCCACCTGTGAAACATGGTGGTGGCATTATCATGGTTTAGGCCTGCTTTTCTGCCCCTGGACCAGGACAGCTTGCAATCATTGATTGAGCTATGAGTTCTGAGTTGTACCAGCAAATTCTACAGGAAATTGTCAAGGTATCCGTCTGTGAACTGAAGCTCAACAGAAAGTGAGTCATGCAGTAAGACTATGAACCTAAACACACACGTCGCTCTACCAAAGAATGGTTAGAGCAGAAGAAAGTTCATGTATTGGAGTGGCCGAGTCAAAGTACTGACCTTAATCCTATAGAAATGCTGTGGAAGGACCTGAAGTGGGCAGTTCATGCAAAGAAGTCCACCAACATCCCTGAGTTCAGACTGTTCTGTAAATTCCTCCAAGCCAATGTGAAGTGCTGATAAACAGTTACCGGAAACATTTGATTGAAGTTATTGCTGCAAAAGGGGCTCACTGAAAGCAAGGGTTCACATACCTTTGCCTCACACAGATACATAAGATTGGATAATTTTCCTCAATAAATAAATGAATAAGTTTTATGTTTTTGTCTCATTTGTTTAATTGAGTTCTTTTATCTAGTTTCAAAAATCTGATCACGTTTTATGTCATTTATGCTGAGAGAGAGAAAATCCTACTGATAAAAACTAAGACGTCTGGCAAACAGCAGGAATTTCACACACGCTAACGTAATAATTAATCCTGAACAATAGGGGGTCACTACCAGAAATTCTTACATGCCTATATTGGAGGGGAGGGTGTTCTTAAAAATTTTTTGAGAGGTTGTGACACTCATTTATTTGCTTTCTTGCCAAGAGTTACTTAAGAAGACAGAATACCACTCTTTTGTCTGTGTGGCTGTAGCCAGGGTGGTTAGCTTAATTAGCATGTAGCAGTGGGAACAAAAAGGCTGGCTTTGTCCAAATAATTTGACAATAATTGACAATTAACTTATACATAATGGAAAATTTCATCAGTTGAGCTGAAATGCAACTAAACTTTTGTGCAAGTGCAAATTAATACTCCTGCTTAAAATTAGCAGGAAGCCAGTGGCCTGTGGTTTCTGCACCTGACACAGACACTCTACATCTTTAACCTTTAACTGTGAAGTCTTGGAAAGGTTAAAAATATCTTATATGGTTAGATTTCTAAGAATTGTTGTGTTGGGTCAACGAGAAATTCACTGGCAAAATGGTGAGTTGTGTGGTTTCTACGAACTCTGAGAAAAATATTTCAACCTTAAACAGCTAAATGCTGTCTGCTATTTGGTGCTGGGCAGGTAGCATGGAGCAGACTTCTCAGGCTTATCAGTCTTATATATATCTAAAATAGTTTCCTGCTGCAAACAGGGGAGACTAAACCAAAAGTAAAGAAGAATGTTGTAAAGCCAAAATAATGAGGTAAAACACATTTAAATGTTCTCCAGTCTAGAGCAGCGGGTAACAGCAGAGGTGGTGGAGGTGATTATTCTCTGTGGAGAGTCTATGAACTTAAGTGTTTGCAAGGTAACTATGTTGGCGTTAGCATTTCTTTACTGAGGTGCAGGTATTATTTCACTTATGGATGACCTGGCCATATTATTTATTATTTACGTTAATTCTAGTTATCTTTCTCCAAAATTGTATTACTCATACAGCGCATACAGACCCTTTAAGCTAACATTAACATTTGTGAAGCAATTTAAAAATGTTTTACAGCTAGACTTTGGCTTTATTTCACTAGGATAATATGCAGGGTGGTCACAGAGCGCAGTACGATCTTTTTGAAAGACCAGAGCAAACATCTGAAGCAGACACCTGTGTAGGTCCTGTCCTTGATCCTGTCAGGTGTCGTACCAAAAAGTTATTCATTGTCCACCAGAAACTGATTGTCGTCCACGGGAGTGCGCACAGCCCGAAAGCTGTATTGCCCAGTTTTTATACACCTGCAGTTGCTTTTATCTGGATCAAACCATCAATTGATTGAATTGAAAAATTGAAATTGAAATTGAAATTGATCCCCTTTGCAATCATTCTAATGAGTAAGCATTTTTTCTGCTTTCTGTTCCAGATAATAAACCACCCAGTTTTGTTTTTTTTACCAGTTTAAAAACCTCTAAAGGGCCAATACAACCAGTAACATGCAGTTTTTTACTTGCCAAAAAGTGATTGCAGCTCATACCTTGTTACTCAAAGTTTTTTTCTCCCTCAAATTAACTCTATTTCACTCATCTGAGTTACATTTTAAAGACTGCAAACCACCAAGCCACTTTTTTCTACCCATTTTAAAACCTGTAAAGGACCAATACAACCAGTATTGGGCAGTTTTGTTCTTGACAATAATGCCTACAGCCCATACCTTGTTACTGGAAGGTTTAATACTGCCTCCACACCAGGAGAAGTACTTAAACCATGTTGCATAATGTTGTGTGAACAGTGCTGCTGAAATTAAATCTTATTTTCCTACCAGAAATTTAAATTTTAATGTGTGAAATCAAATATACTTTCATATCCAAAACCTTAACCTATTTGATCATGACAGATTTGTATTTACAAACACAAATAGGTGGCACTGCAGTTTTAACTTGAGAACAGCAACAGTGCTTTCAATGAACCATAACTGCAGGAGGACACTGTTTGATGTATGCCTCTAGTCTTGAAATTACACACAGGACATTGTTTGTGAGTCATTTTTATTCAAATAAATATTTTAAATAAGCCATAACTCTGTTAGCTCTCACTTACAATTGAGAAATAATGACATCTGCCATAAATAAAATGGTGCTGGTTAACAACCTCAAAAAAACTGGCCCATCGTTGAACCAAACTGCTGACCTGATATACAAGATAGCAGGGTACCTATATTTACATACAGTGGTGGTGGGGCTTTACTGGCAAGCTTTTCAGATGAACTCTGAGGTGCCACTGTGAGCAAATCACTCACCAGGTCATCATGTCTTACAACTGCATAAAATAAGTGTGGTTTAGTGTGTACACGTATTATGAAATTTAAATATAATGTTTTATTGCTTTTTGAATGTAAAACATAAGCAGTTACCCAGTTAGTGTCACCGTCCTGCTCACAAATGACACATGTTAGTCAAGTCATCAACAAACACAAGGGAATCATTTGAGGCTAATATTGTAATGTATCCAACAAGATGTCCAGCAGTATAAATACTGAAATGAAAATATTTGCATAATCATAGATTCTGTTTTTTTCAAAGAGGGATAAAGAGTAGATGTCATTTTAAGAATTTTTAACAAGGTAATTCATGGAAGGTTTCAGCAGACAGATTTCCTGCACTAAGCAGGAAGAGTAAAAAAAAACATATAACTGTGTTACCATGTTTATATCGCAATAACATTTCCGGACAATTTGAAGTGAAGAATACATACAGGTGATGCAAAACATGTGAATATATTGGAATATATTGCTTTATAATGAGATATGGTCATTAATTTACTTTGTTCAATATGTCAATATGTTTTTTTGTGCAGTTGATCATGCACAAAGAAATATGACCTAAACACACAGAAAGATGTTGGATGATGCAGACTAGCACAGATCAAGATTAAGGCCACATTTTGATGAGAGAGATGAGGGAGCACTATTTTGTCTGAAATGTTTCAATAAAATGTATTTGTACATGCCATGATTGTCAAACTGAACACTTTTTTGGTGATCATCAACAGTCCTTTTGAGCGCCTATGACATGATTAGAATGTTCCAAGGTTCCTTGATGACATCACGTCTCTTTATGTCAATGGAACGCCTTCAGATATCAAACAGAATCCAGATCCTGTCAGACAAACACTGAACTTGTTGAGAGCACCTACTCACAGTTTTGTTACCACTTGTTGACGATTTAGTCCGTTATCTTTCTGATACTCATGGCTAACCGAGAGACATCAAAACACCTCCTGCAACAGCAGAAGAACTTCATTGATCATGATGTAAGTAACCAACTGTGTCAATCTCATTCTGTTCATAGATACAGTTTTTATTTTGGTGTCAAGTCAGCACAAGCATTTTTAAATCACACTACAAACACCAATTCAGATAAATTACATAATTGATTTTTCAGACATTCATGTCCACTACAAGGTTATATATCAGAATAAAATAACAGAATAATAAATTAGAAAGCTTTACACAGTATGATATGTTATTCAACTTTTGCTCATTATGTGCCAAAGATAGATTTCAGTATAAGTATAGTTTCCTTAGACTACTATGCCAAATGATATAGTGTAGTGTGGTATAATGCAATGTAGTATGCAATGAGATAGTAATAAAGTATATTACATTTATTGGAGTAGAGTGCTCTTTAATATAATATAGTATAATTCAACTGTGTAATTATTCCCAATGACTCAATCTATATTCTTTTCACAGACACCTGAGAGCTACAGGAGAGAACATGGCCTCAGCGACAGGAATGTGCTGAATGAACGCGCAGAGAGACTGTGCGCTTCACAGAAAGCCCTCTGTGATGCTGTTCTGAAGAGACTGGGACTCTCCAACCAGCAGGACACCCTCACCTCATCTCAGTCCCCAGTTTCACCCAGGAGGTGCCCTGAATCCTCTCTACAAGGAGGGAACACCAGTCGGCCAACCAGCACTAACCAGACGCTGAATGAACGTGCAGAGAGACTCTGCGCTTCACAGAAAGCGTTCTACGATGCAGTGCTGGAGAGACTGGGGATCTCCAAGCAGCACGAGACCCTCCCCTCACTTCAGCCGCCAGCTTCACCCAAAAAAAGCCCTAAATCTTCTCTGCGAAGAGGGAACATCTGGCACGGTCTGAAGTTACCCCCCATTGTGGACAAGAACAGCAGTCAGAGACCGTGCACTTCACAAGAAGGCCTCTACCATTCAGTTCTGGAGGGACTGGAACTGAATGACGAGCATGAAGAGGACCCCTTCTTTGAGGAGAAGTTGCGTGTGGGTAGCAAGAGGGCAATGCTTGCCTGTAAGCTGGCTAAGACTGAAGCCAGAAGGCCAAGTTCAGTCACCTCCATCTGCTCTGCGGACAGCCTCAGCTCTGTGGACAAACACACTCCCAGTGAGCTGAGGGCTATACCGCAGATACGAAGCCCTGTTTCCTCACCCTTCACCCCTACTCTTCCTCCCACAGCAGCTCCATTAACCAGGAGAGCATCTCGTCTCCCAGTGATGTCTGCAAACCTTGGTGGAACACGTAGGTTCATACTGTTAATTGATAATAACTTTATTTATGCTAACTTGAATGGTAATAGGTGAAGATATGATTACAGCAAACAGGTGTAAATTTCAGTCATAATAAATATTTTCTTTTTCATCTAAACAGTCAAAGAGGTAGCTGATGGATGCAAGTTGTGGTCACATAAAGGTAAGGTTGAGGAATTAGTGCAACGATTCCAGCTCGTCAACCTCCCTTCACCTCAACCACCAGTGGCTGCTAGAAAGACGGCAGCAAGGACCCCTGTTGTTCCAGCACCTCCAACAACAGCTGCCCCACCCAAGAGAGGAGGACCTCGTCGTGGGACAAACCTCCGTCCCCAAAAGACTGACAAAAGAGCATGTCAGGATGAGCTCCAGCCCCTGGCCATGCCTTCAGAGAGCCTGTCCCTCTGCTTCAAGCAGCTCAAATCAGATGACTGGTAAGACATCTATATAGATTACTATAGATTTAAACAGTTTATCCAGCAGTATGTTGTTTCTGAAGCAATGATTAACACTTTTCAAAAATGTTTGTCATTTAAATATAGGGAGGAGAAAATTAATGGATTAAAATCCATTCAAGCTCTGGCAAGACACCATCCACAACTTCTGCAGACTAAACTGCATGAAGTCTGCCTGGCTCTCATAAAAGAGGTATTGTAGACATTTTCCTTTTTGTCTCTGTGTTTGTCTTTGTGTTGCATGCAGCTCTCATTTTCCTATAAGTGCATCTACCTATACTGTGCACACTGAAGTACTGACTGATGTTCTTTCTTATTATCTAGGTGAACAATCTGCGCTCTAGTGTGGCCTGTGCTGCTATGGAGTCTATAGCTCAGCTCCATATTTACCTGGGGAAGGCCATGGACCCAGAGGCAGAGGTGACAGGTCGCACCCTGCTGCTGAAGTTGGCACAGACAACTAATGACTTCATTCACCAGCACGCCAATCATGCCTTGGATGCTCTGGTGGAGGGCTGCAGTCCTGGTAGAGTCGTGACCGCTCTACTCAACACAGGGCTGAGGTAAGAGGGGATAAACTGATCAGAATTTAGGAGGAAGTGTAGTAGAAGCAACATTTAAAGTGAATGAAATGAACTGTAGTCGCAGGATTAGTCTCACATTCCCGTCTGTCTTTGTTCTTCTTTAGTCATCTGTGTGCTGCAGTGAGGGGGAGCACAGCCAAGCACCTCCACCTGCTGGCAGAGATTGTAGGGGAGGATCACATCTTGACAGGAGGGAAGATGTTCACAGAGCGTTTCCTATCTGCTGTCTGTAAGATGTCTGTGGATGCTGCACTGGACGTCAGGTGGGTTACTAAGTTTTGCATGATCTAATGTTAGTGGTTCTTGTGAAAAATGCTTTCAGTCTTAGTCTTATATCTTTCTGTTCATGGTGCTAAATGAGAAATGTATTTCTGTACAGGCATTACGGACACAAGATGCTCCAGGCACTTGTTCTCCAGAGGGAGTTTACCGGCCTGTGGAATAAGGTCATCCCAGTGAAAGACAGGCACCCACTGGAGAAGATCATTAAGAAAATGGTGCAGTAGGGGTCATTAGGCTGGCATGGAGGTGCAGTGGTTAGCACTCGTCTCACAGGAAGCAGGCTGTAGTAAGAACTTTAAGACTAGCTGGAGCCTTTCTGTGTGGAGTTTGCATGTCCTCCCCGTGCCAGGTGGGTTTTCTCTGGGTACTCCAGTTTCCTCCCACAATCCCAAAGACATGCAGGTTAGGTTAATTGGCCACACTAAATTGCCCCGTATTTGTGAATGTGTATGTGAATGGTTGTCTATATGTGATAGACTGGTGACCTGTTCAGAGTGTATCATGAACAAGTCACCAGTCTATCACAGGGCTTAAAGCTTAAAGCTGGGATAGTCTGCAGACTCTACCCCACAGACCACTGAACAATTGGCCTAAAACAATAAAAAATGTAACAAAATGTTCTGTTTATATATTCGTCATCATTCAATCATTTACTAATGTAATATTATCTCTTTCTGTGCTTTTTAATTGTCTTGACTGGTGTTCAACATGTTGCAAATTTAATTTTAACAGTGATCCATTTTTGGGAAAGTAACAAGGTGGTTCCTTTCTATGCTGATTTTCTGTGTTGCTTTACTATTAAACACAATCCTAATATCACAATTCTTACAGTATTTTTCACTTATAATCATTTCAGGTCAATTCAAGGAATGACACTTTTTGGTGATCATTACCTTTTAGAGAGCCTTTCTTGTTTGTAGCAGCAACAGAAACTAGCAAGCAACCAAAATTGTGGCTCATCCCTCACTCATACAAAACCAAACACAGTGTAAAGCAGCATAATTTGTCCATTCATTGTACAGTTTATTATCTTTGAACATGGAGTATTATTGCTGTTTACCTCAGTGATAAATTATATCCACAGTCATCACATGATTATAACAAGGCAGCATACTGAAAGGCTGAAGTCACTCTTTTATAATGAGAACATCTGATCACAAGGTAGTTTAAACAATCCTACTTGTCACGATGTTGACAAATAGACAAATACTTGAGCAACTTTTGACCTTTTGAAAAAGTTCACTTCCATCCCTGATCCTTTTCTCTCCAGTAATACATACTGACATCATCCAAAAGAGCAGTTTTTAAAGTCTCCAAATAAAAGTGTTTTTGCATAACTGCTACAGCAGTTGATCAAGTGCAGCACTGCAATAAGAGGCACTTTGGTAAATGCTGAGATGCAACAGAACATAATCATATAAACATTTAGTTTACACTGACACCGACATGTAAATAACAACTGTGGGAATGACAAGAGAAAAATGTACCCTAAAAGATAAACATAATAAACGGAAACAAAACAGACAGAAGTCCTACAGGCTCTGCTTGGTCCTAAAAGGGGAAGCAGGAAGTCCATATTGATTTGGTTACCATGACATTGAGTGATTCATTTTGACCGGGTCAGGACACCTCAAGGCTGGTCTCAGGTCAGTTTTATAATTCCCTCTCTATGATAAGTTGTAGTGGAGAGGTTTGGTTAAATCCAGAGGTCACCACAACACAGGGAAGTCCATTTTACTGAAGCCTGGGTCTCTGCGCTGCTCCCAGTACGTGTTGCTGCTCACCCATGTGTCATCCTTTGACTTCCTGCCGACACAACACAAACAAAACTGTTTTTATGACCAATGTTTGGTGATACATCACTCAGTGACATATTATAATTTAGTGTTTTTCCTGTAAAAGGTATAGCATATCCATTTACAACTTCAACATGTGGAAGAATGTGAGCTAATTTTGATTAATTTTTAAAAAGCTAGATTATCAAATTAAGTTTTTGTGTGTTTATATGGTTCATAATATTCTGTTGATGAGCTTATGTCAGAGAAGTGTCTTTACTTTGAGTAAAATGACTTACTATATTATGTTTTTATTTAGATAAAAAGGTCTCACTCATGACATCTATGAATGTAAGAGGGCTGTATTTTGAATTTCCTAGGTGGGACTAATTGACTAATGATGAGTGGAGCATAAATACTGTATCAGTTGCTACTGTATGTTTTGCTTTATATGTTTTTGATGTTGAAATGTTGTTTAATGCTTGTATGTTGTTTGAAACACTATATTGCTGCTATGTTGGCCAGGGCTGCCTTGATAAAGAGATTTTGTAATCTCAATGGAACTCATCTGGTTAAATAAAGATTTAATTAAAAAAAAAAGAAAGATATAATTACTTCTTAGATAATGATGAAGTAATGGACAATGACATAATGGATAAGAATTACTTTTCTTTTGTCATGATGAGCCCAAGACTTATTTTAACAACCCAGTTTGTTAATCACAAGGATGCAGACAGTCACAGACATTAATACCTCTTGAGACACAGCGGATGCTAAGGAGCGGATCTTTGATCATACTGGACAGACCAATTATGTAGAAAAACACATGCACATTCTGTGTCTGATCGCACACATCACGAGTAAACAGCAGCGTACTTGAAAAAGCGTGGCTGGTGTGTCATGTTGTTGTCCTGCAGCACTTTCCTCCTCTCCCTCTGGAGCTGCTCTAGCCTCTGTTTCTGCTCCTCAGCTCCTTCTATGTTCCCCTCCTCCAACAGCCTGGACAAAGAAGACAGAGAGAGAGAGAGTCAGGATGGAGAAACAGTAGAGATTTGCTCCTACTAGAACACTGCCACCATTCATCCCACCGTTTCCACCTCACAAACAGGAAAACTTTGGCTTATGGGTAGTAGCAGCAATGGTAGTGGAATTTATGTATTCTTGATATTTAGGCTTTAGCCAGTGTGTGAAACAATATGTAGAACATACTATTGTAAATGCAATTAAAGTATAGCTATAACAAAATTTTGGTAAAGAATTGCATATTCTTTACCAAAATTTTGCATTTACATGAAAGGTTGACAAATTTTCTTTAACACTTATTCCACTAATATATTTTATTTATGTACTTCTGTGGACTAATTGAAGAATGTTGCCATTAAATAACCTTTTATATGAGTGTTATTCATCCAACTTGAATTGTTTAATCTTACTAATTCTGTCTCTGAGTGAACATTAATATTCTTGTGACTTAATTCACATAGATCTTAACACCATGGTCTGTTGCCATGGTTACATTCATATTTCAGACTTTTACTGCTTCACACCACATAGGCATGATCAGACTTTTTCCATAAAAATCATATTTTTCACAAGTAACTAGTGAGTCCAATTAGTCAGCCTTTACCTCATTTAAACGACTGGCAACTAAAGATGCCATCAATTAGGCCAGAAGATGATAAAACATTAATAAAAATAATAAAAGTACAAAGTTTCTAAAATGGGTAGGGATGAATCAACATAATAACAGGCAGATAAACAGTTTGCCAACCTCTGGTCCGGCCTGAAGCGTGTGTCTGTGGGGGGAAGCAGAGGTCTTAAGGTGGGATCCAGCTCATTCAACTCCACCGCAAACTGGGTGAAGCCATAGTACTGCTCTTGGTCCACCGGCATGGGGTCTACACACACACACACACACACACGTCAAGCTCAGTTTTGTTGTTTGAAGTGCACTGGTGTAAAAACTTGTGACATTTCCAGGGATCAATGACTCACTTGCTCTCCAGATGCACGTGGCAGATGGAGGGTCCCCTTGAAAAATGGACTCGTGCCATTTTCCAAAAATTGAGTGTACAACTTTTCCATTTGAATCTGTAACCACACCCTCTATCTCGTTCACTGTAGAGCTCCAAGACTTTGCCTGCAAACAAAGAGGGTGATCATGAGGGAATATTATTATACAAAATGGGAATTAACATTGAACGTATCACATTTTACAATATTGAGTAATAAATACTGTGTGAGTTATGTAACTGTTAGGGAGGATTTGATTCATGTTGCCTGGTTTTCTATGTTTATGATTTAATTATTTGAAATTCAGTACTTCTTTTTGTCCAGCAGATGCTGCTGTTTGCCTTGACAGTGTTGAGGGCAAAGCTTATCATATCTGTGTTGCACCATACAGAGAGTGAGCATGTCTGTCTGAACAGGCAGCACTGCACTAAAGAAAACTGCAACAATCTTTTTACATAGGAACAAACACATAACAAGGGTCTACTTGGAAGATGACTTAACTAAAATCAGACGCTAAAAGCCAACCAACCATAATGATTACAAGAGACTGACAGAGGTTCATGTGAATGTGACAGACCAATACACACTAATAGGGAAGAAACAACAGCACAGAGTTTTGTAAAATTAGCTACGGTGTTTCTACAATGGCTCTACACAAGAAATCCACTCAGGAAGCAAGTCACATGCCGCAGTGCCTAAAGAATTTTTTCCACATTGTTAAACTATGAAAAACAAATTTCCCTCTCACAATCATTTGTGAGATTCCCTCATTTACACACAACAAAGACAGTCATTCGATGTTTGTGTTCTCTAACCTTAACGAATGTGACTTTACACTGGCAGGTGTTGCTGTTGATATTTTTGATGGCCATCTCTCCGTAGTGTTCGATCCAGCGCTGACCGCTCAGGATGTTATGAATACAGGACGTCACTTTGTTCCATTCATAGTGGTCCCCAAACCTGGAGAATACACACACACACACACACACACACACACATACACCATACATACTATTTAAAAATGTATGTTTCATTCCTTTTACCTACAGCATATACTGGGCATGATGATGTAACACTCATGTTAAACATATAAGAGTGGACACACAAACACAAAAGTACAAACACTCATGCACATGCAAACACACACCAACACACGAGAAGCAAATGAGTAAAGGACCTACGCAGGTAGTGTGACATGAGTGGTTCCCATGGGAACTATTTCCATGGATTTGCCCCAGAATTTATTTTTCCACCGAACATCTAAAAGAGAATGGATCACAAAATAACAGATGAGTGCTTGTGAACATGAAAATTACCGTATCATCTTAATTAAGATCTTCATGGTTCTTTCTCTTCAGCAAACAGTAGCGTCTTTTTATAAATCAGCTTCTTTACTCATGTGCACAGGGGGAAATGCAAACAAGGTCCCAGTCTGCAGTTTCTTTGAATACCAATGGCTGATCAGTGTCAGAGTTAACAAATGAGGTCAGATTAGTAGAATCTTCACAGTAATCAGTATCTTTCTTAGTATCTACAGTATGAACATAACAAGCACTAAGTTGTCACACTATGGAAAGTTACAGAGTGCTCACCAATGCCATATTAGGTTACTTAATCTTCCACAACACCTACTTTAACCTTAAATATGACCTACAGCATGTAACAAATAATCAGAAACAAAGGTGTGGTGGTAGTGGTGCAATCTACTAGTAAGCCCAGCCAGACAGAGGAGAAATACTGTGTTTATTCAAAACATGCTCTCTCCTGCTCACCTTGCCAAAAGGTGAAGTTCTTTGAATCAGAGTGACATGCTGACACAGGTGGGTGATGACTCACCTTGGAAATGCAGAGATAAAAGATGAGATAAAGGCAGTTTATTAAAAGCTTTGCCATAATATGTACTGTTGGTGTGTCATGAACAATTCAAAAACAAAAAGGTAAACAATTACTACATTTATTTTGAGAGGTAATTTGAGAGACCATAACAGAGAAGAGTGGTACAGTAGGTCAGTGCACATCTTCACTGCTCTGTGTTGTTTGCTACTGTTTGAGAAGTCTAGTGAATTGCTTTAAAGCACAGAACAGGAAGAGGGCGCTGTTTATCCAGTGCACACAGACTGACATGAGACAATCTTACCAAGGTGTCACAATTTGAGAATTACATATCAGTGTTTAGAAATACTAAATGTAGCACCTTTAACTTAATTATATAGAGATACATAGAGATGTATATGCAACACCTTTAATCAAAAATCACTTCACATATTTCATTCAAAATGTTCATTTTTGTGTTAAAAGGTTCTAGTGCAGTAAACTGAGCAGCAGCCTCTCCTGTGAAAGTGAATTCCAATGATTACGGATTATGATGTGTTGTAAACTGTGTGACCTCTACCTGTTCAGCTATAAACCTGAAGCCTTTATCAGGTCTGTCACACTCATACGTCTCCCCCAAGACCGGGTTAAAGGGTTTGCTTCCTGCTCGATGATAGGTGGATGCATATGCAGATATTGCAAACGTAGCGACATACACCTGCGTAGAAAATCAGAGAGGATGAATGAACATATGCCCTCTGACAAGACAAGAATTGTGGGCTTTTCTGAATTGAAACATATGTGTAAAAGTATTGGCATGTGTGTCTTTGTGTGTAAATTACATTTTGTGTTCATGTGAGTATGGGACTGTAAACAAGTGTACTGAAGATTGTGAAGGTAATATTGTGTGTTTGAATGTGTGAGGCCACAATGGATTTCAGATTCTAACTGTGTTTACATGAACCAAGGTCAAAACTGTGCAAACAAGTAAGAATGAATGAAAATATGAGTCAGGGTTCAAGTCAGACTAGTTCATGTAGGTATATAAACAACTATGTGTACATGAGACTATGTAAAGTGCTTTGGTAGAACTTGTACATATGCACAAGGCCCTATATTTAGTTTAGGTATGTGGGGGATAATACAATATTAATAAATGTAAGTTATTTCCTCTCACCATGCGCTGGTAAGGGTCCTGGGTCTCGTTGGCAGTATCCAGCAGCTCGCTGTACTCAAGTTCCTCACACAGCCTCTGCAGGGTGTTGAGTGGCTCATTGAGCTGTACTGGCATGGCCACCTTTGACAGGTCCTTACCGATGTTGTTCCTCAGGATGTTCCACAGGCTCACGCTGCCCGTGGGACTGGGAGAGGGCAGTGTGGAGCGTCGACGAGCCAGGGGAACCACACCATCAACTGGGGAGGAGAAATATGGGAAGTGGTGAGACAGGATATTTTATAAGAATCCTGCCAAGTGGGACAAAGTGTGAAAGTTCAAATGGGAAAAAAAATGGTTTCTTGAATGTACTGGGTGTCTAAAATCAGATGTCTACAGTAAAAAATATGTTCAATGCTGACATGATGGAAATGAGGATATGATGTATGATTCAACAGGCGTCAAGGTGGCATTTAAAATCCCAAATTAAACTTGTTTCACACAACTTGAAAGAGCTATGAAACAATTTATTTTCATACATTTTAGTGACACATTGTAGTCTCCCATCATGATCTAAATATTGTTTCAGAGCAGTTTTTCTCATGACAAATAAGGAAATTCAGGCAGAAACACCGAAAACTTTTTTTTTTTTTTAAATTATAATTATTTCTTCTGGTGTGAAAATAGTCAAATTCAAAGGAACAGCACAAAATACTGACACATCAGCTATTTATTAGCATAGTACAAAAATACTGGTCATATATGTACAATATAAGACTTCAAATCCAAAATAAAATTGTAAAATAAATAATACTGAAGAGCTCGAACAACAAGCATCTTAAAAATGAGTTGCATTAGTCTTTTACCCCTTGGGTTGGACAAGCTGTACTCATACTATCTAATCAAGAAAAAAAACAAACATTTCTATGTGAAACTAAACCATCTCATTAATATCCCAATTTTCCAGTCTTTGTTTACATGAAGGGAAAAATGTTTATATAAACCAACCACCATCTGCAGCAGTGAATTAATGATGCCTGTTCACAGATGCTTTGTCACATACTGTATGATGAAACATCGTACTGAATTTGTAAACACATCCTCTCTGCACTGTCTCCGTCTGTCTCTGCTCAACGAGTTCATATGTCTTCACGCGCACATACAGAGATGCAAAAAGTGTTACTGTATCATGTACCTGAGTTGTGTCTCTCGCTGCCTCCCTCATTGCTGTAGGTATCCATGGAGACGCTGTCACTGACATCACTGATGTACGAGTCATCGTCGGACACCTGGAGAGAGACAATCACCGGTGAAAGGTCAGTGAGCGACCAGAGGACAGAGTCACAGGACACACAAACCCAAAAGTCTCTGCATCTTCAGGATAGAAGGAAATTTTAAAAAATGCACCCAGTGTACAGTATATTTGTTGTGTAGCAGGTATTTGTTTTGTTAAAAGTGGAAGTGTGGGACTACACCCAATTTTAGGACTAATAAGTAATAATAAAAAGATTACTTTCCCTGCAACAATTACCGTTGAGTAAAGTTGACAACGATTTGTATGTCTGTAGTGCTGAAACAGATTAATTGATTAACTGATTAAGTCAATCAACAGAAACAGAATCGCCAACAATTTTGATAATTCATTAATCATTAAAATTATTTATCAAGCAAAAATGCCAAACATTTGCTGGTTTCAGCTTCTTAAATGTGTCGATTTGCTGTTTTTCTCTGTTTTAAAACTGAATATCTTTGAGATTTGGACTGTTCATCGCACAGAATAAGTCATTTAAGGACATCACCTCATGCTCTGGGAAAATATGATGGGCATATTGTCATTTTCATCACATTTTATATCCTAAATGATTCATTGATTGATCACTGCAACTGGTTTTAAACATGGAGAAGAAGAAAAGGATGATGCAGATAATATCTGACCTCATTCTCAGAGGAGGAGGAGGAGAGGAGGTACTCCTGAGCATCAAAGAATTCTGATATCGACTCTGGGATAGATGCTTTGCTCTCATTGGAAACCTGGTGGACCAAGGAGTGGGAGCCACCTGTACATTCCTGATAAGATGATAAGAAGCCACATGAGAAATTAGACATGTAGTATACAGTGGTGAACATTTGTGGTGCAACCCTGCAGAACCTTGCATTCTGACTCACTGAGGCATAGGCAGTCTTCAAGCCAATGACCTGCGCTGGCTGAGGGGGCTGCATTTCGATGGTGTGCCTCAGTCTGTCTCTTTCTGCTGACAGAGAACTAAAGGCTGATTTCAGTGTGGTGTGGACTGGAGACAGAAAAAAAAAAAGAGGGAGACATCAGGTACAGAGTTGTCATGGAAACTATCTTACCATATAGAAGCGAACACATACAAAAAAAGCATCTTTTTCTATCTACAGCAAAAGGATCTCCTCAGCAAACTTGTGCAGACTCAGGCATGGACTCACTGTTGTTGGCCAGCCTGCAGAAGTCTTCCTGTAGACGAGACACGTCTGTAGGTGAGTCTGGGGATTCAGGACAGACCTCCTGGGTGTTGGACTCAGTAATGGAGAGATTGGGGTGGGATGCGTGGAGGCGAGGGGACTTGGAGGAGATACAGCTTGGGACCTGGAGCACAAATAGAGATTAAGGTGAATAACTGTATGCATTGATTTTGGCTTTCTTAAATAAGAAGCTGTACATTTACCTGTAGTGTGGCTTTGGTTTCTTTGCCATTGTTCTTGGATCGCCATCTCCTTGGCCTCTTCTCCTTTTTAGGAATGTCATACGTAGACGCCTGTGTTACCAAAGGGAACAGAGATATTAAGGAAATAGTAAAGAAAATGACTTCTAGTATTGACCAGATTACCCAAAAAAGTATTCTTCATTCTCATCTTAATTTCACAGATAATGTTATCACTTCATTCATCCTTTTTGATTACATCAATTTTGGCAAACGTATTCTTATTGAACTCAGAATACCTCCACATTTTGCACCATGGTTAACTTAGTCTACGCGTGTGTGCTTACTTGTAGTGCACTGATGGCTGGGGCTGAGTATGTGCGGTGGAGGACTTCCATGCTCTTCAGCAGCAGGTTGAGTTCGAGTAAATACGATTCGCACTCCTCCAAGTCTGAGTGAAAGAGAGATTATTATTAGATAAAAGCCTGAGTGCGTGCAGGCACGGTGATAAAAGATAAGATGTACGATACACTGCATACAGACAAATAAAACTGTTGACAAAGCAGGGTGGCGGGTAAGCAAGGAGATAATTAGTGAGGAAAGTAAGCAGAGATAATCGGAGTAACGGATCGACAGACAAACAGAAACCAACCTTTGCAGCACCTGTTCATGTCCTCTGAGGAGTGGAGCCAGGAACTGACCTTATTCTGGTGGACTGATGCCTGCTTGGTGACAGTAGTCCTCTGTTTGAGACAGATGAGAGAGGATGAGGCATACAACCTCACATAACCTCAACCCTATAGCATCAAATTTAAAGTAGCAACCAAGACTTTGATGCTTTCCTACAAACGAGGACTGGGACACCTTACTTTTCTAAGTGAGTCACTGAGGGACGGGGAGGACGCGGCGTGGGGGTGGAAGAGGTGCCTTTCATGGGGATACATGGCAATCTCGTTCTGCCGAAACACTCTGTGATGACGCAGCTTTGACACCCACTCCTCAAACAGATCTGGGTTCTTCACCTGGGTGACATGAAGTCAAATTAGCAACAGTAACTCAGAGAAAACTGCTGTGAGAGTCTTTGCACGAACAGTGAATGAGAGAGAAAGTGTGTAGGTGTTGAGACATTTGTATACTGTACACCTTTGAGAGAGAGAGAGATGACACTGAATCACATTGAATTCAAACCGATGTGAGCCTCAAGAGCTACCTTTAGGTGAAAAATGTTGTCTTCTGTGTCCAGGTCGATGCACATGGCTTTCTTCTTGATTGACATGACGGAGAGGCCGACGTCGATGCAGCCGTGAAGTTTTCCCTTCTTCAGCTGTGAACAAAACACTTTGTTAGCGTGTGTCTGAGGACAAGAATGACAGATGGCTCTCTTGATGTGATACCTACATCTGCTTCACGCTTTGCATACTTCAGGATGCCTTTCTCCAACACAAAGTATCTCTAAGGAAGAAAACAGACTCGATCAATACTTGTTTACAGGAATGATTCTGACTTGACTTGTTCATGCATCTCCTGCTTGATATGTTTATTACAGTCTTTAGTTATACAAATTGTTCATAACACCAGTAGAAAATGATTTGTGGACATAATAAAATCACTTTCCTTTGATCTCACCATCAAAATTTAACAACAGCAGCAGTGAAATGAGTGATTAGCAGTTTATATAATGACCGTGTATAGACATAGCCATAGTTTACAGTTTTACAATACAAAAGAGTACACTGACAAGGCACTTTGACACTACTTAAGACCTCCTTGGCCAGTTAAAATACTGCCTATTAAAAGAGGCAATTCAGTCATGTTGAAAGGCAGAAGTTTCCAGGTACGCATGAGCACACTCAGAGACAGAGGAGGGGGGGGGGGGCGATGAGTCAGGGTTACAGTACAGTCAGCTGGGAATGAAAAGAAGGAAGTTAAGAAGACTATGGTGAAGAGGAGGAAACATGGAAATAGCTTTGAGGTATTATAAGACAGCAGGTCAGGACTCTAGTTACACATTCAGGAAAAACTAAGTATTGCTGGCTTAATCTTAGTAACAACGGGAATGAAACTACTATTAAAACCCCTGTAAAGTATTCTGGCTCTATACTATTCTCAAGTAATGACATATGATATTTGTAGAGGTTGCTTTTGGACATACTGATAGGACTACTGACTGTAATTACTGTATTGCTTTACCAAAATAGAAATAACATTTTAAGTAATGACTACCACATGCATTGAGTTCAGATGATTAAAAAAGTTATTCAAAATAAATTCCACTTTGCTCCAGGGTTCAAAAACACAACAAATGTAAACAAAGCCTTTCTAACCTAAAAATATAAGCAAACCACTGTAGCTATCCGACACCCCTTGTATCAAAACAATGAAGGGAAAATAGGTCTTGGTTCAATAAAGGCAGCAGCAGTGTTCTATAATAAGAACTGTTTCCTGTCTGAGTCTTTAAGAGAGCTAGAGAGGTGCTCACCTTATGCCATCCCTTCATGGGCCACTTCCTCCTTTTGAGCACGACGCCCTCCTGTCCGTCAGGCTCCTGCATGCTGGCAGGAACCCCCCTGAGCCCCTCCACAATCTCCCAGCTGTCCTGGAGGGGGACACAGTAGCAATACTGTATGAGTTAGAGAGACAAGTGCATTTCTTTCCCTCAAGATAAGGAGGAGTGGCACAATATAAACAGCACATAACATACTGTTATTGAAATACTGGTTATTGTAAAAACAATTTTTTTTGCACTGAAAGTATTTTTCAGTTTTTAAGTGGTGTGGTTTATATTTCTAGGAAGATTTGAATGGTTGATTGGTTGCAGAGATCAACCCGCAATAAATGAACAACACATACACAGATACTCATGCAAAACACACAGTAAAAATATCAGACCTGCTTCACTGCCTCAGGGATATCATGATACATGCTGCATTTAAATTCAGCAAAGCTGAGGTCAGCTGGTATTAAATGAAAACAATGCTAACAGTGGCTGCAAGCAATTTTTGTTCACACAGCAAAAGCAGACACACAAACCTGGTTATTGTCATGCTTCAAGGAGCCACTGCTGTCACTGTGAGTGGGTGACGGTGATGTCATCTTTTTGCGACTTGACTGCTGCTTTCTGCCGACCGTTGTTTCGTTTCTGTGGAAACTGCAGCAACAGAGATCACAGCGGAGTCGCCAGGAGCATCACTCTGACCTTTGAAGGCCACGCCACAACAGTCAGCGCTGCAGAGAAAGGTTAATACAAACTGATGTCAGAGCAGCACAGAGGTGTCACTCGTTTTTAAAGAGAACAGCATCAGCACATGGGGCTAGGCAGATAAAAACAGAGAGGAATCACTTACTCACTGTGTGTCTGACTAACTGTAAACATCCTCATTAAGGATATAAAAATTCCCACAGTCCAAATAGCTTTGTTTTAAGGAAGCTAAGACATGAATATCCCGGACAAAAACACAGCTCCCTTATCAGGAGCTCTCACACACACGCCGTTCAGGGTTCATCTTGTACTGTGTGTATTCATGTGTCTGGCTTTGTGTGGACTGCTGTGATAAATTGCAGCTACGTACGCAAAGAAACTCAAATAAATGTTTAATCAATGTTCATGACCATGGCTGTACCATACAAGATATATGATCAAAGAACCTTCTGTAAACAAGCATGTGAGCATGATAATTGAAAAAAAAAAAAAAGTCTCTGGAAGGGGATGAACAACAAGACAAGACTATAATAAGACTAATTTCGTAGCATAAGTTATGACTCCAGAGGCTACTTCTGTTTCAGTGGGTTACATGCAATTTGCACTGAATATACAGTTCATCTCATAAAAGAATAAAGGATGTTCTTCATATTAGAGGCAGGCAATCTGGCAAAAAAATAAAATCACAATCTATTTAATCACAATCACGATCTAAATTGAGATCTTTTTTTCTCAATTTTTAAATGCCCTGTTTACTATTAGCCAGACTTGTAATAGCCTCTGAAGTTCTCCATCTGCACCATTAAAACACAATACTGCATTAAAGACACTACACAGGTTTCCGAATGGTGATTAAAACCTGAGATTAATTTGAAGTAAACAGAAGCCAAAAGATAACATAATCATAAAATAACACTTTTCAAGCACAACTCAAATAGAAAACTGACGTCGAGTTCTTTTTAGGCACAATCTTCTTGTCCACCATGCCAGAAGTTATAACTCACGTTGCACTGTTTACAACATGTCACCAAAGGAAGAGCCACGTGAAGTAATTCGTCCAATCAGTATAGCCATCTAGTTGGCTGTATTACTCTACTGGTTTATTCATAACACGTAGAGCGGACCTGCTAGTCATCTGAGATTATGTGAAGTTTGGAAACAGAAGTAAGAAGACATTAAATATCGCAATCTCTACAATTCGCCTGAAAAGTAGATTGTGGACACCTTCAAGATCAATCATGATCTAAAATCGTCAGATCGCACTCCCCTACTTCATATGCAAAATGAATATTAGTCCATGTGCAAAACATGTCAGCCCGCCTTACAGACCATGTCATTCTAGAGACTTAAATAAGCCAAGCCAAGCCAATACAGGTATGTAAACATTTAGCACCCACTTCATCTGCATACTCCAAAAAAATGAGAAATGAATCATTACTGCTGCACCACTGGTTCCTGCACCTCCTCAGCCTCCTCCTGTATCAGCATCACACTGCTCTGCCGCACCATCACACCGCCACATTAAAATTGTGTATTATTCAGGTTAAAACCTTGACGCAAGTGTTCTGAATAAAGTCAACATTATGATTTACTGACTTTCAGTGCAATTCCACCTTGATAATATGATTGTATTATAACATTTTACAAAATCCTGCTGCCCTAATTATTGGATTCAAGCAAACCTTAATAAATACTGACTGAATTACTTTATTTTGCTTTACACGTGTATTTATGGTTGTATAAGGGGAGCAGGGAACATCACATTCTCACTGTGATGTAACATTCATTCCTCTCTTTGCCACATGCCAATGACAGGCCCTAACCTGGCTGTGTGAATGTACATTAAACCACAACCTTTTAGTCACTCCCTTTGTGTGTTGTATATACTTCCAAAGACTTTATGTGTGAGATGTAGGTTAACTTTGTTATCTCACATCTCACCAGACAAGGACGTGCTCGACTCACACGTCCCTGTCTGGTGGGATAACAAAGTAAGGAAATGCTTGTGGGCTTTGTGTGCTTGCATGCATGCATGCAAATTTGTGTAAACTTTTGGATTTTAAGTATGCTGCTAACTACACCCTCTGCAAACGTTCTGGTGGTTTCAGTGAGTGTGTATTCTGTAGTTCCCCAAGGCCCCGCTTACAGTCAGTACCATGCCCAGGACATGAGTCATCAACAGGAAAGAATTTGCTCCGTGCTTCGATAGCCCCGACACACCATAACACACAGCTAGCTACAGTCAACACTCAGCTAAAAGCAGACTGAAACACATGGGCAGCCCACTTACTTCACAGCTCTGGAGCACAGACTAAAAAGGACAGACAACATATTTGAGTAGGCTTCAAATGATAAACTTGGGGCGCTGGAATTAGCTTATCAAGCGGTTGTGTTCGCACTTTTCAGGTTGTGACATGCCTGGCATCTTCAGCAGCATGTGAAGCTTTATGAATGTAAATCAGTTCAGCAGTTCATCACATAAAACGCCTGCATAATTACATCTGTGTAAATACATCTGTATACAGACTAGACCGTAAACGACAATGGTGCATCATCCAACTGTTAAACATACTGTATTAGCATGTAGGAACTCAGGGACTAACTGGTAAATTTCCAGCTCCAGTCATTGGTCATATACACGATGAGTGGTGAGTAAGGGCAGCGGTACCTAGCACCAGTTTACATAACACACTCAGCCCTGCCTTTCAGTCCTCTTTTACAAAACTCAGCAGCAAAGTTTGCAAGAAAACACTTCCTTACAGCAAAACCTCAAAATCTGCTATTGCACGCATGCACAGATTTTGTTTGAAGTGTCACTACCTCATAACACTTCCTCATTTTAATAGCGTAAAAGCGTGTATGAAAGCTGTGTATTAGTCTGACAGCTATAAAAGACTATCTGCCATAGATACACTATAACATTTGTAAATGAAGCTGGAAGATGTGAGTCCCCAAACATCTCACTGAGTGCCCTACTTACCCCCACTGAGTGATTTCTATAGTATTGTACACTGTACACCACTGAGGCACTGTAAGACTAGAAGTGCTGGATTTTGCCTTCAGTCTTACGTAATGGGAGTCAATCATTAATGGCACAACACCTTGTAAATGATCTGTTAAGACGGAAAGGGGTCATTCTCACAGTGAGGGCCAATGCCACATAGTCACAAGGCCCAAATGAGGTAATAAAAGGTTTAAAGGTGATGAAAAAGTGACTACTTTGTGTGTTTGTGTTTTTTCATGTGTCAGCATTCATGAAATCAGCTGATGAGTTAAAAGATGGAGAAGATGCAAATGCGACATGATTTTGTTTTTCCTGGCATGAATAACAGTGTCACAACAGTGTGCCCCGATGTCTGACACCAAATGGCAACATTTTACATTACATAAGGCTTCATCAGTTTTATCCAACCAATCATTATTTATAGAAACTTAAGAATGAAACGCTGCATTTCTTTCGGTCTTTCCCGCATACAAAACAACTGTGGAGTAAATTGCAACAGTTTATTGCTGATCACATCTGAGCTGATAGCTGAGCTTCGCATGGTCTTCAATTTATTTTATTTTATTTCCGTGTTCCCCTGGTGTATCTGCAGTACCAGTCAAAAGTTTGGACACACCTTCCCATTCCCTTGAATGAGAAAGTGTTCCCAAACTTTTGACTGGTACTGTACATATGTACTAAAGTTGTATTGCCATTGTAAATGAAGGTAAATCGTGAGGCTCTTTGTTTCCTGTGTTTTAAGTATGTTTTCTCTTTGACTGCACTGAAGGAAAAAGTACCTATAAGTCCCTTAAAACGAAAACAGACACCTCCTCTAAAATCTACTCAAGGTTGCAACTTCAAATGATTTTCTAGGGGGAGCTCAGGCCTGAAATGCACACAAGACCGGGAAACAGACCTTTCTTCTACTTGTCCAATTCCCAGTGACCAACAAAGCGCTATGCCTCCTGACATGGCCACCACACTACCAGCTTTCAAACAGCACAAAATCTTTGTGCTTAGACAATAGTGAACTTTGAATTGCTCAGGAATGCTGCTTTTGAAGGCGTAATACAAGAACAACTCAAACAATGCTAATTCAACAAGTCATTACATCGTCTTTGTGTTCAGCATGGCTACAGGCAATAATATGTACTGCATATTTACAGAAAGCTCTGTGTCTTTCTTAAAGCAAAGCCTCATCTGTTGCTCACCAGTTTCCATGACAGGATCTCAAGACAACGAGGCAGAAATCTGAGGAATTGTCAGGCTGGAGTTTCCAGTCCTGGCATGCCAAACACACAGACGTTGACTTTGCAGCCAATCCATCTGCTTTCTGCTTATACGCATTCTTGCAACAGCACGACTGCCATCAACCTGACAGTCAACAAAGTTGTATATCCCCCCTCCCCCATTACTGGCTGACTGGGACTGCAAAAAGGTCCTCACAGATGGCCCATGTGAGACTTTACCTCCAATAATGCACCAGAATCTTCTGGTAAAGCTCCTTCGCAGAATTATCTATGCATGATGCACTGATAATCACACTGAGAGCCAGCATAAGTCGCCTTAAATAGACTCACATCTGACAACATTATCTGGCTATTTCCTCCATCAACACCCACATTTTATAATAAAATAAAGCATCTGATGTGTGGTGGAAACATATGGTTATAAGTTGGTTGGTGGCAGTAGCACTTAGCTCATCTTATCTGACCTCTGACATCATGTCTGAGTGTAGCAGCTGATAGCAGGATGTTTTTAACATTTTTCATCTGAAAGTAAATACAGTGCCTGTGTTCCTTCTACGCACACAGAGAAAAAACTTATGTGGGCATCAGTGAGTGATCAAAGGGGTAAAAAGCAGCCCCAATATGCTATTCAACAATCTTGATTTGAACTCAGAGAGAGACCAAAAGAGAAAAAGCTTGAGATTGATGTATTTTTTATATTAAAAAAGCCTCATCATAAAAGATGTCTTTCTGTCCCCTTCCTGTTGAGACAAGGGACACTTTGTGTTACTGCTCAATCACGGGTTGCTATGGATACAAAAGAAGGCAAAGGCAAGAATATATTCAGTTTGTTTGTTCTTTATGGAAAATCTGAGGGCATAAAACATGGGGCTATTTATAGAACCTGTGCGGTTACCAGCTGAAACATCATTTCACATGAGTCTCACTACCGACCAGTTGGCTTGGCTGGAAGTAGGACACAACATCATATAACCTTAAAAAACCATAGGAGATCACAGGCGGGTTATTCTCAGAGTGGTCACTTGGTGTATTAGTCAAGGCAGGAGTGCTTGAATGTTTACCAGCTTTTAAGTGGGTGTTGTGTCAAAGGAGAGAGTGACAAAGAGATAACTCAGTGAGTCACGTCGGCCACGCTGGATGTTTACGCCCTGAAATGTTGCAGTAGGAATAAACAACTTTGGCTGAACTGTGAGCGGCTAATTGAGAAACTAGATTGATTCCCTGTGGTGCAATCCTCCTTTGGGTTGAGATCATCACAGTGCAACCCTAAACAGTGCCACCTGGAGCCGGCAGTCAGTCTCAGTGTCTTGCTCAAGGGCACTTCAGCAAGACATTTGCAACACTTGGTGTTTAAGTCCACGTTGTTGGCTGGTCTCTTACCACTTGGCTACATTGTTTAGACCTGCAACCAATGACTAATTTCATTATCGCTCAATATGCTGATTATTTTATTGATTCATTGATTACTTCTGCCTGGGCTTATGAGCGACTATCAAAGTTAATTATCTGTCACTCAACTAATTGACAGAATACTGCCTGCCAGATAAGAAAAAGAGCAACCACAGTCAATAGTTGGCATAAAGGCCTTTTTGGTTTGTTTAGAACTTATACTTGAAAAAATGTTTTTCTCTATCATTATTTCCTGCAATGTAAAAATCTACGCATATTCCACAAAGTCATTACAGCTTTATGACTCCAGCTTCACCTTCCGTTTAGATGCTTTAACAAAAAACTTACGGGATACGGTTTTGTTTACACTCGCTGCAGTACTGGTGTGCCAAATGTGTGCCCACAGGCTATCTGTGAATGGCACAGTGACAGTGATGCCATCACCACTCATGCATAAAATGATCCTGTCTGTACTAAGAGGTGCTAAGGCCAAGTATTGGTTTACAGTATAATAAACACAAAGTCACTCAAGCACCGAGAGAAAGTGCTAAAAGGTTTGTGATCATTTCATTTCATGAATGGCGTGTAGCAGCAACCAGCTATTATTTATTACTGTTTAATCTGCCAATTATTTTCTTGATTAATTGATAAATTGTTTGACCTGTAGAATGTCATAAAATAGTGAAAAAAGTCCATCACAACTTCTAAAGTGAGGTCTTCAACACACATTAATGCTACATTACAAAAGCTTAAAGAAAACAGCAAATATTCACATTTGACAGGCTGCAACCAATGACTTTTTGGTATTTTTCTGAAGAAATGTCATGAACAATTAAATGATGCATCAATATTTTCTGACATTAATTAATTGACCAATTATTTCAGCACTAATGATGTGTGTAGCTTGCTGGGAAACATACTGTCATCTGTACTGTAGATGTAAAACATTAGTATAGGCTATCTAAAATACATACATACATAGCTACATACAGTTTTGGATGAATGAGTGTCTGTGCAGCCCCCTACAACTCAGTTACCCAGAATTCATCACGATATCACCACAATCTCAATATTGAATTCCTATAAACATCATTTTTTATGCCGGGAGTGATGTCAGCACAGAAACCCATGCGGATTGGTTGAATTAAACAGTGATTAATGGGGACAAACTCTATAGGTTGAAACCACAGGTGTCCGCTCGGCTCCTGTTGCCAGCAGCCAACACAGCAATTCAAACTTGTCAGCACAGACAAAATGTCCAATATATGTGCTCGTAAACCCGACGCTCACACAGCCACGATACAAAAAACACAATATCACATTTAGCTTGTACGTGGAGGCTTTAACACGCCAATTGAGCACCAAATGTCATGAGGAAGTCCATCAATAATTCTATCGAAAGCGATATTTCACTTCAGCGCAGAAACAGTGAGCTAAAAGCCACGACAGGAGACAACTCTGCCGCTGAATTCAAACCGCGGTTTGGCTATAACAGCAACAACACAGACATCATTTTAACACCACATATCAATTGTAATGAAATTAAATGCTTACGGTCAAGTGTCGAAAGCTACAGCATCATATCCTGACAGTAGACAGATACAGTACCTGGCTTTCGGCTCCTGCTCCTCGCTTCACTCCCCGGGCGTCGTGGACGGGGAGGAGTTTGATTTGTGGGCGGGAGTGACTGACGCTCGTTTCAGCCAATCGCAATCCAAGATAGAAGAAGGGGGGGCGTACACGTTTTTTGAACGCGCCAGTAGGTGACGTAGACAAAAATGCCACAGACAGAAAAAAAGCAACATCAAGGTGAGAGTTTAGCCTTCAAACAATGGAGTACCAGGTAAACTCCAGTGACGTGAATCCAAGTCATGTGAATCCAAGTCATGTGAGTACATGATTTAGTGTGCCTCTATGGGGGAATATATCATTGTAGTTTTCTGGATTTTTTTTTTTCATCCTCACACTCATTCATGGGTTCAAGACATTAATTGTTAAATCAATTACTGTCTCTTAAGTTTATTCTGCCTTTAGTCACACGCTAAATGTTCTGCTTGATTTAAATTGAAATTACAGCCACCAAAGTCAGCAAGGCCACATTGTTTTTAAATGTCTGACCCCAAACACGTCATTGTACAGTCTGTGTACTAAGACACAGCCTATTATCAACTTTTAAAGAACACTGTAGGCAGCTTCAGAGGTCAGATAAAGTCATTCTCCATCATGTGACAAACCCCCAGCTCCAGAAATAGGTCTACAAGGAATCAGGGATGCAATTAATTTGATTCTTTTCCTGATTAATCAATTAATCGCCTGATCCAGCCTATTCAATGTCAGAAATTAGAAAAAAATGTCCAATACGATTCTCTAAAGCCCAAGTGATGTCACCAAATTGCTTGTTTTGTCTAGTTTTGTCAGTTTATTATCACTAAAGAATTCAATTCAATATCAAACTAGGGAATGTTTTGTATTTTTGTTTTTAAAATGACTTAAACAAGTGATTGACTATCATTAGTTGCAGATATCTGTAAATGGAATACATTAATAAAAGTCTACAACAAACTCCTTTCACATTACTACTTGTTGTGGATTGTAGGAGGCACTTTGTTCATATCTAAAATCCAGTGGGAGAGATATAGTATGATCTGTTTGGTTGTATTGCTTCATAATACTATACACAGTCCAATGACAGATTCTTAAGTTATTTTCCTCAGACATTCTGGTTGTAAAAGATGTTGATGAAACGATGAGTAAGTGAGAGAAGTTGTGTGATTGCACCCGGACAGAATGAGTGAGTGGGTGAACGAACGAGCATGTGTTGTTTTTTCTTAATGCCTGTCTTTACCTGATGCAGTTATGCTCCACATATATTTTTCTAAGAAAAGCCCTGTCCCCACCCAGTCCACCTCTATTGTCCTTGTGGCTCTTGGTACCACCTTCATGCCTTGGATTTGTTTATCCAACAAAACAAATTTCCTCCTTTGCATGGGCATGCGTCTGTCTCCTCCTGCCTGGGCTTATTTCTATGGCAACAGAGGGAAAGAATAACATAAAAAGGGGGGGAAAAAAAATGTCTTTGAAAAGGGAGAGTCAGAGTTGGGTGTGTCCTTAAACTTAGAGCCGACAAAACTAATGGCAGTGTTTGGAGTTAAAAAGGAATGTAGACCTGTATTAATAGGACTGAGTGTGAGAGAGAATATGCTGTATGTTTATTGTTGCATGTAATGGTGTGAAGTTCAAGTTGAACAAACAGGAGAGATTAAAGGCTATTATCAGTGTTTGGATCACAGCTCTTGTCAAAGCCAAGTGGATTCCCTTGTACTTACCTGAGCAATGCACTGTTGTATAGCCACAAAGGAACACACCCTGCCTTACCTGATGGCACACTGAACCACACCTGTCTACACACATACAGATACAATGAGGCAGCACAATATGAATCTTATGTAAGAAAGATGAGACAGAATCAGAAGGAGACATTCATTAATAAAATAATATAACGAAAGGTGATGCCTGCATAGCTATTTATATCCCCTATCACCTTTCTGTCACTCAAACATACTTTAGACACACACACACACACACACACACACACACACACACACACACACACACACGTGCACACACACACTCACACACACACACACACACACACACACACACACACACACACACATGCAGATTGCGTATGACAGTGGCACCTATAGGTTTGATATGGTTACTGCACGCTGAGCAGCTTGTGTTCGTGCAGGGAATGTAAACTGTCCTCACTGCACTGTGTGCTGCCGAGTCATAAATCAGCTGATTATGACTGTATTGCTTTGGCTGATTGTGGACTTCTGTTTTTCACGAAAAGGCAGAGAGAACTAATTGTAGGGAGCGGTTTGATGCTGTTTTTCACTACACAGGAAGGTCTTTAATCTACTGAGCTACTTGCACTGTGCAATTTCACTGATGAGGGGCAACACCCTTGAACTAGAGGACTTCTGTTTTAGAAGTTGAGTGACAGGGACTCTGTTCTGTAGCTGAACTTGACCTCTGACCCTAGGCCGGATTAACCCATTAGGGGGACCCCTCGGCCAAAAATGATCCATGGGCCCCTTCTGACCCCCTGTTTCTGCCACTCTGCAAGTAGTGTATTGTGTTAGTGAGTGATGAGTAATTTGTTAGTGGTAACTTGCTTAAACACTATTTTAGTTTGTAAAATACAGCCGTGTACACAAAATATACTAAAACAAAAAAGAGAACTTGAATCACATTTTGGGGAAACATACTTATTCACTTTCTTGATGAGAGTTAGAAAAGAAGATCAATACTGCTCATGTGTAGTGAATATGAAGCTAGAGATTGCAGCTGGTTAGCTTACCTTAGTATAAATACTGGAAACAGCTACCCCGCCTCTGTCCACAAGTAACAAAATCCACCTATAAGACACACGTAAAGCTCACTAAAAACACATTTTATCTTGTTTGTTCAATTCATAAAAAAAACGAAGTGTAGACACAACTCATTGTGGTTTAATGGGGAGAAACAGTCAAAGCAAATATGCAACTTCCCAAAAGTTGAACTATTACTTTAAAGAGTTCAGGTAATAATGCAGATGTTGTCTTATGGTTTCAGTTAATATTAATGTAGTGGTGGATACAGTATTGAAAAACAAATTAATAATTCAATATCCCCAAGCTAATTGTCACGCAGAGAACCTGGAGTCCTACTGTGTTACATTAGTGTACTGTGGCTTCCTCATGCCATAATGTTGTGTGTCTGCAGAGGGCGATGTTGCACAGAAGCAATGCAGTGTGGGACTCTGAGTCGACAGCTGCAGATCAGATGTCTCAGCTCTTTACTGACTGACGACTTTGTTTTAATGAGTCATAAAGCCTACATTTTTTTTGTACCCAGTCTTTGTTTGTGACTTGTTTTGCATCGTGTCGGACTGAGTGATGCTAATCCAGATTTCAATTGCATACGTGCGTGTTTTGTTGGGGTTTTTTTGTTTTTCACATCCTTTCATGTTTGTGTGTGCTCGTGCTACTCTGAACAGCCTATCACCGTTTTCAGGGTGCTTGAGTTCCTGAGTGTTATCTTCTCTGCAACTCACTGATCTTAAGATCTTAAGGCATTACATTCTCTCTGTGTCATTATGTGATTGAGGCTGATTATGTACATGCAGACAGTTTCTATCAAACTCTGTAGATCAAAGAGTCGCCCTGCAAACACACACACACACACACACATACACACTCAATATCCTTTACACTACCCTCCTTATTCTTCTATCTCCCCCTCCACTCTCTCCAGCCTTTCAACAAGGCAATAGCATGCTCTCTAATTTTTTCCAGATGTCGAGTACCTCCCTTCCTCCCTCCGCCCGCTCTATTCCCTCCATTCTTACAGAGTCAACTGAAACCCCGATAGTTCTTCCACCCCTCCTTTCCTCTCTCTCTCTCTTCTCCTCCCCTCTTCCCCCCCTTCCCGGCTCGTTCGACATACTCGTCTCAACGACAAAACATGACCTCTGGAGGTCAGGCAGACTAGAGCTCTCCCAAAGCAGAAAGGAATGCTGATGCAAATGTATTTCCCACGTTGCACGAAATCCTAGTGTTATAAGCAGTTTAGTACAACTTGCTCATTTGCATTGATTTTAATGAGATTGTTTTTTATGGGTTTTTTTTGAGCAGAGTGATGATTAGTAGAGTTGCTGCAACTAGGCTGTCTGTCTCCTCTGCTGTTTCCCTTCTATCTTGCCCTCCTTTTCTCCCTCCTGCAATGGGAACCAGCTGGGGAGCACTGGGAATGTGGAGGGTTGACGGCATGGGGCCCAGGTGTTCCCTCCCCTCTTCTTCTATCATTAATATACATTTCGGTGCACCTAAAATGTAGCTGCTGTGGAACATTCAGTATGCAGACGGTCTTCAATCTCTGCACACGTGCAGCGACATTTGTCACTGCAGCCGCAGACACATGTTGCAGACGGGATAGAGTCTCTCTCACCATCTCCCTCTAAGTGCATAAACACGCTCACACACTCACTCATCCCGTCACACACACACACACACACACATATACACACACAGACTGTTAATGCAGGCGAGCATGGAGTAGATCTATGATTCCCGGCTCTAGCTAAAGCACTTAATGATCCCAGCAGCTGTTGCTCATGTAAACTCTCTCCACACACACCCACACACACACTCACGTGCGCACACACACATACACACACAAACGCACTCATTCCCACTTCCTCATCGCCCCTTTCTTTCTTTCTTTCTCTCTTTGTTTTGCTCTCTTTAAGAGTATTAATGCTTTTAAGTAACTAAAGAATACATCAAGTAGTAGACTTCACACAAAGAAACACTTTACATGCTCCTAAACGAGCAAAAGCGCACACACACACACAAACACACACGCACAAATGGACCCCCGCATACGTACTGGCGCTGCCACACACAGTGACAATCTGTTCTTTGTTTGAACTATTTCCTATTGATTAGAACACTGTTGGAGGGCTAATCTGAGGAACCGAGCTGCTGTTTATTCTCATTGTGGCCCATCCTTTATACTGATTACTATGATAAGCCCCAGATATGTGCTTGTTTCATGCAGTGTTACATTACCAGGACTTCTCCCATATGGATTTTCTCTCTGGTGCATGTCAGACCCTCAGGGTAAAAGTGAGGCGCTGAGATCCCTGCATTTTGAGATACAATAGGATGCACATGTTCCCACTAACATCCCTTCCTGTAAGTTTGTGACTTTGTCACTTACTCTATCCGTCATGCTGTGTGTGTCTATATTGTATGTGTATGTATGGTATACATGATAAATGATCGCTTCAGAAGTATCACATCTGATTTTGTGTTCCTGTGTACAAATGTGTGTATGTGCTAAATCCTATTTGTGAGCATTATCTGTCATGGTGTGGTACGATGCAGCATTTGACCTCTTTTTCTCATTTTAGCCTTGCTGCAGTGTGTGGTACTTTTAAAGGGGCATTGCATCATTTATTTATTTATATTAATCAAAAATACAGAATTCGGCAAGTGGTGTTGGTTAAGAAGCAATACCACGATAGAAAAGTGCTAAATTAATCAAGTCCTCCTAATTAAATGACTAAATACGTCATTTGATCATGTGAACAACACATAGGAGCGATTCCTAATCTGCCGCCCCTAACGGCAGTAATTGGCAGGACAGCATCATTTGTCTGCGCTTTCCAAAACCGTTACATGAAGACACTGTGGTATGGTCGAAAGCTCTAGAGCAAGTGAGTGGACCTTGATCCTTATGATTTATTCATTAGACTATCTACAGCCATTTAATAATTTGGCCTTGTTCACAACAATTATTTGTACATGTTACAGGCCAATGATGGATAATTCCATTTAGCTGCTTCAGTTTTAGAGTCCTGGTATTGTGCATGTTGGCTCACCGTGACACTTGAACATAACTGAGCCATCGTTAATGTGATCAGTAACACTTTTTCCTACGATGACAAGTCAATATTTCTGTTGTGAAAATGGCCTATTGAGGAGAGTAAAAAGCACAATATCTAATTTTGCGATATAGTGGAGTTAAAAAAGAAAAGGCAGAAAATATAAAAATGTTTGTAATTACTTTCCAGTCTGCTCAGGATGCAGATTATGAAATATAAACCATGTAGGCCATCGTGATTCTTATTGTTGCTGACTTTACTCCTCCCTCCATACACACACACACACACACACACAAACACACATTTGCTCTCTCCTTCTGTCTCTCACCCTCATTCATACAAAAGCTGTTTCGACACGTGAGGACTGTGCTGGAGAAACGTAACACTCCCAGACGACCTACATACACTGCAGCATCATCTCATTTACATGTACACTTGTGCATGCACGCACACACAAACTCACCTGCGCTGACATTTTTTATTTCACGCACGCACGCACACACACACAGAAAATTTGTCAGTCTCATGAAACAGGGACGCTCAGGTGCAGACAGATATACAAGCCCTCCTCTTTCTCTCTCTCCCACCCTGATCGAATTAGGTTTCCTTCGCACATACACACCCTCTCTCTGCTGAGAAACTGAAATGTCATACGGCCGGGTGATTGGACACTGAGAGGCCCGCTGGGAGTAGAGGGAGGCTGATGAAACCAGTCTGCAGCCTTCATTGTGTCCAGGCAAAGTGGCAGACAGCTCTGTACGGGGTCCTCAATGCTGCCTATTGTGCCAGCATCTCTGTGAATCTGGGTCAACTCCAGAACACTTTTTCCCTCACAACAATCTTTTCTCAGACTCTTTTTAATCTTTTCTTTCCATGTTTCACTTCATCTTCAATCAGCCCATCTCATTTACACACTGAGCTCTCTTGGGAATAAGTCCTTGTAAGCACAAGTTATTTCTGACCCTGGTGTGAAAGCCAATCTATGCCGATTTTAAAAAAAAACTTTTGTGTATTCACTTTAACTAGACACAGAGCAGGCAACTGCCATAAAACAATTGGACTGGTCCCACTGTGTCTGAGGCCAGTGTTTTCTCAATGTGTGTGTTCCTCAGAGAGAGAGCGAGATAGGGGATACAAAAGAAGGGGGGAAGAGATGGAGAAATACTATGGAGAAATGGCCAGACAGGAAATGACCTCCCAGAGAGAGGGGGCTTCCCCGAGGGCTGTATTTCTCTCTGTCGCTCTCTCTCTCTCTCTCTCTCTTATACACAGACACTCACTCGCTCACACAGAGAGCTATAAGACTAATGTCTGACTATGATGTGTACCAGCAGATATGCACGAGAATGAGGCCAATCAGGGAGTGTTTGGGACTTTTGCTCAGTGCTGGAAATGCAAGGAGCTACAACAGTCATCCAATAGCTCGACTGTGGAAACCATTGCATCACTTGCCTCTCATGGGTGGTTGAAAAAGCTTGTTTGTGTGTGTGTGTGTGTGTGTGTGTGTGTGTGTGTGTGTGTGTGTGTGTGTGTGTGTGTGAGAGAGAGAGAGAGAGAGAGAGAGAGAGAGAGAGTTATGACTCGCTTGTCCTTCCCACGGTTGACAAATCTTCAATCATAGTCGTTTTAAAGCAAAAGAGAAACAAGTTGCATCTGTCTCTTGCAGCAGACTGCATGTAAAGAAACTCCCATTCAGCATATATCTGTGCTGTGTGTCAATGGGTAATCACTCTACCTCATGTGCCATAAATGTGCAGATGTCTTGGCACTAACTCGCATGCTTTGCAGACTGGAGCACAAAACTTTCATGCACACTGCAGAATATCATTCTTCCGTCTGCAGAAATTGTGCGCAAAGCCTTCACACGCTGCACTCGCCCCGCATTTATTTCCCCACTTTCAAGTTGGAGATCTTTAACTCAGATTTGGCACCTCTCCTCTCGTCGGTCTTAACACACACTTCACGACCCGAATTCCTCATCTGCAAATGTGAACCATCTGTGCCCCTTATGGCCCCGTGCAGCAACACAAGGCGCGTTAATGAGAGAATGGTAAATTACAGCCAAGCTGCATGATGATGGCGTTCCTACTGTACTGAGTGCTTGCAGGCTGGCCTGTTGATGTGTTGATTGTACAGTACTTACTCCCTTTGTGTATGCTAAGTCTGCACTGAGCAGACTGAATGTCCCGTGGGCAGTAAAACACATCACATAGCTGTTCGCTACAGCTGTTTTATGAATTATTATTTGTCATAGTTCATCAACACCAACAAAATATGAGTCTGAGTGTTTTGTTATACTTGTTTCATGGGTGATTCTGGTTTGCTTTGTATACACGGGATCCGCGGGAATCCAGGGCTTTGGGATTCTCTTGGGGTTCCGTGGGAAGGAAATCTTCCTGTCTGCTTTGTCCATACCAGGGATCCGATCCAGATCTCAGACCCCCGGTGGCTGCGGGGGCACGCAGAAAACTCGGTCAAAGGGTTTCTCAATCTCTCTCTCCCCCCTCTCTCTCTCACCGTAGAGACTAGTGCGTGTGTGTGTGTGTGTGTGTGTGTGAGAGAGAGAGAGAGAGAGAGAGAGAGAGAGAGAGTCTGATTACCTGCGTGCACGCGCAAAACTAGATCCCGTGCGTCAAGACTTGTGCACATCTGGTTTTGGCAGGGTCGCAGAGTTGCGGGGGAGGGACTATTTCAATGTGTGTGTGTGTGTGTGTGTGTGTGTGTGTGTGAGAGAGAGAGAGAGAGAGAGAGAGCACGTTCTGCGCCTGAACTCTGCTTTTTTTGCGGAACTCTGTAATTCGCAACAGATGACCACTTGGGGGGATGGAGACTTAGCGGGGAGGTGAGCGTTTCCTCAGACAGCATCAGAGCGCACTGCACAAATTAATTTGCTTATAGATGATGCTGCTCAGTGATGGAGCCTTATGCTTGATGCGTACAGCACTTTTCTCGTCACTTTTCGGCGCAACAAGTGGATTATGGACGAGTCGGTCTCCAGCGTGAGAGAGGAGAGGGGCGACTGCACCTGAACAACACAAAGCGAATGCCGCATCAGTCTCTGGCTGTGCCAGCCGCGCTGTGGGAATGGATACCGGCAATTTCCTGGCGTGGATGTGCCTTTTCCTGTTGTCACTCGAGGGATTCATCTCGTCTTCACCTGCGATGGACTTTTGTCCCGACCGCTGTGACTGTCAGCACTCGCAGCACCTCATGTGCACCAACCGCGGGTTGCGCACTGTGCCCAAACCCGCCGCGCGGGTGCCCGAGGAGGTGCTGATCTTCAGCCTTGGGGGAAACTTCATTGGCAACATCTCTGCCTTTGACTTCACACGGTACAGTAACCTCGTCAGGTTGAATTTACAGTATAATCAAATACAAACTGTTCACCCCAAAGCATTTGAGAAGCTGTCCAAGTTGGAAGAGCTGTATTTGGGACATAATCTTTTATCAACTATTCCCACCGGGACTTTACAACCCCTGAAGAAATTAACTATTCTCTATGGCAATAATAATGATATAAAGAAAATCACACCGGGACTCTTTGCCAACTTGGATAATCTTGTTAAACTGCGCCTGGATGGCAACGCAATAGAAGTTCTGCAGGACTCTGTTTTTAAAAGTTTGACTAGTCTACATTATCTCCATCTGGAATCCAACCGGCTGCATCATATTCACAGAAACGCTTTCTCTAAACTCACCAACCTGCGCTTTTTAAACCTGGCCCACAACAAACAGTCAGCCGTGCGCAATGTTCTCACTTTTTCCCAACTCAAAGCTTTGACAACTCTGCTGCTGTCTGAAAATGAAATTCAATACGTCTCAAACCACGTCTTCCAAAATCTCAAAAAACTATCCAAACTGTCCCTCAGCAACAACAGAATTTCTCGTCTGGACAGCGGGGCTCTGAAAGGGCTGTCCAGCCTTAGAGAGTTTCTGATTGACGGCAACGAGCTGGAGGAAATTCCCGCCGGTCTCCTCGACCCTCTGGAGCGCATCGAGGAGCTGGACTTCAGTCGCAACCGGATTTCCAACGTTGACTCTTTGGCTTTTACGCAACTCAAACATCTGAGGGTGCTGAAGCTGAAGAACAACATGCTCACCAGCTTGTCCGGGGACATCTTTGCCCTCAATAATGTGCTTTACGACCTGGACCTCCATGGCAACAACTGGACGTGTGACTGTCGCCTGGAGGAGCTGAAAAGATGGATGACTGCTGCACATTCTCAGGGCAAATTGTTGACTGTTTTTGTGCAGTGTCATCACCCAGTAACTCTGAGGGGAAAATATCTTGACTATGTGAACAGCTCCCAGCTGCAGCCCTTAGGGAACTGGACACATTTGTGTAGGAGCCAAACTGGGCCTGAGGAGAGTCGGGGAGGGGGCGTGTTGGTAAAGGTGGAGGGCAATGGGAGAGGAGAGGCAGATGCAATAAGGCAGGAGGAGGGAGATGGAGAAGGCCAGGTGGAGAAAGGAGAAGAGGTGGAAGAGACAGAAGGTGTAGATTTGAGACAGCAAAACAAGGATGGGGTGATGATGATGAGGAAAGAAGTAGAGAAAAGGAAAAGAGAGGGAAAAGAAGAGGTTGGAATCCAGGGAGACCAAGGAGGCCCAGAGGTGGCAGAACCCTCTCCTTCACTGGAAAGAAAGAAACCAAAGAAGGAGTTACTCAGCCCAAGGTCACGACCTGCAACAGAGGCGGCTGGGAAACGTGCAAAAGGGAGACGAAGGTCGAATGTCGTTTCCAGAACAGATGCACCAGCCTTTTCCACACCAAGTCATGCTAGAAACCATGAGATCACCCCCACTGATCCAATCACAGGGTTCACTACAAGTTCTCCTGTCCTGTCAGGGGAGAAGTTTGATCTTCTGAGGTCAGATCATGAGGAGGGTCTACCTGTAATCATGGATCCATGTCTGTTCAACCGCCACTTCATCACTAATGTATCAGTGGACCAGGTCACGTCCAATACTGCCACCGTCTATTGGACTACCAGGGATCATCACCGCTACACACCAGGACCTGGGCCGGGCCTAGACGAAGTCCACTACCGGATTCTGTTCGACCGATTTGGCACACCTGACCGTTTCCCCCGATACGTTTACGCCCGTGGCACTGCTTACTCTGTGACCCTTCGAGAACTCAGCTCGGATGTGACCTACATGGTCTGTGTGGAAGGAGTGGTTGGTGGATCTGTGTGTCAAGTGGCCCCCCGTGACCACTGTGCAGGATTGGTCACTCTCCCTGAGGGGTTCGACCGTGGAAGCACGCTGACCTCTGACCTCCAGCTGGTGACAGTTGCGACACTGGCTGGGAACGCCGTGCTGCTGTTGGTCATCGGTGGGGTCTGGCTGGGGCGGAGCCTGAAAAAAAGATTGCAGAGGAGGAAGTCGGCCGTGCACGTGCGGCACATGTACTCCACCAGGCGACCGTTTCGTCCCACCATGGCGACCGCCTCGGTGTCCACTGACTTCACCAGTTACCAAAGCAGTCGTCCAGCACGACTTGCACCACTAGAGGAAGGAGATCTCATTGAGTTCCCTTGTGACCGCTTTCTGGAAAACAGCAGCGCTCGCAGAGACAGTGACATGCAGAGGTTCTCTGACTAGAACCATATGAACTCTAAAATTATTGACAAGGAACACACTGCACGACAGGAACATATATGAATTGGTTTATGCTCTTTGGTCTCATCCTTTATCTTGACACAGTGCAGTATCACACAAAAACACGGGTGTGTGTGTGTTTGTGGCTAAGAACAAACCAAGGCAAGTATCTCCCCACTTTGTGTTTTTCATTTGACAACATCTCTCAGAGTTAAAGTGACAACAGACCAGCTGAGCTCATCAGGGCCTTTTCAGACACCGGAGGAAGTCAAATCCCTCTGACATCCTCTTCCCGCCTTGTGCCTTTCCTCTTTCATTTCCTTACACCTGCAAAAGTGTCTCAATGTGTGTTTTGTTTTGAATGCAAGTGTGTACGCATGAATGATGGATCACTGATTTCAACTATGGTGCTAATACTGAGTTCACAGACATCATAATGTCTCTTCATACAGTAGGTATATGTACAGTATATAATGTTGGCTGCTGGTTGGCAGGAAAAAAATACTTGTTTTGTATCACATCTATCATGTTTTATACTTTATTATGGAACTTTGTATCATTTTGCATTACATGAACAAGTAAAATCCCCAACAATGTGACTGATCTTGTCATTTGAGTGTTTATAGATGAATCGTTGTCTTTCTTGGAACAATATTTTCCTCTATAAAACAGATGTTACTGTACCTCTGGTTTTCAAATATATATTTAAGACACTGATTATGAAAGCATAAGGGGATATTTAGAGTGATTGGGAGGATCTATGAAAAGAATAAGATATTCACACACAAGGATTACTTGTATTTACTTTTTGAACTCGAAGATGTTTTTCACTCCCTTTATTTCTAGTCTTATGAGGTTGTCGCTAATGTGTCAGCCAGACAGCCATATAATATTTTCAGGAAAGGAACTGACTACCCGGAAATACCATCAGTTGGCATGTGAGTGGTATTTTCTCCTCTGCAATTGATATTAAGTGCTTTAGAGTGGGATCCAAGCAGTTGTTAGGGCGAGGAAGATAATAGCAATGGTATGTTACACACACACATTCATGCACACATGCATGCATACAAAATTTTACTCAGAATTTACGTCTGAGATTCAATATTCTGCAGAGCAGAGTCGGTTTTTTACAGATCTTACTAACATTACGTCCTTAAGTGTGGGACACTTTCCTTTACTGATGGTAAATGTAGTCAGATTAAACCCAAATGAAGATACATTAATTGTTTCTTTATTTATTATATAATGAGAAATACTTATGCCTTTGTATTGGCCAAACATAAAACAGGCTATGATCTACTTTACTGACCCTTCCAGTTAGTGTCAACCACCAGTCACTAGATGGCAGACTAGACGTACTGTATGTACAGAATCAAACTGATCACAGTACTCTGACTACTCACAACCACTGGCTCACTGTATCAAAAAATAGTGACACATTTTACATAAAGAAGATTAGGTTCTCTATAAATGATATAAATAACCACAAGGAGATACCAGAATAAGAGTTTTTATTTTAGCATTAGATTTACAGCGATTGTCAACATCTTTACAGTACAAAAAGAGTAACTTAAGTGTAAAGTGTAAATTAAAAGAAACAGACAGGGATTGAGTCATGAAGTGCAGTTCATAGATATTTTAGTGTTTTAGAGCAGTTGTGTTAAAAAAAAAAGACCCTGAAAGGAAATACTGTACAATCAGGTTTTAAATGGCTTTCCGAGACAGACGCAGGTTTGATTGATTTTTATTTACATACAATGAATTAGAAATCTTAAAATAAACCCTTTTTGTCTTAATTTGAATTATTTGTAGAAAAATACATATGTATTTTTGAGAAGAGAAAGAGAAGGCAAAAGGTGTGCACTTGCATTTGGCTATTAAAAATATTAACTAGTATAAAGGATTTGTCTTTCAAAATTAGTGCAAGATATAAGAGCAAGAGGGACTGAAATGAGGTGTTATGTTTGTGTGTGTGTGTGTGTGTGTGTGTGTGTGTGTGTGTGTGTGTGTGTGTGTGTGTGTGTGTGTGTGTGAATAGTCAGTGGGTAGCAGGCAATTGTGAGATTGCTGTCAACAGAAGCAGACACTTTCTGAATAAACACAGGATCCAGTTGCCATGTAACCATCACAGTTTTTAACAAGGCTTTCAGAAAATGTCATTTTTGCACCTCCACAACATACACCAGAAAAAGATGACAATGTTGAAAAAAAAAAAAACAAAACTGATTCATAAATTCACCTATCCAGTTCAGTGCGTACAATGTAAAGAGGCACGGATCCACAGCTCAGTGAGACTTATGTGTAGTTATGACAGAAACATATTTCATCCAGTCATCCAGTCTCACCCCCCTCCTCTATACGATGCGGGCTAGCATCCAGGCTGGGGGTCGGGCCCTGTGTCGCCTCCAGCGGTCGAGGAGGTGGAGATGCTGTTGTGTTGGATGGCCTGCAGTTGAGACCCAGGCTCTACAGGGGTGGGACTTCCTCCTGGGCACACCTCTGCAGCTGGACACAGAGACAGCTGTCAATCAAAGTCACTGATCCTGTGTGGATTGTCCGTTCTGTGAGTGCGCCTCTGTGGGTGGGTGTCGTGCATGTGCGACAAACGAATAAAAACCCTTTTACAGTTCAGATTAAAGGAAAATATCTCTTTTATTTTAACAAATGAATACTGTACAGACAGGTAAAAAGACAACAATAGAAATATATGAATATACCAACACATACCAATATTGCATCCCTCTTTGTTCTCTGAAGCGCAACACTTAAAACATAATGGCTGTTTCCATTTAAGCCACAAGGTGCAGTGTGTTTTTAAAAAATATATCTTTCCTTTCAGGTCAGTTACAGGTTCAGTAATTGTTGAGCATTAACTTTAGCCTGCCTGGAGTGCAAGATGGGCATGGTCTGTATTTTGTTTAATGTATTTCAAATACCATCAAAGCCAGGGCAAACTATGGGGTTAAGTGCTGTGTTTTTTCGCACATGGTAAGATACAGTTTTAGGTCCCTGTGCGTTGAGGGGTGGTTTTGTTATAACAAGACAAAATGTTACCATGGAGTATCCCCTTATGTGCACATATAAGGTATCTAAATTATACCCTCGGTGATGGATGGAGATGATTGGTATCAGGCGTCTGGAAAAGCTGCTGAGATTTCTAGAGAGGGGAGCGGGGTGGATAGGGGGTTTTACTCACTGGGGTACCCCTGTGCCTCTCTCTGCCGGGCGGTGACAGGACAGTCCTTATGGGTGAGCAGAATCTGCTTCAGTTGACCCACCTCCGACCTCAATGACGTCACCTCGTTCTGGGAACACACAGAGAAATAAGCATCCTTGAACTGCAAGTTGCACTTGTGTTCACACTTAGTTAGTTAATAGAGCGTGTCCCACCTGTAGCTGCAGGTTTGTGTGCGTCAGCTCTTCAGCTTTCTTCTCCAGCGACGACACCCACACTTTCCTCTTCTGTCGGCAGCGGGTGGCCGCGGCTCGGTTACGTTCCAGAAACTTCTGCCTGCGCTCGTCTGGGTCCTGCTCTGCTGACCTCCTGCGCCGGTTGCCGCCTCCTCCTCCTCCTCCTCCACCACTGCAGCTACCGCCTGCCTGCACTGCATGCTGGGAGGGCTGCATTTGCTGTGGCACCGGTGAATGCTGTAAACAAATAACATTTTTAAAGTCACCTCTGACTGCAGAAATATGAACAAGGTGTTGCTTGTGACATCATTAAGCTGATCAGTAAATATAAAGCATCATACCTGTGTGGGAACAGACAGTGGAGGTGCTGGTGGTGAGCCCTGGTGCAAGTGGGAAGGTGGTGATTGGTGAGCCTGAGCGTGTGGTACGTTGGCTTGCTGGTGAAGCTGGTGGCTGTGGGAGCTGCCCAGGTGCTGTGGAGGAGGAGCGTGACATCGCTGCTGGTAGGGGAGGGGTGGAGCTGGAAGCTGCGGATGATGATGATGATGATGTTGTGGTTGGTGGTGGTGTTGTAGCGGAGGTGCCTGCTGGCGCTGTGACATCATCTCCATCATGTGACCCATGGATGTCACAGGGTTGTTGATGGCGACCATTCCTGGGTGGTGTTGTTGGTAATGATGGCCCATCGTCTGTTTGGATCTCTAAGGAGAGATAAAAAGATTTAAAGATTACAGATTTAAAAATTTAAGGGACTTTATAATTGCTAGTATTACTTTGGCTGTGAGCCAATTCTTTTTTTCATACTTTTATTGCAATTAATTCATAATTCAGTACACCCACAAAATGTCCAGTATATTTTCATGTTCTTGCAATTATTTTTTGTATTTTATACTACCGGTGATATAAAGAGAAGAAGAAGAAAAAAAACGGCTATGGCTGTGAGCCAGCTCTAAACCCACAGAGAGAAAGGGCTGTACTTTTTTTAAAATGGAAAGATAAACACTGTGGTAACTGGAGCTTCAGTAATTGACATTCTCATTATAACTATATTTTCACATCATCTCATCTAAATTGCACATTCCACTCTTTACTATGGTGTCTAGGAATGGTAGAGTTGAACAACCAAATTCAAGCCTGAGATAGATCAAAGACTGGTATTGAACAGGAGATTAAAGTAGAATAGAGTCCATCAATTAGTCAATCAACAGAAAATTCTACAACTGTCTTGATATCTGATTAATTGTTTCAAGTCTTTTCGAAGCAAAAACACTCTCTGGCTGCAGCTTCCCTAATGTGAGGATTTGCTGCTTTCTCTGTGTTTTATATCACATGTAAACTGAATATCTTTGGATTTTAGACTTTTGGTCGTCAGACAAAACAAAAAGACACTTAAAAGACAAAACCATTAATCAAGGAAATAACAGCAGATTAATGGATGATGAAAATAATCATTAGTTGTAGCCCTAAATAAAAAACAGGAAGATGAGTAATTGCATCTGATTTCCAAATAGCCAGGTGCGTGCTGGGATATCTAGGTTCCTGCTGACATTAAATAGAAGCAAGTAAAAAATCTCAAGTATTATTTCTGGAAACTGCTGTTAACTGCTGCTAAACACAAACATCTTTTTGTGTATCATTTAATAAAGGGCAACTTTTGTACTTAAAAGCAATGGTATTGAGCACTTTAAAACCTGTTGAAGAACATGTTTAACCCAGAGCAAACAAATTAGAAAATACATGAAACAAACATGTTTCAAATACATTATGTTTCATTTAAATATTGCCTCTCACTGTCACTATGTTCCCCACAGGTTTACTCAGTCATTTTTGAGTTGACACGACACAAATGGAGCAGTAAATATCAACAGCTTGTGATTTTCCATCTCATCTCATATTGTCTGGGGTGTGTTTGACCCCTCCAACAGCTAAATTAGTAACAGCAGATCAGCTCCTTAACCTACAAGCCACTTCAGGTCAAACAAGCCTCACTTACAGTATTTATCCTAATTAGCTGATCCGCTTTCTAGATACCCACAGTATCCTTCATCTATAGCAGCAAAACATCTCAATATGACAAAACCAACACAGTAACTGACTGCTCTCGAAACCCCCCCCCCCCCCCCCCCCACTGAGTTCTGCATCGCCATTTCTCCTAATCATCTGCAACCGTGAAGACAACTGTAGATAAGAGGGATAATGTGTTCCAATAAATGCTGCCGTCTGCAGCTTGATACCTTCACACTTGATCATTCCCGCATATCATCTGACTAAACACACTGTAAGAGCTAAATTAAACCTCATCTCACCTTTCTCCTACACTCAGCAGAGGAGAGAGAGAGAGAGGGAGAGGTCATGTTTGGAGCATGACATCACCCCCCCCACCCCACCCCCCCACCCCCTCCCTCCCTGGCAATTTTGCTATCTGCTCCCTGTTACACAATATTTCTTTAAGAGAAGAAGCTGATCCCCCCCCTACCCCCCCACCCCTCTCGACCATTCAGAGACGAAAAAAGGGAGCACATTTAGTGGCTGCCAAGGATGAGGTCACCGAGCTGTCTGTGCCAGCTTTACCAGCCAGCCAGGCTGCCAGTCAAACACACACACACACACACACACACACACACGCACAGCCGCACACACTGAACAGGACAGGACACGAGTATTTCAGCTCTGTTTACTACATAGAAACACCCTGACACTGAGGCTTGTGATTACATCATGGATCTCCTTGGCCTGGATGACACACCACGTTGATATTTCTGTCTGGTTGGATCAGTTAATGAAGATACAAAAACTGTACATGAAACTCTGATCCACTTGTCAAACGTTTACTTTCCACTTGAGCTGACTGCGGAGTTACTGTGCAACAGAGGCATGTTAATACACCGTCTGTGGTTTTTTACAGAAGCAGAGTCCTGTTTCACACCTTGGAAAAGCAACTAACAAGACTAAATAACAATATATATAAAAGTAGCTGTGGAAAAATGTGTGTTTGTGTGTGTATGAGAATAAGAGAAAGAAAGAAGTTCAGATTTGAACCTGCGGCCCTGAGTGGCTCTGAAACCCGAAACCACTTTTCATTAAGTCATGACCTGTGTATGTGTGTGTGAATGTGTGCAGATGCGAGGCGATTTCACAGTTTTCCGTCTGAAGTTGCCTTTGATAGCACACATACTTTAAACAATTCATACTACACGCACCTAGAAAGAGGAAATGTAAAATTTACAAGAGGGAAGATCGAGAGCATGTCGACACAAGGAAAATAAAACAACCAAGAAAGTCAGGGAGAACATGTAGATCGTGACTTCCTGTGGTGTGTGTGTGTGTGTGTGAGAGAGAGAGTGTAGAGTTACACTCTGTTTCCTGTCTATCCTGATTACAAAGGAATAAGCCAAAGGCAGAATGTGTGGAAGAGTGTGTTTTAGAGTTGCACATTAAATAGGACCCTTTCTGAAAGATCACACAAAATATCAGCCATTCTGTGTCATCCATCTCATCCTGAACACTTTTTTTTTTTTTTAAAACATTACTTAATATCTAGTGTGAGTAAAATGTGCAACAAAACCTGGTTCTGCTTGTCATAAGAAGCTGTTAATTCAACAAATGTCATTGTTTTGGGTCACAGAGTAAAATTGTGTCACATCACATCATTCTCTAAGTGCAGTTTCATGTGTTTTTTCAACAGTACCAAGATTAAAATAATGTGGAAATAATTGAATCCTCATGTTAGAGTAGGAATAGAAAAGATGTGCTTGAAGACGGAAAGGAAGGTAAATGCTTCAAAACGAAGTGATTGGAAACTAAAGGTAAGGTTGGCAATGTTCAATATTTTTCTTGTTGTCAACAAATCCCATAAAAGACAAAAGCAAACATGTGTCTGTCTGTGGCAATTCATTCCTACTGAAGATGTAACTATTTAAACATTGGTCATGAATATATACTTGTATTACTTTAAAAATAATTTCCTAAAACAGCTTGGCACTGTATTTTTTAGCAAACATTACTCAAACAGGATAAATAGCGCATTTGGGACTGTTTTCAGTGGTAGATTTGGTGCGCTGGTGAGTATTTTCACCATGGTGTTTGTGGGATGTTCACGGTAATGAAAGAACATGTCACCCTGTGCAGCTGTGCGATGCCATGATGTGTTTTTAATAGTTTTTTGGACAACAATGGAGCCCTATAGCAAATCAAAATGAGCTATATAAGACTTATGTTTGCTTTTTACGAGGATCAATCCATTACAGGTGTTAGTCATTTAATGGGATTTGTTAACAATAAATACAGGATATTGCTAGACTTATCCTTTACTATAAACATTCAGTAGATCATACAGACACAGTCTTTAACGAGGCATAATGTTATTACCAGAGGAGGAAGGACTTATCTACAAACACAGGAAGAAAATATCTGCTTCAGACTGACTGGTCTGTACCTGCGGCGAGGAACAGGAGGGGTTGTGTACAGGACCTGGTAGACCCATTACACAAGACATCTGCTTCTCCATCTGAAGAAGAGAGAAAAAAAAAATTGACACAAAAATAACCTTTCAACCGTGACAAGAAAAAGCTTCAGCACGCACTTAACCTAAGTATGAAGAGTTCCCCACAGGGTCACATCCATCTGGAGTTTGACACTTGTAATTAATTCATTCACAAGAGTGAAGTGAATTTTTCTGTCAGCCATGAATATTTCTAACTCGGGGATCTTGACCACTTTGGTCACTATACTTGCATCTATAAATCATAATGCATGCATGTCTGAATGCGGCTGTATGTGTGTGTGTGAGCCTGAGCATGACAACACCCCCCCCCCCCCCCCGTCTCTCGTACTTACGGGCATGTGCTGAGCAGATGCCCCTTGCATGGCGGGGTCTGGCAGGGTGCCAGGCAAGGAGGCTGGCAGCGGTTGTCTGTGTCTGTTCCGCATGTGGAGGAGGGAGGACAGCGGCCCAGGAACCGGCCTGTGGTCAGCCACAGAGAGACAGAGAGAGAAAGAGAGAGAGAGAGAGAGGGATGGGTTATGCCAGAGAGCTACACACAGCTAAAGTTTCACTAATGCGGGTTGAGAGAGGTGCAAGTTGAAACATTTATAGCCGGGTCTTGATGGCAGATGGAGGTGAGACTGAGATATATGAAATTAATTAAAAATGTCTGTGCGGGAACTAGCGATGGACGAATGGATGACATAAATTGAAGAAGTGATAAAGAGGGATTAGGTTAATATCGACTTGATGTCACACTTTAAAAAGTTGGTACAACAAAAATTCAAAAAGAAAGATTAAACTCAGCTTATCTTCTTACTTACCTCGAGTGGTATCTAGTCAGAGAAGAAGTACTCAAGTGCCAGTACAACAATGTACAATTAATCCATTGCAAGTAAAAGTCCTGCATTCAAAGTTTTACTTAAATAAAAGTACCCTACCCCTGCGGTCATCATTCTATTATTTATAACATTATGCTGTTAATATTGATGCATTAATGTGAAAGTAACATTTTACAGTTACAGTTGTAGTGGGTCCACGTGTGACTAGTTTTAACTACTTTATAAACAATTGGGTAGTTAAATCGGGAGTTGGGCCCCTTCCAAACAAAAATCTGCTACACAAATTTATATTCGTGTTTGGATTTTTCTTTAGTCTTTGCTTAAAATACTAGATGATTTCACCACATTGAGTCTCAAACAGCTTTTTAAATGAAACCATCTGAGGTGTTTAGAGGAGAAATCACTCTTTGGTGGAACTTCTAGCAACATATTGACTGACCTATTGTTGATCTGCAACATGACCAGGGCCCTTACAGACTTTGTTTTTATCACAAGTCAAAAAGGTTGGACACCACCTGGTTTAATCTTTAACAGTGCATTGTGTTTTATACACTAATCCAATATTTTTATTGTAAAATAACTTGTAACTATAGCTGTCAGATAAGTTTAGTGGAGTAAAAAGTACAATATTTTTCTCTGAAATGGTAGTAGTTAAGTAGAAGTATGAAGAAGCAGAAAATGGAAATACTCAAGTAAAGTACAAATACCTCAAAACTGTACTTACAGTATTTGAGTAAATATAATTAGTTACTTTCCACCACAGGAGATTTCTGCCTCTACCTCAATACAATGGAGGTGATTGGAATTTTGAACGTGGTGTTCAAAGCATTTAAAAAATATATTTTAAATACAACACAATGTGTCTTCTCAGAAACAAAGTTTCTGTTCCTATGCACAGTTTTCTCTGGAACTACTTCCTACAGAAGAAATCCTTTAAAAACTGTTAGGAGTGTGTTCTGTGGATTACCCAGAATAATGGAAACAATGACTGTTTTTGAACTTTTTAAATGTAATTTTTCAATGCTATCAAAGGGAAATGTCAGAGGTAAATATTTAAAAAACTTAAAACCGAAACAATCTGCATGGCTATAAAACACTAGAAGTAAGTGAGAAAATATGCTGTTATGTCATTTGGGTGAACAAACACTCCAAATAAATCTGGACAAAAGCATCCACTGCATGAAAAAAATTTCTAAATGTTATTGTATTTGAGTAAAAAAGCATAAACAGAGGTTTGAGGTGAAGCAATGACAATGGAAAGCTTGATGAGATGAAAAAAAACAGAAAGAAAACAGATATGGAAAAACGTGACAGCTTGAGAAGGAGGAGGGAAGCTGAGGGATCACAGCGGGGGATGGAGAGACCCAGGATGCCATGTGCTGACCTAACCGCCCTGGCTATCGGCCAATCGGACAGTGTGGGCCTCCGTGGCTGTGCTGAGGTCATCGGTAATGATGTCATCACTGAATCTGGAGTATGCAGCCCGTTTAACGTACAACAAAGTACAGACAAACCAAAACAGCGTTTCCTAACGTAACCACAACAGTTCTACTGGGCCAACATCCAGACACTCAGAGACCAGGTCACTATGGAAACCGGTGGTAAACACGTGGGAGAAACAGTCAGACACTTGATCCACGGTTCATTTAGTAACACTTAGCTGGTTTCGCTGTCTCACATGCTGTCTGGATTCAGCTGGCACTGATTTACTGAACCATAATCGACTGTCAACTCGCTCCTCACTGTCCTGTCTTGTCCTGTCTGCTCCTGGACAGATGTTTGGAGCTTATTATGGCATTGACTTACTTCTGGTACCTTGACTCATCTAATCAACCACAGAGATGGGACAGAGAGTTTGTTTATCTATAGTATGTGATAGAGCTGCAACTATTAGATAATTAATCGCTTAGTCGATCAACAGAAAATGAATCACCGATTATTCGCTTTGAGTCATTTTTTAAGAAAATACGCCAAAATTCTCTGATTCCAGATGGAACATTTGTTGAGACAAAACAAAATTTTAGGACGTCATCCTGGGCTTTAGGAAACAGTGATTGACAAACAACTAATCGATTAATCGAGAAAATAATTGACAGATTAATTGATAATGAAAATAATTGTCTGTTGGTACACAGAGGAGGAGGCTTTTTTTTGTCTGGATAAAAGAAGAGTTTAAAATTAAGCTCCAAAGTATGAAGAACAGTGTGACAAATGTGAGGCACCTTGGTGGCAACGCTGACCATATAATCACAACATCCATTTGTTGAACCTTTGTTGCATGTCACACCCACACACACACTTCCTGCCTGTCTTTACTGTCTACAATCCTAAAAAGGCATAAAATGGCCCAAAAATATAATAATGCCACAACTAATCTCATTTATTTGGTGATAACTAGACAGTAGACACAACCATATAAAAAATAAAACTGAAAGGACTAAATTTCATGTGCAAATCAAGTGTGCCCACAGCTGAAAATTTGAAGTTGCAACACTTCAAACACTTGAAATAAGTGGAAGCAGCAGTTGAAATATAATTAGTAAAGGGAACTGAAATGACAGTCACAATGAAAGTGTTAAAAGAAGTTTCAAGTTAAGTGCCAGCACTGAATAAAGTTGAATTGGTACTTTAAGTGTAACTGATAAGATATAAATTTGAGAAAAATATAATGAAGCAAAAACAGTTTCGTTCTGTTTTGGTTTTTATTCTATTTTGTAGAACCGTTTCATAAAAATGAACATAATTTATACATGCTTATAACTGGAAACATTCATTATAATGTTATTTACCAAAACGTTCTCAACCAATAACAAAATTTGCACATTAAAATTGTGGAATGTATAAATGTAATCTACACAACGTCAGTGATGTACATTTTTACAGTTTAAGAGCTGCTTGTATTGCCAACTACAGCGTTACTATATTTTATTCCTTAAAGTCATATGGCATTTTAATCAGTGAATAGCTGAATAAATTAATTTTGAGATGGCTAAAATATACCAAAACAGGCTTTTCTCATCAAATAGCATGCTATAATTAAAACTAGTGTGAAACATCTCATTAAACCCAAAGTACAGTATATGTATTTATAATCAGACATTCAGATGACAGAGTGTCTACAGAGTTCCACAGAATTCGAAGTTAAAACGTCTAAAGGAAAGCAGCTGGTGGGAGCTGGTTAGATGAAAGACAGGAACTCTTCTAATCTGTCTGTTGAACTGTGTGATAACCAGGGAGCCATGGAAGCTGCACAGGCGCTGAGAGACTCCAGTCTGGTTCTAAGTCTTAACAGACATAACAGACGCAGTGGTTGGGTGGCGGGGTGGTAGTGTCAGTGAGTTTGAGTGGGTGTTAACCAGCGGTTCTGCATCTTTTTGCTATAACTTTGTTCTCTCGGTCAATTGATGTTTGATTTTTTTTCCCCCTCTTTTCTCTCAGTTCATTAGTGCAGTGATAAATTATGCAGGGGGAAATGCCAGTTTGTGCCAGACAGAATGAGTTATAATACCTCCAAAACAGGATGGGCAAGACAGGGTAAAGGAGAGGAAGAAAAAGTGAGAAAAGGCAACATTAAATGGAAATGTGTGTGTGTGTGTTTTTGTGATGAAGGAAATAGATATTGCTGCATGAATGAGTGGATCTGTACTGTATGAGTGCATTCGGATGCATGTTGGTGTGTTATGTGCACACCAGTAACCATACTCACCCTGAGTGTGAGAGGGTGGAAGGAGCCTGGGTGATGACTGATCCGGACTGGGAGGAGGACAGAGTTTGCTGGGCAGCCAGGCTGCAGCTAGGGCCCATCATGGGGCCATGGGACTGGGTGTGCTGCAAGGGATGGGTCTGGGGATGGTGCAGCGGTGGCTGGGGATGTGAGTGCTGAGGCTGGGGTGGGTGCTGGAGCTGAAGCTGGGGTTTGAGCTGGTGCTGGTTCATACAGGACGGCCCATTATGAGAAAGCGTCTGTGGGGAGAAGCGGGAGCGACAAACAGCTGGGACCATTTCGAAGTTGTAAGGGCAGTATCTAATGCTCGTCTCACACACACACACACACACACACACACACACACACGTGCGGTGTGCGTTTTTGTGATGATGGTGTGTGTGTGTGTGCATGCATGCGTTTGTTTAGGTGTGTGTGTTTGATGCCTAGCTGTTTAATTTACAGGGGAGAATGTGATCGCCCGGTGTGTCTTTCCTGCAGCAGGTCAGATATCTGCAGTCGTCTAATTGGGTCTGACTGCTTTTATCTCCCTCACGCTCAACTGTCACTCAGAACACTAACCTGACAGACTTAACAAGCAAACACCTATCAGCAATAAGGCACAAATCAGCATTCTTGCTTTCTATTCCTTTTTGAGTTCACCTCAGCCACAGGTAGCCAAAAAACAAGGAAATCTGCTTCATTTTGGTTCATATTTTTCTGTAAAATTTACCTGTTTGCTCTTTTCCTCTTCTTGTGCCTGCAGAAACTCCTCCTCTATCTCCTTGAACAGACCAACCTCTTCACAGTTCTGCAAAAATCGGGTTGGCGTTGGAGTCTGATCTGGAAGCATTACATGCAAATGCACAAGGACATGTCAGAAAAGATGCTTTATAGAAAGGGGTTCACACTCATGTATCACTGCACTTTTGTCACAACAGTCTGTCCCGCCTGAGCTCATTTGTTTCTAAAATCAACTGTCGTCCAGGTTATAATGCCAAAAGGAGGAAAAGAGTCTCCTCTGAGCCGCACTCTCTGTCTCTCTCTGTGATAACATCAGTCTGTCTATTTGAGCTGTCTAAACATGTGGGGGTCAAAGGTCAGCTGGGCTCTTTGTTTAGACATGAGATTTCCTGCAGGAGGCGTGACAGGCTGCAGGACACACACACACACACACACGGAGAGAGAGACAGATGCAGAGGGAGAGTCTGGAGAGGTTGGACGTCTTGCTGATGTTTACGTCCAGGCAGACAGCTGTTTCTATGGTTACAGAATGTGTCACGTGACAGTGTTTTTGAACATGAATCTCTACTGCGGGCGGGATCATGGTAAACAATGCATTTTCTCTGCATTGTTTACCATGATCCACATATGGTAAATACATAATGACTAAAGCTACTTGTAATGCATTCACCATGCATCCTTCATTAGCATTGTAGCTGCTTTTGCATTTACAGACACAGAAAAGCTGTGTCTCAAATAGTTGTGAGATCATTCTTTATGTCTTTGAATGCCTGCAAATCTGCTCTATTTTTTTCCCATTTTAATGTCTCAGTGTACTGAGAACCATATAATTGATAATTCACTTCAACATGAAGTGAATGCGAAGAGTTTAACTACATTCTTTGAGTTTTTGGAGCCAATTTTTCCAAATTCTTATTTTTATCATTGCAAAAAAAAGGCTTTCAAAGCAGCATCTCAGCCATTAGGGGACATTAAAACTTGCAGCTGAATCCCAAGATAATTAAATTCTCTTTGGGTTAGTAGCTCTTCAAAGCAGGGTGACCCCTTGTCTATTCACTTGTGGAGGAAATTAAGCCTGAAGAGTTAAAAAAAAAAAGGTTTTAAAAGTCAGGAGATTTCATAGTTTTATAGCTTTTACATTTAATGCCTAATGTTCAAACCCTGATGCACTGAGGAAAAAACTGTCTAGAAAAATATGGTTACATCCTTCCAATCCTACTAAGAGATTATCTTCTGTACCTGCGCTCCTCACTTCTGCCCAGCATCTAAATAAAGAATAAAAAAAACAGCTCTTCCCATATTTTTAAATCAAAGTGGGTCTTCACTGATTGTGCTATCAGTATGTTTGGTCTAATCTGATGGAGTACACTGTACATGTTGCAACATGAGCAGCTCTGTTTCACAGCACAGACTATCTGAGGAAAGAAATCCTGTATCGAGCTTATCTGATTTCATACTGTATAACATAGCGTCATCACTTTTTCATCAAGCACCGCTCTTGAAAAGAGGTAACCACGCACACATACAGACACACAAAACCCAAACAGCTGCCAAACTGAGTGACATGTAGCACATTTTCTTATTTCTTAATTTTTCTTTGTGCGGCTGCTGGTTTCCTCTGTGCACTCTCACCTGTAAAAGCCGTATCCGTCTTGATGGCGGGGAACTTGAGGGTCATCTCATGTTTGTGTCTGTGGATGATCAGATGCTCCTCTAACTGGAAGCGCTGCAGCACACCGACAGAGTGAGAAAGACATGAAGAGATGCATGCAGCTGTGCGACATGACACACGAGATGAAATGTTCCGTTAAATCAGCTGATGCTTCTTCGCTGACTTATCAGTCATAATAGTCTTAGTTGTTTGAGTATTTTAGAATATTTATCACTCAACCAATGAATGTAAAATCCTATAATTATCAGCTTGGTGTGTCCACTCTCCCTTATGAGTTGACCCATATAACTACAGTTATAGTTTCCACAATTAATAATCATGTGATACCGACCTTTCTACAACAATCAAGCATTTTGTTTCATTTACAGTAAATCATTTTATAGTGTCAGGTTCAATAATCAAGCAACTAGAGCTGCAGCGATTAGTCAATTAATTGATTAGTAGACATTTTGAGTGATTTTTTTTTTAAGAAAACAAGTCAAAATTCTCTGGTTTCAGCTTCTCAAATGTGAATATTTGCTGGTTTCTTTAGTCCTCTATGAATATGAGTAAAGTGAATATTTTTGGGTTGTGGGCTGTTGGTCAGGACAAGATTAGACATTTGAAGACGTCACCACTGTGGGAAACAGTGGTCAACATTTTTCACAATTTTCTGACATTTTATGGATCAAACAACTAATGGATGAATCGAGAAAATAATCAACAGATTAGTCGATAAATAAAATAATCGTTAGTTGCAGCCCTAATGATAATCACATAATTTTTGTGCAAAATTATTTTTATTGTAGCCGTTACATAAAAAAAAAAACACAATGTAACCAACTGACCTGAGAGCAGCCCGGGGCCCCGCACACATAAGGCCTGTCCTGTTTGTCATTCATGTCATACACAAGCCTGCACAAACAAACAGAGAATGGGATGAACACATTAATCTGTAACATATTAACATATATACTGTACAGTATGTGGGGAACTATCTCTCTCAGGTCACTGTTACTTTGTGATGATTTCATCCAGTAGGCAGCCTGCAGTTCTCTGCTCTATATTCCTGTTTACACAGAGACAATGCCCTCAGATAAATCACATAGTCTAGGCTAGTACGATACAGTTATCCTCCTATTATCATGCCTTTACTGTGGAAGCCGCGCGTAATGAGGTAGATGCCAAAGCTGATGGATGTTTTTGCCCTGAGACGCAACATTATCTTGAGGAAAATGATCCCTTTGGTGCCAGTGGGAGTGCAACAAACACTGGCTCGGGTTCTGGCAGCACTGCTTGTATAGGTAGTCATTTTTATTAGGGCAAGTTGTGTAATACACACAATCTGTTTTGTGCTTTTAAAACCTTTCATTACTCATTACTAATAATACGTAAGCAGCAAAAAGGGTCATATAACTCTTGACACCATCAAGATCTTTACTTTTCATGGTTATTATGTAGCAAAGTGCTAAGTGTAGTGCAATTGTTTCAGCCTACAATTAGGCTTTCATCGGGGCATCAGTTAATAATACGAGTGTGATGATAGGATGCATGCCCGCCGTGCCTTACATGAAAATCAAGTCATCATAGGATAAAAATATCAACACCAATGTGGAATGGAGCACGATATTAAACCCACTTGCAGAGCGTTAACCCGAGCCTGACCCAGTTAGCTCTTCAGAGGAGATATTAAGCCAGTGATGGGGGGGTAATTATGACTTGATTTGAAGTGCTACTGCTGCTGGCCCTTCATTTTCCAGTGAGAGCAAAGGAAGCCTGCAACTCCTTGACCTCAGACATTCCTCTGAGCTGTGTGTGACCACACAAGATTCACACACTTGTAGAGAAGACCGAGAGGTCAAACGGGCGACCCTTCCTTCACTTTTCATCCTCGTCGTAGGCTGACACTGATAACAGTAGTGAGCAAGAAGAAGTCGTCGATTTCGGGTGGAGATGATGGTGATGAGAAGCTTGTTAAATATTTGGTTATCAAAGTGAGCGTATCTAAAGCTGTGAAGACACATGGACACATATTCACAGGTGCACACATACTCTGAAAGTTTGCGTGAGTGCTGAGAAGACACTAAAGTGGGTCCTGATGTTATGGGAAAGTAGTGAGAGCTAAAGAGAGGAGCAAGGAGGGAGAGAGAGGGCAAAAGTACATGCTTCCATAAGAAATGGAAAGTGTGTTGGGGAGGGGTAGGGGGGTGAGGCTGTGGGGGTGGGAGGGTGGGGAGTGACATCAAGGTGATGGAGAGGGGAATGGAAAGGGCAAGTGGGAGAGAGAGGGAGAGAGAGAGAGAGCTAGCGAAAGAGGAGGACACAATGCATGGAAGAGAGAAGGAATGAGGGTGGGAGGTGGCAGAGGGAGGGCTGCACTGTAGGCCTACTCTCGACAGGTTTGAACCTGCCTCAGCCCCCATTTTCCAACCTCTGGCAAGTAGAGGTGACTTCATAGGTGTGTGTTTGTGTACGTGAGCATGTGCGTGTGTGCGTTTGTGTGTGTTGCAAAACGATAAGAGCAAGCAAGTGTGCAAGAGTGTCCAGAGCAGCAAATTTAGATAGATAAATATAGATGGATAGATAAACAAAATCAGTTGAAAACACAGGAGGTGTCATAGGTTTACACTTCTTATGTAACTACAGTATATTTAGTACATTAGCCTCAACTGTAGTAATAATATTTCATAGTCTGATATTTCATAAATAGATATATCAATTTCTACATCATCATCATCTTCTTCTTCTTCTTCCTCCTCTTCTTCTTCTTCATGTGGCACCTGACAGTTTCTACATCCCTGTCTTCTTTCAAGCAGCACTTGTAAGCAACGAAATGAGCAGACTCAGCACATTTCCAGCAAAACCTTCTGTCAGTGTGGTTACATCAATGCAGAATGACGTCACCTTTAATACATAAATCCAACAACCGACCAGACAACATATTGCCAATTGAAGACGGATTAATATCTGTGTTGGAAAAAAAAAAAATCTTTGAGGGAACTAAATTGTACCACTTTTTTCCCGCCTCCTCCTCTGTCATTCCGCTTCATCACAGAAATGATGATTAATGATGACATAATAAAACACACATGCATAACCTAGGCAACACACAGCTTTTATGATCACCTGTGCGCGTGATTCACCTCTCCAAATGTCCAGCCTCAGGAATGATCCGACTTAACAACTCTCAAAGTTCCCATGTTCGATGGATGAATGTCAACATCGAGCTCAGCTCACATTTTAACAGCGGTTCTGACCAGCAAATCCTCGGGCAGGCGAGTCTTCAGTTGCCTGTGTGCGACTCAAGAACATGACCCGGTGTGTTTCCCTTCCAACGGCTCCGTAAAGCAACCTGTTCAACTCATAAACAAGCGCCCGGCACAGCTGTATGCATGGAGAGTGCTGTCACACCCCCCAAATAGACACTCACGCTCAACCCGTCCGCCTGATGATGAGACTTTACCGGGACAGCTCGCCAAAAACCTCCATTTACTTCCCGGCACCGTTAGAAAAACACACACACACACACACAAAACCTGAGCTATAACAAGTTAACAACTACTTCATAAGACTGAGGACGGCGTCAGGAGAGCAGAGAGCTGCGGAGGTTTCAAGTTTTGTGAATGGAAGTAAATTGCGGTGTCTTACCTTCAAGTAGAGAGGGACAAGCGGTGCTCCAGAGAGGAACCACGTTGGACTGGAGCGAGATTACAATACGATCTATTTACAGAAGCATTACATCACCCGCCCGGTGACGTCACGTGGGATTCCTGAACTTCTAAATCATTGCGGTCCCGTACGAGGAGAGAGAGAGAGAGAGGGATTGAGGGGGGCGGGGTTACGACACCGGCCGGTAGGGGGACGGCCCGGGGACGGAACGGGACAGCATGCTGAGACCGACAGCAACGTGACGGGACACGGGGCAGACCGGGTGGGCGGATAAAAACCCAGTGTGGGTTTTTTCTTCTTCTCCCCACTTTCTCTCTCTCTCTGTGTGTGTGTGTGTGTGTGTCTAGAAGCGGGACGTCCCAGTGTCGGTATCGAGTTAATACGTCAAAATGAGCAAATGCCCCCAAGGTTTTCTCAAAACTTTTATGAGGGCAATGATGTAATTGTATTTATTTTGATATTATCGTATTGTTATGAAATGTAAACAGGTGAGGAAAAATTAGGTCATAAAATAAATCAAAAGAATAATAATAATACTACATTTAATTTGTACCGTACTTTTAATTCATAGTGAAACTCAAAGTGCTACAGTATTAATAACATACACACAACATAAAGAAAATAGTAATAAGAGTTAAGATGAAAAAGCCTTCCTGAATAAAAAGGTTTTCAGGACTTTTTAAAAAAGAGTCTAGGGTCTGTGCTGCCCTCAGATGGTTAGGAAGGCTGTTCCACAAGCATGGTGCAGCAGAGCAGAAGGCTGGATCCCCCATGGTGCGGAGCTCGGTACTGGAGGCCTGGAGGAGCAAGCTGCTGGCAGATCTGAGGGCGCAGGGGGGAGGATTGTGGTGTGATCAGTTTATGTAGGTAGGGAGGCGCATGTCTGTTGATGGATTTGTAGGAAATATGAGTAGGAGGACTTTGTAGTCAGCACTGAAGGAAACAGGGAGCCAGTGCAATGAAAACAGAATCGGTGTTATATGTTCGTGTTTTCACACTCCTGGATCACTCCTGGCAGCTGGTCTGAATGTTCTTCTTTGTACCGAAGTGATCCCGACAAATGAAACTGAATAGAAATATGATTATGAGTCCTCCTCAAAATAATAAAATATATAGCCATAGTAAAACAGCATATACTGTAGGCTATATAACATATATTATGATTATGATTATTATATTTGTCAAGTGGCCCAAGATCTCTTTTTCAAGAGAGAACTGAGAAAAAAAATATTAGTCCCACAACCATCATACAAGAAATAGCATGTGAAGTAAAGAGGACAAATTAATTAAAACTATCACAAGACTCTTAAACACATCAGATAATAAAGCTGTAAAATCTCCAAGGGGGATATAAGAATCTAGCCTGAAAGCTGTTGGCAGTTCATTGAGTTTAAAAGGTGAGTACCTGAATTTAGTTGTACTAAAGTTAGTGGGAAAACATGGGATGTCTACAGTAAGATTAATTTGAATTATATTTAAATGAGAGAGGAAATGTGAAGTAGTAGAGACTTATCAGTAAATCTCATGAGAAAATTAATTACCCCCCCCCCCCCCCTTGTGAATATGATCAATAAAGTCAAACTTTGTTTGATTAGTAAAGTTTTCATTAGTGATACAGTAAGACAATGTGATAGACTTGGGTTTAATGTTACCATCCACACTCACTGTTGCTAGTCATTGTGTTGGAAATATGATGTCATCAGTGATGATCACTGATGGTGACACATTTTTATACAGCACAAGCCTCACGGTTTAAAAAGTTATTTGTTTTGTTTTTGTATGAAAAGGAGACCTTTTAAATAATAAAATATACGGTTTTGCGGTTTTTGATAAATATTTGCTGTATTTAAGCATCTATTAAAATGTAATGAAATGTAAAATGTTTTTTTGGTCAAGTTGCACTGAACATCTACAGACTCACTACAACTACTACACAACAACTACAGACCTTGTTTCCAAAAACAAATGTTTTGAAATTTGTTAAACTTATTTATATGATGCCATGAAATCACCAAACAGCAGTAGGGATTTTGGTCATTCACATCTCCATTGAGCTAAGTCATGCAGTAATATCTCTGCCATGTTTGGTCAGGCTTTCCGGCGCTCCAGCTGGGCTGGAGCTGAACAGAGGAGTATAGTTTTGTTGTGGTTGAAGTGCGAAATGGGACCAAACCCTACTGACTCATCATCCACCAATGGCCTAAAGTATGCAAATTCCAGTAGCTATGGCAACAAGAAGAAACAGGAAGTTGTGATGATGTCACTTTGTGTTTTGAGCTCTTCCCCCCGTGTGGATATGAATCACAGAGTTCTGTTTTCAGCGTAGATAAGGGATGTTTTACAGCACATGTGTGTGTGTGTCTGTGTAGAGTAGAGCCACACAGTCACACTAAAAAGTGTATGACGGCAGCCAGGAAGTCTCTGGCTGCTGCCCCGGAGCAGACAATGCCACTGAGATTACAACTCCCTCAATAACTCAGTGGCTATACCAGCCATTACCATCTGGCATCTTCACCTCAGCATGGCTTTTAACAGCCAGACTGGGAGCTTTAGAGAGCTGCCTGCTCACAGCCTGATGTCACCTGCTCTGTAAAATGATGGTGTTTTAGGTCAACGGTCAAACAAACTTTCTGACCTCAGTCCTCATGTAGCATTATCCTCACTGTGGCTATACATCACACACTTATTGACTGTCTCTATCGGTGAATTTCAGAGTAATGTGGCACTTGAAAAGTAATTTGGAAACAGATACTTTAAACAGCATCTAAGTATACAAGTTACAGTCATCTGATTATGTAATGCAATGGTTAAATTTACATCTAACTCTGCACTCCACTCAAGAGTAGACCACTAGTGTGTGTGTGTGTTACAGCATGTGAACACTTGAGTTGTGTCTTCAGTGGAAAAGGAGCACAGCTGATAATCAGAAAATCCAGTTTGAAATCTAGCCCAAACTCTTAACACTGCGCGCCACCCACAGACCTCAGATCAGATGATGTCATGCACCATAAACTCTCTCTGTGTCTCTCCCTCTCTCTCTCCTCTCTCTCCTTCTCCTTTCACAACACATGCTACCACTTCTAATGTACGTAATGGTGCTGGCAACTGCGTCACTGTCACAGTTCTGACACACCATGTGTGTGTAATGAGCATGTTTTTGTTGAGTGTGTGTCTACATGTTTGGGTGTAAGAGAGAACATCTGTGTTGGGCTGATGAAGTCACCGAATTTCTGTACTGTATGTGTGAGAGACTGGGGGATGACGGTGATGTCATGTTGTGAGTGTGTGTTTGTGTATGTGTTTGTCTGCAGCCGTGGATAAGAGTGTATTTCATATTTTGAGTTTGTTTCATACGGCTGAGTGGACAGAGGGGCGGTCAGAAAAAGAGTGAGTGTGTTCCCAGGTCATAAGGTTGTTTGCTGAAGTCACTGGCCAGTGGTTTATGACAGGCCATTTTAACGCTCGATTAACAGGTCCAACACAGGCCAGCCGGCCCTGGTTAGCCAACTCCAGTGATTTAAGGACATTCTCCTCTCTCTGGGAGCCACACACACATACACATAAACACATTGCAAAGTTCTCTCCTCACCACTGAGCCATTATAGGGTAACATTAATCAGTAAACTTTATGGATGTAATAGATGTTGTTGTCAATGGGTTATGAAACTGTTAGAACTTAAATATTGATACATAGACACACAGGCAGTTGTACTATAATACCCCTTAATTTTGAGATATTTTGGATGACTTCCTCAGTGATAGAAAATAAACAACAATAATTTCACATGATACAAACAAAGTCTCCAAAAGTCCACTTAGATCTGTTATGAAGCATTTGCAAGCTAAAGCAGTGACATGTTTTATAAACATGTTGGATCCAGACTTATGTAGCAATTATTTAATATATTTCATTGAAACAAAAAGTCAAAGCAAGGAAGGTATTTATATGGCACATAGGTGATTACACAATACACCAAAGATATTAAAGTAGAAATACAGCAAAAGATATTTATGCTAAGCACATTACTGGAAATGAATGTTTGAAAAAAATCTAATCCATCATTACCATTGTGAAAATAAAAAGAAGAGGGTTTTCAGCATCTGTCCTGTTCAGAACAAGTTGATATTCTGGGATGCTGCTACTTGAGTCTGGATGAATGATCAGGTCTATTATTTGGCAAGCTCTTAAGGTTCTTATGGGACTTTTAGTCAATGTTTTGTTACTGGTTGGTCCACAGAACCAGTTAAGCCTAAATATGACTCTTAAATACTATACAGTCATACTGTAGTGTACATTATATGCCACATGTGATCAACATCTAAAAAAAAAAGTTTCATGCATTTGTGAATTAACACGTGTTCCTTATATATATTTAACTGAAGCATTTACAGATAATTGATTTTCAGAATCTTTAAAAAATGTGACTTCTCTTGGTAATAGCTCCATGATAGGCTCCAAACTAGTTGTGAGGTCACAAATCCTGCTTGTAGGTACATGCCTTAAGCTTAGATTTTTGATCAGCACAGAGAAACTTTCCCTCTTCACCAGATGAATGTCTTCTAGTGTCTTCTATTGTCAAACTCTGCACACACATCATTCTGCACAGTGAAGCTCAAACATCTAAGTAAAGTAATAATAAGAAAAGCACATTCATGAGTGGAGGGGGACTTTAACTATTTGCTTGAGATGCAGCCAAAAAATCAAAAACACAAGGTGTTGTAAAAATGTTAATTAGGATAACCCAACTTATTCAGCCTGGCTTGATCAACAGGAGCAAAGAGATAATATCTGGAAAACAAATCAGATTCACAGCATAGCAGTATGGAAGCCTATAGAGGACTATATTAAAATGATCACGTAAACTGGAAAATGAAAATGTAATTCCACAATAGCATTGTAATTGTCCACATATGTATGTAATGAAAATGAAAATGCAATAATCCGATTTGTCATTTTCACATACTCTTTTGCATTTACATTTAAATTTTCACCACGCTCTTTTGGTGCCAAAATGAAAATGCAATCTGTCAGTCCTCTCATCAAGGCGGGTCTTCAGTTAGGACGTCACTTTCTGGTTTGTTGATGATGTTGGATGTTGACCAGTCGATCATCTCAGGAGTCGGGCTGCTGAGATGATCAGCTGGTCTCACCCAGCCACCGGCTCCTCACATCTCCGAAAATGTGGCAGCAAATTTCCAAACAAGCATTATTTGGATAAGCTGACTACATATTGATAATCAAAATGGTTACTTTCTTGGCTGAAAAATATTAAAACTTAATAAAGTGACATATTAAAAGTCATAGAGCAAAACTTACAACAGCTTTTAGTCTGGCTCCAAAACTTCGCCATTGCCCTCAGATATCTTCATCGGACTGCGAGGCATACTGGGTATGCAGGCCCAGCAAGGCCGAACCAAGTCACTGAACAAGGAAGTGATGTCCTAACTGAAGACCCGCCTTGATGAGAGGACTGACAGATTGCCTTTTTTATTTTCATTTTACCACCAAAAGAGCATGGTGACATGTAAATGTAAATCCAATAGACTGGTGACGCTGTTTCGCTTTTTGCATTTGAATATTGTCCATTGTACAGCAGGTTAAGTCTTTGCAAATTAAATGTCAAAGGTTGTTTTCATTTTATTTTAACTGTGACTTAATATTGCTTGCATAAATGGAAAATCAGGTTACATTGTTTATATTTTATTTTAATTTTCAAATCTGACTTAACATTTGAATATTGTCCACTGTACAGCGGGTAACGACTTTGAAAATTAAATGTCAGTCATCTTTTCCATTTTCATGTTAATATGGTCATGGAACGCCCATACGAGTATGTGAAAATGCAAATTTGATTATTGCATTTTAATTTTAATATTTACTCAAATAACACATACATATGTGGAAAATTACCACGCTATTGTGGAATTAAATTTTCATTTTCAAGTTTGCATTATCATTTTAACACTGTCCTCTATAGGCTTCCATATAACAGACACACTTTCCGTGATTTGCATATATGGTCGATGTTGTTACTTTGATCTCAGCATAACTCATGCAAATGTACATTTTGATTCAGTGTGTGACGTTAATATCATATCACAGTCCTCGAGGGCACAGATCCCAACAGGTAGGCAGGTCGTGACGTAGGCTGCCACCAGCCAGCCCTCCTCCTCCTCCTCCCCACCACCGCCACCCCCACCCCCACCGTCCCGCCTGCCTCCCAGCTGCGTCCGCCGCTGTCCTGTCTGGCCGCCCCGGTGTCTGCTCCGCCGCTCCGCACACCCTGCCCCGCTCCCACCCCGGACCCGAAAGCCTCTGCCTCCTCGTTCACCACCCCGGCTCTCCCACACCCGCCCCCCCTACCCGGTGAATGCACCAGCGCCGAAAAGATGACGGGCATCGCCGCCGCTTCTTTCTTCTCTAATTCCTGCAGGTTCGGGGGCTGCGGTCTCCAGTTTGAGTCTCTCGCCGAGCTCATCGTCCACATCGAGGACAATCACATCGGTGAGTCGGGCCAGAGGGGGAGCCGGAGCTAGCTGGCGTTAGCTAGTTAGCTAAACGCAGATAGGCTCGGCTGTGCATTCCGCTATTCGTGCCGCTTGCTCTCCGTCGAGGCTCGTCGGAGTGCGAGTTTTCCCGCAACACGGGACTTTAATTCTTCTGAAAACCATTGCCGCTCAGTGAAATGAAGGCACCGCTTGTTTTGTTTTTGCAATAGCCTCAATAGTTACCTTTTGCAGCGGTAACTCGACTTCGAGGGCCGCGTAGGTCTCATAGGTGTAACTAGCATCCCGAGCAGGCAGCGGTTTCACAGCTAACGTTGCAGAAGACCCAGTGTTTACGTTCCCAGGCCTGATGCGGTGCAAGCCGGGGTTCCCCTCATACCGCTTGTGTGTATTTGAGCCGCCAAAAAAAAGTCTGTCGCTTTTGCCACCTCAGGTGTCATCAAGACACCCACCTTTTCCATTGATGTTCGATTATGTCGGTGTCACTTAATTACCATTGACGTTGTATCAATGAAACCAAGCTGCTGTGGCAGACATGCTCTGACATAATTAGATTTGCTTCCATATGCACAAGCTTCAACTTGTTGCACCGCTTATTACGTTTTCATCTGACATTAAACCTTCTGATAACTGTCATCTGGCATGCAATAACCTCCTGCCATCAGTTTATCCATCATTTAACATTTGATAGACAAAAGTGATTACAGACTGGAAGAGTATCAAAGTAATGCAGTTGTTTTTGCACAGAAATGAAGTTGTATTTTTACTCTCTTGGTGGTAATTGATCACATTTATCCACTTATATTTAAAGAATTACTGAATATGATAAATGTGGCCGTCTAAAAAGAAGAAAGTAGACATGCAGAAATGATGCAGACAGTAAATAAAATATTAGCAAGTGTCATTAGCACTAGTGCTGAGTGTACAGCTGCAATGATTAGTCAATTAATCGATTAGTTGACTGAGTTAGTTAAAAATAAATAAATCAGCATCTATTTTGATAATCGAATAATGGGTTTAGTCATTATTTTAAGCAAATATGCTAAAAGATTAGCTGGTTTCAGCTTGTCAAATGTGATGATTTAATGCCTTTCCTTGTCATGTATGACAACAATTTGATTATCTTTGGGGTTTTGGACTGTTTGACGGACAAAATCAGACATTAAAAACTTTACCATTGGCTGTGGTAAATTATAACCAGCATTTTTCACCATATTCTGACATTTTACAATGAAAATCAATTAATTGACAATAATCAGCAGATTAATTGATAATGAAAAAAATGTTAGTTGCAGCCCTACATTCAGATGTAGCCTAATTAGTAGCCTGAAATGTAATGCTTGTTAAAATATTCAATACTTTTGGAAATGCTGATCAAACTCTGGCTTTAACATGATATAATCCACTCTTGTAGATTAACCTATAATCCACCATAACAAATTATACCACTGGACTCAATAATGTGTAACAAAGTTGATGCGGGCTAATCGTTATTTGTGGCGTGTATTCATCCTCAGGAGGCTGTTTGAAGGGGACGAGGGGGGTGGGGGGTAGAATGGATGCTTCATTGAGCCAGTCTCCATGGCAACTGGCTGTCTCTAAAGGGGTTGGGGGCAGTATATTGGCTGAGTTATTGCACACCTGCCGTCTCACTAACAAAAGAGCGCTCCCGTGCAGCCAGCTGTGGTGGGGACGCCCGACAAGATGAGGACAGGACTGATGTGCTGATGTTCAGAAAGGGGTTTTTATGATTGTAGGAGAAAGTGGAGCAGGGTTGGATGGTGATGTCCATTTTTCATCCCACCATATGCTCCATGGATCACTTCCAGATTAACTAGAGAGGGGAAATCGACACTATGAAAGTCCATCTGATTGTTTTTTTTTATCTCTACTGATCTCGTGACAAAGACCTGTAGCTATTTAGATCACAGTGTTTACCCAAAACCAACCAGTAAACAATTAAAAGATATTGATGCAAGGATACATATTCTCTCCTCAGTCCCTCAAACCCAACCACACAGGAGCTGACATATGCCCCATCTGGCTCTTAGCTTGACCTTTGACCCCAACCGTCAGCTGAGCAGAATGGCGGTTTACCAGTTAGATCACTTGGATTAATGAGTTGCCCCTCTGCCTGCTTTATACTGCAGCTGGTCAACAGCAGCGTCAAGATCACACGGACTAATCAATACCGCTCACAGATCAGTTACCACGGGGATAAGCGTGACAGATGGAGGGGATTGAGGATAGGCCGCGGGAGACGAGGGAGGGGTAGCGGGTACATATATTTTTTTTTTGCTTTTGACTTCCTCTTTTGGTTTTGAAGTGGTGCAGCGGTGTGATCAATAATCAATCAGAAGATAGGCTAATTTGATCCCGCTAGCTCCTCCATGTGAGATAAGCTGTTTGAGGCTTTGTAGATAACAGATCGTGGTGCATCCTGCGGAGTGCAAACAGATTATGAAAACGACGGCGCTGACCATAAATCAGATTATCTAGAGGTGACAATGGGCTTGTGCTAGCAGACATAAATAGCGGTAAAAGTGAGTCAGTGGGTCTCAGGTCAGGGTACAGATGAGTGAAGGCTTGTGCTAGAAACATTTGGTCATTTCTGTAGGCAACAGTGTCCTCTTGTGGTAGGACATCCCATGTGCTACATAGTCAAAATAGGCATTTCTGCCTGCTGGTTTGGTCCCCCTGTGTGTATTTTAGCACTTTATTTGGGCTCCTGCCTTCTCTGACACAGCACTTAACAGCTGACGGCAAACACAAGTTAACACCAGATGAGCTCCTCATGATCCTTTCCGTGAGAAAATCGTTTAATGTGCGGGTCTGCAGCGTTGACCTCATCCTGGAAGAAAGGAGGCTTCCAATAACATGCCCGCAACTGTTTAGATTACAGCTGAATGCAGGAGGAAATGGATTTGGTGGACTGTGTTTAGTTTGGTGTTTGGTTGTTGTCGAAGGGCTTTGTGCGGTGACTGGTAAGGTAAGGTCTGAGGAATGTAATGATGTCAGTCTCGTCTGCCTGTGTGTACAAGGCAGCGTCGCGCTCTGTTCTCACCTGCACAAGCACATACCTGCCTCTTACCTCAACAAAGAAGCGCAGGCAGGCGGGGAGGGGAAGATAGATAGAGATTAAAAGTGGAGAAGAGATTTGAAGGAGAAGGTTAAGAAAGGAAAAATCTGGGGGCGAGCACAGGGAAATCCCAAACATCTCAGCTTTGTTTGGACATATTTGACCTTTTTTTTAATTTATTTATTTTTTGTTCATTTGGATTTGGCTGAAATCAAAGCCCAAGCTGTGACTTGATGCGAGGAGTCAGGCCAGCGCTGTGTGGTAATAATGTCGGCCCTGCTCGAGCATGCTGATGATTAACATACAGTAACTTTTAAAGATGTAATCATTCAGCCCACAGGCCCAGCTAGGCTGTATTCCTTTATCTGCTGTGGCTCAGAGAAAAGGTAAACACAGTATAGAGAAACAGTTTTTACTTGTCTAACATTAACAGACAGGAAAGCCCCTTTCCTTCTGTTGTTAGTCATTTCGAATAAAGATATAAGTGTATAGCAGAGGGGGTATTTGTTGAATCACCAGAATTCATCTTTGTATTTGTTTCTTTGTGTGCCTTCAGGGCAGAGCAATCATTGAATATTATCGTTTATGATAATATGATCTTATCACGTTATCTTTTTGTAAATTTCTGTTTTCAAAGTTGAGGTTTCCAAGCCGACTGTATATATTATACAGGTAATTGAAGTTTTTGTATGCCACAAAAGACAAATGGTCCCATATAAGGTATAACAGTGCAGCACAGCTAATTGTTTTGAACATCAGTTTTATTATTTTATATGTAGGGCCGCAACTCATGATCATTTTTATTGAGTAGAGCTACAACTAATTAATTTTTTATCATTGATTAATCTGCAGATGATTTTATTAATTCATCTTTTTTTCCGATATAATGTCAGAAAATAGTGTAAACACCTGTTTTAAGTTCTTAGAGACGTCTGCAGATATCTTGACTCGTTGAACCAACAGTCAACAATCCAAAGTTATTCAGTTAAATATTTGCTTAAAAAAGACTAAAACGATTATTTGATCATCAAAATAGTTGATGAATAATCTTCTGTCAAACGATTAATCAACTAGTCGTTGTAGCTCTATTATTGAGATTACTTTCTTGATTGATTACTTGTTTGGTATATAAAATGTCAGAAAAAGTGAAGTCCATGATGAGACTTTCATATATTGTTTTGTCCAACCCGGAGTCCAGAACCCAAAGATATTCCGATCACAAAGATAAAATGAAAAAAGCAGGAAATCCTCATAATTGAGGAGCTGAAACTGGAATTTTGGGCTTTTTTCTTTGAAAAATGACTTCAAAAGTTATATTTATGGATGGTGTAATCCTTTCAGCTTTATTTTTATTAGATTTTTCATATATTTGCCATATAGTTATGTTCATTGATAATTGGACAATTACCTTATTAATAAGTCTGTAATAATTTTTCCACCATGGAGCCCTAGTTGCCAGATTGTTTCCCATTCTACTTTCAGAGGTGTGACACGGGAAGGGGGCGTGTGTGTTTGTGCATGTGAGAGAGCTATGTTCACCATACTTCCTAAATGACCTGTCAGGGTGTAGCGGAGCAATTAGTGGATCGGCATCCCAAACTGGAAACTACAGACGCTCTCTTTTCACGCTACACATACATCCACATACACACACACACAAGGTCACACAATATGGCTTTTGCGGAAGTCGCAGGGCCCGAGCGCCCCACCAAGCACTGGGAAGTGTAATTACAGAGAAGTTTGGCTTTTCCCCCACCCATATCCCCTCCTGTTCCCTCTCCACCTCCTCTCCTCTCCCTCCATCCGGCTGCCTGCTGCTCTAGAAACACGTTAAAATGCTCTCTGTGGCTTAATTAGCAGCCTGCAAAACAAGCCATGCATTCTTGGCCTGGTTTCAACACACACACACACACACTTCTACAGACACACACGCAGGCCCATACACATGTGCACATACACACAGACACATGCACATACTGTGTATTCAGCAGGGGGCAGCAGTGTGCTACTAGTGAGAGATGGATGTCTGTGTTGAAAAGAGTGGAGCTGCTGTTGATTGGTTGCTGCTTTTAATGACAGCAGTGCTAATTAGGGAGATATTTATAGACCCTTGAGAATTTGAAATGTCTCAGACTTGCAGCACACGGAAACACGCACATGCAGATGCGAAACACACACACACACGGAGTATTCTGCTAATGCACCGTAATGTATGTAAAGAACTCAGGGATTAAATCAGTGAAAATGGATATACGTGTGAGTAAGTGTGTGTGTGTCTGTGCATGTGCAGGTTCCCTCCTGCTCCAGCAGCAGGATCAGCAGTGTGTTAGCTTCCTGTCCTGCTAGGTGAGCGGAAGTCGTAAAGCCCGTGAACATTTACTGCAGCGCTCTCTCTCTCTCTCTCTCTCTCTGTCTCTCTCTCTCTCTCTCTTTCTGTGCACCTGGCTCACTCCATTTCCACCGACACCCCGCCTCCCCCCTTCCTCCCTGCAAACACATGCACACATTTACCTCATCTCAAAGTAAAATCCCGAGCTGCTTGCACATCTCAACTTATTAACTCAGGCGTCTCTTCGTCCGGTACTTGTTCTTTAATACCTGGCTATTTACTCGATATGTTATATATGACGTTTTTGCCATTAAGCTGACTTCAGACAACTTTTTGCTACAGTCACAGTGTTCCTGATAATGCTAAAATGATCCTGATATATAGAAGTGTGACCCTGGTTCTTTATACTTATACACAGATCCTACAAGATTCTATAAAGATTAATTAGTTAGTCAGCAGAAAACGTATCGGCAACTATTTTGATTCTATTCTGTTTGAATCTATTAATCACTGAAGTTGCTTATGAAGGAAAATGACAAACATTTCCTGCAACCAGCTTCTCAAATGTGAGGATTTCTTGTTTTTCTCAGTGTTACAAGATAGTAAACGGAATATCTTTAGGATGTGGATAAAACGATCAGTAAAGAAACCATATTAAGGCCAGTTTAGACCAAACAGTTTTAGAATGTCGCAGTGGTGTGAACTGGCCAGTCTCAGCTCGACTCAAGTCGGCTGGCGGTGTCAGAACGTAAGGACGTCACCTGTTTCAAGAGTCAATTAGCTCACAGTGAAGTCAGCTTGTCAAGTCAGTTACAAGCTGTCAGCTGGTGGAAATGGTAGAATTTTGGACAGAAGTAAGAGAGGATCACCTCATCAAGTTGTTTGAGGAGCAGCCGTGAATGTATGACAAAGGCCATAAAATTTGCAGTTTGCAAATCTGCAATAAAAGTGCAATTCAAATTCTCGACCCTCATTTTTTTAAACGTTTTTGCGGTTTTATTAATACTACAACTGTAGTGTTACATTTTTACTAATACTGCAACAGTAGCAAATAACTCACTATCACTATCTTCAGTCATATTTTAAGACGCTACAAAGTATCACATCTACAAAACACCCTGAAAAGCCAGCAGTCAGAACAGAAGTACGGAGTCGTTGCTATGGAAACGATACACCATCTCGACTGATTGCATCGGTGTAAAATGGCAGGTTTCAGAACATTACAGAGCAGCGTGTTGCAAGTAGTGTCAAGTTTCAACTTCTCTTTTCTCTGAATCTTTGATCTAAACTGGCCAGTTTATAGACTAAATGATAAGTCTAGTTATTGAAAACTAATCAACATATTCACTAATAACTGAAATAATCATTAGTTTGTGAAATCAGGCAAGATATTGTTTGAAGTTTGGTAATATTTTGATTTGACTGGTCTTGTGGGCGTCATTACAATCTAACAAAGTGACAAATGAGCTTATTTTACTGTTCCAGCAGTTAAATGAGCAATTAATGCCTCTCTCTTTGATATCCACATTACATGTATTTACTTTTCTCTTTAATATCATCGCATTATATTGATCTATTGATGTGGAAAAAAATGTGCTTAGTTGATTTCTTTTTTCTACCATTATTGGCCAGATCTGCTACAAAAAGACTCCAACTCAGTGGTTTTTAAAAAGGTCAGACTTACAGATGCTGCCAGCTCTCACTATCCTGTCTCGTGACTCAGCCTCGTCATTGATGTAGGTCGAGGTGTGTGTGTGTGTGTGTGTGTGTGTGTGTGTGTGCTTATCCCTGTGCACAGAGCTCTGGTCTCTACATCTGAGCAGCAGGTAGGATTATTAAGGTTCAGCTATAAAAGACTGTCAAAGACCACCTCTGTGGACCACCTCTGATGTGTGTGTGTGCGCACATTTGTGTGCAAGTGTGTGTGTGTGTTTACGGATGCATGCTCCTGCTATCCTGTTTCCTTTACCTAGCCTTTTCAGTGCTGTGTGTTTTTACATATACTCGTATGTATAGGACTCTAATCTGTGCAGCAGCAGCAGCGGTGTGTGTGTGTGTGTGTGTTTTTTTTTTTCCTTTTTCCTCTGGTTGTTTTCTTGTTTGCTGGTCTCCTTGGTGTTCTCCTGCGCTGTGGGAAGTCTGCATTCTTTTTTATTTATGAGGTGTGAAAGCCTGAAAACCAAAGGACTAAGATGGCCAACACGCAAACACACACACACTCGGGACCGTTCTGTTAATTGTTGCACAGAGATGATCCAGTTCTTGGATCCGAACCGCAGCACATCTGCTAGCCATTACGTATGCAGCTGCAATTATGTCTATATGCACACACACACACTCACACAGACGTAGACATGCACGCTATGGCACAAACCTACTAGTTGTTTTTGGTTCGAATTCCTCTGAACGTTCCCCCCGTTGAACACTTGATGGCACTGGTACTTCACAGAAGCCCCACCCGCAGTGTTTTCATGCACACTTGCTCCTGTTTTCCAGAAGGTGGGAGGTGGGGCTTTGAAGTTAACACTGCTTCCCTTAGGCAGTGGAAGTTGCCTACTGTAGTGTTACTGACTTAGCAAGTCAACTGGAAAAAGCGTGTGTGTGTGTGTGTGTGTGTGTGTGTCTCCAGTAATACACTGTGTACATTCATCACAGCCTCCGAGTTGCTCCTTCACTCTTGGATGAATTTCTTCTTTGCCACATTCAGACCCCGGCAATGATTAAGCAGCGTCGGAGGGGGGCGGGGGGGGGGGGGACATTGCTAGTAAATTAGCGAGGGTTTGGCGTTGGCGTAATAATGTGCTGCTTATGAAAGTATCTGAAATATATGTGTGGCTGCCACACATTACGGACTAATACAGAGAGCGCAGTGTGAGAAAGATCCAGTAATCTATCATTGAATCTGGCAGGAAGAATAGATGTATGAGTGCAGTCTGGCAGGAAGAATAGACGTACAGTATGAGTCAGCTACATACTAGGAGTATTCACTCAACAGTTTCCCTCCGCAGAGAGGAGTGATTCATCTAAATGTCTCTCTCTCTCTCTCTCTTCCTTGCTATCTCTCTCTCTCTCTCTCTCTCAGACACAGATCCGCGGGTCCTGGAGAAGCAGGAGCAACAGCAGCCCACTTACCTGGCCTTAAGCTACATCAACAGGTACACACACACACACACACACATTCACACACACACACAACCAAATGTGTCCACCTATAGAGGGCAGCATTGCTCCACCAGTGAAACTCTGTCTGTCTGTACGTGTGTGCGTGAGTGTGTGTGTACATGTGGCTTGCGGAGAGCAGGCTCGGATGACTGATGTCTTCCCATAGACATAGCAGTGACTCATCCACAGACCAAAAAAACCACACAAGACAATCACTCCTGACTCCCGCGCTGCAAATGGCACAGCCAAAGGCGGCATTGCAGGATTACAGCTTATATGTGTTATGTGTGTGTGTGTGTGTGCGTGTGTGTGTGTGTGTGTGTGTGTTTGTGATGAGTGCGGTGAACCGATGTGTCACGTCCCACTTAATGCCCCATTAAATCACTCCAAGACGCAACGTTTAGAAAGATAACAGTGAAACTGAGAGAGAAAGAGAAAGTGAGGTTTGTTTTCTGTGGTAATTGTCCAAGTGGCAAGGTTGTAAATGTCATCCGTATTTACTGTATAATGTTGTGATGACTGTATATTTAAAGGGGGCAGTTCATTCAGCAGCTCAGTAATGTCTTGTAAAAAAATCAGACTTCCCACTCATAGCAATAATCTGCAGTGTAGCCATAATTTGATGAGATGAATCTTTAAAGGCTCCTATTAAAGCAAGAAATAACACTGTAGAAAATAAGAGAGAACGAACTAAAGTAGAATATAAAGACGACAAAGAGGTCGGGTCTTGTTTTCCTAGTTCAGCCATCATTCTTATCGGTAATTGTAACAAAGTGATCAACAAGTTGAGTACAAGCTGAGATCTGGGAATGCTGCGACAACGCTAAAAAGACACGAGCAGTCAGAGGAACAAAACGATAGTGAACGATGAAGTTATCAGCCAAACTGTCTGTTCTAAACATGTATCACATCATAAATCAACTTATTCAATCAACTAAATCAACTTTGACTCATTGTAATTGGTACTAATTGTAACCATAGTTGTGTACACACTAGGACTGTCACTTTTTCAAAAAGTTTGAATAAATTTGAAATTTGAAGTAATTTGTTCCAATTAATTCAAACTCAGTCCATATACTGTGTCGGAGATACAATTTACTGTGACTGTTCCAAGCATATATGGCCACCCATGTCCATCCATCAGTGGTCACAGAACATGACTCAGTTCAGTATAGTCTTTATATCTTCACGTGTGGTGTCATACAACTGCACTGTGTGTGTTGAGATTGCACTGTGTCAGACAAGGTTGTAGAGTTGACGTCGCTCCGCTTGTTTGATGCCTCCGCTGCCTCACTTGTGTGGCGAGCTTACTGGTCAGTCCTCAGATTTGCTGTCGTTGTAAAGTAAGGCAGCTGCTTTTTACAAAGTTGGCAAACAAACTGATCTTTGTTGATCATGTTGCCCCCTTAATGCTTCCACACACTGCTGCTCAGATGCTTCGGTGTCGTGATTATCTGATCAGCACAGCTTTGCTCACTAGAGTCCTTATCCATTTTTATTTATTAGCTTAGTTTACTGATAGGTCAAAGAGCATGCAATAGGTCGAGCTGATAGTGACTTTTAAGAACGCCCTCTGCTGGATCACAAGGTAAACTACTTCAAATGATCTGTTGCACTTACAGGCTGTAAATTTTGAAATCAAACAGGTCATTACAGTTTGAATATTTCATTTTTGCCCATGTAGGAATGAAAGTTTGACTTTTGTAAAGAAGTGACCGTCCTAGCACACAGATTTTCAGTTCAATGAGGGATTAGTAGTGACTCACTTTCTCTCACTTTCGGTTTTACTTCTTACTTGTTGTGATCTAGCAATGTAGATTTGCTTTGAGATTTCAGCAGTTACTTCTATGAATACAGTCAGTGTTATCATAGTTATTAGAGTGGTTGGCCAAAACTACAAAAATAAAACCCACCACCATGATGCTTAAATTTACAAATACTGTAGCAAATACTACAGTTATGTTTTGAATGATGTTTGGCATCAGTAGGTTCACCAGCATTGTCTCCATTTTAAGGGGTTGAAGTTTGCATCAACATGGCTATGAGGTGTGAGGTTTGTTGTTGAATGACATTAAACATTGCCTCGTCATGGTATTTACTGATGACACACACACCTCTGGCTCGTTGTCAGGTTCATGACGGATGCGGCGCGCCGGGAGCAGGAGACCATGAAGAAGAAGGCCACTCCCAAACTGTCCCTGTCCATCACGGGCGGCGTGTCCAGGAACAGCACAGCCACGCCTCCTCGCCACACCAGTGGTAACCTGACGCCTCCAGTCACACCCCCCATCACACCCTCCTCCTCCTTCCGCAGCAGCACACCTACAGGTACGACAGGTGTGTGTGTTTGAAATGTCATGTGGGAGGAGGAAAGACGGGTTGCTTGTACATGTGTGGAGTGATTGGAGGTGTTGAAACTGACTAATGAAATTAACGCCACCGGCTGTAACAGAAAAAAGCTACAGTTATTGTTGCGCCATCGGGAGAAATGTTCATCCAGCTCAAGCGGCGCTGTGATGAGCAAATGAAGATATCTGTAACCCAAATGGAATGCAGGTCATTTCATACCTGGTGAATGACTTCATCATGAGAGCAGGAAAACTGGCATATAACTATTTTTTGCACTAACTAACCTCTTACTCAGTAATACAAACTGTAATTGCAAACCTCAAATTATTCACATTTAACCATAAAAAAGTGGATTTGTAATTGGCTGGATTTGTTGACTTTTCATGCCAATATTTCCTCCCAATTTTTGAAACATGAAGAAAATCTGCTTTTGGAATGGAAAGTGGAAGAGGCTTAAACTCAACCACTGTCTGCTGCTGTGCTTGTGTGTGTGTGTTGTTTGTGTATTAGGTTTGGTGGCTCCTGCAGTGAGCAGACCAGTCAACACTCTGCTAATTACATAGCAGCTGTCACGCTGTGTGTTTGCATGGGGCCGTGTGTTGCACAGCCCAGAAGCAGATGTCCAATTCCAGCCCAAATGGTTCCAAACGTAGTGTTAGGTCTGGGCTTATACACCAGCACAGCTACACACACGCACACACACACACACACACACACACACACCCTCTTTCAACATGTGCCAGGGTGCCATCCATTTCCTCATGCTGAGGTGCAGCATTTCCTGTGAGATGGTGGGGGGTCAGTAGGCCTTTATGTGTGTGTGTGTATGTGTGTGTGTGTGTGTGTGTGTGTGTGTGTGTGCACCTCAACATTTCAGTAATGTGGTATGTGGATGCCTGTGTGTCTGTGTGTGTGTGTGTGTGCGTGTGCATGTGAGTGGAAAATATTCTACACTTAGCAAAGCACTTTTTCCAGGCTGAGCAATGGGGATCACTCCCACTTAATGATCTCTTTCTTAGTGCCAGCCCCTGGGTTTTGACTCACAGGCACAAACACACACACGTGCATGCACACCACTGCTGTTATGTCTGAGCTGTGCTCTCAGTGACATGTGGGCAGCTAACACACCACAGTAGGAGCAGAATACAGAGAAAAGTATTAATAAAAAGTCACATATTTCTGTTTGGTAAATTCCCAAAGCATGATGTCCTTTTGGGTATGTCCCCATCCATATTTCATCCGGAATGACTGTAATTGTTTTTGTTCTGCGTGTCTCCATTCTGCCTCCAGGCAGTGAGTATGATGAGGAGGAGGTAGACTACGAGGAGTCGGACAGTGATGAATCGTGGACCACAGAAAGCGCCATCAGCTCTGAGTCCATCCTCAGCTCCATGTGTATGAACGGGGGAGAGGAGAAGCCATTCGCCTGCCCCGTCCCCGGCTGCAAGAAGAGATACAAGGTAAGGGAACACCAGAGGACGACAAAGTCAGTCCCAACAACGCAGCCGTTGAACACGAGGTTTAGTGGTTTCCGATGAGGTCCACACTGGAGCTATTGTCTGAATATCACATGCCTGGACATAAAGTTCGAAAAAGCACATTGTAAATCCAGAATGTCGTGATTGGAAGTAGTGATAAATATATCATGTTATATTTGCTTTGGTTAAATTTTATTATAGCTGCTAACAAAAACCTCATTCAGCTTGTTGCCCCTGCTCTTTTAATAATGGACAGTGTGGGAACATTTCTCTCTTATGCCCTTTTCAGTGACATGGTATGAAGCCACATTTGCTTTTTTTTGAATAGGTCAATATTTGTTATCTAACCCAGCTTAAAACCACCCTACATCCGACCTGTGTGTGACGCAGGTTTGATATTGTTCGACTTTTAAATAAAAGGAATAAGGGGGGGTTTCTATATTGAATGATTAAAGGTCACTCCAGGGTGATTATGTTAGTGGCCTCTTTCATTAAATCATAAATTGCAATCCTCTCAATCTCCAAGATTCTTGAGAAAGATTGTTGAATGTGCCTGAAGCTATACTCTGTCATACATACTGTGTTAAAGGACTAGTTCAACATTTTGGGAAATATACCTCTTCACTCTCTTGCTGAATTAAATGAGAAGATCGATAGCAGTCATTCAGTTAGCTTAGCTTAGCTTAGCATAAAGACTGAAAACAGGAAAGAAGCTTGCCTTGCTCAGTTGGAAGCTAACAAAAAACCCTAGCACTTCTAAAACTCATTTACTAAATATTTTACATCTTGTTAACAAAGACAATTGAGGTTTTACAAAGATTATGTGCTGGACTATTTCTTGGCTGGGTGCAATGACTTCTTGAAGTCTCTGCTGGTTGCCAGGCAACATCACAGTGACGACAAGTCTCATGGTGACTTCCTGGAGTCTTGACAAGTTATCACATGTTAGTTAATTTTAGAGGTGCTGGTAGATGGACTTTGTTGCCTCTGGACAGAGCCAGACTTGCTGTTTCCCCTTTGCTTCCAGTCTTCACGCTAAGCTAAGCTAACTGGCTGCCGCTGTAGCTGTGGCGGACTGATATGACTGGTATCGATCTTTAAATTTCTCTCTAAATGTCAAGTCAAAATGTCAGATCCTTAAGAGTACTCCACCGTCTTAGCAATGCACTCCTATGACATTGTCGGACTCCTGATGGACTGTCACTTCAGGCAGTTTATCAGATTTCACGCAGCTGCGGTAGCACTCCACAAGACCTGACCACAGACTTTGATGTGCAAAATCGTTGGAGTTCCCCTTTAAACCTAAAACCACTTTCAGACTATCCCAGTGACACAAGTTTAAACATGATGGATCAGTTTATGAGTTGCACTCCAAGAACACTTTGAGAATAGTTTTGAAGAACAAATTCTTGATTGTGCAATAATAGCAGATTATGATCTGGTGTAATGCTGCGGTTTTGGCAGTGATGGTGTATGATACTACAGCTGTAGACCTGTGTCTACCTGTCAACCTCTGACTGCAGTCAGGGTCAAACACAGGTTGCAATATCGCGTGTCAGAAAAGATCAATGTTGTGTAAAGCGGTAATTGTAATCTTCCTCTACCTTCCTTATTAATCTCTGTACTCCTCTTCTCTTATTCCCCCCCGTCTCTTCTTCAGAATGTGAACGGTATCAAATACCACGCCAAGAACGGCCACCGCACGCAGATCCGTGTGAGGAAACCCTTCAAGTGTCGCTGTGGCAAGAGCTACAAGACCTCGCAGGGCCTTAGACACCACACCATCAATTTCCACCCACCTGTCTCCACCGAGATCCTGCGCAAGATTCAAGGCTAGAGCTCGTGGTCGACATCCATCAACTGCCCCAAACATAGCCCTGTCCTGACTTTCCTTACCTGACCCTTTGATACACATCCCACACACTAAAGGATCAAGTGCATGCTTTAAGTTGTTTTATTTTATTTTTTCCTTCATCTTTTTGTTTATTTGTGTCACATATTTTTTTTTTTCTATCCATGTTATATCACTTGTATTTTTGAAAAAAAATGTATCTTTGTAGTATTTTTATCGTTGTACATTTGCACATTTCGTATATGCTATCACGTCAGTTTTTCTATTGTTTGACTTACATAAGGTGCTAACTGTAAAAAACAACAGAAAGAAAAGACAAAAAAACAAATGAAAGAAATGAGGGGAAAATGCAAAAGAAGGAGATGTGAAAACTGAAAGCGCAAAACAAGCCCTGACCCCCCCCCACCCCTTCTCTGCTCATGTATGAGCGGGATGAAGTTGACTTTTTAGTGCTGATCTAAGCCCAGTGGTTGTTACACTCCTTTACCGTTAGACGCAGAGAGTTGGCTGAGCCTGGATCTGTGCCTTCACAGTAACTTCTGGGGGTTTAAGTGAGAGAGTTAAGTTATACTTTAAATAGATATATTGATATATAAACAATAGACAGATACTGTATGTATGTGTACATAAAAATATATAAAAGTATTCATGAGCATATACATAAATAGTTACATTTTATTTTCAAGCTTTATTTTATATATTTTTGTCAGTGTTTTAGATAGTGTTTTTTTCTTCTATGTATCAGTAAGTGTTCCTTTCATTCCTTATTTGCTGAGACGGCCAGTTTAGTCACCTCAGAGGTCAGATACAAGGTCAAACAGCTGGATGACTTTAGGTCTGGAGAATCCGTTTTTTTCTCTCGCCACATCCTAGAGTTTAGGAGCTAATACGCCTTTTTTTGGTTTGACACGCTCTGAGCGGTGTACGATATTTTACTGTTGATCAGGAAGGGGGTATAAGAGCATGGCCAAGGCCCAACAATCCATATCTTAAACAGTCCACTGAAACATTTCATCCCCTGCAGAAAGCCATCCACGTATTTCACATCTCCAACGTTTCCAGATAGGGTTTCTCATTCCGAGTGCCAGAGCTGTATTCCAGAGACTTAGCCGCGAATGCAGGTTAAGCATCATGCTGTATTCCAGTTGCCAAGATCTTTGTTGTTGTTTTGTTTTTCCATGATCGTTGCCAACAGCTCTCCACTGCCAAACATTGACCATACCATGTGCCTGATGAGGGAGGGAGGGAGGGAGGGAAGGAAAAGGGGGGGGAGGGGGAGGGAGAGGGAAGAGAAAGAGACTGTCGTAATGGTTTCACCGTGGAGGTCGCCAAATGTGTGGCAATGATTTTCTTGTTCATCGCGCCTCCAGAATGAGTCGATGTACATTGAATGTTTTTTTCACGCATGCTTTTCTGTGTCGTAACGGGAGAAATATGTGTGAAAGAAGAGGGTGTATTTGTATTTTGAAAGAGATTACCATCTACAACCTGTCATTTTGTGTGTGTTGTAGACAAGAGCATTCCAGTTCATTGTATGTACAGATGTGTGCGTGTGCGTGCGTGTGTGTGTGTGTGTGTGTTACTTTTTTCAGCAGTATCCAAGTCATCAGCCTAGAGTGTTATTGTATGCTGTGTGTTTCAGTGCTTGGATCTGTCATATTTCTGTGCCAGGCCGCTGGTTTTAACTCCTGTGGAGCAGGATGGCTGGCTGGCTGGATGGCGGTGTTGCGTCATGTATTGTTGCGGTGGCCAACTTGTTGCCCCTGACAGGGATTTCCTCATTCATTGCCTCTAGAAAAACAAGAGTGGTGCAGTGCCCCGTGCCAAGATACATTCATCCATGACATCATTTCCCTCATCATGCACAAAGTTTGTTTTCTGTCTCTTTTGTTCATTTGATGGGTACGGTGACCTCTGACATGCACACATCCTCCTTTCCTCCAGTCTGATGTTGCCGTGGACACCACAGGGTTAGCATGGCAAAGGGATCTTTTTGTTAAATCCTCTTTGGTAACTTCATTTTGTACAAGTAACCCCCTAATTGCTTTTTATATTATACCAAGTTAACATACACCTGTGACTATTACTTGAAATGCTTTCTATTAGTGTGCTGCTCAACAAATAAGCACAAAGGTGGCCTGAAAGACATCCATGTCTACTGTGAAGCACCAGATCTGTAAAATCTTGGTATCAGTTTACATCAGAGTACATCTGTGGACTTACTAACCTAACAGTAACCCTGACATAATGGTTTGCGTGCGATAGGAAAGCTTCATTCCAGAGAAAGAGTTTCCGTGGCCAGGATCAGAGCAAAGCAGAGATGGACAGAGACGCAGAGTCTCCGAAGTCGAGCTCTGTCAAACACTCGTAAAACCATCCCCGCTTCACGGACACAGCTGTCACCATGGCAATAGTTTCAGCTTTGAGGGTAGGGAGGAGGGGTGGGGGGTGGGGGGGGGGCTGCAGGAGCGGAGGCTGTGTGCAGGAGGAGGAGATGAGGGAGGGATTTCAATATACCGTGTACAGTGAATGTATTGTGACGTGCGTCTGTTGTCAAGTTGCTTTTAAATTATATTTTCGTATGTAACGTGGAGACCAACGTTTCCTTTTTGTATGGGGGGACAACAGGTTCTGAGCAGAGTGACTTGTAAATGATGTCAAACTGTCTTTCTATATAAAAAAAAAGAAGCTGCTTAAATGCAAACAGGAAACACCTGGAAAAAAAAACTGCAAAATAAAGTAAAGAGCTCTTAAGCTCAAACTAATGGTCTTTCTTGTCTGATGTGTGACTTCTGACCCTTTTACACCCAAATGATGGACGACATTTCAGTCGAATGCGTTTAGACAAGCTTACTTTATTCATAAAGATCTTTGCGGTTCACACCTAAACCACCATCCTGACATTCTCACATGGAAAGGGCTGCTTGGACACAAGACATACACACATTAACCTTGTGATTACTGGGCATGTGCAATTTTTAAAGCCTGAATACAACACTGTCGGGGGGGGGGGGTCACTTTGTAATGACAGAAAAATAGACAAAGCGGTGATATGGAGCCATGTGGATACACACACATACATACATACATAGAAATGACATTCACTCATGAGCAATAAATAACTTTTTCCTCACAGTTCTAACTTTTAAAACGTGGCAGTACGTAACAATAAGAGTGTCTGTAACTTAGTGTCTTTCAGTCTATTTGCTTTAAACATGTTACAATGTCTCTCCAATAAAATAAAGAGACCAGCCCAGCTTCCAGAAAGTGCACACCAGGAAGTAAAACATCATTGGCCTGTCATTCGTTCATCACAAGTAACAATGAGGGGGAGACATGGTCACAACAGTAATTCACAGGTCTCTCCACAACTTATACTTATTTTCATATGTACAGTACATTCAGAATAAAGCCTTATTTAGTGCAGATACATGAAAACGTAGTGCTGTTTTTATTTAAACCATCTGACGTCTTTGTTTGCAAAAACACTATCGTACGAACGGTAGTACTGTAGTTTGGAAGAAATCAAAGATCACTTCCCATTCAAGTCAAAAAAATATCCCCTTCCAACGACCTCCTTCAATTATAAATAACAGATGTCTTTTTAAGACATCACATATTCAGATCTTGCTCTGCATTTACACTTTTAAAAAATCATCTTATCTCTTAACCCTTTCCAAACGTCGATACATGTGGACAATCAAAAGATGAAGCGATGTCTTGGCTGCTTTGTCACAAGAGAATCCTACTTATTGTAAAGAAATATTTACCGTAGTTAAGAACATTTGTGAATCCAAGATACTAAAACGTTTTTTTTTTTCTTCAAAGCCCTGGTTCAAGCTCCTGCTACAATTCACTCTTTTAGCTTGAACATATGAAATTTTGTAGTTTTAAACACAGAATATACGCATGCACTACCAATGGTGCTTTAGTCCCTTGAAGCAGAAGGATGAGCATTAAAAATAATAGGAAACTAAAGGAGTGGTCCAGCACTATTCCCCAGTGTTAATGATCCCTTACCCAGTGTGTGTTAAAGGGGACCTATTATACTTATTCCTTATCTTCTGTCATATATATAATGTTAGTGTTGAATGTTCATATTAATCGTGGCCATATGCTCAAATAATGAGGTAAACGTATGTAGAAGTAATCCCTGGGAGCAGAAAGCTGATCTGAATGCTAGGTTTCCAATGTTTTTTTCTACTTTTGAGATGAGCTGACGTCAAATTTGCAAATTTCTTTATATGGTTATCTGGTCCAGGCACAATACATACAGTGCAAGGAGATACTATACATCTGGCAACAGCAGAATAACATTTTACTAGCTACGTTACTTATGTGATTTCCTGACAGCAGACATTTTCCACTTCAGTCGGTATTCCAGTGCATTCCCCACATGTAACTTACACCATTATGTCACAATAAGCAGGTAATATTTACCAAACAGAGACGCCCTGCTGTAATCTTTGTTGCTGTGGATGTTTGTGCTGTCCACTCTCATATTCCTGATCAGATGTGGGCTTGAACATGTATGGATGGATGTGGGAAGTTGACATTTGGAGTAATAAAAAAGAACTGAAATAATGCTCCTGCAGAAGTTGGCCGTGACTCAGCTTCCGGAGGCTAACCAATCAGAACAGAGTGAGCTCTTCGGGAGGGGGGCCTTAAAGAGACAGGAGCTAAAGCAGCCTGTTTCAGACAGAGGCTGAACTGAGGGGCTGCATAAAAGGCCACAATAAGATAAATAAGGACTTTTTTTAAAATTGTGAATCATGCAAAGCTATTCTAGTGGAGTCCCAGAATAAAAGTATCGAGTTGGAAATGAGCATAATAGGTCCCCTTTAAGGTGGAAGCTAACCTACATGATAAACACCTTGGTGGAGATGCTGCCAAAGGACAAACTGCTTCCTTTCAGAAGTAGACTACATTCTTTCTAACCTTTGTTAAGATTGCAAAAAAAGTGCTCATGATTGTATATTAACAAGACAACTTAACCAAACCTCCAATTGAAATGAACTAACAGCTGAAAACACACATTAACCCATACAGTATGTCACAATTCTAGCTTCGCCTTCTGCCGACCTTCACCCCTTCAGTCAGTCTGCTCGAAGTTGAGCACGTGGCCGTCGAAGTGCGTGAGGACGTGCCTCTCGAAGAGCTGCTGCTGACAGTTGAGGGGGAACTGCTCGGAGCAGACGGGGCAGACCTTCCAGTGGCTTTCCACGTGTTGCTCGAAGCTGCGCTGCTCAAAGTGGGGCGGGAAGATCACCTCGCATAGCGGGCAGCGCTTGTGAACGTCACTACTGGAGAGAGGAAAAGGAGGGAAGCAGTGGAAGCATGTCAAACAGTGTGACCCAGGCTGGCACAACAAAACTACAGATATCCCCAAGGATTGAGGGCTATACAGATTGTAAAACCCACATTTGTGATTTTGGGCTATATAAATAAAAATGACATAACTTGTTGAATCACTGGTATTAAAAAGGTCAGTTCAAATTACAAAAATTCACAGTCAGGCAGTTTTTATAGAGACTATTTTTTTGGTAGCAAGTAGTTCTAATAAAAACTATCCACAGCGAGGTAATTGGATTATCCAAAGTAACCCTTACATAGATTCTGAAAATACCTATTTTAAATTTAAATGTTACATATTAGATGATTTTCCAATGCCCTCAGCCCCAAAACAAAAACATTGTTATGGTGTGAATTCACCATTTAATCAACACAATATCATCAGCATTTTGTGCAATGGGACAAAATCGTACTTTGTTGCTTTAAAGAGTCTTGAATCCTTGAATATATGTATTTAGCATGTAAATATAAAGTAAGGGGATGAGAATGAACCCTAAGGGGGACATGATCATGAACACCTCTTTACTCTGTGAAGTCAGCTAGCTGCCTGGGATTTGCATTTCATATTAGCCTTGTTTGGTTCATCACTGGCACAGGGGTCGACTGGCTTACTGGAGAAACAAATCCCTCCCTGAACCCTCTTCTGTTTTCATCTATGTCCTCCTCTTTGCTTGTGTAATCTTGTTTCTTTGTTGTTTCTTTAAGAAACACTGATTTTTATTTATTTATTTTTTTTAAAAAAAGGCTATTTATTCTGAAGTCATTATTTTTTGTTTTTAGGTACGCACACTACCTTGAGTCAAAGCAGAAGCTGCTCCTGGCTTCACTGCGTCTACTGGACTGATGGTCACAGGATGGCTGAGCCGCGTCACCCACCTATGATGCACAACACAAGCACACACACAAAAGGATGGAAAATGATGGCTGTGTATTTGCAAACACAAACACTACCTCCGAAGATCTTAACCAAAATAAGAGGAGATGGGTAGGAAGAGCCATGAAATGAGCCAGTAAAGACGAGGCATGTGCAGCTATGTTTCTAATTAAAGAATACAGTAAACCTCCCTCCCTGATCTCTGTTCAATTTGCTCCCAAACAAGCACAGATATAATCCGGCCGACACTAACTGATCTAAGGTCCGTCCCTATGCAAAATCTCACCTAATTACTCTCTCAGCCCTCGTTATCTTCGTCTCTCTTGAGCTCTGAGGGAGTGACGTTAATTAGAGCTTTATGCAAATGAGTTCAAAGCTTCATCTTTTAAGGGCATGCTACCATTCCCTTCGTTCAGTGACAAGCACTCAAGAGACGGGGAGAGGCGAAGCGAGTGAGGGATTACCATGACAGGAATTCATTGGCTGCTGAAAACACAAAAGCGAGGCTAGGACACCAGAGGCTGGGATCAGTTAGATTTACAGTATGCTGCTTTAAAATATGTAATTTACATATACATTAGAATTACAACCTTAATTGATACGGATACTCCAAAAAAATCCAATAAAGAATCATCCATTAACTTTCTAATAAATGTCACACCAGCCAGTGTTATAGTTTGGTGGAAGAGTGTGTTATGTGTATGTGCTTACATTACGTGGCTCCTCTGGTGATTGGTCCAGGCTCTCAGGGGGGCTCGTGGTGCGAGAGGGCTGGATGCAGACCACCTCTCTCTCCCAGCCCGGTGCCCCGGGGCCTGGGCTTGGGGGTGTGATTGGGGGAGCGCATGGAGGTGCGCAAGGTGGGGCCTCAGGCGGAGGACGGGACATGTGCTCGGGAGACAGCGCGACATCCACCCGCTCTAGAAAAACAGCAAGACACGGCGCCGTTAGGGTGCTGACTGAAGGAGGGAGAACACAGACGGCACGAAAGAATGACTGATTCAAGTTTCCTCCCAACCTTTTGTGGTGTCTGTGGAGTAGGGATTGCCGTACTGCAGCTCAGCAGGCCTTTGTGGCACCAGCGGTGGAGGGGAAGGGTCCTGGGGGTAGGGCAGTGGGTAGCGCAGCACCATTGGCTGCCTGACTTCAGCACCTTGAACACCAGCCTCCTGCTCCCTCTGCCTGGACGCATAGCGCTGCAGCTCCTGGGGGGACAGATAGAGACAAAATCCATCCCTGGTTGTCATAATACATCAACACTAAACTGCACATTATTAACATGTCATATCAAATATTTCCTGCTACTGTATCTTGCATTCTATGTTGTCCAGTTAAGCAACCAAACTTGCTTAAAAGTTTCTGTTCCTGAAAACAGGAAACGAGGAAAGCTGTGAGAGAGAAATTCAGTTTGAATGGTGCATTTTCACCGCTGGAACCAAGAAGGGAGTAAGTGCTTAACTCAGAGTTAAATATCCCTCTACATTGTTGCTGCCCTTTGTGATTATATCTGAAGCAAGAGCATTAGTACCCTACTCATTACTGTAATGGGTGTCAAACTCTGGCTCCCTCTGCTCCTGCTTTGCTGATAGAGGCGCTCGCCCTCTCCCTCCTTTACCTCCCTCCATCCTCCCTCTTCACTCCACCCGACCTCCTCTCTTGATGACTTCATTAGTGCGCTGCTATCAGGTTTAACATTTAAACCAGGGTTGGGAAGGTGAAACAGACACGTCGTGTGGCATTTGCACTGTATAATGGCACTGTACCCATGGGCGAAAGAAGCAAGTATAGATGTATTAATTAGTGGGGAAGGGAAGGAAGCTACAAAAGAGTTAATACACTGAACCTAAAGAGCTCATGAATATATCTGTGGACTTCTACTCAGAGCCGACATCTTATGCATCCGTGATGTGAATTCTACAGTGGAAATTTCACATTATTTATCAAAACCTGATTTATTTTATAAAGCACATACACTACATGTGCACTTGATGGTGCTGCTTTACCTCCTGTAGCTGCTCTTTGTCTCTCAGGGCTTGGGCGAGGTTGCGTTTCAGCTCCGTCACCTCACTGGCTCGCTCTGCCATCTGCACCTACGCAGACAGGACACACACACACACACACACAAGGAAAAGAGAAAAAAAAAAAAAAAAACATAGTTCAACATTAGTTCTTAATGATGCATCAGAAAAATATTGACATCCGTTTCAGTAAGCAGTCGGATTTTCTTGAGAGGTATCAGGTCTGCGTCCAACCAAACTAAACATTCCCCCAATAACAACAAACTGCTCTTCTTCTGTTATTCCATCTCTTCCTCCTGAAGTTATATGAAACACAAGTTCTTTGTCTTTGCCCTCAGTCATGTATGATGGCTTTTTGGCTTTTTCTTTTAAATTGCTAACTGGCTTATTAGTGATAGTGAAGGATAGTATAATATTCTAGTAGGGTGGAGAGGGTACATAATAAATACAATACCTAGGGCGACAACTGCTAATTATTTTAATTATCAATTAGTCTCATGATGATTTTCTCTCAAATTGATTAATCATTTAGTCTATAAAACATCAGAAACATGACATCACAATTTCCCAGAGCCCAAGCGACATTCTCCTGTCAGTCAACAGTCAAAAACCTGAAGATATTTAATTTACTATCACATAAGACCAAAACATGCAGCACATTTTAATAAAGGAATCTTGGAATGGCATTTTTGCTTAGAAAATGACAAATAATTAATCAAATATCAACCTATTTTTTCCTGAGTAATTGACTCATTGACTAATTGTTTCTGCTCCAAACATAACAAACAGATATTCAGAGTTTATGGAAAGGGTGAGACGTTTCTTGTGCAGATAAAAAAACTCTTTTTCTTGCTTTCAGGTTGGACTTCCACTCCATTTATGTCAACTGACCATCACTAGGCATACATACAGGGAGGCAAGTGAACAAAATATTTGGTCGGTTGGGTTTTATTTAACCTGGAGCTCTGTCAAATGTGTGGTACTCGCTGTAAAACACACACAGCTAAAGCCAAAGAAACGAGGTCTGTGAGGAGAGCAGACTGGAGGAGCGCTGCAGACCGGAGCGGACCAGGGGATCGTAGTAAATCTCAAGACTTTCTAACAGGACTGACCCTGTGGGATAATTTACATGGCTAGTTGCCTGCTCTTCTCTCATTTCATCCCATTTCAAGGGTTCAAAAATCCCCTCCTCTGCCGCGGTTTCTCTTTCTGCTTCATGTCTGTCTGTCAATCCAACTTTTTTCACTCTTAAATTGTGTTTGCTTCTTTCACTCCCCCCGCCCCTCATTCTCTTTCATCTCCTTTTGTCCTCTCTCCCCCCCTCTCTCAGGGATTTATGCCGCAGCATTAGAGAGTAAAGTTCAGGTAGGGAGTCTGCAACAGTGAATTTCTGTGCCCCCCCCCCTGCCCCCCGGCGTAGATGTAAACAGCCGTAAAGCATGACGCTCTGCGGCTGCCTCTCCTGTCAGTCTCCGGAGCCATTAAGAGCAGCTCGGGACCTGAGGCACTGGCCTCAGACAGGAGACTCTATCAAAGACGGGGGGAGAGCCTTATTTACAGCGCCGATAAACACGCAATCACTCATGGAGATTAAATGCCAGTAGGTACTTTGGCGGACATCCACATGCAAAATGCAGCAGGCCCACATGCTTGAGTGCTTGTATTGAATCACACACACATGCCACACACATTGGCTCATGTGTATACAATCTGGATATTCTGGTTAAATGTGTGCTCAGGTAAACTGTTGATACTCTGTGACACAATAATTCTCTTGCAACAACACATACATCTGTCCGAGTGCTGCCACCAGTAAAGCCTCCCTTCTTGAGTCAGCAATGGTACTTTTGGTATCAAATTCTATTTGTTTTCTGTGTAGGAGAGTTCTGGTGGCCTGTGGGCGTGAGAAGCTGACCATATAATTGCAAGATCAAGTTTGGCCAGAGGCCTTAGTTGCATGCCATTCTCATTTCCTGTTTGTCTGTACTGTATCATATCTAATGAATGTTCAAAAATATTCAAATTGTGTAATGCTGAAACTGTTATTTGATCAAGCAAATAGTTTGTGGACAGAAAAGTATTTGACACCAAATTGTTTGGTTTAAGTAATTTTTAAAGCAAACTCAAGCTTCTCAAATGTGAGGATTTGATTTTTTTTCCTGTTTTATATCATTATAAATTTAATATATTTGGCTTTTTGACAGTCGGTTGGGCCAAACAACCTATTAGGGCTCTGAGAATGTGCCAAAAATAATTAACTGTTGAAGCTGTAATATAGTTTTAAATAAAAGATATAGGCTCATAACACTGTGGTTTGTTTTGCTACAGTATTTTCCACTGACAGCAAAATGTATTTTCATGTATGTAGAGTCAGTCAGAGAGAAGTTAAAAGGACAAAATAACTTGTCTTATCTGAGGGTAAACCAAACATTATAACCAGGCTCATTATAATTGGAGTGTAATCTTCACGGGTCAATTCAAAAGACTGGGTTTCTCTGTGCATGCGACCACAGCAAGTGAGATATTATCATTCAGGAAATGATAGAAATATGCTTAATTAATATGCTGAGCTTAAGGATACTTTGTGTCTATGTGTGCGTGTCTCACTCTGAATCGCTCCTCCTCATTGGCCAGCCGCTGTTTGAGCGTCTCGTTGATGGCGCACTGCTCCCTCCACTTCTCCTCCATCATTGCCAGCTCCTCCTCAACCGAACGTGTCTGTTCCTTTTCTGCCTCCCCCATGCTCCTCCCCTCCACCTCCAGCAGCACCTGCTCCTCCGCGCCGTCTCCCACTTCCTCTACCCCTTCCGCCTCGCCGTTCTCCCCGACGCCCTGCCTCTCGTTCTCGACCTCCACCCAGCTCGTCATCTTCAGGCTCTCTTCCCGCAGGCTCTCCCTCTTCTCCTCTTTTTCTTTTATTTTTCCATCTTCTCCTTGGTTTACTTCTCTCTCAGCCTCCGCCTCGCTGCTCTCCACCGGCGCGCTCTCTCTCTGCTTTTCTTCCTTCTCTGTGCTGGTGTGTGCGTCAGTGTGTGTGAATTCCCTGTTATTAAGTTCTGGGATGATTGTCATTTCAGCGGCTTCTTGAAGGACTGCGGTAGCAATATTTCCTGTAAAAACACAAAGGGTTTAGAAGATTATATAGTCAAGAGGAAATCCCCTTCTTTGAATCAGGTATGAGTTAATTACGCATATTTTAATAGAATGACTTTATACTTGATGAAACTTGTGCGGTCTAGAGATATTTTATAATAGTGTTGTAGTTAACTACTGTGGTGTACCCACTTTCCTTTTAACCCACTGTGCTTCTAAGCTTATGGATTTCCAACAAGAAATATCAAAACTAAATTAGGATATTGAAAATTTTTATAAAATGTGGCAAAGCAGGAGAAAAAGCACAGTAAGAGAAAGTCATGTGACTGCAATGCATTATGGTCTTTTGAGGATACATGAGGTGAAAAAAATGTTATTGCTTCCTCTTCTATTATGAATCTTTTTCAGGATTTAATTGAACAAAAGTGTAGATTATTATGTAAGCAATAATAGTACAGTTCAGTATGCACTATTGTCATGACATACATATTCAGGGGATTAAGTGCATTTTCTTTCATTTTCAAATTTAACCCAAATGATGAATTTATTCTTGTGTACCTGCTGTTGGTGACTCTGGACTGGGGGTCAGTGGTTCCAGTGTTGTCTCAGTGGATGCGTTTCTCTTTGGCTCCTGCAAAATAGCAACAAGAACAGTACTATCAACAAACTGTAATTGTGGTTTTGGTAATCTGCACTCAATATTTCAGCTCTGTCTTTTAGTTTCCAGCACAGTAACTCACCCCCTGTGACTCAGTTGTGTTCAGTTTGGCCACCTGCCTGCGGAGGCGCTGGCACTCTCTGTACTTTTCCTTATAGTGCTCAGCTGCCATGTGGAGACGCAGCTTCAGTTCCTCCACCTCCCTCTGCAGCTCAGCCTCTGCCTCCGACACCACCATCATGCTGGGCGTCACCTCCCCACCGGTACCAACACCCTGGAAGCAGAAGGACGTAAAGAGGAGAAAAGAATGAGACGTATAACTGCTAATCCAATGTCTCCTTTGTTGTGATTGCTCATTCATAAAAATGTGCACCCCTTTAAAAAGTTTTTTCCAAACATTTGAAAATTCTTTGCTTCAGAATTCCCTCAACCCCGGCCTGTCAAAGTACATAGAGTTGAAAGACAGAAATACAACTTAATGAAGTCAGACACTGACCACTTCCTTCTGTGCGGTGCTCCTCATTCGGTCCAACTGGCTCTCCATGCGTTGGCACTCGGCCTGAGCATCAGCCAGACTCGCACGGAGCTTGTCTGCCTCCAAGCGGGCGCGGTACAGCTCAGTCATCGTGTGGTCGCGGGCGCTGGCTGAGTCGCGGAGCTCCGAGGCCAGCAGGGAGGCCTGTTGCCGGGATGCCTGGAGCTGCTCCTCGGCTTGACGAAGCTGCTCACGCACACGGGCTAGCTCTGCCTGAAGGAACGAGGAGGGAATTCATAAATAGAAACAGGTTTTATAATGCAAACACACACACTGTACTTCACGTGCATGCTCACACAGACAGGATAACGGACGTACAATTTGCTTTTTATATTTTAGCTTTTGAGTTAGCTTATCCTGGTAGCAACAGTCACTGCAAACACTACTACCTTGTCAGCCTTGTGTGCCAGCAGCTCTTTCTCCAGGTTATCCCGCTGGGCAACACAGGCCCTGAGCCTGTCCAGCTCCTCCTGGAACTGGGCAATAGTCACTTCCCGGTTCAGCTCCACCGCCTTCAGCATCTGCAGCTCTGCGCTCAGCTTAGTGTTCTCCAGCTCAGTGCTGCGCAGGTGGGCCTACACGTGTAAAAAATACACAGAGACAAAAATTGTGCACAGGCCAGCGCTACACAGAAAAACAACGGCTTCATTAGTTAAAATGCATCCTATCTTTTATCCTGCCTTTTTCCTGTAAAGAGCTTTGTCTCACCTTATAGAGGTCTCTCTCATCCTTCTCATTCTTCAGCTGACTCTCCAGGATGTCTCTCTCTGCTGTCAGCTTCTTCAGACGGTCACGCAGACTGAAACACAGAATAATGAAAATAAGTTTTGCAAAGCTTTAGAAGGTCTTATTCAGTAAAATCTGTTTGGCTGGCATATGTCTATTCAATATGTATGCTTATTACTTATTTATGTTTGTTTGGGTGTGAGTGCACATGCATGCAAACATAAATGGGTGTGATTAATGCAATCCAATCCAATATCCCTGCATTAAATAATACCTTTATGAAGCTTATGATGTTTCATTTTTGCAGAGACAGAGAGGTGCTGATCAATTCAGAGGTTATTTTTGAATTACTTCGTCCTTCCCGTGTGGACAAGTTTGATGATAAAGATGTTGAAAAAGCAGAAGGCAGGCAAGAAATCTCCCTCAAACACCATTATTTCAACAGTCATGTCCTCACAGAAATGGATGAGTTGGGATGATTGATGATCACGCCTTAGAAGTCTCCACTCACCAATCGAGCTCCGTCTCCTTTTGTAGGCCTCTCTGGGTGACTCCCAGCAGGTCCTCCTCCAGCTGGCGGACCCGGTCCGTGGCCTCTGTCAGCCTCCTCCTCACCTCCTCCCTCTCTTCTGACAGCCCCTGCGACGAGCGCAGCAGCTCCTGTGGGACAGAGAGGTAGCTCTGATCACGCTGACAGGTGCTACGGCCAATGACAGAAGCCGATTCAGCAGCCCGAACAAGGCATCAGAGAAAGAATGCTGGATAAATCAGGAGCTTATGCAATAGTCATGATTAATCACTGACACTAATATTTCATGGGAAACATGACAGCCTCATTCCTTATGTATTATATATGTTTCACTGCTGTACATTCATTCACCTTTCATAATTACACGTTTTATGAGGTACAAAGAGGTAAAACTACTGCATTAAATCCTACCCTCATGATGGTTATAATGTTCACTTTTACTTGAGTTTCTGCTGAAAGAGGGGGATGTTGATTTAACTTTTGGTCATTTTGGAGGCTGTAGTTTGTGGTGCAGTTGACTTATATTCAATTATATTGAGAGGTGTTACTAATATTTTGACCACGCCATTTATATCAATGAGAGGAGACAAACTAATGCCTCAAAAATGTCCATAAAGCAGAATCAAAAACTCTCTAGAAAGCTTTCAGAGTTGCACTACTGGACAAATGTATGGATATGTAATGCATTTGACATATGGGATGTCTGAATTTTGTTCATTTTTCCCCTCTATTTTATTTAATAATTTCATTTGGCTCATTTCTTATGCTGCTCTAACATGTGAATTCCCCCCCCGGGGATCAGTGAAGTCTTGTCTTGTCACAAATCACTGGTTACAAATGATGACATATGTGAGCGTTTTGATGGATGTTAATCACACTCTCGATATGTGAAGCTATTTAGAGGCACAGTAGCCTCAATAACAAACTGTAGCGGTACGTAGTGAATGAACGCAGGAGTAACCTGTCTAGTATGAGTGGATTCCTTTAGTGAAACAAATTCCTGGTATTGTACAACAGATCATCTTAGTTCTGTTTTCTGCATGTGGTGTGCCTCCTGAGGAAATGCCTTGTTTGAACTTGCTGCTTATCAGTAGCAAAGGCCATTAAATCATCCATAGCTAATATTGGTTGTGACAGAACAACATACCTCTCTGCACACACCCTCCATCCATTTGTAGCATGTGCACGCACATACTCATCCACACACCCGCACACCGAGAAAGACTGACACACAGCTACACATTCAAGGACATATGGAGACAGGCAAGTAGCACAGAGTACACCCATCAATCCAAAACAGACACATGCACATGCACACACCAATGCATACTCAGGCCTGTCTCCCTCTGGGCTTGGCTCTGCGTAGATTACTGTATGATTTTTACGGCTGGCGTTTGGGAAGCACTTTAGCAGTGCATAAAGACCTTATAAAAAGTGTAGTCGTAAAATTAGCAGCCACAAAATATGTACTTATGTTTTCATGTTAAACTCAAAGGATATTTTCATCAGCGTGGCATGAACTAACGCTCCTACTGTAAATGCTCCACAAAAGGAGTGTGCTCGCACACGTGTTTACACACACACCTACTCACACAAGTCGTATATCTACAGATGGACATGCCTGTTGAAGGAAAAGCAGCATGGTAATAACAGTGTGTGTGTGTATTACCACGTAATTTATGGCGATTTTGTCCTTCGTAAAAAAGGAGCGGCAGACTAACTCAAAGCAGCCTGCTCTCACTTTGGGCCTGGACCGGACAGCTGCACTAGGGGGCGATAAGAGACTAGATTCAAAACTCTTGGCAAGTTGCAGTGTTTTACCTCTCCTCCACCCCCACACCCCCACCACCTCCCACCTCCTCCTGCTTTCATTGAGTTTCCTGAGTTGACTGTTTTTAGGCGTGTGTGTGCTAAACTACTGCTTATCGAATGAGCAACTCATAAAATGCTAAAATCTGAAATCTGAGTCACTCTGGTGAGCGAGCACAGAGGAAAAAGTAGATAAAGATCGATGCAGAATTTTAGTAGTTTTTAAATATTTGTTTAATTCTGATTAATGCTCCCAAAACGTATTTTTAACATCAACCTCACTTTAGCAAATTAAGTTTCCTGTCATGCCAATACTGAAATGTAGTATTGAGAACCGAGAGAGAACCGAGAGAGAGAAAGACAGGGACAGACAGACAGACAGAGAGAAAATAGACAGTGAGAAAGCAGTGGCCACTGAATCGCGTGACTGAGTGGTGTTTGTCCCTGAGGCTGGGCAGGGCTCTTTTTTCAGGCAGGCGGTTTTGCGGACTACCCTCCTCTCATTCCACACACAGACTAAAAGGGTTTGCAAGCGGGTGGCATAATGAGTTTGTTTGTGTGTGTGTGTGTGTGTGCGCGCTTGTGCATGTGTGAATGCACATTAGAGGGACCCTGTGGTGTGGGACCTGAATGTGAGGGTGAGAGTGAAGGGGGAGGAGGAGGCGGGGGGTGGGGGTGGGGGGGTAGTTTGTGTATGTGCATGTGTGTGCGTGCGTGCGCGCGTGTGTATGTCTGCGTGTTTGACGTCATGTTTGTTCACTCTGTGGTTGCGATGGCATCGTCCCTGACGCCAGATGCCCGAGAAAACCGAGTCCCAATTCCGTTCTGCCCCACTGAGTCAGGTCGTTAAAGAGGGAGAGAAAGACTGGCGTGCGCACACACACACATGCGCGCGCTGCAGCTCCTTGTGTGTCTCTTAAACATAGACACAGATTATTCATAAATTCGGGCCTTTGAAGTTTGCAGACCTGTGATCACTGGTGAGGAACCGGCTCCACACACACATGTGCAAATAGCGGCTGTCCGTCTATGAACACACGCCCACACGCTTACATACAATTACACACATGCACAAACGCACCGAACCCTCCCTCACCGTAAATCTCAATGTTGCACAAATGCCTCTTGATTGATCATAATAAATCTTCGATTAACTTGCTGTATGTGCAGAGCATCATTTCTGTCTCTGCATGCCTTTCCTGACATCACTCTACCTCTCTCTAACCTGGTTGTGTGTGCGCAGCAGGCAGCATGTCTCCCTCTCCTGCTCCCTCTCCCTGGCCAGTCGCTTCTGTTCCTCCTGCAGCTGCTGTTTCTCCTCCTGCAGGAGCCGCATGGCCTTCAGCAGCTCCCTGCGCTCCTGCTGCGCCTCCTCCACACGCTGCCGGGCAGGAGGTAAGGTGGGGGGGAGAGAAGAAAAAAAAAAAAAGGTGAAAACTGTACCAGCTCATTGAAGAGTTGTATATAAAATTCTATTTCTGTTGTGTGATATGTTGTGTGTTGTATTAATGGCCGTTTACACAGACAATAAGGTAAAGTAACAGTTTATCGATGCCAAATAATGTCCCCTCTACTCAGTGACCATGTTTACATGCACACTAATATTCCTAATTATTCCGAATGTGACAATATTCTGAATTTGATACTTGGCATGTAAACAGCATATTCCGTTTGGATGTTCCCATTTAGGCCTTATTCTGAATGTATCATTTCCCGATTAAGACATGTGGGATATGCCAATATTACTCAGATTTTAGGAGCATTCTTTGGACGTGTACACAGCGCATTCATAATATACATCTCAATTAGGGTTTTTAACCACAGTTTGCAACACATGGCCCTCTTGCGTGTTTACCCCTGCGCAGGCAAAATGACATATGCTGGAGCAGGAAGGCAGACAGAGGAGAGGAATGAGAGGGAAAAGGAGTGTTGTTCAGGGCAGGCTGGAAAAACAGAGCGCGCCTTCTCGACGGGGATGGAGGGGACTGGTTATTATCCCGGCTGACTGTGACGACTCGGTGCGATGCGCCAAAAACACTCAGCAGTGTAGTAAACATCATGGGAAAAGCTAGGTACTGTGCCTGTGACTATAAATTTATAATATCAGTCATATCAATATCCCTTATGAATATCAGGCAGCAGCTCAATAATGTTTATCACATCGCTGGTTTACTTCACTGCCTGCGGAGATCTTGTGATTACCATTGCCACTGGAGCAGAGGAAAACCCCCTGCAATCCCCCTGCATGTAAATGGGAATATTAGTGGAATGTTCATTTTCATTAGCCATGTAAACAGCTTATAAGGGATGTTTTCTTCTTCGGAATAAGGGCAACAACCGGGATATTTTAACGTAGTCAGTGAGATAAGTGGTCACAGTCATGTATGGATCTAGTGGGGATCTAATGCTTTGCTGTAGTACCCTTTAGCGGGGGTCGAGACCCAGAGAAAAGGAAAATAGAACGGGAAATGTCTTCATCTTGCGTGGGTTTACCTCTAGCAGGCCAGTCTTGGTGGTGACGACCAGTATGTCGGAGTTGCTGTCGTCCTCGGTAACCGTCAGCAGCTCCTCGGTGGGTGTGGCTGACCTGAACTGGAAGGGCGTGCTGGCTCCTCTGATGTCTCCAGTGTGCGTGACATAACAGAACTGGTAGAACTCTCCATCGGATTTAGGAACATAATAACCTGCGGAGAGATAAGAGTGTGGTCAGTTTTCTTTTGTTTTTCATATTATTTCATCTTCAATAAATCAGGTAGTACTTACTGTATTTCATGAGCGTGCTTGTCCAAAACTACCCCTACAAAATCAATAACTGTAGAGCATCAAAATGGAGAGATGATACTAAACTGTATGGAAAACAATAAACACTACCCTTTACACAGCACAGTAGCAGGTAATTTTATTGGAAAAAATCAATGTTCCACTAGGTAACACATCATTTATATATACACTAACATTTCAACAAGCCCATAGCTATTCCCTGAGATCTGACTGGAACACTTAATTCACGTGTTGAGTCCGATTCTCTGGGATGGAGAGAACAGAACATCCGGCAGCCAACCGGTTTTTACTGACTACTGACACACCACAGCATGCTCTCATATTTTCACTGTGTAATATCTGACCGTTCCAGGCCCAGTAAAACCAGTCTGCAGGCCCTCAATGTGAGTGTGTGTGTGTATGTGTGTGTGTATGTGAATGTGGTTAGAGAGGTGCTCAGGTCCCAGGCCGCCGTTTGTGGTTGTGTTCCCTTATTAAATAAAAGTGCTGGTTTTTATACGCACCGTAAAATGGAGGAGTTACTTTGGAATACGCTGGGTCTGTATAGTGGTTTACATAGTGTGTGTGTGTTAGTATGTTTGTGTGTTTGTGTGTGTGTGTGTTCTGGACCTTGGAACACCACTGTCCTGTGCACAGTACTTCCTGGTTCGTAGTTTTCAGGCATAGGAGACCAAAGGAAGGTGTAGTAATCCCTGGCTGTGCTCCAACCCACCTGAGGACACATCGCAGACAACAAGAAAATGTTGATCCGCAGCAAAATATAGTGCCCAAGTAAGTGTAAAGCATAAGATTTAATGGTGAAAAATCATGAATTTCAAATATTTTACATTAATGTAAATGGTTAAAAGCCAGATGACATTTAAATAGTATGACATATCATATAGTTTTTAAAAAACACACCTCAAAAAGAAAGCTGCAGAATTACATACAATGTTCAGGCAAGAATGGAAACATTTAAAATCGTGCCCCCTCATTCTTCCACACACCTCCTCCTCCTACTCCTCCTCTCTCCTTCCCCTCAGTTCCTGCCTCTTTCAGGCTCACAAAAAAAGAGGGGCAGTGAAGGTGTGAGAAAAGGGTGGGAGGGCAGGGGTTGTATGTAGCTTCGCGTGCGTGCACACACACACACACGCTCGAACTCGTGAGACGGCACAGAACGACCCACGTGGAAACGAGAAAAAGGGGGAGAAAGAAAAAAAAAAAAAAAAAAGAAGAATGAGGGAAGAAAAGGTGAAAATTTTACACAAAATGGCAAGGGAGATGTAATTCCACGGATTTCATGTGTTGTTGGGTGACAGATGATGAAAGGGAGTTTTGAACATCATAACTCAGGTCCTGCGTCGTAAATCTGTCGTGGAAAACTGCACACTCTCCCTGTCTGGGCCGCTCACGCACATACACACACCTCGTTTCAACTCACATGTGCCGTACATGTTTGTGACAGGACATAACTGCGCTTAAGCTGTGGATAACTGAACCACCTGTGGCAGTACAGGAATTTTTTTTTTTACATTTCAAAAAAACGTTTCTCATTTGGACAGCTGCCACATAGCAATCATATAATATAACAGTTTAAGCAATTAGTCGACTATGCTGTACAGGAAATTGTAGGATGCACAAAACACAGGGTGGAGATACTTGCTTTTACTGAATTTTCAAAGCTAAAATTGTCAATTTTCCAGTAGATTTTCACCAGAATCACATTACAGGATTAAATATTTCAATAAACATCAATTATATTAACAATTAAATGCATTTGAGTGACAAGAAAATATAAACTATCCAGGAAAAAAAAAAAAAAAGAAGGGCCGATACCTGACAAACCATTTGGAAGCTTTAACTGCAAACAGTAAATCAAACGAGCTCCTGAAAACATTTGTCAAAATTTCAGGTCTGATAATGCAGGAATCATAATTGCAGTGTTTGTCTTATCAGCCCATTAGCCCCAGTATAATGTTATTCCAAACAAATGGTAATTGTCAGCGTGGAAACCTGCTCCAAAAAAAAAAAAAAACATTCTTTCCAGCTCCGACAGTATCTCAGCGAGAGGCTAAGCTGTGATGGACTCCTGCCAGGTTTGCTTGTGTGCTCACGTGTGTTTGCTTAAGAGAGAACAGACATAAATAATTGTTTCTAATTGCAGAGTGAAGTTGACTGACATTTGGTTAGGTATGGTATGGCATTCCAACACGGGAGTGATGTTATAAAATAATCACAGGCAAAGCAGCTATCAATCATTCATCCGAGGTGTGAGGGAACAGCACGATGACACCTTAATTATACACTGAGACAACAGGTTTCTCCCTGCTGACCCAACAAACATGCCTCAACCAAAAACCTCCACAGGGTTTTTTTTTTTAGCGAGATGTGTACATATGTGTGTGTGTGCGTCTAACAACATTATCATGAAACTTAACTAAACCAAGCTTTCAGTGAAAAGGAAAATAAATATGTTCAATAAATCAGGAAAATTAGTTACCATACTAAAAAACAAAAGACGTGACATGCTTGATTAGAGTGCACACTGTCTGGTGTTTACAGTATACAATCTATGTGAGCACTGTTTTAAATGTGCCACCATCTATGAGCTTGTTATACCAGGATCCTTCTAAATGGTGCTATGAACATTTTCAACCACTAGGGGCTGTCTGTGCACAACTCAAAATGAACAGTGCCTGCATGTACAGTCTGAGTCATCCTTGAAGCCAGTCAGCTTCTGGCTCAGTCTCTCTCTGAAACAGGTAACGCCTGTATATGTGAAAGGTAAGAGGGTGAAAATGTTCTCACCCTGAGTCATCTCCGCACTGAAATTTTCTGGTAAGCTAACAAAACATCATTGTCAGCAGTGCTCAGTGGGAGAGTCTAATCAATCATCAGGCTTTTTCTTTTGCTTAATCCACATAAACATGCAAATTTTTTTATATTCCAAACTTGCGTTTATCCAGATACGCATGATGGCTTTAGCTTCTGTCTTATTATTATTTGCAAAAGCACACATGAATAATTACTGACCTATGCACCACTGACATCGGTTATATAAACATACACACACACACGACCGAGTGTCTGCTAAAATTCATGTGTAAATATCCCTATGAACGCACAAAAAGACAGACATGTACGTCAAAAGGATTAAAGAAGCGTGGTCTGCTCGTTCCCTGACATGAAGCACTAACCATCAAACAGGTTTCATTAGCGTGGATAACAACAATTAAATTTTCCAATCGACTTTTTCCAAATAAACCCAGCATCTTTATTCCTTTTTAATTGAGCTGGTGGATTTGAAGTAAGTTCTTAAACAACGATAAAATGTTTGTCTTTGGACTTTACGAGACATTAAGTTTCCTAGTTCACATTTCCTGTTAATTACGTGTGAGATTTGATGGCCTTGATAAAAGAGCGGTACGGAGGGGAGGGTGGTTAGCAGGAAGCAGGGAGAAGACTGATGGAAAGACAGAGGGGAATGAACAAGTGAAGTGTGTGTATATGTGTGTGTGTGTGTGTGTGTATGTATGTGTGTGGGGGGGTCCTAATAAGAATCAGAGTGATTCATAAAGAGCACCAAATGTTTGCCCCCCAGCGAGACCTACTGCAACCAGCCCACCGTGTACACTCTTCCTCTTTGTACATGCAGAGCAACCACACCAAAGCTTGCGGTGAGGTTTTAGGCATGTAGTGAAGAGCTGAGCCATTAGTGTCAAGGCGGATGTATGTGTTAATGCACCAACTGCTAACCTATGCCCAATTAATAAAACCCTAACACATAATTCATGTCACCAACACTTATGTAATGGGCTGGGAACGGTTCCAAACTCTTAATATCTGTTTGAATGAATAATTCAGATGGGTAAAAGTTTGGTCCATATTGATTATGCTCGCAGATGTATTTGAAGCATTGTCAGAGTGAAAGTGGCTGTCGTGTCTGTGATTCACCTTAAAGATGCCCACCCAGTCTTTGGGGTGGGGAGTAATGTAAGGGGTCAGGGTGTAGCAACACTCCAGGGGTGCCTGGGGCAGGAAACTCTTCCCCACATTCTGGAAGATGACATGGGCAAAGTTGGACGTTTCCATGACGCTGACACTGCTGCCCGGTGACGTGTCCACCACCTGGAATGATGACATTGTATCCTGTTGGTCACTTCATTTGTCTGTAAAGAAAAAGCAGCAGAGGGCAGAGACACTGAGTACCAAAAACAATAGAGTGACGGAAAGCTGTAAGTCTTTCTTTCAGTCACACGCATGCACACACACACACAAACAAACAAAAGACAAATAAATGCAGTAAAAATGCAGACTGCTGTACATATGCAGGTACGAAGCATATATCCATCTTTGGGCAGTGGGGGTTTACTGTATTGGGCAGCCACGGTACGGTATGTATCAGTATCCATCTTGCACAGCAAGGCTGCAGAAAATCATGTTACAGCCAATCATTCAAGATTTGTCACTTTTTTGTCACTTAATTTCAGCGTGCTGCCTCCCAGGCAACAGTACACTGTCTGAAACAATACTAAGCCTTGGTAGATGCACTGTCTTATGGATACACTCTGAACAAAAATCCTTTCCCTTGTTATTGTCCCCTGATCTGTGCAGTTTGTGAAGGCATATCAAATGGAGGAGTAAATGGATGATTTTGGAATCCAGAACTTTTTTTATTCTAATGGAGAATTACTTTTACTTAAGTGGAGCAGTTATGCTTAAAATGAAAGAAAAGGATCTGAATTATTCTTTCACATAATATATTACCTTTCCACTGGAGTTTCGGGCATATAGAAGCTACTGTAAACAAACCCATCATGTACCTAAGGGCGAGGCACTTGATTTCCAGCTAAATGAGCCTCTGGTGGTGGTCAAGAGTAGAGCAAAAACAGGTGTGAATGTGTGGTAGCTGCTTTGCATCATGTTCATCCATTCATCTATTCCTGGATGAGAATAAAGCTAAAAACCAAACCCTCTCTCCTGCCCTACATCTCCATATTATCAGACCCTGGACTCCATTACCTGAAATAAATTAAAATCAAAGTGAAACAGTTGCTGCTGCTGCTGAGATTAAGCTATGCAGCTAACAAAACATCGTCACGGTATGCACACTGAGCCACACCTGAAACACCAAATGTTTCGCAAAAACCTCCATAGGACATCCCTGCTGTTTACAACGAGCTCACTTATCCGGAGGATAATCTTATTTACGGTGACTCGGCAGCTAACATTAGCTCTGAACAGGCCATGTCGTGTCAAGTCACTAGCTAGCTACACATGGACCAAGACACAAACATTACTGGCGTTAAATTAGCTTCAAATTGAAATAGTACCCTTTTCCATATGAATTCCACTTGCAAAAACAGGAGGATATGTCTGCCGCCCAGGCCGATGTTTGTGGCCCCTGTCCCCCGTTGTTGTCAAAGCACTGACGATGCTGCGTCTCTTCCTGAAGGAGCAAGTGATGCTGAACTTCCGGGATGCTGAGGAAGAAAGAAAGAAGAAGAAAGCAGAAAGTCCCTACGATAATAATTATTTAAGTTGCTTCAATCAGTTTATCAGTTATTTTCCCCTTGCTTCGTTGATATTCGCCCTATGCCTTAAAACAATATCAGTGGATACTTGTCGAAACCATCAGCATTTATGTGCCAGACACTGCAAAAAACAAAAAAATATTTGTAGATAGAATTTCGACATTGTTATTTTCATTTATTTAACGTTTTTGGTCTTTTAGAGTGAATACTGTACTGACAGTAACAGCTATAAGGCATTAACAAGTAGAAAAAAAGTACAGGATATCCCGCCTTTGGTTCATTTCTATTGGCTGCAGGAAACCCTCTCGAGAGCTGCGATTGGGGGAGACTCATAGTCAATCATAATAGTTCCCGTTAGGCTTTCCTGGCTTGACAGCTGTCACCGTACGCCGAGGTCAAGGGGAGAGGAGAAGCATGGCTGCGTTGTTGTTTAGAGGGTCTCGAAATGTATTGCTAAGGTGGAATAAGCATGTCGACCTTGCCTTCGGTAACGTATTCACTCACATTGTCGGTATTATTTCGTTTTCATTACGGTTTCGAGTCTGTGTGCGGTACACTCTCTGCTCCAACATGTTTGCTAGCTTGTTAGCCCTCAGAAGAAAGTGTGAATACTGCCCATGTTAGATAATTGTTACACTGTGGACACAATGTCCCTGAGTTGGCCCACCTGCTGTGTGTTGCTCAGTCATGCAGGACCTTTAGGACAATGTGCTTAATAGACATGAACAATCTGAAATGTGAAGCAATGGTCAGCAGCAGCTATTTTTAACTGACAATGACTTGTTGGATCCCTATTAGCTATGTGTAAGATCTGTGTTGGGTCTCTCATTATATTATTCTGCTTTCATCTAGATTTAGCCATTCACAATACAATAGTCAGCTTTACCCTACACATATTCATGCATTAGCCTTGGTTTCCATCACTGTGACAATGCCTACTCCTGCCCATCCTACAATGCAAGACACTTAACAGTTTCCTAAATCAGCCAACAGTGAATATTTATTTGAATTATTTTAGTCTGGATGCAAATTTGAAATACAGGGAAGTGGGAAACACTGGCCTGATATTTTATTGCATTGGTCCCTGCTTCCTTGCGTGTGTAACTTTATGGTGTTCAAATACATTGTGTGTGTTATTGTGACCCTGTTGTGAACTCTTGTATGTTATATTTCTCTTTGATTTTTGCTGGTATTGCATTTCAATATGGCTACAGAATCTTTTTTTTTTCTATCAACCCTGTGTGTATCTGTTGAAAGTTTGAATTGAATTTCTGTAAAGGCCCCACACCTTGGGGCCCCAATACAGTGCTTTCCCATTCCCCTTGTAACGCCTTTTACTAAGCAGACATGGTTTTGCCCCAGTCCTGTAGAGCAAGTTTCAACGTTCATTGTAAAGTCATGCCAACAAGTGCTTCAAGTGGGTGGACATACATGGGTGAACATATTTTGCTAACACCCAACAACTATTGTCTTACAGTACTGTAAGTATCTGTTAAAAAAACAGATATATTTCTAGACCTCCAGTAGCCACAATGCCTCGCACAGTATAATAAGTATATTGCAATGGGTTGCGTGGCCAACAGGAAATGGATAAACTCCCAAGCCTTATACTTAAAAGCTCATGTAAAGAGTAAGAGTAAATTATGATTAAAGCAAATGAATTTGTGGCAGTGAATAGTTATGCTTATATTGCATGCTAAGATTAAGATTAGTGTTGAAATGGTGAGTTAACAGAAAATGAATTGATTAATCATTTAATTCCAGCTTCTTAAATGTGAGGATTTACTACTTTTCTCTATTTTATATCATTGCAATCTGAAAATAATTTGCAATTGTTTTGGACTCTTTAGGTTCGAAGAAATTGTAGAAATAATTAACTAAACAATTATTGGAAAAAGAAAACAAATAACAAAAAAATATCTAAAAAAAAAATCAATATATAAATCAGGGCTGCAACTAACAATTCATTTCATTAATGAATAATCTGTCAGTTATTTTCCTGATTAATCGATTAGTTGTTTGGTCCAGAAAATGGTGAAAGTGTCGATCACTGTTTCTCAGAGCCCAAGGTGACGTCTTCAGATGTGTTCTTTTGTCCACAACAGTCCACAACCCAAAGACATTCAGTTTATTATCATAGAGGACTAAAGAAACCAGTAAATATTCACATTTGAGGAGTTGGAATCAGAGAATTTTTATATTTTTTCCTCAAAAAACTGACTCAAAACAATTGATTGTCAAAATAGTTGGTGATTAATTTAATAGTTGGCAACTATTGGATTAATCAACTAATCATTGCAGCTCTAATACTAACTGGTATTTGGAAATGTTAATTAGCTGCAACCCTATCTAAACTAATTACAAATCATTTATTGTATTGTTGCACACTTGAGTATACTACCACATGAGTCAATGTGTGATCTAGAAAATTCATAGTTCTGTTGAAAAATAACAATGTGCCTGAGATTATACCTCGCAAATACAGTTTCAGTTTATTTTAACATTCAAGATTATAATATCTAAGACTACAAAATAATACAATTTGTTGGTTCACCATGTGCAACTTAGTATTATACAATATATTGTATTGCCCCCTTCTAAGGGGGCTTGGGCTTAATAGATATATTTGGACCATCCAGAAATGGGTTAAAAAATGAGATGAGAATTAGAGAAACAAAGCTCACTTTATCAATTTTGAAAAAAAGTATTAGACAAGAATGTTTCAGTTCTCGGGGCATTTAGGAAAAAATGGGTGCAGTGACAAAGGACTGCACTGTTGTGTAAGACACATTGAGGGCTGAGGAAGCATCTGTTAAATTGCTTTTTTATTTTATAGATCATATCATCATAGCTGATGCTCATCTTACTCGATGTTGGTGTTTCATTGACACAAACTGTATTCTGTTAAGGGGAAGCACCATAGCATGGTGAGGCACTGTTCTTACTTACACTGCAGACAACTGTTTATGATCAGGCGGTGCTTAAATCACTATTAATGAAGTAACAGCTCTGTGATATGGTACAGTATGTTGAGGGTTTGACTGAATTTAAAGTAGGCTTTCTGTTTAGGCTTCACTATCCAGGCTTAATCTTGTCGGTGTAGTCTGGCTGGTTCATTGCCAGTGTTTCCACTCTGTTTAGTATTGTTAACCTGCCTGGACCTTGGCTGAGCCAGCAGTGTTTAATAGCCTGGCCAGACTTCCCAAAAGCTGGTTGTAAGTTACAGCATGAAGACTTGCTCTGTTGTTTTTAATTGGAGCATATCCTGCTGGAAAATATTAGGATATTACTCTGTTACAGTAGTTTTTTATTGCCATTTAATCTGACAATCATTAACCATGCAAAGTGTTTTATAGCACTACTAATGGTGGCAAATACTTTTTACTGAGGAGGCAGAATCAAACTAATCACCTACACTATCACAGCTAAACAGGATATTATTGCAAATAACTACTGTATGTGAGGGCATAAATCCTCTGTGAGGTGATGGTCAAGGTGTTGAGGTTTGAAATGTTTGATTGGCTGGACTTCAGCTAAACAAAATATCCCACCCATATCCACACATATCTAACATCCTTTTTGTTTTGTTTTGTTTTTGATTCAGTGTCAAAGCGATCAATGGCCTCAAAAACACCTATTGGATTTATTGGTCTGGGAAACATGGGCACTCCCATGGCCAGAAACCTGCTAAAAAATGGTTATCCTGTTATTGCCACTGATGTCTTTCCTGAGTCCTGCAAGGAGCTGCAGGACATGGGTGCCCAGGTAACATACAGTCAGTAACATCGAGACACGACATTAACATATTAATAATACATTGCATGTTGTCGTGTATTTGCGAGCTGATGCATGCACATAGATAGATAGATGCATAGATGCTTTTACCACTTGTTCATTGAAACGTCTTAGAACAGCTGCAAAGTAAACTATGTGCTTTAATACATTTAATTTATTCATGAAGGTGTTTCTTTTGTGTTGATGTTATTGTGCAATGATGACTCCAATATTCAGGTGGTGGACTCCCCAGCAGAAGTGGCTGAGAAAGCAGACCGCATCATCACAATGCTGCCCTCCAGTCCCAACGTCATAGAGGTCTACACAGGCCCAAATGGCATCCTCAAGTAAGTGTCTCTGTTCCTGACTTTCCGATGAGCTCACCTTGCCTGCTGAATACTGCATGCAAGAAACTGTAGTGTTCAAACAAAAAATCTTGTTTTTGGGCCAGTCAAAATATATTTCATGCACAGTACATGAAACGTTCATTTTTTTTTGTCTTACCCTCTTCAGGAAGGTCAAGAAGGGAACACTGTTGATCGACTCCTCCACCATTGACCCTGCTGTATCAAAAGAAATGGCGGTGGCTGCAGAGAAGATGGGTGCTGTGTTCATGGATGCTCCGGTATCAGGAGGTAATGGCCCACCCACCTTTTTTATTTGATTTCCTCATCTCCATCTCTGCAGATACTCTGGTTTGGTATAGTGCCAAATATTCCATCTCCCATATAGTGGTTACTTTTTATAGTGGAAGCTGTGTCTCAAGAGATTGCAAGCTTCATACAAAGGAAATGAGACCAAAGCAGTATCAGATAGCTGGTTTGTCCATTTGAGAATACCAATCATGGAGTTAGGCCTATGACCCCTCTGCCTTGCTTCTGATTTGTCTCACACTCTTTTGTATATCTAAACTATTGGACCTTTTGGGTTAGTGCTAGGACATGGGTTGTAATTACTGAGCAAGCCGGCAAGTAGGTGCCCTCTTGAGGTTTTATTGCTGCTTTTGACCGGGGGTCTTAAAGGCTAGGTTAAGGTTTTAAGTCCTCATTATGTTGGTGCTGTCTGCTTGTGACGGCTCCTTGACAGAGCACAGGATCACCAGTCGTCCTTAATGGGCTGAGCCGCAGTGGAGAATCCGGTGTCAGAGCTTTTCATGTTGATGGAGCCGTAATGGCGGGTATCCCATGTTAGTGCCTTTCATGTCAGATAAAGAGTCATAAAGAGGAGAGAAACTGCCCTCACATGGAGTGCAGGAGAGGAGGGAGATAAGACATGAAGGAGACACATCGCAGTAAAACTGTCCATCTCTTTGTCTTTCTATGGCTTTCTCTCTTTCTCTCTCTCTCTCTGTCACATACATGCAATTCTTTTGATTCAGGTATGCAGTTAAGGTATGCTACATCCTGACACTCCTGCATATCTGACTATTAACTCTGATCACAGTCTATTTGCTTTTTTATTACACAATCTTTTAATTCATGCACAATAGACATGGTAGCTCTCACCCTCTCTCATACAAACACAGACTTGGCCCACACTGGCATGTTTACCAGCTGGCGTCTGCAGAACAGACCAAGTGCAGTCAACAAGATCAGAGTCTTAAGCCAGTTACTCTCCCTTAACACACACACTGTTTACATACTATAGACAGTGAACAGTTTGTGTGTGCAGTCCTCTGTGAAGGTTCTTCCTCTCCTGTCTCTCAGCTAAGCCTCTTTTATTGGCCTGAGATGACCAATGATTTACCTGCTACCTCTGGCTTCTCCGACTTACTCTGCAGACACTCTTCTTTCACACACATGCACCGAGTACCCAAGTAGCACCCAAGTAGCTTAGTTTCCATCCATATGCACTGGAAATTTTAACAGAATGTGCAGAAAATTGGCAAAAGAAAATGGGAATTAATTTGTGTTTTCTTCCAAAAAAGACTTTTTGTATGATTTAATTTCCAGTGATTCCACTCAGGTTTTTTTTTTTTTAATGGGCAAACTAAAAATGCGTATAAAAACAGGTGGCTTTTGTGTTTCCTCCAGACATCCCTAAGCCATATCCATAAGTGCACATAGCTAGTTTATTGCACAAAAGCAGAAACTTCTCAGCAGGAAATTAATCTGAAGTGTAATTTATCAAGTAAAAATGCCAAATATTCACTAGTTCCAGTGGATTTGCTGATATTCTCTGTTTTATATAACATTATAGTAAATTGAACATCTGTTAACGTTTGTTGGACAAAACAAGCAATTTGGAGACATCCCCTTGTGCTTTGGAAACTTGTGATAGGCACTTTTCACAATTTTGTGACATTTATAGACAAAACTAAATTGATTAATCCAAAAAAAATTACACAGATTAAACAACAGGGAAAGAAATTGTTAGCTGCAGCCCTAACGTTTTCAGCCCCACTCTGAGTGCCCAGTTAGGGGATGAAAGTTGGTTGTGTCGGGGTGACCTTGATAAGCCAGGCTTAACTTGCGGAGACAGATTTCCAGCATCTGGCACCTCCATGGGAAACAGTATAGGCCAGAATACCCCCACTCCCCCCAATTTCCACATCTCTGGGTGGGATATGACAATACATGCTCTGTTCCAACCAGGAGATGGCACCCTACTCAAATAGGGCACTATCATACTCATGAGGTTTGTGCAAGAGAGAAAAACATCAGCTCAGCCCTATGACCAGTAGTTGTCATGTTATTCATGTAACAAATGTTACCAGTAACACCTGTGCTTTTCCTACCATGACAAGTCAAAATGTCTGCTGTGCAAAAGGCTGATATTTTTGTCTATAAATGTCACCCAATATTTCATTTAAAAAAAAAAAAACTACTGGCATTGGTCAGACACATAACAATATAACATTCATATTACGGCTGCAAGTAATGGATATTTTCATTATTGATTAATCTGCCATCTGCCATTTTCTTGATTAATTGTTTGGTCTTTAAAACGTTGAAAAAAACATTGAAAAAATAGAAATAATTCACCATTTCTCAAGAATCTGAAACGATGCCTTTGATTTGCTTGTCAGTCCAGAATCTGAAGATATTCAGTTGACTGTTATAAATGTCAAAGAAAAACGTCAAATTCTCACATTTAAGAAGCTGGAACTAGAGAATTTTTGCTATTTTTGCTTGAAAAATGACTGAAACATTTAATCAACGAGTAGATGCGATTAATTTTCTGTTGATCAACTAATTGATTAACTGCAGCTAATTGTTGCAGCTCTAATCTATACATTTATATAAAATGTATATCATAATATTTATTGACTTAAGGAAAGAACTTAAAGGTGTACTATGCAGGATTTGTCAGTTGTTGTTTGTAAACACACAGCATTCAAAGTTGGCCCCTCCTCCCTGGCTCAATGAGCGAGAGAGAGAAGAGAAAGAGAGCAAGCAACAGTGGTCAAGCAAGCTCAAGAGTGAATGAAGAGAGCGTGCAGTGCTGGCAAGAACAAAGCAGTGAATCAGATGAATAAAACATTATTTTCTGGTTGTTTCACAGTGGTTATGTTCTAAAGCACAAATAAATACGCCCACGCCTCACACAGCCCTGTGGGAATGTGCCGCATTGCCGGATTTTGTGTGAAAGCAGAGCTTCATCCTGTCCACTGTGGCCTCTCTGCTCTGCGTGAGTGTAGCTCAGCCCTGCTCTCAGTCAAGCAGACACACAGACCTGCAGCTCTTTATACATCAATGACACAGAGACAGAGAGCAGAGCGGAGAAGAGAAACAGAAGACGGTGATGTAACCTGGTCGCTACGCTACGAGTCCCTACCTCACACCCTGTGTGCTGTTATTAGCTGAGAGCTACACACCCACTGCCCAAAGGTTGATGCCCAGAAGTGTCCCAAACACAGCAAAATAATAGGAAAAGAAGAAGAATAAGAATACAGGCAGAGGGCAGGGTCTCTGCAGATACAAACACCGCCACACACTTCTAGTGATTGAGAGGGATCACTTTTGTATGAGTCTTTCCATTGTTTTTTTTTTTAGGAAAATCTTGCATAGTAGGCTATACCTTTAAGGGAAGGCACTATCCAGTCAAAATTCATCTCGGGATAACAACATTCAGCACTGACATGGCCCACTTGCTGTGATCACTGGTATTCTTAAAGTTTTGCTGTCACAGCTTTTTCTTTGTGTGGTTTCTGTATTTGTTTTTATTTTAATTTAGATTTCTCTTTTGATATAAAATGAATACTTTCGTGTGTGTGGTGTGCGAGGTGGCGTATTTTACACAGAAGTGTGTGTTTGTATGTTGTGTGCGTCACTAGAGGTTTGGCAGGCAACCGTGGGATCTGAATTGCGGAGTCATAACCCTTTTTAAAAAGAGAGCAATCAAAAAAACTTCCCTCGCCATCTTTCACTTACTTCTCATGGGCATCCCACTGGCTTTCAGTCTTGCAGATTGACCAGTGTGCTGGCTTTAGCCCTGCATGACCCAGTTGTGTTCTGGTAAACACATACACACACACACATACACACATATATACACATCCAGAGTTGTCCTGTCCTGCATAGACACAGTTATATTCACATAGAGTCAGGCATGCTAGCATTTGCTTGCACACACACACACACACACCACTACCACTGTCTGGTGTCATTAAAAGTGTCCGCATGCAAAGTTGACCCACAACAAAACAAGCTCTGATGTCACAGACCCAGGGTGTTGGCACAGTGATGGCAAAAATAGGAGGTCTGGCTAACAAGCGGCGGGGTCGTTAGCAGTAATTACCCAGAATGCCTGTGTTTGTGTCTGTGTGCCCATGGTGGGCTGCCACATTGCTAACGGACGATGGCTTTAAAAAGGCCCTAAAAAACCTTTCATTGTGTTTTTCCCAGCGCTGGGAAAGTCAGCTCTCGGTGCAAATGAAAGCAAGAAGCAGTCTAGCTGTTGTGGGACCATGGGCAATCGGGCTAATGTTGCTTGTTTGCGAGGTCTTATAATCCTCAACTAACTACCTATTTAGGCTGAGTCTCAACACCACTCTAATCATATCCATACCACATCAACTGAAGCCTGAGTGTTGCAGTGTGTCATTTGCCGACAGTTTGAACGTCATCGTCCAGCCTGTAGGAGCTTGTTCAAGCCAAGGCTGGCACCAGTTGGTTCGTCACTGCCAATCCACTCCACTGTATGATCTAGGCTCTATTTCTCCCTCCAGGCCCTCAGGACCTGGGGCTGCTTCGACGAAGATCATCTTTGACTATAGTTTTAACAAACAGTCACACTTGTGCTAAATTCAGATAGCTATTTTTAGTTTCTTTTATTTCAACAGTTGCTCAAAGCTGTTAAATTCATAAGCATGAAAGTTTATTCTTGATCTTGAAAATAGTAGCAACAGCAAAACAGTCCCAACTTAAGGTCCACTCACTAACTTTTTCTGGAGCTTAGAACTGTATCACACAGTCTTCATCAGTGGATAAAGATTGTTTTTTGTCAAACTGCTATGTGCAAGGTGATGAAAGAACTTTCTTGCCTATCTTATAAGGTCACACACATAGATGTAGATATTTTTATATCTTTGATCACACAGACAAGAAAGTTCCAAAAATATTATCAATGAAATGGCTACTGAGCTCACATTTTAACAGATCCTGCGCAAACGCCATTTGCTGAATAATTACCTGTGATATGGTTGAAAGCACATGAAAAAGGCAATCTTAAGCTAATGAGTGGACCTTGATAAGGGATTGTATTGTCAAACTGTTAAATTCTTGACTGTTACATTTGCTAGGACTGAATTAATTCCAAACTTTCAAACTAAACACATTGCTGCTGAATGAGCATCTGAACTGGGCCATTCAGATCCGTTCACTCCAACAGAATACTTCTCTGCCTGTCACAAAGACATTTTACCCTCTAGCAGTAACACAATTAAAAGTATATCCAAGTGGTTACTGTGGTCCCATGGAACCATGTTGTGCTTTTTCAGTCAATTGACAGAATTCTGCAACAATTTTGATAATCTATTAATTATATTAGTAATTTGTCAAAATGTAATTCCCAGGTTTCAGCTTTTCAATTACAAAAATTTCCAGGTTTTATTTGTCTTTTTGTCAATTTGTCGATTAAACATCTGTGTGTTTTGGACTGTTGGGTGGACAAAATAAGACATTTAAAAACATCACCGTAGGTTTTAAGAATTTACACTACATACACAAAAATGTATTAACAAATATTAAAATATTTTAAATTGGAATAGAATAAAACAATAAAATTGGCAATTAATCGACAATGAAAATAATCATTAGTTCAGCCCTACAGCTGTTTGCCCAAAAAATAAGCTGTTATGATGGTGATGATGTGGTGACAACCTGATTTAATTTTCATAGTATCTGTCCAAGGCAAAGCATTACATTGGAGCATTTATAGCGAAAATGCTGACACTACTTTCACACTAAGAAATTGGACTCTCCATAAATGATAACATGGCAGAAAGTAAATTTAGTGCACCTAGCAGAGAATAGAGAGTGATTCTGGACACAGCTTAAGACTTGCCTAACTCTGTAGACCAGTTTAACTTTGTAACTAAGGCTTTGTGAGACCTGCCACTGGTACGCCTGGTCAGAGGAAGTAACAAGAGAGCACTCAGGCCAACCTAATCCAGTCTGAGAAAAGGATTAATGAGAAGAAGAGTCTGAGAGCCTGAAGGAAGTTTACTGAAGGTTGGTGATGATTCTCTGACACTGACTTAAGTAATCGGGTTGGATGGGCAGGGGGGCGGTTCTGTCGCAGTCTGTCATTCTGATGGCTAACCAGTACTAGAGAGACAGTGGCCCAAAGACTAGATTAGCATAACAAGCCTTTCACTGACGGGAGAATGGGGGTGGTAAAGTGACCAGGGATGGTGATGATGGAGGGGGGAGCTGAAGGGGGTACCCGAGCCTATGCTCCAGATGGAGGTAGACCCACAGCAGCTGGGGACTGGCTCTTGCGTCTCTGCCCCTATGTCATCTGCTGTGTGTGTGTGTGTGTGTGTGTGTGTGTTTGTGTGCACGCATGAAGACAAATAGTCAGCTGGTGTATGAGTCATACAAAACATGTCTGTCCTTCAAACACAACCCAAACGTCACACAGCATGTCACTCATCTAAAAGGGAATTAGCATTCTGTCTATGTGATAGACAGTTTCTTCTTCTCAGCCATGTGAGTGTGTGTGTGTGAGTGTGTGTTTGTGTACGTCTGTGTTCCTCCCTGCTAACAGCCTAATTGGGGATCATTATTAACTTGCTCTTTTCTAGATGAGTCTCGTTGGGCCAGGGAAAGGATTGATCGTGGATCTCTCCTGCCCCCTTCATTCTCTGTCACCTACCATTGACCAGCCTCTCCCCTACGGGACAGGGCAGTTACTGATGATGATGATGTTAATGATGATGATGATGATTAAGGCTGGCCTGGTGGTCAATGGACAGGCATTGCAAACTAAACCTTTAAGGTTGTAGTAACCTAAAAACACAAGAAACTATGTTGACACTCTAAACTGAATTAAATCTTCTTGGGTTTTTTTCTCAAAACCCAAACTTTCTCCAGTTGCCTACTCGCTAGAGGTTCTCATGGAGTGTTTATGTGCAGGAGTCAGTTCTCATGGCTCTGCGCTTGTTAACTGCAGCCGATAAAGAGTCTGTTTTTAACATAACAGAGCAGCATTAGCAAAGTTGGCAGATAAACTGTTGAAAGTGCTGATTTTTTTTTTTTTCTCTTTTTCCGTTTTTTTTTTATGTGTGAGCACTTTTGGTTAACGCACACCCTCGTACCGTTTCACTTATTTACTCGATATCCGTTATGCTTTTTACAGGCCCTGTTTGGGTTTTTAATTTGTTTGAGAAAAAGATCTGCCCCTGGGTGTAATTATAATGGTGGACCACATGAGGCTGCGTTGTTGGCCTGTAAACATCCTACCCCCACTGGCTTACACTGCAAGCAGTCAACACCCATTGACTCAAGGCTGTTACACCATTAAGTGTGAAGGCTCTTTGAGTCTGAATTATAGTTGATTGCAGCCGAGCCAAAACTTGAACCTTACATGTGAATATTGTTAAAAACTTAGTAGCAAACAAGGTAACATGTTGCCAGGACCAGAGTTTGTTTACACCAACTACATTTGGACTCGAAGGTGTGACCTGTATCCCTAAATCTCTCCTTGCATTCTTGCAGTTATATTATCATTTGAGGAAATGAGGTGTTTGGGGCAGCTTTAATGATATTTTAGGTGTTGTTTTGCTTGAAGTGTTTTTCCGTATTCTCTCAGGGTTAGGGGTGGAGGGGGGGGGGGGATCAGGGTTGCGGCATGTTGTCAAATGCGTCATTCATTACCCAACTCTGGGAACATCCCTTTTGTGTGTGTAGGTGTGTCTGTGACTGTGTGTGTTGTTTGTGTAGCCTCATATTCACAAATGTAGTTTAATTTAAACCCACCACCAATAAAAAGTGCCTACTGGTTTACACGCGGCTCGTAACTCCGAGACACGGCCTCAGAAGCGCCAACTGACGTCTTATTGGCGACCACGCTCTGGGATCTGCACCTGTCCTTGGTACACACACACACACATACACAGCTACTGCGTGCACATGTAAACAGACATTCTCACTTACTTTGTACACACAGACACCACTTCAAAAAGAGCCCAAGTTTAAAAGGTTATAAGGCTGTCATGAATTGCTTTGGTTGATTCTTTTGTGTGTAATGAAAGAAGTGCTAATGAACTTAGTGTTGGCTACAAACCGGCCAAACCAAAGTTGTTTCTCTGATCTTCCTTTGCCTTCATACAACCAGTTTCACCCTCTTATGTTTATGGTTAATGCCTGACTGGCGTGGAAGCCTGCTGTTTAGCATCTGTCCTAATAGTGTTTGATTGCCTGTCTATTAACTTGACTCTTGTTGTGAGAGATGATCAGATGAAGGAGATGCGTATGTGCTTCTGTAATTGAATGGGAACTAACTCGCACGGGCCACACACAACCGCACGTGCCCACACACTGTGCGATGCCTCTCCATCTGTCATGCGACATACTGTAGAAGCCACTTTCATTCTCCTCTCCTCCTCACCCATGCACTATAGACATTAAAGCCATAGAGTAGCTTATTAATAGTCCAGCCAACTTCAGCATCTGAGAATATTTGCATTGGTGGTTTTGGGGGTTTTGAGGTGGGGCACCACTACCCAGTCAACCAAAACTTGTTCCTTGGAGCTATTTGAGAGAAAGTGACCGAAGAGAAGTGGTTCTTTCCCAAGGGAATAACTTCCCAAGGAAGGATCACCTGTTAGACGTTACAGTGGCATTTTTATTAGACTCAATCTACTGTTTTTAGCACTGTGGTATAATTTATTATGCTTAGTCTATTAAGTAGCATTTGGTGTGGCATTATAACTTTCTCTCTTGTGGATGTCTTCTTAGTATCGTCATCCCTCCTCTTCTTTTTCCTCTCCATCTCTCTGCCCTGTATCTTCTATCAATGGTGCCCCCCACCCCTTATACACACACACACAAACACACACACACACACACACCTTGTCTCCCCCCCTAGGGGGCGTTGTGTAGTTGTGCAGTGCTAACGATCCAGGACTGTCACTCCCGCTGGGATGGATGAGCCGGCGGACCCAGCGCTCAGGAAGCCTCATTAGGATTCTTCTTTAATCCGTCTCTGACAGGACTGGCCCGAGAACGGGACGTCCCCTCACACACACACACACACACACACACACACACACACACACGCATATGCACAGTGAAAATGTACACACTACATAGACATCATGTAGAGAGAATTACACGTCACACACACACAAACACAAATGCACTCTGGTACATGCACAACGAACATACTCACTGATTCCCCAACATACACACACATACACATTGTTATGCTAATGAGGTGTTATTCTTCCAGCAACAAGGATCTTCCATCATCCCTGTGTCACTGCTTATAGAAATCCACTACAGATCATAAGAGCTTATTATGGGTGATTAGTTAATTTGAGGGAGGGAGAGTTGGGCGGGATGCCGGGAGGTAGGAAGAGAAAGATCGTTATCCTTCTCTGCTGTTGTCTCTACATCTCTCTCTCTCTCTCGTTCTCTCTCTCTGCTCGCTATTGTCTCACTCTCCTTCTTCTCTCTCTCCTCAGTGAGATATATTGATCAGCGTGTTGACTGTGTTATCAATAATCTCCTCTTTAGTCGTCCGCGAAAAGTGATCTCCACTAATGAACCAGCACAGTTGTCACACTGCTCTTTCTGTGTGTGTGTATGTGTATTTGTCTCTGTCTATGAGAGAGAGCGAGAGAGAGAGAGACGCTCAGGCTGCAGCATGAAAACTAGAAAATGAATTGGAAAAAATAAGGAGGGAACTTAGTTGGACTTCTGCAACTACCTGTTATTTAATTAATTGTACTTGATTTTTGTATCAATTCATTTTAATGTCTCCAAAAGTATAATGACAGCATTGTCAAGAGTTCAGCACTACATTATACATGATATGGGTGTATAAAACCTACCAAGTTATTTGGAATCTCAAGTCAGACTTAAATAAAATGAAAAACATTACATAAAGTAACATGAAAGGAAATAAATCTATCATGCCCATGGTCTGTGAACCATATGCGTGTATGATTGGTGTGTGCGGTGGCCTTATGTTAAGCGTGTGTTTGCGGTGGTCCATAGGCAGGTGTCGCAGCGTGGGCTTCGGGCTTCATTATGAGGCCCTAATGACCCGCTGACAGCTCATCACTGACACGCACACACATACACATGGTGTAGTGGCATAATCATACATTTGACAACAGCACAGCCAATTAAAGAGGGGGGAGGGGATAAAGGGATGTATATTTATGTTTATGGGTAATGGAAACATACAGTAAGTCCCGTCTCTCCTCTGTCTTCATCTCATCTCCCTTCTCCTCTCCTCAGGTAATGTGATTTCAGCTGTTTTGTCTGTACTAATTCCCTTTTAATTATTAACACAGACATTATTAGGCTTTCAGTATTAAGAGGCCTTTCATTAGAGCTAGACAACACCCTAAAGAGAGATTTGAACTCCCTCTCCTTCCCCCTCTCTTTCTTTCTTTCTTTCTTTCCTTCTTGCGAGGAACTGGAAGTCTGTCACTTTATGTGCCTGATCCGGCAAGGTGTTTCTTTCTGAAACTTCTCAGTCTTTCGGCATCTACTGTACATTCCAAAGTATTGTGGGGACATATGTTTTTACTCCTCTGTGTGTGTGTGTGTGTGTGTTTGTGTGTGTGTGTGTGTGTGTATACCAACGATTCATTGTGTTAATGTCTGCGGCTATTCAATGAAGCATTTAAGGGGAAGTGCCATTGAAGAAGAGGCTCAGGCCGGCAAGGTCCAGCCCACTCTGAAAAGGGGTTATTTCTGCATTAAGGACCCTGTGGAGGGGGTGGGTGGGGGGGTGAAGTTGCCTCCTACAACATGGCACGCTCCTTAAGCCATCAGGCATGGGGAGGGACGCCTAATTGAACATGATAAAGTGTAAAGTTAATTACCCCTCACGCCTGTCACTGATACCCCCATGGGGGGGGGTCGCCTCCGGCACAGCTGTTGGGGTGTGTGTGTGTGTGTGTGTGTGTGTGAGACAGAAAGAGTAGGGGTGACAGGACAAAAGGCAAGGGCTCCCACGAGGATTGTGCAGTGGATGATGGCAACAATCGGCTTTTAAAGATACCTCCGTCCCTCTGGTGCACCACTACTTAACACGTCTGTCTCACACACACACAGAAAAGTACACAGCTGACCTTTTAGACACAGTTGGTTGTGTTGAAACAGTCAAGTGGTTGATATATTATGTTCTTTCATGTGGCAAATATATATACTTGCCATACACAGTGCTTTAGTTGGGTCCACCTTTTGCACGCCTGCAGTGTGTTGCAGGTTTGTGTCGATATTTATGTGTACTATCAAGTGCGTGTTCACCTCAGTTAACCTCAACATTGTGTTTGAACATGTGGTCTGTGTTTAGGTGTCGGGGCTGCCAGCCTGGCCAAACTGACCTTCATGGTAGGTGGAGTGGAGGAGGAATACCACGCTGCGCAGGAGCTGCTCACCTGCATGGGAGCCAATGTTGTCTACTGTGGACAGGTTGGCACCGGACAGGTAAAGACAGATACATACCAACATGCTAACACACACTCACAGACAGAGAGTACATGCTTTCCTGTTTTTTTAAACTGCACCTTCACTCACAAACACACAATTTCACTCTTTTCAGTAACTTAAATACATATATTTCCACACAAATAAATACACTCACATATACTGTATGTACATTAATAGTTAGTTAGTTTGTTAGTTAGTATTGTGTCATGCATATACAAGGGCCCAGCCCACATGGATTTATAAGACACCAAAAATACTGTTGCAGCGTGCAAAATGTGTCAGAGGAAGATAACTTCTTGCGTAACTGTACAAATAAAATAAGCTTCCCTTTTTACTAAAAAGTGTAGCCTATTAATCATGATATAATGAGCAATAAAACAATTAAGTGAAACACAAAACACATAGCGCACACAGAAATATTTGGCTTTTGGTTAAATACAGCTTCATGTAAGGCTCTACACTATAGTTGTTTTCATGAGGCAATATGTGTGCAATTTAGGCTTGTACCAAAAATCAACAGATCATCTTTCCTTATACATAGTGAAAACTGTATGTTGAGCATCATGGATTACACTGTTTTGAATAATAAATAAATACTAAAAAAAATAAAGATTTCACCTCACTAATCCAGAGACGTCAGGGTAAAATGTCCCAGTTAAAGGTCTTCCTAGTGAGTCTCTAGTGTGTCTGGACATATTCAATTGTCTGTTCCCATTATCTTATGGTTATGATTATGCCTGACGTACCTTTTAAATGACATTCTGTATAACATGTTGTCTTGCGAACCTAGTCATATACACACAGTAAAAGTGCTATTTCCTCTTTGTGGTCAATCCCCTCTAGGCAGCAAAGATCTGCAACAATATGCTGCTGGCCATCGGAATGATTGGGACCGCAGAGACCATGAACCTTGGCATCAGGTATTGTCAGCCAATGCTGTGCTTAGCCAATTCCTTCCTGCTATCCTAAAGGGAAAAAACAAGAACGAAACAGTGTTAACAGTGGCTGCATTTACATGGGCAGAGTTAATGGAGCTGTAAGAATAGGTGGTAGAACACAGATAGAAACAGACACAGGGATACTTGTGAACAGCTTATCCCAGCTTTAAATAGGCAATGAGCTAGAAATCACAATACGCTGTTGGAGCCACATGAAAACAGCTGTGCAGTAGATCCACTAGGGTTCCCTTTTCTTGTTGAGGTATGTGGAAAGGTGGACTTGTCTGACTGAGGTAAGAAAATGCTGAGTTTTCAAGTCATTTGGATATCATTATAAGAGCAAGTGCCATGAACTTAAAGGTGGCACGTTTGAGTCTTCCGCATTTTAGCTACGCATGATTTCATCTACGAACTACCTCTTAGATATAGCCGTCACTATAATTACTATACCAGTGATGTGGTTGTAACTGTGGCAGTAATTTACTACTTCAGTAGAGGTTCGGAAATGTGTGTGTGTGTGTATGTGTGTATGTAGTTTATGGAAGTGCAAAGAGGTCAGCCCAGCCCCAAGTCAGACCCAGCTCTGCTGGAGAGAGATGGATGAGGGGGTGGAGCCACAGACCCTGATTTACATCTGCTGATTGAGCTCTCACCAGTATCCTGTCACACCCCTGTCACCAAGCAATGCCTAGAAGTCCCATCATTCATCACACCTTGTCCTGGCATAAAGGCCTTTTTGAGCAGGAGGCTGAGAATGATGGGATATGAAGTCTTCTGAATTAAACCAATATAGTCTGATATGGCTTGAATTATCAGGATGATTCAAATATGTCTAAGTCGCGTCAAAGTGCAGATTCTGTTCAGAATCTCTCTTTTTTGAGAGAATTTGAGGTTTTCTACAGTAAACCCATACATCAGTTGTCCCTCAGATGAATGAAATTACTAGATCCATCAGTTAAGTTTTCCACTTTAGTAGTGTGAATTTATTATCTTTCCAGTTTATACATATCTCTCTTGTCAATAATGGACTGTTTCCTCTGTTCACTGTGTTACTATTATGTGTTTTTATGGGTTTTGCAACTTAAATGGTGTGTGCATCCAGTTTTTAGTGTGTGTGAGTGCGTGTATGTGCGTGGATTGCTCTTCTCACAGTGCAGCTGTGTTAGTGCAGCTGATTTATCTGTGCTGAGACAGAGGAGGAAAATTGGCATGAGCAGTTGCACATAAATCCCCCCACTAGGCCTCTGAAATATGGAGGCATTAAGGGAGAAACACAGATTTACACATTGCCACACTGTCTCTGATGCACACATACACACACACACACACATAGACACACAGATTTACATCCAGAGACACTGAAGACAGCAGTTTTCTACCAAACTACAACAACTTGCTATTTATTCCGCACATCATCATAATCTATTTAAAAAAAGAATATACCATCCATTGCCTCACCTTGAATGTGAGATATTATTTCTATCTTTACAAGACTGACCCATATTTAGTTTTGATTGTGAGTACATACATACATGGTGTGTGTGTGTGTGTGTGTGTTCCTGTGTGCCCCCTGCTTCTTACTAGCCAATCTCTGGGGCTTTATTAGAGGGTTTGACAAAGACTGTCATCGTTTAGAAAGAGCCCACACCCGTAAATCTCCCATGCTGCATTGCGGCCCAGCCTCTTATGCAGAGAGGACGCTCTCTTAGGCGTCTGTGTACCGACCCACACACTGACACAGTCCGACACAAAGGAGACTGAGCACTCACAGCCAATTTACAGGAAAACGGCAATAACATTTTATCATGGTGGACTCAGGCCTGATAGAGCTGCCCTTTCTTCAAACGTGTGTGTGTGTGTGTGTCTTTGTCTCTCTTTACCTGTAAACGCAGGCAAACACATACACACACACACACTTACACACACACACACTCACACACACACACAGTTCTGTTCGTGGAGCTAATTTGTTGATCTCAGATGGAGGCTTGGGCCGTCTCCAACAGAGCGTGACGTTCTCTTAGTGCAAGGAATGGCCACGCATGACAATTATGAGCACACACACTCACACACACACACACACTCAAAAGCCACATACACACCCTGTCTTTCTAGCTCCTTTTCTTTCGCTCTCTTTCAGCTTTTCTTCCCCGTCCCTATTTGCTTTACCTCATTTTATTCTTTCCTTTTAATCCCTTCATCTCTCCTCTGCCTCTTTTGCTGTCTGCTGTAATTTCTGCATGCAGCCAACCAGTCAGTGAAAGAGGGGGGCGAGAAGCTGCAGAGAGTAGAAGAGAGGGGCAGCAGTGTTTTTAATGATGCACATGAAGATGAAAGGAGAGGAAGAAGAGGATAGATGCAACTGGCTGAGGAAGGGAGGAATATTGTGGGTTTTTTTTTTTTTTTTACAGCTTACGGGTTTCACTTTGCACGCCTGTGTACCTGCACTCATTCATGCATAGAAGATCCACATCGTCATTGATGCCCGAGCAGGCAGGCACATATTTGCTCTTGTATTCATGTTACAGAGAGAACGTTAGGCGAATCAAAGGGTAACAAGACGCAACGCTTTTGTGTTGCCACAACACACATGAACGCAGACGCACATCTCTCCTCCTCCTCCTCCCATCGCGGCGTAAATGAATTGTGAGCATATGTTCCGATGAAGATTAAAGTTGGGTGATAAATGCGCTTGTTGCCTCTATAAATGAGATAGTAAACGCTTGTGTGTGTATATGTGCTCGTTACATCTTTAATGCAATAATAAATGGGGAATGGGTTGGGCTTCCTCTCTTGTGGTATCAGATGAGGACGAGGAGCTAATCGCAATGAAACAGACAGTTAATATCAGTGCTGCAAATGAACTCCACCTGCCAGAGCTCCCGGCACATAAACACCCTCCCTTCTTATTTTCATCCCATCTCCGTCTCACATTTCTTTAATCTGCAGCGGCATCGCACAGCAACACGTTTGTCTCACCATTTGTGTCTGCGTGTGTGTTTATCCATGTCAATCTTGTTAAAGCGTGACATGTCCTCTTCTTCACGCAAATTACCGCAGGCGAGGAACAACACCACTGCGTCAGCTAATAACCACAGCCGTGTGAGCGTGGGTGAGTGGTTGTGTGTATGCGTGATGGGAGCAGGAGGGGAACTTCATTGATTTATCGTTAACAGAGGACAACAGCTCCCCGTCAGCGTCTCTGGTCGCTATAACAAACGATCTGCGCGCTCGGACGCGCTTTATTGTAGCTCAGCCTGTAACCTTTTCAGCTGCTGACCCAGAACGCAGGGAGGGGCTGCCTGCTTGTGTGTGCGTGTGGAGAGATTGGGGGGTGGGGGGCAGGGAGGGGGTTCGTGTGCGATGTCAAACATATGTCCCCCAGAGTCCTCAGACAGGGAGGTGTCAGCAGGGAAGACGAGGGGGAGGAAGAGAGGAGAGGAGAGCGAGTAGAGGCAGAGGAGAAGAGGGACGGCGAGCACGGCGAGGGATGCTTACAGACATAAACTAATCATGAGTGAGACTGCCATTAAAAAAAATTGCAAGCTAAAACACATGTTTACACACACACACGCATGCACACACGCAGTGTTAGTTATGCCACATTTCCAAAACAGTGTGTTAAAAAATGAGGAGGCTGAGCGGACACAAAAGAGACGCAGGGAAAGGGAGGAGGGAGAGACATGGAGAGCGTGTAAATGCAATTCCCATTCTTAATTAGTTAGTAGACAGCTAATAAAAACTGTGGTAGTAATGGCAGAATGAGTGCCAGAATGAGTGCCAGGTGGAGGGAGGGAGGGAGGGAGGCTGCTGGCCTTAAGGACCTATGATGGTTTAATAGTCATATTGAGAGCAGAATAGAGTTACAGGCCTGTAAGTAACACTGAACTGAGGCAGCCAGGGCTTGATGTGGTCAGCTTTACACTGGCCTTTAAACTGTTAATACACAAAAGCTGCGCTACACAGGCAGATTGAACGACCGACACAGACGCTATAGTTACACCCTTCCTACTGTAATGCTTGGCACTTTGTTTCACTCCCTGCTTCTGTCTGTCTGTCTGTCTGTGCTCCATCTCTCTTTGTCTCTTTGCTTTCTTGCGTCTTCTTTCCACAGCATGTAGATTTGTCTTCTTGCATATGAAAGTAGGTTGCTGCAAAATGGGGCAGCAGAAGTAAGCGCTTGCTGCTATACGTGACAGAGAAGTTTATGGCTCCCCTGTGCTGCTTAACCACTTCTCCTCCTCCTCCTCCACTTTCTTTTTTTTCATGAAAGAGGGATGATGAAGGATAGATGTGCTGGTAAACATCAATACTGCATTAGCCAGCATTACAAAGCCTTCAGCCATTAACACTGAGGAATGGTCACAGCCAGGCATAAAGTTCAACAGGGGTCACTACAATCACCGGCCGCCCCGCAACCATCTTTCTCCATGTTTCTCCATGTTTCTCTTTCACTCTGTTTTGGAAATGAATTCCATAAGTGGCGCTCTCATCCTTGTCTGTCCTATTTCCTCACTACATCTTACATAATCCCTTTTTCCTTTTTTTTACTGTTTCCAGAGTTTTTTCACCTTCACCTCATCATGAGTCACTCTGGATAAAAGCAAGATTTGTTAATATTCCTGCATGCTTATATAGGTCCGTCCTATTTAGGAGTCATTTTGCACTGCATCTTATATAAGGTAATGTTCTTGAGGCTTTCACCTGCTAATATTATCAGAAGTTCCTTTGTTTTCAGGTTTGTGGACAAAGTAATGCTCCAAATATGGAACCGCAACACTAAACTTTTACATCAAGCAAAGCTGGTTGAACTGATTGGATGATCTACTCATGGATTTCACAAGTAACGATTCTGAAAGGAGATACTGACCTCTTTCTTCTCCTTCTTGTCCCAGACTGGGTTTGGACCCCAAACTACTGGCAAAGATCCTCAACATGTCCTCAGGCCGCTGCTGGTCCAGTGATTCGTACAATCCAGTCCCCGGAGTCATGGAGGGTGTCCCCTCTGCCAACAACTACCAGGGCGGATTTGGAACCACACTAATGGCAAAGGTACACTTTCTGTCTTTGTGTCACTTTTTTATCTTCATGGTTTTGATTATTAAGTTAACTGTTCACTTCCATTGAATTTTCTGAGAGTCCAAGGTGATTTCTTCAAATTGCTTGTTTTGTTCAGCCAACAGTCCAAAACCCAAAGGCATTCAATTTACAATGATATAAAACAAGGAAAAGCAGTAAAACCTCACATTTGAGAAGCTGCAACTAGCAAATGCATTTTTGCTTAATAAATTATTTAAATGATTATATGTCATAAGTGTCGACTAATTGTTTCACTACCAGTCTCTCTTTGCTTAGTCTCATTGTTTTGTCAGTCTCTCAACCCTCTTACTGGCTTTGTGTCACATGTGACTTCTTTTGTGTCAGAATCACACTCCTGCCCTCATTTTTACCAGTCCATCTGTGACTTTTTGTGTTTCACAGATTTTATTGTCACTGCTGTAGCTCTTCTGTGTGGGTCGGTCTGTGTCTGTGGATTATTTCGTACATCTGGGTGTCTATTAATACACTTGCAATGTGTGCTCTGCATACATTAGCCTGAGTAGTTCTATCACACTTAAACTTAAGAAATCTGACAGAATTATAAGTACTCTCTTACAGCTACAACAGTCATTAGATTTTGTGTTAGTCCACCTATCTAACACCTGCCTCTTTCTCATTGTGTCTCTTTTTCTAGGATCTTGGTTTAGCCCAAAACACTGCCACCAACACTAAGACGCCCATCCCTCTGGGTTCCCTCGCCCACCAGATCTTCAGAGTCATGTGCTCCCGTGGCTACGCTAACAAGGACTTCTCATCCGTCTTCCAATTCCTACGCGAGGAGGAAGGACAGTGAATGGAGGGGGAGCGTAGTTGATTGTGATGTTACCATACACACACACACACACACACACACACACACACGCACCACAACCACACACCCCAGTGCCCCTTATCCCACTATGCTCAGGAGAGACTAAGGCCTTGCCCTCAGGCACAGATCTGTGGTCCAATTAACATACTGTATGTCGACACATGTCCCCTCATTGCATTAGCTGAATCATATTTTCCATTCATGACTCTCCTTCTGCATGGAGGAAATGCTAAAAATGACCTTAGATCAGTATCTAGAGACAAAGCCCTTCCTCTTTAGCAACTCTCTTCTCTATTTGGCCTGAGAAGCCCGAGTAGGGAAATCAGAGATAGGATGGGATGAGGTGCTGCAGGTTTACATATAACAATGCAAATATGTGTATTTTTTTTTCAGAATGATTGAGAAGTAATAATTGCATGATTGTTAAAAGGTTAAGTATGTTTTTGTCGGGTTAGTGCTGTTTGCCTATTACTCAAATGTAATGAGGACAGTAAAAAACCACACAAACTACAGTGAGAATTTACATACTGATGGAAATGTCATTGAAGAGACAGTGCAAGGGAGTGCAGAGTTTGGGTTGTCCTTTTCTAATGGAACAAAAAAATCCCATATTCACAGCACTACATGTGAAGGCACCAAACTGCTGGCTCAAAGTTTACTTATTTTGTTACATTCATCTGTTTTTGGCAGGATCCACTCATTTACGTGTCACCCGAGTCTTCCAGCCATTTTAAATTTTTTCATTTGTTCATTTCAGTGTTCAATCATCTAGTTTTTTTTACCTTGTGAATACACTAGAGTTTGTTTCCATTGGTACTACATTTAAGTCACTACTTACTGATTGGACTAGTTCTGCTCTGTTAAATACTGTGAGATATACCTGGTTATTTTTGCACTGTGTGCATCGCGGTGCGATGTGCTGGACCATTTTGATACAGTTACACAATCTATTTGAACTTACCTCTGCTCTGCTGTCTGCATCTGCTTATCGAGCCACTAGAGTATTATTTTGTGTCCAACATTGTTTAAATTTTATACTGTTCACTACAAAATGTTGTTCTCACTCTCTGGCACTTTCTGTTTTACTTTAATTAAAGTCTATCCTCACATATTGCTCCTCTCTGTCTGTCTGTCTCTCTACTTGTACGACATCTGTGTAAAGTGTCAGCGAGGAAAGGTTCCTCCCTGCTCTAAGCAAATGTACATAATGTATATTTCATATTGTTGTCTAGTATTGAAAAGGAATCTAAAAGAATTGTCTTTTTTTTTTTTAGTAAAAGTCATTAATAGTGTCTACAGCTTGTCTTTGCTCTGTGAAACAGATCCTCAGTCATTCTGTGGCCTAAAATAAAAGTTGTTCTGTGTATTTTGTATGCGTTTGTCTGGTTTGTGAAGAAAGTGTGTTGCAAATTAATGTATATAATATTCGTTAAAGATTAGTTTGATAAAGAGCTTTGGGAACAGTGGCTCAGTGGTCATCTTCCCTTATCTTAAGCATCTATAGTCCCTCTATACTTTAACATATACCATGTTACACATATTGCATGTCAATATTGTTTCCAGTAAAGGAAAAACAGTATACATCAATAACTCAATAATAGTAATAACTCAATATAGCTGATGTAGCCATATTTTATTGAAAACTAGCCCAGGTGATGATACACATGTTAATGCACCAACTATATTCACTCACTATGTCTCTAACATATTTTTGTATTGATTTTGTATAACAGTTACCAATCATCTGAAACATTTAGCAGCCTATTTCAAATTTACTTGTAAAATTAGCTTTGGAGCTACTTAAATTCCTAATGTTCTTACTTTTGAGATAACACCAGTCAATGACTGTTACTAGACTTAGTGTATGTAGCAAAATGAACATTTGCTATGTATGTGCTTATTACCTCCAACCTGGAAGAGGGAGCTCATGAGTTTTCCTCATCCAAATCAAGGGCCTAATATCTGCCATATGTTGAACAGATTGTAAAGTCCACAGAATTAAAGTGTTCTTGTTGGCCCATGTAAATTAACCTGACTTGATCACCTAACAGGTAAGGTGACCAACAGGACAATAACACAAAACACTGTAATTCTTGGGTTTTTTTTTTTAGTCAGTCACTAGTGGCATGGCTCTAGGCATGGCAGCGTTGGTTGTTTGGTTCACCACTTTGGTCCACACTAAAATATGTCAACAACTATTTCCATGGTCCCCAGAGGATGAATCCTATGACTTTGGTGATCTCTGACTTCTAGCACCACCATGAGGTTCACATTTGTGGTTTTGAGTGAAATATCTCAACAACTATTTGATGAACTGCCATGAAATATGTTCTACTCAGTATGAATTGTAATGACTTTGGTTATCTCATATTTTCATTTTGTGCCACCATCAGGACAAAATTCCTTTGTCCAATACTTTGATTTATGACTAAATCCCCACAAAACTGATATCATTCCCATTGGCCTCAGCTGTATACTGTGTTTAGTGCTAATTTACAAATGCTAGCATGCTAACGCACTAAATAAAGATGGTGAACATGGTAAACATTATACCTGCTGAATGTCAGCATGTTAGCATGCTGAAGCTATTATTTAGCTCAGTACAGTCTTGCAGAACCAATAACATGGCAACAGACTCTTACTTGTGTGATTCTTGCCATGTGAACACCAAGATGTTCTGGTTCCCTGTTTTTAAGACTATTCGGAGCCGTCTTATGCAGCTTAAACTTTGCAAATCAGCCCATGATCCAGCCATCGTGCCTTTCAGTGGGCTGTTATTCCATTGTTTCTCAAAAGCTCTTCAGCAGGCACTCATATAACGCCTAACGTCAGTCAGGGAGAAATAGCACTAATCTCAGAATGATGCCCTTATTTCCATCATTACAATGAAATGGGAGGAAAAAAAACAAATGCGGTTTTGTTTAATTTTACTCTTTTTTTTTCTGAGGGCTGGCTTTTCTCTGCGACATTTTATGGAGCTGCTGTCGTCTAAGTGGCAGCCACAGTTGTATCAGACTGTGGTGAGCCATTGGTGGCAAGAGTTGTGTAGTGGGCTTGTGACTCACTCTGTTATTGTTCTTTGGGAAGTATGCACTTGCCTTGGCTCTGCGCTTTGAAAATCTTCATCTGACTGTAAAAGAGAGGAATTACTTCTAGGTTGAGATTGAGAAGCTATTTATACAGTATCACATATCTCTTCCTATGAAAAAGCTGAGGTAACTTGTCAAGCAGGATTCGGCATCTTTTAACCGCCAACACCATCTCGGCCTTTGCAGACAATAGTCTCTGGTCTTCCTGAGGTCTCCCTAAAGAAGAACTACGCCTCTGGACTGGTCTGCTGAATTAGGCAGCGTAGCTGATTCATATTTGGGTGTTTTAATTTGCCTGTGTTTTATAGCAGGCTGCTGAGCCTGCGGTTTCCTCATTAAAGGACACATGAAAGCAGGCTGTAAAGGAGCCGCGGTGAGACCGGCCTGCGCTGACGTCTGAAGGGGATGCGAGCGACCGAGGGACCGACAGAGTCCCGAGCCAGCCGGTCTGAACTGGAGGGCCTCACCCTGTCAGCCAGGCAGCCAGTGGTGGGACACCAGACACACCACACTGTATTGTGTCCACACTGGGCTAAAACACAGTCTGATGTGTCACTAAGAGTTCACCCTCTGATGCTTGTTTGCATTGTGTGATTTGATCAACAACCTTGTCTTACAATACTGAGCTGAGAAAAATACTATTTTTTTTCTTCATGCATCCTGCAACCTGCCCATGATCACTTTTACTAGTAACAGGGAACCTGAAGAATCCTGAGCTAAACTAGTTTTGAATTTGAATTTGTGTACATTATACGCAGATGATCAAAATTTACATCTATTTCTGCTGGTGTGTTTTCAGACTTTGAAGTTAATTGCCCACCTGGTAAACCCCCCTCCCTGCCATTTAGAGAATAAAACAGCCTCGGCATAGAGAGTTGCTGCTGTGATAAATACCTGAGGCAACTGCGTTCATTATTTCCCCATTATAACTGCTGGTGGATCCTCTCAGCTGTTTAACGACTCGCTCTTTAAGGAAGTGAGAGCAGTGGGGTCACGGCGCAGGGAGGGGGGTGAGGCTCCTCTAAGCACCCCGTGATTCATATCAAACACACGTTAAGTGGCATGTGGCTAAATTAGTGGCTGGAATCTAGCAGGTATAATAGCTCGCCCAGCGGTGCGTAACGAGCCCATGTCTCACTGTGTAGCATTATGGCCTTGATATCTTTTCCATGAACCCACCAATAATAGTCCAGATCCACACCCACAGCGTCTGCACATCAGCACAACACCCACACATGTCTTCTTCCTGTTTTGTAGACAACATTCCCCCATCCTGAGTCATTGACTCCGCTTAGGTTCATTAGTGAGGATAATTCCATTGCAGACAGCGGGTCAGCACATAACATGTCACAACGACAGCGAGGCACATAACAGCAGCTAATTATAACTATGAAGTCCTCATTAGAAAATCTAGGGGCTGCAGTTGTGGAGCATTGACCCACTACCTGGTTAAAAGGTTGCGTCTCAACAATATGAGTAAATATCTGAGGGAGAGGGGAACCTGCTTGTCTTGTCACGCTGTCGTCTTTTTTTCACTCGCTTTCACCCACTTTACGTGCCTTTTTAACCTCTTCACCTCTGTTACTTCCTCTAGGAAGCTATACATAATGGTGTTGGAGGGGATGTAAATATTTTAATCAACACATCCCCTGATTTCAATTATGTTAACACACCTCTATGTTCCAACATGATACTGATACCATCATACTTTCTTTTCCTGCACTGGCTTTCTATTTCTGCCCTTTCCTCCCCTTCTACAGTAAACTTCCTTCCTCGCATTACCCCCCACACACCCTCTGTCACCTGTGAGTAACGACAACACACACTCTCTATTCATCACACGCTGCTGCACATGCTCAGTAGCTCTTCATTATATTAATTACTCTCATTGGAAGAATGATCATCAGCCCCGTCAGAATCTATCACCGCCCGGTTCCCACAGAGACCCAGGCCCGGTAAATAATCACTGGTGTCGGTAACAGGGCCCCGGCCCCACCATTCCTATCGGACCCACCAGGGTGGGCCCTAAATACCCAGGGGGGTGCAGTGCCTGCTAGGCCACATTCATCTCTGCCACCAGCTGGTGGAGAAGGTAGCTGTAAGGCCTGATCCAGAGGCTGCTGGTGCTGTTTCAGACCTGTAATGGGTGAGAGTGGGTGAGAACAGAGTAAAGGCAGCCTGATTGCAGCTCAGCACCCAGAGGGGAATAACACATTCTGTTTTACAACTTCTGGAAAGTTGTATAAAGATCTGTGTGTGGTAATAATGGTTTCAAATGAAAAATGAAATCTTGAGTCTGTAAGAAATCAAGTGACAGATCATGGGGGAGACCACAGGCTCTAGTTCACACCAAGCATGCTTTTGTAGTTCATCAAACTTTGGAGTGTTAACTCCTTGATTTCAGTTTTTTGGACAGGTGAAAACAATGCCACTGAAATTCAGGTGCACACTAAATGCAGTAAGACCATCTGGTATTATGGAGCAGTTTCCATGACAGTCTACAACAACAGCTCTGTGAGGCTATGCTTAGGCATAACAATGCTATGAGCTAAATACAAAGGGCAAGAATCAACAACGACAATGCTAACATGCTAAGCAGGTACAATGTTTACCATGTTCACCATGTTAGTTGAGCATCTTAGCATGCTAACATTTGCTAACTGGCACTAAACACAAAGTAAAACTGAGGCTGATGGGAATGTTTAACAGGTATTTGGTCATAAACCAAAGTATTATGGTGCCAGATGGAAATTTAAGGGATCACCACAGTTATTACAAGTCATCCCGAGGGGAACATGAAATAATGGAAATGATTAAATAATGGTCAAGACATTTAACTCAAAACCACAAATGTGAACCTCATGGTGGCACAAGAAGAAACTCCAGGGGATTACCAAAGTTATTAGGATTCATCCTCTGGACACCATGGACATCTGTACCGAACTACATGGAAACCCATTCAATATTTGTTGAGACATTACAGTGTGGAACAAAGTAGGCTGACAGACCAGACGACACTGCCATCCCTGTGGCCATGTTTTTTAGGAGTGAGAACACTGTAATCGGAACCGCTTATTGATTTAGGTGGTCATCTGATAACTTACAGTAACTCTACAGTGACTGTAAAGTGGCACGAAACAAACTGAATTAAGGTTTAACCACAATCTTGATTGATTTTCAGCCATATTATCATCTTTCATGTATTTATACAGTAATTGTTACATCCAATTATACAAAATGAAATTATATTACTTCAAAGAATGAAGACAATTCAGTTGTACTTGGCTAAAGGGACTGGCATAATTTTTTCTGAAGCCAAAATCTTAAATGGCAGGTTACCTGAACACTGTAGGCCCATGTGTGCTCTGTTTTAAATCTATAGATTGTAACTAGGCAAGGTTAACCAAAAAAAATCAAATATAGAAATTACATCTAGGTAAAACTTCTGCACCAGGGCTTAACAGCAAATAAACAATAGGTGGGATCATCCTAGGAGTGTAAAAAGGTATTAGAGCCAACAGATGTAGAGTACAGGTTTACAACACTTTCCTTTCACATTTTAATTAAGAATTGAAAAACTTTATGAAATACAGTTCAGAGCTGAAGAACCATCTGAAATGCTGATAAAAAATTTTCAGGACTAAGTATACCAAACTCCAGCCTGTACGATTTCGTTATCCTGAGCATAGCAACTCTGTGATGGCCTCATCTTGCTCTGCTTTAAGCTCTCTTCATGGCCAATTGACCTGATACCTCATTCTCATCTCTTGCTAATTGAACAGAGAAGGAACAAGAGAGAGGGAGAGATAGAGGCAGAGTAGAGAAAATGAGGGGGGAAAGAGTGATGTGATAGAGGACGAGTGAGAGGAGAGAAGCGAGGGGTGGTGTAGCATGCAAGACCTCATTGATTAGGTGGTGAGCGGTGCAATGTTTCTCTCCTGACGCTTACACACATTAAAGCTACATAAACACCCATAATTGGTTCGTTTAGGGTAGAGTGGAGGGAAAGAGCACATACACTCACAGACACACACACACACACACACTGCCATCATTGTTTGTATGTGTGTGAGGAATACAGAAAGAGAAGAGGAGCAAAATTAAATGCTGATAAAAAGCATTTCAAGTGGTTTGCTTGCAAAGTGGTTGGTGTGGGTGGATAGATGCCTGTGAATGTGTGTGTGTGTGTGTATGTGTGTCTCATAATGTCCCAGTGCTGTACTAAGCAGGAATGATAAAACCCATCCTCAGAGACTTGGGATGACAATAACACTCACTTCAGGGAGAGGAAGAAATGGGAGGGATGCTGCTGACTGTGACAAATTAGCTCTCAAATATCGAGGTAGCCGATTGGCTGTGAGCGTCAGGAGGGAGAGATACGTTTGGCTGGCTGAGGTGATGGATAGTTATTATGCCATTCTAATAAAAGAACATGCAACTTTGGGGCTTTTCAGCTCAATGATAGTTGGGGAGGGCTGTTCAGCACTGTCATATGGGATGCTGCAAAGTGTGTGCGCGCTCATCTTTGCATTTCTGCACTTGTACTGCAACATGAAAGACAACTGTGGCAAACCAAAAAGACACACATGTGTAAATAAGACAGCTGTGGGTTCGGCGTTGTGCCGCACTGACCTCACTGGGCCCATCTCAGTTCTTGTGTATAAGGATGACAGTGTGTGTGTGAGAGGCAATATTCAGGGTGTTCCCTGCGTCCCGTAGCACCACATCCATCAGGTCATAAGACCCCTTGACAGGGTCTAACTGGCACCCCACCTCCTGCCCCACCCCGGAGGGCTGTGTCAGTGGCTGAATGGAGTGCTCCCTGGACGTGGAATGATGGGATTCCTCGGTCTTGGCTGTCATCTTTAATCCAACACTCTCACCCACACAGCTGAATCTTCATCTCTCTGTCTCATGCTGTGCACCACATGCACACACACTCTCTCTCTCATACACACACACTCACACTCAGTGAACTCTCACATTTTGGGCCACAAATAAATTTGCATTCTCTGCCAATTCAGATGCTGTATCAACATCGCTGAATCTACATATCGTTGACGTGTCCGGGTGCTAAGTCACCATTATGTCTCTCTCTCCAAATCACACACACACACACACACACACACACACTCGGACAGGCAGGTCACAGTGGCCCCAGAGCACTGGACTGTGCTAAGCAGGTAAATATAGCGAGGACAGGCTTTATTAGAATAGAAAAAGCTCTGTTACTGTCAGGGGTAAGCATGACCGATTGGGATGGATCTTTACCTCCAGGCCCTGCGCCCCACAGTTGTCCTCAGCTATTCCGAGAAGCCTCCACACCTCAGGGTTGTGTCTTTTCTGTGCTATTCCGAAAGAACAAGCTTCTCATAGACATGTTACTCCTTCCATTTGAATGATTTCATTTTAATGGTTTTATTTAATATCACAGTTTAAATAAGGAACCTGGGGTGTGATTTGTGTATAGGAGCGTTTGTGTCCACCTTCTGCAATTTACTACTAATGTTCTTGGTCTATAAAAAGGGAGAAGGTGTGTGTATGTCATGTCTTCCTAATGTAACTGCCCAGCAGATTACCGCCTTATTGCCTCCAAATCAATACCCTCGAGTGGGTGAAAAATAAGGTGCATGCTTCCATCTCAAGTCACCTCAGCATCTGTCACACATAGCTACTCATACACAGCTTCAATATGTGCAGTTTCACATGCACGTTCATTATGATGTTGAACATAAAAAGATTATTGGCAAATGGAGAGACAAAGAGTGGAAACAGAGAGATGATGAGAAAGATGTGGAGCCCAGGTTGTGTAAGATCTCTGGCCTTGTCACCACCACAGAGCCTACACAAGAAACCATCCATTCTTGATCCTCTAAAGCTCATTGATCCTATCAACATCTAGACAGAATAAGGACCTCCCCACCTCCCCCTCACATCACCCGACACTCACTCTATAACTGAGATCAATATTGATTATCATCTTTAAACTGCATGTCTTTGACCATGTGCTTCTGGAGCTCCTATACACTAAAAAGGTGCTGTGGAAGATATTTGAATAAACAATAAAAACGGCTGTGATGAGTGTTATTTTTTGGGCTTATCAATTTGGGGGTTTTGTAATTTAAAGGGAAAGTGGAAATGGAGCAGAGGAGATGAAATGGAGAAAAAAGATGTTGGGGAGAGAGCCTGATATGGATATGAGAAGCAAATCCAGTCTTGAAAAATGAGGCCTGTATATCCCAGCTTAGCGTGACATCACTGCGTTAGTATTTTCGCCAACAATTGCTCCGAAATTAGTCAGTAACAGAACGCTGCACACTTCAGGCTGTTATCAGCATCAATGTCCAGCTACTTTCTGTCCTTTATCTCACTCTCCCACCCCACACCTCCATCCCGTCAATCACGCCTCTCAGATAGCCCCATGATCGCAATCGACACTCAAATGATGGAAGTGAATAAAACTCATTACTGACAGTCAGCGTGAGTCATGGCCGGGCATTAAAAGTTGCGTCTGGCCCTCAGCCGTCCATCCCTCAGCCGTGCTTTATGATGGGAGACCTGGTCGGGTTCCCGTCGCCTTTCGGCGCCAATCTCCATCAATCCACAACTACAGAGCCCCCTCCCGCCACCCCTTGCTCACCCTCCCACCTCCTCCTCCTCCTCCTCCTCCTCATGCACCTTGTGTTGTCAGAAATCTAACCGTTGTTATCCTGGCGTGGCAGAGTTTTTAAGTTGTGGGGTTTGAGTGAGTAGTGTCACAAAGTCTTGGGTGTCTGGAGTTACAAATGTGGTTGTAGTAATAAAACAAATGAGCTTCTAGTTTTTTTTATTTTTAATTAAGCTCCCATTGCCACAGGAAAGTGTAACCACTCACACTGGTAGAGACAATGGATGGACAAAAAAGACCTCTGGGCAACTTCGCCTGCTTAACTCCTATTCCATTAAGCCATTATACTGCTTCTATACTCTCCACCTGACTATACTAACCACTGCCTAAACAAGTCTTTACCTAATGTAAACTAAGACAGACCAGTGACTCACCCACCAATTTTAGACCTTTTCCTAACTGGTCCTGTCCTCATAAACCCAGTGCAGAGAGAGCAGTGTTTACAGAAAGACAGGAGCGGCTCACTTCTGATCTTCCTTGCGATATGGGGAAAGAAAAGAGAATGAGAGACAGAGAGAGACGGAGAGGAAAGGAGACGCCAGGGGTTACATGATTGCAGGACAAACTCATAAAAGTTCCATTAACCCGCGAGGAGTTAAAGAGGCCCTGTTTTCATCCAGCAGACAGCCGTCACAAACAGAGCATCACCATAAACCGTGTCCTTCTTCCTTACCTCCATCTTCCTCTTGATCTGTAGAGCTCTCGCAACCACAATCTGTGTTTCGTTTTCCTTCCTTCCTTCCTTCATCCTTCCTCTTCTTTGCTGGTTTTTAATATTCGATAATTTGCTCTTTCCTATGTGCACAGCGGTCAGGCACAGATATACAAACACAGATCTATAAAACAAGGATTCCCTATTGTCTCTCCTCCTACACTCTTCTTCTCCCTTTGCCTCCCCCTACTCCTCCTCAGCTGACCTAAACAGGACTCCCTAGTTACGCCCTCTCCCCCTGTTAATCTATGTTCCTGCTCCGTGAGTCACAACCTGTAGACGCCATAGGTTTATCATCTGTCAGCGTCAGTTTGTCTGTCTTATTAAACTGTCTTGCCGCCCATTCATGCCTGTTCACTTACTGCTTTTAAGTTCATATAACTGCTTTAAAGAGTAATCTGTATCAAAATATACTTGATTGTGAATATAAGTGATTGTGCTGAGCTTTAACACATAAACAGAATAATTTAATTATCAAGCATGCATGCACACACAATGTGAGGATATTTTGTTGTCTTAAACGTGGTAATCTAAGATTGCGTCGCTATAATTTTGTTGCCATCTTTGGGCTTCACTATAAATCTAGTCTTTTCTTTGTGCTTTCAGTTGTGCTATCACTTTTTACGTATGCTAACTAAGCAGTTCTTCCTTGATTGATTCCAAGCAAACCACTGTGTGCTGCCAGAAACAAAATGCATCACTTTCTGTTCACCAGAGGAGACGCCTAACACTGACCTAGCATTTTATAAACAAGCTGCAAATGTTCCGGTTCTCCTGAAAAGGGTGATATAAGCAGTGATTACTACAAGTAATAAGAGCTAAATGGTTTCTATCAAAAATGTCAAACCCTTTCATCTAAAATTAGAACTTTTTTGTAATCTTCTAAATATGTTGAATTAAAAGCTGGGCAATTATTATGCAATCGCAATTTTTTAAATTTTTTTCTATAAAGTTAAACTTTATCCACTCGGGTTTCTCCGATACATCAAAATTTCTTTTGCAAGTCAACATTACAACAACATTACATTCCCCTCCTTGTGAGACTATCTCTACACTGCAGCAAGAAAGCACAAAGGAATTTCTTACTTAACTTTGGAAGATATCCACTTTATTTGACTAATATTGTGACTGCTGAAGCCTCATATTAGCTTCAGCTAAACTGTGGATTTTATCCTCCATTTCACATTGGAATTGTGACAGGAAGGGATCTTTTCACAGAACCGCAAATAAGTAGCGGCCAAAGACTCTTTCAATGCACTGGTAGGAAACTTTTAAAACTTTAATGGACACTTTAATCCAACATTTAAAATTTTTTCCTGTGACGTCATCCTCTGAAATAATCCTGATGAGCTTGTTTGTGGAGATATTTTGAGCTAACACTGAAACACACACACACACACACACACACACACACACACACACCTGACCCCACCTCTACCTTGTCAGTCACCACAGTTTTATAGTTCTTGGGGAGGTCTGCTCCCAGCCAAACAGTGCGAGTGTTCTTTCAAACCATCCATTAAGGCACTAAGCACAGGCTCTTAGCTCCTCTTCTGATGCCTTCACTATCTGGTACCACTATCTCCTCTGCTGCTTTTCCCATGGTGTAACCTTACCTCCCCAACTTAGTCTGACTCTGCACACACACACACACACACACACATGCCCACAATGATACACAATATGCCATTCCTGACCTGCATGATAGGAACTTGTATCAAAATGCGCAGTAGTATGAGCTGCTCCTGTGGGAATTTCTTTCCAGATAAACATTTGGGTTCATCCCTGTTGCTTCACTCCATATCTTTATTATGAGGTCACAAGCCCCGACCCTCAGTTAAGCTAAGAGTATTTTCCCAACATAAGCTTTTCAAGTTCAGTCAACGGAGTTAATATCACAAAACCACAACCATTGATCAGCAGCAGTCAGAGGTCAGCAGGACAACTCTTCACACTGCACTTCACGGTGCAGGTTGGGGGATGGAGAGAGTTGGAGTCAGAAGGGCAGGGGGTTGGGAGATGGAGGAGCGGAAAGAAGGGGAAGCCCAGACACCCCTGTCTCCTAGGAGAGGACCAGCGAGTGGGTGCGGCGGTCACGGGACGGAGGCATAATGAGGATACATCACTGCGGCAAGGAGGTACTCTATCACAGGCATATGCAGACACACACACACACACACCAACAGGCCGGTACAAGCAGACACACTTACAGTACTGTATGTGCAGCTACATGCAGCTATATAGGCACCAAGGGCCCACACAGACATCAAACATCTCAGCTAATCATAGCAGAAGACGTCAAATAAACTGGTTGTTGCCCAGCACCACTGTAAAAGACAACATTCTGCATTCTGAGTGATGCAAGTCCAGTGAGACTGTGGGAACAGGCTTTTTCTTATTCTCTGCTGTGGAGTCTGTTTGATGACTCTCTGGGAAAAAAGGGGCACAACTTTTCCTGTCGCCTTCAGCCACCACTGTTGCCGAGCATTAAAGCGGCCTGCGTGCAGTAAAGTAAAATGAGGTGTGGAGAGAATTGGACTGATCTGCAAAGCCATTGGCTGCCGAGAGGGTCGTAAAATAATAACACTCCGTCGTAAAACAAAGTGCTTATTAAATCATTTTAAACAATATCGCACAATGCTGTGTGCTCCGTTATCGGCTCCACAAAACCAAAAGATCTCATGGGGAAAGCAGCTGAACAATCAAATGAAATTTAAGAAGTTGATCATCATCACAACGCTGAGTAAGACTTTTGGGAGACCTTGGCGGCTGAGCTCCTACCAGAACCATCAATAAAGTGACACTTGACCATTATGTGGCCATTATGTGGACTTTAAGTGACAATTGCACATCAGAGGGAGACGAGGAGTACAGCCTTTCCTATATTTCTAAACTGAGCTTGTGGTTGGTTTTTTTTTTTCCATGTGGTGTTAAGAGGTGCACCCACACACACAAAAAAACAAGCCCATTCAAACGTACACACAGTGTGTAGATTACTGGTATATCATTGGATTTTCAGCCTGAATGATGCGTATAGTCTTTTGGGCATAGACATTCAAAAACACACATGTCCTGACTCCTTTCTGCAGTCACTCTCTCACCCTTGGATGCTGGTGAAATAAAAACACTTGCTGCACAGGAGGGTCCACATAGATTTGTTTACTTAGTACAAATAATGAGAGGGTGTAGAGTCATTGGGCTCAAAGAGAAAACATGAGCTGCACTGTGGTCAGAAGAGCAACATTATCGACTACGAAAGTTGCACTTATTGCAAGTCATGCAGCTACAGTGCTGTGTACTTATCATGATGACAGAGCATCCACACTGAAATCTTTTAAGGAAATCTGCATTTCCTGCTTCTTTGGCCATGGCACTCATTAATTTCTTGCACACCTTTTTCACACCTTTCATTGTGCCCTTCCAATTGAAAGACTTGTATTTTGATAAAGATCATTCTTGGATTATATAGTATTTGTTACCTGAATGCCTAAAGATACTCAGGATACTGTAAATTGAAACATTTCTTGAAACTGAACTGACTCAAATTTTAGCTGCGAGTATCAATTAACTTCCAGAAAGGGACAAGACGTTCACTAGACTCTAGATTACTGGAGTACTTTTGGTTTCCCAGAAATGGCAATTAAAGGGAGAAAGTGTCAACAGTGATGATAGTGTGTTGGATTTGGGTGCAGCTTTTGTGCTCATTACTCCAAAAAGTTGGTGTCCCTTTAAATATTCTTAAATCACTCCCTGTCCTGATGTTTCCTGTCTGTCCAATAAAGATAAAATAGCAAAATCTTACTTTAGAAATAAAACATTGCCTATTTGTACCAAACAATTCCAGGGATCTGTCATGTATTACACTATTCATTTTCCATTTCAATACCAAAGTTGGTAGTTGCATCCTGTTATATTCAGAAATAAGCATAATCCATTTGCCTCACCTGTACATTTCAGTGGGAATGATCACAGAAATGGACAGCATCAGTGTCAAATCATCTTGTCCTTTTCAGTCAAGGCAGAGGGGATACTTCCACCGGGAAAAAGGAATTTATTTTTGTGGCCCAGTAAGGTCAGGCTACTACATGCAGTATCTGCAAACTGAAATATGGAAAGGAGAAATTTGTGAAAATAATTAAAAATTAGAAAAATTGGCTACATTTTACTAGCTTACAGACTCACTCCTTGAATCCAAATTTTGCTCACAGGTCTCAATCATAAGTGCACAATGCTTACAGCTAAGACCACATGGAGCATCATAGATACACAAGTTGACTGTTATCAAGCTACTGAATAGGCGTTAACATGACACGTAGAGGTGTTGACTCCCCTTCATCTGCTCCACAGATTTACACCCACTGGTGTAACGATGAACCCATAAGCAAAATTCCACATTATGCAATTAAACACTGAAATGAGGAACTGAGGAAGTCCAATACTGGTGAACTTCCGTAATATTCAAGGCTTATACCATCTATCCCAATCTGAGTTTAATCCAGGTCAAAGAAATCTAATGATGACAAAGAGGATAAAAGTGTGGAGAGATCAAAACCAAGATCTTAATAAGGTTCCTCCAGGAGACTGTTTTGGTTCACCTCTCATCACCCAACAGCTTTTTTATAATAGATGACACTAACCAACCCTGTCTATGACCTAAACCTTTGATTTCAATATAATCAATGGACAATCAAACTGCTTTCTATGACATATTCACCATTTTGTCTTTGTTATCTGTGCAAAGCCTTGTCAGCACGGCCCTTAGCCTCAGAAAGGGATATTTTCCTGTTTAATTTGCATCAGAAATCTTCTTCTGCACAGTATTCTTGCTTCATGATGTCATGATACACCCTTTCAGTGCTATATGGACACTGACATCTTTGTTCTGCAGCTGCTTTAACAAACTAAAGGTCATAATTATAAACACAGAAGATGGGAATCAGAAGTAGTCACCCGTATGAAGCTATATTATTGCTGAGAAGCAGAGGGAGAATGAAAGGAGACTGAGATGCTCGACTCATGTAACAGCTCTTTGAAAAATCTTTAAATATTAGAAATTCACGTGTAGGGTCAAGGTGCAGCATCTCAGGAAAATCTAAACCATCCATCCACCTTGGCCTATATTACTAACAGTAACATATAAAGATTTATAATCATTATCTTAAACATGGGTCAAAATCATTATCCTTCTTGTCAGTGCAGACAAATGATTACATGCAAACGACAACAATGATGCACTACCAAACATGTTTTAAATATGCATGTTTTTGAAGGAGAGAGCTTGCTAAAGGGTTTTTCCCCCTATACCTTGGAGAATATAATATAATATATATACATTGCCGTTCCCAACCTTCAATTGTAAGCAACACAAATGTTTGATACAAATTATTACTATTATTAGTATTTGTCACAGTATCCTCTACTTATTGACACAGAACACTGATATTCATATGACAATAAATATTATCAGTGATGAGGTCTAAGTGGTGGTGTAGGGTCTGGACTGGCATCATATCTTTATGAGCAAGACTTTTTTTTGGCGATCAGGTAACTATCTTGAAAAACAGTGAGAAAATCTTAACACATGTATGTGGAATAAAACTACGATTCCACGGCCATTTTACACATTCATGTGGCACTGGTCGGAAGCAGATCTTACCTAAAGAGAATACTCAGTGTCAACAAGCTTCTCTGCTTTTGCATTTTCGTGTGTTGCTAACTTAAATTGTAGAGGAGGACAGTACGGTGATTATTTTTCACGCACCTTTTCAGCAGAGTGTGGAGAGCATGGCGTCGTAAACGCCCACACACCTGCTTAAAACCTCCAGGAGTGAACCATATTAACAAGGAGGGGAGATAATGTGCAGGTTTAGCTCCGATTTGTGATTATATTGGTTGTTTTGTGTCACTGCATCACTTATATGAATTAGTTTTTATGTATATATTTAGTCTGTTGTATTAAATCTATATTTAGTGTTGGATTTATGTAAATACTTATTGTCTTGGTGTTTATGGTGTTCCACCTATAGAAATGGTATTTTCCAGTTACCTGCGCGCGGGAATCTTAAAAAACAGGAAGTCCATTTCCGGGTTCTTTAATGGTACATTTGTTTGGCGCGTTTCAGGTGATATCATGGGGAGTTGCAGCCGTCGTTGGACAATTCGACAACCTCAGCATGGGTAAGTAAGCATAACACTTTTTATTATGCATATGTTTGTCTTCTTTTTTGTTTGTCCCACTTTACTTCAATAGGCCTGCACTCAAATAAGTTCCTACTTATGGTAATTTTCCTGGCGCTCGTGAGTTTTGGGGGTAGGCCTGCAGACTACTAGCCTAAATGAACTGTTAGTGTTGTCAAAGTCAGTTTTAGATAAATGGACATTTGAACGACTTTAATGGTTTTGGATAGCTCACAAACTGTGAAAGATTATTGTGAAGTAAAGAAAAAGCACAGTCCAAACCTGATGCATCTGCTCTGAATGCAGTTTGCTAAAGTAGGAGAAAATTCCCATAGGCCTAACAAATGTAGCCCACGATAGGCCTAAATCAGATTTGCTGAGTTTTTTTGTTCACATTACACGAATGTGCCTCAAATTTCTCTGTATGTAACATTTTTGTCACTACTTTGTAATTCTGACCCTTCTTCCAACGAGCTCTGTCATATTACACATAACTCCTGTTTAAAAAAAGCAGTCTGGTGTCACTAAATGGCGTATGAATAACACGCGAAAAGCTTAAAATGCTAATACATGACAAGCAAAATGTCCTTAAAACGGCTTGCTATTTATACGCCTCCCCACGAGACAACGTTAGCCTATGAGTTTATTTGGTCTGGAGATGTTGACTTACAGTCAGGAAGGGTCATTTTTATCACAAATGTGCACAGAAACCCTGAGAAACCTCTTACAACCAAATGCGAGGATTTAAGAGGATCTTAATATATCCTGAATCCATCGTGCTCTGTTTTTGTTTCTCTTGTGTGTCACATAAGCACGTAGCAGCAGGGCCATTTTCCTGCTGCATATAGCTGTCTCCGGTGCACCGTAAATAATGTTGATAAAGACGCCGCCGAAAACGACTTTCACGCGTCCCCCGATTGATTTAACGTGACCTCCGTTTCCAAATGATATTGGAAGCCTATTTAAACAGATGAAGGCTTAAATTGTCTTGCTTGTATGCGCATTAATCTCCCATTCATCATCATTACTGTGTGATTGGTCCGTCCACGCCTCCGCCAGCCCCTTGCGTTACGACAAGGGCCTGTAAATTAGGATGTAATCCAATTTAAACAGCAGCAGCAGCCACAGATCCATTTGGTGTTTTTTTTTTTTTTTTTTTTTTGAAATTGCTGTCGGTGGACAGCTGCACTGCACCGCCCTTATCAAAATGCTTTGTGCTAGTTGTGGGAGCTGGGGGAGCTCTGAGCCAATTCTCACTAATAGGATCTTATAAGGCTGATGTAATTGCTGTTATGTGCGAAATCTATGAGCCCATCATATCTTGAAGCTCAGTCATACGCAATCTTCCAGCGATTAAATGGCATGTTGATGCTGGATTAGGCCGCAGAGGATTCAGCCGTATGCAGTGAGGAGAGATGGGGATGATCCATATGCGTCGCTGGGTAAATGTGGTTGTAATTTGCCTCACTTGTGTCATTCTGGCAGTGTGACGCGGGTTTAGTAGATGATCGTATAGTGCTGCTGCTGCTGTCTAACCAAATAGGCTAAAATAAAATTAAAAAAAAAAACAACAAACCGCTCCAAGCTTTCCAGACTTTTAAAAACAACCCGCTATGAAACCAGGGTTTTGGACAGACTGCTCCTTTTGAATATTCAGCTAGACTGATCTGTTCATCTTTATTTTATGGTGTGATTTTATTATGCACAAACCAAAGCCACTTTCCTGCATGACCCGTGTCCCTATCAGGCTTAAAGACACCGGCTGATAGTTTACATAAATCTGCCTTGTGGTTTCGCCCCGACCCGGGCGGCTTAAACGGTGTATTATTCCAAACATATGCATTTTAATCAGCTCGGTCACACTTACAAGAACTCCAGTTAATAAGGCCATCAATCAAACGCGTGTACTGGAGGGAGCGGATGGGAGAGAGAGGGGGTGTGGGGGTGGTGGTGGTGGTGGTGGGGACTCATCGGTGCAGTGTGAATGGGTGCAGCACTGTCTGATTAGGATGAACCTTTTACCTCAGAACGCATCAGAGGAGGATGAAACCCTACTTTATAAGACATTTTCGCTGCCTGGTTTCCATGTTTAGCAGGCAATTTGTGTTCATTGAGGGGATAACTTGCAAAGATTAATGTGCTTTAAGTTTATTCGTTAGTATAGAGGCTGGGTGACAGTATTACATGTAAAAATAAGTACTTTTGAAAATGCTTTCGTTAAAAAAACAGATATGCTTGTTAGATTATAGCAGCAATTAGGTGGCCACTATTTTTTTTTTCCAGGTGGACTTTAAGGCTCAGGCTAAATGCCAGTTATTTCTCCGCACATTACTGCAATAACTTCTGATCTATCCCATCTACGACGTAAAAATCCCCTTTTTAAAAATGTGATTTGTACGTCTCTCTGCGGGCCGCAGTATCTCGCCAATCCTATTAAGCTCAGAAAACTCTTTTAATTTGCGCAGCCCCGGTCAAATGCGGCCAATTAAGATCCCGCTGATTGGTGGCGGGCCACTGAACCATCGATCTCTTTGCATTTCCAATATCTTCAGACAACTAATTCTGTCGTGTCTATTAAGTGGTCGGAGAGAAAATATGAGTGGCGTTAACGGAGCCCGGGGACCACTTAACTGTCACGGTCAATCTAGCGATCCCATCAGGAGATATGGGGAGGGGAGGGGGGCACATTCTAGTGTTTTGACATCGACCACTTGAGAACAAAATTAGTGTTATTATCGGAGGGGGGTGGGAGGAGGTGGCAGACCGATTGTGAGTGTGGAAATAATGGCCAACTTGTGCAAAAACGAAATAATATGATCTGAAGGAAACAAATAGTTTTTTTTTTTTTTTTTTTTTTTTTACTCTTCGTCTCGGATAAGTACTAACATTTAGATTTTATGAATCCTCATTCGGGCTGTTGGCAATTTAAATAAACCATAAAGGTGTTTAGAAGACAAACACTCCATTGATTCTTTGACAGTGTTTATTGCAAATTAGACGTTGAGGACATCCCAGCCAAAAAATAAACCCACAAAAAGAAAACAACCAACTAAAAAAATGTATTTAAAAAAACAGACAAACATAATCAGTCACTTGTTAGTCCGCTTTCTCCATGAAATGCCACTAAACTGGTGCCACTGTAGCGGTGCAAAGCGAGAAAAATATTTTTAAAATATAGGTATATATTAATCACATTTTCATCAGATTTAAGAACTGGCTCTTATGTCGCAGAGGGAGAAGTGTTTGATGGGCTTAAAAATGTTTCATTCTTTCTTTTTTTTTCATTTTGATTGTCCTCTCTCTGGCTCTCTCCATCCTCTTCTGGGTCCTTCTTCTTCTCCCCCCCCCCCTCGTCAAAACCGTGAGCAGCGGGCTGTAATCCGTTCCCCTGGCGCCTTGTTACCTTTTGGCAGCAACGATCCCTTCCTGGTATTATCATTAATTCAACACTCAAAATTCACCGGGTCGTACATATACATCACTTACTAATTTCACTAGCATCTGCACATTTCGGCCCGGGGCCGCCGTGAGGGCCCCGGTGTGGAGAGCTGCTTATAGCTAATGAGACCGGCCGCAGTCTGTTAACAAATCCCCTTGTTAAAAAGAGAGATGGAAAGCATCATTCTCGCGTAACTAACAATACATGTAGGTCGTTTTGGACGCGTAAAGAGACGACAAATAATGATAAAAGCCTTAACGCCATCCATCACAGAGATTTAAACGTTTCTCTGGATATTTCCTCCCTCTTTCTCTCTCTCTCTCCCCTCACATCAGATTAATCTTCTAAAAATCAAATGTGGTTTTGTGTCCTTGCCGTCATATTTCAGCCCACTGTCCTGCCTCTGCAATGGGATTATTTTTCAGTAACGGGAGCTCCATTTGTGCGTCACATAGCTAATTATCTTGCCCCAAGTTTACACTGACTTTCACTGCTGACAGGCTATCTCTTCATGCTGTTTCAGTCCTGATCATATAATATGTTAGGTTAAAAAGCTTATGGTAAAGGCTAATATAGAACAAGAGTTGGTGGTTTTGGTTTTATCTGGTCAGAGGCACTTCTTCCCTCTGGTCTAATGTCACAGATGAGGATTTGCTGAGCACTGAAGGCGTGAAAGTGACAAAGGCATCAGTCCTGCTGGTTGGGGAGCAAGCGAAGTCCGAGCCAGAAGGCCTGGATGAGATACCGTTGGATTGACTGGAGTGGCAGGCCAGACAGGAGCAGGGGCTTCCTCCGGGACCGAGACCGTGGGTAGGACCCGGGTACAAGGAGGGGTGTCTGAAGGCGCATAGGAGTTCCGGCCTCTGGTAGGGGTGAGACAGCATCCGGAAACTGTCAAGGGACCGCAGGGGGTTGGAGAAAGGGGTGGCGGCCGGAGCCGAGCCAGCACCGACACCTAGGTGGGAGTAATAAGGTAGCGGCAGGTGGGACGGGAAGGGGTAGGGCAAGTTCCCCGTGGCCGCAGCGTGGCTCATCATGTAGGTGTAGAAGGCCGGGTCGGCAGGGTGAGGCCACGTCATGGCGAGACGCTGACGCTTGTCTTTCATCCTGCGGTTCTGAAACCACACCTGGGACAGAGACAGGCCGAGTCAAATATTAACAGAAACCCCACTTACAAACAGATGAATCACAATAACAAAACCAGACATGGCTCATACAGTAGTTTCCGCTTTTACGTACGAATGTGTGGTTGGGAGGAGGAGTTGTTTTCATATTATTTTGTTTGATGGATTAAATGAATTTTACTATAAACATACCAATAACAGTTTATACTTGTTCTAATGCCATCTGAAAAAAAACATTTCCAAGCCTCTCCTGCCAATAAACGGTCAGTCTGCAGGTTTTATGCTCATATCAACATTTGGTTATGGCCTATTCTTGTCTGGCCTACTTTATGATGTGTTTTTCCCTGTAGCCTATTTTCTGTATCTATTTACAAAATAACCTTTCCAAGTCAGTTTTTAAATACAAGCTCACAAAATGTGAGCCTGTATAAGAGGGCCTGAGTCAGCTCCACTCTTTTACAAACAAGTAATCTTACTTTGATGGTGGTTTCAGGCAGATTTAAGGCGGCTGCCAGTTCACATCTCCGCGGCCTGGACACATAGTTCTCCCGGTAAAATTCCTTCTCCAGCCGTGCGATCTGCTCCCTGGTGAATGCTGTCCGGTACCGGCGAATTTGGTCGGCTGAGTAGGACAGAGAACCCTGACCCGGGATGGCCTTACCCGGGTCAGCACCAGTCTCACTCGGATGACCCGGAGAATCCCCATCTCGACCTTTTAATCAGCATGCAGAGTAATTGATCAGTTATAATTAGCATGCAGTCAAAAACTCACAAAGCACAATAACTGACATGGAACAAAAATACCTCTTTTGTGTGTTTATTTTTTTTCAATCGTTTTCATTCACGTTTAATGAGTTTGCTTTTAAAGGAGGCTATTTTTTGAATATAAATCTGACTGCACTGCTTTACAGTTAAAGGCCCTCTTGACATGCAACCATTGCTTTTAGTCTATTTTTGAACACTTAAAAACAACATACTTATATATATTTTAGAAAAAGATAATATTTCATAAAAATATGAGTGCACAGTATATCGATGTGATGCTGAATCCTGACCACACATATAAATAATTAGGCTGTATTACTGTAATTCGTTTCCCCACGTACGATCCTTTTGATTTGAGGCAACTGCAAATTATTTATATTCATATTTTCACACATGATTTCGCTGTAGGACGTAACACATTTGCTGCATACAGTCCTGGATCTTTGCATCTCAAAAGATGCCAAAGAAACACCACAGAAAATACCTGTTAGTGGCTTTCCCTTCAATTTTTTTTGTGCTTGTGGTTTCCATAAAATCCTGCATTCTTCCTCACGCCTCATGCAGTAAAATATACGTTTGCTATACGAGTAAGTGATTGTCAGACTCAGTGGGGAAAATGCATGCTTAGATTGTGCGTGTCACCTTCGCGTGTCTGCAGCCACGCCGGTCACTTGACAGAACAGCTGTGCTGCACCGACTGCAGTTAATTTCTACGTTATTATGAAGGCTGCTGTATTTTACTGGGTGCATATTTTAATTTTTGGATGTAACCGTACGCTTTTATGTATGCAGTCTTTCAACAGTCATGGCTGCATCTGACATTTTTGACCGGCATAATCCAGCCGATGGCATTCGATCAACTTCAATAGCAAAACTATGCCATAACAGAAAAACCTGCAGTGCTGCTCTCAAACACAGCCTACCTACCTTTAGCTGTTGGGTAGTCCATGCTTTCAGGCGTGCAGCTGACATCAATTTCCTCGTAGAAGTCGGACTCGGTGTCTGAGCTGCTGCCGTCTTTATGGGGGTGATCAGTCCGGTGCCTCTCTCCGGAGGAGGACGTGCCAAGTGGCCTCATATCGGCGCACATATTCCTCCGTGCGTTCTCCTCCACCACCACCTCCGTCCTGTCCCGGGAGTAGGGCGCAGCTCCGGGGCTTAGACAGCTCCTGTGGCCCGGCTTCCCTTGCGACTCTCGCATGGGGCTCCCTTCCGACAAATTAGAACCGCTCTTGCCAAGCTGACCTCCCTCCGCCAGCATCACCATCTCCTCTCTGCTTTCCATTACAAGCACGACTTCAAAACCTCGACTTCGCGGGAGAGTGCAAGCCGTCAACCAAGGCGATGATTTTCAGGTTGGAGGGGTGTGTGCGTGTGTATGTGTATGTGTGTGGTGGTGGTGGGTGGGGGGATTGGAGTCTCACGGAGAAGGAGAGGCTTCTGGAAAAGAAAGGGATGCAATCCGGTCTGACCCTGAGAGAAGAGCGCTCCAGAGTGCGGAGAAGGAGCTCTGGGAGGGATCACCATTTACCCTCTCTCTCTCTCTTTCTCCAGAGCTGTCATTCTTAATAGGCCAGTCGTCATGATGGTCCCCCCCTGATGACGACACGCATTGATTGGATATGGGTAAACAGAAGGCGCAATTGTAGCGTGGAGATGGAGGTGGGGGTGTCAGAGGGCACAACAAGCAGCTATGAAAAGAAACAGAGTATCTCTATCTATCTGTCTGTCTATCTATTTCCATCTCTCTCTATCTACATTCAAGATATGCAATTTATTTTATATTTATTTCTTATTTAAAGGCTAAAAGCTGCAGTTTTCATTTAATAAAAAACTCATTTTTATTTTCTATTCTTTAGAATAGAAAATTCAACATGACAAAAATAATCACAATAAATTATAATAAATGTAATTATGATAAAAATCATAATACATTTCCCCACTCTGCTTGAATAATGAATTAAGATGAAGTCTAAATGAATTACTTATTTGCTGTTTACCTCCCCCCTCCTCCCCACTTCCCCCCACTTCCCATTGGTCTGTCATCTCTCTGTCTCTTGCGCCTCTCTCCTCACCTTAAGTGGAGTCAAGTAAAATCCTCAAAGGTCAAGTCTTGAGGTCAGAGTTTAGATAAGAGGCCATTTGACACGAAGTCTTAAAAGTCAAGAACATGGACAAGAACAAGACCTAGTCAAAAAAAATAATCTTAATTTATTATTTGTGCCTCTTAAGTAAGTTATTACTTTTTTCTTTGTAAACACATGGTAAAATGTAGCCGATACATAGGCGATTTTATTCTATTAATTAATTCAATTGACAAGGAATTAAAAAAAAATCAACTCTCACTCCACCTCCATCTCTCATTATGACGATGACTCACATACACACACTTAAACAGTGAAAATAATAATACGATGTGTTGCTGTTGCAATGCTTCAACAAGACAAGTTGTTTTTTTGTAGTCTTGTGGGGTGGTCGTTTTTTGTTTTTTCTTCTTTGATGTAAGATAGGCAGTTTCCAGTAAAAAGTCACTGAACAGTGATGAAAAGAAGAGTCACGATTACGTTGTATAATTACAAATAAGTGCCTACATTTCCTTTAGGCGCGGGGGTTGGGATGATGATATCACATTTTAACTTCCTGGCCTCAGGGAAGAGATATCTTCACTATGGGGACAAGGACCTGACCATGGATTAAACACAGTTGTGGCAAATTTAGTTTCATCATATGCTTGGTGCTTTAATGGTAAAGAGCACAGAATGTCCACTGGATGTAATAGGTGATTACAATTGAAGCTTGTGATGAAGTTCAGTCAGTTTATGGCGCTGATCCGTCTTCACTCCCACCTACACCTGTACGCACAGCGTCAGTTGGGTATGTCTATTGGCTTCTTACAGCCAAACAAGTCTAAATTTGTCTAAATTTAATGTGTCATTATTGTAATTGAGATCAGATATTATTAAGAATTACCTTGCAGAATCCATTTGAAAGCTATAGTTAGAAGAAATATTGATGAGTGTTTACCTTAGCGCTAATAGTTTGGAGATCTGCAGGTGTTAACATCTTTGAGATATTGCTCAACTTGGTCCTTAGATATTTAATATGTTTAAGAAGGGTTGCAGGCTGTGGTGGCAGATGATATTAAGGGGACCTGACCATACCTGACGCTTCTGGAAACAGCATTCCCCCCCTCCCCCGTTTTTGTTCTGATTCAAGATCTGCAGCTGGGCACGGCGGTATATTTGCATGGCGAGGATGTTGTGTAGAGAGGTGGAGTCAGGGAGGCTGCAGACTGTGGAGCTCCAGCAGCCTCCGCTGTCCTTGTGCGCCCTCGCCTGTCTGAAAGAGGGAAAAGGCCCCAGAGGCGGCCGTCCCCTCCCCCAGCCATCCAGTCAGCCAGCCAGTCAGCCAGCTGAGGAGTGAGGGAAATTCCTTTGGCTTTCTCCCCCGACTCTTTCATCTGGCCTGCAAAGGATGAGGAGAAAAAGAGTAAAGATCTCTCTCCCTCTCTCTCTTTGTGTCTCTGACGATTTGATGTTGCTGCTTTTGGCAGTTTGAAAAAGATTAAAGTGATAACATCTGAGTGTGGTTTTGCGAAGCACATCTCTAAATATTGATGGTGAGAGATAAATTTGTGGTCATAAAAAGTCACTTTTCACTCTGTTTACAGGCCTCACATGCTTGATTAAAAGTTTCATTTTATTTATTTTATTATTTATTTTTATGACCTGCAATTTAAATTACTTCAACACATGAGTATGAAGTTTGCGCCGCTGGTCAGAGTTAAAGATCAGAGACTGCAGACTGTTAATGAACCACAAACTAAAAGAATGTCCCAGACTGGAGCTAAAGGAACCATAAATATAGTCCTGAGTCAGAAATGAGAATGCATATTTATCTTTTTGATAGCGAGGTAAAAAGTTAGTCACCTCTTGTAACTTATGGACTTATGGTTAACTCAGTCACTTTAAAATGAGCCATGCAGTGACTAAGAAAGGTTTTCTTTTATATCTGTATGTTATGTGTAGCCAATATTATAGAGGCTATATATTTTACCTGGGTTGATAAGAGTTGATTTAGATAACAGTCTTTTTGCTGGACTCTCTTACTTCTACTTTCAGAATCATAACGATGAGTAAACATGCAGTCTAACATGAAGCGCAGGAAGACTGCAAAGATCCCATTGTTTTTGCTGCTTACAGGAGTTATACAATAGGTCGTGGCCAGGGCAGATGGGATCTTGTGATCAAGCAGAGATAACACATGGAGAGGCTTTTGCGCAACAGATAAACGACCTTGGTGGTTTACAGTAGTGTCACTTATATTGTATGTGTTTTAGATAATGGAGGACAGCGGAAGGCTTTGGAGAGTTTCATGATTGTGGAACCTATTTAGACGAAGAAATAACCACTCTATGCATTCCAGTTAGTTAATCTTTAGAACATATCTTAGTCCAAAAAAATCCCCTGCAAATTCCTAGAGGCAGAGGAACAGAAAACCGGACTGCAGTCATAGCTCTGCTTCAGTGTCTAGTTTTGCAGGGAAAGATCAAAGAGGGGGAGCGCCCCCCGCGGCAGACACTGCAGAATGCGCCCCTCAGTTTTACTAGCCAGCCCAACTTGAACTTGACCATGGAGCCTGCGCAGTACGCATGTAATCCAATCCATGGCCATGGCAGTGCAGACCTGCCAGAATATTTGCCTTTTTAGCACAAAAAAAAAAGTGTTTCAGTATGTGATAGAATAGCGCATGAATGGGGTTGCTGGATGTTCACTGTGCCGCTGGCTGAGATGCACCGCGTTTCGCACAAGGGGAGACTGAACCTGGAAGAAAATAAAATATAGCCTAGCCCTCATTATCGTGGCCCCTCCCGTCTCCGTTGCTTCAACTTGGCCTTGAAACAGGATGACGCAGCTACCAGAGAGTTAACTCGCTGACCTTGGAGCGAAACATGTCCTGATGACTATACAGCTGGAAGTCTCCGCGCTGTAAGACCCGTTTTTATCGCTACTTCCCTGCTCCATCCTGCAAAACTCCCGTGCTATTAGACGAAGGGTTTAGCAAGCCACTGAGATCATGCCTGTATTACCCCATTAAAGGGGGAGGTGGGGGGGCATCACGGGGTATGACTTACCACCAATTCTGCAAGGTAGCAAGGCAACACATCAGGTGCAAAGCCCTGACGTTTCACAAGAGTGCATGTAATTCTTCTGGCTGGTTTGTGTGTCTCTGGCATCTTTTTGAGAAAGTTGATATTTACAAGTTCGCCTGGTTGCAAATAGATTTGTTATTTTTAGAGTGTTGCAGCCATCAGTTCCATTGGGAGATTATGTCCCCTTTGTTTTCTTTATCTCTTCTCTAGAAATTTCTCATGTTTTTCTAGCAATTAAGCTGCTGACCAGAAGTAGATGCTGAAAATTCTATTCATATTTTTCGAACTGTAATTTCAGCGGGTTTGTGATGATTGCGGTTCATATTGTTGTGTTGTGTGCAGTGTGCGTGCAAAGATATATTCAGTCTGTCATCCAGTTGATATGCATGAGATTGGAGGCGTGTTGCATTGCAGATAGCTGCAGAGTGGACTAAGCAGATTGTTTCTGAATCGCTGTTTTTCAATCTTTCATACAGACTTACAGTACGAGTCAAAAGTTTGGACACATCTTCACATTCACATGAATGAGAAAGTGTGTCCTAACTTTTGACTGGTGCTGTGTATGTTACAGTATTTCCCACAACGCACTTCACTATTTCATGAAATACGGGAGGTAGAAATTACGAATGTAAAAATGGTGTTATTTCTCTCAGTTGTATGTGTTGAATTGCAGAGCTACGAAGGGTTTTCCAAACATTATTGGAGAGAAAAAAATAAGTGTGCATCTTGAACACACCCTGAGCCGAATTCTTGTAATCACACATTCCAAGAATTCAGGAAACGTGTATTAAAATAAAATAAAAAACGACCAATCACAAAACATAAATCATATGTATGTTTTATCTATTAAAAATATCAACCCACCCATAAAAACAATAGGTTGCATTTCCAAGAAGTTGATGATGCTTTTTTAAAGTAATGAAATCAAATTATTTTAATATTTAGGCGATATTTTAAAATGGATATCTAGTTTAATTCTGGATGAAAAAAAATCAAGTTAGTTTAAAAATATTGTGTCAATGTTATAAAATGTTTGTAATTCCGTCGTTTAGACTGATGAGAGCGGTTTTATTCATTTACATGTTTCTGACAAATGGTTGATGTTTTAGAACTGCTCAGATGCTGACTTGACTTCTGCGACTATTTTCGTTTTGTTTAGCCCGACAAGATTTTAAAAAGAAGCTGAATTAAAAGTGACGGAAGAATCTTCACGTTCAAACAAGCGGCGCCGCGTTATTTCTCCCCAATAGGCCCATAACGGTAAAATACCTAAAATGTAACAGGTGAACATGTTCAACCACTGTGCGCAATATTTGACGCATAAAGTTGCGTCCCATTCTCTTTCATTCGTTTTTTCGTTCTTTTTCTTTTCTTTTCTTTTTTTCCCTTTTTGCAGCTTTGGATGTATTTGAAGGTGGATACTGTGATGCTGCTGGAGGTGGAGTCAAATATATAATTTCACTTATTTTGGCTGTTTTTCTTTTCTTTTCTTTTTTTTTTTTCTTTAAAAAAAAAATGCAGGTTGCACAAGTTAAAAGGCCGAAGTTTAGCAGGTTCTTTTAGTCGCATTAATGACAGTGAAGATGATAATACAACATAATAATAATGATAATAATAATATTGATATTATTATGATTAATAATAACAGTAATACGTAGTAATAATAATAGTTATAGTAGTAGTAGCAGCAGCAGCAAAGCAGATTCTGCGATGATTGGACCTTAAGTTTCAATTGAATTGTAGAGGGCTTAATTGTTTTTTTTTCGTGTCTGTATGGATGTGTGAGTGTGTTTACTGCCTGGTTGTTTGTTTGTTAAAGTCCAGACTCAGACTGGCACAGACCTCTGCCAGAATGATGGCATTTCCTGAGCATCTCCTCCATCAGACACATCCAGTGGCCTCTACAATCAAAAATACAACAGATGTGGAACTGAGTACCGGCTGCACTTTCCGTGAAACGAACGGCAGGCCTTTATATTTACTGAGATTCCTGTATGCCAATAAATGATTTCACATGCAGCTTACAGGCTATAACTTTAGTAGGCTGTTAACGCAACATTTAAGACTTCTGCTGGAGAAATTGAAACAGACGGAAATGTACAGCCAAAGTGTCACTCAAAGCACACATCACCAACACCTTTAGAGTGAAGCTTTCCAATTAACCGTGGACCTTTCGGTGGCTTGGGGTGTGTGTGTGTGTGTGTGTGAGAGAGAGAGAGTGTGTGTGTGTGTGTCCGAGAAAGAAGTCGTTTTTTTCTTATTTTTATGCAATCCTTCATAATCACACCGCAGGCGACCAGAAAATATGGAAAAGTCAAGTGTGTGACCGCCCTGTGGTTCACTGCTTTGACCACAAAAACATATTGGCTGTTATGTTTTGACAAGTTTTTGACAGCCGTCTACTTTAAACACATGTCATCAGCAAGACTGAAATCTGACTGCATGCATTTCGTCTTAGCAAGCTTTTTTATATCGCAATTTATGCTATTAACGATAGAAATTTATTGCTGAGCATAACTTTATATGGCCTAGACATTTCCCTGCTTTACCCAGGCTGCAGGCGTTAAGGAATAAATGTGCTCTTTCTCTCTCTCGCTGTGTAATTTGGATGCCAGTACAAACAGGGGGTTGGACTTTGATAATGACCTCGAAGAAAAAAAAAAACTCCAGGCTCTGCTGCCAAGCAGTGGCTCCCTAAGTGGAGTCCAAGGGACCTCCAGGGATCCTTCAGATGGATCAGGCGGGTCCATATCAAAATCAGGAATAGTATAATTTCACGATTACCTGGTGATCCTCATTACAACTGGCAAAAAATACAGTTCTCATAATACTTGAGTCTGATTGTAGCTGTTTCCATTGATTTTCTACATAGTTTAATAAGAATTCAGTGTTAAGTGTCTTCCACGAGGGTTCCTGGGATGCAATGTTTAAGTCCATGGTGAAGTGCGCGTCTATTTGGCGGGACACTGTGGGTGCCCCTGCTGTAAATTGGGTGTTCATTGTACTTTGTCTCATGTCTGGACTGACCACATGCGCGCGCCGGCGGCCACCTTGGTGAGGACGCGCCATTGTTGTGAGAGCAGGACTTGGACAAAGAATGAAAAGCCAGGATAAAACATAAAGGAATCATGCATGAAAACAACTCCAGTGAAACATATTAAACAAAACCAAAAAGGCTTGATGCGATGGCCTCTAGGTACGGATAGATATAAAATAGATATATAAAATACAACATGACATGAACAATGCATGGAACAATTAATCATCAATAAAACAGTGTTTATATTGAACCTGGATTTGCCTACATTGAAGAAAACGCCACAGGGCAGTAAACGCGTAACAGGTTAGGAATTGTACAGTTACTTCATGACTCATGGGTTGTTCCTGCATGTTGCTGCTGAATGATATCATTACTTAAAGTTTCTTGCATGATAACATGAAGACACATCCAGACTACTGTCATAGTTCAGAATGAATCACTTCATGTTTTAGCTGAGTTTTCTTTCCCGCAAACTGCAAAAGAAATGCAAAAAATATGTGAATTCAGTTTATTAATAATATGGTATATGATCAAGCTTGATTTGATGAAGTGTCAACTAGAAAAATGGAACATGTGACATAATTTAGGATAAAAAAATACATCTTGAACGAGTGGAGTCCTCGTAATGCAAAAGCAGAAAGAGATATTTCACATTTTGAACCCAAACGGTTGACAAAAGCCTAATGTGTTTTCTAATCGTGCACAATTAACTCACCTGGTATAAAAAGTAAGTGGTATAAGCGTATGTTGACTATTATTTCAAAAAGCAATCCATTTATAATCGTTTACAATATAAATTTTATTGTAGACATTCAATATTTGATTAAAACCATAATTTTATTCTATCATTTGGATCAAATGCGGCATCTAATTCAGCTGACTTTAAATGGCAAAGACAAAACGAATGCAATCCCACGATACTTCCATTATATTCAATAGAAATGATGCACTATCCCCGCACACAAAATAGAAAGTACATTTTTTCCTTTTTAAAACAACTCTCATCCCGTTTGAATGTTGCTTCTTGTAAAGTAAAACAATCTTAGTCCATCACTGTTTGCTCTTTTCGGCACTTTTTTTGTTTTTTGGCCCAGTATTGTTTTTTCGGTTCCATTACAAGACACAATACTCAAAATAGTTTTGAATATTCCCGTGTACAGCTTTAAACAGACACAGTAGTTTTTAGTAGTTTTTACCTGTTGTATATGAAAGCCTTTTTTAATTTCAATGGAATTTTAAATAATGTATGTGTTGTTTAAGTTAATGTTGTGTTGAGGTTTACTCTGTGGAAGTTTAGCTTCTAATGTATCAAATGAAACAGATGAGACCAAACAAGCTTTTTTAAAAAATAATTAGCATAAACATTATATGTTAATAGGCTGGTAACCAAACGTCTGCATCAGTGTTTTACGCACCTGAGTGACGGAGTCTGTTTGGTTGGTTTTTTTATTATTATTATTATTTTTATCTTCCAATAGCAGACAGCATACCGACACAATTACACATAACAAGGCCAAAAACCCCATGCTGGATTTTGAAACCCCAGTGAAAGCCCCACCAGGTCCATTTCCTCCAACACAGAATAGACGAAGAGCCACTGGTCGTAAACACGAACCAGCAGACCAGACACACACATACACACACACACACACACGTACACACATATACACACACGCACACGACGTGTCTATCCCTTCCCTTCTTTTCAGAGATCACATCATTTTCACACGTATTTACCAAAAAAACAACCTCCAAAAGATCAGCAAATAAAAAAACAGCAACATTCCGTTTTATATTTCCAACGCAGGGATACAAAAAATACCACCACCCAAGTGAAACGGGCACAGACTAGTTCGTGATAATAAACGCTGGAGAAAACAAAATGATAGTAAAACTTAATGTCCTCCAATAGCTTTCATTGGGACAGGAATTCTCACCCCTCTTCCGCTCTTTTCAAGAGCTCAGACGGTTCCTTCAAAGCCTGAATAGCCCGACAGGCTGGATGGCTAGACAGCAACTTTCAACTTGACCTTGGCCTCCAGCCGCGTCTACCTCCTATGTAAAAACACTTACGCACTGCCAAGCCAAGAGCTGTGTTCTGTCTTTGCATATTGTAAACATGTCGGAAGTCGAGCATCTGGAATATTCACTTAAAACAACGACATTATATCCGATTTTTTTTGTTGTTGCTAAAACTGGAAACTAGATTTTTAAAGGAGGCCCTTGTCTCTGACTGTGTTTTGCAGGCATATTTTCATGATGAAATATGTTAAGTCATACTGTTCTGTATCTTCTGCCTCCTATTACCCGTGCTGACTGTGCTGTTTAGTACAGAATCCGGATGCACAAGTATAACATAGTACATAGTGTATCTATACATCAGCAGGCGACAGAATTGTAGTTAATTCCCTCTCGACCATGTCTAACATATTCAAACAGCATAGACCTATCATAACATTATGTTTTTATAAATGTGAATCCCTTTGTGTAAATGCATATATAATAATACCCATTTCCTGTTACCACGAAGACAAAGGCTGGTCAGTGTGCGTGCGTAAAGGCCATAGGCTGTGTATAAGTCATATGTAGATGATGAATCACAGCTGTCTCTAGAAACTGTCGACCATTTTTAGGTAATCGACTCTTATTTGGACTTAACAAATGAAAAGATGTTATATTAAATCAATATTTTGTAATTTGAACATTTGAGGTTCTGAAACATGATCTCATATCAATTAGATATAGTGTTGTCTACTCTTATGTGTATCTTGCTTTTTTCTTTTATTTTAAGGCACGACATTTATCGAACTGAAGTAGACACGACATTAGCTAAATCCCTTGAAAGGTACGGTCACCTTACTTCGCCGCATTTTTCTCCATTTAATTATCTGTACTGGGGGATGTTTACCGTCCTCTTTGCATAGCCTGGTCACGTGTCAAGATCTGGGCCAATGGCGGCTCAACCCTGGGCGCTCTTGTGCGCGTCAGAGTGGCTTTACACTCTGGGAACCAGTATCTCCTTTTTTCAGTCTCTGGGCTTTTTAAAAAAGAGCCAGAAGCTTCAATGTTGGATGCCGTGCTATGACAACGTCACTGCTCCTCCGTCCTCGCTGGGTCGACCCGTCGGTGATGTTCCTCTACGACAACGGCGGCGGATCCGATGAAGTGAGCAAGAACATGGAGGGTTTTGCTGGTGGCAACTTTGCTGCAAACCAGTGCAGGAATCTGATGGCGCACCCCGCGTCCCTGGCACCCAGTACGGCTTACTCGTCCAGCGACGTGCCCACCTCCGGTATGGGAGAGCCAGTGAAGCAGTGCAGCCCCTGCTCTGCAGCACAGAATTCATCCAGCGCGTCCCTGCCTTATGGGTACTTCGGTAGCGGTTATTACCCGTGCAGAATGTCGCATCACAGCAGTATAAAGTCGTGCGGAGCGCAGCCCCCCTCCGCGTATGGAGAGAAATACATGGACACCTCCGCCTCGGGCGACGACTTCACCTCTCGGGCAAAGGAATTCGCTTTCTATCCGACCTATCCTTCAGGCCCATACCAACCTGTCCCCAGTTACCTGGACGTTCCTGTGGTGCCAACTATCAGTGCGCCGTCAGAGGCCAGACATGAGTCCCTGCTGCCTATGGAGAGCTACCAACCATGGACTCTCGCCGCCAACGGCTGGAACGGCCAGGTTTACTGCGCCAAGGAGCAGCCGCAGCCTGGGCACATGTGGAAGTCCTCCATACCAGGTAGGATACATCCCTCAGAGTCCAGCCTTTACAGGACAGAGCTGTTTGACATGTTAGTGTGTTACTACATAGCCAACAGGATACACATTGTACAGAATGAGTGTGTGAAATACAATTTACTCTGTCAGCCTGCAAATCTAATAACACAACAGTCTGATAATTTGGTTATAACAAAAAGTCAAATAATTATAGCTGTGAGTGTGAAAATGTTTAGTTTACACAACAAGTGGAAAAACAAAAATCTAACAATGCGCCTAAGTGATTTTATAAGTTTCCTTTCCAGAAAAAAATGTTTTTGTTAATCAACTGTCATTATCACGGACTAGTTAGCATTTTCACCTTGTTTTAGGGATTTAACGCTTTATTTTACATAGCAAATCTTGAAAAATCTGATTTTCTTTTTTTTTTATTTGAATGAAGTGAAAATGTGTGGCTCAGCTATGAACAGATTTCCATTTATTAGGAGAAAAAGTATAAATGTGACAGTTAATGTGAGTTTTGAGTCACTTGTCTTGAATAAGTTTATTACAGCTTCTTTTCTCTCTTTTTCTCAGACGCAGTGTCCCATGCTGGAGGAGAGTCCGGCTCTTATCGACGTGGAAGAAAGAAGCGCGTGCCATACACGAAGGTGCAACTGAAGGAACTCGAGCGCGAGTACGCCGCCAATAAATTTATCACGAAGGACAAAAGGAGGAGGATATCTGCCCAGACCAACCTGTCTGAGAGACAGGTCACAATATGGTTTCAAAACAGACGCGTAAAGGAGAAGAAAGTTGTCAACAAATTGAAAACCATTAGCTAGTTCCTCTTTTTTTATTATTATTATTATTACGGACAATATCTACAACATCTATGGGAGATAAACTACTAGGCCTACACACACACTTACACACACACACACACACACACACACACACACACACTTACACACACACACACACACACACACACACACACATACACACATACACACACTTACACACACACACACACACACACACACATACACACTTGGACTCATGGATTGGAACATCACAACTCCTTCCTGACTGAAAATGATTCATTTGTATGTTGTCAAATGATTTCCCGGAGCATCTGGAACAAAATTTTCTGAGGCCTATGAGTGCTGGACCCTCCATTTCCTGCCACTTGTTGTTAAATAGCCTACTGTTTACGGAGTAAAGTGGGGGGAGAAAAAAAAAGAGAAAATATATAGCTGCAGTATGTGTGACTTTTGCTCACTCACAACGCAGGAAAACTGACCCCATCTCAGAGAGGTGTGCGCCACCGAGCTTACACCTTTTTTTATCTGCAAGTTTAACGAGAGTGATAAACGCGAAGATTCAAAGGAAGTGACGGTATTTCGGATTTGGACCTTGGGAATGTTAAATATTAATCTATCTTGCCTTCCTTTTTAAAACCTAGTCACATGCTTAGCTTGTATGAAGTTTAGTCTTATCATATGAATCCGTGTTGTCATTCATATCCAGTCCATGGTGCAATTCTTATTATAATGCTTAGATAATCGTCCGGGATTATGTGTTCTTATCAATCATAGCTTTTTATAATGTATGCGTATTCATGTGGTTGTGTATATAAAGTCAATTCCGGCATGATATCCAGGTTATTTGTGTGTGAGTTAAATATGTCGGTGTTAAAGTCCGTCCCAATAAAATATGGACATTGGTTGAATTTTATCCAAGTTATCTTGAAAATTGGCTTGTTTTTAAATCGTATGAGACCATGGTTATATATTCAACCACAATATAGTTTGGAGAAAATGAATCTCCCATTTTTTTTACTTTTTTAATTTTGCCACAACGGAATTTAAAATAGTACTTATAAGGTCTCTGTAACAGTGTAGTGGAGCTGTTGTGTAGTGCTTTGCTGGGTTTGCAGTCGTTTACTTTAGCCAGATATGTTATAAGCTATAGAAATTCTACTAAAATTCAGATATTTGAAATGTTCAGTAGACCTCTGGGAAAAGAGGAAATAAGTCAGTTGAGGTTGGAGTGCGCTGAAATATAGTCTGACATCGCCATCTAGCGACGAGTTCGTGACTAATTCAAGAGGATTCTTATGAGTCAAACATCCCATACAGAGCTCAAAAGCCTTCTTAATAATAATGACAATGATAATGATGGTAATAACAATAATGGTAATGATTAATAATAATATACAAGTTTCAATTTCATTCTATACAATGACGTCACTATTTTGTGTCTTTTACTGTGACGATAATACAACACGCGGGTGGAAAGAAAAGGGAAACATCATTTATTTTAATAATAATCATACACATAACACTGCAAATGTCCCTCCTGACTCGCCGTCACTGCGGCTGTACAGCGAAAGCAAACATTTACAGCTCAAAATTATTTAAAGTACATTCAATCTTGAAGGGCATTGAGGTGAATTTGTGTTTTTTTTTTTTCTCTCCAAATGTATTTCTTAGTGCTTAAAAAAATCCATAATATGTTTAGGGTAAAATTCATATAGCTCCAGGTGACTTTCGATAGGCTACATGTAACCCTGTAATAAACGCTCTAATATTTATACGTTGCGTTTACTGAGGTGCAGCTGTTTTCCACGTATTAAGTTGTTCTGTTTTAATGTTTTCTGATAAAAGAAAAGACAAATGTGTTCGCTCATCTTGACTCCCTAAATGTTTATTACATTTCACATGGTTTCAAATGGCGCAGGCCGTCGATTATCAGTCTGTTTTTGTTCTGCAAACTACAATATAATGTGATCGTGAGAATTCAACTGCCTTATTTCTTTTTTTCCTTTTGATATTTAAGAATATATGCAACGAAATTTAGAAGCCCAGTTAGCTCTTTGATTATAGAAATTTTCCGTACGCTTCCTGTGATTATTAGATGATTCACAGCCAAGAATTAAAATATATAAACTGCCGAAATATGCAATTAGGGCGCTGAGTACTAATTTTTTTAAAAAAAAGAAATTGAATGAAATTCTTCCCTCGTTTGGTGCATTTTCTAGATGATTCACGGAAATGTTTTTGCGTGAAAATGTGTCATAAAAGAAAAGAAAAAACAAATGCATGAAAATATTTTTTATATTTTTTATTTAAGAGAATTTGAATTTCTGACAGTTCAGTGGTGTTAAAAACAAACAAACAAAAAACACAATTGCTTGTTATAATAATATTTACTCCACCTCGGTTCATCGCATCGTTCACCATCAACAATAACGTGGTAGCAGATTGTGAATATTCAATTGGTGGTCTAAAAGATTTTCGTTTTGAGTGACTATAAGTGCGGTTGTGACTGCAACTGCAGCCAAAACCCCATCATCCCGGTATGCGTGGTTTGGCTGAAACCATGAATATGATTCAACAAGTCAAATGTCAGGCATGAAACCAAACCCCTTCTTATTTAGAGCCTCAGCTCCTCGAGCTTTCACACCTGTTAGGATGACTTACGGGCTTTAAGTTTGCTGGGGACATTTTTTTGTCGAACGGCCAAAATAATTGTGTGTGTGTGTGTATGCACTTGCTCTCTATCACTTTTCTCTTTCTTAGACACATGTGCGTACACACACACACACACATAAAGAGGCTGACTCTGCAAAATGTTTACATTACTGGATATGCATTTGATAACCTGAAACCAGACTTTTATCATGATTTTTTTTCTGATTTTTACATTTTTTTTCTTGATAGACTACTTAACTATAAATCTGAGACCAAAATTAATATTTAAAAATAACATATCATAGACTCACAAGGAATGTTACAATAAAATAAATGTATATAAACCTGTAGGTAATGTGCTGCTGTGTAACTCGCTGCTGTAAGGTTTTCAAACCTCATCTGAGATCCTGTCCTTCTTTCAGTTTGTGGATTTGGGCGACACAACTCAATAGTTTCATACCAGAACCACAGTGATGCTCAAACATATCTCTAAATCATCTCAAAAAACTTCTATTTGTATTATTTTTCATTCAACTCTTGAACTGTGACTGCGGCTCACCTGTCTGCTTGTCTCTGTGAGATCAGGGCTCACCTGTCTGTGTGCGTCTCTGCGCTGCTGCTGACAGGATTTTGATAATAAAATGATGCCTGATAGTCACAAGCAAATGAGTTGGACAGGCTGTGGCTAATTTGGCTTATAAATAATGTTGATATCTTAATGACACATATGCGATAATAAATCTGCTCATGGAAAAGGGGAGAGATGGCGTTAAATAGTAAATATTTCTCCCACTAATTTCAAAGATTAATGTTTGGATTGATTGCAGAACATTGTTATTAACTAAGCTCAACTCTTACTGACACTTTGGTTCTTCTTTAAAAAGGACCAGATGTCGTAATTTGCTTTTGGGAGGAATTTTCACTAACAGTAAAAGTTTTTTTTTTTTTTTTTTTTTTTAATTGAACAGCATGTCTGAGGAATAATCACAAATTAGCTAACAACACCTAACGCCTGAAATTAAATATAACATCAAATGACCTTAGTTTTGTCCACTGAAGTCGTTTTCAGTTCTGTGACGTTTAAACTATAAATACTAACCGCTTCAGACTCTCTGCCTCACCGGCTCCACTACTACTGCTGCTGCCGGGCTGCTGCTAGTCAACAATGCGTACAGCTTCAAGTTGGGGGTTGCCAGATCATCAGTTCGAGTATCCCCCATATCCTGCTCTTTCACTCTTATTTTAATAACGCACTGTTTTTTTTATTTTTTATTTTATTGTTGTTTTTTTTTTTTTCAGCAAACACACCAACTTGGCAACTCTGCATATATCTCACTGTTAACATTACGGGGAGTTAAAGCTGCTAGATTGTTTGAGATCGGAAAAATAGGCTATTGTTGAGGACAACCCAGCAACGCCTTTATATCTACGCCCATGTGACTTACTGATGATGTAACTAACAGTTTCACTCATTTGTTATTGTTTTTATATGAGCTTCAGATTATGTCTTCTGTCAATAATATAAAGCAATAAGGCACAGGCCTGCAGGTTACACTCATACACAAGGTGTACAGCACCAGGTCAAAGTTTGGACACACCTTCCCCATTCACTTGAATAAGAACGTGTGTCCAAACCTTTCACTGGTACTGTATGTATCCAGCTTGTTTTCATTTTTTGCAAACTGGGAACGTGTTGCATATAATACGCTATGAAGACTCAGTATAAATAGCTTGACTGACTAAAAGACAAAGATAGTTTACTGCGTGTACTCTCCGTTCAAAAATGCTTAGATAATTCAAGAACGTTTATTAATCCTGACATTGCCAATAAACAATAAAATCATTGTTATTATTAGTAGAAGTATTAGACCTAATAGTTGTTATTTTGGTAGCTGTGGTAATTAATGCTGCTGTCGTTGTAAGTTGTAAGCCTTATGGCTAGATTTTACAACTTAACTTGTAACAAATGTAATTATGTTTATCTTTAAAGTATATAATATTTAATGGGTGTCTTTCAACATCTCAAATAATTTTTAAATAGACTACGGCGTAATTAATATGAATTTTATTTCCTATTCATAGCTTACTTACAAGTAATTAGAATATGTTCAATAGTTTTGTAAAAACAACAAATATTCAGTGAACAAACATTAATCCAATTTTAAACTCATGACTGAAGGCTGGATTGTGGCCTCTAAGTGTTTAGCTTGTGCTTATGACATGGCGCACGCTGCCAGCTGGCCAGCAGCAGGAGAAATATGAGACGTTACGTCCGCGAGCACGGCATGCCAGCGTCGCCGAGCTCTCACGTCCTCTGACGTAGGCACGGCGGAGCGCGCACGCGTTACACAATAAGCTCAGAGATGAGAGAAAAAGTGCGATGTCTCACTGCTCAGTACATCCTGGAGACATCCCGGAAGAGACGAAACCGTGAGCGGAAGTTTACCCCTGTGCCATGAAGAGAGGAGCAGTTTATTGGCTGCGAAGAAGCACGGCGGCGTCCCATTGGCTCGCTGAGGACCAAAACAAACCTGCAACTCCCGCCTCCAGCCAGAGACATAACGTGACGGTCCAAAGCTCACAGCGGAACGCTCCGCCTATTCCTCTCTCCTCACATGAGCCATCTTTGACTGTGGCAGGAAGACGCGGCAGTGTGCAAGAATTGAGTTCTGCTGCCACACTAAGGCAAAAGAGTGAATTACAGTTAATTTCAGTGCTCAAAAAATGTTCAATTAACCTCCTCTTTATTGCAAAACACTTTAGATTATCTGTACTTTCATGAATCACTTACATTTACTTTAAACGCAAGTGGAAAAGTGAAGGAAACGATTGTCTGTTTAAGTGCGCTTTCAAGTAACATATGTTAAAGAATGCGCCTTTCTTCTTTTTCTATATATATTTTTTTTTTTACTCTTCAGCTCCTTGTTACATCAATAGGGAAGTGACTTTTAAAGAAACCACCAAAAGAGGTCGTAATCGTCTGTTTTCGTCAAATTAATTAAAAAAACCAAACATTTTAAACTATCTTTATAGCCTCTCTATAGACTATACATAGTTTGATATTGAATCTAGTCTGGTTTTATTGGATAAATTGATGCCTTGTGTGGTTTTCGGACCAATGAATATGTGTAATAGACCACATAAGCAATAAGCAGCCCGGTAAGTCTCTCTGCTGCCTGTCAGACGTGGTTGGACACAGACAGGGCCAACACTAGGCTATGCTCTTTACATTGACCTTCGCTGTGTCTGTGCGTAATGAAAGAGCGGCCCGCAACCTTCAATCACTGAATAATATACAGTAGCTCTGGTCAAGCTCGAGAGCTGGAGTTTGGAGGATAATCTCGTAATACACCACAAAGACCTCAATAGACATAAACTGATCCAAGCCCGTGGCAGCGGTCAAATAGAAGCACTTGACCGAGATTATGTGAAAGCCTCCTCCATGTCCCAGTCGGCTCCTTATTCTCCAACAGACGGTATTTTCCTGTCCTGATACCCCCGCACATCAGCTCATTTGGTTTGAAATATAAATGCCAGATAATTTACTGTGCTCATATATGATGGCTGTACATAGTAGGTGTGTTTTTTTTATAAGAAGGATCCAGAGCGAGTTCATCTGCGTTAGAATAAAAGCAGAGGATTTGCTTGCTTCGCGTGTCTTCTTTTGTTGCGTAGGCATAAAATTAATCTTATTCCCTCAATACAAATTCATACTGCACGTTATTCAATGTCATAGAAAAAAAATCTAAATTTTCAGAAAATTTAAATGTCCCTCTATGTAACAAACCTTTGTCTGTTAGGCAGCACATGACCTGCAGCTGTTTTTTTTTCTTGAAATGTTGATTCTCTAAAGGGTTTGCATATTTAAAAGTAACAGTAAATATGATAGTGTCACATAAAATGTTTTAAAAACGCTGCTGATGCGTCACATTCGTATCTAGTCGAAACGATCATCTGAAATTACATGGCGATCTTTTAGATCCGTAATGAACGCGTTTAGAGGCTAACACCTTTTTAATTGAACATGTTTGGGTGTATTTCAGGTAAAGTAAACTATAGATTTGACTGACATCTGAGATTTTCTCTGACGAGTTAGCGGAAACGGTCATTGTATAGTGACCTGAATCTATGGGGACGTGGATCACTTAAGATATCTGTGATTAGAACAAATTGGCGCAATCGTGAGATTCTCTTATCAATTTTTGAGCTTGGATCCAAAAAATGTGAAACGAGTGTGATTGTATATATAATGTATGGTTTGCGTAAAAGGCAAAAGAAAGAAACAAACTCAGTGGCGACGTTTCCGTTGAATTTAGTCCTTCAATCTAACAAATCAGTTGATCGCGAGTCAGAATATATTAGATTTATGACATGTAGTAGTTGACGCAGACTATATTCTGTGTCTATGGCGTTTAACAAAAAATTTCACATTCAGTAAAATCAAAAAGACATGAAAACCCTGATTCGGGTGATTCTAATGTCGCCCTAATTGCAAATTTTCCAATTAATATAGATTGGGCGCTTTGCGCATGTTTGATTTAACATTTTCCAAAATTCTCTTAACATAAGCGACTGTTATTATTCTATTTTATCTTTTTTAATAGGAAATCACATCTAAAATAAAATGCAGTTAAAATGCTGAACGAATGATAAGCACTTTTTCATCAAAGCATAAAGACGCATCCAGAGGAGAAGTATACTTAAATATCGGAGGCCAACATTTAAATAATACGAATTCCACTATTCATCAAGCTCAATCCTTCTCTATTCTTTATTAAAACTAGTTGAATTTTCATTTTTGTGCATACGGACACGCCTGGTGACAGGGCTGGGATAATAAGAGAAGTGCGAATTATAATATTCTGATTTTTATTCTAATCCTCTGTCGCAAATGTGCAATTAAGACATGAGGGTTTTCTGACGCAATATGTTTTACTTGTTGGGTTCTTTTACCATTAAGTTGAAACTCTGTTTCAGCAGTGTTTTTTTTTTTCTTCCTATTTTTAAATGTCTTTCTTTGTGAAATTTCATTTATTCCCCCCACTAAAGTCCACTTTATGTCCTTTTGTCCATGCAGGTCCGCTCGTCTTCACGCCTTGTTTCCCATGATACCCTCTGCAGGCTAATCCAGCATTGTGAGTCTCCACTGGTTTGACAGAGGTGCTCCCGTTGACCGTGGAGTTGGTCAGTGTTCCTGCATGGCCCCTGTGTGGTCCGCCTGGCCCCTCTGTCGTCGCCATCGCTGTCGGCCCACATTTCTGTCACCTGTGGATAAATCAACAGATGCGGTCCTTGAATCAGGTTCAAATTTACTGTTTTATTCCTGCTCGTTCATTTTTACGTAATTAAGCGCAAGCTCTAATTGTTTCATGTTTCAGTCAGATGGTTTTATAATCCCCCCGCAACTCCAGCCTGCTATTATTGTAGCAACATGATAACCAAGAGCCAAGACCATGTACCATTCAAGTTCAAACACACTTTTTTGTCTCATAAATGTATAAATATACAAGGTACAAATTAAGTAAACAAGTGAATTAATATATTGTAATGGATGTTTTATCTGAAAGTTACACATTTATTAATAATTAGTTCAACCAATCGTCGTTTTGTCTCGGTTGTGCGACTGCTGGCCCGTGTACAGATTACAAACCTCCATGTTTTCTAAATGTGTCTTTTCTCATCTTTTAATGCATATGCACAGACATAATTGGCACTCGTCTCCTTTTTTTGTAAAGTCAGACTACCTGTGTATCTTCTACGGCCTCGTGCTCAGTAAACTACTAAACACAATGTTTTCTTTTTGAGGCGCAGGTGTGGTGGTTCCTTTTTTTTCTACCATAAAATGAAAACAAAAAACAGCCTGTACTAAAGCTCTGGGCTCTTTATTACACTTGAAGACTTAAACTACAGGAGGCTTCTTTGCAAGACCCTGAATGCGCCTATTTATCCTCCTTTACAGCCTATAGGCCTACCTGCCGTGGCGTTAAAACTGTACTTTCGGATCCTCACACTGAATTGTTTACTTGTTGTCTAACAAGGTTTTATGGCACACGGATTGGACCATCTCTATGTCGTATTCTTTGCCTGACAAAAACAAAACAAAACAAAAAAAACTGCACTTACATTACTCCAGATCAAGAGTTACTCTTCAATTAAATTAAAACATGTGCTGATATCAGTGAATTGTTTGAATTGTTTGAGTAAGTGTTTAATTTAACCCCCCAAAACGTAAATCTAGTGTGTGTACGTGTGTGTCTATGTATGTATGTGTGCGTGTGTGTGTGCGCGTTAAGGTACTAAAACATAGCGAGAGACTTAAGTAAAGACATGAAGGCCAACAAAATAGTGTCCCTGAGTAAATACACTGGTTGTGTCTGTTCTTCGTGCCTCATAGTCACTCATGGCTCTTTACTACCAGAGGTTAGTGTGACAGTTTTAATCTTTTAGACTAGGTATACTTTTTCTTCCAAAATCTGATAATGTGAAGTAAATATTGTGTTTGCGTAAAGATGTAGTTATTCAATTTGAGAGCTTTTCATGACAAGAATTCTCCAAAAATAACATCAAGAGTATGTTGTTGAACAATGATTCACTCTTCAGAGGTTAAATGCTAACCTACACCAGAGAATATATCAAATGCCTTCATCTCTTATACAGTTAGTGCGAGGGTGAAGTTCATTTGACTTGGCCTTAGCTTGAAGTTACAGGCTCACATTATCGACCAATCTTGTAACCTAAAGCCAGCGTAAATGCAAAAGCAATTAAAGGAACTCCATCCGGGGCACAGTAGGCCCTTTGCTCTCTGTGAAGGACTCTCTCCCTCCCCCGAACTTGAAGTCGACCGTACAGACAAAGCTTTGGCTTTGAAAGCCTTTTACGCAGCGCCAGACTGCAGTTTTGATAGCCAAAACCGCACAAGAAGGATGGTCACAGGATCAACACAACAACTTCCTTTAGTACAAAACACATTTCACACAAAAGTGTTTCTTTTTTTAATTGTAATGCTTGTCTCTATTTTTAAGACAATCACTGGCAAAAATTAACCATTTTTGCCAGTGATTTTTGGTCAAATGGTCAGAGAGAGGCCTTTTTTTATTGTAAGCATATCTTACCTTAGTTGTGTACAGACATGATATGTTTCTAGGTAGTTGAAAATCCTCAGCAGCTGACTTTGAGTCCGTGAAGGTGGCGACTTCCTATCACGCTTGGCCAGTTTTGTGGTGTCTGTCTGGCCGGGGGAGAAAAAAGGCACAGCAGAATACTATAGCAGCTATAAAAACGCAGGTCTGTGCAGCCCTGGCTTTGGTTTTCCTGGGCATCCTGTGCTCAATCACAGCTTAAAAGCTTCAGCACAACTCGTAGAATTTGTCTGGATTGACTGAGAGGCGGAGCGTGTGGTCGCAAAGATACTCAAGTTGTTTGTGCCCCTGCAATTTATCCAAATAAAACGGCCTGTAAGCGGGAAGATGGATAGCACGAGACCAATGTTTTTTTCCCTGTTTTGATACACTCATATGGCTTTAGTTGGTACTTGAAGAGTCTTAGTATATGTGATATTTTAAGGTTGTGTTTCACATGTGCCATCAGGAGCCCCTTGTATCCCCATGTGCACGTCGGGCTGTGGGGCCCCGGCCAGCCGCGGCGGTCTTAATCCGAGCTCAGGTCTCTCATTCACAGCACATTAGAGTCAGGTTGCAGCCTCTCCAAAACAAGCTCCACGGTGGCCTCAGAGCAGAAGGGAATGTGCACAATGGCATGTTTACCAAATGAAACGAAGAAATTGAATTAAAAAAAGAAGAAGCTATATTTGTTGTCTTAATTTACTTTAAAATGAAGCAACTGATCCACAATAATCTGAATTTTCCTTTTAGGGCAATTTAGTGTATTCATAATCAGGATTTAAAAACACATTCCTGAAGGAAATTCTGCTTGTTTATTTTGAATCAGAGCTGTAAAATACAGCAGCAGGTATTTTAAAAATCCTGTGTCACATAATCCTTCTCCTTTTAATTTTGTCAGTATGTTGGTAAGATTAACGCAAATGTATGTATATAGTATGTGTCATTGGAATGGATTGGGGGGACAAACTGATGGAAATAATTATTCATCAAAGCACAAGTGTTCAGTGAATTTCTGTGAACTGACTTTTTTTCTGAACGGCACACATTTGAGTAAACATTTTGCTCCAAAACGTAAAGAAATAGCGGCGCGTAAAAGCGGAGCGGGCTTCAATGTTGCGACTTTTGGAGGTGTTAGTGGATGCACTAAATGTTAATATAAAGCATACCAGAGCAGTAATAGAAGTATGCTTTAAAATAGAATAAGTTCACTATTTTAAAGAGCGAGGCACATCTGACAAGTAAATCAGTCTGTTTTAATGGTAAATGAGACTTTCACTATCAATTCATGCACATTTCTCTAAATGAGCCTCTGCTTCTTTCTGACAAATCTCTCTCGGATTGTTCTGTTGCTTTGACTGACAGCAAACTATCACACAACTAATTCATCTTAACATTAAAATTTAAAATACTTATTTATTGTTGTAAGATTGTATAAAAAGCCAAAATTGGTTGATTTATTAATTGAATACCTGGGTTTAACTTCTACTAACCGTTAATTTTGAAACCGTCTCCCGTATTTATTTTCTGAAAATGTGAGTTTGGTCTTTGTTATACTCGCACATAGCTGCAGCCAGTTGAAACATTAGCCACTTTGAACATGACCCTGATAACCAAATGCCCACTGAGCCAAATGCTATGTTGTAAAACCACCAAATGATGATGACTAAGGTATTTCTAAAAGCAGACTTTAGAGATAAGCAGGCGGTCTCCTTCCTCCAATTCAGGTTATCTGTGCACAGTAATTGTGGGTTAGTTAATGTTATTGTCGGGTAGTGTCAGACAAGTTAGTTTGCAGAATCCCTTTATTTATTTATTTTTGTATACATAATTTAAAAACAAGGAAAAACGGAAAAAGCTTAAAACCCGCACAACCATTTTCCATGACAGATTGACTGTGGAAGCTCACAAAGCCTCTGGGAAATTGATATGGATATTTTGGCAAAAAGCTTCGAATCTGTCTCCTCTGTTTTAACACGCAGCATCCAATTATACTTTTTTCATCATCTGACTTCGTTGCATGTTAAGGAATTCATTTTAGTCCGACATGACGATAAACCACCAATGTCAAGCTTATAGGACACAGAGCATTCATGTCTCTCACACTCCCACTCACACACACGCACACATACACACACATACACACACTCTTCCTCTTTCCTTTATGTACACACATGCGGGCAGCACACACATAAATACATACACACACACTCTTCCTCTTTCCTTTACATACACACATGTGGACACACACATACACACACTCTCTCTCTCACACACACACAGCCTGAAAATCTGTCAATTTTGCCGCGTGGTCACGTGACCTCCCCCTCTGTGGAGTGGATGGAGATGGCTCTCCACGTCAGCTTACGTCTCCAAATTTCTGCTTAGCGAACCTGCTTCAAAGAGGCAAGAGGCACGGCGCTTCAGAGCCATGTTCAGGGCGGTTATAGAGGAATCAAACCCCAACATAGAGTTATAGTAGAGGGTGAACGACGATGATGGATTTTGACGAAAGGGTCCCCGTCGGATCGAACATGTATTTGCCCAGTTGCACTTATTACGTCTCGGCGGGGGCTGATTTCTCCGGTCTTCCCTCTTTTCTATCCCAGACCCCGTCCACCCGCCCCATGACATATTCCTACTCCTCTAACCTGCCGCAGGTCCAACCCGTCAGAGAGGTGACGTTCAGGGACTATGCAGCCATTGACGCGTCCGGTAAATGGCCGCACCGGGGGAACTTGCCCCAGTGCTACCCCACCAGCGCGGAGGACATGGTGCACCGGGACTGTCTGTCGGCGCAAACTGCCGTCGTAGGGGACATGTTCGGTAAAAACAGCCCCGCAGCAGCCGCCGCCGCGTACCACCACCACCACCACCACCACCACCATACCAGCGCCGGCTCCGCTGCCTCCAATTTCTACGGGAACGTGGGCAGAAATGGCGTGTTGCCACAAGCCTTCGACCAGTTTTACGAGACGGCGTATGGGAACGCGTCGGAGAGCTCCTCCATGAATGGCTACTCAGGGGACAAAACGGCGACCAAGCAGCCCAGCTCTGCGCCGGAGGACGCACCGTCGTGCCGGGACACTGAAGCAAAGGAGCCGCGGGATGAGACGAGCAGCCCGGAGTTATCTTCCGGCAACAATGAGGAGAAATCCAGCAGCAGCAGTACGTATTAAAGTCAGCGCCTTGGTTATGAGAGAAAGTTTGCAATCTTGCGCGCTGCTGTTAAAAATTTTATATGCTGTTTTATAAGCATATAAGGTTTATAGAGGGCCTGTAGACCCCCCCACCCCCAACAAAACTTTGTTATAAACTGCAGGATCACGTGTTTGGAATTGAAATTGGCCGTGAAAGACATCAGGCCAGTAATTTTTCTATAACACTCCCTGACGTTTCCAAAAAGCACCCAGTTTTGAATGTGAATTCCTATACAGACCTGCGTTAATTCCATGTTTCACAAACGTGCTTGTTTCACGGCTTCTTAGCGTTAAAAGAGCACTTGCATGTAATGAGGCTGGTTTAGGTTTTAGCACACATGAGCTCTTGTGTTAAAGCTATCATGGAGGCTGTGTTCCCACTTGTAGGCTATATTTCCCCCCTTTATGTGTTCTATAAAACTAATATTTTCATACAAATTGTCTAATGTAACCTACCCTCCTCCTCCTGTAGCCATTATTTGATTATATTTGACTGTGAGCTTGTTGTTTTTCCTTGCTTGAAGAGGTCAAAGCCCAAGTGTATTGTCTAGAGAACCAGCAGCGAGTGGTTTGGTAATCTTTCAGTGTAATATAATATCACTATATATGACACTTGAAATGTTGAAATGGGAAATATGTTATTAATGCTTTATGTGGAGGAAATTCGCTCATGCGTAATCTGGGTAACATCCAGGGCGTATAAATCTTTGTATAACATAGTCATGGGTAATTGAAATGTTTATATTTTCTGTGACCGGTATATTTTCCTTTTTGTTTTGCCTTCCAGATGGGCAGAGAACCCGCAAGAAAAGGTGCCCTTATTCCAAATATCAGATCAGAGAACTTGAAAGAGAATTCTTTTTCAGTGTGTACATTAACAAGGAGAAACGCCTGCAACTGTCTCGGATGCTGAACCTCACCGACCGACAAGTGAAGATTTGGTTTCAGAACCGTCGCATGAAGGAGAAGAAACTGAACAGAGATAGATTACAGTATTACACGTCTAATCCTCTGCTTTAGGGGTCAGAACAGCACCGTCACAGCTCCCAACTAGTCGTCTGCTGCTGGACTCACTGCGTTTACATACTGACTCTCCGGCTGTGGCTCTGCCAGTGTACATTGTGTAGGCTACCACAATGGCCGCGTCAGCAGCAACAACACTGCTCAATGGTTAATTTCAAGTTCGAGGACACCAGTTTCCTGTGATCTGAATAACCTAAAGACTGAGCATGAATTCAAACAGTTTGCGGACTTTAATTTCGCTCTTCAGACTCCGTTTTTGGAAAACACAGACTCTGATATTTTTTGTCCTCGCCAAGAGTGTATGCTCGAGAAGGCCCATGTTAATATTATTGTGATTCACAGACGCCTTGATTATTTTCTCTTCACGCGGGCAAAATTAGCAGTCACTAATTGACTGACCCAGTGTATTTTGTAATCAAAAGATTTATTTGACTTTTTTTCTGTTTTTAAAATCAGAAAAAATGTGGATTTCGGCGAATATGTGATTTTAATAACTGAATCTATACGAACATTGGTGTGACCAAACAATGAGTCCGAAGGGATGAGAATGTAATGTGTTTCTGTTTTTGTGTGCTTATTTATTTTGTAGCCACTCGTTTACTATCTCCTTTTAATGTCACGGCTAACCAAGTCAAAGCCCATTATTAAAGGCAGGCTTCTGGGATTCCGTGTTCAGTCTGGGCTGACCTCAAAACGAGATTTTGTCGTCTTTCCTGTAACCTAACAGAATGAGGGCTGACTATTTATATTTTGCGTATCTTTCAATACCCAAATCCACGTTGTCATTTTGATTTTTGGAGACTATCAGTCGAGTATTGATAATGCAGGCCAAACCAGAGAGATAAGCTTGTCCACTGGATCCGTGTGGAAGTTGCACTGAGGTACACGCCCAACATATTCACACAGGTATATATATGCAGCGGGCCTCTTCGGGTCTGATTATTGATATGCATAACAGAATATTTTTTTCATGACTCGTGATCCTTTGGTACTTGCAGTCTAAAGAAGATAGCTACATTTTCAAGTGTGCTGTCAGTGGGAAGGCTGGTCAGGGTCATCGCATTGAATCAACTGCTTGATATGCCCAAACTATTGTGTATTATACTATATTTCCAAATAAAAAACAAATGAAAAAGATTATTGGAAAAAAAAAATTCTATTTGTGCGTGGTTGTTTTTTTCCCCTCCCCACACGGTTTTTTTAAAAAAAAATTGTAGGTCTGTAAGATATTTGGTGAATAAAATTGCGCACATGTGAAACATTTTTGCGCACGTGAGATCAACACATTTAACTCCCGCTTACAACAGAATTGTCACAATTAGGTGCCTTTGTGTATATAGCAGGCAATTCAAAAACACTGAATGCAGCAGATCTGAAGGGCTCACATGCAAATTATGAACCGTCAAAACTGACAGAGGTATGCACTCACTGCCTTAGCAAATTAAACATTTTGTTATGTTGATTTTGTTAAATAAAGTAATAATTTAAATACAGCTGTCAACTCAGCTCAAATAATGTCAAATAATCTTAAAAGTTTAATTATGGGCTTAGATACATACAATATACTGTAGATGGATATAAAAAAAATGTTTTCATTCTCATGTTCTTAACTTGTGCTGTGTTGTGTTGTATCTTGTACAGTATTCTGAGTCATATAAACAATTTTACAACTCTTGCGTGCCATGTACAGGAACTCTTTATGTGGAAAGCTCATGGGTTTCCCTTTATCTTCATAACATTTATTGTTGCCAAACTTTCAGCATTTCACCATGTATACTTTTTTTTTCCTGTTCATTTTCTGTTTGTTTTTTTCCTCCCACTGTTCGTTTCTCTTTCTCTCTCTATTTCTCTCTCTGTGTGCAGCCTGTGTGTCTGTGTTTGTGTGTGTGCAAGCTGTAATTTCACTGGTTGGGTTTGGAAACAATGTTCCAACAGAATTCTCCTTTGGCTAGGGTCGCCATATTTGCTGTTGTTATCACTGTGTTTATGGGAGCTAGCCGCAGCGCATTGGCGTTCATATATGACAGTCAAAAGGGCCATAAACGCGGGGAGAGAGGCTGAAGTTTATGGTTGTCTCTCTCTGCCATAGTCCGGCCTTGCCTTGCGCATCCTTTACTGCGCGCTGGAATTCCGTCCCTAATTACTGGACATCCTCCCCGTTGCCGCAGCAACGCCGCCATAAAAGCTGTCTGAGAGTCTGGAGCATTTGTACAATTGGAGTGCAGTGCAATAAACCGTCTGAGACCCAAGGTTATTAACTGTGTTACCAAGGAGGCGAGAGCAACGACAGGGAGAGGACGGGTAGGAAAAGCCTCTGCTTGTTGGCTGCATCGACTTCATTTGAGAGGCTTTCCCCTTTGGTTTATCCACCTCGAATCAGTTTGGTGGCAACGGCTGCACTCAGGATTTAGACCTTCCTCTACCACCGGGCGGCGCTATTGGGACCAATGTCATGGCCGTGGATCTTTTCGTCTCCCAAGCTCACCTCGAATGCACGCAGGTAAAAGTAGTTGTCAACACAGCCTGGAGCTTGACTAGTTTGATCTGGTGAGAGGAAAAAAACATTTACGATGTTATATTCAGCTCTCAGTCATCACTTGCATGCGAGGCCTGCTAGTTTGAGATAGGAGCAGTTTTGTGTTTAGTTTCCACATTTCTTTCTGGGGCTCACTGGGCCGTGCGGTAGAGAAAGTCTTCCTGGGGGCCCTAATAAGGCAACACATCTGTGCCAAGCCTCCATGCTGCATGTGCTATTCATTTTGCTGAGCTTGAGCTTTTTAATGGTTGAAGTAAAGCACGGCCGGCTTGTACCTGGAGAGATCTGCAACCCCGTCCAGTCTAACCACAAATGTTTTGGATTTGGAAAACCGCCTTAATTATGTATAAAAAATGGATACATTTAGTTTCTTAACGATACAACAGTAAGCAGTGGGCGTTGGATACAAAACAAGTGATTTCATTTTTCAGATGGTTCTCATGCTACAACCCAATAGCCAGATATGCACTCATCTTAAATCACAGCAGCTGGCTTGTACGCTCATTCATCTTCGTCTTCTTCCTTTTTCTTCCTCTTCAAAGAATCCGCTAACAACATTTGACATCCTTCCAAAACACATTACTCCCTGAACGTGCCAAGTGTATGAAATTTGTTATTAGGAAAAGTCGATTTGATTGTGATAGGGGCAGCAATCGCGTCTCCTTTTCCTTCCTGTCATAGACGGTGAGCTGCACTGAGGCTATTCGGTGTCAGTTCAAGTGGCGAGTGGCTATCCTGGACCTTAATGCGTGTGGACCCGAGTCTCTTTCTCCTTTGTCTCTCGTGAAAAATAAATGCTTCCGCTGGATGTAATAAAACGCCGCATTATTGTTCATAACTGCACTCGGGACGAACATGATACGACTCAAACGGCCTCTTCGGCCACGATTATATGGGCCTGATCAAAGCCAGTGGTCAGAGTAAACTGTTTTGAGGATGTATTAGCTGGGCAGCTGTGAAAATGAAGATTTAATAGCTACAATTAATAACTGTAACAGAAAGATATCGATAGCCCCCCCACGCCAGTACGACACCGTGAAGTGTGCAGGCCAAAACAATTTAATACGGGGCGCACATAATTAATTGGTGTATTTAATTTCCTTATTGGCTCATATGTCCTATAAGGAACAGGACACTGTGGAGAAGTGTAGACATGCTGTGGATCTATTGTTAGTTTGTGTGTATTTAGTAATCAAGCCCTGTAGTGGAGTTATTTTACTGTTTTGAGGGGGATTTTCTGTACATGCGTATGTAAATGCTCGACGCACGCGGCCTTTGCCTTTTTTAAAACTCCCGCACTGCAGAAAAAAACTCCTTATTTCAGAAATATTCGCCATATATCGTTTTACTTTTAAAATAGGCTATTGTTTTATATTCATGTACACATTAATAACCTACAACTAACTTCTGGTCATTTAAGTAATTTGAGATATGTGCGTTTTGAGCAGGAACGATTGACAAATGTCCACCGTCGACGAGTTAAAATCTAAGCCAGTGTACATAAATGAGCTGTCATTGAAAGAGCGTTTGAAAAACCTAAATTGGCTCAATTGATGAATTTCTCCCAAATTTCCCCCATTTCACTTCAACAGGCTGCAAACAAACCCGGGGGGCTAGCGGCCACCTGGGTTTGGTAATGGCAAAGCTGGGCGAGATTAACTTCAACCTGGAGAAAGCAATAGAGTGCACATGGCCAAGGACACTACGAGATGGAAGGAGAGTTTTATTGTGGCCCTTATTGCCCCAAATTGGACGGACAGGATGACTGTATGTGCGAGCTTTATGTCTGCTTTGCTGTGGCACGCTGAGTCTGTTCCCTTACAACGCCGTAATCAATAATTTGGCCGTCAAACTAATTTCAATCTTTTTATACTTGATGCACTTTGTTTTAGTTTGTTTATAAGAAAGAAAGGTGCATACTGCGTTAAAATAAAACTCTATTTTTGTGCCAGTAGCCTTTTAACAATAGTAAGTGTTGGTTTGACCTTTTGATGTTTGTGCGTAATGACTCCTCGGTGCAGAAAATGTCCTTATATTAAATTAGTGAAGACACACATAAATAGAACTAATACCAATACAAATCCTCACTTAAAATATATGTGTGAAAATAATGATGATGATTTCGTGAGAAAAGTAAATGTGCATGCACAAAGCTTTTATATATCATGAGGCCTAAACCTGCGCACGATAAAGCTTTTTAATTCACTAATCACATCTGGAAGTTACTACATGTCCTAATATATATTGTAGTTCAGGAATTTAACGTTTAAAAGGTGCAATAATTCGTCAAATATCAAATGGATATTTTTTGTATAAAGGTTTTTTTCGTTACTGTTTTGTTTTTAGTGATGACAGTGGGGAAAAAATGTTTTGCCGTTGTTTACGCACGGCCATAGCTTTGTCAATATAAATGCATTTTACATAATTCAATATAAGTCCAAACTATGCGGTTAAAAAAAACCCTGCGTTTGATGTAATACAGTCATTCTGGGAGGCACAAATAGACAAGTCAAAGCTGTAAACTGGATATTAACTGTTTCAGAGTCTGTCCCTGAAGAAAAATAAATAAATAAACGAAATATTTTAAGAAATGACTGAAAAAGGAAGGAAAGTATTATGTTTGATATTGCTTTGTTATCTCCAGGCGACATTAGTCCAAAGACCTTTGCTTTTAGTGCGGAAGAGCTCAGGCTGTCTTGAGGCAGGAGGATGCACCATATAAAACGGCTTTTTGCCAAGTCATTTGCCAAAGGCGAATTCTCCCTACAGTTAAAAACACTTTATTACCACTAAGTCCCATGGCTTTGTTATTTTATGTCTTTGTTGGTGGGTTTCAGCAGCCCTATACTTTTATACTTGATTTGTCACCTTGAGGACATATTTTCTTAATGTAAAACAGTATTTTTAGTCTGTTTATAACGAAAAGTTTTTTATTTTTTTCTAGTTTCATATTTGCACCCTCAATACCGTCACTCATACATCAACTCAAAGGTTTGAAGTTTTATTAATCTGATGCTCTTAACTGTGTTGCACCTATTGCAGAGCTTTGTGGTAACATTTGATTTGCATGCATAAGGACAATCAGTATGTCAGACATGTGGTGGTTTGCAGAAGTGTTTCGGGAGCTTGTTGCGAGATTGCATGAATGAGTTCCTGCTTTTACTGTATTTTTAAACTTTGTATGGTGTTGGACCTCGCCCCTTCTATGGGATAATGGTGGTGCATTAAGGCGAGGTGAAGGAACACACTGATTGCTGTGCTGTCTCCTTTCTCTGCCTCAGCTCCATGATGGATATCGCTGTGGCTGCTACGTAGCCTCGGAGTGGGAGGGACTGCTCAGCATTCCAGCATTTCCATTGGTTTTACAGTCCGCACGGCGGAGAGGGGGGGTGCCTCTAATCATATCCAGCATGTTTTGCACAAGAAATGTCAGCCAGAAAGGGCTATCTTCTCCCTTCGCCAAAATACACCACAATAATGTCATGTTCGGACAGCCCGTCAGGAAATGCGTTTTTAGTGGACTCTCTGATCAGTGGCCGCACCGAGAGCGGCGGAGGTCACTACACGGGGAGCGCGGTGTGTGTGCCTCATAGCACCGCTACTGAAGTGCCTTACGGACTACACAACTATGGATACTTCCCAAGTATGGGTAAACGGAGCGAGGTGGGTCCCCAAAACATGGTTACAGCTTCAGGCGCGTACATGTCCAGTATGGAGATGTGGATGGACGCGCAGAGGTCATGTCGAATGGACCAAGAGCACCCGGTAGGTCCCCAGGTCGCGCCCTGCTCGTTCCCGCAGAACATTAAAGAAGAGAGCACTTACTGCCTGTATGAGCAGCCGAAGTGCCCTAAAGCCTCAACCGCCGAAGATCTCACTTATTCGAGGTTAACTACAGCCGGCCTCGGGTCGAGTTCTTGTACAGTTACCGATGGCGGCGGCGGCGGCGGGGGCTCAGTGCCTGTGCCGGGCTACTTCCGCTTGTCTCAGACGCACGCACATTCTCATAAACTTTACAACACCAACGGCCCCCAGCCGAACCCTTCCCATTCTCATTTTGGCCTACACCCCACTGCTCCTGCCCGCTTCCACACGCCACCAACCTCGACTTCTGCTCCAGCCACGGCGCAGGAAAGGAGGAACACCGAGGAGCCCGTGTCCTCGGGAAACGCAGACCTGCAACCTCACGCTGCACCGGGGAACGAGGAAGCACGCGAGTCCTCGGATGCAGAAGCCTCCTCAGCTGACGAGACAGAAGAGCATGACAAAGAAAGACCAGCAAAGACCACTAAAGGTAATCACAGTTCATCATAGGTGTGGTCCTGCACTGTTGTTTTGTTTGCATGCAGCTCAGGTAGAGTGAGGCTTTTTTAATGGCACCTGTCAAGTTTTATTTTACTGGTTAGGCTGCAGTGAGAAGTAAAGACATGGTTTTGGAAACTTTGGATTTACATAAAATTGTCCCTGAGTGAAATAATACAAGTTTATATAGACATAAATGCATTAGTGTGCAGTGTATAAATATATGAATACGTGCGGACAGATTATGCGTAAAACTGAAAAATGTGTCAGGAGTAACGGGCCAAAGCTAGATTTGGTTTGTCAAATTCTACAGTGTTGTTGAAAATTATGAAATCATTTTACATACTTATATACATACATACATATATACATAATGCATTTTAAATATATATCGCCTTAGCCAGTTTTTCTGTTGACCGCTGCGTAAAATATAGTACCATATAGGCCAACATGTATTAATGTACGTCTATATTCTTCTATTCAATAATGTCTCATCTCTATTGTTTCACTCTTTTTTTATATTGAAAAACTATTTGCTATTGGTTGAAATTATGTTAAATGTAACATAATATTTTCTAATATTATTGGGTTATACTCCAAGTCTGGTGAGTCATAACACACACACACACACACACACCAATACAAATACACTCCTTGATGCTCTCACTTACTCTCAAATTCACAAACACACACAGGCAAACACACAAGCAAACAAACAACCAAGCAAACAAACACATACACATCATGGTCCCTCATGTTGCAGCGCCTCTGGTCTTAAAAAACATTCATTTGCCATTTTCTTTAGGTGACACAAAAAGTGAAAACACGGCCAACTGGCTGACAGCAAAGAGCGGCCGGAAGAAACGGTGTCCATACACCAAGCACCAGACACTGGAGCTGGAGAAGGAGTTCCTCTTCAACATGTACCTGACCCGAGAGCGCCGCCTAGAGATCAGTAAAAGCGTCCACCTGACGGACAGACAGGTTAAGATCTGGTTCCAGAACCGCAGGATGAAACTGAAGAAAATGACGCGGGAAAACAGGATCCGGGAGCTCACCTCAAACTACGGATTTTCGTGATGAACGAGGTGATCACATTGAAACAGAAGAAAATTAGTGAAATCAATGACATACCCCCCCCCCAACCCACCCCCACCCACCTCCCCCCCAGCACCCCCCACCTCCCCCAGCCTCCCTCACCACTTTGTCCACATAATGACTCATTTCACTGTGGGATACAACCAAGACACGCATAAAGCCGTCCTCTGTGAGCTACTGAGAAAATAAAAGGAAAAATTTAGATTGTTATGAGTTCTCTCTGTTTGTTTTCTGATGTTGTGTTTTTGTATTGTCGACCCGTTTCTGTCACCTCTGTCGTATGGTTTGATAGATGTCGTCAGTGGAGTTAAATTAACGCATTTTTTAAAAAAACAAAAAAAAGTCGAGCCCTTGAAGGTGGTTTAAATTGTCCACATATTCCCACTGCTGGAAAACAATCCTTTTTCTAAATTTAATCAAACAAATATGAATTTATTCTATTTTAATTGGAGTTGCATGGTATAAAGATTTTCCTACATTTTAGCCTTTTTAAACCATTTTGGAATATAATGCCCATGTATCACCAAACATAAGGGAAGAATAATTCACCTATGACCATTAGATGTAGTCTTCCACGATATAGACCTATTCTATGTATGAGCTAAACGTATAAATTGAGCAACAACCTTTATTCACGTTGAGGACGTTTACACGAACACGGAGGAACGTGTGCAAAGTGAAGGAGGAATGTTTTTACTGTATATTTCTGTGTACATATGACATTGTGTTTTTTTTTTTGTTTGTGTAATGCTTAATAAATTATCAGCTCGCATTAAGGAGAAGCTGCTTGAATTTTTGTACTGTTGGTTTGTATTGTTTTGGTGTGTTATAGAGAAGGAGCAAAAAAAAAGCTTTGTGTGAAATTCTCTACTCAATATAATATGGGCTCTTTCACCAGAGAGTCTCTAGTTTTTTTGTGTAACAGCTGAGAAATGTTTCAAGAGGCTAATGTAATGGCTATCGGAAATAATTAAGATATTAGGCTATAAGCCGTCTAGCTGCATGCTCAGCCGGCTATTGTAGAGTTTTATGACTGCCTGGTATATGGGGTTTCTCCCTCTCCTCTAAGAGCAGCTTCAGTCGTGTGAGAGCCTTTCAGACGGAGAGGAGGCCCGGCTCCCAGCTAGAAATCTCAACTGTACAGATACACTGTGGATAAAAAAAAATGAGCTTCTGCTTTAGTTTGGGAATACTGGGATTAATATTTCGAGGATCGGGTAAGTCCATTCATCATTTGTGAATTTGTCCATTTTGCGCCTTGTTGCAGAGGTTTCACTATAGTGTAGTTGTACTTTCTCAATACAGACCTTTTTTTTTTGGGACACTTGATGACGGGACCGACGACCACGGTGCATTATGAATTGGCTGATTGTGTTACACTTGAGGCCCAGATCGACTGTCGAGTGGTTTAGGTAGTTTCATGTTGTTGGGGTCCATTTATAACTCTGCAACATGAAACTGTCTTAATTGCCCCAGTTACATACATCGATACCAAAAGGAAAGCACATCAGGGACATAAAGCTTGATGGGATTTGTTGAAAATTGTGGAGAGATGTTTTGGAAGCATGTTCCTAAAGCTCCTGGGTTTATAAATCGGGGGAGGGGGTGACTGGCTGGTGTGTGTATATCCCTAACCTGTCCCCTGTTATGTTTTCTTTAGATTTCTCCACTTGTTTTTTCACCTTTAAATTAAACCCAGGCCGGCATGTGTGCAGAATTTAAACGTGATCAAAGCTCGAGCTGCAGTATGCGTCGTGGACTTGGGATTAAGGGGTAAAGCCGTGAGTGTTTTCCGTGAGTAGTAGTGACGCAGACACGCCAGACAAGGCCTCGGTTACGACCACTGCAGTGGAGGGGAAGGGGAAGGTGAATGGGGCAACAGCGACCTCCGTGGGCAATGAGACCGGATGCTTCCGCTGCGCAATAGTGGCTCAGACAAAAGGAGGGGAAAGGCTTTATGGCGATATTTAGATCCGCCAGACAGGCTGTTATCTGCAGAGGCAAAAGAAGTGAATAGCCCCTGCGGTAAACTGGGTGAAAAAACACCGTGATTTAGGTTTACAGCCTGAGAGCCATTGGCATAGTGGCGTCTTTTCCTGCTCTGGAGGTGTTTGTCTATTCTAACTTTTAGGGCACAAATAGGCTCACAGCCGCTCCTTTCTTCCCCCCTTCGGCTTGTTTGAAGTCTGTTGGCCAGATAACGTGCAAGTACCAGTGAGGTGATATAGCCTGCACATTGTAGACACCTTGTGCCTTCTCTCTGTCCTCTCTCTCTTCTAAATGCAATAGCAACAACAGAGTGGGGAGAGTTCCTTCGTGTTGAATTGCATGTGGCCTTGTGGGGTGTTGGCCAAGCTCTCCGTTTATTTGCTGGTAATAAATAAAACACGCAGCGTTATATGTGAGAACTCAAGGTTGCTGCTGTGAAATCTGCTACGGTTTTAGGTTCAGGATGTTACGGATGTTTACACACACACAGCCAGCACGTTTTGCAAAATCCACATTGATGTATTTCTGTATATGCTTTAAATCTCATTAAATATTTTATTAGGTTTCACTGGTTGTCTGAAAAGACTAATGTATTTTTCGGCTGGATGCATTTGGCTTCCGTTTATATTAACACAAATCTAACATAATATGTTTACTAATTTCTGCAGATGTTAATACAGTTCTGGCGGGCAATTCATCGTTCATTTATTTTATTTATTAACTACATATTATCATCTCAACATTCACCAGACTACTTCTATTTTAAATGTGCTCTTGTATACTGGTGTCCTCGCACTATTCACTTTTAAAAGGAGGAAACCACAAGCGCCACATTACGCATTATTTTTAGCTCTGTTTAAGTGTAACGTTACACCGAAGTACAAGCTGCTACAATCATTAAAGTTTATTCTGTTAATGGCGGTGATGATACCGTCATATAGGCCCGTAAGTGATAACGGCTTTGCAAATAACAAACGGCTTAAATGAGCAACGAGAAACCGGGATACACCAACATGTTGTTTGCAAATTATTTAATAAATTTTCAGCTATCGCGGTTAAATTCAGTGGATCATTTATAAACCTGCAACACTTATTTTGCTTTCTTTGCTTTATTTATTTTATTTTATTCTCTATGTTCAATTTTACATGGCCATTTTGTAACACGTGTTACGTTATATCTTTTATATAGTCTATCCAGTCAATTGACGTTATTTAATTATGTAGACCAGTAGTGTTGTATCGTAATTATAAGCCTAACAAATGAAAGTCTATAGCTGCACCTAATAAGACAAATTTGGGAATAAAATAGTCCTGCTTCATTTTTCTTTTTGTTTTCTGACTGAATAATTCAAAATAAAAATATTTTCTGATTTTGAAGGAAAAAGTCATGTTCATTGATTCCTTTTGTCACATAAAAGTACATTTTGCTTCGCTATTTACATTAAAAGGAATATACTGCCATGCGCTTTATGCGATCTTAGTGCTTTAGGCCCAACATATGCCGTAATGTGTAATATCTTTAGTCTAAATCACTAACTTTTGTCATTGTAGCCTGGAATAAACATGTCCATTTCATGACCATTATGCTATGTGTATTTGTGTCGGTATACACAACACTAGCAGAGGCAGTAACCTAAATAAAATTGTAATAACTAGATTGCAAATAACAAGGCTATTTTACCCTGCAATAAGCTCTGGCAGCATATGCTCGGATGTGTCATATTTATCTGTCAAAGATTTTAAACTGAAAAAAGGGGGATTTAACGGCCACTGGAAAATGTCTGACACAGCCGAAATATGACAAAAATAAATAAAAATTTGGCTCATATAGGCAGGATTTGAGATCCAAACGTTGTTTGAGATTTGAGCTGCTAAGTTTCTTTAATACGGTGGTGGTTACAATGTGTTTTGGTGAAAAGCAATGGTAGGGTGCTTACGTGTCCTATAAAGTACCTCGTAAAATAAGGTTTCCAAAAACATACTGTATCGTTTTGGATAACCAACAAGGGATTTTAACAGCAGCAACTGGATATGATACTGCACAAGTTTCTTTTTTCTTCACTTGTTCATATTTTCCATCTCACAGATAGCAGATCTTTCTCATATCTTGATAATTCTCAGCTTTAAAACTAGAGGTTGTTATAGGAGAGCGGGTGAGTATTTAATGACCAAAGGGATTGATTTATCCTTTATTGTTCAGCCTTTATGATCACGTGTGTCTGCTATCCAATGGCATAGCAGCCTGTCTCCCCATTACTAGCCCACTGTAGTTCTCTGAGGGGCCAAGTTGCTACTTGATTTCTCCACATTGTTATTTTGTGAGGCTGGGTTTACTGCGTGTGTATATGTGTGTGTGGTGTGTGTGCGCGTTTTTACTTTTGCATGTATCTGTTGTATGACTGCGTACATGTGAAAGTATCATTTTTTTGCCATGTCGACATCCGGAACGCTGACTAGTTACTACGTCGATTCGCTCATTCTGCCCGAGAGCGAGGAGCTCTCGGTGCCGAGATACCCCTCCGGTCCTGGGCTGCAGCACGCCAGACAGTCCGCCACTATCAGCGACCACAGCGAGCTTGGGACTTGTACCTTCCCGTCCAAACCGACGGTATTCGGCCCGTCATGGAGCCACGTTCCGGCTCAATTCCCAGGCACCGTCTCGTCTGTGTATCATCACCACTATGGGCATCCCCAAGGCCCGGTCGGTGCAGATACAGATAGTCGCTATCAGTCATGGTTGCTGGAGCCCATGTCCGGTTCCCTGCCAATGACCGGATTACCGACGACCCATCACTACGGAATCAAACCGGAGGGTCTGGGGACGCGAGCTGAAGGCGCGCTGCCCGGCTCCCATACGGCGCTGCTGCTCTCTGATTACGCCAACGGGACGGTGGCCACGGCATCACCAGTGGAAAAGGACGCACTGTCCGGCCAGGCAGGGGACACGAGCGGGGAGGGCGAAGAGAAACCGGGCCTTGATCCAAGTAAGTCACTGCAAAGTCCTTTATGTTTATACTATTTATACCGCATAAAGCTGCGAGGATTTGGGTACGTGATGTTGGGCGCGCGTCTGAACAGATGCTATTCTGAACGTGCCATTTCCTTATGGGGACTGTTAATGGCCCAGCTCCCATTGCTATATTAGATAACCTTTACAGCTTTTAAAGTGAACGTGAGCAGAGGGAGACAAATACAGGGGTTTAATTTGGATGTTGTTCCGTTTACGCATGTGTAGCCATTTCCCTCTCATCAGAATAGGGAGATTTTTTTTAGTTTTTGTTGGTCTGAGCCGTTATGAGTGATGTGTGTTTGTACATTTGGACACTCAGCAACGGGCCCTCATACCAGTGTCGCACCCCACTCTTTCCAGATAACCCAGTGTCCAGCTGGCTCCACGCGAGTGCCACGAGAAAAAAGCGCTGTCCGTACACCAAGCACCAGATCCTGGAGCTGGAGAAAGAGTTCCTCTTTAACACCTACCTGACCAGAGACCGTAGGTACGAGGTGGCGAGGCTGTTAAACCTCACCGAGAGACAGGTTAAAATCTGGTTCCAGAATCGCAGGATGAAGATGAAGAAGTTTAATAAAGACGGCGCACCGAAAGACGAGTGACTGAACCGTACATATACAGTATTTAGGCTGTTAGTGAGCTTTATGTGTGGAAGCTCTTAACTCTGCTGGACCCTGTTTTTAAACTTCATTGTCTTATTGTTCTATATAACATAAGCTATTGGGCTTATCTGTCTTGTAAAAATAGCATGTTGGGCTTCAGTTTGATGCGACTACCTTTATATTGCACAATTTTAACAGTGCCCACTCGTTTTTAATTTGTTCTTTTTCTTATGTTGATTTGAATTAATACCTCGTTAAAGTGTATTAGTTGGCTTGGTCCTTGTGCTCGTTTGTGTATGGATGTTTCTAGTTGTGTGTGTTCTGGTTTGTAGTTCTATTTGTTGTCTATCTCAGAGTCACCTGAGCGTATAGTTTGTAAAATGTATTCATTTTTATTGTTGTTTCTCTATTATTGTTAGAACTATGACTGATGACCATGATTTTGAATCTAACATTGTCACCGCAGAAAAACAGACTGGTCGCATTTTGAAGTAGGTGCAAAAACCTCAGAAACCTCCTTGAAAATGCTAACTAAATTAAATGTTATAGAAGCTATATTACATGACATGATTGACTACCTATATGTCTATCAACTACCTACAATAACCTATTTTTTTCCGATGGCGAATTATAGTAGATTTGCTTGCATATAGATACTGAACTATGTCTGAATTTCAGGGAGTAACATTTTGAAAGAACATAATGTTTGTTAGTGAGAGGAAATTAAACAAAACACTGTAGGCTACTTATTGAATACCTCACGGTCTGCCGACCGTCTGACTTTTGGTTCACAAATGTAATTTGTACTTTATTTATTAAATAAAACAAATTATATCTGCGAATTCATGCACGTTACATTCTTATTGGATTTTGGCCTGACATAGAAACGAATTGTATGTTTTCATAAAAATCACAAAATAATTTATTGGTGCTTTTTTGCACTGCAAAAAATGTGAAGGATACTTCTGTCAACTGAATGTTAACACACACACACACACACACAAACACACACACACACACACAAAAATTCTACAGAAAATATACAAAAAATATGTGTATTTTCGAGTTTAGTGCAGGTCATTAACAAGTTTTACAAATATTTTGTATTTGTAAAATTATTATAAATCTTTAGTATTTTCCAGGAAACACACACATACAGTTATTCACCTATAGCTGTATGCATTTTGATTAGTATGTGTGTGTGTGTGTGTGTGTGTGTGTGTGTGTTTCTGGATTTGATACTGAGCTGCGTCTTGGCAGAGGATGTTGTTAGCTGTATACAGCCATAAAAGACAATTACTGCTATAACCTTTTATGGGGTGCAAAGCGCTGCGAGGCGAGAGGACACAAAACAAAACAAAAGAAAAAAAAAAGACATCGAGGGCTTCGACAGCTGAAGCCCAAAATAATACAGCCTGTGTGTTGCTGTTCAGCTCAGATATGACAAGGCCGCTCGGTCTAAAGCTCTGTCATTTAGCGCCATCTCGACAAAACCAACTTACAACAAGCACAAGGATTTTATGAATGAATATTATGAAATGTAACGAGCCGGGGAATTTTGGATTCAAAATAGTCTATCAAAGAAGAGGTCCAAGTCTATTTTTAAAATATGACCTCCGCATCCCTGACTGAGACTGGCTCAAGTCCCTGCATGTTGGAACATATTTGCCACAAAGAAATAGAAAATAGATCCAATGCGAGCTAGAGCTGCAAGGTCTCACGGTCGACCAGAGACAGACACGGCTCTGTCAGATACACCAGGCAATTTAGTCCTCATTAAGGGCTGCACCGAAAAGGAGAGATTATTGTAGTTAGAAGGTAAGACTTTAGTCCAACTGGAGTGCTGTTGTGACGCGTTAGGGGACGCAGATGGACCCAAACTTCAAAGACTCGAGCAGAGACAGTGCAATAAAACGCCTGGTCTGCTATACTGTCTGGCATTCCAGTTTTAATGGCTTTATGGCCGTCCAGACACAATTAGGCCGTTTCCAGAATGGCACCCATTTGTTTTTTCTTCTCTTTCCGTGGGACTGCGCCCTGGACAAAAGGCCGAGCGGAAATGATCAGCTTTATTGGATTCTCCCCGACGGGGACGCGCAGGACTCACGGTCATTTGGAGCGATCTTTTGTTTCTACCTGGGAACCTTCCGCCCTCTGCTCCTTCGCCGGGCCCATCCTAAAGGAAAAAGGAGCAATAAAGCCAGCAGCTAGTTTCAAACACAGTGGTAGGCCTCTAGATGTGGATTATATCAAAGTACATCTGGACACATCTGCCAAAAGCAATCAGCGCTTTGCTCAAAAAATTACAACAAAAGAAACTTGACATTACCTTTGTGCGTCATTTCTCTTACTTTTTTTCTATCTTGTATTTGCTCCCGGGTTGCAGCAGAAAGATAAAACGCCTGCGCACTGCTGCCTCCACACCCTGCAGTCCCTACAAGTCACCAGCCGGTGGAGACACTGTTCCACAACATCTCCCCAGCTACTACTAACACTCCTCTCTAATGAACCTGCACTGTGCAACATACTGTAGTAACATTTTAAGAGTCCAGCCAAATAATTTGACACCTTTTTACAGTCTCAGTGCAGAAGCTGCTTCCTTAGCCCGCGGCTCTGTGGGGATGAATGAATCAGCCAGCACACAGAGACTGTTTGATTTCTGGTTTGGCTCTCTGATCACTGCTGTGTTTTAACTAAATGAACCGGTTTTAATAGCAGGAGTATGTAGCGACACCAACATGAAATATGAACAGATTTTCCCATTACATTTATTATTATGCAGATTTCAATGTCCTAACACATTTATTTGAATTCCAGACATATTTAATTTCAGTTGTGCAGAACACAAAACACAAGATGTCGGATTACTGCTGTTTGATTATTTCTAATAGATCTCAATGTCTGCAAATAATTTTAACGAATTTTTGGTGTATTTTTCATTATATTTATACTACTAATACTACCACTACTACTACTACTATTACTACTACTACTATTACGACTAATAATAACAATTTAATTGCTCAGTTTTTGCTACCAATGTTATTCTGACACTTCTCTTATTTTATTTATGTTTATTGTACGCATAGTTTACGCAAATGTATCGCTCATTATTGATAATTTAGGTAACATTGCAATGTCAGTTAGAAACTATTTTTGTAGGACGAATTCGTTATTATTTATTTGTTTTATTAGGCTATTATTGTTATTATTATTGTTATTAGTAGTAGTAGCAGTCCGTACAATTTAAAAATATTATTATCGTTTTATTTCTATTTAAGCCCAAATTTTCACTTCAGAAATCCAGTCCTGAATTTTATGTGCACAACAATGTTCAAACCTCCTGGGAAATAAACAGTATGTTTCTAACAACGAAGATCATTCGCACTATATGTGATATGTTCGCTATGTGCGATATGTAGCCTAATCCAAAATACATTTTAACAGCGGCTCGTGTTGAAAATAGAAACCGACACGATTACTTAATGTCCGTTATTAGTTTATAAATAGGCCGTTAGGCTACAGTTAGTATAGCAGCTATTATAACCGATTATTATGTTTAGTTGTTATTGGTATTATTGTATCCTATTATACTGAGAGTGTAAATTATTAATATCAAGGAGGTTAAAAGTATTTCACGTAGATGCATAACATTTTAGAATCCCTCAATTGATACTTATTTGTAAAGTAGTGTTAAGAAAGGTAACATAAAACTAAATACTATATAATTCAGATACGTAAATTACCGCTTAACACTGGAATTGTGTGAGTTTCTCTCCTGTGTGTTTATATGTGTGTATGTGTTTGTGCGTGAAGTGTTAATCCCACTCTGCAGTCTGCGCCATAATGAAATCCATGTCTGCCTGCTGATTGGATGAGAGCGGCCAGGCCTGAGTCATGTGGGTGAGTTCTTTAGTCCAGAGTGAAAATGGGGTTTGGTGTAAATCTAAGGTGTATTGCTGTCATATATCACGCTACCTCGTAAAAACGACACTGAGGATTCTGGGCCAACAAATCAGGGAGAAAAAATATGAGTTCTTATTATGTGGATGGTCTTCTTAGCAAATATACGGCGAGTAGTTCTCTGTTCCCAAACATAGACCGGGCTTCTTGCGGTATTGGACCCACTGAAGAGGAGTATGGCTCGGCTCGGACTGCTGCGGCCATCGCGTTTGCACCGTCCCGATCTGGAGTTTACAACGTCAACAATGCAGTGTACCAGAGCCACCCTATGTTTACCTCGGGCTGTGGCCGGGGGCAGGACGCACACACACTGCATTGCAGCCCGTTTGACCAGAGCCGCCTGTTCACCGACAGCTGCTGCCATCCGGGGCCGGGACCCCTCACCTCGCCGCCGGACAAACAATACCGGATGTACCCCTGGATGAGAGGATCAGGTATGTGCGGATACTATCTCTTGGTCGCTATTTCAAAGCCCTCAGGTCAATGCTTTTACAAAGCATTGGGATAGTTACACTTGCCGTTAGTGGTTCAATTAATTTCGTAAAGCCATTGGTGTTGCATGGAAAGAATCGTAAAACTTTTATTGCGCAACTAATGAGTTCTGCAGCCATAAATTCATTTGGCCAGCGCTTCTGTGTGTTCAGTACGAAGAGACCTTGCCGCTGGGGGTTTTTCTCTGCACTCCTATTACTCTTATAGCCTCTTCTCCCCTTTGTGGTTGTAAAAAAAGACCGGCCTGTTGTGTAAATCAGTTCTGCACTCTGCAGCTCCTTTTCTAATTGGGTCTGCACTGCAGAGGCTCTGGTATTTTCTGAAACTCGTTCGTCCACATTCTTGGATCAATATGCACCAGTATTGTCGGCTACATAAAGAAGTCAGATGGATTTAGAATGCAAGCAATTTGAAACATAGGCGTTGGTTAAAATTTTGAAAGAGAAGGTGTTGCGGCTGTAATCTAATTACTGATGACTCCTTCGGTGAGCAGAACATCACTGGCTTTTAATTGGAAAGACATGCAGAGTATCAAAGGAGGCATGAGCGAAAGACCCCAGCAGGACTACTTTAAACAGATGTAGAGAAACTACCAAAAAAAGAGGAAAAAACTACCCTGCTGATTAGTGTGTGTGTGTGTGTGTGTGTGTGTGTGTGTATGGAAAGTGGGTAAAGTCAAATATGAGCCACAATTAATTGCGCAATCAAAAATAAATTAATGGCACCCAAGATGTTTCCTACAACAAGTTTTTATTGTCAGCACCAGTGTCAACGCCACTTTAATTAATGGTTCATGCAGTCTCATATTTCATACATGCAGAAATATACGCCACATGTCTTTTGCAACTTATATACAGCTGTCGTGTCTTTTCTCCCACAGATCCAAACCGAAAGCGGGGGCGGCAGACCTACTCCCGGCACCAGACCCTGGAGCTGGAGAAGGAGTTCCACTTCAACCGGTACTTGACCCGCAGGCGTAGGATCGAGATAGCCCATGCCCTCTGCCTCTCAGAGAGACAGATCAAAATCTGGTTTCAGAACCGCAGGATGAAGTGGAAGAAAGACCACAAGGACGAACTGGTGCCCACCACAGGGGAAAAGGATCATGATATCCAAGCGGTGTCCGAGGCCGAGGAGCCCGATGCTGGAGACACACGAGGAGCCGGTTCGGAGTCAGAAAAGGCTGCAAAGTAACGAAAGAAACGGACAGACAATTAAATCGTCAATGAAAAAACAAACAAATAAACAAGCAAATAAAAAAGAAAATCGAAACCACACTGTTATTAATGGATAAAGGAAATCTCAAATGCTCACACGCCACTGATGCTTCTACGAGCTTTGTAGGCTGATTAATTGAATGACAGCTGAGGGAAATTATGTAATAAGCATTTAACAGAAAACCCGAAATACATAAGAAGGCTCCGCATGAAAGAGCGATATTATCTACCTAATCAAACTATATTTTTATATATACTAATTTAACCTGACTGTACTACTGAATCAACATTCCTTAACGAAAATCTACCTAATATTCAAACACTGACACAACGAATATCCCTCCTATCTGAGGATTTCACCCCCACAGACGGTTGTATTTCTAAAAGGGAACAAATACAACATTCTGCGTGAATGTGCCTTATTTTGAATATAGGCTAATTAAAAAGTGAATGTTTTCTCAGTCAAATGCCTCCAAACTGTGAGATTTCAGTAAGTTCAAGTACCTGTGTATCATTTTTATTCTCACTGTTTATTAATTAGAAGATCAATTATTCCTGTTATCGACTTATTTATCTTGTCTACATCTTAGGCTTGAAGGAAATATTTGTTTAGTTTTGGATGAACTTCCTACCTCAGATTCCCAGAAAACCAACTTGCTTATGATATTGTAAACAGGAATACCCTAATGTAAATGTTTTGAAGTCTTAGCTGTGTTCTGTAAATGTTGGTATTATTGCATATTTAACGCCTATAGATTTTCAAACAAATAGGCTCAATGCATGCACATTTATTTAGACAGCATTACATTTCAGTATCAGATTATTACTTTTTTTTTTTGAAGTGTAAAATGAGAAGGCTATAGTAATTCAAAATGTGCAACTACTGTGATATTTTTAGGTTCAATGTCCAAGTTTTCAATGTAAATAAGACAATATGTGAAAAAATAAATATCTAAACCTTTTAGATCTGTGTTAAATCTGTAAACGAAAGCATAATAATGGAATAAAATAGTTTCTACTTGTCTATTTGTTTATTTGCTTTCAGCCTTTGCGCACTTAACAATGTGTTACCGCAACAACCAGGTGATAATCATGGTAATTAGAGGCGCTTACAGTCACCAGTAAGTGCCGCTTACAGTGGCCAATATTAGGTTGCATGTAATGAAACATGTTGCAGTCCATTATGAGGGTTAGGTAAACACTGGAGTTGGGGAATGTGAGCTATGAGGATGCGAGATGGGGCAGGCTGCAGATGAAGGGAAATTACTGCTGAACTCTGCATTCCCTCTTCCCTCGGTAAGATGGCGCCTGTCGGTGACCTGCCCCCTTCCTTCTCTGTCTCTCCCCCCCCCCCCCCCTTCCCCACTCCCATCCTCCCCCCTCCCCCCACCCGCCCCCATCTCTCCCTCCAGCGATGGGTCATAAATCCGTTGTTGTTTATGAAAATTTACAACATAGCAATACAACTTTACGACGCGGCTCGGCCTCCGATTGGCCACAGCTGGTCACGTGACGTAGAGCCGTGAACATGAACTTTTTATATATAATTTCCAATAGCGGAATAGAACAGCCTTTCATTTAACGGTCCCGAGCTTCCACACGGATGTTTTCACCAGCGACCTCCTACATTTTATGCCTCTCACATCTCTCTCTCTTTTTTTTTTTTGGAGTTTGGAGGGTTTCTTTTTCTTGACGAGACAGAAATTCGCCAGAGGCTTGCCTTGGGACATGACTGGATCATTTGGGTGCCCTAATGTCGGTCCTCTGACACGTTTTGGCAAGATGAGTGCAAGGAGTCCTGGTGCGTCACTGACCCCCTGGAGCCCCAGTTTCCGTCCGGGAACCCAGCTGGAGACTTATCTCAGTAACTGCCCGCCTGCACCTGCCAACTCCCTCCCCTTACCGCCCCTGTTGACAAGATTCTCCAGAAAAGGTAAGACAACCGAAACCTGTCAGTCAAATGCATGTTTGCTCTTTTATCTACCTACAGTAACCACCAACCTAAGCAAATAAGCATCAGATCTTTATTTAGATATTGAACCGCATTATTTAAATAAACAGAGCTGACAAGTCTGTAAACATGGTTTCATGTTGCAGTTTACATGATTGTGATTTGAATAACAGATGCAACGTGGAAAATCTGATCAGTCTGAATTACACAACCTTGAGTTTATCTAAAGCAGTGTTTCATGTTGATATGCAGGCTGGTTTTTGCATGCTGTCAAAGCTTTATTTGTTTGTTGTTGGTTTTTAAAGTGGGATGTGCTCTCGGCTGCAAAATTCATTGGGTGGATGGTAGTCAAATGATGTGCTCTTTGACGCCCTCCTGTGGGGACACAGGAGATATTGTGGTTGCAGCTCTGCTTGTTTTACTGCAAATGCCTGCGGTGCAGGATGGACCTCAAGCAGGTCGACCTCTATTTTCTGTTTCTGTTTCTGTTTGTGTCCATGAATACAGTTGTAACGTTTTGTGCTTCATATGAGTGCATGAAGGCCCTGGATGCATATTGTATTGATGAATGAGATAACAGCGAAAAAACGGGGTGAAAAAAGTGTTTAAATGTGATTTTATTGACACGCAAGAATTTCCCTGAAAATGGAAATTAACGCTGAAATGTTTATCTGCGAAAGCTTTATTTGCACACTATGATTGCACCTCTGTATTGTTCATGGCGTTCCTTAACATACATTCAGCGAGCTAAATATTCTGTGTTGTGACACTGCAGTGATTTCTTTTGTGCAATAAATTATTAGACAGCCAGACAACCAATTTCTGTGAAGATCTAAAACGTAAAGTATTGACAGATTTCCACTAAAGGTGCGAAAGTGAATGTAAATGCATTCAATGTAATGTTCATTTTCCATTTCGTGTCCGAGTTTAAATATTTGTCCTTTTCGTTGTTTTATTTGCAAAAAAAAAATTATTAGATTCACATTAATGTTGACTGAAAAAATCGCTGCGGTCTTCATGTGTTTTGAGTGCTGCTGCCTCTTATTTCTATATCTAAAATCTAATTCCTTCCGCTGGAAAGTGTCTCTGCTGCTGTTAGGTGGGAATTATGTTGCTCATTGGGTTTCACAAAATGTTAACAATAATAAATGTGAGCGCAGTGAGTTTTAGTGGTGCTGCAGCCGTGCGCAGTGATATTTATGAATAAATTAGATTAAAATATTGTGGGATTATATTTGCATATCCTCACGAGCGTGAGTGCTAGTGTGTGAAGGTGCCTGCAGAGTGCACTGCCCTCCTTTTCTTCCTGCAGCAGTGACCTCTTTCACTCCCAGCCCGACATGTTTGACACCAGAGCGTACTCACTTCTTTCCTCTCTTTTCTTTTGGTCCTTTTTTAGTTCCCGGGTGTGTCCCTCGCTCGACTCGAGGAAACAATTTTCGTGGGAACTTTGTTGCCATTGGCTAGCCATAAATCAGCTGTTAGAGCATGACTGTTTAGCCAACACACACTCCTTAGTTCTTCTCTTATTGTGGACCCACTGAGCACGGATGTAGGAGCCCGGTATTCACCCTTTCTTAGATCGTGCCTTCTGGGTATCTGTTACAGCAAAGGGCACACATGCCTGAACCAGAATATATAATCTATCTCACTGTTTTTGTCAGTAACACAGGATTGGGCTTGCGCTGAGTAAAAGCGCTGCTCTGGGGAAAAAGCATGTGAGGGGAAAGCAAAGGACAGGCCACTGCCTTCCAGAGACGAAGGTGCCATAAAAATTCCACAAGGAGGTAACCAAACACAGAGCGCTGGACGCGAGGTCTTTCCTTTATGTAGGCTTCGTGTCTGTGTGGGACTCTGTGCGCCTCTCTTGTTTTTTTTCTGATCTCACATAGCTAATAGTCGATAATTGGTTTCTACTTTTCAGTTAGCGCGTTGGTCGAGTTACAATATTACGCAAAAAAAATGGAGAGTGCGTCAAGGTTTTTCATTGTAGGCAGCGATTTAACAAAAAAATGTAAAGGCCTACTTTTACCAACACTTTTATCTGTATAATCAATCATCTTTAGTTTGTGGCTTTGTTTTGAGGACTCTACTCTAATAGCACATATAATGTTGTTTTTATTTGTTCATAGAAAGTGGAAGAGAAGGAGCAGAAAATGACAAAGACTCTAACTCTTTGTAATGACCAGTACGAATATCTTATGACACAATGCAAAAACTAAAAATGAATTACTGCTTGAATATTGTGGTTATTTCTCATTTTACATTTTAAGCATGTTCGCTTAATTTTAACCATCAATCGTGTCAAACATCCCATTTTCCAGTACTTTCTTTTTTTTTGTTTGTCTTCCGTGTCACTTTTAAGCGAATGCTTCTACAAAGCGATTCTATGTCTTGATATCATGTTGATGTCTCACCAAAAATAAATAAAAATACACAACTGGTATTGGGTTTCATACTGACTGTTTAAAAGTCAATATGAACAACGATTCGCTAGTAAATGAGAAAAAAAAAAAAGTCGGGACACGTGCAAAAAGCTTGTAATATCCTCAAAATGACATTGTCGGCATCGTTAAATTTTACCAGCTTATGTGCAGTACTGTTGGGTTTTCTTGAGTTCATATATATCCTATATTTAAAGTTATTCATTCTTGAGTGTGACATAAAAGACAGGCCTTGAGTGGCAGTCCGTGTGACATTATTCGATAATGTGATGTTTGTCTTTTATCTTCTCCCCCAAACATTTATTCATTAGTGTTTCCCCACATGAGTGGTTGTTCAGTTGTTTTATGAGTATAAGAAAAAGTATGAAAAAACAAACACGCAGCCCTTTTTAGATGGGCTGTTATTCTATTAACTGCACAGTCTATTTGCACTCATCGCTTATCATAACATGCATAACAGATTCTGATCGAATTATTTCTGTACACTAGCCTCGCAGAGATTGCACTCTCAGCATGTCACTTGTTGTATTGTTTAGGAGCCCGTTGGTTTTTGCCGCAATGGTCGTTAACCTCCGAATGACCCCGTTTGGAGCCCCCGCCTCAGAAAGCGCCGCAGACAGGCAGTGCAACAGTTGAACCAGAGGATGGCGCACCACGACAATTCAAAACACCCGAGCCTCGGCTGAGAGTTTGCCCTAGCCACGAGCGCATGGAGGCGCGCGCCCTTCACATCCCACCCAGTATTTCCTGCGTGCACGAGTTTACCTCTGGAGGTCACCAAGCAGGATTTACGACTGGTCAACAAAAGCACGTGATTCTCCGCCGTACCCCATATTTGGGTGCCTACGTAAGAGAGAATCAAGTCCATGTCCCACTCATTTCCATAATTCATCATAAATTGTGCAAGGGTGCTATAGGACGCGCTAAACCATAAGAGCCACAAATCAAGCACACAGGTTTATGCTATTTTACCTCCAAAAATAATACAAAACAACAGCAATACTTACAACGAGCAAACGGTGGATTGTCAACAAATGAGCTCCTATTTTGTGAACTCATTCTGCGGTCGCTATCCCAATGGCGCGGACTTCCAGTTACATAATTATGGAGACCATAGTACGGCAAACGAGCAATATAGAGACTCAACAGCCATGCATTCCAGCAGGTACGGGTATGGCTACAACGGGATGGACCTAACAGTCGGGCGGCCCGGTACCGGACACTTTGTGGGCAACGAGCGGACACCGGGATACTCCCCGAGTCACTCAGCAGCGACAACACCCTCAGTGGAGCCGGTCAGGTACACGCAATCCGCCAACAGCACCGGGACCACGTCTTTATCGCCACCACCTGACCCTCTACCGTGTTCCTCGGTCGCCAGCTCGTCTCCGGTCACCGAGTCTCAAACTCAACACCGAGCCGTGAAAAACTCCATAACGACCCCTTGCTCGAGCTCGAACGGAGGCACGCTGCTGCTCAGCCGGGACTGTGTCTCCAAAGCTTCCCCTCTCCAGGAGGAGAAGCCTGCGGGAAGTGCACCGACAACTCCACAAAATGTCACCGACTCGACACAGCCTCAGATATATCCGTGGATGAGAAAACTACATATAAGTCATGGTAAACTGCTTTTTTTAATGATCTTGTATTGATTTTAGAGACCTAGCGCTGTGTTATTGTTTGCTAAAAGACTGATCATGTTTATACCTTATTCGGGACTTTTCACAAGCAAAGCAGGCCTGAATCTGACAATTTACCATTATATTGCTGAAAAAGCAAAACATATATTTACTTTCCAAAGGGGCACGAGCGCCATATGCACCTCTCACCTGTTATTGCCTTTAAGTCCTGTCAACATAGAGCAGGTACGGAATAATTTCGTGACGCTACACATAAGGTTAAAATGCGTTTAATATGTGTAAGATACATGCTTTTTTGTTTATTACAGTGTAATTATTATGGCCAAGCAGCGTAGATTTTAAATCTTTTAACTGTGTTAATTCATTCTCGCTACTTGTATTTGGAAAGTGTCTTTCTCACTTTGTTACTTAATGTTTTTAATTTTTTGGGGATTTCATCTGCGCTGTTTAAGAAGAAGTCGTGCGCTATCTTTGTAGCCATTTCTACCTCCAAAAACCATATTGGCAATATCCAAAAAAATGCGAGGAAAAAAAAAAAGTTGATGCACTTATTTTTTAAACATCTGCTGTATCTCATGTGTTTTTCCACTCTTTTTTTCTGCAAGAAGATTTGGCAGGACCAGAGGGGAAGAGAGCCAGGACTGCTTACACCCGGTACCAGACCCTGGAGCTGGAGAAGGAGTTCCACTTCAACCGGTACCTGACCCGCAGGCGGAGGATCGAGATAGCCCATGCCCTCTGCCTCTCAGAGAGACAGATCAAAATCTGGTTTCAGAATCGTAGGATGAAGTGGAAGAAAGACAACAAGCTGAAGAGCATGAGCATGGCGGCTGCAGGCGGGGGAGGCTACAGGCCTTGATACTCACCCCTCCATCCCTGATAACGAGCACTATAAAAATAAAAACAGAGATTGTCATATCAACTTCTCCTCCACCTTATTTCAAAAAGCGCAGAGACTTGTTCACGGGGCTGTGTGCGGGACAGGGGACACCCCACCCAAGCCCTTCTGTATGTCCAACAACCGTCCCATTATATTCCTTAATATTATTTCCTTTTTATTTCCACCGTGGTAATGCTTATGTGAGTAAAAAAAAATGCATTATGTACAGTTCTGTCTAGATTTAGAGGAAAAGGAAACACATGAAAATAAATGTTTGTTTAAATTATTTCTTGTTCATAAGAAAACCGAAAGCGACAAAGCCTGAAATGCTACCTACCGCAAATAAATCCAGTAAAAAGTTGTGTAATGCACTCAGAACAACAACAGCCTAATAAATAGAAGGTTGATGTTGAGCTGCCTCTGTGTTTAGCCTTCGTTTTCTATGTATGTACTGTATATGTATGTATTTATTTGTTTGATGTATTGTACCAACTTGTTCAGATAACTTGCTTCCAAAAGTAGAGCCAGCAAAAAGTAAGCATTGTGTGGTTTTTTGTGTGCGTTGTGAACAAATGTATGGAAAGAGGTGCCGACTCGGTCTTGTATGTACAGTAGCTGTGCCTTGTATCTTTGGGTTTTTTTTTTTTTGTTGCAGGAGCTGCTGTTTGCGTTGTTCACCTGGGCGCAACATCTTAGTAAAAAAAAAAAACAACGTGTTTTTTGTCTTTGCTTTCACTCTTTTTATGTGGAGGGTCCCACAGTAAAATCCATTGCCTCTGTGTATAACTCCATCGTGATAAGCTTTTTGTAAATGTTTTTCAAAGACTGGAAGTCAAGAATATATTATAATAATAATAATGTTGATGATGATAACGATGATGGCCATTATAATAAACTTTCTACTGGAACGGCAACATCACAGTGACTGTACGTTTTTGTAAAATATTCAAGATTCATTTGCGATTTTGCCACAACTGCTCCTGTGGAAGAGAGGAGTCAACCTTTGCTTGTAAGGTCAAAAAATTGTAAACTCATTAGGATGAGCTGTCTAAAATTGGCAAAGTTTCCTCTAGTTAAATCTTTGAATTCAACAGGTCCCCTTGAATGAAAGCTTCTTGATTTACTCACCTTGCTGTGGTGCTTGGAGCTTTGGGGTCCTTGGCCACTAACAGGCTTCAGGGGCCGGGCGTCCCCTTGCGCACAGACTCCTGGGTTATTCCCGGAGAGTCAGCTCGACTTTTCGAGCTGTAAACTTTATTAGGGCCGATTCTGGCTCTCTGACATTTGGGTGCTAAATGAATGGGGGGTTTTGTCTATGAATTAGATCGTAAAAATCATCCGGAGCGCGGCCAGATAGGCTCACTGGCCATAAAACGGTCACGTGGTAGCCATTAAAGTAAGTTTTATGGTTTTGGGGAGTTGACAGTATATTGCACATAACATATAATCGCACTGACGGCGAGGCTTCGTCTGACTCTCCCTTTGCAGGCTGTAAGTGTTACTTGACCGGTACAGACCGTCTCTTTTGCTCAGACTGGCTAAGTATGGACCGGACGCTCTCTAGGATGAGGACCGCGTCTCTGGGTAAGTTTCTGCAGACTTGCCGGTAGCCTGAGAACAGCCAGCCTGTGTTAAACAGCCTTATTATTGTATTCGCTCCCTCTATCCGTCCCTATTAGTCCATTACACTAATTTGTCAGTTGTGCAGTGCTGAATAGCTACTGGTCTCGGCAGATGTTGCGCAGGGTTGGGTCCGGTTCATGGCTATTTAATTGCTTCCTTCCCCGTGTAACTTGTTTCCCTCCATCTGTGGTGTAACTCATAATCCATTTTTACATGTTGGATAATTATCTCTGTGTCCATTTCCACCCCCACAAACTTCGAGTTGTTGTCGTTTTATTACATTGGAGAATTCACAGACCGCGAGCCAGAAAGTTTCCAAGGGGTGTGTGCGGTGTGTAGATGTCCATGATAAAGTTAACCGCTAATGCAGGCCTACGGATTTACAGCTAGCTCCGTTTGATTGGATTCTGTACGAGCTGATGACTTGTGGAAGTTGTATAGGTCCCTGACTGAAAAGTTGCAGTCGTTGTTTTGCTGAGCGCTGCGCTCCACATGTTGGCACCATTTTAGGACAGACTATAAACAGTGTCAAGTAAACACAACATGGGAACAAACAGCAGCAGGGAGACATTTCAAAAGGAATTCCGTTTTGTGTCTGTCACGTCGTTTTGTGTTTGGGGTTGAAAAGTTCAGATGACCTCTTAAAAAGTCACTCTCGCTTTGTGGCGACCTCTTGTGCGGTCAGACCCCGGGAGAACCAGGGGACCCAAATTCCAAAAAACATGGATCGAAAATGGAAAAAATGTTATCGTTTATTTACCTTTTTTGGACAAAACGGCCACATCCTTTTCTTTTACTGAGTTGCGCATCTGTTTTTTCTTAATTGAAGGGTGTGTAACTTGATGCGCCGGTTCCTAATTCCAACTAACCAGACAAAATATACACGATAACACCAAAAATGTTACAGATTATGATTCATGTTTAATTTAAATGAGTTTCAGCAACCAATAATATTGTATATAAAAACTTAATCTTTCTAAAAGTTTCGCCTGGTCTGATTTGCAAAGGTTACACAGCCCGACAGTCATGCGTAGTAACGTAACGTACAGAGGCCTCCATCACACTGGCTGGACCCATTTCTTATTATTTCTTACTATTATTCTGTTTTGATGAACTGTGTTGCAAATAAATCAGTTTATTCATCTGCGTAAAACAACTTTAGCTTGAATTCAATTTCTGGTCACTTCTGAGTATAAATTCTGGACAGACGAGGTGGATTTTTTAAAAAACGATCCTTTTCGTCTTTTCTTTTTATCAAACAGTAAAGTTCTGCTGATGTATTTATTGTCGAGTTATTGGATTAATCCAAACCATATTGCTGATTTCCTCGGTTTTTTGTTCGTTATGTTGCTCATTGTTATGTAAAAAAACGTCCTCAGCTTATATATACTGTGTTTTACTGAGTTTAGGCACACATGGAATAAAAAAGACACATTGGGAATGCGGTTATTTTAGAATTAAAACCCTTGCCAATATTTCAAAAGGAGAAATTTCGACATGGCCCCATGTGCGGCATACTGCCAGGCAGAGAGGGAGAGAAGCGCTGTAGGTTCATCTGGAGGTCAGCCACAGCACCAAGATAAATCTGCATCCTCTCTGAGCCACCAGCAGAGCTCGCTTTAGGCCAAGTTCACTGTCACCCTGCGTATAGAAAGAAGAAAAGCACTCACACATCCACAGTACCGCGCACACACGCGCCTTCACGTTAATGACACGTTTACTTGGCGTTGCCCATAAGCATAATGCGTATAAATGAATTTACTGCGGGACGGAGAGCCTGTGGTAACATCCTGCTCTAGAGGAAAAGACTCTGTGCAGGGAAGAGAGGGGGAGTCTGACTCAAAGTGTTGCCTCCAACAAAGACTTTTGGCTTCTTTGGTAGATCTAATGAATGATTTGCATATTTTACGGCCCTATTAGTCTTGAGTGGGAGCCTGTTGGATTTATCTTTTCACTCCCTCGGTAGAAACATCACAAAGCTACAACTGCATTTCAGGTCTTCTGCTGGCATCTTCTCTAATTATGAAATTTGCGGAAATGATCTCCGCAAAGGCATGAGATACACATTATTAAAATCATTTTTTTCGTTTCAAGAGGGGCCAAGATATCTCACCGGGCTGGGGCTGATGAGAGCGAGATAGCTGGAGAAGAGGAGGAAAAATTGGGGTCAAAAGTTTACCCGCTGAACAAGTCTCAGTCATCTGTTCACTCGGAGCTTGATGCCAGCCTTATAATAGCGATCTTGACTCTCCACACAAAAGACAGAATAGCTTTGAATTACATATGTTGCACGGTGCACTCCAGGTGAACCCTGGAAGCGCGGTGACCTCGCGTTTGGGACCGGGGGAGGGGACCCCCCACCCGTCCCCAGCAACAAGATTGAGTGGCTGGCGTTTTATTAGGGCGGTTGATTGGTGAATTTCCTTTGAATAAATCGCATTTGATATGTTTAGGGACGAGGGCAAAATTTGCATTTCCAGGATTGATACTCTCGACCCGGTCACAGGGTAATGGGAAGGCCCACAGCCCCCAAATTGAGCCCCCGGACCCCTTAAAAAACATTTAGCCCCTCTCTTCCTGATCAGCTGAATAGAAGCCTTTTAAGAAAACAGAAATGGCACAGATGTTTTTGTGACTGACAGAGAGAAAGTTTAAAAAATCATATATTTTTGTGCCAAAATAAGCCTATTATATTTATGCATTTTATTTTTCACTGGGCCTTAAAGCGTTCCCGAAAAACTAAAAGACTGGACCTTCTGCTTGTTGTGTAGAGATCCAATAAAAACAAGAAATGGATGAAAAAGGTGGCTGATGAAAAAAAAATCAAAATCGCCACCAAAAACTAAATATTTTTTTGGCATAATGTTTAAAAAGCTCCAAACTGGGTCTCGCCTGAATCATATATCTTGTTATATGCGACACACGACACACGAGATCATAATAACTGTTTTATTTAAAAAATATATCTTTATTTCACTTTAAACAATAACAATAAAGCTTATCATCTGCAGTTCCTCTGCAAATGAAATAAGAATATATCATCATTTTCCATTTTAGAAACGTCTCATCGTCATATTAACATGAAATGAATTGGAAACAAACACTTTATTTCAGAAACCTCCAAAAATCGAGGCGACTTGATTGTACAAATGCAACACACACAATGCGCAACATCTCTGCGCTTTGTAAACGACACAAATCTTCAAATGTCCAAACAGTTCAGATAAGAATCCCATATTTGCTCAATCACAAGTTCATTTAATTTACAAGTAAGAGTTGATGAAGACCAGAATCGGCCCAATTGGCTGCTAAATAGTTCTTATTAATGCCACAATGCTGCATGTTGTACTTTTCATTGTTATTTTTGTTGTTATTTTGACAATTTTTTATCAGTGGACAACATTTCAGATTCTCTTAATCTTCAATGCAGTCTGGTTACTATATCTCTGTATCTGTACGTGCACAGTCTTACTAATTCTACCTTTTTAAATGTATCTGGCAATATTTCAATCCTTGGTTACGCAGCAGCCACACGCATGGTGTTAGTGTTTGGGAACATTAGTTGTGTCCTTATCTAAAATATTCAGCCTCATTGCTTTCATTGGCAACAATCTCTTCACTTAAAGCAATAAGGGAGTGGTTCATGCACTTTCTAGAGGATGTAGCAGATTATGTTCACCTCTTTTGACTCGAGGGTCACCGTGCTGTTGGTCTAATCAAACGTTGCAGCTGTAGATGAAGATATGGTGACCACTCTGACTTATCTTGAGAGCTTGTTCAGTCGTCAATATTAGAGTTTTTGCAGGAGTAACCAAGCACTGGAAATGACCATTACGCATGAGCCCACTGTAGGAAAGAAAATATCTTATTACAAGTATTTTTTTACCTTTATTAAAATATTTCCATAAAGGTATGAATGGTGTTTTCCAACCCGAATCCTCGGCACATATTGAATGCAGAGGGGATTTTTTATTCCCGCCGTCAGGGCTTCGTATAGACAAGAGACCTTGTGAGAGCCATCTGCAATCTGTCACTATCGTCACAGCACTTCTCTGATAATCTAAATTTACAGTAAACTGTCAGCATGATATATATCGGCTAAATAGACCTTCACTTCACAGTATGCTCTGAAAAGCAACACCAAGATCTGTCTGTTCTGAATTCAACTCTTAACACAGGTCTGTAACGGGCTTTTGTTCACATCAAGAGCAAAATAAGAATTTAAATTTCGTGGAAAATGACTGAGATAGTGCAAGTTGGTTTAACACAACAGAGGCTATTCTTTTCTACTCCAATTCTTATCAGTGCTTCAATTCCAACGGTCAATTGCATGGCGATAATTGCATGATTATTTTCCTATTATATTTTGGTATATGGGAGATTTCCAGATGCTTTATTACATTCAAACATCCAGCAGCACCTGGCAGGCCTGCACCAGATAACGGAGGTATTACCAGGACTGTTAACTAAAATGCTTCTTTTGTAGCACTGAATCGGGATAATATCTTTTTAATAAAGTTATTCTCAGCTGAATATGAAAGGGGGAAAAAAAAGTAGCAACAAGTAGAATGACCTGCAAAAACTAATAGCCGTTATTCACGCAAGAATAACATACAGTAAGTGGATAATAGCCATGCTGACCTGGCCCATATTTATACAGGACCTATGTGTAATAGAATGGCAGCAGACTGTAAATTTAGATATCATGTGAAGTCGTCTTACCGCTGACATTATGTTGACATATTGCCTCTCAGGTGGTCTCTTGGCCATACGGATACAGTGGATATATGGCGGAAAGTACATCAGCTGCCATTTACAATGAGTTAGGTGCGAGATAGCCTGTGAGATATACACAAGATAGTAGCAGCTGCTCTAACATGGAATAAAAAATGAAATGCCAATTTTGTTGAAGAGCGAAAACTTGGGCCTGTCTGTGGTTGCTGAGTAAAATAATTCACCTGCTTTTAAGTCCTCTGCATCAGCATATCCAAAATCTAGAGGTTCCGTGATAGAGATGGAAAAAAAATGGTTTCATATTAGAGCAGACAGCTCAGATTACAGCAGACCTCGGGAGCTGCAAGATCCCCCTTTTCCACAGATGCATTTTTTAACTCATAGTTCGACGTTTGTGTGAATCTGAGATAGTTGTAGCGGTTTTGCAATTCTTTTTTTTTTTAATCCTTTGGGGATCTTCTTGGGTGCTGACCCGCGCTGAGTGCTCCCCCAACTCCCCCCAGAGTTGAACAGCCCCCTGCTAAAACTGAAGTCCAAGTCCGGGGTGAACCCCAGGTCACTGCGTCTAACAGATATGAAAATGTCGCCTCTTTTGAGAAGGGCACGCCTTGTTGTTTAACAAAGACTGTCAATGGGCAAGATTAATCAGAAACAAAATGGAAACGGTGTCACTTTGGGGTCAGGCAGAAGTTATCTCTGTTTAGGGGAGCGAATAGAATAGGGGGACCAGAGGGGAGAGAAGAAAAAAAAAAAAAGAGAAAAAAGGAGTGAAAAGAAAGCTTTCAATATTTCCGAAGTTTGGCCTCTTGTTTCTCCATGCAGAGGCCTTGTTGACGTGGACAGTGTGGATAAGCTTTGTGAAGAGCTGCTGCATCTTCAAGGGACACAGATACAGTGTCCCACCTCGGACATGGAGAGGAAACAGGACCTGGACGTGATGGCTGATGGCGAAGAACACGGTCAGAGGCTTTTATATCATTTAACTCAAGCATGCTGTTTTTTTAAAAAAAAAAAAACGTAGTGGATTTCTTATTATACTCAAATATATGAGGCTGAAAATGATATTTCTGAATTGTTTGCATTGTTTGCAAATGATTTTCTTGAACTGTTCATGTATTTTTAAAAAATATTTTATTACTATTATTGTTATTATTATTATTATGCTTTGGAAAATGTGCCCCTTTAACCCTTTAGTGCCCTCTCTCTTCGAAACATTTTCTGAAATAACTCATGACAGTGTTTCTGGTCTTGCATCCTTGTTTCCATCCTCGTACCTTTTGGTTGTTTACAGTACAGTGGCACAGTAGGAAGCGCAGGAGCCTGTGTCTTAACCTACACGTTTCACATTTGTTTAGAAATGTTGACACTTTGTTTGTGGCAAAAGGCTTTAATATATTTACAGATTTATTTAGATTTATTTTTTTTTATCTGAGATGAGGTCATTTCTGCTGTACACAGTATTTCAGCCTGACGTCTCTTACTGTAAATGGTCTGTGATTTAAAACGAAAACATCTCTCGCTTTGTTTTGCTTTAATGCCAGATATGTGTCAAGTGTACAAGTGTTTGTCCAGTGTTTGGATGAGCTTTCCAATGACTTTTAACACAGAAGATCAGATAATACGTGGAGACCATGCGATCAATGCCAGATGAGTTTAATGTGTTATTATAGGACAGACTGAGACTAAAACAGCGTCAGATCGTTGTTGTATGTTGGGAATCTGCAGGAAAAAACCCCACAGTATTTACATTTATAACCATGGAATCTATTACTAAAGGCCTTGTGCATGTGCACAATCGTGCAACGTGAGAAATGAGGGTTTTCTTTAGTTTACGTGTGTGTCTTCAGCGGCTATTAACCAGTTTTTTTACTGATACACAAGTCATATGCTTTATATGCAGGCTTGGATGTCCGCAGAGCAGCGGCTCGTCAGTGTTTGGTCAGGATGCTTGTGGACTAACACGATTCTTTTTATTGATAATTTCAATAGGCTAAAATACCAGAGAAGGATTCGTATTGTTGTTGTTGTTACTGCTCAATTTTTTGTTTGATTTGATCTTTTTTTTATAAAGATGCAACACATTTTAACTCCAACAACCGGATGTTCATGTTAGTGACTGTCAGAAATAGTCTTTTGTTTATGAATAACCTGCATTTTCCCATGGCTTGAATTTCATATCCAGTATCTCATCAGTGTTTCAGAGGAGGTGGATTTTTTTTTTTTCTCACACGGAAGCCTCACCCACATAAGTTTGGCCCCATGCAGTAAACAAGTTAGTTGATTGGTTTTGCTTTATATACTGTGATTTAATAAGGAAAACACCTACGTAAGCCAGTCCGAGCAGTGTTGGTGGTACCAGTGCCATGCTTTCCATTGGTTCCTGTTTACATGATGCCCACAGGACACGCGGTGATTGGTGGCGCTTCACACGTGACCAGGCAACTTTGTACATTTGACAGGGAGTAGGAGGGTTTTGTGGAGATCAGAAAAACGACAGCGCGATAAAAATTAGTATTGTTGCACTTCACAAATTAATGACCATGAGTTCCTACTTGATAAACTCCAACTATATCGAGCCTTCCTTTCCTCCATGCGACGAATATCAGCAGAGCGGATACATCCCCAACCCCGGTGATTACTACGAGCGGCCAAAAGATACGGGCTTTCCCCATCACGACGAGCCATCCTATCCGAGGTCAAACTACACAGAATCGGGCTACGATTACGGTAATGTCCCCGCCACCGGACTCGATGATTTCGGCGATGGGCATCACACACAGCCGCAACCGGTTCCACAGAGCCACGGTCCTCGCCTCACCGCGGCCCCAGACGGTGGCGCAGGGGCAAATGCCAGCAAAGACTGCAGCCTCGCCACTGAGGTATATCCCGGCGTAGCGAAGGGCAAGGAGCCGGTGGTCTATCCTTGGATGAAAAAGGTCCACAGTAACACCGGTGAGTTATCGTCACGGTTTAATAGCAGAGAAACAACCACTGGAACACACGCAAACCTATTGAGGCAGCACTAGTAGCAGCCCTTACAACAGCAATTTACGACTATCGAGCAGCAGGGTCGGTAATTAAGGACCCTCGTAAATTTTATTGCCTGTGTTCGTCTGTCGGGGCCATGTGCCTTTGTTGCGTTTTAACCCAAACTACCTCCACCACTGGAGCCGAGCCAAACTGTAATATCCAACCCCGCTGTTTGTTTAATCATTTCTAAGCTTGATCTGTCCCTGGATGCGAGTGCTTGTATACTCGGTATCTCCACATTTAGGTCATGTCTGTAAACTGAATCAAGACAGAGAGTAAAACAAACAGAGCGGCTGCAATTCCCACCAAACAGGGGAATGTTTTATAGTTTTTCCCAATCTTGTAATGTGTCCAGTGGAGAAGCTATGGGGTTTAGTATTACGCTATCAGCCTGCATGTAACACCTGCTTGCTTGCCTCTGTATGGCTTTTTTCCCCCCCAGTCAATACCAGTTACACTGGAGGAGTGCCCAAGAGGTCCCGCACTGCCTACACCCGACAGCAGGCTCTGGAGCTGGAGAAAGAGTTCCATTTCAACCGGTACCTGACCCGGCGCAGACGGGTGGAGATTGCGCACACAATGTGTCTGTCTGAGCGCCAGGTCAAGATCTGGTTTCAGAACCGGAGAATGAAGTGGAAGAAGGAGCACAAGCTTCCCAACACCAAGATCCGCTCTTCCAGCTCGGCCTCGTCCTCAGCCTCGGGGCCCCAGCAGCAGCAGATCAAAACAGGCCAGCAGCTTGTCCCCACGCCGTGCACCGCAGGTCTATAGTGCACGAACCCCACCCCATAAAACCTAAACCAGACTGAGATGGCAAATAACACAAGTGGAATTTGATGGACCGATTCTCAGTATTTTACACACATGGTGTTATCTCCTCTCCTTCACCTTGCCTCTGCCATTGGGCCCCTGTCACGTCCTTTGTACCCTTTCCCCTCTCCGCTCGTCTTTCCCCTCTTCAGATAAGCTTGAAATCCACCTTTAATTGCCACGAAGGCAACTGAAGTGTTTATATATTTGTTTATTATTATGAAAGAAGGATAACGCACATTCAAATGTAGGACTTGGATCAAAAATGTATCATTACACTTAAAATTGAATGAGGTAAAAGTAAGTTTGAACTCATTTTTCTATGTTCTATTTGATTTTTTTCAGTTTTTTTTTATTATTGCTCATGGAAAGTTCTAATATACTTGAAAGATATTTAGCGGGACTCTAGATGCCTGTTAGGAAACCAGACGGCTGTTTTAGAGGTATGGCATCAGTCAGAGTAACAGTAGTTTGTGTGTTTGAGTGGACTGGTTTACTGTTGAATGTAGTCAAGGTGACTTTCACATTTAATGTACATAGACAAATCATAATGAAGGCACAATAAGGAGAGCATTTCGTCGAGTAGAATTATGTTTGTTGGTGTTGTAAAGTCTAGTTTTATTTGTGCTAGTGCGTCCCATATTGTGCTGTGTTCTAAACTGTGAATATTTGTATGTGTTGTCTCAGTAATGACTGTTGTGCTGTAGGCTAGTGTAGACTGAATCTGTCCTTGTGAAATAAATATGTACTTCACTTATAAGGCTGACATGGCTTTGGATATTCTGTTATTGCAAATATTGATGTGATTTGAGCGCAACATGTATTGTTGAAGCCGTGCGTAATTTAACAACATGCCAAATGCATTTAGATGCCTCCTTTTTTTTTTTTTGGATTCCTAATTTGGGGGATTGCAATCCAAAACCTAAATATTTATAATTCTGCTTATTTTCATTTCAGTTCGTGGATTTATATTATTTTTTTTTAGAAATTTAATCTAAAATATTTGGATCAATTATCCAGTGTTTGGAGATGCGTGCGTAAAATTGTGATAGCGTGTCCGAGAATTGGATAATTAACTGTGCTACACGTTAATAATACTTAATATATGTGTTTACATTTTACCTAAATAGAATAAAAATCTATTTTCTATATTTTATGATTTTTTTTGCACAGAACCAGAGCTCAAAGTTACGCATTTTCTCTTGAAGTCAGATTTATACTTTATACTGAGGGTAATGTGTGTATCCTATTCAGAAATCTTTCTCTATGCATAAAATATTGTGCAAAAATGTGCTGATATGTATTGTAATGTTAAACTGACTGAAATTCTAAACCGTAAAATATCCATGAATGTCACGCGCATTTTCATGGATAAATGAGATGTGGTTGAAATGCAGGAGGCAGGTATCAGCTGCTGACTTTAAGTGTTTAGAGGCTTTGCTGCTGACACGGGAATCCAAGACCAAACCCAAATTGTTAAATGTATCCGGCCACACATATTGTTCTCACTTGCCATTATAAGGAGATCTCAGCCAACCTTAGTGCACCAGAGTGTGAGCGTTGGTCACTACCTGCTACATCCAAACAATAGAGAGTTCAACCAGGGGACACGGCCTTCTCTGGCCAATCACCAGCCCGGAGCACTCCTTCTAACCCCTGACCTCTCGACACACACAATGTTCAGATCATACATCAGTGCTGAGACCTCCGCGAGCTTTTTCTTCTCATTTAAGATTTACCCGGAGACAGCACGGAAACAAAAACGGTGTTTAGGTGTGAATCTCAGCCATGAATTCAACCAAAATTATTCTTAGAGACAGCTCCTCTGCAATTCATCACAGAAACAGCCCTGTCAGACCGGGGAGGAGAAGGCAGATATGAGCAGAAACATGCTGGTATTGAGCATGTAATTAAGTATGATTTTCACTATATTTAGGCACTAATGGTCTCTGTTGTATTTATGCAATAGCATAATGAAAATGTCTGCAATGCATTTAATAGTAAATTAGATAAAACTGTCTTTCAACAAAATTCCCACATTAAAAGCCAGACTGAAAGATACGTGAAATTTATAACATATTATTTTAGGAGTACAATTTTCCATCTTTGCTCGTATCTTTGTTGCATCTCACAATTATTATTGCAAGCATTTGTCTAAAAAAAGGAAACTGAAGCAGTCTTTGCAGCTTTGTGCAGCACTGCCTGCAGACATGGAAGCTGTGCAGAAGATGGCGTTGGGGCTGATTGACACCGATTTTGCGTAGACTCCAAGAAGTTAAATTAGAGTTTTGAAGTCATTTGATTCGCGAATAGAGGTCACTTCCAATGTACTGAAATTTTAATTTGCCCATTCACGTGACTTGTTGAATAATGAATGCCCCGGGGTCAGAAATAGATCTGAAAATCTGCCTTATTTTCATATTGAAGTGATCCTCTGCAGGGTGCGAGTCAGATCTCTTCTCCCCTGGCAAAACTCTGTCCGCTGGACACAGACCGTCATGACTTGTGAGTAGATTTGGCTGTTTTTTCCGTTTAGTTATGTGGAGATTTAAAAAAAATCTGTGTAAAATATCCCGGAAGTGCAGTGTAATTTATGATCTTTGGGCGCATATCCAGTACTTACATGGATATTATAGGATGATCTGTTTAAATTATATATACTTTTCCCAGCTGTTTATTGCAGTAGAGTGTCTGAGGTTGCCAATTTCACATTTTGCTTGTTATTAAACTTAAAAATCATATTTTCCTCTTTATAATGTTATTGAAAAACCTTTTATTTGACTTTTTTGTCAGATTTCTTACTAAAATGAAAATGTATTTTGTGCTTAAATGTTATGTATTAAACATTCTTGGAGCCCTCAGTAAATATACAAGACAACAGGTCTAATTTTTCATAACTTATTTCATAAGACAAGAATCGAAATGATGACATTCAACCTGCACTTTGCCATTGAACGTTTTATCGGACTAAATAGATTCGCAAATGTGTTTAAAATAAATGAAACTACACACATTCCTGCAGAGTTAGAAATGTAGTAGAGGTGTAGCTGCAACTTTTCTAAGTGTGAAGTAAAACAATCACTTGAAGTTGACATGAAATGTAATTTTTTTTTAAAAAAAGCTCAGAAAATACTGCATGTCTTTAAGGGTGCAACGTGGCTGTTTAAATTACTTTTGAAAGTTTATATTTTTAAGTAATATATTCATGTCACATTCGTGTAATGAGAGAAAATGTATTTAAACAACAGTAACAATGCAAAGGGAGTATCTCTGGCGTCTAAAAGTTGTCAGGACAACTCAGAATGAAAGGGCCTTTCAGAGAGAGTGCACAAAGGACAATACAGACATGTTAAACATTAACAAAGTCCTTAAGGCATATGTGACAGTGTCGATTATTATTATTACTCCTATAATTATTGTCCTGTTTTGCACTTACCTCCAAAATTTTACTAACTGCCACTTAAATGCCAATTATATGTGATCTGGGGTCATTTTTCAGTCATACAAAAGAGCCAGTAAAATCAACATGGAAATTCAAATGTGCTTTATTACAACCACCTACAAGCAAAACAGTTGCGCCGTAGTCCGCCCCAGTGCTACTCTGCGTTCATGAGAGTTTGCTCCAAGTCAGCTTACGGCGTTGAATTTCGCATTACCCTTGATGTTGGCCGGTATAAACCTCGCAGAAAGACTTATCTTCGTCTGAGTGTATCGGTAACCCAAGCCTGGCTGTTAAGAGCTCCGAGTGTCAACATTGTGGGAAGATATGGACAGCCGTCTGGCCAACCTCCAGAGGTCTGCGCCTCTAACTCCTCTTCGCTGACAGAGATAAGGAGCCTTGATTTGTGTAAATAACTCTAAAACATTTGTTCCACGTTAAACAGTTGATATTTAAAACATAATCAATCAACTACTACTTTAGTGCAAAGAGTAAGTCTAAAAAAAAAGTGTAACAAAAAGTGCAAAAAAAAAAAAGTAGGCTACCAGCTGAAGGCCGTTTGGTTTCCATCTTCTCCTTGTTTTTTGAACCCAAAATAACTCCCCACTCGACTCTCTGCGCCTCTACCCGGGTCAGGGAAAAGTTCAGGTGCACTGGCGAAAGGCGTCGCGAAACTGCCTCTAGTGCACGGTCATGTCGAGCCAAATAATCCCTCTGACAGCTTCGCATCTGTAAATGTAGTAAAACAAAGAACAAAATCAGATACAGACATAAACATGCCGGTTAACAATTCACAAATTTAAAATCTCAAACCGCGCGTAAAAGTGAATTCCTCTTCTCATCTTGCTGAAGGTGAATTAATAAGAGCAGGTCTGCTTCTCTTCCTGTCTTTAAAAGTTTACCGCTCAAGTTGTAGTTTGAGAAGACAAAAGGCTGGTGTGGGAGTGGGATGCTGCCCATGTCCGCCCCAAATGATTAATAGTTGTGGTGGGATTTTTCCACGCCCGCTGCTCGGTGTTGACGGAAAACAAGCGCCAAACGGTGCCGAGAAGAGAGAAGCTCTTCCAGCCAGCACTTTTGGCAATACCTGGGGTTGCAGAAGCCAGATATCTTCCATGGCGCACGCATGGCACACTCTTATGATGTGGAATTGGTACATACTATGCTGGTTTTGGCAAACTACAGCAGGATTATAGCTTGTTTGGGTACTTTTGCCATCTCACCTCCCCCTCCCCTCTCCAAAATCTCCAAAAACTCTTCCTTTGCACAAACCTGTAATTTCTACCATCACTCAGCTGGTCATAGGAAACGCGTAAGCGCATGTAGGTCGAATGGGGGTCCATGTACTGATCAGCGGGGTCGAGCAGCCTCACTTAAGGTTGCTTCACCTCCACTTTCCGCTCACTGCTGACTGACACGCACCCCTCACGACCACCAGCAGGCACACCCTCCTTGTGTAGGACAGGTAAATGTGTGACGTTTTGTTTCTATTTAGCCAACAGCATGCAGGCTTTTGCTGATGGAGCACCAAAGGCTGACTAAGTGGTACTACGCCCGAACCGCGGGGCTTAGGATGGGGGAGGCAATACTGAGTTCTCTGTAAGGCACTTTATATCCCTGGCTGTATTGTAGAGATGAGTAATCATTATGCCATCCTTAAATGGTATTTTCGAGGGGAAAGCCCTCTCCATCTCACATAGTGCGAATTATCACGCTGCAGTGCAAAACATTCTGGTTTTAACATGGCTCAGAGCTGCGGCTGCACTTGAAACTCAACATAATACAGCAGGATTAGCCTGAGAGCTCTTTCAGGGCGCTAACAGGCACCAAATATATGGCACTTTAAAACTGACAGAACAGTCTTTCCCTCTGAATGGGCGACACGTGGAAAAGCTGCTTCTCTGCGAGAGACTTGCTCCTCTGCCAGATACATTGCAGTGTCACATACCCCTCTTTTTTCTCCCTCCAAACAGATCCGTTTCTCCTCAGGGGCAATGACTGCCTCCATTAATGATTCACGGGCTCAAATAAAAGGGATTTAAGTTGACGTTGCGTCACGTGAGCAGGGCGCATAATACTGCGCGATGTTATGGCACGGGGAAGAAAACCGGAGCCCCGGTCTGGCCATATGATGCTGATTAAATACGGGTTACCCCCACTTTCCGCGAGGGGAGTCCGGGCTTTGTAGTTTGTTTATCGAGGGGAGAAAAAGAAAAGAGAGGCAGACTAAAAGAGAGACGATCCCGGTTTTGTGGATGTATTATACTGCTGTCACGGACGGATATGTTTTTCCACGCGGACAGAGTCAGAGCCTGAGCTTTGGGAGGATGGATTTTATTTTGAGGTATTTCCGCCGATTGTTCATTACTGTCGTGAGTTATTGCTGCGCGAGGCAGAGGTCAGTAAAAAAAAAAGAGTCCAGGGTTTTTAGCAGGGCGAGAACATAGACAGGTAGCAAGAAGCTATCGATATTTACTTATCTGCAAATATCTCTGATTCATTGTAGTGAATCAAGCGAAACATAAATAGGCCTACAGAATTTAGACACAGCATATAGACTATAAGTAACTAATAAAGGGTTTGTCAGGGCGACACATTCAAATCAACGCACTGTTCCATTTTACGCTTCCTAAGCTACACATGAGAATATATCCAGTATTCGTTCCAGTGTAAACTTAGAATAGAGCATCAAGAATTTCTATTTTTCTATTTAATCATATCTTTAATTGGACAAGCAGCCACTGAGACAAGTAGGCCTGTATTAACGTTTGTAAATAAAGCCGCCATTTAAATATCTGCTTCCAAGAAAAAACCCAAACAAAGCGCGCGGCCGCTCCAAGGTGCAGAGTCTGTCCTACAAAAAAACAAACATCTGGTGTCTTTTACGTGAGGTTTTTGTGCGTAAATGATACATCAAGATGAGCTCCATAAAAAGTAGGGGAAAGCGGTGGGGTTGTGTCGCTCCGCCAGGGAAACGAGGATATAATGGAAGACGGAGTGCCATACAGGACCGCGCGGCCGCGCTGGGGTCACGGCGCTCCTGCTTGATTTATGGGCGCGGGGACTTGGGGAAGATGGTGCGCGAGAACTAATGACTATTCGATCCGTTTGTGGAGAAAATGCTTACCAGCCCGCGGGGAAACAACAAACATGTTATTTGCATAGACCCATTTTTATTTTATTAGTGATATTACGCCTGATAGGCAGCAATATTTGCTTGTAATGTTTTTTGTCCGAGAATACTCTGCTTTTCTATCTTTTTATTTATGCGTTTTGTTTGCTCGTTATATAGTCTTGTGTTTCTTAAAGATGGATATATTCTTTGTTGATGTTTAGTTGTAAAATGTTAAATGAAAATCTAGAATTTATGGTTCACTGAAGCAGCAAAGATATTATTAACCTACTTAAAAACTTAAACATGGAGCCTGCTGCTAAATCTAAATTTTGTACTCAATAATTATCTAAAGAATTCTCGTACTGGATTAAAGTGGATTTAGAATAACCTGTTTGCCACAATTCTCTCTCTTTTTTTGCGCCATTTAAACACAAGGCCGCAACGTATACGCACAACAAAGTCTTCCTTTCAATTCCGTTTTCTAACGTTATAGCGAGCGCCTGTCTGAAAATAACATCCACACTAATATACTCTTCCAAACACGTTATAAGTATCATCTTCTGAGAAATGTAAAAATATTTATTCCACTCCTCATTGCAGAATTCCAGCCAAGTAAATTCAGGCCATCGCACGGTCTCCGAGACACCTTGAACTGCCTTCGGTAAGTCCATATATCTTTATTGATTTGTGTTATGAATGCTTGATGGTGATATCCTTATTCAATTTCTAATAAGTACCACACACGCCCACCAAAAGCACTCGCAGGGATAGAGAAGCAGCCCATGGTTTGTACATTTCCTTGTAGCAGCAATATGACCAGGCCGAGAGCAATAATTCCTTCTCTTCCACTTGTCTTTGTGGTGTAATTTGTCACTATAAAAGTGACGAGGGGAATCGCAGCTCTTGGAGCGGTGCCTCACTCCTTTCGAAAACTACTTTCTGTGAAAGCCATCTGCTTGCGCTGTAGTTTACTGCACTGAAGTTTCAAAATATTTTTCTTTCATCAACATTTCAGATATATATATTTTTTCTTTTTTTAACACCCTATTATGCAGACAGCAGGACCCACCACCTCACTGACATTTAACCCTGTGCTCAGGGCCAGATTAAAGAGAAAGACGAATCAGCAGTTTAGCAAAGCACAAAGAAGTAAATAATTATACAATGTGGGAAAAGACGAAAAAGCCGAGTTGGCTAAAAAAAAAATCCTCACCCGTGAATTTTTGTCCCACTCACCCTCCCACGCCGTCCGTGTGTTGTACCATTTTTTTTTTTTTAATTGTGTCACTGAATTTTGTCCCAGAGCCCGAAAGCAGCAGAGAAGCTGCTCTGGACGTGTTTACAGCCCTGGGAACCTGAGAGGACATAAATCTATTTTTTTTTCAGTCTTTCTTTTGGCTGCAACAGACAGCATTACCATGCAGAGGGATTCCCCCTGCTGCCGGCTCACTTCTCCCTTGCTCCTCGCTGCCTGCATGTCCTCCGCTTTGCCTTTTGGTGATGAAACCTCTTCCCATTTTTCACACCCTTCTCCTGGTGGGGTTTTTCCCTTGATATACACCGAACACGGCTTTGATGTGAAGTTGTTGTGCTTTCTAATCTAAAAAAAAAAAAAAAAAAAAAGAAAGAAAGAAAAATATTCATGTGGTATTCTTCATTCAAGAAGCCAAGCAGCCAGACTCTGGATCAGTGGAATACCTGCCTCAGAAATGAACAGGAATTGCGCGTCCTTGTGCCAAAAGATTGAGTAGTATATGTAAAAATGTTGGTTAATGATTAAGCCGTGGTTAGAAGTCCTTTATGTCCCATGGAAATGGAAATGCAGCGTAGTCAGCGGCTGATTATTCCTTTGTATTCTACTCTCTCCAGCATATCTTCCTCTAGGCTCATAATTCCACTCAAGACGTGGAGTAAATAATAACAAAAAGATTTAAAACACTTTGGGGATGGACTTGCATGCTATTTGTAACGTTGTATTATTTTTTTTCTAGACACACTACCTCATTTGGTTGGGGGAGGAGGAGAGGCAGCCACTTGATTTGAACTGGCTTTCCAAGGCGCAACTTCATTTGCATAATTTTTCTTGTCTATGGTGACGCTCTGGTTCGGGGCAGTTCACTGGTGTCTGCATGGTACTGGTGAAGGATCACATAGTCCAGCATAGCCTTGGCTGAGTTTAATATTGCTATGAAGCCCTGGCCATTGCTCTGTAGCAGGACGATAAATTCAATCTTGAGGCCAGATAACTCTTATCTCGCTGACCCGACTGCTCACGCCTGCTTTCGTAATCTCAGTTTACCCATCCACGTCGAGTAGGGAGAGAAAAAAAAAGACAAGGAAAAAAGGAAAGGGGTTTCTCTCGGCTCTTCCCTTTTTTGTTGTGGCTGCTAATGCCTGGTGTATGGCAGGGCGCAGTCTGCTGCTGCTGCTGCTGCTGCTGCTTCAACCCAGCCAGCCCTGCCTTTAAACTTTTCTCTGGATTACTGCTTTGATCGATTTCGCCGCTGAATGAGAAAATATTGCTTGGTGCTCTGCATTCGTCGTCAGAGGATAAGGTAAGCAGGCCAGAAATAGGCTCCCTCGGTTGTAAATGGCGGAGTTTGTGTGTCGCGCGGTGATTTATCACCGTATGACTTAGATCTCGGTTCAGGAAGAGTTCACACACACACAGTCGGGCAGCCAGATTTCTCTAACGTGGAGCAGGGGGCTGCGCAGAAAGCTCAAGTCTGTCTTTTGTCTCTCTTTCTCTGCCATTTATGACTATCGCAATGGTTCGCCTGGAGATAGACCACAAAGCTTTTCTGATATCTTTTCCAGGTCATCATGAGCAGCAGATACAGTGAAGACACCTTCTTTCACTCTGCGGTTAAGCTGCGTTGAGGGCAAGCTGAGGGCTCATTTTTTACAGCTTTGCTTCTTTTTATGAACGGATCCAGAGTTATCTGGCGTTTTCCTTTTTTGCTTTCCTTTCATTACTCACTGTTTACTTTCTGATAATGCGCTTAGTTATAGCTCTGGTCTGGGACTATATTATACTTAAATAAATATTAAATAAGTAGGCTAATGCTTCTGTTGTAGCCTAGTATTAATACGTTATTGTGGGGCTTTGCAATTAAACACAGGTCTTTTTAGTTTCAGCAAATAAAATTTGAGGTTGAAATTGCAATCAAATAATTTAATATTTTATTTAGTTGTTTTTTTTTTATTATTTATTTTATTTAGTCTCCAAATTACCTGATGCCTTGACTGAGGCGGCTACAGTGGTTAAATCTACAGTTCAAACAAAAGAATTGTATGACTTCAAAACCAAATAGTAGATGAATCCGGCGGGTTTAAAATATGTATTTATATTGAAATGTATTTTATTTAAAAGCAAGGAACACCTATTATTATCCTTATTCTTCTTATTACTATTATCCGTATTCTTATGCTTCTTATTCTTCGTATTATTAACATTAATGTTGTTGTTATAATAATAATAATTATTATTACTATCCGTTTGCATTGCACGTAACTATTTAATGGTTTAAAACATAGTGACTCCACATAAAATATTCCAAATATTCATTAGTAATGTCATATTATGGAAAGAAAACTAAAAATAACCTGTGGATATGTGTCCATTATCGTTTCTAGTTTCCCAATAATCTTTTACCTCCCCGTGGTTCTGAGTGAATGATGGTAGTTTAGCAGCAGGCTCTAGCTGTTCATCCCGGGTTTCTGTTGGCCTGAGTACGGAGCTTGGCTGCTCACCGGTCCGCTCATTCCGAGCAGGCCGTCCCGGCCCACTGACCCCCATATATCACCACGACGGGCCGCCGCGCAGACAGCACCGACAGCAGCCATTATTATGGGCCTGCAAGGAAAAGTTCACACCGTGGTCATGAAGAACCACGGATGCCCGCCCGGTTTTTCAGGTTTCCTCGTGGCTCTTCCATTTAGTCTATCTTGCAGCATGCAAAGAAAAGAAAAAAGAAGAGAATGCGGTTGTTTATGCTTTGCGCCAGGTGGCCGGGGAAGCACGGCACGTTGATGTCTATTACTGATGAAAACTATATATATATAATCTAATATACTAACAGTGAAAAACAGTGAAAAAAAATGGTTAAAAGCTTGTTGGCCACACGGAATGTTTTCACTTACTACAGGAGAAACAAGATATACTGTTGACAGCTCTGTTGGTAGAATAACATTGTAACAGAAATATTATTTTCCAGTGTGGTAACCCGCTAATAAGTTATTTCTACAGCACCATATATTTTTTACCTCTCCATAAAGTGTGCCGTAACTCTATATTCGCTTTCATTGTTAATAGGCTCAGGGGCTATAAATGTCATGCAGTTTCTTGTTATGTCCTAAAATTGATTTGGCAACCTGAAATGCTTTTGAAAAGGTTTTTGTTTTAATGTTGTTTGGCACAGATGGTAATACAAGGTTAGTACGTGCCTTTGTGCCCTGTGTAAGCCATAAGGTAAACGGTAATAGTCTACAGGACTGTTGGCCCTATCTTGCCTCCATAGTCTCCAGTGTCAGGCCTGTATTGAAAAGTAAGATGGATCGCCACCATTTCTTCTCCTCACAGTGCTTCTTGTAACCCTAGGTTCACCCGAGGAGGCCATTGGCGGAGAGGCGTCACGTGACCACAGGGTGCCAATGTTATTCTACAAGGGTGTCAAGACCCTGTCAGTTTCTGAAATAAATATTGGGAAACGGCGAGATGCAAAAGGCAACCTACTACGACAGCTCCGCAATTTACAGTGGCTACCCATATCAAAGCGCAAATGGCTTCAGTTATGATGCCAATCAGGTCCAATATCCCCGGGCCTCTCATGTGGAAAGTGAGTACCATCGACCTGCCTGCTCCCTGCAGTCTCCTGACGGCTCCGTGGCTCTGCAGAAGCCGGGGGAGATGGCGGAGAGCTGCGACAGGACCACAGCCATTCAGGCGGCGCAGTCCAAGGTTCATCCCGAAAGCAATCAACCGCAGGTGCCGGTGTCAGGCCCACCCCCTTCCTCACAATCCCCCGGTGCTATCAGCCAAAACACAAGCAACGGGTCCAACCAGCCCAGCGCCAAGAACGGCTCCCCGACCTCTTCTACTCACGGCAAACAGATCTTCCCCTGGATGAAGGAAACCCGTCAGAACACCAAGCAGAAACCCACCAGTAGCGCCAGTTCAGGTACCTACAACCTAAACACTGCTGCTGCTGACATACACACACACCCTGATGACCTAACCAAAGAAAGTTACATAAGTTTTGTTGAGGGAGGACATAGTACATAGGGGGTGGGTGGGAGGAATGAGGAAGGGGAGGCAAACCACAATAGGACAATACTACTCATGTGAAGTGTGTGATTCACTGAGGTAATATTCTGGTTTTTCTTTTCCTGTGCCAGTGTCACATAGGTGTAAATTTAGCTCTATATTTATACTTCAGTGGTTTGTGGTATCATATTTATATATGTTGTTCCCTCAATGGGATCCTTCAGGAAGTACAAAGCCTCAAAAATGACCACAGAGTGCAACCAACACTTCCATGCTTTTATTGTGTGCACATTGTGAAGAGAATCTTGAACATTCTCCAAAATATTGGACCAAATGTGATCTACTTGAAGACTGTACTATACTATAAAAATCATTTGCCTCAACATTAGGACTAGCCTCCACCATTTGTTGTCCCTGTGCCCTGAAGCTGACCTCTTCCTACTGTAAACACGCATCTCCACTGATCACATAATGTTCCCAGAGAGACAACAAACAAACACGCACAACAGTTGTTTCAGTTTGTCCTGATGTTTTGATTACAGGGAAACTTGGTGGGTCAGTTTGGGGGGGTTTATGTTTGGGGGTGTTTATTTACACAGGGCCAACCTAGAAATTCAGAGATGCTCATCTTCCCATGGCCGCCTTATTTTGTAAATTATTTAGCTAATCTTCTAATTACGTTTTGAGCCCTGTTCTACAGTAAGAGTTGACATTGCAAAGAAATATGTTGCCCTTTAGCGTGATTTATGTTTGGGAAGGTGTTTTCATTAGTTTTTTAACAAGATGTTAAGGTGTTAACCTTTATGGAGAGCCCTTTTTACGCACGTTTTACGCACGTACGTAAGCCAGATCCTGCCGTTTTGATTAGAGGGAAACTTGGTGGATCAGAGTGGGAGGTGGTAGTGGGGAATGTCAAAGAGTCAATCTAAAAAGTCAGAGATGTTAATCTTCCTACGGCCTTCTCATTTTGAAATCTGTGGGTAATTGTATAATTAAATCACAGGTACTCTTCTGCAACAAGAGTTGAAAATCCAACGCAGTGTAACGCCACTCATTGTGATTTATGTTGGGAAGGTGTCATTAGTTTTTAACAACACTTTGAAGTGCTAACACGTATGGGAAGCCTTTTGCGCACGTTTTACGCACGTACGCAAGCCACATCTTAATCATTTTATCATGTCCGGTCTGTGCTTAACACATGTAGCAGGGCTTTTACGCACGTCTCCCAAATGTTTCTCTTTTATGAATCAACCAAACTAGCGTCTTTGAAAATTAATTAATAAATTATCATCATTTTTTTTTTTTTTTTTTTTAACAAGTGATTGACTTGATTAAATGGGTATCCCCTCCTACTCCTCGTGTTAACTTCTCTTTCATCTCTGTAAGAACCTAATGGGTCGGGTTATGTCATAATGCATTCCTTTTGCTCAAGGTTTGGGCGACAGGTAGTGAAATTTATTAAGTGTTGGCCGCCTGCCACAGCTGTAGTAAGCTACACCTTGCTATTCTGCAGGCAAGCTCCAGCCTCTTAGAAAGGGAGGCTTATCAGTGAGGGCAAGGCGAGCTGTTTTATACACCCTGAGGAATACATAATGCTTGTGTTTGCATTACGCGTGTGCTACTGTATGACTACGGGGGAAGATGAGGGTCAAATGTTTTAGTAGGAAATCTGAGCTCACCTGCTTCCATATCAGATATTGACCTATGATTCTCCAGTTACAATTTTTTTTTGCCTTGTGCTTTGCAGTTAGTGTAGCGTGTACACAGGCGCATTGTCTATCCATTGATTGTTAATTGTCTTATAGAACCTTGATGATAACCCTTGTGCTTTGCAATAGGGAGCAGATTTATCAAACTGTTGAGATGCTTGCACCTCGTGCAGGCGCGCACATGCACACGCGCACCTAGTGAGCGAGGGAGAGGGAGTTGATGATAAAACCTCTATTTAAGTAGTCGAACAGGACATATTTATCTAGTAAACTGTTCTCTTATTATCCAACCCTCCATCCCCACCCCCTCCTCATAGTGGAGAGTTATCAGCTGTTTTACTTTCACTCTCACTATCCTGTCTCTGCCTCTCTCTACCTCTCTCTCTCTCTCTCTCCCTCTCTCTCTCTCTCTCTGTCTGTAATGGATTACTGATTGACATCCTCCTCTCCTCCTCCCTGACAGTGGAGAGTTGTCCGGGAGACAAGAGTCCTCCGGGGTCAGCAGCATCGAAGAGGGCCCGGACAGCTTACACCAGCGCCCAGCTAGTGGAGCTGGAGAAGGAGTTCCACTTTAACCGGTACCTCTGCAGACCCCGGAGGGTGGAGATGGCCAACCTGCTCAACCTCACCGAGAGACAGATCAAAATCTGGTTCCAGAACCGTAGGATGAAATACAAGAAGGATCAAAAAGGCGTCGGTATGATGCCTTCCCCTGGTGGACAGTCCCCTCGGAGTCCCGTGGGTCCGGGCTCTGGTGGCGGTGGAGGATACCTCAACTCTATGCATTCTCTTGTAAACAGTGTACCTTATGAATCCCAGTCGCCAACGTCTTACAATAAACCTCATCAAAATGCATACGGTATGGCCACGTCATACCCCCCTCCTTTGAACAGCTCGCTCAACAACTGCCCGCCCTCCCAGAAGAGGTATCCCGGGACCGACTCGGCCACGCCCGAGTATGACGCGCATCCTCTCCAAGGCAATGGCAACTACGGGACGCACATGCAGGGCAGCCCCGTTTATGTTGGCGGAGGTTACATCGACTCAATGCCCAATTCTGGGGCCTCCGTTTTCGGTCTGACCCATCTCTCGCACCCGCCGTCCGCAAACATGGACTACAATGGAGCAATCACAATGGGCAACAGTCAGCATCACGGAGTGTGTGATCCGACACCGACGTACACAGACCTAACGTCGCACTACTCTCAGGGAAGAATCCAGGAAGCGCCCAAACTGACGCATCTGTAGCTGTGGTGCTGCCCGGATCACTCCGCCCATTGTCTTATCCACCTCCAGACACATTACTGCTTTGTTTCTGCGCCTCCTCAATGGCTCCCACCTTCTCTCTGCTTTTGTTTATGTTTTCTATAGTTTGATGTGTGAAGTAGCGTAGGATAAATAATCACGACTTGCTTGAATTTTTCTCTATTTGCTCGTGTCATTGTCTCACATAGACCTTTATCTGGGCTGTAGGACGTCTAGAGCGGGAGGGAGGGGGGCACAGTATATGCACAGGCCTATTTAATCTTTTTTTTTTTTTTTTTTTTTTTTTTTTTTTTTTTTAAATCTTGTTTTAAAATCGAAACTCAAACAGGGTATTATGAACATATGTTATTCATTTTTAATGTGAATTTGTCCGTATTTTATTTATCCGCAGTTGAAGAATTGTGTTTTGCATTTTGTTGCACTTGTGAGAGGATCCTCAAGAGCCACGAGATGGGATTATGAGGGGAAATAGCCTACATTTTCAATACAAGGGTCATGAGCTTACACGCAACCTCCCTTACTTTCTAATGTTATTTATTTTGTTCGGTGTAAAAAAAAAAATAGTCCTTTAGTATTATTTGACACCCCTGTGATCTTTGTATGGGGAGAAGGTTGGTGGATATTAGCGTCTCGGCCCTTTTTCAGCCCATACATGTAGTCTGCAAGAAGCTCCTCAGCAGCAGCAGCAGCAGCAGAAGTGCACCATGTTGCTATTTTCGGCTCTGTTTCCATTTTTCTTCTTCTTCTTCGAGGAGGTGTTTTCTTTTCTCAGTGAATGTAAAATCAATCAGTCATGCAATAAGGGTGGAAAGAAGGACACACGTTAGCAGTTTCTTTATTGAAGAAAAAAAAAAGAAAGAAACAGACATCATCAATTTTTTTTTCGATGTCATACATTCCATGCTGCTCCAGTTTGAAGAATAAATAAAAGAATTGAAATATAATTAAAGCATATCCTTCCGTTTTAATTTAAATGCATCTCAGAAGCATTTCACATGATGACAATTAAATACAAGACAATTTCTTAAATAAAAATATGAAAATATATTTCTAGTTTTGCAGTTATACATTATTATTGTTGCTATATATTTCATGACGGTATAGAACTGACGAGGTGATAATAAAAAAGCAAAAACACCATTTTTAGACAATTAGCAGTATACTAATAAAATGCTACCATTTAAATAATAAAAATCATGTGTGGTAATTGGTAAATCTACATATTTGCAAATTATTTTTACATATAGAATAACGTGGAATCATTGGGCTGAATTAATTTTCAATAACATAAGAGGACATGGCCGCAGATAACGTCAAATATTGAATAAAGACTACATGATTTCCTTTCCCTCCTCTTGATTCGACGTGAGGAAAACTCTCGGGTGGCCTTCTCCGCTCCTCTCATCTGCGTGGGCACATCCATAATAATAAAAATGTCACCGGGGCCCTTCTGGAGATTCTGCAAGAAGACAACAAGCTAAATGAGAAATCGTTTGAAAAATAATTCCCTGATATGTTCAGTCAGTCAAATGCGGTCAGAGAGGATACAGGCTGAACTGGAGTCATAACGGAGCTTATTTGTCTCATTATTGTGCAGATTTGCAGACAAGGCAGTTCAACGCGAAATGCCTCGTTTATGATGATGGTTACAGAGAAGGAAATGATCACTGGAAAGTTGAAATGTTTATGTGTATGTTTTGCTTTAAATGAAGGGGGCTGCCGAGAAAATATCCTCAATTTTAAAAAGGAAATTGATGTTTTTTTTTTCTATAATAATTTCCAAGCATTGCTGAATGTCCAAAAAAAAATATTCATGGAGCTAAAATGTTTTGTAATTTTCTAATTCGTTTTTCTAGAAAAAGAGCAGATTATTTGGTTGCTTGAAGAGTTTTATACCTTTCTCATCAATTTATCAAAACCCCTATTGTAACATGTTTACTTTTTATGCCTTTGTGCAACTGTACAATAATTGGTTCTCTGATTTTGCACCAAGAAATCATTTTCAATCCCAATCTGATTGATATAACAGGGCATGAACATTACTAGCCCTGACATATGGTTAGCAGGGAAACCTAGAACAATTGAACCATGGTGTGTCAGAGTAAAAAAAAAAAAAAAAAAAAGCTGATGCACTGAGTATTTCTGCATCCAACACAGACACACACACACACACACATGCACGCGCATACACAGCAAGACACTGATTTGACCCATACGCGCCATACACAGGTAGCACATAAATAACGTTTTAACTCAAACAGAAGATTTGTATTTCTTTCATTGCATTTCCATCCGTGGGAAAGTGGTCTTAAATCAATCCTGCTGTAAAGACAAGTGTGTAGGACAGACTGGGGTCCACTAAATGCCGCCACCCACTCCTTTCCTTGCACACAAAGCCTGTGCGTAATTCCAAAAAAGCCATCCATCTCTTCCCCTAGCAACTCTGTCCTTCACCACACAGTCTGCTCCTCTCACAACCCTGCGTGTCTACCAAAAAAATAATGTGCAAGTCGTTGTGTAAAATTAGCATTCACATTTTTTTAAAAAAAAGATAAAAGCCAGGTGGAGAAGCTGCTTCGCCCTACTCACCGTTGGCGCGTTACCGCCTCCTCAAAAAAGGAAATGGTCGCAGCGTGTGTAGTTGGATTCTTATTTATCTTTTAAAACATCCCTCCAGCAACAACCCGGCTATAACTGCGAGCAGAAACTGGTTCTAATCTGAGTGGCCAGTGTTTCTCGCCGCTTCCTGGCTGCATTTGATCCGGGGGAGAGTTAGAAGCCTTAAATGTGTTGTGAGGGCACCGAGCTGTCAGACCTTTTGGCGAGTAAGATTGATCGCGCACAGGCTTCCAGGACTCTTTGTTTGGTATATAAGCAACAAACTGAGAGAGGCCTACCACTTCTCTTCTTCCCCTCTCTTACTCACTAAGCCATATTTTTTTTTTTTTGTTGAATGAATGAAAATACAACATGTACTATTTGACGAAAAACATCCCAAATGTGGCTTTCAGATTATGCTGGAAAAGGCTATGAAACCAAACACTGCGGGGAAGAAACATGCAATAACATTTCCATATAGTCTACATAATAACGTTGCAAATGGATTCGTTGTAAATGTTGGATTGTAAGCGTGGTGGTATTCGCTTTATTGCAATTTTCAGGTAGAACTGATACTGGAAACACAGTAGAAGTCCTTTCTCAGCATTTCAGCCACTATCCTCCCAGTTAACCCAGCTTTAGCCCTGTGGCTTCCCAACCCAACATGATAATGAAACCATTATAAATGTTAGTATAATATATAAGTAAAGGTACTTATTATGGTTGCTTTTGGTTATCGAACATTTTTGACCATTAGCACTTACAAAATAAAGAACGCAATGTGTTTGTGCGTATATGCACGCACATGGGCGCGCATGACCTCATTATAAAATCGACCTTTTGCAAAATAAACAAAAAGCACATGCCGGCTAATCCACATTCTTTAGTATTACGTCTTAGAGCTGCATAGATATAATAATGCAATAGAGTTTGTAAGTGTGCATGCATGTATGCGTGTGTATCTGTTCACACGTTTCTGGGCTATAACTGTACACGTTAAACTGCTGTTATGGCATGAAATGGTCTGAACGTGTCATATTTGTCAGTATTAACTTAATAGATGGGCTTTTTATTGCAACACATGCTCGTGGATGCACTGCATATTTCATTAGTGTACATCATTGAAGAATCACATCTACTCTGAGGTCCACACTCACTGAGCAGGCTGGATTGTTGGGGTTTGTTTCTGTCGAGAAGTCTCAATATCAGTTTTTGGAGTGTGTGTGTGTGTGTGTGTGTGTTTTTTTTTTTTTTCCCCAACTCTGACTCTTGCCTATATGAATAGCTACTGGCGTGAAATGTGTGTGTGTGTCTGTGTGTCTGTGTGTGTGTAGTGGGGGCGTTCTCGACTGACATCCTCAAACAATACGAGAAAGAGGAGTGCACGAATCCGCGCACCCTAGGCTGGGCTCCTTCCCTGTAATAGTGAACGTCAGCCATTCTTAAAAAACACATTTTGTAGCTTAGTGGACTGGACTGGAAGGGCGAGAGGAGGATAAACTGAGCGGACAAAGATGTAAATAAAAACAGTCGTCCCCCAGCTGAGCGAGGCGTTCTTCATCTGAGTTTTTGGATCAATCAGGCAGACAGTGGCTTCTTTTGATTAAACCCCAAATTGTCATTGGGCAGAGGTAATCATGTGACAGGCAATTCGGTCCAATTTCAACCTTGTCTCCATGAATTCAATAGTTTAATAGTAGCTCGGTCCCCATACGGCCGTAATCAGTGAAATAGAAAAAAACACCACCAGGAGATTTTTTTTAATGATTTTTTCTTTCTCGTCTTCACTGAGCCGCAACGTTTATAAAAATACGCGTGCAAACTTTCCTCGGCTCTCAGGGAGCGGAGATGAATTACGAATTCGAGCGAGAGAGCGGTTTTATCAATAGTCAGCCGTCGCTTGCTGAGTGCCTGACATCTTTCCCCCCTGTCGCTGATTCATTTCAAAGTTCATCAATCAAGAGCTCGACGCTTTCACGCCCGACACTGATTCCTCCTCCCTTTGAGCAGACCATTCCCAGCCTGAATCCGGGCAGCCATCCGCGGCACGGCCGGCCCAGGCACAGCCCCGACGGATGCAGCCCGCTGCCCACCGCCTCCTTACCCCCGGAGTACCCCTGGATGCGGGAGAAGAAAGCCTCCAAGAGGAACCACCTGCCGACTTCTACCGCTACCGCCATCTCCAATGGACCTGTGTGCTTCTCCCCAAAAGGTGGGTGATATCAAAACACGGGCGTTTACAACAAAAAAAATTGTTTACTATCTGTTGCTAAATTGGAGCTCAGTACACAGGCCTTCCCTCAAAAAAAGCGAAGAGGCTATATGCTTTTTTATTTTTGATAGATTAATGGATACTAGCTTGCTGTGATTGTGACTGTGGAAAGAAAGAAAAAAAGTTTGGGTAAAGTTTGGTGATGTGAGATGATTTATTCCCCTAGCCGTAGCAGAGTTTTGATGTGTGACAGTAATGAAGAGTGATGGAGTGCCGTTGCCGAGGAGGGCAGCTGGAGTATTCATTAGTATCCCACACCAGCTTGGACCTCACTGCTTTTATAGTGCACTGTGTTTGCTTCACGCTCATACTGGACGTTATTTTATGTGTAAAACAATGTAATGAGTATCTTTCTGCAATCATGATCTTTGGATAAAAGCTGTATAGGCTATAACCCTGAGTCATTAGCTCCAGCGGCCATTTTGCTGCAGCGTGTTGTGAGCCACTCTCTGGTGGTTTGTGATAGCCATAATGTTCAATTCACGGGCAGCGAGGTTATGTAACTGTTGTGTCCTGCGTTTTAATCCCACGCTACCGTGCTGCTTATTTTCCAGGCTCGCCTGAGATTGTGGAGAGCGGAGGGGGAGGAGGGGGCTCCCGTCGGCTGAGGACAGCGTACACCAACACACAGCTGCTGGAGCTCGAGAAGGAGTTCCACTTCAACAAGTATCTGTGCCGGCCGAGGAGGGTGGAAATAGCGGCCCTGCTGGACCTGACTGAGAGGCAGGTCAAAGTCTGGTTCCAAAACCGGCGCATGAAGCACAAGCGGCAGACGCAGAGTAAGGAGAACCGCAACGGGGAAGGGAAGGGGCCCGGCGGCGAGGACGGCATCCACAGCGACGATGAGGACGAGGGCCCCCTGTACGAGCGGAGCGGGGCCTTGCTGGAGAGAGATACCTGCTCCTTTCAGAATAACTCTCTTAGCTCCACACAGCAGCTCCACAATGGCGAGACCATGAGCTTTTCTGCTGCGCCACTGAACAGCAATGACAAAAATCTGAAACATTTTCCCAACCCGTCACCCACTGTTCCGGGCTGCATGTCAACAATGGGCCCCGGCTCGGCATCTGGCCCGGACAATGGCGACAGTCCCCCGGCCCTGGATGTTTCTATACACGATTTTCAACCTTTCTCCTCGGATTCCTGCCTACAGCTCTCCGATGCAGCCTCGCCGAGCTTGTCAGAATCCCTGGACAGCCCCGTGGACATTTCTACGGACAGTTTCTATTTTTTCTCGGAGTCTCTAACTACAATCGACCTGCAGCATCTGAACTATTAATTGAAATCAATCACAATAACTTCTTGATTTTTTTTTCGGGACAATAAATATCAGGCTACGATGGTATTAACTCTGATGTTATTTGTATATTCGGCACATTTATTCTGTTGATATTTGACTTGAAGATTAATTCAAGGTAAGGATGAAATTAAATCACCGAAGTAGCTCTAAAAGTGGCTTGTAATTACCATAACAAATTGATCTCTTGGAATGGGAATTATGAGTGTATGTGAATAATTATACAATATTAGGCCTATGGAACCTGGTCGTTTTTATTTTTGTATAGCTTCCAATGTCTTGGATATTTTTGTTAGAATACAATTAACTTGCTACAATCTTTTTCTTCTGGTGTTTTGAGTCTTTTCTTATTCTACTTCCTGACCGATTTTTTTTTTTTTTTTGCTTGAATTATTCATGTAGAAAATATGCAAAATAAAAGAAGTAGGGCATAGAAAGATAGAGACATTATGCAAATTTAACAACAGGTTGGCAATGAGTATAAATAGTCTAGTGCGCGTTGAGGTGTGAAGGGACATACAGGTTGAATTGTACTTTTATTATAGAATTTAATTTCAGGATGATCCGGATTATTTTAAGAAGTCTAGTTTTTGAAAAGTTTATTTTTTTAAAAGTCTGTCTTTCTATCAAATGAATGCTAAAACAGTCCCTTTGTCTATTTAAAACTTTGCTGATAGGTCTTTTTTTAAAATGGTAAAATAACTTTTAAACGTCTGTAAAATAGCAGTTAATTAACAAATTATTGACGCCAAAACTTGTTTTTTTTGCTGAAAATACATTTGAATTATTTATAATTGCACAGAAACGTTAGCACTATTCCATGCTGCCAACAGGAAACACTAATAATTATATTATAATAACAGATTATTTGTTTTCTTTCACCTTCAAACTTCATACTTTGTAGAGTAAAAGCAAATACGCCAGCACTGATCTTAGCATGACAGGGCTCTTAACATTGTGTGCATGTTGCAGGCAAATACCCGAGCCATGTTTGCCTTCAGGAGCTCATAAATCACTCCGTGGCATGAATGAGACGGACATTAAGGAGACCAATTGTGGCGTAATGTGCACAAATAAAACCCCACTTACATTTTCATACGGGACTCCCCAATTCCTGAGCTGAAAAGGGGCTGAGTCCCTGCATGCGTTTGGTAATAATTCATTTTTATAGCTTGTTTAAACACGGCTCTGGCTCGGCGACAGCGGCAGCAGTAGCAGCCTGCTCAGATTATGAGGCTGCACTCTTCCCCGCGTGGTAAAAGTAGCCCAAACTCAAAACAGACTACTTCTGGACTAAATGAGAGTAATCCAACATATATTTACTAAGAATAGCTCCCTAACTGCAGAGAGAGGATCATTATGCAATATTTGGTTTACTTGAGAGATAGTTTGTATGTTTTGGGGAGATTTTTCAGCGTTATTGGAGCAGCAGTTAGTGTTGCACTTATATGGAAGGTCTTGGAGTTCAATATAGGGATTATGAATGGTCTTGCTCTATTGTATTGCACTTGAGTTGACTTATGGGAATCAGTTATAAGCTCATGCACAGCTTGACTCAATAGGGGCACTTTAACGGTTTTGTGTGTGAGAACAGCAAACAACCACCGGTTGCGACGCCGGCCTGCAGGGATCGATGCAGAAACTCATCCACACACGTGAGAAATTCATAAACTCGCAGTGTTCAGCGGCGGTTTATCGAATAATCTGGAAGCCATAAGGAGCACATTGACTGGCTGAACATTAGCCTACTGGGCAACTGGAGTGCGTGTGTCACTGTGTGTGTGTGTGTGTGTTGAGGAGAGGGGGGTGTATAGTGGTTGTGGTGGGAGGGGAGAGTGGGGGGGATCCTACACTTCTGCACTCCAGCGCCCAGTGATTAACCACAGGTCCAGTATAACCAAATCATTCCGAGACAGCGCGCCTTTTCTGCGCACATGTGTTCACACAAAGAGCCAAGAAAGCTCCAAGGCCTGGCGAAGGTTCCACATGCAGACAAGCAAGCAAGCAAGCAAGCAAGCAGGCAGGCAAGGATCCACTGCGCCCACTCACTCTGTTGCAGAGGCAGCTGGGAAGACAGAGAGTAGAGAGGAAGGGTGGGGGGTATTGACCCCACTGCGCTTTTTTTTCACTGGTGGGAAGTTTGCATCATCTCCCCTCTTTTCAACACTTACTTTAACATATTTAAGCTTATAAGCGTGCAACTTAATAACAATATAGGCTATCACATATTTGACAGACCTTCAGGCATAGATCTACAACTGTGTCTATTTTCAAGTGTTTATATTTGATCATATCTCCAAATGTAATTGAAACATAAGACAACCTGTCAATTGAGCAGTTTATCTAAGTGTCAGTTTCTGATGATTGAGTGTTAGGAATAATGCCATCCCATATTTATAAACAGTGAAAAGTATTTTGGGTGTTAGACCCTATATGGCCAGCGGGGGCGCCCATCCCTCCATCGGGCCCTCTCTCCCTCCCTCCCTCCTCCCTCCGTCCTTCCTTCTCTCTCTCTCCTCCCTTCCTCTTTCTTTTCCTTCCTCAGTGAGAGGTTGGCCCAGCGCTCTGCTATTGCTACTTGCAGCTCTCCCTCTCTCTCTCTCTCGCTCTCTCACACACACACACACAATCCCCCTGCTCTGCCTTTGCAGCGGTGCTTTTCGCAGCCATTAATTTCTCCAACAGCTTTATTTGATGAACTTAGGATAATCAGCCCACACTCGCACCTCGGGCTATATGGGCGCATTAGCTCCGCGACGGGCTTCGCATTATCACATCATTTGATCACTATACATGCATAATGAATACATGTGGGAGTGAAATCGGAGTAGATAGCAGCCCCCATGACCCTGGGAGAGAAAAAAATTAATACCACATCATCTTTATGTTTAATGTGTTGTCTTGTCATTACATCACCTGTAACCTCCCAGCAAATACACAGCAAGCAGCCAAATATATCTAATGCGACCTTGATGAGGAAACAAAGTTACAGAAAAACTCTCTTTGACCTAACTGTCAGGCGTGTGAAACCTTCTCCCTCACTGTCACACCGTGACAATATTTGCTGAGCAAATCCCTCGCAATGTTAAAGCGTGAAACACTTCGCATTGGAATGGGACACTGATAGCCCACAGATAGCCTGTGGCAGTTGCACACACACTCTGAGCCATCCATCCAGGAGAGAATGACTGCTGCCCCTCTCTCCAGTAATGACACTATTATACATATGACACCATGGTTGTTAAGCACGGACGAATACAGACAAGCATGGAGGGCACACGCGCAACTAGGCTGTACGTGTGCGCATACGCACGGACACATGCACACAACCATTCCTCTCTCCTTTCCAAAAATACTGTACCTGAGGTCAGAGTGCTAGGTCGTCCTAGGAGAGGTTACACAGGGTGAAACGTTAATCTTTCCCCGGGCTGGAGAGCACACAGCAGGGGTTAGAAGACGCCGTGTTTGCCGTTCCCCGCTCTTCATGCGACCCCGGAGCTGTCCACCGCCGTCTGCCTCCCAGCTCATTGTTTGCTCGGCCAATACATTAGTGGCGACGCGCGTCACCTTGATCGACGAGCGCCTGGAATTTAAATAGCCACTCAAACACCAATCTGTCACCGGCTAAGGGGATAAGGACAAGTACCTCACTGGCTGACCCGGGCCCACGTGACAACACCCGTTCATTGATATCGGCCCGTGCGCCCCCCCCCCCCTCTATCCTCTGATAAGGACGGAGTATAGGTAAAGGTTGGCACGGTCACTCAGGGTAAGAGGGGAGAGAGGAAGAGATCAGAGGGTGTCTGTAAAGCGGACGGTCCCTCGGTCCCGGTAGAACAATGCTACAATGAGCAGCTTCTTAGACTACTCGGTGATGAGCGGTGAAGGTGGCTCATGCTCTGTCAGGGCTTTCCACTCGGACCACGGGATTACAACTTTTCAGTCCTGCGCGGTTACTGTCAACAACTGCGGGGCGGATGACCGTTTCATGGCGAGCAGGGCTTCCCCTGACGGCATCCCTCATCAGCCGGGGTCATACCAGTCTACTGCGAGCTCTCTGGGTCTCGCTTATGGGGCCCACCCGGCCTGTAGCTCCAGCTATGGACCCCAAAGTTTCTGTACTACTTATAACCATTACGCGCTCAACCAGGAAGTAGATTCCACAGCGGGATTCCCCCAGTGCGGCCCACTGATGTACTCGGGTAACATTTCCTCCTCCATGGTCTCTCAGCATCGCCAAGGCTACAGTGCCGCCCCCCTGGGCCAGCTGCAGTATGCCCACGCCGCCTATGGCGGCGGGCATGAGCAAGCAGCCCCCTTTCCTGGGTGCTCAAACCCGCTGTCACCACTGCACGCAGCTCACCTGGAGGCATGCTGTTCACCTCTGTCTGAGGGCGGCTCTTCTGCACAAACCTTCGACTGGATGAAAGTTAAGAGGAACCCACCCAAAACAGGTGGGTGCCAAGTGATGTGTTTATGTGTGAGAGGGAGGTGGTGTCAATGCGTGTGGCATGAACTTTTATGTATGTAAACAATGTAGGATTATTAAATGGGAAGTGCTGTTGGACAATGCTGGCCGATGTTTTCTGTGTTGGACACTTTGATGCACCTGAGTGCAGTGTGTTTCACACTTCCTGTCACAGTCACCTTAGGCCACCTGTACTATCATAATAAGGTCATAGAGGCAAAACCTTTGGTGTCTTTCCAGACCTGAATTACATCGTGTTTCAAAGTAGTTGATATCAATAGAATGATGCGTAAAAGTTGCACCTTGCTGCGTAAAAGTTGCTCCCAGCCTCAAGTAGTTGTCCTATAACTCATGTGTATTGTGAGCAGAGTGCATTTAGGGTATCTTCTTTATGCAAGTTCACCGTGAGTTGTTTCTCTGTCTGCAGGAAGGTCTGGGGAATACGGTTATGGGGGTCAGCCGAACACGGTCCGGACCAACTTCACCACCAAGCAGCTGACGGAGCTGGAGAAGGAGTTCCACTTCAACAAGTACCTGACCCGGGCGCGGCGCGTAGAGATTGCGGCCGCGCTGCAGCTGAATGAGACTCAGGTGAAAATCTGGTTCCAGAACCGCAGGATGAAGCAGAAGAAGCGGGAGAAGGAAGGGCTGCTCCCGGCCAAAACTCCGTCCTCCGATCCAGGAGAGAGCATTCAAGAGAAAATGGACGATGCAGCATCAGAAAAGTCTATCTCAGCCCCCTCTACTCCATCTCCTTCATCCTCCATGGTGTCTTCCACGGGGGCTGATCCTTACTCCTCCAATTAAGAATCAACTGCCCCTTTACCTCTTTAGGCCACAGGCGGCCTGTATATACCAAAGATAATATCCAGTGTATCAAAGCCAAAGTCCTGGTTAATGGATGACATGTGTGGACATTTAGGATGAGTTAATGCACTATTTGAGACTTTGAACAATAATATGGACCACTTCTGGGTTATAGATTTGTTTTATATTGTATATTGTGTTCGGAAGAACGATAGCATAGCTGTCAAAACAAGTGTAGGCCATGGTTCAAAATGTGTTCTTTTTTTTTTTTTTTTTTTAAATGACATTACATACGCGCTGCGCCACGACTATAATGGCGTAGGAAATATAGAGTACTTTCCTTACACCTGCCCCTGACCAGTGCTGCGGAATGTGCCAATGTCAAGTCCCAAAGCTGCACCCACAAACAAATACCTCAAATGTGCCAAAGTTGTGCGCCATGGCCACGCCGATTGCACTGGATGTCGCCAATTAGGCATCACACAATCAACGAGATGACCTCGTTTAGTAACCGTTACAGAGTGCATTGTTATAGTACCTCCTTAATCATTGTCACATGTGTTTCAGGCCTGTGTGTCTGTGTGTCGCGACTGTCTGAATGTCCATTGTGTAAGATTTGCATGATGCGTAACGCTTTCATGTATTAGTGGCGGGGCGCTGAGTTTTATCAGTTGGGGAACCGGTCATGTGTGGCTTTTAGCTATCTGTTATATATTTAATCAAGCACATACAAAAATGTTTTGTCCAGAGAGACGTTTACGGGTCAATCATGTGTATTAAAGTGCGTTTACCTCTAAAAACTTTTCCTTCGTGTCATTGCTGAGGAGAATCATGTATGAAAGAGACAGAATTAGAGAGACTTTTTGAGCTAAATCCACCCATCAGACCTCTACTTTAAGCTCTGTGGACAAGAAAGGAAAGCTCTGTCTGTGTTCCCACCATTTGAGAAGCTGCACGTGCGCTTTTACGCACCACAAAATCTCTCAATGTATGCGGCCGTGCTCCCTCCAGTCCCTGGGGTAAAGAGTTATTGGCATAATAAAGGCATGTTTATCCATGGAGGAGATGAGAGCGCGGACGTCAGCGTCATTTGTGATGAGAACCTTATCGAGCTCTCGGCTTATTGAGGGGACAAAAAAAAAAAAGAAACTCTATCGATTAATACATCGAGGTTAGACTATCGACAAGGATGGGGCCCCATTGGCCCTGTCATCGTCAACTCCTCAGTTCCCAAAGTTACATGGAAGTGTCATCATCCCCACCTGATGACAATATGAACAGTGAAAACTTGCAGTTCTGCATGTCACACAGTTAGCTACAATCATGCATTAACACATAACTATTATTTAAAATTATTTAATTTTTTTACGCCTTATTCATAAATCAGCTGTTTAGGACAATTAATATAAGTGTAAATAAGTGAATATCCATCATATTGTCTTTTAAAATCTATTTACATTACAAGTGGAAATATATATATATATATACTATTAATATATATACAAGTGTGTCTGAACTGAAAATGTGGTTTACATGCTTTCTTTAAGTCAGCCTTTGTCCCATATTCACGCTAGAAGGGGTTTCCTGATTCCTCTGCTGTTTTAATTCCTGGTGTGCAGGATGCGAGTCCATCCTACCATAAAAGGGCAAAAACGCCGAAAGAACCATGATTAATGGGCGACGTTCACCTTTACCTGGGATCCACCTGCAGGAACTGTTCTGTTGGAGCTGTGGAGACCTGCTGAGGCTGCAGCACAGGCTGCTCACACTAATTCAGCTACAACAAACATGGAAAAGGAGAGTAAGTTATGTAGGCAACCTCTCTTTTATTCATTTCAGCTCTCGTTAATGTATGTTTTCTATTGTTTTTACTTTGTATTGGGTGTTTTCTTACATTTCAGGGCAGAGACAACGTTAGTTTGGTGACTGCAGACACCCTCATTTTGTTAACAGAGGAGTTGTTTCGGTATAAATAGTTAAGCATAGGGTGTTGCTCAGGGGCCTGTTTGTGTTTGTCAGGACAATCTGGATGTGAATGAGGTCAAAGATTCTGTTTTTATATTCCTGAAAAAAAAAAACGTCTAAAGAAACTTTATGTACTTTATCTGTCAGATTATGAATTCTTTTATTTTAATAAATTACTACAATTTTATTTTTAACAAAAGTTTGGCAACAATTCAAATTATTAATATGTTACACTATTTACTACCTTCGTTAGTTACACTATATATTACCATTTTTATAGGAGATTGGTAATACTCGTCTGAATATTTTTAAGGCATATCGAAACGCATTTAGTTGTTACCCATTATACAAATACTCCTGATTTTAAGCATTTAACACTTTTCGAAACTTCAGTAGAGCTATTGTGAGAGTTTAGCGTAGCCAAAGAAGTGATACATGGAATATATTTACGAGGCTGTATGAAAAATAAATTATGATTTTGAACTGTTATGTGTACACACATATTTTAACAATGAGGATTTAAAAGTCAGTCAAAACTAATCCAAGTAGATTTTGTTCAAATTTTAACAACTTTTAAGCGACATTTTATTTTTCATGTTGATGACTTATAAAGATGACAAACAAGTAAATAAGTTATTTAAACTCAGAATAATAATACTAATTATTAGCCTATTCTAATAACACGAGTTTAGACTGGTGTCTTTGGAAAAATCCATATTTGATATGTGATACAATTAATTTTAAAAAGTAATGTTTACGACCCTCAACAAAAATCTTAATCAGCAGCCTGACTTTTATCATATTTCTATGTTAATTCTTAAGACATCTGGTGTCTTTCTATTTTGCCTGCAATTACGAATTTTCCTGTAATAGGGAACATTTTGGCAAATAACTAATTTGGCCACAGATCCCAAGTTAATTTAATGTTGCCATATGTGTCCTTAAAGCTGATAAGATTTTAGACGTTTAATCAATTTAAATATTAATGAGATAAAACAGACGTAGTAGAGAATAGCTAGGCGAAGAAAGTTAAGTTTCTCTTACAGGATTTGAACCCTCTTTTTTGGCTAATTTCTGTGTATTATTGGATAAAATAAATGCTTCTAAAATTAAAGCATATCTCTGTGTTTCTGGAGACCCCAATATACCTCCTCAAGGACCCTTGGGTGTCCCCGGACCCCGGCCTGTGGGGATTCTAAGCTCTACCAAGCTCCCTCCAGGCCCCTGCTCGCACGCAGGAGCCACACTGAGTGAATTAGAAACGCAGCTGATCCTCAAAAGAAAGCTCGGGGTCAAACCTCGGTCACAGTTGGAGTTTGTTGTCACAGCACCACCCAAGCCTAAACAAGAGTTTACAGACCACACTGGGCAAACAAGCACCTCAACAACGAAGTCACAGTCCAGCTCCGACGGCCTGTTTGACCAAAACACCTTCAGACTCGTTGCTAAATGCTAAAAACGACCTCAACGTCGTAAAAAATGGTCTATCAGAACGTTTCCACTTGTCCGACCGCCAGAATCTGGCCCTGCGCGGCTGATGGTTCCCATTAGGGCCCTCAGATAAACACATGGACGATGACAGATGTTTGACGCAAACCATTAAGGCTTTGTGAAGGAGGAATAGACGGCTAAAGCTTTTGACTTAAGGAGGTGACGCAGAAATTAGACGGAGAACTCATTTACGAGTCCTTGATGTGTTGTAAAATAGACGTTCGCCTTGTGCCAACCAGACATTTGTGCCATAGAAATGATTGGAAGTCGCCATATGAAAAAATGACTTTTTGACATTGATTAGCCAAATGAGCTTACTGTATAAGCCTTTAAAGCTACTATAACACAGGGGTGATTTTTCAGGCTGTTTCGTTGACATAAAGGTAAACTATTTCTATTAAACTATTTTCTAAATCGAGTATTCTAAAATAAAACAGTTGGGTAAAAAAGTCCGATTTTGAAACTTTATAAAAATCCTCAAATGATGCATGTAGGCTGCATTACTTCCTATAAAATTAAAAGTGTTGACCAGTTAAAATATTTAAATCAATTGAAGATTTCAGATCAAATATAAATATAGCTTATTTATATATTATATTTAATAATAATAATAATAATAAAAAATCTCGGATAGCCTAACAAGAAAAAAGGTCGTCACATGGCCTTATTTAGAAGCATTCATTTTAAATATCAACTTGTAAATAGGAAAATATGTCTTGGAAAAAAAGCACAGTTTTATATCTCAGTTTTGTTTATAATTAAGATTTCTTACGCTTGTTTCGATATTTTTACGCAAATGTAATCTGATTTAGATATTTATAAGGGGATTTCGATTTATCTAGAATTTTATAATGTTTTTATTCTCCACGTCTTAATGGGCCTCTATTGTAATACAAGATTAAATAACATACTAATAATATCTTAATCATAACCTGTATATTTTGTAGGATGTCAGAAACATTTTACTTCCTCACATCTCATGCAGGGTGTTTACTGTCTGGGCATAAATGATAAAGACTTTGGGAATCCCTTGCAAATCCTTCACTCAGATATTTCACGATGTATGTGTTCATTTAGGCTGAATTAAAGCAGCTAAAGAATAAGCAGCCTTTGATAATGTGACTCCTTTTCCCTCCCTCAACAGTATCAGTGGACACAGAAAGAAGATTTGTGAGACACTAAGAGGAAGCACAGTTGACAACAAGACTCATCGCCCAACACTTGAGAGTGTACAGGTATTTGTCTCAACACCACCACACACACACACACACACACACACACAGAAACAGAGAGGAAATACATTTCAAAATATGTCACCCCTGCAGTGTTAAAGGGATTCCTCTGCCTTTGTGTGTGTGTGTGTCCGTGTCCGTGTGTGTGTGTGTGTGTGTGTGTGTGTGTGTGTGTGTGTGTGTGTGTGTGTGTGTGTGTGTGTGTGTGTACAAAAGACAGAGGGAAGGGCTATAAAAAAAAACAACCAAGAAAGAAAAAAGCTTTTACACACAGAAGTTCAGGGGCCTGGGTCATTGTGCCACCCATGGTACATATCCATTTGGCATTGCCATGAAATCATAATAACCAAAGCTTTTTGTGGATACGCCTCGTTTCTCCAGTGTAATGGAGAAATCATGTGTGTCCTATGCAAATGAAAGGTGCAGGGATATGAACACAACTACAGTCAGTGTGTGATCGGGGCCTCTGTTGTGACAGAGGGCTTTGCATACACCTGCACCGATCCAACTGTGCTTTCACGCATAGATCTTTGGTTTGTTTTTGGTCACCCATGGTACTCTGCCCTGGACACGCAAACAAACACACTTTGGCAAAGTAAAAATCAAAACAAAAGAGTTGGACAGACAAACTGACTCTCTGGCTTTTAGTGATCACACAGCAGCAGACAGAAAGTGCAGAACAACAGAGACGCAGACAGACAGAAGTCACTCATCAGGGTAGTCGAGGTATTGGCACATCTGCGCTCATTGACCACTCCGCTGTTGTGATTGGCAGCCAAAATGAATTCCTCCATCGACAGATGTGCGTCTCCATGTGCCGATAAAGGGACAGAGCCAATGGAGGGATTGACAGTATGATGGAGGAAGAGAAGGAGGGGAAGGAGAGCAGAAATGACATCATGTAGTTGTTTGTCTTGCTGCATCTATGTATGTCCGTAATGCTGGTTAGACAATGGTAGCTGGGATATGAGACAGTAAAGCAGAGAGAAACAGCGAGGTGTTTTGTGGGTTTTTAGTGTGAGGAAAAGCAGAGGTTAGGTGGTAGTTAGAGGCTGAGTCTAGCGCTGCACGTCCACAGCTTCGCAGAACTCACCTCAAAGAGTTGTCTGCAGTTTTCTTTGAGCTCCTTTTGTCTGTCTGAAGCAGTCCTACTCAGCCAAACGGAGTGACACAAAGAGATGTGAACAGAGGAGAGCACAGCCTGTACGCTTTAGCAGGTCTGAGGCCCAGAGGAGGAGAGAGGATTGGGAGAAGGGCAGTGGTCTAGAGACAGAAGTCCATCCATCACACATGTCATGACCTCAGCTTGACCCCAGCATGGCAGCCAATGAGGCGCCCTCACCCCCTAAAGAAAGCCCCCCACCATATACATACACACAGAGACACCCACACACACTTATCTACCCACACACACACACACACACACACACACACACATATAGAAGGGATCGGGTGACACTCAGTGGAGTCTGGATGCTCTTTGTGTTGGCCATCGTCGCTTCCCAGAATCCTTTGTTTTTTACGTGACTAATGTGAGTACCAACACCTGACGGACAGGCTGTTCATCCTGTCTCTCTCTCTCTCTCTCTCTCTCGCTCATGGACACACACACACACACACACACACAAACACACACACACAGCTCTCAGACAGGAATAACCACTGACAAACATCCTGACTGAAGAGCTGTGTAGGTTAGAATAGCTATACATGAACAAGACAGACCTGGATCAGGGAAAGTGACACCGAATGAACAAAGTATTAGTTTTCACTATATTTTCACAAAATCCAGTAAAAGACATTTTTCATTTTCCTTCATTAACATTAACTGGAAAGGATGATAGGATAATTAGAAAAAAATGCACAAGCATTTTTAGGCTTTTGAGTGAATGAAATTTTGATTGTGGAACAAAACAATCCATATTGAAAAACAAAATATTCAAATTGTTCAGAAAATTAATTATGTGATCCAGCTTTATTAAAGTATGGCCAAAAATATAAATGTTTTCTACATTTTATACAATTTAAGCAGTTTTTTTTTATCAATACATTTTTACATTCTGCTATTAATTGAATATACAGGATTCTGGCTCCTCAGTATGTTAGGAGATTTCAGCAAATGTCCCCACAAATTTAATGCTGTAAGAGCAATTTAACCACAAACACAGAGGATTTGATGTCTTAAATTTAGCACAGATCAAAGAAAATATCATTTTATGCTTAATGCATCCTCTCTTTGACAGCTCTGTAAAGCTAAAAACATTTCTGCATAATAACTGATGACATCCAGTTTAAAACATATCAATAATTATTCATACCTACTGTATTTACAACAGTGTTAGGCAAGTTATTTGAAAAATGTAATAAATTATCTATGACATACAATTAATTGAAAAAGTGATTACTAATAACTAAACAGAAAAATAATTAGTCATGTTAGGCTACATGTTACATTACTTTAATTATGCAGCAAATCTCCATCAAAGGTGCCTTTTAAAAACTCAAATTCCTCCACACCCACATGCCACATTTTCCTCATTTAACAAGTGAGGAAATAGAAATCAAGACATTGTGGTTTATCAAGCTGACAGCTTTTGGTTAGGAAACATTTAATGACTATCAGCAGCTAACGTTAGCTTAGCTCCAGTAATTGCCTGCTTTCAGTCCCAGAGTTCAACCATAAAGTAAAGGATAATCAAATGAATGTAAGCTAAACCTTTGGCTAGCTAGCATCTAAAAAGACATTGTCTGAAACAGCTAAAACAACTTTTGAGTTTTCTGAGGTGCATTTCTCTCCCTTTGGTGGAGGCTAACCTCTCACCCCTGCTAATGCAACACAAAGCTAACGTATCTCACAGCAGTCTGTCCTTTTAAAATTTAGAAATTCAGTAATAGAAATCCTAGTAAGACTGCAAACAAGTAGAATTACTGTTTTGTTATCCTTCTTTGGCTAATAACAAAAAGGAATGTGACATTTATCTTTCATTGTCTCATATTTTTTTCACACTCAGATAATACCAACATTTTTTTTCTTCAGTATCTCGGTGTGCCTTAAATCATCATGAATATGTTAAAAACTTGCTTACAAAACTGTATTTTTTCTTTGTCAAGCTTAGACAAAAAAGAGCCAATTGTTTTGTACAGTATATGTTGTATTTTTTATTCACAGTTGTGCCTTTGGTTATGCTTGTAATTTTCTTACCGAGCCAAAGATTTACGATTAACGCACAAAGCTAAAACATAATCCCTAACTCTAAACTGCATAGCCAGCAACATACTCAACAGCTTTTCCTGAGTGCTTGTCAATAAGCGAGTGTAGCCTGAGCCAAGCCTTGTTGATTGAGCCTTTGATATCAAGGACCTGAGCCTTTGGTCTCATGAATAACTAGACAGGTGAAGTAGCACGTGCTAAAATGGCCTCAAGGAGATAATTGCCAACATATCACAGAGAGAGACACAGTCGCTACTTTCACACACAGATACAAACACACACAGCTCCAGGGCGGAAGAGAGGTTTCAGCACCTCAGATTAAACGTCTCCATGTCAAGGAGGGTTTGTAGATGTGTGAGCGTTGGATTCTGCTGCGGGGGGAGAGGGTGGGTGCAGTGATTGTCGGGACGTTTGAGCTCACCTGACACCGCTTTACCTGAGAACCACCTGTTAGTCCTCTCCATAAGAGCAATGGGGCTCACGCGCGTTGTGACAGAAGACCACTGGAAACACAATCTGGGAGGAATTAGTGAGCAATTTGTGCGTTAACTGACACAAAATGGAGCGCTCGACCTCTTTGATGGTTGCTGACAAGAATTAGCAGACCAGGTCACATCTCGAAATTTGGATATTCTAAGCAAAATTTGACACAGTTGTTAGATTTGTTAATATATCTTTCTCATCCAGTTTTTGTACTCATGTGTTAGAGCATTTATGGTGTCAATAGCATTAATCGAAATTAACATAATTTTTGAGACATCAGATGAGCAGTCCCCATTAAAAGCAAAGTCAAGTTTGCTGATCCCAATTACATGACTGCTTCAGTGCATTTTATTTTGAGTGTTTTGATGCCAGAAATTACACACAGCTGTAAAGCCAGCATGGATTTTAAAACAGGCAGCGTTAATACAGCAGCTTGTTATTGTAAAGAATGACGGAGATGTTTCAGTGACAGATGTAAGGCTTAGTGTAACTCTAAGCCTCTCGTTTGTACACGCCCTGAAGCACATCACACTGTGGGAGTCAGAGCCGCAGTGAAACTATGCACTATTAGGCTGCCTGTCCCCTTTAGGCAAAGAGCAGTCTAGATTTGAATCTCCAACACTGGTAACAGTAAGCTAAGCAAGACAAATTGATTCTGAGTAAAAATCTGCGAGATACTGTATGTTTATGGCTGTGTAAACATACTAGATAAAAGCTTCTTATCACATTGTTGGAGTTGAGACACTGACAGAGAAGGCCACTGTTGTGCAAGCAGACATTATCCTAAGTAAGCCATGATGTTGTAAAAGTGGCAATCTTTTTAGTTTTTGTTTTCTTTTCGTACTCTGTCATGTTTCTGCACTGTGCTACTTTTATTATCGTTACTAATACTATTACAGTGACTGAAAGAGCTCAACACAGTGCAACATAAAGGAATAGTTTGACATTTTGGAAACAACACTTACTTACTTTCTGGTGGAAACTTGGGTGGGAACATTGATACATTTACCTGGTAAATATAAGGTTGTTAGCTTAGCACAAAGACTGGTTTAAACAGCTAGACTGGCTGTATGTAAAGGTAACAAAATGCCAGCACGTCTGAAGCTCACTAATTAACACATAATATCTTGTTTGTTTATTATGTACAAAAACTGAAGTGCAAAAACAACAATTTGCTGTTTTAAGGATAGTTAGATGCTTATTTCTTGGCCATGACTAGTAACTGCCTTGAGTCCAGGCTGGTGGCCTGGCAACTGCTCCAAGCCAAGAAATTGCCATCTAGGTTACCTTGGTTTGGACTTGAGTTTAACAGAAAGCCTGCATTACAAACCGGAGATGTTGGGTTTGAAAGAAGTGGGCATTTAGGGGATGGGAAGGGTCTAACGAAAGACGCTCTTGATTTGCATTATGGGAAAGGTAGGATCCAGTGTTTATTTGACACGTCCGCTGCCTTGATTTTTGACCATTGTTTTTATGCCTCCATGCTGGCCACAGCCGTGGCTGGAGGCATTATGTTTTTCGGGTTGTCCGTACGTACGTATGTCCCATTTCTCTTATGAATGTGATATCTCAGGAGTGCCTAGAGGGAATTTCTTCAAATATGGCACAAACACCCACTTGGACTCAAGGATGAACTGATTTGATTTTGGTGGTCAAAGGTCAAGGTCACTGTGACCTCACAAAACACGTTTTTGGCCTTAACTCAAGAATTCATATGCTAATTATTACAAAGTTTCACACAAATGTCTAATAGGATGAAATGATGAAGTGATGACATTTTATATCCAAAAGGTCAGCTTCACTGTGACACCAGAATGTTCTACGGAAACACTTTTCTGGCCATTATTCAGCGCCATAACTCAGGAACAGAAGGGGCGATTGTGACCATATTTCACATTTAGTCAGATACTGAATTGGTGACACTGCTGGGTTGAAGATGTGTGTGAAGCATCCACGTTTTAGAATTTGTAGCTTCTTTGCAGCAACATCCATATCTGAAGCATCGTCTACTGTCATGGCTAAAACTTTGTGATGTATCAGAATCAGCTTTATTGACCAAGCATGTTAACACAAACAAGGAAAATAAACGTAATACCTTTTATTTAATTCCTTCAAAGTCTACACTACAGATATTATTTGCAGTGTTTCCCCTTTAATAGGCCCGCCAGGCCAATGAGAACCTCCACCAGGCCAAAACATATTTTTTAATGCCAAAAATAACGCCAAATATCCATTCATTTGGAAATCAGTAGCATTCGGGAGCCTCTGTGCAGCACTGTTTTGAAACGTGAGTTAACCTCTGTATCATTGCCTAGGAAACTCTTGGTAGCATAGCTCCTTTTAAGGAATACGATAGTGCGTAAAATGTGGCATAGCAGGTGAATGAGTGGTTGAGTGAAAGAGCGAGCAGCAGAAAAGTGACACGGAGCAGAGGAAAAAGTTAGCAGTAAATTATCAGTCTGGCAGTAAATGTGCAGTACAGACTCCAGTGTGTCAGTAAAAAAATGCTGCAGCTTGTCAAGACCAAGAAAAGTCATGTCTGTTGTTTCCCCAAGTGCTAGAAAAGTGAAGGTGGTTAGTGCCAAAGTTAGCAACAATGGGTTAGCCTAACCTGAAGATGCTAAACAAAGAAATAGAGAACGGAGAAATGTGTGGCTGCTGAGTCGCAATTGTTGCCCACCAAAATTTCACTTGACTTCAATTCAGTTGAATTTTACTGAAAATGAATGTGCTTTGTGTCATCATTCTGCAGTTGGAACAGCCGCGTACTTGCTGACACCACCAACTCAGCTACAACACTACCATACAGTCACAAAATAATCTCAACTCAAAGCTCCATTAACACTTTTTTCTCACAAAAAATAACCTCATTGACGGAGAGATGCGGTAAATTATGTTATTCAGTCTGTAATGTAGCTATAATAAAAATCCAAACTGTTATGTAGCTTCATAAAATATGAAGATACGAAGATGAAATTTGAGATAGACTGATCTGTTCATTTTAATACATTTATATTTATTGAAATGTGGTGATATCTGTATATATAGAGTCCCAGAGGCAGCGCTGTTGTTCTGTCCAGTAAAAACATGAAGCTTCACTTTACATTCAAACTAATGTGGCAACTACAATTCTTAAATTTCACCTGTGAGACCAACATTTATCTTCCTAAAATAAATTATATCATATATCAAAATACTAGAGAGACATTAGAGTCAGCAGTAAATTAACAAAGAACTGCATGAGTTCATTGGATTATGTTCTCCTTGGAATGAAGACGCAGGGCTCAGGCTGCTGCTGCGAGATGACTGGCTGGTCTCACTGGGTGAGCTGTGGCTCCTCACATGTCCGGAAACATTGCAGCAGATTTACAAGCAGGCAATATTTGGATAAACTGACCGCATATTAGGAATCTACATGGTTACTTTATTGCCTGGAAAATATTAAAACTTAATAAAGTGGCATATTAACAGTCCTACAGCGAAAATTAAAACAGCCTTGAGTCTACTTTAAAATCTCTGCAAGGTAGGTGGTCCCTCCCCTTCCTCTATGTAGCCAAGATGGCGACCACTGAGGATGAGAAGTGTCCAGCGTTCCACACTCAACTTTTTGAACGTCATGAGTGCATCATCCGGGTACTCATAGTGCACTACATTTTGCCGTACTTGTCAATGTGAGTGCACTTATGCACTCAAAATAGCATATATGGAACTATGTGAATTGAGACAACATAAATCTCTGGAGTATTTGGAGGACTTCAATGTGATATATGCATCGTCTCTTCTCTATTTGCTTTTACTTTGTCTATTTGCCCGTGTTTTCTTAAGTTGCAGTGCAGTGAGCTCTCTCAGCCGCCCTTCACTATTAATTAAAGTCATGTTTGATGCAACATGAGTGATGCTCTTTAAATTCTAACATTATCTCTCAGAAACAAACAAATGAACAATATGCCAAGCTTTTCTTTAGAAGAAATCTTCAATAACATGTTGACATGCTTAAAGGAAATGTGTCACGTAGCAGCATAACTGATCAAAGCACACCAACTTTCCCACACTAATGTTCACATGGTAACACTGAAGAAATCATAATTACCCGGCATCATTACAGACAAATGACTCATTCTAGAAGAACTGATCACCCTATTTAGCATCATGGGCAACCTCATGCTGTTTCCGAAGAAATGTAAAAGAATCAGACATCTTTGAAAACATTTTTAATTGGAAATCAACACTGAGAGGGCACAGGACTGTGAAATACATTAACTTACCTGTTAATTGTTGACCGTGCACCTGTACAATATAATGCAATTTAGTATAACACTATACAATACTGTGTCAGAGTTGTCAAATTTCTAGTCTTTTTTTAGGCTGATGTTTGTGGTATCATTGTATTTGAACGCCATATATTGAAAGATTTTGTCTGCTACCATTTACAAATATGAGGGGAGCATTTCACTGCTGGTGAGGTATGATTCAAAAAGTCCTGTGTGTGCCGTTTGTTCTTATGTGTCATTGATTTGACCAGCCATTGGTCTTTAAAAAGTTTTATTAGTGTATTTTCCAGTTTTTGGGAGACAGCTGATCCTAAATTTCAATAAATTGAGCTAACTAGGCAAAGCTTACCATCTAATGTACCTTCAAAGTGCAGGTTAAGATGTAAAAGGTCCTTGAGATTGTCTGACACTGGTCAAGATAGAAAAATAGTGAAAGCAGAGAGCAAAATATTCATCATCAGCCAAGAAAACAGACATATGTGCTTCAAGTTTGTCCATTGTTTATGTGAATACTTGTGTGTGTGTGTGTGTATGTTTGTGTGTGTGTGTGTGTGTGTGTGTGTGTGTGTGTGTGTGTGTGTGTTACGGGGAGCTGACCTCTCCACCACCACATGCTCACCTGCAGACAGCTGGACAGTCTCCCTCGTCAACACCTCCCCCTCCTCTTCCTCCGCCTTGCTCGTTATCATTTGAGCTCCGCAGAGACTCCTCTAATGACAGCGCTTGTCTATAATGTCGTTGTCACGGCTCGTGTATGTGTGTGTGTTACTCTGTGTGTGTGTGGGGGTTCGTGCACTCGTACGGGTGCATGTGTGCCCTGTAATGACAGCGGCTGTCTATAACGGCTCGTCCTGGCAGGGATCATTCGGTCCACCCTCTCTCCCACGTCCGCTGTCCGGTGTCACCCGTGTCCGGGTGGACGATGATGTGATCTTTAGTCCCCTCTGCGATCTATAGACTGGCATTTTGCTCAGGGAGCGTCCCCCGGCCCTGACATGCATGCTAAGCTTGCCGCTGTTCTGCCGATATCCCCCCTGCCTGTCCAACCTCCCCCAGTAGGAAGTTAACGCCAGCCAGCACAATATTCCGACAGGCAGCATTAGATACCAAAGTGGCAGTTAGCCACTGAAGTTCGAGCCCCTGTGGGGAAAAGTAAATGGTCTATATGTGTGCTTGAATGTGTAGGAAAATGTGTCTGTTGTTCATGCACAGTAGCAGTAAGTTTGAGATTACTGAAAGGTTTAATGTGTCTATATTATTGAGCCATTTCACTCACAATACTGTGAATGTAAGGCCTACGTTAGTGTGGACGTTACATATATTTATTGAAAATATCTGTATGTCGTTTTTTTCCCATTATTTGCCAAGATAATATCAATTTCCTCTTTTATAGTCAAGCTTCATCTCTTTTCAACGACTCCTACAATAGTGTTCTTTTTTGGGAGTCTTGCAAGCAATCAGTGAGCACACAAAGTTGTTTGCTCAAAAGTAATCCAAAAGAAATAAAAAGGAGCACCTAGCAGCAAATGGTAGACAGCTAGACAAATAGTTAGCTTTTCTAACAAATGACAGTGCACAAATAACCATTGTTTGATTTTTATAGTTAAGTGAAATGTGTTTTGTGGGGTGTGTTGTTTGAGCTATATTAGTTTCTTAAAGCTAACAGCAAGGTGAAAAGATTTTGTAGTTCTCTGATTTTTCAACTCCTCCTTTTGTCAACTATGCGTTAGCTCTGGCCAAACACTGTAATCATACACACAATCATATCAGCTGACAATTATAATGACCAACCAAATTCATTAAGTGAACAGAGTGTGTATAATCGAACAAAGGCCTCACATCACTGCTACTTGTACTTCCTCTTACTTCCTTATACTGTTTGTCACTTTTGCAAGACATGGCTATTACTGTGTTAATTGATTCCCTTCCTTCAATATACCATCTTTCTTCTGTATTAATTTCTTACTATGATACCTGGTTATAGCATCACCTTTTTTGTCTTTTTGCGTATCCCATATTGCAATGATATGTGTCTGCTGTGTTCTTTTTCATGTAGCACTGGCAGTATTTATTGTGCTCCCTGAGGATTGTATTGATGTTGATTGTATTAATTACGGAGCACCCTTGGGAGCAGAACCTATTATACCAAATAAAACTGTTATAACAGGTCCTGCATCCTGTGGAAAAAAATACTGCAGTTCAAGGCCAACAATTGTCATCTAGCAATCAGTACAGGTGCAAGGGGGAGATGTAGTGAGCTCTTACATCACTAAACATAATCTGTTGAGTGCTATCTACCTCTAGTCAACACTCACTCAATCCATATGTGCTGTACCAAGTGTTGGTTACATCTTCAGGATCACTGGAAGCGATATGTTTTGTGCAGCATCAACAATTTGTGTGAGAGTGAGAATTCAGTATTTAGCATGAGCAAGACTAAATTTAGGAAGCGTCATCTACATAATATTAAACTTCAACAGAAAATCCAAACAAATGATATCAGAGTGAAGAAATCCAGGAAAGTTCATCCATCCACCCATTTGAAATATCTTCTTATCTTCATCAGGGTCATATGAGGCTGGCGTGTATCCCAGACAATGCCATTTGAATTAAAAAAAACAGATCTTGTAGATTATCACTTTACATTTTATGAGTTATATGTGTTACTCTAAATGTGGTCATCAGATTTCCTTATGGTTTATATTCCTAAAGTGTTTGACAACAGAAAGTCTCTATCTGTCCCTGCTTAGCTTATTGTATTGACATGTTAGCTCTGTTTATGTATCCGTGTTTTCTATCTCTAATGTCGGCTTATATGCTCTTTTGTGTGCCATTCAGTGTGTGTGGTCCACAGGGACTTGCTGTGTCCACTCCTGCATTGATGCCATCAGACTCTCATCTGCATACCTGACAGCACAGACCTTCTTCTTCCTTCTTCTTCCAGCCCCCTTTCCTCCATCTCTCTCCATTTGTGTGCTTCCTTCCAATGTAACCTTTTACTGTCATTTCCTTTTTATTCCCACTTTCTTCATTCTCCTTTCTTGGTTGTCCTTGATCTCTCTTTCTTTCATTCTTTGCCTTTTCATTCCCTTGCCATTTCTCTCTCTCTGGGTCAATACTGTGTGTGTTGAGGATTCAGTGGTTGCAGTTTCTAGATAAACACCCTGTTAGCAGGATTATCCCTGTTGTCCTAACAATGTAAACCCGGGATTAGGCCTGGCTCTCCAGGGATATATGTGCATGTTTGTGTGTGATAGTGTGTGTGTGTGTTGCCTCAACTCAACATCTGTAAAGGCTGCCTTTGAGAAGGAATAAGGTCCCATTAGTTAGCTTGTGTGTGTGTTGTCCAAACCGCCTAAACTCGACATCTGTAAAGGCTGCCTTTGAGAAGAAATAAGGTCCCATTAGTTAGTTTGTGTGTGTGTGTGTTGTCCTAACTGCCTAAACTCAACATCTGTAAAGGCTGCCTTTGAGAAGGAATAAGGTCCCATTAGTTCACAGCACAGAGGAACAATTTAGTGGAGGCAGTGTAATTCATATGCGCGTGTGTGTGTTTGAAGTGTTTACATTATATCTTGTCTTACTTAACAAAATTTATGTTGTGCTAACTCAGCTTTCACTGCACTCCTTAGCATAGCTCGTGTAAGTGGTATTCACACTAAAAAAAACCACTGCGTTTAAAAAACAAGACAGGGGGCTGCACTGGTGTGGTGTTTCTGGTGCCTGTGAGACAATGAGATACAATGCGGAAGGCTGGATTGAGTTATAGATTCATGTGTTTGAAGGCTTGTAAGACACACACTGGGCACATCGGTTTGTAGCACTATGAGGAAGGATTTTACAAGTCTGAAAATGCTCTGTATCAACTGTCTCCAGGTAAACAGCTGAATCCTCTAATTCATGTTACTAAGAAATCTAATAGGAACCTGCACTTGTTCATTTTTGATTGGACAATGCCGTGCATTGCCAGATGACGTTGCATTTTGCTGCAGCAAAGGTTTCCTTTCCCAAGTACAGTTTTTCTCATGCAGTGCTAATGTCTTTCTGCACGTGGCCCTAGGCACCCTAACATAAAATCATGTTATGGAAGTGGGGTGTTTTCATAGATAGAATATCTTTATTTGATATTTTTATCAAATTTCTCACTGGAATTGCTTTTTGTTTGTAACCATTAGCAACATTTTTTTTTACATTAAGATAAGGTCAATGAACAATCAGCAAAGCACCGTTCAAACTCCTTTTGGAAACCAAGCTGCTGGCGAAGGGGCAGAGGGGAGAGAGCTGAAAAGAAAGTAAGGCGGGGTAGCGAGTAAGGGGGTGGTTGAAGAGGCGGGGAGAGGTTTGTGGCGGCGATGAGGAGGTGAGAGGTCAAAGGTCAGCCCCCCTAGTGATATCTCCTGTACCAGAGAGGCAGTCACGACCCGGTCAGCGGAGGTTCAGGTGTCAGTGAGAGACGACTGACTGACGAGACCAAGCGGGACCTCTCCTGCGCTCCGTCCCAGTTGGACCTTTCATCCTTCCTTTCCTCCCTCTCCGCGCCATTCCTCCGTGACCCATCCCTCCCTCCCTTCAACCGCTACCCTCTTCACTCTCTTCACTCTCAGTCAACCCACAGAACCTCAATCCTGTCATCCTCTCATCCTTTCCTCCCGCCTTTCCCCCCACTCACCTTCTTTTTCACCCCTTAAGCTAAACATTACCACAGGGTTTCACTCAGCAGGCCAGGCTGACTGGGGCAACTCTCTGTGGGGCTGCATGTCTTCAGTCCACCATCATACGCTCAAATTCACAGTCGCACACATGCACATATTGAATATATATGTACACAGGTTGCTGGCAGCGGCACATATAGCCAATGCTGCATACGAAGCCTACACTGGAAAATTTAGTATTTGAGTATTGAGAAAAATTCCATTTATTGGATATTGAGTCTTATTGTGATTGTTGCTTTTGTGCCTACATTTTACTCAGTGGCAAGATTGGACAAAAACATCTACTTGAGCCAGAGAACATGGGCTTAAAGTCAGTCCCTGAATGCTCCTTTGTGATTCAGTTTCTAGGACTGACCTAGTGTGTTGTTTTTGAGAAGTTGGGTAAAACTGGATTTATTTAAACCTACGTTCGGCTCAAGTTCTGTTGTTCCAGGAGATGCTGTTGTAAAGTGAAGATGCCTTTGTGTTGTGCAAAAATGTACCTTTCCTTGTTAGGGTCAATAAGAAAGTCACAACTTTAATTGGAGCAACTATGGAACTACAATATAAATTGATTGAGACCTGTTATTAAGGTTGTACAATGAATTCTGAAAGACAGAAATCAGTATCCAGAAGGCTATTATTGAATCACTGCTATTGACTTTATTAACCTCCACAGATATATTATGGCCATTTTGTGCTGTGGGCCAGCAAAAATGTTATTTATTGGAGCTTTAACACATATAATGCACTCATTCAAACCTTCTCACGCATATAGTAAATCAATATAATATGCCTATTATTGTGGGTGGATGCCATTATAGACTCAGTACCTTTCACTAAGTTGGTAGGGACTGAGATGTACATTTCATCATCGATGACTATTCTCTAATTACGGCGCACTGTATTACCAAGAATCAAAGCTACATATCAGAGAAACTATGCTCATGTGTCAGCCTACCTTGAGAATAGGATACGCTATGTCATAACAATGGATAGTTATAAGTTATTGACTCCCTCTGACCTGGTCGTGAGCCAGAGCTGATAGATTAACCACAGCTGACCGCAGGTCACAGTGATGGTGTCATCTCGTCAGCTGCTGGTGATGGACGAACAAAATGTAGCTATTAGTTATTTAGATAGCAACTATGATGCCTATTGTCTGTTCCACACTGAAAAACATTCTTCAGAGACTGCCTGTGGAAAAGTGCTACTTAATAGAACCTTTCACTGTTTGCTGAAACATGTGAATAACAGGATGATTTTGCAATTAACCAATGATAAAAACAATATCGCTGTTTTGCAAGAGTCACAAGACACAACACCTCCCATCGTTCAATCAAAATTTTTGTTTTTCACTGTAAATATGTTCCTACTTATCATGTCAGAACCCACCATCATTGTCCCATTACTCATTCTTGACGCCAAACTACACTGAGGCCCTGCAATGCTATCACCAGACAAGAATGTCAATATTGGAGGACTCAAAACCTCAAATTACATTTAGAAACAGCATTTTTTTTTATTTTTATGCCAAAGCTTTTAAGTAAGTTAGGCAACGGAAACATTAACTGCAGGTCTGTAATGCTCAGGATGTCTTCTCCAGTCTCCTGCATTAAAATCAGATGTGCTACACGCCCATACACCAGACCTTCACACCCTTACTTTCTGCCTTGCTACATTAAGGGCACACTACTTCCTGCATTCGCACGGGCCATTTGGTGTTAATTGTGAGGAGCAGAATTGTCAAATATGGACATAATTCATGGGAATACTGGGCCAGATGTCTGTATTTATGCACATGTACAGTACATTGAAACTACTCAGGTTACATTATTGTGGTGGTACATGTCTTAGATCGCTTTGAGGCAAACTGTGTGAATTTCATTTGCTGATTAAGATCATTAGTTGATGACATGTAATGTACCCGCAGCTCAATCAAACGCTAAAACAGTCTCAACTTTTTTGATGGACTGGTATGCAAAATTTTCACAGGCTGTGCTTAGTCAATCATGTAATTCAGCAAGTCTCATTAAAATACATCCTGTTTTCTGACAGTCACAAGGGCTCATGTGAGTGGAGTCTCAAAATACTGCAGAATGTTTTTATTTATTAAAGTATAATTTTTTTCCCCTCAGCTTTTTTTTTCTACTGCATTTGGGAACAGTAGTTTATATTCATAACTATTTCATGTCTGCAGAACGGACCACACCCCGAAGGTATGGACGAGTTTCTCATCACTCTCTTGCTGTCTCATCATTGTGTTGACTGGTTGGCACGCCTGAGGACACGAGACAGCCAGACATATGCACTGGCAGGTATGCACACAGACATACACTCCAGCAGGTGCAGCCCGCACGAAGGGCTGGCAGTTTCTTTCTGTGTTGCTTTTCATTAACTTGTCTAATACAATCAAAGACTGTCAGCAAGAGTGACAGAAAGAGAAAGAAAGGGAAGAAAAGGAGAAGAAAGAGATCGCCTCCTTTTTTTTTCACAGATATGACTCTCTTCACGCAGCTGCATCTAAAATTAAACTTCCTTTTTCTTTCTGATAACATTGTGTCTGGCTTTTTGTTGCTCCTCAGGCATTTTGCGCACACAGATGCACACATATCAACTATGCACACACGTACAAGTGAGAAAATGCAGTGATAAAAGCATGAGTGCTCAGGGCAGCATACATTCTACAGTGTCAGCTCATCATATAGTGTATCTCCAGAAATGCACACCTGCATGTTCCAAAAAAAAAAAAAAAAAAAAAAGAAGAAAAGAAGCATTATTGTTGAAAAGCGACATTTTCAGCAGTGCAATCAGGATGTTTAGTGAAATGCCACAGCTTAATGAAATAACGACAGAATACATTTACCTGTCTGCATAAACCGATGGCTTATTTCTTTGCTTTCGGGAGGCGCGTCACTCTGCTAAAGGTTAAAGGGAAGATATTCTAATCAGGGACTCTTTACACAACAGCAGCTCAATAAGGTCAACTGGTGTCACAACATTCAGGTTGGAGGGAGGAATGTGTGTGTGTATACAAGTGTGTGTGTGTGTATGTGTGTGCATGCGCGCGCTAGTGTGATGGTTACTTTGCTGTCATCCTCTGTTTACCTTTCTGTTGCTCATTTAGTCTTTCTTTCTCTTGTTCCCTCTTTTCATATCTTCAGTCACTTGTCTCTTATGGTGTCACAGCTTCCTATGAAAATGCCATCACTACATCACTCTCTCTCTCTCACACATACACACACACACACACACTGAGTCACATGTAGAGTGCTGGTGTCTGACGGGGTGATCCGCCGGCCAATCGGCTGTATTGATTATTGGGCCAGGGGAGGTTGGTGGAGCAGCAGCAGTAATTAGGGCTTTTTGGTGTGGATTAGCCGAGAGAAAAGGTCACCCGCTCAACATCAGTGGCAGGACCACTGGCAGGGACAGAGAGGGGTGGCCAAGTGGGGGGGTTGTCCCCAAATGTGATGTCCACAATTGGCAGGGTCACGTATGTAAAGTCTGGTAAGCACATGTAGAGGCAGTTTAAACGCACAATATGTAATTTCTGCCGCTAGGGGTCTCTCAATCAAAACAGCAACAAAATGAGAGTGTGATGACGTTGTGAAGTGGTGTGGGATCATGGGAGTTAATGTCTTCCTTGTTAAACAACCGGCTTCTTCGTATTAAGATTACTCCAGTGTTCATCATTCAGGATGTTTTTACTGGGAGCCGAATTATCCACAGAGGTCTCCTCCTCTCCAGAACAAAGAGACCTGGTGATTAAAACAGGCAAAAAAACTGAATAAAGCAGTTTCACGTAAAAAAATCAGTGTTTCTCTGACACTGTGCAGCTGGCATTGGACGTCCGATAGGGGCTGTTAGCTGAGCTGCTGCTAACGTTTGCTCAGTTTGTTTCTCTGACAACTTAAGATCCAGACGTTCAGCAGGCTTCTACTGGGAGCCGAATTATCTGCAGAGGTCTCCTACTCTCCAAAAACAAATGTACACAGTGATTAAAACCAGTAAAAATACTGAATAAAGCTGTTTAATGTAAAAAATCAATGTTTCTCCAACAATATTCGGCATGTACTGGGCTTCCAGGAGGGGCTGCTAGCCGAGCTGCTGTTAACCTTTGCCCTGCTTGTTATCTGCTAACTTAAGATCCAGACGTCCAGTGACTAAAATCCTTCATCCGGTTAAAAGATATAGTTAAAAACTACCGAGATCTAAAAAGTTTATCATAAAAATGTGGCTTAAAACTGAATAAAAGTCAATTTATAACAGTTTCTGTCGAACAACCACAACGCCCACATATTATCTTGTATGCGTATACTCTTTGGTAGACGCCATTGTGGCAAGCAGCCACAACGCAGTTATCTTGTAGGTGTGTAAGTTATTCTTTGGTAGATGCAATTGCAGCGGGCAAACACAACATTGATGCATGCATCTTCTGCACATATACTCTTTGGTAGAGGGGGTATGACGCCATTTACGGGTGACCAAATGAAACGCACTGTTATCTTTATTAAAATTACTCTGGGTTTGAAAATTCATGGAAACATTTGGGATAATGTAAGTGCACAACTCAACAAAATATACAACATAGGTCTGGTTGTTTTTAGACATTTTAATGTGGAATAGTTACATATTATAGCTTTAAAGGAAATTCTTTTTTTTTACGGCAACCTGGATTTTATTTTCATAGGTTTGGCCATTGCTTCTATTCGCTATGATAATATTGTGCCCACCGAAGAAACTGCTGAGATCGAGGAGGGCAGGTAAAATCCTAAAACTACTGCACCCATGATGTCAGTAATAATCCGTCCCTGCAAAGAAAAACTGTGTGTGTGCACAACCATGTCATGTACGGTACATCAAAGCTGAACGAAGAAGTCAGTCTGTAGTCAATTTGCATAATAATTTTACCTTTACCTTCCTTAATTTTCTCATTCAAATATGTTTGGCTGCTTTCACAATTATCACAAATTCAGGGGGCTTTAAAATCTGTAAATCATACAGTATAACACCCTCCATCCTTAGACCCTCAATCTGGTCAAGAAAAAGTATGAGTTAAGAGTTTTTCTTTATATGAATTGACGGTTCAAGTATAGACCCTCCAGTTTTTTTCCATCAGTGGAAAAAAAACCCAATGTTGTTTCCAGATCTCACTAATGAACCTGGTAAATATAATGTTATCATGGCCAAAACTACAAAAAATAAGATCCACAAGGTAATAAACTGGGATTATCCTTTAACACACATGCAAATGAAGAATATATGCATGTTTGTGTGTACATGGCTTTAAATGTCAATTGAATCACTCCCCAAGTTTAACCTCATGTAGTGCTGCATTGGCAGTTTTAATTGTGTTTTCCTTCTTGTTTTCTCTCTCTCCAGACCTGCAGGTTGACTTCTCAGTGGTATGGCAGGTCTGAGTGTATCTTACAGGGTCGTGACCCTCCCGGACTGTGACCTAGACAAACAGGACTGAGGTGCTGCAACAGGAGGAAGGAGGAATGCCCCTCATGCCCCTTATGTTTTAGTTTTGTTTAACTTTTCTGTTGAAAAAGTGGAATAGTCCTCCCTCTGCACTTGCAAGAGCAAATTAAATCATTTTCTTGGCAAAGAACGAGGCAGGGTTTACATTAGAAACATTATGTGACTGTAATAAAAATCATAAAAGCTCAGGCAGTGTGTTGTGACTGAGGATGCATTATTCTTTCTTTTCTCTTTGTGATTTCGTCTTCTAAGCCACTGAAATTGTGATTTATTTTAAGAGCAGCACTTTTTCTTTGTGAACATATTTTTGGTGTTACCACAGCCACTTGTCTGCATTACTGTATCTCCTATGTTCCACATTATAGCCTATACTCTATGTTCACTATGCGTCTGGTACCATGTGGAACCAATTGTTTCCTAATAAAAAAAGCCAATGTGAATGATTAAGAAGGTGTCTGCTTGTCTGCATTTACGGGGTGTCAGCTCCCCTTCTTCTCTCCGCAGCAGCTCACTGAGGCAGCAGCAGCTGTGGCACATTTGGGAGTGCTGGTTTTCTGCAAAGCTGCAGCACTCCTAGTGGTGGAAACAAAGAAGGGACTTTGTGTTTCTGCAAAATAAACCAGACAGGAGGAAACAAGTGCTGATTGAGAGAGCTTGTGTGCATGAGAATTGGTTTTGTTTTGTGTGTTGTGTTTTGCAGTAGAAACGACATGTGTGTTTGTGGTGTGGTGGTGGTGGGAGTGGCATGCATGCTTACGTGACTTTCCTTTGTCTGTCTGTCTCATCACACAACAATGCGTGTGTTCCCTTATGTGTGTGCGTATTTGTATGTATGAGACAGTGTGTATGATTTTAAATGGCAGTGAAAATGGCGTGCCATCAGAAGTTCTGAAGAAGTGTTGTGTGACAATAAAGGACAGATAACTGAGAGGGGAGTCGGAAACAAACAAATGAGGGCTAAACAAACCTTGAGTTCTCCTATCAGGCTAGAAAACAGACTGTCTTCACCCTTTTGCCAAATTCACTTTCTTCTAATCGGATGATGACAGTGAATGTGTATATCTGTCTGAATCTGATATCAACATTTGACACATTTCTCCCACCAGGAAATGTTTGGGAAAGGTGAGAGGGATTGTCCAGCGATCAGCAATTTGATGCATTACTATAACAGAACATGCCTGATTAAAATTCAATGTGCACAGTCAACAAGGCACTGATACATCTGCAGTTTATATCACACAAAACACCCATTTCCTGTAATACTAGGTATTTCTGTTGTCAAAGCAAACTGATGTTGATTAAGACTTTGTTGACCATGATGATTGATTTTGTTGCCATGACAGAAGTAGGCTATGCAGCCCTGATCTTGTCAGGTTGGGTCTTTGCCTGAGAATCTGTTGTCATGGTGTCCCGGGCATATAAAGCGTACAGGACTTCGTCTATATGGTGCTCTATAGTGGCAGGATAGGCAAGGCAACCAGGGTCTATCTGGACTCTGCACGGCTCCTGCATTATAGAGTTCACCAGAGGGTCAAAAGTGTCACCACATACATCACAGCTGTAGCAGAACAGCACACACCGTTGCCATGGTGATCAGCCATTTTTTCCCCCGCTGTGCTAAGCCAAACAGTGGTGGGTGGGTGCTGAGATACGAGAAAAGACAAAAAGGATTGTGCGCCTGGTCTTGTGTATGTTTCAGTATGTGTATGCAAAGTGAGTGTGTTTATTTGTCCAGGCGTATTTCTGTTACTGCTAAAGAGACACATGTGTGCCTTCCTTGTTTGGTTGGACTATCTGTGGTCTCAGCTGTACTCATCAGGAACACTGTGCAACAATAGCTAAGGTGCCCGCGGTGGGAGCTGCACAGTGTGATAAAACTGGCAAAATGACGGTGTCAGAAGCTCCACTGAACATAATCAGGCTGTGGTAGATGGGCTCGGCTGTTGGGTTTGGGACTATAAGTCTGGCGATTAAACATGCATGGGGAGAATCCTTCATCACAGGCGAAACAAAGCCGCCCTGCCCTTCCCACGTGTTCCAACATCGCCATGGAAAAAGCCTGTTTCCTTGGCAACCAAACTGGCTCTCTTTGTCACAGGAATGGGGAAGGAGGAGGAGGAGGAGGAAGGGGAGGAGGGTGAGCGGAGCAGAGGCATGACACTCCACGCTGACCTCCACCTGACCTCTAGGTGAACATGCCCCATTGGTTTCCTGCTCTCCTGGAGGGAACGTTGTGATTGGTCGTTGTTTCCAAATCATGTTTCCTTGCTTGAGTTGAAAAATCCTACATATAAAATTCATTTTTTTAGTTTGACGACGACTCAGCGTTGAGTTATAACAAACACTTACAATGTTTCTGTTCAAAATATCTTATCAAGTCCACACAGTTGCAGGTTAAGAGGGAAGGACATTTACATCGGCTGTCATTATCCCACACTGGTCGACATCTTTTCTTCTACTGCCCCCAGTGGCAGAGTGTTAGGCCAGTGAAGGTGAAACGGAGAAAGGCAGAATGAAAGAGAAATGACTCAAGGCTAGGAAATGGAGGATGCAGTTCAGAAAGCATAGTGGTGAGAAAAAGACAATGGCTTGTTAATACAGGCAGCCAGACAAAGAGAGGAAGGGAGACAAAGTGAGACGCCGCTTTTATGTCGACCCATGGCTGCACCCATCGCAAAAGGCTGGTACTCTAGCTATAATGTTAACAGAGTGTTTCCCTAATGGGCTTAATGACATATGGAGCACAGATTGCAGCAGGAGCCGGTTCACTTTGAAACCGCTGTCGCCTCCCTCAGGGCTTCACAAGCAGTACATTATGAAGACGTGGTGACTAAGGACACAGGTCATGTCTGGTTAACTTTAATGGTTATCAGATAATAACTGACAGGATCTTTTCCTGACCTGGGGTGTCTTTGCAGCTGACTGTAAATGACTCACAACAGGTGTTTTACTTTCTCTTTTTCACATCGCAGAAAACCACACAGATGAAATGCAAAAGATCACTTCTTAAAACAATCATTATCTAAGACACCGCATGATGATACGCCTTCTTTCGTAAATTCGTGCCACTGGCCCGTATGACATCTCCCTAAGCATCTCCCCACGGCATATCACCCGCCATTTTGTTTCAATTTGTTCCCATCACCAGTATCTCTTCCTCCTCTCAGTTCCTTTAGTCTGTCCACATCTCACTTGTCGTCTGGCCGTCATCTTCTCTTGGACTGTTACTGATGATATCGGATTGCTGTGGGCTCTACAGCGCTGGAAAGTGGAGCTAATGGGCTTTCAAATGCTTTATTGTGAATGCAACTTGTCAAGAGGAGAGAGATAGGATCAGATTTGATTAGGAGGCGGAGGGAGGGAGTGGGGGGTGGCAGAATGAAATGTATTTAAAAACAGAGGGTATATTGTGTGTTTTTCTGCATGTCTGTGCTTGTGAGAGAAAGACCAAATAAAAACTAAGTAAGCTTATATTTAGCTAAATTTACTACTTTGCAACAACCTTATTAGATGCCCTTGGATCATCCTTATCTCTGGAAGTCTTTTCATCCCTGCTCTAATTCTCCTTCCCCTTTCTCTCCAGGTTCCCTATTCACATATGCATCCCTCCCCAGCGGAGGAGAGAGTAACACTGCCTCTTTTGGCTGGATGCGGTAAATGTGTTCCTCTCTGGCAGATGAATGATGTCAAACAGACATATTTATATTCATTTAGGACTGAGGAGGAGGAGGAGAACCCATCTGTAACGGATGTGATAGGAACCGATACGTGCGAGTGTGCATGCATTTAGGTGTGTGTCTATGTGTGTGTTTGTGTGTGCGTGCACACGCGTGTTTGAGCATGTGTTCCATCGTTTGTGATAAATGAATCGTGCATTTGTGTGAGTTGATACCGGGTTTGTGGATTTGAGGAGTGCGTGTACAGCTTGTGTGTGTTTGTGTGTGTGTGTGTGCATCTGTGTGCAAGCGAGGTCATTCCCCGGTCACTCGTTCAGGCTGTGTGATGAATGAAGAGGAGAGGTGCCTGCAAAGCCGAAGAGATTTGGGAGAAACATTGTTCCACAGGGTTAAAAATGGTCTTGTGTTGTGCCAGAGGCTGAGGGAATGTTACTAAAAAAAATGTAAGACTGCAATTTAAGTAGATGTTCATCATGTCAGATGTTTAATATCAAGCCCCGCAAAGTAATAAACTAATAAAATATTCATATTAGTCATTTGATTGTTCAAATTTGCTCAGTGAGAAATTTTAGCAAGCAAACGAAGAATCCAAAAAAAGAATCTTTGTCCATTTCTTTCCTTCTTTCCACCAGGAGAAGCGAGATGGAAGCAGTTGTGTTTGGCTTGGACGGCAGACTGGTGGGGTCAAAGACATCTGACTCAACCAGGAAGTATCAGGTTGCAGTCTACAGGAAGTCAGTGGACCAAACAGGAAGGACTATACGCAGACGAGGCTACTGAAAGCCAGCAGCATTCAAAGCCAAGCGTGTCTGTCAGCATGGGGCCAAACAAATAGATTACGTATGTGTGTCTGAGTGTGAGTGCAAGTAAATTTGCATCAAATATTGAGGGAGAAAAATCAAAATCTTCTTTTTAAATCAAAGTATTCAGACTGACAGTATAACTAATGCAAAGTGAGTAAAAGAGTGATCATTTATGAGGGCAGCTCTGATGATGAGGAACTGCTGATGTGTGTGTGTGTGTGTGTGTGTGTGTGTGCGCGCGCGCCTACATCCAAATGTATGTGTATGTCTGAGAATATGTGCTTGGGACAGTGTGGTCAGGCAGAAGTGCATTGTGGGATCGATGTCCACACCTCGTCCTAAATTATTCATCCTGTCAGCTGGCCTGTCCACCATCGCCGTGGAAACCGCTGACCAAGAGCTTTACCCTACATCCCAACGGATTCACCTCTTCATCCCCTCCTCGGCCCTCACTTCCTCCTTTCTCTCTCTCTCTCTCTCTCTCTCATTAGCTCCTCTGTGATTCACTAATTTACAGCCTCTCTCGCCCTCACTCCTACTTCCAGTCTCCCTTACTTCTCCAATCTTTTCATCTGTCTTTCTTCTACTCCCATTATTCAGTATATCTGTCTTCCTCATTAGTCCTGAACTTCCACTGACTCACTTTCTATTTCTTTCCCTCTTTCTTTAATCCTCCTCTTTCTCTCCCTGTCTTTCCCCGCTCTGACATTCTCTCCTCTGTTAGCCGCGTGTTGCTGACTAAGATTATAATGTGTTGCCTTTGTAGGATGTTTATATTTGTGCTTTTGAAGTCTGCCCCAGTGGCCTCTTGGAAGACAGCCATAATCCTAGTGAGCCGCCAGAGGTTGTTCAGCATGTGTGTGTGTGTGTGTGTGTGTGTGTGTCTATTCATCTTCATACATGTGTGAACGCGTGTGTGCACATGATCAACTCCGAGTGCAGTGTGTGTGTGCGTGAGCGTGTGAGTGTGATTCAGTAATTGTGACATGGCTCATACATCATGGCCAGAGCCCGTTTGATTACAAGCGGAGGGGCCCGGTGATTAATTGTTGGATTCAGCTTCCTGGCCCGAGTTGTGACACTCGGTCACAGAGCATCTGTACTGACACACCCCCCTAGCCCCACTGCCCTGCTCCAGCGTACCCCCATACCGCCTACACCCCTACACACACACACCCAAACACCCCCTGCCTTCCCCTCAATTCCTCCCTAGCACTCCATTACCTTCTGCCCTCCTCTCGCCTCCTGCTGCACAACACACACCTTGCCTTTTCCTTTCTTTCCTCCTCATCTTGTTCTGTTTTATCTTAGCCTTACCCTCCCACTCGATTCCCCCTCTTCCCCACCTCCAGTCCAACCATATATCTTGTCTTTACCACTTTGCACTCCCCACCTCTGCACTTTCTCATCTTGCTCCTCTCCCCTAACCTTTCTTTTTCAAGCCATTCTGTGCAACCCACAGCTTCATATTAACCAAAGCCCATTTTGATCTTATCACCTTTAGCCTTGCTGTTTCCCCTTTTCCACAAGCTTCCACCCTTCCATCCCCTCTCTTCCTCTGTATATATATATATATGTGTGTGTGTGTGTGTGTGTGTGTGTGTGTGTGTGTACCACACTAGCCCCTTCCCCTAATCTGATTCCGCCCCCCTCTAAATGTATCTTAGCTCCCTGATGCACACACAAGCAATCATACTTGCAAGTTATCCCATAAAACATGCACACCCACACACGCATGTGTGCACACACACACACACACACACACACTTTACTGCCTAGCCAAAAACCTTTTCTCTACTTCCAGTATCTAAAATCATCTCCAGCTCTCTCCACCTGCCAGTAAAGGTCATGTGATTCAGGTCCCTGATGCCCAAAGCAGCCTTTAATCCTAGAAGCAAGCAACCTTGAAGCCAAACCAACTGCCCTTTTGTGCCTCAAATATGGTACCAAAAACTGAAATACTTGGAATTGTATCAAGTGGTTTTTAAACCAGGACTTGTGCTTACCTCTTGAGCCAAGTCTAATAGTATTTTTTTAAATGAGGGTCTAGTTGTTTAAATCAACATTTCTATAGTGATCTTGTACTTTATGTGCACATCATGAAATTGTTGTTTTATAATTTCTATTATGACTATGTATTTTTAATATTATTATAAGAACAAAAATTCCAAAATTAATTAACAAGATTAAAAATTAGCACTCGAATAGTGATGGTAGGAAACATACATTTAAATGATAATCCTGCTGTCATTGTATTATTCTTATTCTTTTTTTTTTTTTTTTTTTTTTTTTTTTTTTTAATTGTCAACAAATCCCAGTGCCAACCAATGCACCTCCTAAATTCTCAGAACTGCCAGTGGCACTCACCCAAAGCCCACTGGCTACTCAGTTCATAAATCTTTACAAATGGGTCACGAATGTATAGTTTCATTTTTCGAAAACAGTGTTTCCTAAGCCGTTGCTGAAATTTCACATTGTACATTATAAATATGATGAACACAAACCACAGGCACTTTCTAGATTTTGAGCAGCTGACTACAGCTACTGGAGAGTGAATGGGAAAGCTCCTGATAAATTAACACACACATGACTCATGAATAAACCAGGAATAAAATAAAATCTGGAACAATTCTAAGGTAGTTTTAAGTTATTCCATGGAAACAGAGAAAATGTGTGTTAGTATAGGTTCTGGTGTCGTGGGCTCTGCACATGCACAACAAGACCGCTGCTGAAAAAAATCCTAAAGGAAACACTGAAAAAGGATAAATAAATTCTTTAAGCAGCTGGGCAATGTTGTTTTTTTACTCACATTACTCAAACAGGAGTAAATAATGCATTTGTTGCAGATCTATTTTCAGCTGCAGATTTGGAGAGCTAGCTTGATATTTATGATTTGTATGTGGCATCAACTCAAAATAAACTGCAGTGCCCATGTTCACTGTATTGAAGGAACATGTCACCCAGTGCCACAGTAAGTGACACCCATGTTAGAATGGCATGTGACATGTTAGTGACATCTTAGCTACACAGAGAGTACTCGTTTGGAGGATCTGTTGATTTTGGTCTTCTAATGGAATTTGTTAACAACAAAGAACAAAAAAACAAAACAAAACAAAAAAAACACGTCCTTTAAGACAGGAGAAAAGATTTGAGAGTTATGATATGAGGAAAATAAGGAGACATTGTGAGGAAGTGAGAGATGCAGGATAAGAGTCAATCGGAAACAAAGGAAGCGAATCTGTGAGTGTGAGCAAGCAAGCTAGTGAGCAGCAGAGACTCTGTGTGTGTGTGTGTGTGTGTGTGTGTGTGCGTGTTCCCCTGGCTCTCACCTCCATGTGGTATCAGGATGAGGGATGGCCCTGCCAGCGATCAGGCCAAGCCTGGACTCAAGCTCCGCACAAGGATTCCCTGCTGAAACCATTAGTCTGGGCATTAAACACCATTAGAGTGTGTGCGCGCACACACACACACACACACACAATTCACACACACACACTCAGGGTGTAAGTACTTCACCACAACTCTCTGCACACAAAAATATACATCCATGGTACGAATGTGTGGTTGCATGCCCACACACACACACATTGGAGGCATACACACACACACACACACAGACACACACACCATTAGAACAGAGAGCGGAGGAGAGTGACTGCCAGAAAGATTGGCTGAAGCTGAAGGGAGTGATGGGATTGGAGAGCTGCACAGAGAAAGAACGATAAAGAAAGGAGGGATGGGAGATATAGAGTGGAGCATGGAAGGGCGTTGAAAATCCACTTTTCCTTTAATGTCTCATTTCTCTTGCCATCATCTACTCTATTTTCCTTTTCTAATACATAATTAATTAACGACAAGTAAGAAATTAATTTCCTGGATGTCAAGGTTTTTTTTTGTGTAGGCTTACCTCATCTTTTCTCCACACTGTACATGAATGGTTCTTTCAAATCTGTATGTGTTTTTATTACCTGTTTCTGTATGTATGTGTGTGGTTATGCGTGTCTGTGTTCTCATGTTGCACGCTGGAGCGAGCGTGTCCCCAGCAATCCAGGTGTAATTGGGTTAGTGACAACCAGGACAATGTGACACCTGCAGGTCTCAGCTGTGCTTCTCCCTGCTGAACTGGCCTGGAGTCAGCTGGAGCTCTGTCATCTGGACTGGCCTCAGCTGAAATGGCCATTCTGGGACCGATCCAGGGTTAGAGGCTCCACTAGGCACAACACAAATATCAGTCCAAATCCTAACCTTTTTTTGTCTTTTTGCCCGACAGGAACAACAATAAAGGACAGAGAAAGAGATTATGTGACATGCCTTTTAGAGTATTAAAACTGTGGCAGAGTAAAACATGTATCTTAAGAAAAAAAAGACCTTTGTTGCAAATAAGGACAGCTTCTTTTCAGACTTATTCACGTGCACTTTTAAATCATAAAGTGGAGCTATAGTTGAGAGTCGAGTTTGGTGGTTTGCTAGCATTTCGTTTTTACTTTCCCAACACATACTTAGCACACTGTAGCTGTCTCTTTTTGACTCAATTTAAATATGGTGGTGGGGCGGGATGTGTAAGCTTCATAGGATGTGATTTGTACTGGAGCCAGGGGAACTAAAATGCACTGTCTGTCTGACCTGCTGCATGCGCGGTTGCCCTATCACTAAACTATATGCTATTGTTGCTCTTTTTGCTAACGCTAAATGGAGAAAACTACCAAGCCTTTCTGAGTGGATAATCAAGACAACATCTTGATCCATCTGAGTAATGTGAGAAAGCATTTTGGATTTGACGCCTTAGATGTAAAAATGATGGATGAAAGTAAGGCCGTTGGCTGACTTAGAAAACTCTGGTATAACAATGTTAGCTAGTAACATGAGTGAGGAAGCAGAGGCATCAGGAATAAATGGAACAATGTTAATTCTACAACATAGGTTAGCATTACACTACGTGAGATGTGTTCAAATTAATTCCAACAAATTACTTGTTAGTTCAAATTCATTCAAACTTCTTTTGTTGTCTTTTAAGTAGACAGACATAGTTATAGATGGGAAAACTGCACACTCAGAGCCATGATCTATTTATCTTTGTTTTGACAAACCTCCGAAAAGTTGTCCATTTGTTGAAATAAATGCATCAGAGTTAAGAGTGTGTTTTTTTTTTTAAGTGACAGCCATTATACACAGAAGCTTCATATTTGGTGCCCTGTCATATTTAATCTAAACAAACTTAGAGCTTTCATGAAGCTTTCATGCTCAGTTGATAGTAAGGGTACCAGCAGTTCAGCAGCAGCTGTGACAAACAGCCTGTACTGTGTAGCTGATTCTCAGACTTCTGTTCATCTATTGCCCAGTTTAGGTTTGTTTTTCATTTATATGCAAATTAATAAGTTGTGTGAAATATGACTGCATTAACCATTATCTACATAGTGAATTATCAACTCACATCTTGTTGCTTCATTCTATACATCAAATGAAAAACAAACCAGCTTTTACTGAACAAAATCCTAAATAAATGGCTCCTCTCTGAGAGGCATCTTCTGGCCTGAGTGTTATTGACAATTATCACACACAGTCATGCACAAAATGCAGCAAATAAACGCTGCTGGTGTGTGACAGTTTCCCGGATGCCCCTCTCCTCTCATCAGGCTGAACTTGTGATCACAGACTGATATCATCACACAAACGTCTTCCTGTCACATCGGATTTCTGCTGTTCATGTCTGAGAACTGTCTCTCTAGGCCCGAGTGGCGGCAGACCATGCTAACCAGCGCGACGCCATCGGAAGCTAATAAATCATCTGCGGTTTTATTTCAGATTCATTCGGACCGTAATGAAGACGCGACGGGCCTTGGGCCGTAACCGACGGCGACAGGGTGACACTGATGAATGGCTGAAGGTGCGTTCTCTACAGTCGGTAGGAGAGGGACGACTGTCAGACTGCAACAGTGCAGTGTGTGTCTAAGTGTGTGTTAGATCACAAGATAGGCGTATAAATAGTGTTAGCATCAAACATATATAAATATCATATATTACTGAGCATGTGGATACAAGGACCAGTAAACACAGTAATAAATACAAATATCAACATTGCCATCAACTCTATCATTATCATCATCATCATCATCCTAACAACTGTCCCGGAGGGGTGGTAGGCTCCATAGATATAAAAACATTTTTACATCCATGTGAGGCCCTCCGGAAACTACTAGTATTGTTTTGGGGCAGGCATATTGCAGATACGGATACGTGGTGTTGACAGTGTGCCATAGATGTGCGCAGTAAGGCGGTGTTTCATATTGATGTATTTCTCTACACTGAGTTGAAATGAAACAAACGTACATATATTAGTTAAATAAATATTAACGCCAGCTTTGCGAGCCTATCACGTGTGAGCTTATCGCGCTTCCGCTATCTTGCTAGTATAAGTTACATTTGTTTTTATTTGTTTCTTTCCAAAGGGGTGGGGGGTCCTGCTGGTGGGGTGGACTGCCCCTCAAAGGCAATGGTGGGGGAAACATTGCAGGTCTGTATTTATATTCTGGGGCTCTACTGCTATATCTTTGTATGATTTACAGTTTTAAAAAACTCCTTATTTATCTTGTTTTAGCTCATGTTTCTTTAAGACATGCTCAATCCGAGCAGCCCACTCTGCTCTGATTGGCCAGCTCCCAGAAGCTGCCCCTTAGCAGACTTCAGGCGGCTATGGAGGCTACGTAATCAAACAATAGTAGTTGGTTTCACTTTTTTTTCTTGTTCTTTACTTGATATAGAAACTTCTCAAATACATCCATACATGTTTGAGCCTGAATCCAATCTGAAATATGCAAGTGGACAACGTGAAAAAACCCATGGAACAACCTTAGCAACAAAGGCGTGAACAATGTGATGTCATCATCAGGAGGAAGTAGAAGTAACATTGCCTGAGGTTTTGACTTGCAATGAGCATATTACAAAGGTTCAACTCAACTTTGGACCTTTGACCATGTTTAATGGACATCCAACATCATAACAGTATAAAAATAACAAAAAGTATGATATGTCCCCTTTAACCGTCCATTGTGAGTCCAACAATGTTATAAGAGTGTAATGCTAAATTGGAACACTCTTTTAACATTCACTAATCATCATCATCATCATCATCACCTTTATCACAATCACTATCACCTTCACCACCATTACCAGGATTATTATCATCACCATCACACCTTTGACTTCTCCTCCTCACTGTGTTGGCATTCCCATCACTCTCTCCATGTTGCTGTACTCTATTACACTGACTCTGTTTTGATAGCGTGCTCTTTCTGTGTGTCATCACAGTCCTCTCTGTCAGCCAAGGACAAATCGACTGAGCCAACTCAATGCTTCAAGCCTGGCAGCTTCCAGTCATCTTGTCAATCAATGAATCCATACGAAGCTTGTCTCATCCGGCCCTGACACAGTGTAGCACAGCACTTTGTGAAGAGCACAGAAAGACATGTAAACATCATACACAACACTATGGCAGCAAGGGTGATAAAGTTCTCACCCTGTAAATGTTGGGGAAGCTACTATGAAAACATAAAGTACACTACTAATTAGTCTGGAAATACAACAGAAACAGTTGTGATATAGCAAAGCCCCAGTGCTTTCTGTAGCTTCTATGTTTCGGAAAAATCATCGATAATGTAAATATAACAAGTAAGTTTGAGTCAAAATATAACCTAAAAGTCATCAAATGTTTCCAATGTGCTCCTTCACAGAGGATGGCAGCTATAGCCCGCTAGATTCACACCAGTTACAATGGATTCTAATAGCACCCATACACAGAAAAAGACCATAAAACATATCAAAACCTCCACAGAAACTTCTCAACCATTCCCACAACGTAATCAACTTGTCTTCTGTTTATCCGCAAGTCGCAAATGTTTGAATGACTCTTTACTTCACCAATAAATTTGTAAACGGGCTGCTTCCTCTGGAGCTTTAGAGCTATGAGGAGGCAATGGTGCAACATGGAAAAAGAGTTCTAAGTGTAACCCTGTTGAGGAGAAACGCAGACTGTTTGGAACACATTAAACATAACTGATTACAGCAGACCATGATGCTTCTCCTCGAACTGCTAACGTCCTGAAGTTTCCACTGGTTGCTTGGCAACTGGTCCTGACAAAGAAATAAGCTGTGTCTCAATTCAGTGGTCGCATCCTTCAAAGGCTGCATTTGAAGAACGAATGCATCACAGCAGCGTGATCAAGGCTGTCCCATTTTGAAGGCTCCTTCAAATGTGGCCGAGAAATGCAGCCTTCTTTTTCCGAATTTGGAGGATCCAAAGGATGGATCCTTTGCGACCTACCTGGCCCAGAATGTATGTTGCACCAACCAGCAGCAATATGGGAGAGATTTTGAGCCAGGCTAAGCTGTTGTAATTTTCGCTGTAGAACTGTTAATATGTCACTTTATTAAGTTTTAATGTTTTTTCTGGCAAGAAAGTAACCATTTAAATTCCCAATATGTGGTTAGTTTATCCAAATAGCGCCTATTTGGAAATTTGCTCCAACATTTTCAGAGATATGAGGAGCTGCTGGTCGGGTGAGACCAGCTGGTCATCTAGCAGCCCGACTCCTGAGATGATCAGCCGGTCAATGTCCGTCATCATCCCTGGAAGAACATGATCCGATGAACTGGCTCTAATGTTTCTGTAGCATTTTGGTTTATGATATAATTCCTTTTGGAAGATAAATGTTGGTCTCACAGATTAAATCTAACACTTGTAGCTGTCACATTAGTTTGTCTGGATGTAAAGTGAAGCTTCATGTTTTTACTGGACGGAACAACAGTGCTGCTTCTGGGGCTCTGTATGTACAGATGTCACCACATTTACATAAATATAAATGTATTAAAATGAACAGATAAGGCTATATTAAATTTTGTTTTATTTTATTAAGCTACATAACAGTTTGGATTTTTATTATAGCTACATTACAGACTAAATAACATCATTTACTGCATCTCTCTGTCAATGAGGTTATTCTTTGTAAGAAAAAAAAGTGTCAGTGGAGCTTTGAGTTGATTATTTTGTCACACCACAGTCAGGTAGTTGTGTTGAAGCTGAACTGAAGCTGAACTGGTGCTGTCAGCAAGTACGCTGCTGTTCCAATTGCAGAATAACCGCACTGTGTCCTCCCATCCTCGGAAGCCAAAGCCACTTAAGAGAAAGAGAAAGAAAGAGGATGAGCTTCTTCAGCTTGTGAAGGAAGACATGAGGTTGCAGAGAGAGGCAAAGGAGAGGAGAGCAGACAGAGAATGGACAGGCTCTTCTCTCTACTTGAAAGATTAGTTGAAAAATAAAAAATGTTGAATGAATGAACTGAAATAAAGTAATTATTAAATAAGCTACTTTTTTCATTTACAGTGGTCTTTACAACTATTTACAACATAAAGTACATAAGAAGTGGAATAACAGGGTGTCTGGAGGTTGTTAAAAAGTCTTACATTCGATTTTATAAATATTAGGCTTTAGGAAATGTGTTTATGTATATTTTGGTTCAGCTGAGCAGGGAGTCCCTGTTGCTGCTGGACCTGGATGGGCTGCCACAATAATAAAACTAAAATTTCTGGCTCCATTTCTACTAACTGTGTCCTCATTGTCAACTGAAGTTGTCAAAGTTGCTAGACGGCAGGAGTGGCGCTTCATGATGCAAGCGTAAGGGCGGGAACAGCTGGTGACGCAACTAGGAAATCCTTCGTAGACCTGACCATCTCATTTAACAACGCTTGGGTCGCTACAGTTTTGCACATAACCCCCATAAAATGGCAAAATGTTGTACACATAAAAATACAATTTTATGGATTAAATAAACTGGATAAAATCATGTGCATTAGTGAGCTTTAGATTTACTGCTACCTTTAGACAGAGCCAGGCCAGCTGTTTCCACCTGTTTCAAGACTTTCTGCTAAGCTAAGCTGACTGCCTGCGAGCTGTATATTTACTGCACAAACACGTGGTGGTATCAATCTCCTCATCTCTCTTGGCAAGAAAGCAAATAAACATATTTCTAAACTATTCCTTTCAGTTAGTTAAACAAGATATGGGGAAAAACTGTTTTATGTTAATGACTAAGAGTACATTCACACTAAGCGGACTAGGACTGAAAATGTATCTTTTCCTGTATCTTAACATGGCTTTTCAAACGCTCTCCAGAGTGGATAAATCTTTTTGTCCCCTCTGACCCTGTGTGTATTTTGTCAGATGACTCTGAGATCATAGAATCATGATTTGATCAGTGCCTCAATCGAACAGCCAGGTTAATATGTAACATTTAGAGGCCGAAATCAAATCACACTTTTATGCTTGTTCTGTTGTCTGGCAACAGAAACAGAAAAATATGTCAATGAGAACAACTAAATCATAAGTTTGACAATAATAAAGCACAGTTTAGATTATGACGGAGCTCAGGAGGTGTGTTTGTACCACTCCTTACCAGATGTTGCCTGTAATGCACAGTTTTTTTGTTCGCCTACTAAAATCGAGAAGAAGAGACTTAGCTGTTTTCCTGTTGCTCAGGCATTTCAGTGTTGATAGAGATCATTACAAAAATGACATGTTAGTGTGGAAGCATGTTTTCAAACCTAAACTGTATTTTCACATTTAGCCGACTTGGTGTCGACTGTAGTCCAAGACCGCCAACAATCTGTTTGTTCCTTCCTAAGGCAGTTCATCATGGAAAAGCAGACAAGGCCAGTTGCTGTCACATTTTAAACGGGATAACAGTTCTGCCTAGTTGGTTTTTCTTGCTTGTAAATTGTATTCCAGACCACTAAAGACCATTCGCAATAAGAAATGTCAATATCTGTTGGAAAATAAGCAATTCCAAGCCTTCGAGCTGTTAAATGCATTGTGGTATTTTTTTGCTGGGTGACTATTTATGTCACAGAAACATCAGAAACATAAGGGTATGTAAGGGCATATGCTTTTGCAGCTGTCTGTGTCTATAGTGTTGTGCACTATATTGTCAGTATGCATTCACTCCATCACACTGTCTCTCTAATTACTGCTGTTTGTCTGTGGTGAGACAACATGAAGGCATTTGGCCTCTCTGGCTGACAACCACCATGAAAGGACAGATAACATACTCCTCCTTTACGCAGGACTGGCACCATCTCTCTCCTTCCATCTTCATCACTCCCTCTCACACACTCTGTTACACTCCTTCACTCTGCCTCTCCATCCCCTTTCTACTCCTCTACAAAGCTGCCACTCAATCGCTGCAGAAATCTCTATCACAATCTCTTATCCAGTTATCTGCCCTGTCTTTCACTGTTCTCTCTCACTTTCTCCTCCACGTTTGTCCATGTGTCTTATGCTGCGTGCTCCCTCTGGCTCTAAATGAAAAGTTGTACTCTGTTTACCATATTTGCAGCACAGTTTAACAAGGTATTAGCATACCCTGTGGGTCTTTAAATTTTAGTTGTCATATGGGTGACAAACATACTTTCATACACGCATAACAAAAGCACACATGCATTTGCACACACACACACCTACAAGTGCACAGAGCTAGTTAATTAGAGCTCGAGGCCCTTCTCTCCTAACGAACCTGAGGGTAATTAAAGAGCCCCTGGACACGGGTGTGTCTGCAAGCTGCTTCTAATTAAGCCCCAGTGAGCTGATTTAGCTAATTAGCTAAAGGCTCGGTGTCAGACACCAAAGCATTCCAGCCCCCGCGGAACACAGGAAGTTACAATGTTCCCACATTGTCCCTGGCAACACTTCCATTTCCTGGGGCATTAATCACCAGAGTTACAACTGTCACCATAGTGACTGCCATGTGGGAATGGGGTGGGGGGGGACATACTGCGACCCTCAGGGTGAGAGGTGTGGACCATTCATGTTCAAGCTCTGGTCTTGAAGAGACCAATCACATGCTGAGTTCGAACCAAGCCAGCAAGGTGGAAGGGGAGGCTCTGGAAACATGTCATACAGTGTGATATTTGATATAAACATGTTCATTACCAAACAGCTAACGGTAAATACAATCATGACTGGACAATTTCTGCTTGATGTGGACAACAACTACTCATCAACTGATCATCTAAATCAGACAGACAGTTTTTAGTTTTAAATGAATACGGTTCATTTCAACTTGGGTTTCACTTTCATGGCGGCAACTGTTGGTTTTATTGATAACATCCAGCAATGTAACATACGATAACATACTCACCACAGTAATTTGCTGAGATCTCGGAGAGCAGCATAAGCATAAGTTAAAAGGTAAAACTATGACCCATACTGTTTGTTGTAAACATCCATCACACTTTAGAAATCCAATTTAATGGTTCAACTTTAACCTACCATACTTACCGTAGTCATGCACACTCAATTTCCGATTTACCTTCACATAAAGTGGAAGCTAATCTGATAAAAGCATAAGCATGTTTGTCTGATCATCTGAGCGCTCGTGTTTTTTCCCCCAGTGTATTTTTAGCAGTGTCACTGAGGTCTGAGATCAGAGCAATCACGTTGGTGAGTACAATGTTATCATACCCGACTGAAACAATGGCTGGGAAAATGGCTGAAAATAGAAATAGAAGTTGTTTAGATTACCTCCATTTATATAGAGCTTTTATCTAAAGCACCTCACAATTTTCCTCTCAGCCATTCACACACACATGCAAGCATAGCTATAAGTAGCCGGGAATCGAACCACCACCCCTACATCATCAATGGACAGTGGACGACCTGTTCCACCTGCTGAGCAACAGCCACTCTGATGTTAGGCTTGGCTGAATAAATATCACAGATTTACAATTTATATGAAAATTTAAAAGTTTTTAATCACATCTCATGGTCTTCTCCAGTGCACCATTTTCAAGGTCAAGAATGAACATGCTCATGCTTTTGTGCATAGTTTTTCAAGTACTTGCACAATGTAAATCAGTGGTTTGCTTATAGCTTTACAAATAAAGTTTATCACCTGTATTAAAAAGACAACGCGCAAAGTTGTGTCTGTCTTTTGCCTTGTGCATAATGTTACCTGCAGCCTTTCTCTGCTCACAGATGTCTGGCATGTGGCCCTGTTTGAAGACTAAAAGATTAAAAAGCAAGCAAAAATGTAGAGAGAGGGGAGTAGGTGCTGTTCTCATATCACAGGCATGTGGTAATATGGACTTGAAGGTTTCACAAGTCCTCCCGGAAATCACAAAAACTTCTAACATCCCAGCGTAGACGTTCATCTCGTTTCATCTGCCTCCTCCTCATTTTCATCTCTCCTTCTTTTCCTCTCTCTAGCGCTTGTCACCAATAACTCAGCTTCCAACTTCATAGCTGGAGCGCATTGGATCCCCATTCATTTCCGCAGCAGGAGAGGGAGAGCTGGCGTTGGCCACTAAGGCCCTGATCAATCATGATCTAGCACGACAGCTTGTATTAGAGATGGAGAGATGGAGGGACAGAGAGATAGAGAGGGAAAGTGGGGAATATAAGATATTCAGACATGGATATTTCTCTTTCGGAGATGCATGTGATTTGTCGACATGACCAGATGCGATCAGATGACGGTCAAAGGAAGAGTGAGAGGAGGAGGGACAGATGAAAAAAAAAAAAACACATCCCCGGCCCTGTTCGTTATTAAGAGATTAAATCCCATCTCTGACAGACTTGTCAGTGCGGGAGACAGAATCGAGCACGGCCGGTAATTTGACTAGTTCCCTATCTCCTCACCGCTCAGTTGGCTGATGACAGCCAGGCGACAGAGCGTTGAATATGCAAGATGTCTCTCCCTCTATCCCTCTAAACTCTACCGTCTACCTTGCTTGTGAGTGCTGTCATGGCTACCTCAGAGACATACACACACACACTTGCGCTCACAAAAATATATGTATGCACACACACAGCCCTGTGAAATGATCCATTTTCAACCATTTGCATTCTCACCAAGAGGTTTTGACCTCCCAGGATATTGACGGATGAAGCCTCGCAGGTTCATGTCCCACACATGTGCGGCAGCAGTTTATGTAGCAATAGAATTTCTCACTTTTAAGATATATCCCAGGCCCTTTTCTCTCAGTGAGTGTGTGTGTGTGTGTGTGTGTGTGTGTGTGTGTGTGTGTGTGCATCTCGACTGACAGTTCCTTTTAGCCTGATGTGCAGATCCTTCCAGCACACCCACAGTGAATTGGCCAGGTGTTATTTTAACACTCACTTTCGGAAGATGAACGAGGGATGTTTTCCTCCTCCTCTGCCTCCCTCTTCTCTTCCTCCCATCTCACACATTCTCATCCCTTTTTCTCTCCTTCCCTCCCAGTCCCATCCCTCCATTCGGAAAAGCCTGACCCAGTATTACGGTGACATTATGGGGCCACTTACCGCCCTGCTAAAATAAACCCCAGTGAAGGAGGTGTGTGACAGAACGGGGTTACAGCGTGCCATCGCGCAAATTAATCAAACAAATAAACGAGGATTTTAGACTTAAACAGGGAAGTTCTCTCCCTCCCTCCCTCGTCTTGCAGCCCCTGTTTGTTCTCATCTGCGCTCTGAGACACATGGACACTTGCAGATGAAAAGACACAAACATGCAGACGTGCATGCACACACACATGTATGCACAGCTACCTGCGCAGTCACAGGTGAGGTAGCACATAACTCCAAAGTCAGTCAGATATGAATGTTTGACATTCATCCACTCACTTCTTACTTCATTTTGTGTTGTTGGAGCTGTTTCAAAGCCTCAACTTCTTCACAGTCAGGTCATCTATTTCTCCGGACCAGATGTTTGCCCCTGCAGGCACTGATGTGTACTGACAAGCGGGGCTATACAATAAAAGACATTTGAACATTTCCAATTTTTTGTCAAGTGACCTATTTCCTATATCATTCCTGTCAAACTTGATACATTTCAATGCCTATTCTGTCAACAGATTGTAAAATGGTAAGCCCTATAACTCTGAAGTGCTAACAGGCATGACAACTGTAGCATCAATAATGAGCTTGCTGTATGACTGTATCTGTTTCTTTCCTTTTGTAGTTCGCTTCACATAATTGTTGGTCTCCTTCATCTCCTTTTTCTCTGTACGTATTTGTACAGAATTATTAATAAATGCAAAGTTCATTGCGGCTCCAAAGGCAACTCACTTTGAAGATCAAAGACATCCATAAAACTGCAGCTTCATAGCCTTCTGAGATATTTTTATCCACAAACACAGGTGTTGTGAGCATTGCAGTAAAGACATAAAGTCACATGTCTTTTTCCTTGATTGCATTTCAGAATTATACCTTTACATATTTTTCAAGTGTGTCCAAACTTTTGACTGGTACCGCAGCTTACTTTGATGTGTGTTGGTTTGAAGTTTGAAGTCTTCGGCTAATGTTGATTCAGATTTTTTTTTCCATGTATAAAGTTTCCTTCAGTCTGCTCGTCTTCTATATCATTTAATGATTTCCTCAATTTCGAAAAGCCAGAAAGTGGGCATTAACTGTCTGAATTCAATGGAAAAGCATGTGTAGGTGGAGCATATATATTAGGTAGGTGAAGAATGTTGGAATGGAGATAATGATACCAAGCAGCGGGAAAGATTTTCCAGTGGAGAAAAAATGAATTGCACAGTAAATCACCTATAGTCTTGTGGCTGCATTGTATTCTGATTTACTGGGTTAACTCAGTTGGGTTGTCTCTATAAATGTTGATTGTTTAAATCAAAATATAAATCTTTTTTGCTTTGATTATGACACATCAAATCTACTTTTGATTTAACAGGCTCAAATGCATTTTGTTATTTAACTTATCTGAGCGAATGCATGTAGCTCAACTGAGTGAGAGAAAACACTACCCAGCAATAAAATACATTATGTGAGTCACTGAAAGTTGTTTCAAACAGTGTATTTTTCAAAGCATCTATCCACTATTTTATTTGACAAGCAAAGCTGTATTAGGAAAACTAATCACTGGTTTGTGAGTTATGTTTTGATGTTCAAGCTCATTTAAGAGATGTATCTCTCTCTGTATCTTTCTTCTGTCTCTCAACATCCACCACTGCCTCACATTTGTCAATCTTGGAACAATTTTCTCACAGTCAGGAATGCAGAGTGACATCCATGTCTTATGTCCCAGCAAGCGCACATTCCTTCAAATTACCCCCTTCACTGAATTATGCTATTAGACCACAAAACCCTACATTGTCTTTTTCATAATGTTGCTTTTATTGCAATCTTTTATGTTGAGTCACAGGTGGAATCTGCTCCAAATGCTTGCTTATTGTACTGCTCTGGATCAGCTGCATGTATTAAATGAAATATGAAAGCTACTTGTGCTATATCAATGAATTAGATCTTATCACATATAGGTGTAAGGACTCAGGATAAACTGATAAACATAATTTTGCATACAAACAGAAACCAAAAGGAAAAAAAGAAATAAATATGTATTTTTTTTTCACTTAAATCATTTAGTTCATGCAAACATTCAGTCACAATGTCATCTCACAGCACCTCCAGATTGCTCCCAGTATTACATGTTGGTTACCATGGCGATTGCTCTGAGGCCAATTCCGCATGCAGGCAACATCTTGATTAATCTTGACGATGACAGTGCGACTCTTGATGGGAACGGCTCCACATTGATCCGTAATGAAGCCATTGAGCCGCATGACGAATGGAGGGGAAGGAAATTTGTGAGCACATGATTAATGAAATAATTAATTAAGTAATTGGATTGACTTAATTATTTATTTCTCAATCTTTGAAGTCGGACAAAAGTTTGATTGCATATTCAAATTGGGGGTGGGTGTGCAATGAGGTGAGCTGCGTTATGCTTTTGATTCTCAGTCAGTATGAGGACACATGAAAACAGATCAAACCTGGAGTTAGACATTAATGAGAAAGTATCTCTCATTGAAGTATTAGCCAAATAAACTAATTTCTCACCTCTTTTCAGAACAGAAGTTTTCCCTCCCAGAAAGCAAATTCCTTCACATGACAAAGTGAAAGTGGCCTCCAAAGTTATATTATGATTTGTTATTTATATGATCAGATTAATGAACATTAATGAGCCCTCCAATTGCGGCCAAACACAAGTGTTTCAGTTTTTCATATTGTTAATAATATAGATGATTAACTATCTTAATGAAGAGTTAAGTCTGTGATCCCATTCCCATATGTGTCTCCCAGTACGTCTGGAAATAGATTTTGTAATTCCTCGTTGCCTTTTCCATCTGCTGCCTGCTGTTGCGGGGTGTGTGGGATGTTTCCTGGACCTGCTGTCAGGACTGTGAGCTTTTCCAGGGAAAACATGTGGAACTTTTGGATCTTCTTTTAAAACCTGGCACGGTCTTCCTCCGTGAGCTTCTGCATATGTCATACCTGGCATCGGAGCTTTAACTTCACACTATAACTCAAATGGAAAACCTGTTTGGATTTCCCATAACTCACATCATAAATGGGCCGATAGAGTGGTTCTTTGGGCCAGATTGGTAGCGAACCTTAAATTTACAGCTATGGGATACCACAGCAGCTTATTCTGCTAATGACGTACAGCACCTATGACTGCATGTCTGCAAATCCCAATCCATGCTCTCCTGCTACACATCTTTTCATCACCTTCCTTGTCTGTCTACTGAAATATGTGAAAGTCTAATAAAATAAGTTAACATCATATATTTTTCCTCTTTTACAATCCAGTTTTATCCTGGGAAGGACTTTGCTGAGTATGCACACTCTTTTTTTTTTCTTCTTTTTAGCAATGCCCCACTTCACAGTTTTACAGTTAGACATATCCACACCTGGGAGCTGCCCACTGCTGCCACAGTATTCCACTAGCCACTATACCATCTCTAGGAGAAAAAAAAGTGACTATCTGAGTGCTATTTCTTGTATTTCTGCATAACATCACTCACTTGGAAAATTTAAGAGGCTGTTCAAGTTTCTCCAGACCATATCCTGTCTTAAAAATGAAAAGGATGGGGGTGGATCAACGCCTTGTATCCTGGACCATCAACTACCTCACCAGTACACCACAGTATGTAAGATATCTAACACAGTGTTCAGCAGTACAGGTGCTCCACAGGGAACAGTCTTGGCTCTATTCCATTTCACTCTATACACGGACAGCTATCACATCCAAAAATTCTCAGATGACACGGCGATTGTGAGCTGTATCCCTGGTGGTGATGAGTGCTAGTACAGGGGTGTCATCAAGGATTTTACACAGTAGTGCCAGCAAAATTGCCTCCAGTTCAATGTAAAGAAGACCAAGGAGCTAGTGGTGGACTTTTGTAGGGCTAAACAGTCATCAGTTAGTCCAGTGTACATCCAGGGGACTGAAATTGAGGCTGTTCAGTCCTATAAATACCTGGGTGTGCATCTTAACAACAAGCTGGACTGGACAGTCGACTCTACCTATTGAGGACACGGAGATCCTTTGGCATACAGGGACCACTTCTGAAGTTATTCTATGACTCAGTGGTTGCACCAGCCATCTTTTATGCGGTTGTCTACTGGAGTAGTAGCATTGCTTCAACGGATAAAAAGAGAGTGAATAAACTGATCAGCAGAGCTGGATCTGTCCTTGGGTGATTCCTTGACACCTTGGAGGTGTTGAGTGAGAGGAGGATGACCTCCCCCTGTACAAGGACCTGTGTGCCCTTGGCAGCTCCCTCAGCAACAGGCTGCTCCACCCACGCTGCTCTAAGGAGCAGTTCCGCAGATCTTTTGTCCCTGCAGCAATCAGACTCTATAACAGCAGTCATCACTGCTCACAGTGGTCACAGTGGTATCACTAGTATTAGTAATAGTAGTATCATTGTTTTATTAGTGGTACTATTAATGTGTGTCACACTGAACCACCCAACCCCAGGGTCTGTGCTGACATATTCTTGCACTTGCACTCTTGCAATTGTCATCTTTTACATGCTATTGCACTCTGAAGCAGTTGTTGTATATGCATTGTCATATTAAGAAAGGCACATCTCAGGTCTTACACTTTTTTCTTACACTATTTGTTTGTTGTTTGTGTACATCGTTTATATAGACATTTGTGTGTTGTGCTCTCATGTTGTGTATGTTGTCTGATTCGTACTTGTGGCTTGCTGCTGCAATGCCTAAATTTCCCTTTGTGGGCTCAATAAATTTTCATCTTATCTTATCCTTCTTATCTTGTATGTGTGGCTGAGTGAGGTTTAGACAACCTGCCCAGAAGAGGCACCACTACAAGCTTTTAAAGAAATGTGATAAACATAAATTATTCTTTAAAGGATAAGGCTGGCGATATTCTATATTTATAACTGTCAACAAATCCCATTAAAAGTTCGAAACTAACAATGTCAATGTCAGTCTGCCTCTCAATACTTTTAAGATGTGAATTTGGATTTGATGTCCTGCTGAATATCCACAGCAGCAGAATGGTAAGTGTAGAATTAACTCAAAAGACAAGCTTTGAAGCAATAGGTACCTACTTGTTACTAGAATCAATTAATTGTTGGTTTTAGTCACTTGCCTTTAAAAATCTAAGCCATTTTTGTCTTGAAATGAGTTCATTCAAAGAGTTGATCACAGATGACAAGTAAACAAAACCAGCAAAGGGAAAGGCAGGCAGCCAATCATGCACATTTTAAACCAACTGCATCCCATTATGTACTAGTTCCGCCAGAAAGCTTGTGTAGCTGACACTATATGACAACTAAATTGGTTTTGTTTTTCATATGAGCAAACTGAAAAGCAAACTTCATTTTCCCTGCCCTGATTTAATTCCCATAATGATCACTCAAATATTCAGCTTAGAATTCGGGGATGAAGCGATTTTTTTGAAAATATTCCTCTAAAAGTTTATTTGAATCCTCTTTTGTCTAAGTATGTTTTGTGAGTATGTACAAATGCATCTTTGTATGTGTGTGAGAATTTGTGTGTGTGTGTGTGTGTGTGTGTGTGTGTGTGTTTGAATATATGCTTGTGTGTGCATGTTGCATCGTATTGGAGATCATTGTGCATCCATCAGTATGCCATTAAGCAGTGGCCAGTGAGGATGTGAAATGGCTCTCACTTTGGGGTTATCGCTGATCAGTGCTCATAAACATTTAATGTCATAATCAGCTGTCAGCCGGCACAATAACACATCAGCACTAACAGCTTTGGCTACGGATGGCAACACACGAACACGTAGACACAAATACTCATGCACAAAAGCATGCAGAGTCACTTGTTTCGTGTAACATCTCTGGTACATTGAGTATGTATATTTTATGTAATTCAGCTAAGGAGGTGCTCTGCACCACACACACATACACACACAAGCACACACACATTAGATATCTGGCCTCACACATCATTAAACAAACACACACCATCAACCATTTAGGCACTAAAATAATGTGTGTGCTCAGAGTGTGTATGATGTTATGCTATAGTCTGAGAGATGAAAGAGAGAGAGAGAGAGACAGGGAAAGGGTGAGGAGGAGGGGGGTTGTATTATCGGGGGAGGGCTTTACAAAGTAAGCCAATTTATACAAGGTATCCCGGCTCGAATTAGCGGCTAATGACTCTATTAGCTTTCATTTTTGCACCAAGGAGATTTGCCTGCATAAATTAGGGCCCGATCATTGGCAAAGTGTCACGGCCAAAGGACAGTTTATAAATACAACAGCCAGGCCCTGTCAGCCGCGCCGGGCGCTGATATAGACGTCTCTGCAGACTTTGTCGTTGAGCGCAACAGACTTGTGCCAGTCAGACAGTGACAGGGGACCGCGGGGGCCCCAGGGGGAGCTCTCTCGCCGTCGTCCCTGAAAAGGTCAACTTGACGCGGGCACAGCCCATCGACCTGCCCCCCTGTCGGCTCCGCTGATAAAAATCAGATAAACTTAAGACCACTTATTGATCCAGGCTGCGGAGCCTTAGGCAAATGTTGGCCAAGCTCTCCTCCTCCTCTTCCTCCTCCTCATTCCCTTCTGCTGTGCATATGATTACACACAAGCAAATTAGGATGAGGGAGAGGTGAGTGTGTGTGGGATTAGACAGAGAGTGAGGAGGGAAAGGGAAAGATAGAGATGGGAGAGGGAAAAAGGAAGGAAAGCACAGACAGGAATTCTTGTTTCTCTGAGGAGAAAAGGGAGGGGGTGTTATTAAGAGGTGAGAGGATGAGAAGTGGGAGAGGGGACAGTAAGATTAATCGCAGAAATTTGAGCAGAGACAGGGAAATTTCATTAACTATGAGAGCACTTGTTAGAGCTAAATGGTCAGAGAGAGGCGGGAGGTGGAAGGGGGGAGAGCCAGGCAAGCTCTCAGAGGTGGAAAAAAAAGAAAGACAGAGATGTGCACATGAACATGCATATCCAATTTATAACTTACCCTTCCCAAAACACACTACAGATTACTCATTAATGTATTCCTCTCTGTGTCTTCCCTTTAACTGTAAAATCTGAGATGGTTACATGGGGATGAGTTCCAAGGGATGAGGACAGAGGCGGGTGGGACAGATGAGTGAGAGCGGCTGTGGGAAGGAATGAAGGTGGGAGGGGGCCCTGCAGCAGGAAGGATACAGAACCGAGCAAAAGGCCAGAAGTCAAAGTTAGCAAGAAAAGTCCAGACTGCTGCAGAGAGACAGATTTAGAGCAAAAATACAGGAGGAGCAAGGGGAGAGATACAGAGGTGCAGCACATCTGGCTGGCAACACTTTCACCTCAGTTATCAGACCACACATCCTCTGCAGTTTCACTAGCCATCCTCTCTCATAGCGAATCTCTATCGCCAGGCTGGGTGTCTGTCTGCTGCCCTCTGCACCCACGCTGTCTTTCCACACTTCCTCCCTCCATCCCTCACCAGGCAACTGCATATCTACCCCTTTTTTCTACACACACACACACACACTCTGACTCATTGTCTCAGCGTCTCTCTCAGGAGGATGAGCATTACAGCTCGGGGCAAAGAGGTGCTGATAAGAGGACAGGAGTGTGACGCGAGCAGGGGCCGATGACCACAGATAACGCGCTTACTTATTTGTGTCTGTGTGTATGTGTGTGTGTGTGTGTGTGCATGTGAGGCCCATAGTCGTCAGGGTGTAAGTGGGAATGATGAGGGTAACCCCGTTATCAGCTCCGTCTATGTCAGCGCCTCCATCTGGTGTCAGCTCTCTTGCCAGTGTGTGTGTGTGTGTGTGTGTGTGTGTGTGTATGTGTGTGTGTGCATGCGCGCGCATGAGTCTGTGTTGTCACTATAGGGCGATAGTTGTCTGGTGAGCAGGAAGTGCAGTCTGGGTCAGAGTGGTGACACATGCAGCACAGCCTTTAGTGTCTGTCTTGTTCTCCTCTTCTGTGCTCTGAGCATGAACTTAATCAGTGCAGAAGAAGAGGAGAATATGTTTGCATTTAAGCAATTTAAGGAAATATATTTAACAATAAATATAACAATGCTTTTCAGCCTTCTTTTTCTGCTGTCACTTCATTCTACGTGCCAGTTTTTTCTAATGTTCACTCTGCACAATTGCTAAACTGGTAACACAACCATATTATAATCAATTTTAAGAATAATAGGGCACACACAGTTTCTTATAAAGTAATTGCTTAGTTGCATTTAGAAAATGTCAAAGAAAAGGAGATGTGGATGCAGGTGAGCATGCCAGCAGCTGAGAGTGAGTGAATATTGGATGAAACCATGACCCACAGCTTTAGTCCTCTGCTGCCAACTACTGGAGAAAATGTGGAATAATAGAAACTCGGAAAGAAAATCCTCTTTTCATGCTCATCTCTCCTCTGAGACTTGCCAATTCTGTTATACTGTGAACATAAAACAGTCATGTGCTGTAACTTTGGTAACAGAGGCTATTCTACATGTAATGTAGCAACCTGTCGTATATTGTGACATTTCACATTGTGAAACATCTTTGATTTTCTGTAGTTGGAAGCTTTAAATTCATAGAGTTGGAGGAATCGATCAGAGGTTTATGGGACAGAGACATAAGGGACTTAAAATATTTTGTCTGTTTTGTTAAAAAAACATATTTTTGGACATGTTATGCCTTTGTTTGAGAGTTGACAGTATAGAGATGACAGGAAAAAAGGAGACAGATGGGAAGCAACCTCCAGCAAAGGTCCGTGGATGGCAGGAACATTAGGGTTCATGGTGGCCACTGTAAACCTTTAAACCACTAGGGTGCCCCTATTTATATTTAAACAGACATTAGATTTAGAAAATATATTTACATTCTAATGTGTGCATTAACCACGGTTTTACAACTTCAAGGCTCTACTCTCCCCGGTCCCCTAAATCTTTTTTAAAGCTTGCATATATTTTGACTATGTGAGATAGTTCAACAAGAGCTTTTTACTGAAATATGATACACTTTTTTAAAGTCACTCAGGCCCCTTTTCTGCACTAATCTCTAATTTTGTTGTGCAATTGTTTGTCGTGCTCTGCAAAAACATATTGCATGAAAAACAGATATGTATCTATCTGACTGCATGGACATTACAACCAAACTATTACTTGCTCTTTAAATGCACAGTAACAAACTACAAACACAGCGGCTCTCTTATCTGAAGCAATTTCACCTATTTCCCAATGCAACAATGTACCGCGTTCCGCAAAACACCTCTGATGCACCACGAAGACTAGACTTTATCATCCTAAATGTATGTATATGATGCAAAAACATGATTCATGTGGACAAATCCTGATATAACTCACAGGAGATAGGTCATTATGATTACACAGAGTGCTCCCTGCTGGCCATTATCATTCAAGTGCATCTTTGCACTGAAGGACACAGCAAACCCTGTTTGGATCTGACACACTGTGGTACAATTTGTAGCTCTGTGTGTGTGTGTGTGTGTGTGCGTGCATGTGTATGTGTGTGTGTGTGTATGTGATGAGACACTCACTTTTTATTTGGAAGAAACAGTGAACCGGTGCACTGAATACTGCAGAGTTAAGTTTTTAAGGACAATCTGATCAACAGTATCATTATCAGCAGAATAACTCAATGCATTTGACTGTGTGTATGCGTGCATGTGAGTATGTTTGTGTGCAACTATGAGTTGAGTACGTCTACTTCATCATAAGTTGCATTGGACAGTAAAAGATGCAATAAAATATCTGTTATTTTTTTTAAATCTAATATCGATGATTCAGTATCTATCCTCTTAATAAAACGTTGAAGTAAATGGGCAGTGGATTTATATATAACCATAACCTGACCATAAGGTTAAGTGTTCCTAATAGTTATAAATGAGAGGCTGCCCGTTACTTTTGTTTATTGGCATGCTTTCTTTGGGTCCCCTCACTGATTCCAGTAATATAACATGTCGCTCTCACCGCGCTGCGAAATGAGATTAGACTCTAACATGGGCCCAGCATCATCCGCCGACGAGCCCGCACCGTGAACTCTTCACCCGGGCACGGCACGACGGCGAGACGACGCACGGAGGCGGAATATCCAAGCAGGCAGGCAAGCAGGCGGGCAGGCAGGCTAGGCAGGCGGCTGCGCGCTCCCTGGAGCACCAGGCGCGCTCCACCGTTCCTGCAAGAATTGTTCATTCAAGTCTGCCATCTAGCGACGGAAAAACGCAACGACGCTGTCAGATGTGAGTACTGAGGGTGTGTATTTCTTCTTACACTATACTATTATTTTAACAGCAGTAAGGTTTATAAAGAATCTGAACGTTGTGATGTTTTTTTTTAAATGTCAGTATCACCACAAAACCATTAAAACAATATTAATGATATTCCTTACTCAACAAGAGTTTGTGTTGCATGTGTATCATACTTCACCACCTCCAAGCCTTTTGTATCTCCTTAAAATTTTGATAATCCTTATATTGGAGTTTTGAGTCATATTGTTATATTTTGGAAATATTGCTCTAAAAGTTATAAAATAATTTCACCATGGATCTTGTTCATAACATAACTGTATATTCCAACATTGAGAGACTATTATGTATCTGTAAGCTGTCACAATTTATCCCAGAAGCTGCTATCTGTCCTGCTGGAGTATCATTGAGCAAAATGCTGACACCCTCCACTCTTTTACTGTAAGTCCCTCCGGAGAAGATCGTATAAGTGAGCCGTAGATCAGATTTACATTATTGTCCCTTGTGTAACAGTAATGTATATCTGAATGTTTATTATTTAGATAGATAGTAGCACATATTCAGTAGTCTACACACATACATACATACATGCATACATACATACACACAGTACAATAGAGAAGAGAAAGAGCTGCAGGAAAAGGAGAAACAGAGGGCCGTTTTATTGCACTGGTTTTATTGCTCTCACTCAGGACTCATATCCTGAGTTTAACAGGGCTAAAGGCAAAAGGTTTTAAGTGTGTGTGTGTGTGTGTGTGTGTGTGTGTGTGTGTGTGTGTGTAGAGAGAGAGAGAGAGAGAGAGAGAGAGAGAGAGAGAGAGAGCAGGGGAGAGAAGAAAGGAGAGAAGGTGGGGGTTACTGCCTATTACTGGGGGTTGCATATGTAGGCCAAGGCTGCATTATGCTGGACTGAGCTGCACACAGTAATATGGGCCAAAGACTGTGTAATAGTGTGTATTTAAAGTGATGAAATGTGAGTAATTACAGTATATTTTATGGTAGCATTTCATCTCATTATGAACAAAATGAACAGCAAACAATCTTCCGCTCCAAATGCTGCAAAAAACAGTTTCAAACTTTGAGTCAAACTGTAAGTGAGTAGACTGAATAATTTGGTGGGAAATAGTTCCTAAAGTAAGCAGTCATTCCCATCTTACTGGGCTTGAATATTGTTTGACATGAGCTTTTTCACCAGTTCCAAAATCACAATATTTACACGTCTTGTTCATAGTGTGAGGGATAGTGTTTCCCAGATGGCCAGAGATGCATCTTGCTCTGGATCATTTTACAGCTTGTTTATAACACAAGCAAACAAAAAATTCCTCTGTGTTATCCAATCCATCTGAGAATGGACACAATCACTTTGAAGAAAAAGCGACACAAAATCGTTGCATTGTTTCATACTGATATCACTCTTCAGTAAGAAAGGTCATGTAAGGGTTTGCGGTATGCATGGACTTTAGGGAGTAAATATAGCTACAGTTTTAATGCTCTTTAATGGTCATGTTATCTTTCACATTCTATAAACCATCTTTATGGATTTCAAACTCTTTGTGGTTTTGAATATTTACATATCAGGGTTTGAGTAGGTCAATCCTATGCCTATATTTTCTCTCAGTATTGCTGCTTCCATGAGTTCAAAGTGCACACGGCACACAGAAAATACCTTTGCTAAGAGTTTAGTGGGGAGGTTAGCTTGTAAATCATTACATATTATCCTGACATAATAGTCTGACTTTCTTTTAGCTGGAAATTTAAAGCCTCTTGCATCATATTCGTGGTGATGAAACTGTAACCAAAAAGCAGAAGTTAAGAATGCATTTTTGACACAGAATTATGCTGGATTGATGGTCTCCGTTTACAGAGATTTCTTCCTCTCGGTGCAGGAATGGAGATTCTTTTTACATCCAAAGTAAACTTTTTCTGCGTTTCATAATTAAAGTTTGATTAATATTGACACATCGTAGGAATCTCTTGTTTGGAGGCAAATGAAGTAAAACTTAAAGCTGTATAATTTCTTTCACATTCATTTTCACAAGCTCTTTGTCTGATTGATAGGTCACATCATGTACTTTCATCATACATATAAGCTACAATTATGCCCTAAACCAGAGCAATTTACAATAATTGCAACATTAAAATAAGCTCAGGTTCCCAAGTAAACACCTTTACGAGCAACCTATAATGAAGATTATGTTGACAAATTTGACGAATGACAATGATGGTGCCTTTTTTTCCAACCAAAATGATAATTCATATTACTATTAGTAGTAGTAGTAGCAGTAAAATGAAATACAAAGTGCTTCACAATCTAGAATTACAAGAATAATACGTATATTAATAATAAACCTTAATAAAAATTTTTTAAAAAAACAGAAGAACATATTGATATGAGATCAAAACAGTTAAAAATAACTGGAGGTCAGATATTGGTCTATAATGCGCACAGATCACGTTGAAATCAAGTATGTCAATGGGGTAAAAATGAAACAGATTTTTCAGCCTTCCTATGTTAGGGATATACCTCATCTCCACCTGTAGATGGCAGTAGAAGACAATCAGTGGCTGCCTCACACATGCACTCATCTGACAGAACAGCCGTGTGTGTTGTGATGAAGTTCCTACTTCGCATTAATTGTGCCTTAATGTCACATTTAGCTTACTGAAACACTCACAGAGACCCTGAGATCACATTTAGAAAGATTCCACACTGAATTAACACTAATGTTTGTATAGCCTGGATAAAACTCCATTAGGACTGTTTTAACAGACGAGCATCAGTGGTTTCCCATACCAACACACACACTAAGGACCTATATAAGACATTCACAAAAGCAGAGATAAATTTGAAAGTATGTATGAAGTGTTAACCTTGTTGTACCTCGTTTGTTGATGATAAAATTACTTGGGCCTGGTTGTGTAGGCTATTAATTAATCTCTGTCCCGCTTTGTGTTTCAAATTGATTCCATCTAATTCTATTAAAAGCCGCTAAACCTGCATCCGTGATCATCTACACATAAAAACTATAATTGACAATCTTCTTGGCTGTCGTCATATTAGGGCGGATTAAATGCAACGTGGAGGCGCGCTTCGGGCAGACTATAATTAATATGAACTGTTTACGGCGTCGACGGGGCCACGTTGGTTAATGGTGTTGTTTATTGTGTTCCAGGAGCCCCGCGTTTCCGGTGCATCAATCCTCGTGTCAGTGCCTGGGCCCCGGTGTCGCCGAGGAGTGATGGCCGTGCGGTGATTATAACGGAATAAAAGGACGTAATGAAGTGCTTTCCGCCCCGTTATTTTCGTGTGCCCGGCTGCTTTCAGCCACCTCCACGCTGCCTAGATGCGCCACTCCTCCCCCTCTCCATCTCTCCATCTCATCACTGAGTGCCACAGCCGGCTGCTTGTTTCCTCATTTTTAATTCCTTTTTTTTCCATAAGGTTCATATGAAGTTTAATCGTTTAAAATGCTAATAACTTGACTGGGGCCACAGCTGTATATACTGTGTGTGTACATGTGTGTGTGTGTGTGTGTGTGTGTGTGTGTGTGTGTGTGTGGCATTTACATTAATGCTTGTTGTTTATGTTAATATTAATATGTCTTTGTGTATTTTCTATATTTGATGTGTCCACATAGCTGTGCAGGCTTTGTGATTTGTGTGCTCCAGAGAGAGAGAAAGATAGAGAGAGAGGGAGAGAGAGAGACTAATGGAACAGGTTGGTGGTGATTAATTGAAGAAATAGAGAGTTGATTGTAGTAATTAAACAAAACAAGGTAAAGCAAACGACTGGGCTGCCATCTGGGCCCGCAGGCTGAGAACACATGCATTTACCCACTGCCAAGCACACCATTTATTTACCCATATAAAGATGCTAGGGGACCGGCTGAGGCTCACTGTGCTTGTTTGTGTGTGTGTGCGTGTGTGTGTGTGTGTGTGTGTGTGTGTGTGTGTGTGAGTGAGGCAGAGGGTGTGAATATGAGCATTTTTGTCAGAGAGAAAGATATTTTTATTCATCACATGGCAATGTGTGTACGTGCACGTGTAAACTAATGGTCTGTTTTCAAAGAGACTACTTTAGTCTCTCAAATGGCAATGCTAGATGTGTGTGTGTGTGTGTGTGTGTGTGTGTGTGTGTGTGTGTGTGTGTGTGTGTGTGTGTGCACGCGCATAAGTGTTAATGTGTACATATTTGCATCTGTGATGGTAAAGACATTCATCCAGCGTCACTCTGCTGATCATCCTCACTGGTGTGGTGGATAAACACCACAATCAAGTGATGCTGTGATGAAGAGTAAATGTGCAGAGATGCATATCAGAGACACGGATGGAACCAAAATAATTAACACACACATATTCAAATACAGACATACACACGCATACACATATGCACTTAGCCATAGAAATTCAAATGCAAATGCTTTTACGCAGACTCACACAAAATCAGGCAGACATCTACTTATACACACACACACACACACACACTCACAGGCCGTGTGTTATTTTTGAAGTCAGTCAACCATCAACTAAATCTGGTCTCTTCATTTTGCAGGGCGCTTCAGAGAGAAAGCTGTGAGGAGTGGTGTGCGCATATGAAATTGCTTACATTATATGCTGCAATGTTTTTCCAATGGGCTGGAACATATTAAGCTGAAAATGAATAGCAGGTCTTCTCGACACCATGTTGCGCGGTGGCTAAGCCTTCACTTCCCCTTCTCTGAGTGCTCCATCATAACGACAGCTGTCACTTTTACAGCGTGTGTGTGTGTCACCGCTTGTGTGCATATACTGTGTTTGTACCATATGTTTGAGTGTGTCTGCATGCATGTGTGCATTTCTGTGAGTGTGTGCCTGCTACTGTATAGCTGTGTGCTGTGGCCCTCTATAGCAGGTCATGTGTTGAGACAAAGGATCACATCTGCCTGACTCCCGCTGGAAGAGAAGTCATGCATATCTATTTGTTTTAACACTGGTCGTACAAAGCGGGAAGATGTTCAAATGATGTGCATACCGATGATTATCATAAATATGACATCTTTTATATACCCCAGCAGGTATGTAATGTATGCATCTGAACATATGCATGTGTTTGGCTGTGTGTTGTTTCGTGATCTCTGTGTGTGCACATATGCATATTTATGCCTGTGTGTGCATGCTTGCATGTATATATACGTGTGTGTGTGTGTGTGTGTGTGTGTTTGTGTGTGTGTCAGACAGAGGCTCATTGGTATGCTGAGTGTCTCCGGTTCCCCTGTGGTGCTGGGTGGGATAGGAAGCATCTGTCACCTCTGCAGAGATCCAGCATGCTGCCGACTTAACCCTTAAAGTGCTGCATCACCTAAGGGCTGCTATCTCAGAGAGAGAGAAAGAGAGAGAGAGAGAGAGAGAGAGGGACAAATTTCTATTGGCGGAACCACCCAGATGGGCAGGTCTCCTGTCAGGATTTTGCCTCAATTGATAGATTTTAGGGAGGTGCAAAAGCAGGCAGGCATGGCCTATCCCAGCGGGAGGCGGAGCCTGGTTGCCGCAGCAACCCAACACCTTGACAACCTATTGGAGGACCAAGAAAATTGCTGACATATAGCTCTCTCTCTCTTTTCTTTCCCTTTCTAAGTATCTCTTTTTGCCTCTCTCACCCTCACTCACTATATTTTGATCTGTCCTATAAGTGTGTGTGAGGAGTGGTTGACACAAAGTGACAGCAGTTACACACAGATAGAGTCCTACAAACACACTTACTTCAATGTATGAACACATAGTGTAAGAAAAGGCAGAGAGACAGTTGTATGTTTGTGTGTTTGTGTGTGTAAGGGCCAACAGAAGTGATGATGGTGTAACAATAGGAAGAGTTAGAAAAACAGGACGCATCAGAGAAATGATGAGAGTGGTGAAATAAATGATTTTTCACAGTACTTTCCTCAGTGTTGGCCCGTGGGTTGGTCTGTGTGTTTGTACAGACTTTTTTAATGGCATGTGCTATAGCAGGGAAGCCACAGATGTAATTAATAACATTAACGATGGCTGCATTCCATTAAGGTTAGCCTGTTATTGTGCAGGCTGGCTCACTAAAACAGACCACACTGGGACATGTAATATAACTGAGCCATCCTTAATCTTATTATTAGCTACACCTGTGCTTTTCCTGCTATAGACCTGGTCGCACCAGAGAATGAAAGTGAAATTAATTTGTGAATTTTGACAAAATATTTGGTTTTAGAGGGTTGGTGAAGTTGTTACTATTAGCAGTGCTAGGCAAATTACTTGAATATTGTAATTAATTACTGATTACACATTACTTATTGTATTTACATTTCTCTTTTGTATTTAACACATGTAGAAATAGAAAATGAGATGTTTCTGGTTTAACAAGCAGGCAGGATACAATTTGGAAGAATTTACTGACCATCGAAAAGCTAGTGTGATGCTGGAAGCAGACCGCCTCCAGTGAGGACACATCTGAACACACTGGACTCGATTTTTTTTTTTTCCTATATGGCGACGTCATGACCCGCCCTACTCTGCCTCTGATAGGCTTACCCCGATATTGTTACTCTAACGATATCCAATCTCACTCCTCACGTGGAATCCCTAAACCAACCCAACCAATGAAGGCAACAAGTACTAGCCAATCAGAGGCAAAGTAGGGCGGGTCATGACTTGGCCATCATAGCAAATAAATTTGGTGCACTTGACCACTAAACGCTCTGACTGGTGGATGACGTACTGTGAGTTGGGCAGTGCATGGTTTTGTCTCGTCCATTTTCAGAATGGTGGCCTGGTCAAAAACTTTCTCGTATTACAGCTAAACAGTACACTAAAGTATGTTTCTGAAAACATTCGAGGTAAGAAATAGGCAATGCATGACAGCTGAATAGACTCATTTGCATAAAGCTGAGGTTGACTTGGGTTTATGCAAATAAAGATACTGCAAACGGTCCGTCAACTTGCCGTGGCATATCCATCATACACCGTGTGACTGCCTCTCCTGCTCTTCATAGAAAATGAATAGAATCCATCGACTTGACAGACGTCATCGCATCCAGTCTGCGTGCTCCTTTAGTGTAGCCTCAGTGACTGCAAACAGCACTGAAGAAGTCCCAACCTCACAAAAACACGTTACACGAGCCTTCAGAAACTCCTGCAGGTTAAACTGGACTAACAAAACACTTTTAGGGCTGACTGACTCTAACACACTCACTATAAACAGACTTTAAGACACTCACTAGCCTAGCAACATTAATGCTACAAATAACCCATAATGCAACACTCTGTGTAAAGGTTTTACACTGGTACTTTATCCATTCAAAAAAAAATCTGATGTTGTGAACACGTAATTGTTTAGCCATTAGCGGAGTGAGTATGCAAATTAACCTATAGGCCGACATGCATAACCGGTCAAAAATATTCTCTGAGGTTAACCGATTGACGGTTAACCATTGATATCCCTAGTAGGCGTATACATGGCTAACATTAGCAAGCCAGCTAAGAACACACAACATGTGAATAAGACAACTTTGGAATTACTGCAAGTCACAATTTTCCTCCTCCGAAGCAGTCTGTCAGCTGAACGCAGAGACCACACTGATATCCCTCCATTAATCCTGGTGAGACAGCGAGCACACCGACCCCCAAGTGTAAAAGTAACAGAGTGTTACTGGGATTAATAACTGTAATACAATTACTGAATTGCAAACTGTAATCCCTTACACTACTTGTTACTGAAAAAAGTAATCATATGTTACATGTTAGCACTAACTGTTAGTCAGTGGAAATAGCTCCCAGAGTTTCTTTCTATTTTCTCTGTATTGAACTGTTCACTCCCCCTGGCGTTTTGTTGTCAGGATTGTTCATAATGTCATTCAAAGGGTTTTATTGAAGAGAGGAAAAAAAGCTCTCTAAACTGCTTGCTAACTGTCATTTAACTTGTTACTTTGGTTGCTAACGCAGTTACGCACATAGTGTATTCAAAGGAGGTATTTGTACCATTGACTCCTGTCTCATAGCTGTCTGCAAACAATGCCTCCTTTGGAGCAGCTTATACTCCGACTGAGGAGGCTTAAATAAAAATGGATGGTGCAACATAGCTAATATGCAACGATAGCGTCTTTCATTTTTGACTCTCCCTCAAAGGTCTGTCAACACAGCTTACAATAAGTCAGCGCATACATTTGCATATCAAAGTTCACCAAATATCTACTTGACATGAAAGATTCAAGTGAATTTACTTTGCCCCCAAGAGTGAATCCAGTTCCATGAAAATAACTGATCGTGCCACGAAATTTTGTCATTTTAAATGTTGGTGTGACCTGGCCTTGAGACAATGTCTGTCATTAAATGGTCCATTGTTGACACTTTAAACCACAGAGGTACAGTACTTTTGTGTGTGCTGTTACATGATTCGGCATAATGTTAATACATGGAATATTTTAAAATACGGTCAGCAAAAGAAATAAACAGAGGAAACATATCCATGTGTGTGTGTCTCTTTGAGTTTCTCTTCCCTTCTGCATTCATGCAAGTCTGTGTGTGTGTGTGTGTGTGTGTGTGTGTGTGTATGTATGTGTGTGTGTGTGTGTGTGTGTGTGTGTTTGAGTATGTCCTCCGGGTGTCATTGAGCTCTGGTATAAATCAGCTGGGTGTGTGAGCGTCGGGCTGCAGTAAATTAGCCAGGTTTTAATTGTGTCTGTAATAGATGACTATAATTAGTCAAGGCTCTTCCTCAGCCTCTACTGCCCTGACATAATCATCTTCTAACCAAACTACACATCCTTTCGTCTCTCCATCTCTCCATCCTTCATCCCTCTGTAGCCTGAAGGGACAGGAGGGATCTTCTCCTCCTCCTCCTCCCAGGATCCCCCACTCTGACATCTTCTTTGAGAAACCCACCAGAGAAATACCCTCTCCTTTGTCATTTAGAAATCCTGTTCCCCAGAAGAAAATATCATTTTCAAGGCAAGTTTCATCTTCAAGTCAGCAGGATAAGTCACTTTTTAGCTTGTTGTTGTTGAGACAAGGAACAAGTTTAAAAATGAGTGGAGAAATTATTATGATCAGTCTAAGCTATAATGTAAATATAGGGTACTATAAGTGACTATAGCTGTGTTAACTATTGAGAGTGGCTGTGATTCTTGGATACCACAACTTCTTACTGATAGAGTTACCTTATAGAGTTGTTTTGAACCTAATTCATCCAGTTATCTGGCATTAGACCACTTAATTTTTCCAGAGCTGCACCTGCTCTTACACTATAACATCTGGCATCCATTCCAGGTTTCTACATATAGTACTCTGCAAAAAAGCAGAAGGGCCAAATACATCAGATTATGTGTAATGGAGTTAACAAAATTTAGAGACATCAGTATTTTTAACATAATGTTGAAGCTAATCTTGGTTTTATAGGCAGAAGGAAAGCAACACTTGCTCAGACACATGCTTTTCTCTTCAAGGCTCTTTTTCTGTGACTGAAGCATTTCATAGACATTTTGCACTGATTGTGTGTCAGCAAAAACATTTTAGCTGCATAAAAGCAGCTTTTTAAAGAAAATATTTTGCTGATCTTCTAAGTTTCCCTGATAAATTGGTCTATTAAGTGGAAATACAGTCTCTGAGGGATTCCCCTTTTTATGATACTGAATTCCTGCTCCTCAAAAACAACAAATGGGTGACATATTAAAAACCAACATAGAGTGTCTTAAGGGGTCATTATGCCTCTAACAAAATACCAGTCAGATTGGTAAACAGCACCTGAAATCCTCTCCCCCAACATCTTTCAAACATTAGAACTGGGGGATCCGTGTCCAACAATTTTTGTAACTCTTTGTAAGCCGACAATCCGACACATGATTGGCCAGCTGTGCTGAGGCAAGATTTGAACTCAAGTCACTTTCTATATGCACAAACAAATGCAACACCATAAATGCCTATGAGGGGAGACTTTTCTGGAAGTGTGCGCTCTTATCCCCAAATGAACAGTTATCCCACTCTTCTCTATGATGACGTGTAGAAAGTTTTCAAGCATAGCCTGGCGTTTAGTAAGGTGTTGGGCCACAGCAGTCATTCAAAACATATTCACTCTTGATGAAACTTGATGTTTTCATGATGGTTGTGGAGAGCACCATCTAACGCATTGTTGTTGTGAAAATCTGGTGACTAATCTGGCATTACATAAGATTCACATCATTTTACACTCATCAAACCATTCAGTGTCCTCTTATGACCTGTATGGAAGCATCTGTGGTCATTGTGTTTCTCCACTCATCAGTATATTCAACAGCTTCCTGGAAGTTCGCTCATATGCTCATGATTAGAAACTAGATAATGATCTTTGTGACACACCATCCCCTTTCCCTGCTGATGTAAAAGCTGATCTAAAATAAATCTTTCAACATTGTTCCTCAAAATAATCTGAGCAATCAAAATGTCAAAAACACATGATGTCATTCATGCATCTGATCTTACACGCACAAATGCAGATTTACTGATCACAGCCTCCGCTTGAGGCTCTCTGTAATGCACCTAATCACCAATGGGTGTGAGTGAAAGAGAGGTCGGACCAATGGGATCTGACATAGCTGACGGCCTGCACCTGATAAGGCAGGACAAAACTGAAAAATGTTGCTGCAGCGGGATCCATGCGCTGATTAGGCTTGTGTTCGATTCCTCCGAGTGCCGATTCATCAGTGTCCACTATAGCAGCTGTTTACCGGGCTCTCAGGTGTCAGTGTGGTCACATCGCTGCCGGGACCTCGCCAATCTCTGTCGCACAAAATCAACGTCTGAGAGAGTAGGAGCTCACCCCTGCCCCATTCACACACACACACACACACACACACACACAAACACACATAGGAAATGCAACAGAGCCTTGCCCCTAATCACAGCAACAAACATGATAAACTGTGTACACTAACCCTGCATGCACACTTAAAGACCACACACACAACTTCGGCTGAAACTGACCACACACACACACACTAGTCCATTTTGAGACGTGACCCCCCTCCCCTGAGGTGCCTTGGTCACCAATCAGGACCACTTTGTCAAGGCACAGGTAACCGTGACGACTCTAATCCCTCGGCAATCGGCCGGTCATTCATCACCGCCAAGGGAAGGAGAAAGAGAGGAGAGGTAGAGAGAGAGAAGGAGGAGAGGGAGGGAGAAAAAGAGGGGGGGGGGCGGGTGTCACAGACAGGGGCAACGGTGCAGACAAATGGCCCCAAAAATTCAGTATTAATCAGCAACTGATTTGCTGCCCCTTTAAAGCCAATACCACTTAACGACTGGAGAGAGAGAGGGAGGGAAGGTGGAATGATGGAGGAAAGATGAGTGTGAGCTTGAAACGAGAGACAAAACAAGAGGAAGAAAAAAGAGGGAAAAAACAAACAAAGGAATAGGTAGAGAAAGATTGAAAGAGAAGAAAGAGAGAGGGAAAGCACCTTATTGGAATCTACTGTTGCATTAGGTGTTCAGTTTGTGACATAGTAAAATGCTGCGTAAGGTGATCCCCCCACCACACACATACACACACACACACACACACACACACACACACACACACACACACACACACACACAAACACAAGTAGCCCCCCTGTTGATTTGTCACTGGAGTTGATCAATAGCTGTGATGGAAACAGAATCAGCTCAGATGGATTAAACGTCCCAGTGGCTCTGACGTTATTTTCCCATTAAAGGAAGGCTAATCATTACACACATACATGCACTCACACGCAAAAAAACATATACAAGTACACAAACTCACACACACACACACACACTCTAAGTGCATACATATGCATACATTCCCTACTGCACTGCATGAATGCAGTTTCTTATCAATTTAAACACAGTCACCAACATAAACAGGACTTTTACACACATAGCAGTGTCTGAAAACACACACACACACACACACACACACACATCGCCTGTTAAAGAAGCTGTGAAGTGCTAACAGTGTGACTGTATTGATCCAAGCTTGTTTCCCTCAACAACACACACTTTGGTTTTAAACAAAATACCACTCATCAGTTTATGTGACAAGTAACATGTTAAAAGTTTTTCACTCTTTAAAATCCTGTAAAAATAGATTGGACACGAACTTCTCTGGATTATTGCCCAATGGTATACTTTATATAATATAATGCTGCTCTCAAATCCACATGCTTTTGTATGTAAGAGATTTCATTTATGTAAACTTAGATCTGTAATCATTGCATTTTATGGATCAGTTCTCCTGACTTACAAAAATAAACAAATATATCTTCTCACCCATAGCAGTATCTGTCCATGCTGATAGGTTTGGTTTTATTAGCCCAGCTTTTGCGACATTCATCTCTAAGATTTCCACCAAATTGTGTTGGGCTGGAGTGAAAAATCTCAAAAAACTATGCAGATTAGTGACAATATAAAGCAAAAACCAATATTGTCTTAGTAAGGTCTTGGGCCACCACAAGCCTCCTTGGCATAGATTCACATTCTTCCTGAAGCAATCCCCATAAGTGTTTTGATGATGTTGGTAGAGAGCACAGTCTAATATGGCACTCTAAATCTTCTATATATGTTCACTGGATTCACCAAACCATTCAATTACCCCAGAGTAAAAGATTTGGCTGGTGTTCTATATTTTTTGCTTTGTCAAAATCACAAAAAGACAACAATGCTAAGAGGCCAGTCATGCTAGCAGCTCTGTGAGGCTGCACTGAGACACAATGTCAGCATGCTAACATGCTCACAATGATAATACTAACATCCTGATGTTAAAGGTGACATATTATGCACATTTCCAGGTCTATATTCTTAACCTTGAGTTTTACTGGTATATCTTTTCCATAATTTACAATAAAAAACTTATTTATCTAACACTGACCCTTTACACAGCTGTTCAGTTCAGCCTCTGTCTGAAACAGGCCGTTTTAGCTCCTGTCTCTTTAAGTCACCGCTCAAAAGTGTACATCAACAAACCATGAAGACTATAGTGGTAGGATTTCATGACTTTTTCTTGTTCTTTATTCAAAATTTCAACTTCTCAAATACATCTGTACATGTTTGAGTCAGAATCCAATCTGAAATATGCAAGTTGACAATGCAAACAACACATGGAACAACCTCAGCAACAAAGACTATGAAACAAATTTGTGGGCATGTGCGAATAATCTGATGTCGTCAGGAGGAGAAAGTAGAAGTATCACTGCAAACAAAACTTTCAGAGCAGGTTGAAGCCTGGGCTTGTGACTTTCAGGGAGCATTTTTACATGTTTAAGTTTAACATTGATACCTGATATCATAACAGTATATAAATAAAAGAAAACCAGAGAAAGCATAATGTGTGCCCTTTAAGCTGGTATAATGTTTTGTTTTGTTTTGTTTTGTTTGTTAGCATGCTAACATTTGCTAATTATCAATAAAAAGTGCAAGGGAAAGTGATGGGAATGCCATTTGTTTTTTCAGGTAATGGCCATAAACCATAAAATATCATAAGCACTGGACAAAGATTCAAATCTTTACCTGAGGATGCCACTAGATGAGAAGTCAAAAGATTACCAAAGTTATTACAATCCATTCTGCATAGGACAATAATGTGTATACCAAATTTCATGGCAATCAATCCGATAGTTGTTGAGACATTTCACTAAAAACTACAAATATCAAAGTTATGGTGAAAAGAAGGATTCATCATCTGGGGAGCATGAATGTCTGCACCCAATTTCATGGCAATCCATCTGATAGTGATATTTAGAAAGATATTCCAGTCTGGACTAAAATGGTTATCTGACAGACCAACAGTGCCATCCCATCCATGCCACTAGCATGGCTCAAAACCAACAATGCCTTTGTCCAGCCTCTCAGTAATTTGCAGCTTACCCACTTTGTTTGTGGCTCTCAGCGCCAAGCTCATTTGTGCCTGTACAGTAGATGTAAATCTTTGAAAATGGGTCACAGATATATAGTTTCATTTTTAAAAAAGAGTAAACAATGACCTACAACAGCTGGGCACTGAAATTTCTAGCAACCATTATTCAAACAAGAGTTAATAGTGCATTTGTTAGGGACTATTTTGAGCCATGGATTAATATACATGCATGAATACGGCATTTTCAGGACCTATGTGTATGAGGAACAATGTGTAGGACTTATTTATTCTGATTCAAAATAAACTACAGTGCCTGTGTTCATCATAATGAAGGAACATGTCACCCAGTGCAGCAGTGTTGCTCATTAATGTGTTTTTAATATGTTTGGACAATAATGAAGCTCTATACGGCACAGAGGAATATGCTAGATCAAGCTTTACCCACACAGGCTATACTTAGTAGGGTCAATTCATTATTGCTTTTGGTCATTACATGGGATTTGTTGACAAAAAGAAAATCTCACATGTAAACACAGCTGGGCAAAAACAGATCATTCTTATCCTTAAAGACATTCCAGCCAAGTTAACCCGACATGACCCTGCCAGCAGAAGGCGATTTAGGTTGAGTTAAGCGTAAGACTGTAAATAAGGTAAACACTGTACATGACCAAGGACGCTGAGGTGAGGTGATACATTATACGACGTGTGATGCAGGAAAGAACATGAGGCAGGAATGCAGTGTGAAAGAGAAGGAGAGTGATAGCTCTGCAGGGAGGAAGCATGAGACCATCTGCTGTTGGCTACCTGCTGTTCCCCCTCTCTCTCTACTCACCTTCCCTCTCTTCTTTCTCCCCATTTCCCCTGCAGTCTATGAAGGCACTCAGTCAGTTAGTGTCAGAGAGTCGGCGTACACACCAGGGACTCCACACACAGACACACACGCACACTCAAATGCACATACAGTACAAAACAAGCAGGAAGAATTCAGTTTCCGTTGATTTGTGACTTTATATTGTTTATTTACACTCCCCAGTTACTCCTTTACTGAAGTAACCGTTACTCCTTTACACCTCAGCACACTTGCCTTTTTTTGTCGCTGTCTCTCTGTAACTAAACAAATATGCAGACAAGAGACACTCACACACGTACACAACAAACACACAAACCAAACCGAGTCACTGTGATAGGGTCTCTCTAATGGATTCTGAAGATTCCAATTTCCCCTCTGCCACCAAAGACAGAAAACCCTCTGAGCTCAATTACCCCTGTCTTTCGCACACCAGACGAGACCTCATGCACACACACATGCACACACACTTGGACGCATCTTCAGTTGTAATCATAGACACACACACACACACAAGCATATCCATGCACACCTTAAGCCACTGTGACATGCCGAGAATCACACAATCAGAGTCACGCAAGCAAAGTGAGAGGAGTATTAGTCTAAGGTAGATTTTATGTGATAGGAGATAACAGGATGAGGGAGGGGGAGAAAAATTGAGGGTTTGTTGGGAGGTGAGGCGTGGTGGGGGAGGATGGGTCAGGATACACAAAAAGAGAAGATGTTAGGATGGAGGATGGCTAGATGAGAGGATGAAGTCAAAGATGCCGACAGAAATATGGGAGTGAGCAGAGCTGCAGAGGCAAAGAGAGATGTTGAGATATAAGAGCAGACTTGTGAGGAGGTGCAGGCCTCTTGCTTTTACAGAATCCACTCTTCCAGAAACCTTATTAAATTCTACAATTAGCTGAACGTCTCAGGCTATAAATAGGCTCACTTTTCCCATTCCGTGATGTCAGTCAGCGGGCGAGGCCTCGACTGTGGGGGAAACAAAACAATTTAAATTATAGCGAGGCTCTCTCTTTGTCTGGCCACCCTTTTAACGGGATAATTACTAGTCTATTCATTCGTGCTCGGCCAGGGCAATATATCACCTCACTGCGCAGCGGCCTCGCTTTCTGTGATAAACGTCCTTTACTGGGGAAGTGAGGAAGAGAGGAGGGGGTGCGGGGGCTGAGGGTTAACGTGTGCCCGTTGATATCAGCTCACTGTCTGCCGCTGGCTTTCACCAAAAGCCCGTTCGCTAGATTGAATAGCCTCCTGCCAGAATCTGGAGAGCACCAGGAGCGCTGCACCTTGGTTTCCAGAGTGACACCGACACCTTCCCATGGGGCCCGACGATGAGGAAATGAGCGAGAGAGGGAATGAAAGGGAAAGAGAGGGAGCGAAAGGCATCTATTATTCAGCACGGCCCCGACCCCTGCATACGCGCACCATTAAAAATAGGAAATCCATAGCGGAGACAAATGGCTTCTAAATGAAGCGCTACAGGAGGAGAGCGGAGATAGGGACCCCTGTCACATGCGCTTTAATTGTCTCCCAGGGCGATAAGGGGGATTTATCAAATTCATCGTGCCAGTAAGGGCTGTTAGGCCTACGACGGTGACTGGTTGGAGAAGCAGCGCAGCACGTGTTTGTTCGTTCAAAGATACGCGCCACAAGACGGGAGAGGCAATTAGAGCGGCCATAAATTGTGCCAAGCTAACACAACATCAGTGCTAACTGCCTGTTATGGTTAAATAAAATCCACTGTATGGACTAGTCCGATGCAGACAAAAACACAATGAAAGGCAGTAAAGGACTTGCTCAGTTTTTTTGTTGGAGCAACAAGCGATGATCAAAAAGCATTTACCCAGGTATGCTCAACTGCTGGTGATGTCATGAAAAGAATTAGTACCTTCATCACCATTATCAATGTTATTGTCTTCATCAGCAGCAAAAATATGGCCTGACATCAGACGCACAGCCTCACCTATTCTACATCCACACTTTCGTTTTAAAATGCATAACTTTTGCTACGTTTATGCTAAGCGTACAAACTACTTCAGCATTTTCAAACCCCTAAAACGGAGACTTTTGAAAACACTGCTGTCCCTGTTTTAGTTTGAAAACTCCAGGATTGTGTTTTGGTCTGGACAGGTGGAAACGGAGACTTTTGAAAACAGTGCAGACACCCACGTTCACTTCCTGATTGGGTCTTATCAGTCATGACTTATAATCATGTCATGAGTTACTTTCAGTAATAGTTCCATCTCATCGTCAGTCAAAGCAAAGAAATCTCTGGTCTTACTTTTCGCCATTGCTGTTCTTTCTCCAGAATATTTTCTGCAACTAAGCAACCAACCGCAGAGTAGACAATCTGCTTCCTGTTTACACTGGCACACACATGCCAAGTGTACGTTAATAGTAATGCGATATGCGTTTTCAGGTGTGTTAGTATGGACGGAGATTATTTCTTAAATGGTGCTAAAATGTTCATGTGGACTGAGATCATGTTCGTTTTAAAATGGCATTTTAAAAGGGAAACATATTAGTGTGGACGTGGCCCTAGAAAGGCTCTAAGTGTTAGGGGGCCTATTTGACCTTTCTGAGAAGTGAAGGGCTCCACCTACAGATGCAGGGTGGTGGAAAGAGCCACTGAGAGAGCAAATATTTTTGTCAATTTGCTGTTGTAGGAGTGACAGTATAAATTCTTGAGAAGGAGGAAGGACTGGCAAAAGATGTAACATACAGGGTTAACCTCTACGCCCTTAGAGATCCTTTAAATAGTGACCCCAGAATTATGAAATGGCATGTAAGTGTTTTAAGGGTGTACACAGTTACACTTAAAGATGGTTTTTAGGGTAATGATAGATTTATTTGGCTGTCTTTGGTTTATTCTTTAGCCCCAACCATGAAAATGATATCTTGAGTTAAAGGACAAGGCTAGTTTCTTTTTGTATTGTCCACAAATCCCATGAAAACACTAAAACAAGATTATTCCTTTGTACTATATATGTCCCTCTCTCTAAGCCACACCATAGCACTGCATAACACTGTTCCTTTATTACCGTGAACACAGGCACTGTAGTTTATTCTAATTCAGTCCTGCTTACACTGTCCTGCTGCAGTAAATACTAAAACGCATCAGTCTCTGCCGGAAAATAGCCCCCAACAAATGCACAATTTACTCTTGTTCATGTATTTTTTTCTAAAACCTCTAAATTACTAATCATTTTTAAGAAACTGAATATTTGTGACTATTTTTTAAAGGTTGATGTCTTCAGTAGGAACGACTTGGTTAGTGCCACAGACAAGGTCAGGAAGTACTGAAAGATGGACAGACAGAACAGTTGATTCAGTTTTCTTCATGTATTTGCTGATAAAATGGAAAAAAACACTCAACACAAAATAACATCTGCCTTACTGTAGAAATCTTTTCAGAAAAAATGTAATTTAATAATCTAATTTTTCAAAACTATAAATAATAGCATTCGTAGCAACCAATGTATTTTCTAAGAAAAGGCATTAACATGGATGCTATCATACCCACATGTGCTTTATTTTCGTGCAAGAAAGCATTTTGTCAGAGGAAGTGTCAGTTTATCTAAATGGTAGATGTCATTTTGGAATCAACTCTTCATGTGTCACCTGCATTCGGGATATCCATAATGTTTTATTATGTCATCTTTTAGACCTACAACATTCACATTAAGCTGTTTGTGAAATGTGGAGTCACAAGACCATACTAGGTCCATGCGCTAATCCAAACAAACATTGTTTTTTGACAAACAAATTCCTGCTGTGATGTGTGACACCAATTTCCATTTACATTAAACAAAGTGACAATTGCTCTGCCATCGTATTTTGGGATAAATACCAGCTTCCCGAGACTGAAATTCTAATTTGGTGTCATGCTGCTTCTATTCTAGCTCTCCATGCATACATAGATCCATATTTGTTTTCACAAAATGCACAGAGGCATGCAGCATACATGGCTCTGTTGTTGAGACATTATAAATGACCCCATTAAAAGTAATGACAAAAGTAATTAGAATTTAATTAGGAAATTAGCACTTTTTTATGATTGTTACAATTAACCCTAACTGATGTTAGAACTGACCCTAGTTGTGGAGTAGATTCTACCAATGTGCCCTTTTGCTTTTGATGCCAGTGCATGTCTCTTTTGAGATTACATAGGATGCTTTGAATCACATTTGAAGTCTCTGGGCAAAATAACTACAGATTAATGGGGTAATAAACCAAAGGCATTTCAGCAGTCCCTGCACTCATTTAGATCTGTATTTGGAAGGCAATTCTTTCTCTAAAATACTTTTGTGACAGTTATGGTTGGGAGTGGAGGCAGAGAGAGACAGAAAGAGAATATACGTGAGAAAAATGTATCAACAGAAACTGAAAAAATATTTTCTTTTAAGTGGAAATTTAGATGAGTGTAGAACAAAGCATGTGTCCCAGAGAAAATGTGTGTGTGTGTGTATGTGTGTGTGTGTGTGTGTGTGTGTGTGTGTGCTGACTGTGATGGATGAATGACAGTAGGCATGGCAGCTCATCTCCTCTCAGGCGGCTGGGTGACAGAGAGAGATGTTACAGCGCAGAGACAGCACAACCGCCGCACTGGCAGGCAGGTGTCACACACACACACACACACACACACACACATACTAAAGCACGCACCTGCATGCAACATCAAGATCCCCTCCTCTCCTTCCTGGCTTTCACCTGCCTCCCATTTCACAACCCCGCCACCTCTGTCCACCACCTCTGTCTACCTGTCTCCTGCACCCCCTCCAACCCCTCCTCCATGTTCCCTGTAAGTGAGCTGTCTCTTGGTGGGCGGTGGCCTCCTCGTCTTCTTCGCAGCCTGAGACCTGAGCCCGTCAAACGCTCACCCCCCCCCTCCATCCCAATGCCTCCCATCCCAATCAATGGGAGCGCCATGAATATTTCACACACCTCAGGCAGGCGTGAGGCAAGCAGGAGGAGGAGGAGGAGGAGTGTCCCGGTCGCCTGCGGGGGGAGGAGAAATAAAGGTATGGGGGATGGAGGATTGGGGAAGGAGGGTGATTTAGGCTGTCAGGGCGCCAGTGTGGTGGAGAGATGGGGCTTCTCTTCCTGAGTCAGACAGGGCCAATAACTCATTAGAGAGAGAGAGAGAGAGAGAGAGAGATGTAGAGGTGAAGATGTGGCAGAGAGGAGGCAAGGGGAAGTGGGAGACGAGAGGAGAGCTCCTCGCCACAATAGCAAGGAAATTTTTTTGTTTCTTCATTCTCTCCTCTTGCCTTTCTCCTTCGTTCCGTCTCTCATCTTTTCTCTCATCTGACCCTATCCTGCTCATCTCTCTTTTTTTATTACCCCCCACACACACTCTCCTTCCCCCTCTTTCCCTCAGCAACTCCTGCTCTACCCCCCCCCCCCTCCTCCTCCTCCCTCCTTCCATCTGTCTTTCTTGCTGCAGTGCCCATGCTGCCAGGCAGTATAAATCACATCTCTGGGCTTGGCTGCAATGGGCCTGAAAATAAAAAGGCATAAAAGTGTCGGGATGAGCTACGGGCTGGGGGGGAGAATTCCTTTATGATGGGTCTAAATCCTCCTCCCGCTTCGTGTCCTCCCCAGCACACAAACACACACACACACACACACAGATTGCTTGTAGATGCATGCACATGCACAACATATGCCTCTACGCTGAAATGATCCCCCCAAACAGCAGTAGTTTGGGTCCCTCTCTCTCTCATAGACACCTGTGCAACCCCCCCACCCCCCCACCCCACCCCAAATACACACAAAAACTCTGCCACACATCATATTAAGCTCTTTGTTGGTCGTGATCAGAATTGAGACGTCCTCTCCCCTGTGCTCTGTCTTTAAAGGGACAGTTCAACTAAAAGTCCGGTCTGTGTTGACATAACCCCGTCTCTGTCGTCTGCCCTCGCTCACATTTCTCTAAGCATTTGCAGGGACCCCCGGAGACAAACTGCTCCTCTGTTTCACTCTGAGAGAGCAGAAAGAGATGAAGGATGATAGGGATGTCATCTACTACCTGGTACCACTTTATTACCACTGATTCAAATGTGCGAAGGCAGGATGAAAGAGGAGCTGTGACACGTCGAAGTAGTTCAGTACTTGTTATCACTGATGTAACTGCTACTCAGTGAGGATCTATGCGTTTTGTCCAAAAATGAAACATCTGTCATTAAAAAAAAAAAGGTAAAGCGACCTTTACAAATTGATGCAGATAGTAGAAGTCACAGATGATAAAAAGATAATGCTTTAGCAGACAGGGACTTTCACGTTTTGGGGCTATTAAATGATGAATTTTCTTCACAAAATTGATATAAAGGGAGCTTGTCTAAAGTTTATTCTTGTAGTAATGAGGGGTAAATGCAATGCATGAGAGTAAAAGTGCATCATTCTTTCTTTACTGTCTAAGATGGATTTTACAAAGGTTTTCACTCTGGATTATAGCACAAAGGAGCGTCACTTCACTGTGTATAACGGTAATTGTGGACAATTTATGATCTCTCTATCTCCATCTATGTATCGTTCTGAGTAAATAAACCAATAAAAAATGATTGAGGTGGCCTATAACATATTGAAATGAACCTGCTGGCAGAGATGTATTGTAAAGGTTGTCTAAATGATTATGGGAATGAAGGTGAGTGAAAGCATGGTGAACAGGCAACTCCATCACCTGCTAAAATCAACCTATAGCTCAAAGTTCTCCTTTAATCTACATCCCGACGTGTACTTTGTCACGTCTATTAGATCACGCTGTGTGTGGTATGAATTCATGCACACACACACACACGCATGCACACACACACACACACGGAGTGATGATGATAATGGTGAGCACCTCCCTAGGTGAAGCCTATTCAGTCACAGTGGGAGCCATCTCAGACCTAATTATGCTTGGTTTGGCGTTTTAACTGTATTGATCAAAATGCTGAAACAAACGAGAAATGCTTATCAAGCTGGAAAAGAAGAGCCCTCAGGAGTTAATGTGTGTGTGCGCCTGTGTGTGTGTGTGTGTGTGTGTGTGTGTGTGTGTGTGTGTGCTCCACAGGAGTGAGTGAGAGTGATGGCATAGGTCTGAGAGGTGGTGAGATATTGGTGGTTATAAAAAATTGCAATTCTGAGCTTTTGAGTTATTAATTACAGCCTCCCCTCCTTCACCCCTTTTTTTTAACCAGCCATTAGAAATCACTGCTACACACACACACACACACACCTGCACAACCACATATTCCTACACATATATACTCACATATGCAGGCCCCAGGACATGCACAATCACACACACACATACATGCAGAATCACGCTTACACTCACACACACAAATTAGCTCGTCCATACCAGCACTAAGCGTACAATACCCTGCTCTGATGAGCAAGCTCCCGTCGACCTTGGAACTCTCTGGAAAGACAATGCAAGGGGAGCCATGCTGCGAAAGGGAGGAGGTTGGGGGTGGTGGGAGTAGATAAGGAGGGAGGGATGGAGAGAGGGAGACAATAGATGAGAGAAGGAAGGAGGGAGAGAAAGAGAGTAAGTGGAGCTGCTCAGTGTAGGGCAGGAGGGCAGTGCTCCCTCCCTCGCTCCATCTCAGCTCATCTTGAATGCAAATGTGGTTTCTATACGGTTCCTTTGTGCCACTTCTAACTGCTCCAGAGAGAAGCAATTACAACTGCTCCATTCACTCAGAGAGAGAAAGACACACATGGATAGAGAAGGGTAATTAATAAAGAGATAGAAGGAATGAAGGAGGAGGAGAGGAGGTGAACACGTACCTGTGGAGGCTCTTCAAGTGGGATTGGAGGAGCGTATTGATTGTAAAGGCAGCTTTGTTATTGACACACACCAGAAATTGACATGAAAAGCTGACCTGGCCCATAATTTCTGACCAGCTACTCTATGAAAGGTCAAAGGTGAGAGGTCATTCGCATTACATCAGAAGTGTTACGTAGAGTGTCTGTGTGTAATACAACCCTCAGTAAATAAGCTACATCTGTATTACACACACTCAGCTTCATACGAACCGACAGAATTTATTAAATCAAAAGGACTCCATCCAGATATGACATCACTCTCCATTCCTCACCTTCCTTCTGTGAACAGATAGTTGCAGTGCCAGGACCATATCCTATTGCAGTCACAGTGGCCGGGTGGCGCTGCAAGGTATGGTGGGAGTTTTTATGGCAGTCATTTGGGCCGCTAATATGTCATCTCCATTAGCCGACTTTTAACACTCGCAGATAGATGGCCCTGTGACATTTATCTGCACACGGGTCGTATTTTAGCTGTTAAATGGCTGGCGAAGTGCGGAGTGCGTGCAAAATGAGTGTGTGTGTGTGTGTGTGTGTGTGTGTGTGTGTTTTTAGGCGTGCGGATGGTAAGGGTGGGAGAGGGAGAGAGAGGGAGAGAAGGAGAGGGAGATGCATTGACTTTTAATGATGCTCTATGCAATAGCACTTTAGAGGTAATAATCACAAATACAATGCAAGTCATCACCTTTGACCCTACACTCGCCCAGCGCAAAAGAGAGAGTAGTGGGGAAGGCGAGTTGGCTGCGAGGTCGAGACCCGGGCCCTCCTTCCTCAACAGTTAGACAGCTGAGGTACAGTGAGCCAGGCCTGCAGTGTCAGCAGAAAAAAAAAAATACCCAACTACAAAAGAGAACAACCAATTAACTTAGCAGCCAACAGAGAGATTATGAGAGTTAAGAGTGATGGAGAGACACCATTGGTGCAAAAATAAAGCGCCGGGCCAGGGTGAGAGTTACGCAGACTAATTGCTCATATGGATTTTGCCATTGTTGGCTTTTGTAGGGTCAAGGAGGTGAAGCCATTCCCTGTGGTGGCTTCAGGTGAAAGTCTAAATGAGCTAATAATTTTGACTCGTAAACTAATACTAATATTGACGGCCACCATGTATATCGAAAAGCATTAGAAAGATTCCCTTCCATAAAATAGCCGTAAATATGATATACCCTCTCGTCATTTAGCTCATCACATACGGCGGAACCTTTTCCCCCCTACGCATAAAATCCCATCCACTATGCCGCATCAAAAAACTGAGAATATGTTCTGTGTAGTTATATGTGTTGCCTATAGGAGCTCGGTCACCTGTCCAGAGGCACTGAAGTTGACTAATGTGACAGAAAATTAACAATTAAAAATATCACACGGGCCCAGAGCCACTGCATCGTGGTCCGTTCACAACTCAGTGGACACCCTAATTGCTTTGAAATACAATTGGGTTGGGGCTTTGTTTGGTGTTTTGGAGGTATGAAGCGCATCAATGCACACTGGAAATTGAGTTATAAATTACCGAGCTGAAATAGACATGTACCGTGAATACTCAATATCCAAATGCTAGATGTTCTCAACTATAAAATGGCAGATGCGTGCATGTACACACAAACACAAGTTGCCACTTGCAGTTGCATTTCATTTTGTCAGGAAATTGACTGGCTCTGAACCAAACAGTCTGTGTGTGTGACTTTGTGTGCGTGTCGTGCTGTGCGCCTGTCATGGGGTACGTTGATAAGGTCAACCTTAACAGCAAACAGAGATGGAGAGGTCCAACCACAAACCAGTGGGACTCAGAAAATGACAGAGGATGAGGAAAAGAGAAAATGCTCATTCATCCACAGCTTTCCCACCAGTGTATGCCCGTGTGTGTGTGTGTGTGTGTGTGTGTGTGTGTGTTTGTGTTCACAGCTGTCAGTGTGTTTTCAGGCACGCCGATATGTGTGTTCTGTGTTTGCTGTGTGAATACAGCTCAGTGGCTGGTGTGTGAAGTCGGTGACAGCTTCATTATGGCTTGTGCGCACAGGGAGACAGCACCATCCAGGGGAAGGAGAGAAGAGGACAGAGACGGGGGACAGGATAGGTTTACTGTTGGGCTGGCCCATGTCAGTCCAGCAGTTGGTGGAGGGAGAGGGAGTGGGGGGGGGGGGACAGCTGCTGTCTCCTTTAATGAGCCTTCACTTCTTTCATCAGCTTTCAATTTACGGGGCTGTCCAACACTTCTATACTGCCCCTCATTCCCACCCACACCCAAATCCCTGTAACACACACACACAGAGTTTGAGGCTGTCTCGTTTCTTGCAGGTAATTCCCAAGAGTAGTCTGTAATAGTTAAATTAATTTGCTGTCTTCCTTATATTAGGCCATCTCACCTTGGAAAAGCTGTGACATGGGGCTGAAATGTGACCTCTTCTTGTCAATATCCCAACACTGAAGTTGCTTGGAATTTAACACACTTGGTAGCTTGTAGATCTGATACATTTAGATTGTGGAGCGTATAGTGAAGGGCACTACAACTGGCAGAGATTGGAGTCAGTTACTGCTGTTTGTCACATACGGCCCAGGTACCAGTTCATTTGATAAACCTAAAACTAATACATTGTGATACAACAGGCCTGCAGTAAAGGTTAGCCTATAGTGTTCGGTTATTGAAAGTTTTGGTGTTGATTCAAATTTGTGACCTTAGATTTCAATTACATCTTAACTCTCTAAAACAGTTTAAACAAAAAGTGAATATTGATTAAGGGAGGATTTGTTGCAAGGATTTTGTGAGATCACATTAGTTTTGGCTTGTTGTACCTAATAAACTGGCAACTAAATAGTGTATAGTGTGTATATACTAGGGTTTAATAATCCCATGTTTCCCTCTCCCAAGAGACACATGGCAGATGTCCCACAACCATAACGCCCACATAAGACTGTAATTCATAGGATTTTATAGTGAGCAGTTGGAATTTAACCAGCATCATTGGATGTTTTACATTGTTCAGATTCCCAAGGAAGTAACTTGAGACTCATATTTCTCTCCTGACATAACACACACCAGTCTCACAATTTCCACTTCACACTTCTCAAGCCCAGTGCAGCTTCAAATATGAAATTGATAGCGACTAAAAACTCCTCAAATTGCACAATTTTAAGCTATACACAAGTTCTATGTGAACACCACTTCGTAAGAGAGCAAATTTTACAATGATTAGTACATGACCCTGAAAGCAATTTTATCAGCATTGTGAGCCTGCATCCCAGTAGTGTTATATACTCAGCTCGAGCTCCTATGATGTCTACACTCCCTCTACTGGGCTGTTACAACAATGCATGACTGTTGCACTAAGAACATCAGGAGATGCATGTCAGGTGAGGAAAATAAGCCCTGGCACTTCAAATTTGGCCAAATTTAATATTAGATGAAACATTCAATGAACAAGTTGTAAGCTGTTTTTTAAAGACAGTTTATTCATCCATTAACAAATCATAAAAAGTATTCTCAAATATTTTAAAAGTCCTGTCCACAATTCAAAACATCCCTTGCTAACCTCAGTACAGCTTCAGTGCAGATAAAAATATATACATTCACACACAGGAAATTTAATAATTTACTGTTATAAACGTAGATTTACTATACATTTTTTTAAAACATAATATTTTTTTCAAGTACACTAAATTAAATGACCAAGGTATTGCTTTATGAGAAAACTAAAGCATATTAAAAAGACAAAACAAAACAAAAACACAAACAAACAGGGAATAATGAAGCCAACAAGTAAAAAAGCTTTTTGCTCTTTGGAAGTTAACTAAGAAAGACATGACCTCTGTGAAATATCATAAATAGGTTGACACATAGATGACCTTTGTCCAAACAGAAACATAAAGTGGCTAAGTACATCCCTTGTGCCTCAGGGCTCAATGAGTTGTTCTTTGGTGGGGGACTCCGAAAGACAGCTGAACAACTCTGGGTCTTTGTCAGGGGACTCAAGGAAGGGGAGGGGGCTTTCTCGCATGGCAGTGTCCACACTTAGCCCGAAGCCTGACGATGAAGAGCTGCTGTGAGAAGAAAAGGGTCAATTCAGCATTAAACCGACGCTAAAACTATTTCAAATGTAAAACCATTACATCTAGGCTCATACCTCTCACAGTCAGAGTCACAGGATGCCTTGTCCTCTAATCTACTGACGTAACCGCTGCTTGAACGCTGTATGGCTTCAGCCACAGTGTACCTGGTCTTACCGAGAGCACACCTTTCAATCTTTGTGAGGCTGAGGTCTGACTGGAGGAACAGATGGAGTCGACTGTCTGATAATAACAATGGCGTGTGAAGAACACTAGAGAAGAAAGGACAATTAATGAGATAATGCCTAACAGCGGAGACAAGTGAAGATATGAGAAGATAAAACGGTGCAGGGACAAACATGTTCGAGGTCAGTTTCAAGTATAACAAAGCTCTTGCTTCAACAGATAACAGCCGCTGGGGGGTATGACAAGGGGGAAAATGTAAAACAGTACCACCAGTTGGCAATGCTATAATTTGATGGCTGCTATTGTTTTAGCTACAGAGCCAACTCACATTTCTAAAAACTCCTGCAGGCCCCTCATCCTCTGGGTGACCTGCCCTGTGTTCCTCAGACTGAAGAATGGGTTCCAGGGTGGCAACTTGGGTAATTCTCTGGACAGAGGGGAAAAAAAAGGCCAAAAATCTGATTAATTCATGAAAGCTACCGTGTATGAATAGATAAATATCTGGGGTGAGAGCTTACATGGTAAGAGCGTTCTGTTCCAGGCAGTGACGCAGCCAAACAAACTCACTGTAACGCCGCCTCACACGGGAAGTCTTCTTTCGGAAACACATGCTACTGGTCTAAAAGGACAGACATCGGTTCAACAGAATTATCCAACTAACCTTAAAAAAAAAAAAGAATAACCAAGCTCTTATTGAAGTGGCACTCACATGTAAACAGATCTCATAGTCGACGTGCGTGTGCCAGAGGTCATCTTTATGGAGCCTTGGATCCCGAAGACAAACACTGATAAATTCCTGTAAATTTAAAAGAAACAAAACCAAGGCACCGTCTTTGCTTCAGAGGAGAATGTGCATGCATTGTCTTTTTGCAAAACTATTTTCTACTTGCAACTGCATAAGTCAAACGGGAGGAGTGTACTTGGCTACTTACAGTTTTTGAGAGACTGTCCAGCATACTGTCCATAGTGGGAACAAAAACCTGCAAGAGAGAGAGAAACAAATAAGAGTCTGTCACATGGAAAGACTGTGATCTTTTTCAACTTGTGCATGTCTTAGCATTAAACTACAATAACCTGTGTCATGATAACTAGAGGTTAAATGAGCATTTTAAAAAGTAACAGATCATTTAACTTCAAATATTATGTCACTCATCTGCATAAAGAAACATTTTGGCTCTTTGGGTTTCAATGCAAGGTTTGTTTTGTAAAGCAGAGGCCAATTAATTCTTAAAGACTCAAAAGTGCAAACAGAGCTAATGCATAAAGAGGAATGAGGGTAAAAGACGAGGATTTAGCTTGTGAGGGGGAAATCTCAGATTAATATGGACTCATTCACCAAAACAGGATGAAAACAATAAGAAATCCTCTTCTGGCACACAATAGGCAGAAATGCAGGCCAACCATCTCTTTGCACATTCACAGAACACATTTAGCTAAGTTACACAATATTTCATCAAAGAAAAATTGTTGTAGCACTAATTTCCTCTTTGTTTGTGACTGCACCGACAAAATGGATGTTGAAACATGTCATGCAGATACTTCAACAGTGTTCCCTCACATGATGCGCAAAGCAACATACTGGACCATCTGCCTCTGACACCTTAATGAGACACGTGCCATTCACAAGCCTTGAGTCCAAGCGGAGCTAATCATTAAGTACAAACAATGTTTGGAAACATGTGATCTAAAGCTATCTCAGAGAGGACTCTAAACCAAACACCAGTGTCCAGTGAAATCATATGCCTTTATAGGCTAATCAATATATATACACACCCTGTAATTAGATACTCTGCAGACTGAATGTTCCTGTTCATGACGATGAATTGTTACTATATGGTAGGAGTACTGTATAATAATAATACAGTACTCCTACCGCCTAAAGATTTTTTTAAAGAAAAAAAAAAGAAAATCATTGCTGTTCAAAGAAATCAATAAATTCCACATGATCTCCTCAAGCCAAATGGGGTCAAAAGGATTCTGCAAGTGAACTCTCAAATGCAGCATTTGAGCAAAGTTCCCTTTTTTCCCCTCCAGGCACCAATGACAAGTTATGGGTTACATAATATAATCACTGTACCTTGCTTTGGGCACAGTTAGTGCACTGAAACACTGATTTATGGCCAAAAAATTATGTCATTCTCTATCCGCCCTGATCCAGGACCTTATGACGGGGCTAAAACAAAAACATCTGAACAGCCAACCTGAATTTAAAAAAGGTTATCACAATTTTTGAGACACTTTTAACTGCAACAATATTACAACTGAAAATACCCATTCAATGAAAACATAAAAAGTAGAATTACAAATAATAGTTAAAAACTAATTTTAAAAATGAATAAGATTTACGACTATTTGTCTATTGTCCTAATCATTGTGAGAATAAGAGCACTGCTGTATTGTGGCAATAAAAGTAATGAAGCTCTGAAGTTTCTGCTGCATTTTAGAGAGAGAGAGAGGAAAAATCAGCTTCTGCACAGGCAATAAACCTTTGCAACCGAACAGTAATATTACGATCCATTTCTAATCTTAATTGCAGTTTGTGCCTACCTTTCCCCTTCTTCACTTCCCGAGCAGTGATCCGGTGTTTGAACGACCAGGAGCAGCTCAGTGGTCTGGCTTGAGGCTCAGCTTTGCCTGGACTGAACGAGTTTTAATACTAACTGCTGACTACTGAGTGTGACCTCTGCCTCCAAGTTTGTTCACGCCTTTTCTACCTGGGTGGATCACGACGTTAAAAAATATAAACGCAAAATAAAAAGTCGTAAAAAAACACAACCCCAAAATAAACAATTTCAACTTTTTTTTCTTTTCTTTTTTTTTTTTTTTAAATTGAGCCACACAAAGAAACAACGATCCCTCCCGAGAGATGTGCGTTAGGCGTTTCTTTAATGCACACCTGCACCCAATTCACTGGGGAGGATTAGTTTAAGTGGTATCACCTGGTCAGAGGAGGCGAACTATCGCCTGAAATAACGATCAATACTCTGATAATCATGGATTTTATGGTTTGTACAGATTTCTTAATTTTTATTGGCTATTGCCAAGATGTCACACTGAATAGCCTAACATATTAACAAAAATGTTTTAAATTATCCTTGGATTCGGTCCATTTCTTCCTGTTATATTATTAGTATTATTGTTCTATAATTGTTCAGAGAAAGTAAAATCCATCTTTTGACTTGTGAAATGAAGGAAAATCTGCACTGTTCAATCTTAGCTTATCCAATTTAAAATGTGTGTATATGTAATGAAAAATGACAAATTGTTTCCTTTACTAACTATGTTCAATATCCAACCTAAACCACCCCAACATACTGGACATATCCTATGTAGACATGTAACTTGTTTGATATTAACATAATATTTAGTTACCTTGCGAGGCAGCTGGATTCGCGAGATCACACGAGAATCCATCTTGCCAGGCCTCAAGTTATTCGCTCGTGTCTGAACGGCGTCCTATGAGGATTCTCGCGTGATCTCGTGAATCCAGTTGCCTCACAAGGTAAGACGGTGATAGACAGATAGTTCATCCAATCACCTGCCAAGTATCTTTTTTTTTTTTTGAGAGTGCATGTCCTCCAAACGGTTTTCAAGGACGACTTCTCAGATGGTTCTTTGAGACAAACCATCCGGCGCGTCAGGTTAATATTTATCACCATTTAACAGTTCTCAGTTGAGTGATGCCTTCAATAATGCTACTCGCATCCAGAACCACCAGAAGGGAAGAGAAGACATTTCATACAAGTAGAAGTTATGTTGATTTGATAACAATTCATTGTTGGTCATGAAAAATGAGTAAATATGTAAAAAGTAAGAAGAGTGCAGCTCAGGTCATCCACAACAGCAACTGATAGGAAATCTAACAAAGACAAGCTTGTATTTACAGCTACTAGTGTGTGTCTTACATTCTGCAGGATGCAATGTGTTGCTGAGGTAGTTTGTTCACACTGGACATACAAAATAAGTATTTCTCATAAAGATGAAAAGAGATAAGTGCAGCATGCCACAGAAGTAACAGTCCTAAAGCTTGTTCGGGTATTGGTTCAAATGCATTAAGGTGACTTTAAATCACAGTATCTTCAAATTTTTACTCTCAATTCATTGTTTTCTCAAGTTGCCAAAACATCAGCTCAGCAAGAATAAAATCACAGTGTTCTTACCAAAGTTCTCAGAAGGGTATTCCAAAATCCTGTCCAACCCAGGAGTAGAGCTAAACACCCGTTGTGAAATAAATACTCTTCTACCACAGGTAAAGGTATTAAGGAAGGCTAAGGTCAGCTAATTTGCATATAAAGGCCTTGTTATCTTGAAGTCAGCAGAAAGAGTCTTTCACTGGCTGCTGTTCACTTTTACACTGTTAGGATTAGCGATTGGAAAACAACTGATTAGCTATTGGAGCACACACACGCACACACGCACACACACACACAGACAAGTACTAAGAAAAAACAAAGTTGTTTTACATTTGTTTTGCATAAGAATAAACAATTTAGAGGTGCTTGATCATGGGTTGGCCCTTCTCTCCATTGTAAAGATATTATATCAAGATATCATAAACTTGAGTGCACTCTAAGGATATTTGCATACAAGTGATGACGTTGCTGCACTGATTAGAGGTTTAACTTAATCAAGATGTCGTGCTGTGACAAAGATGCTAAGAATAAATAAGTTTTTTTAATACATTATTTTTCCCCCACTTTCTCTGACATAAAAATACCTATTTGAAGCTTTTTCACACACTGCTCCTCTGTCTTACAAACCAGAGTTTCAGTCCCTGCTAGCTTTTCCACATGTAAGTAAGAGTCCTTCCTGTGCGGTGCATCAGTCATTAATCTCCATATTGATATGAACCCGAACAATTAACATCTCCATAATGTCGTCTTTGTTACAGCCACTAGAAAGACACCTTTTTACTATAATTGTAGGCCAGTTTCACATCCACATTCTTCATTGTTCACTGCCATTATTCATTTGTAATACATCCTCACTGCAGAAATGATAGATTTGAATAGCTTTTTCTTTATAGACGTTTTTGGTACTTATATTAATTGAGATAACAAAAAAGGATCTGATAAAGTCTCCTGTTTGGTACTATTTTAGAAAAATTTGAATCAGTTTGGAAGAGACCCTTATTGTCACTTTGGCAGCCTGGGGATGTGCTATGAGGGATTTTCCGTGGAAACTGTGTGAGTTGCCATAGAAACATCATCTACTGTAGTGCACAAAGGATCAAAGTCCAACTCCCATGCCCTAATGCCAGTCATGAGACTGTTCTCCACAATAACCATGCCATCTGGCGACATGGCTCTCCAAATAAAGTAACAACACTGATGAACATCACTAGTGATCTCAGCTCTTGTATGTGGTGAAATACTGAGATTTAATGATATATGTCATGACAGATTGGGTGGAAATGCTTTACTCATGTAAAAGTAGCAATTCCCTAATGGAGAGATATTCTGTCACAAGTAAAATGTCCTGCGTTTAAAAGTAAATAAGCACCTAGTTTGATTATTACAGTGGCGTTGCATCATGGCTAACAAGCTCCTCGTTTTATCAAGTTCTCTTGATGTACAAAAAAATGGAAATTAAATCCAATGAACAAATGTGAAACAAAGTACAGGAAGTTGCTGACGCTGGGAGTTCTCATGTTTACTGTAACTCAATGAACGTTAGAAAGCTTTTCAAATAATCAAACTCAAGTAATATTTTCTAAGATCTCAAAGACTCTGACCTTTAACGTGCAGGAAAGTAAAGGAAAGAAAATACACACAAACGTTAGATATTAAACACTGTGGAAACATGATCATCAGCTCATTATGGGTCAGTGGAAAAATGCTGTCCAGAATGCGGTTAACCATCTACACCATCAGTTTCCTCTCCTCCCAGTATTCTACCAGGAATTGACCAAAAACATCATCACAGAAGGCTTCAGTTTTTGCTGGCCTATAGGCAGACTTTCACATTTTGGATCTCAAGAGGAACAAGTGCATGAAGCATCAAAAATCTGTCTTAACACTTGTGATTTAGTTTCACACATTTGCAACCATTTATCTAGATCAAAACAAACCATCTTATACAGTTTAGTAATTCTTTTTTTTTTACTTAGCCATGAAGACAGCAGTGAAATTTGGTCACATAAAACCTTTATTAGAACTTCAAACAATATTTACAAAACGAGTATACAAAAACACTTTTAGAACGGAATACTAGCACTAAAGGTGAAAAAAAAAAAAAAAAAGATCAAAAATCATCATCTTACATCAGATTGAGATGGTGACAACAGGTGGTAGACACAAATAGACCAAAAGTAGCCATTCAGAATCTACTAAAGTTAACCAGGAATGAATATGGGCGGTGGCGGCTTCCATCCAAGAGTATGGTTTCCAAACTAACATAACATCATAATCCTTTGATAACGGAAGACTTCTTTAATTATACATGACAACACCTTCACCTGCTCTCTCACAATCAAATCAGCCAATTATGTACAACATAGCTCTCCTTGACTGCCATACAATGAAAGTGTTGAAACGTCTTAGGAAAAAAAAAAAAAAAAAAAAACTAAAAACAGCTAAAACTAGAAGGCAAGCTAGAGGAGAAAATTCAGTCCTGAGGAAAAGGGCGCAGGTGGTGCAAGGGACTGCAGGGACCAGAGGGAAGTACTACTACTGAGCTTCATCCTCTGGACAGGAGTGCCATGTCAGTCTCTCCTCATAGAAGGTAATGACCACCTGCGGGCAGCGGGTGTTGGCTTCGCGGGCCGGGACCAAGTCTGCTTCATCTGAATCTTTCCTGCAGCAAGAAGAGAAGAGGAAGATGTTACAGCAACTGTGGACCATCGTCCAGATTACTCATTTTCCCCCTAATGTTAGAGGTTACTTCACGTAAACATGATGTAACCTTTTGTCACTGAGGGATAGGAAAAAAAGCCAGAGTATTATTATAAATAAAAAATGAATTAACTGATGGGAATTTTAAGTGGTTCAAATGCACCAGATGGACAAATATTTTCTTCATTACTCACCATTTCATCAAGAACATTAACTCCCCGCTGCTGTCTGTTGCACCGATGATCCTTTCTGGTTCAAGGTTCCTAGCAAATCCTCGTGGTTTCTCAGCCTGTAAGTGGTGACAACAGAACACAAAAAAGGAGCATATAAAAACCTGGCAATTCATGCATTTTTCTCCAGATGAAGGGTCAATACTGACACTTGAGATAGAGATGCTTGTCTGATTCTGGGCTGAGTAGGTGCTGCATTTTAATAAAAGCTCTTCGATGGATGCATCGACCATAACAGTTGCTGTTAAATAATTTTGGGGTGGACTGAGCAACCTGAAATGTGGCCTTTCATCATCTACATTTCTCTGCATTTTGAGTAACTGTCCTCAAGCGAGGGATCCCCACTGCTAAATTCAAAAAGGTTTCATCTCTCAGGTAAAATGATGGTGGTTGGAGAGCTGTGATGTACTCACCACATCTTTCTTTTTGGCTGCGGCTTCTGGCTCGTCTGTTGATGCCTTCCTCTTCACAGGAGCAGGCTTTTCCTTTACTTCCTTCTGTGCTTCCAGAAATGCTGAGATCAACTCTGGGCAATCCAGGTTCTCCTCTGGCTCCCAGGTATTGTCAGCACTGAACGAGCAGGAACAGGATCAGCATTTGCATTTCTAAACATCCCTTTACACTGATTTCCACCATTAAAGCTGCAAAAAGATAATATAAAACTTCTGAAACCAGTTTGTATGCAGAACAGCAGGAACTTCATGCATTCACAGTGACAATGGACAAGCACAGCACGACCCCATACCAGGGAAGCACTTCCAGCTCAGCGTGGGGGGGTCAGGTGTCCCAGGCAACTCACTCTGTAAATCCTTTCCACTTCAGGAAGAACTCTACTTTTCCGTTCACAAGACGTTGGTCCAGCACTTTTTCCACAACAAACTCTTCAGGTTCGTCCTGTGCATCCTGTGAATCCTTCTTAGGTTTAGTATTCTGCTTCTTGCCCATGTTGAGTTCTAAAACAAGAATATGTGTTAGGACTTCAAGGTTTCTGCAATGCCAGACAAATAATTCACAATACTGTGCATAAAGCTGATGCTCTTGCCCACATTAAGTTTAAAAGGGACAGGAAAAACACAGAAAAACAACTTGTACCAAAATGACCCTGAGATAAAGGAGCCATGAACCGGTTCACTGTGATAGCCGATATTATTGTAATTACGAAGTAACCGCCGACACTGACCAACAAGACAACGCGTACACATCAGTATCAACATAATGCTAACTAAGTTAGCTAGGCGCCGTCTTAGAGAAAAATAAAAGCTAGTAAAATCAGGAGATAATTGAGTTTAGCCACCGTGCTATCTGCAGCTACTTATTTCAGGCCTGGGTTTTCCCTGACTTTAGAGTGCCACCTGCAATGCTCCGTTCATTCAGATGAGTTGTACGAGGAAATAACGCACAAAGCACAATACAAGTTCGTGTTGTTACGCTACCAAGTTAAACGAGCAAAGGAAGGTTAACGTCAGACTCGACAAGATGAAAAAAAGCGTTCAAACAGGCTTTATAGGCCCAGTGATTGGAGTAAATCCTGCACTCTCGTACGCTTAGCTAGCTAACATTAATGTAGCCGAAACAATGCAAAACACACGAGTTGAGTTACAATACAGTGACAATGCACCCGTGTTAACAGAGTTTTAATACTACCCCACTGTTGCAGCGTTTCTGCACGAACTGCATTGCCTGCCGCCTAAAATGCGATGCCCAACTTGGACAGTCGAGCTACCTTATCTGGGTCGAGCGATCAAATGTGGGTATTGCATGATGCTGCAACGTTTAAATCAAACTATTTCTGCACACGCACCCTCTTCGGTTTGATTAAAACAACAGGAATTGTTTCAGTGATTTCTCCTTACCACGCGGTCAGGTTCCTCTCTTTATCTCGTAACGTTATGTGCACAGCAGCACTAAGGGCAGGCGCCAAAAGCTAATGGCAGGTCCTCTACGGCAGCCGGGAAGGAAATCGCGCTTTGCTCTTTACCTTCCTCTTTACATCCATTAGAAGGTACAAGGCCTATTCAAGGCCGCAAATAGACTCATTGTTATTTTTCAGCATATGACTTAGCTGCACGTGTTTTTTTAAACATCAAAAAGTGTGATTTATGTCATTTATGTTTGTTATTCAGACAGGGGTAACTATTTATGCCCCTAAAACTGTGGTGCAAGAAAGAAACACTAAAAAGAAGACACAAGTTGTTGTGGTTGTTTTGTTTGTTTTTTTAATCAGAAAGAACCATGTCTGCAAGAGCATTTTAACTTCCCTACGCAAAATCATACTATCAACATTCAACAATCACCATGCAATCAAAAACATCTGCCCCCAGCAACAAAGAAAAAAAACAGTTTGAAGTTTATACAAACAGAAAAGTAAAATCTTTGTCAAACCAGAAAATGAAATACAAATTTGTGAGGAACTAGGGAAAAAAAAATACTTCATGAGTCACACCATTAACTACTTTGTGCACCTCTCTCCATTTAACTCACTCACTCGGCTGACTATATAAAGCGGAGAGACCATGAATAAGATGGCAACTTCTAAATACTTAATTCAACTCTTTCAGATAATCTCAAATATATAAAAAGCAACATCCAAACAACAGTCAATCCTATTAAATAGAGTTGATTGTTTTCATTTTTTTTTTTTTTTTAACAGGGATAGTTTAGGTCCACTTAGGGCCATTTTAATAATGAGGGATTTGTAGTTGAGTGCACTTAAGTTCCCCGAAAAGGGTTTTGTTTTTTTTTAAATTTTGCCAAAATCTATAACATAAACTAAGGCGTGAGGTAGAATATAATTTTGCCAAAACTCTTAAGTACTTAAAATGAGGGGATTAAACAAAATTGTGCTTGAAATCATATATTCAATAGTAATTTAAATCATAAACCGTAGCCTCTCAAAAACATTTTTGATATGATAATGTGCATCTGTGGATCATGTACACACACACACACACACAATAACAAAAACACTTATCGAATGCAAATTAAGGCCTTGTCAGTTTAATCATTGGTATACTGTACGTCATCAAGACATAAGGAACAAAATCTATTTTTAGGCAGTTCAATTTCAATTTCTAGTGAACAGTACACACCCTCAAACATCTGAAACAAATTTGTAAACTTTAGATACGTAATGTCCCGATATTCTTAGCACTTTGAGATAAAGTTGCCATTATGAAAACAAAAAAAAGATACTGCCCTTGACAGTCTCATGATGCATATATGCATTACAGGAACGTCAGAAACTTTAATAAATACAATCTTTCACCTCCTGCGTGTACTGTATAGGTATACATTGAGAGGCAAGGCTACATAAAAACAAACAAACTCCTCCTCCACGATTTCCATCTAGTAACTGTCACATTGGCGGCCATGTTGACTTTTAGACATGTCTGGTTGTCTATGCTATCGTCAGTCTGTAAAAACGGTAAGATTCAATGACTTTATAATGTTAACAGGTAGCATCGCCTGTAGCTTAGCTGTTCCCTTAAATGCCCAGGGTGCCATCTCCATCTTTAATAAGCAAAGGATGTCCAGTGTGTAAGCTACATTGTTCCCATGAGAATTTTTATTTACAGAGAATTTTTATTTATTCATGTTCGAGTTTCTTTTTTTTTTTTGTGTTTGTTTTTGTTTTTTGCAGCTTTTGCTGTTTTAGGCTCCCAACAGCGGTGAATCCACACACACACTTTAACAAAAGCGGAGATCCCAAAACCAGAGTCAGGCAAGAAAGTTCAGAAATATCCAAAAACCTAAAAGCTTAAGTCTTCGCTGGCAATACTGCATCATTGCTTTTTTTCCTTCTTCCTCTTGTCCGTTTTGTTGCCAGTTGATGTGGAGACAGCGGGCCTTCTCACAGGCTGAACTACGACCCTCCCATTAGCCCCGCACTGCAGGGTGAATCTTTCTGGGTTTAGGGGCTGTCCTGAATCATCCCTCAGCCGGGCCAGGACGTCTCTGGTGAGCTGCTCTATCTGCTGGCCCACAGCACCCATTGTTTTGGCTGTAAGCTGTTTCTCCCTCAGTAACCTGTCTCTCTGAGCTTGCAGCCTTTCCACCTCCTCCTGGAGCCCAGTGATGGCGTCTAGTTTGCGCTTGCGGCAGTTTTGTGCTGCCAGTTTGTTCTTCCCCCGCCTGCGGATGTCCCTCAGGAGTGTCACCTGTTCAGGGGAGAAGCCGTGACCGTCAAGGACCTCCAGAAACTCCTCCACAGGCATGTTGACAATCTGTAGGACAGAGAATGGGATGCACAAAGCACGGGCGCGCAGCTCATCTCGACTCAGCTCCCGCTCTTCTAAACTTGATGAACCATCATCATCGCTGAGAGGTTCCTCTTTGATGCCTTTATGGGGAAGTGTTACTGATGGCTGGTTGAAAAATGCAGGAGATGAGTAGCTGTGGTCATGCCATACACTCTCACTCAGATCCACAGGCGACCATGTTGTGGTGTAGTCCATGATGCCTTTAGAGGGGACTGAATCCACCTCGCTGCTGTAGCCTGTAGCTCCACACTCATCTTCACAGTATGAACTGGATGATGATGACATCTCGGATGAGCCTGGATGAGTGAAGAGTTAATTATTTTATTAATATATATACACACACACCAACAATTTCTTGACTCCAGAAGTCAGGTTTATAAAAGACATTTAATGCTCAAGTATTTTTATTGATATATGAACCAACCTGGGGAGACTGGACCTCCAGAGCTGCTCTCCAAGGAGAGACCGGAGTCTGAGTCCAAGTCCTCTAGGACCTGTGGGTCTATGCTCTCTAAACAGCCCAACAGCTGGGTATCCATGGTGTCCAAGCCCTCCAAACCCAGTTGATTGATCTCGTCAAAGACTGCCTCATCTAGGCTGCCACCCAGTGCGCTTTGCGATGACACATTGCTAGTTAAATTACACACTGAGGCAAAGGGGAGTGCAGCCAGGCCCATGGCCATCCCTGGTGAAGCATCTGATTGTGAGGAGCCAGTGGATTCCAGTCGAAATAGGGTCCTTTGCTGTTGGCTGACTGGCCTGCCGTCAGCTCTCTCCGATGTCACACCAAAGGCTCCAGCACTGGTTACCATGGCATCATGCAAACTGACATCTTGGCTAATGGCGCTGGTGATGTCCGTGTCGAGGTCTGACAGACGCTCAGTAACAAGGGAATCCAACTCCTACACACAAGACATACATTTTAGCTTACTCCATGTAGCATATACCGTAGAACATCATGGGGCACTAACACTCCCTGTTTTAACATACTAATAGTTCCTAGCTCATATGTCTGAACTACAGTCAACAAGCAGATATTCAGCCTTGTGTGAAAGTTATTATCAGGCATCTGAAATAAACACAAGCAACTTACTTCGAGGTCAGTGACAGACAGCGAGAGTAAATGGCTCCAATGCTGGTCAATATCAGTGGTAGGAGGAGGGAGGCGTACTGGATCAGACAGTGTAGTGATGCCCTCAAGCAGGCTCTAAAATAGACAAAAATTCACAGAATGTAGCATTAACACAGTAAGTGGTATGTTTTATTGCCATATTTATGACTCGAGAGTAAATTCAAGCTTTTGTGTCTGAGTTTAATTCAACGTATAAGATTAGAGATGACATAAAAATAAAGAACGAACACTGTTAAAATTCAATAATACTATTTATACAAATTTTTAGGAAAAGGAACTGAAAGTCAAGTGGTTCCTTGTGAGACATACAATCATTACTGTGCTTCACCATCCCAAATTTTGCATGGTATTACCAAACAGCACTGTCATCAGAATGGTGCACATTGAGTAAAGTCATGTGAGAAAGATATTTTCTGGTTAAAATAGGTACAACATAATTTTCATAAGTCACGTGACTGTAAATTTCATGAAATTGTGAGATGTTTTGTGATAAACTGCACAACATTCTGGTGCGTACAAGAAAAAAAGAAAAAAAAAAGGAAAAAAAAATCAGACAATGATGCAATTGGCAACACATTCAATAATAGACAGCAATAATTGAAGACAACTGTGACCAACCATGATCATACCTCTTGTTCCAGTGTGGAACTGTGAGCCAGCTGAGTGAGTGGAGCGGGTTCCTCCTCCTCTTTAACTTTAACATCATTGTCCTGGTTAGGCAAAGACAGACAGATGGTGAGAAAGGGAAAAATTGGTAAGCGGGTAAGATTGTAAAACGATTTAAAATAGAAGAAGGGGGAAAAAGAAAAACAGTAAGTGTGTTAGCAAATATCCAAAGACCTTAAAGACTGTTACATTTCTGTTTTGTTCTGACAGAGAAAATGTTTGTTTTAATAAGCAGTTGTCCTAAGTCTAGAAGGAAAAAAAACCCAGTGAACTGATTTGGGTCAACATTCAACTGTTTTTATCATCCTGCCAACTGTGGTCAGGGCCGTTTGGGACACATTAGAAATCTGTGAGCTGGTGCATATGATAACAGAAAAACTAATAACCCTTAGGGATTATATAATCCATATGGTTGTTGTAAGACACTTCAGATACAGAAGTACAGCAATAATGTAGGTTACCAGCTGTCTGCCAGTTACATTCTTGATATCTCCACACAGAGGCAAAAAAATGAGTTTCCATGCCTAAATGATGAAAGGGGATAGCAGATATAAAGGTCACCCTTGCAGATCCTCACTTGTTCTGAAAGGGAAATGATTGCTTTATCTGTTTTTACGTTAATGCTAGAGGCAAAAATATGACAAAATGTACTCTGCACCAACCCAGTTCTGTCTGAGCATGTCAACTTCTTCTGGAGTGGCTTTTCCAGCTTGAAATGGCAACATCAATGGAGATCATTACTGATTGTTACTTTCAAATATGTCAGCTGTAGTGCTCTCCCTTGAAACATCACATTTCCAAAAACCACAACATCTTGCCCTACAAACAGTAAAGCTATTACTTGTTTACACAAAAGAGAGGGTGAAGAATAAAAGATGTGTCAACATCACATTATCCATGTGAACAAGAACCCTGGGAGGAGGCAGCATTCAAGTATGGACCACCGCTTTTGTGTAAGCAAACAGGGTGTGGGTCTAAGCCTCACTTCTCCACCTCTCAAGGCCCACAGCTGGTGGTTAAGTCTGAAGAAAGGGGATATAGTTACACAATTGGCGACATCAACTGCCCTCAGGACATAACATCCACCAGGCAGCTGTTTCTAGCCTGAGCTAGAAAGACTGGATCACTCACTTTGAAGAAATGAATATAAAAGTTTGTTTGTGATTGCAGTCTTATTACACATGATGACGGTCACAGGTTACAGGTGACAGCTACACTGAATATGATAAAACATACAGTGGGGTCCAAAGTCTGAGACCACTTTAGTGGTCTAGTGGTCTCAGACTTTTGGACCCAACTTTATGTCTTTATGAAAGGTTTCAACAACAACAGCGTGTGAGTAAACCCATACTTCTAGGCAAATGGTGGTTTTACAGCTGTGTGGTCACCCAATACCTTGGTCCTATTAGAGTGTTATTTGTGAAGTTAATTCTATTGTCCTAACTATTCAGAGAGGGCTTAATGAGACAAGAAGGGTGACAGGTGCAGCAGACAGTTGGCTGAATACTGTACATCAAACAAATGTGATGCTGTACATGACATGTACCTGATTGTATGGATTAGACAGCTATTTAACTAGACCAGTTCAGTGTTGTTTAAATTGACTTATCAAATTGCCCATTTATGAATATAACACCTCTAAACTAACTAGACAAGCATTGCCAAACTTAATCACCATATTGCATTTTGGGACGCAGGCCCAGTAGAGACATACAAAGTGAAAGTGAGAGCATATTACAAGATACGTTATCACATTGTTTTGGCCCGTTAAATAGTGCACCAGGAAATGTTACAGCATAATAAATAACTTGTTGAATGGGAACCCATTCTTGTGTAACATCGGTTAGTGCTGCTAGTTAGCTAACGATAGCATTGTCTGTTCAGTTAACCATTGAGTAAGTTTTAACACTAGTTCATTAACTATTTCAGCTGGACAAGCAACTTTCCTGATCACACTGCTTAGTTAGCAGCAAAGTCTGCTTAAAATTATGTTAAATTACACACACATACACACACTTGCCTCTTTCAGAAACCCGCAGGCTCCAACGCTACAAGGCCCTTGTCCGACTTGGGGGATTGTTTGGCATAGCTCTGGGCCACTGTCAAGCAGGTGGTCACTGTCATCACTGGCTTCGTACCCGGAGCTTTCCAGCCCTGAGTTGGTGTCAGTGCTGTTGTTGCTGGTTGAGGGATGCCCACAGTCAGCCTTGTCAGTTGCAGATACTTGGTGCACCAGCCACGCGTTCAACTGTGTGGGGAACCGCGGGGAACCAAGAGTCCTCACTTCGTCTAGTAGCCGGCGACTTGCGAAGAAATAGTCCAACTCGGGACATTTTGGGTGCACGCTGTATCCGTCAAGAGTGTCTCTCAAATTATGAAAGGGTGTCTGGGTGTAGGCTGAGCTAGGACCCAAGTTAATCTCTATCAGAGGCGTATAGTAGCCGCTTAAGTAGCTGTCGAGATCCACACGAACTCCAATCAAACTGAGCAAGATCGTCAACTGAATCAGGCCTTCTGTGAAGTATTTTTTCGCGATTTGCATTTTCTAAACACGTTTAGAACTGCAGTTAATTGCGAAATCCTGACTTAACAGTTCCTCTTTCCCGAATGGACAAAGGGAAAAAGCCTAACAAAAGAGCACGCCTTCCCCTGTCAGACAAAGAGGTCCGCCTGTACCGGCGAAATCGTTGGATAGCTAACGTTATGCTAGCTGTTAGCTACCAGCTTTAATTACCAGTTAACGGGAACCTCTTGGTACGAACATAGCGAAAACGCCGTCTTTCAATCCCTTTCAGTGGAGAAGTGGTTCTTTCGTGATATATGGCTATCAGAACCTCCCTAACTTTGCTAATTAAACAGAAAATGAAATATCGGTCAAGCTAAATGCTGTCACAGTAGAGTGCTGCTACTGAGGGAACTTCACTTCAGGATTTGCATAACTCATACCGATTGGCTCACAGCTTTCACCGCAACAACATGTGATTGGACAATAAGAATGACAGTTATATTTTTGACCAATGAGAGCAAGAAAAGGGTGGTGACGGCTGCCAGTGCCCACCCTAAATATAACTACACACATTATTTACACGAAAACACCAGAAATTACACTGATCTCACTGATATCACGTCAGAAACATATACATCATAGTTTTCTTTGACCTTTTAATATCGTGCATCCAACAGGTTATTGATTCCAAAGGGATTTCTCAGCAGCCTTAATTAGGTTGCAGTTCCGGGATGTTTGTGCTACTGACCTGCATTTGTCCCATGTTTGGCCTACAGGTCAGTATCTGAATTACAGTTTGAACTTGTCTACTATGACTCCAAACAACAAAGAGGGAATGTCTTCAAAACACCATCTAAAACAAATCAGTTTATTCTTTATTAATCAAGTAGGCCTCCGTAGGCTAATTAAGTAGGCCTAAAAATTTGTAGATATTTGCACTATATTTGAGTATTTCCATTTTATGCTACTTTCAACTCCCACTTCACTACATCTCAGAGGGGAAATTTTATACTTTTTCTACACTATATATTTTTAACAGCTACATGGCCTAGTTATGTTTCAGATTACATTTTCTTTCAAATCATATTAGGTTATAGCCTGTGCATTGTTATAGATTAAACTACCCGGCACTATAAAATAGTTGAAATAAGCTCCACCTCTACCAATTTCAACATGAAAATGAAATGAAATGCTCCTTACACAGCATCAGTAATAATAATCCAATTATATATTATATAATAATATAACACTCTAAAAAGGGCCATTCTACATAATCACATATTTAAGTGCATTTTTTACCTATAACAGAGTACATTTATATTGTATATTGCTAGTTTTTATTTAAGGAATACTTTTTACACCACTGCTCTTGATATTGGAATAGTGAGGAAAGAGGGGAAACTTTTACCAGTTAACAGCTTAACAGTTAAATCCTAGAATAGGATTTGTGCATTCCTTACTATGGGTCTATGGTTGAACACCCTATAAGATTAAACACAAAAATATACGTTTTTAAATATGATTTGAAAATTAGTCCCTCTCAGATTAAAAAGCAGTCATTCAGACTGATAAATGTTGTTGGTAATGCTATGAGGTCAACTTATCCTTAGCTGTGAAATAACCATTTGGATATTTCAAGGTTGGTCTTGTCAGTAGTTTTATAGTCCAGGATGCTGTCCATCTAGTCTGAATCATAATGTTAATCAGAACGATAGTTTTGGATACATTTATACTGGATTAATTATAATAACTCCTCATTGTCCACATTGCTCATAGTGTACATTTTCCTTCACCCTGAAACTTGTGAAAGAACATGAAGTTGCCCCTTACAACTTTTTGAGTTTTCCCCTCCAGAGTAAGATTAATAGATACTATACAGGGTCCTGCATATTAACTTCCAACTGAGGCACAAACTCATCCTGGTGTAAGGGATGGAAAGCTCTGCATGGTATATTTCTCTATGTCCTGTTCATGATTATTTAAAATTTTAAATGATCATAACTCACACTTTACTCTGCTAGAAACTACTCAGCTCTGTAACCACTGAATCTAAATTTCATCTCATGGTCTTCTAATGAACCCAAATTATCTTGCTTTTAATTTGACAAGCTTACATTATTAATTTCTATTTAACATTGTGGGTATATGTGATGTGCTATTGTATGTAGCTTTGAATTTTGAATAATGCACCCTGTGTGTTTTTTGCTTTGTATTGTTTGTTATTGTGCTGTTACATGTTTTTTTTGTTTGTTTTTTTTTGTAAGGGACTGCAGATGAAAATTAGCTTTAAGCTAACTCTGGTGCGGTACATCAAATGTTAACATTTATGTTTAACACTGTACAGGGTCCCAGTAAATACAAGACATAACCATGTGCACAAAACAAATGATTAAGGTTAGACAAAAGCATTGCTTTGGAGGAGCTAAGTCTGTCCTTCTCCAAGATCTTGAGCATAATCTAGTGCTTATGAATAACGGGTCTATGTCTCCACACAATAACACTTGTTTGCTTATACAGTATCTAGTCATTCAAGGACTGTGCAGGCTTTATCTATGTTAATGGTGTAAATAGGGACAACCTTAAGTAAATCAAAAGAACAGAGCCAGCAGACATACAAAATTAAACACAGACACTCACTGCACCTTTAGAAAACATTTATTGTGCAGGAAAATAGTGAAATGCATGTATACTCAACATCCAGTGGAGGGAAAAATATTAATAATACATATAATATATGTAGTAAATCTTGCAATACAATTTATGAAAACTCATTCAAATAATTCTAAATTTTAGTAATATACAAGTACAGTAGTAAAAACAGAAAAAATGCTTAGCACAGAAATGTACTTATCACAAGTAAAACTCTATGCAGAATGATACATTTCAGTTTATTGTTATGTGTGTTGTATGTGTCTGTATGTATTATTGTTTATTCATAGTAAGCACCTTTTAAATATTGAAGCTGGTTGAGGTGGAGTTACTTTTTTACATAGTTTGTTGGATTGTTGAATCTATCACAACAATTTACATTTTATATACTGATCACATGTTTTCTATGTGAAATCTTAACATGCAAAGTAACAAACAAGTAGCTGTCAGATCATTTTAATGGAGTATAGCAAAGTATAGACATAAAGTACAAGAACCTAAAAATTAAGTAGGCCTCCAACTGAGAAGATTTATTTAGTTACCTTTCACTACTGTGTATGTGTTGTGGACTATCGTTACACAAATCTATTTGAAATTTCTACTGAATTCCTGTCTTAATGGTTGATTTATACAGTCAGAGGAACCAGGACTGGCTACAGGCTCCAAAGTCCCTCCAGCTGGACTTTGGTGATACTCAGAACAGTGTCAGTGATCTGGCTCAATTGTGACACCTGCTGTCGAATAATGGTAACATTAATAGATAGAAAAGAGTTTTTCCACTAAATCAACACAATTATTGCAAAAACATAACTTGAGCTTTGTAGACTTGTAAAAAGAATTTAGCAATAAAAAGATGTTCATTAATTTTATGACCTTTCCACGTTAGTTAGGCTGTTTCTTTTGCTGCATATAACAGCCTAATGAGTTATAATCACCAGTTGATAAAATAATGATAAAATGAAAATTATGAATAAATCAAATGAAAACTAACTGAGTAAATATATATAGTCGGTATAGTTCTCTTGGCATATAATATGTGAATAGCCTCTAAAACAAACAAACAAACAAACAAGACAAAACAAAAAAAACGTCTATCAAGACTCTGGCATTACTTCACCCCATAAATACGAAGTGAGAATACGGTGTTGATTCCCAATTGGATGAAAACATTTCCTCTGGGTTTCTGTACTGTATAACCTATTTAAAATGTGATGCTGTAATTAAGCTTTTCGGTGAAATAAAAATCCACTGTAAGCCTTTTGGAAACAGTTTACAAAGACAGACATTTATGTGCCATTGCACCACAAGGAAGTCTAGAAAAATCCCATTCAATTACAGGAACAATAATTAGTGGCTAATGCATGCCTGGTTCCTCACGACAACAAGTTCAACACACGCTGTCTCTGTCAGCTTGACAATCTGAGCAGCAGACTGTCGAGTCTTTCTGCAGAGTGTGTGCACGTCCAGTGCAGACAAGCCAAACGTGGCTGCGGGGTTTTTCTGAGAGGCTCTGGCTAATCACACTTCATTTAGGGTACAGCTGAAACAGTGACTGTTACATTGTTACACCTACTGCAACAATGTAACAGTCACACAATGGGCTACTGTTAGTGGAAATGGCTTATTTGATAATCGTATAGTCCATCAGCAGAAGAAGTGTTGTGTAATAACGTGCTAATCTGTTTATGCATCCGAGCTTTGCAAAGCTATAATAATAATAATAATAAAAACCTGAAAATAACAAGCGATGTTTACGGTCCGCCTCATGCAAAGCTTTACACATCGACTTGGTGGCCCGACAAATCCAGAGTCTAAACGCTCCAAAGGTGTGAAGAGTAATCTACTCCATCTGATCTGACGCCAGCGTGCAGTCACTTGATTAATCCACAAGTATTTTCATAACGATGTGAAACACATTTAAATCAACTTTGCGAAGTTCTGACAGATTTATTGGGGGAGAGCTCTTAAATCACTCCCACGTGCTTCTCTGACGACGGAGCTGATTGGTGGAGGTATACGTGACGTGTGTGGGACTAGCGCGCATGCCCACAAGTTTGGGTCCCGCAAAGACTCACGGGAAACCTGGGGGAAATCGAGGTGACTTCCTAGGGACTATTTTTTCGGTATTTTCTGTGTTTACTTCAAGAATTATAGTTTAAACTCGGGTTGGAAGTCTCTTTTTTTCCCCTTTTTTTTACACTGACATCAGGTCCGATTTTAGGTTATGCTGAGAGCCACAATCCAAATTTGACGGTCTCATAGACCCATAGTAATCTTTTAACCTAGATTTTAAAAAATCTTATTAGACTTTTGAAGCAGAGAAGCATTTATCCCAGTTCCACTTCAATCATTTTGAGCGTGGTCATATTAGCCTACCTGATTTCCTAAACATAGTTATGCCATTACTAGCCTTAAATATTTTAAAGTGAGATGATTAAATTAGCAAAATAGACAGCTGATTGCTCTAAATTTAGTCCTTTTTAATCACTTATGAGTTTGCAGGACTTGTATTATATTTGAGATTTAAAATTTTTTTTTTAAAAAATGCATAATTATTGAAAAATATTTTTGTAATAAAAATAATTATGTTAAGCTTATTCAGAATTATATGTTAAAATAAAATTATACAGTTAGGTGTCAATAGTAAAACAATTACAGTTTTGATACATTTTAGAATAAACATGTATTTCTTAATTAGTGTAAAAAAGCAAATAAAAATACGCCCACTATGATAAAAGTTATTAATGGAAAGTAATAAAAAAATTTTAATATTTAAAACAATCACTGTTATTTCAGTTATTTGTTTTTTGTAGTTTTTTTTTTTTTTTTTTTTTTGTAAGTATTAGATAAATTTTTTTCTCTAAATCCCGGTCAATAATTAGGCTTTTTATGGGGAGCTATAACGTAATAGTAACGTTTCACCATAATTAAATATACCCTAAAATATAATTTATTAAAATCTATTAATTTAAATATACTTGATTTAAAAATATATAAATATTTTAGTCTGATTTCATTATTGTATTTAATTTAGTGTTGGCTAATTGTCTTGTGTCTGTGCTCTGCAGCTGTGTGTGTTTGTGTGTGTGTGTGTGAGAGAGAGAGAGAGAGAGAGAGAGAGGGAGAGAGAGAAAGAGAGAGAGAGAGACAGAGAGAGAGAGAGAGAGAGAGAGAGAGACTGAATGGGTTCAGCAGCGGAGCTCTGTCCTCCAGAGAGCAAAACAACAGACTGGCCGCTCTCTGCCTCCAAGACCCCGTCGCTGCTTGATTGACATCCGTGTTTAGCCAATCAAACACAAGAGTCAAGATCCTTACATCCTATTGGTTCACCACTCCAACGCGCCAGCCAATCACAAAATTTAAACCACTTATAAAAAATATGCAATAGCCGTTCTTGGCAGACTCTGTGGCGCCCCGCAGTGGAGACATATGGAAACAATTTTTACATCAGGCTAGTACTCTGCAAATTGAGTTAAAAAATAGACTCGAGTTTGTCATGGCTTTATTTCTTTTCCTTTTCAATACAGGTTTTGTTTTAATGCTGATGGACTCAGCAGACTTTTCTACATAATATGTCCCACTGGTCTGTAGGAAACTGACTGCTTTGTGTTAGCCCACTTAGCAGTGTTTCTGCTTTATTCCATCAGCAGCGATACGTCCTCTATTGACGGTAATATAGGACTGCTGTTTTATTACCACACTAAACCACGTAAGACACAATAACTTCCAACTTTCATTCTCATTTCAGTCAGTAACGTGATACTATTTACCAAAAAACTGCTAGTGCCGCCTTGGCCACATGGGGGCGCTACTGTCCAAGTTTTGTGGACTACAAGGCCTATGATGAGTCTTGATCTGAAGGATAATCAGTTCTCACAAATGAAACCTGTGCTCATGTTGCAGCGCCTGAAGGCTCTGTGCTGTTTAACTGAATAGAGACATAATAATGACCAATAACATCTCACTCAAAATTTAAAATTCAAATCTCCTTCAGCAACATTTAGATGTTTTGGATCCCTTCCTCACTCTCTCCTCACCCCATCTCTCAAGAGTCCAGAGGCTGAGGGGCCAGCAGTGGGGCGAGGCGCTGACAAGTTTCTTTTTTCTTCTTTTTTTTTGCAGCCTGAGAAGCAGTCGTGGATTTGATGTCAGAGTCTGAGATGGCTGCCTTGATAAAGTTGGTCTGGCTTGCTGAGATTGGCAGCCTTCTCCTTGGAAAAGAAAACAGAAAGGCCCTACATAAACAGAGGAAAATGGCCCTGGCTGAAGAAAAACAGGCCTGTATGATGTGACCTGGTAACTTTGGAACAATATCAGCTCAGACTTGTACGTGCACTCGCACTTATATATAACACTGGCTGCGGTGCCTTAAAGGACGGGTTCACAGTTTTTCAATTCTGGCTTAAAACAATATACAGGTACCCAAAAGAACACTGAAATAGGTTTTTCTTGCCACAATCATTCCTCCTGCTCATACTGGCCATTAGAAGATCTCTTATAATGCACTTACAATATAAGTGATGGGGCACAAAATCCACAGTCTTCTGTTCAAAAATGTATTTAAAACTTTATTTGAAGCTAATATGAAGCCTCAGCTGTCCAAATGAGTCGAATCAAGTAGATATCTTTCAATGTTACAGTCTTTTTAGAGCCAATGGTCCTTTTTTTTTGTTACTATACTTCCACCACAGCTCAATAGGGAAACGCTGTCCAAGGAAACACAAAGAGAGAATTTGATTCTAAAAAGACTGTAAATGTGTCAGATATGCACTTGATATGACTAACTCAGACTGCTGAAGCCTCATATAAGCTTCAAATCAACTTTAAAATACATTTTTACACAGAATGACTGTGTGGACACACTGTGGATTTTGGCCCCCATCACTTACATTGAAAGTGCATTTGATGGGGATCTTTTGATGGTCAGTGTGAACAGAAGGAATGATTAAAGCAAGGGAAACCTATTAGTGTTCATATGAGCACCTGACTGAACCTATCCTTTAAGTATTTCCTCAGAAATGATCATTATGTGTAACTCCAAAGATGACAGTATGTATTAATACATACAGGGTGTGTTTTCAGTGCTGTCATGCCTTTTTCTGTGTTTGAGGGAAACCTCTCTGTATCTGCTCTGTTCCTGCAGCTATTGTGTCTGCTTCACTAATGGATTCCTCTCACCCTGTCTCCCTTTCCTCCCTCTTTCTTTCCCTCTTTTTTCTCCCATATCATATCCATGTACTCCCCCGGGGGCTGATTAAAAGGCTTTCTAGCTGGGGTGAAGGGAGAAGAGAGGAGAGAAGAGAAGGTTGGGGGGGTTGGCAGTGGAGAAGAGTGGTCCTTATTACCCCATATGTCTGGACAGGAGAGGGTGGAGTGGAGGTCCTCTTCCTGTTAATCAATAGAGATATCGTCCCTGTGCACTCTCTGTGTCTCTCTGTCTCTCTCTCTCTTTCCCTGTCTCCTCTTCCCTCCAACCCAGACTCTCCCATTAGAGATAATGTGTCTGGTATTGACACTGCGAGGTCTGGGTACTATGACAGAAATACAGTTCTGCTCTGTGAGGCTGATTTCCCCGTTAAAACTCTGCGGTCAACGACACGACCTGAGTCATCGACTTGCTGTTTAACCTGGTTGACTGTATGTTACATCCTCCCATTGCTGACCACACGCTATGAGATTTACCATTGAATCAGTGCAATAGATTTCAAAAGCTTATTCGTCGCTGCCTGAAGTCCTTCATCGATATCTTTTGTCAAATTAAGAGGAAATTTAAAGAGATTGCTACAGTATGTATACACTCTGTACTGAGCATTCATATTCCTCTCACAGGAAAGTTATTGTGAAAGCTATACAGTTATCTGTATTTGCATTATTCTGAAGAAATTACCTGAGATATTCCAGCATTTTGCAGAAAATTGATGTGTGTAAATCCTTTCATCCGATCAGCCATTGATTTCAATGATCTGCACATGCTCACTTTTTCCATATTTATATCATAGTTGTTCAGTCAAAACAAAGCAGTTGGCTTCTGTAACTTTAAAACTTTATGTTTTTTGCAAGATAAAACTAAAATATGTCTGTTTATCATGACAGACATAAATACTCTCAGACATGAATACACACTGAATTCATGATGACATGATAAGTTATTTCCAACATGGTTGCAAGATGATATAAGTCAGACACAAAACGACACAATAAACTCTTGTTTGGACAGTAACAGAGAAAAAGGTACAAGATGCTGCCTTTTTGGAGACTACAGAGGAACAGTAAAGAGATCACATTAGGGCAGTGGTGGAAAGTAACTAAGTACATACACTCAAGTACTGTATTTAACTACAGTGTTGAGGTACTTTACTTGGGTATTTCCATTTGATGTATTGTTATGAACTACAAACCACTATATAACGTAGTTAAAATCAGCTCCAGCTTGGCCTACTACAACATTTAAACATTGCGTACATGTTAATGCATGAATACTAATTATCCTCCAATAATTTAACATTCTGAAAGTGGCCATTCGGCATAAATAAGTGGCCTGCATTTTACATCCTTTTTTTTTTTACCTACATACTTTTACTTGTAATTGAGTATTGCATTACTTTTACACAAGTAAAGGATCTGATTACTACTTCCACTACTGCTTTATGAAGCATGTTATGTTTTTAGTATGATATTTTGCTTTCTTCACAAACAAGCAAAAATGATAGTATGTGTGACCATGAGTCAATTGGTAAAAAAGAGCCCAAAACATATCTACCTAATGCAAAACTGCATGTGAAAATAATTCTTGCGACATGACTGAGAGGAACAGACCATGGTTGACTGGAATGGGGGGGATCCCTGTCTTCCCTAGCTGCCAGAGGGTCGTGTGGGTGTCGCTCTGCAGGGCCGCAGGGCTTCAGACACAGAGCCGGAAACTTCTGAGAGATGCCTGGGGTAGCTGCAGGGAGAATGACCTCTGACCTCCCTGACTTGGTAACCCCTGGGGTCACAGAGGGAGGGGCCCAGCGCTACAGGGGATAGGCTGTAATTGATGTGGGGAGGGAGGCTTGCGGGGGCTGCTGGAAGCAGAAAGGGCAGGGAGGGAATGGAGGGGAAACCTGAAGCCCCAGAAAAGCAGGAGTGGGAGAGCTGATGAGGGCTCTGGTCTGTGTCCACGGGTCTACGGTGCTGGTCTGGATCCCGGGGGAGACAGAGTGGCTGAGATGACAGTAGATCAGACCCTCGACTGTCCAAACCACAGACAAATCTTATTAGTTAAACTGACTGGTTAACTAAACAGAAATCAAGAGCAAAATCTTGTATGATTCAAAAATAATATTCTGTCTATTATATGCAACAGCTTGAATTTCCTTGCTGGCAAAAACAATTACAAGTCTTTTAACTGATAATTAGCACAGTTGTGGCGTTAAATTTGGCATTTTTTGCTTGTATTCCAAGTATTCAAACCCTTTCAAAGACTAAATAACCTAAGGGCTTTCCACTTTGCCACATTCTGCTGTAATCACTAATATACAGCTGTACTTTCTTAAGTCTACTTGCACTGGACTGTGAACCATGAGAAAAAGTCTTTGCTGTTAACACTGATTTATCCATATACAGACATGCAACTAAATCAGTCTCCCCTTTTGAGGTAGTCGTCAATGAACTGAACTCTTTGCTAGTTTTTGGCAGAAAGTCACAGTTGCTCTTTCTTCAGCTGAAGGTCAAAGGGCACACTGAATTGCTTGGGTCTGGGGAGGGAGGGGTGGACGAGGGAGTCAATGGCTGACAGATGTTTACAGAGGCCTGACTGCACTTCTGTGACCATAAGAAGCGAGTAGGATTTTGTGTGTGCATGTGCGTGCTTGTGCTATGCCCCACTACCACCACTAACGTCAGAAATCCCAGGTCCACTCCATCTCCACTGTAAGAGACATGAGGTGAATGCTCCGCTTTGCTGTGGCACAAACACCCAAACATTGGGCTCCCCTGTCGGCCTCCTTGGCCCCTACCCTATCCAGATGGCCTGGGATCTTTCTCACCAGGGGCCCAGGCCCAGTTGGTTCTGTGTGGGCCCCCTATATCATCCATTCCATCGATTTCTACCCGCCTCAGTGTGTGGGTCTCTGACTGCATCTCTTTCACAGCCACGGGATTCCTCAGCGCTCCACGTTCTAGCAGCCTGCTCTCAAGTTACCGGCAGCCCAGCACAGATCGTGTCAAAGCTGTTATTTTAGAGAACTGGGTGAGGAGAGGGAAAATGTGTACGATGTTTGTGAGGGAGAGAGATTCAGAGTTTCCTGTCCACATCATAGCACTCTTGAGGATTCTGGTCCTGTCACGGCGATGAACATAAACATGTCCTCCCATAGCTATAAACACATGTTCAAAGAAAATAGATGGAAGGTGTATTGGTCAAGATCAGCACGGCTAATCTGATCTGAGCTTTGGGTTGCTGGACACCCTTAAAAATTGTGAAGGAATTTGTAATTCTCATACCTCTGAGAATTGAAATTTTATTACTTGCATTTGGGTCATCTTTCCATACCTCTTCACCTCTAATGACACTTTTTCCTATGAGAACCTGTTTGAAAATTCAAAGGGAAAGTTTGGAATACAGTGAGTTAAACTTACTGTTGATAAATTCACATAGCCGTAAATGGACCAGGACTTACGTGGTGATTGTGGAGCGGGATTTAGCAGGAACGCATATTAATGGTGATGACCCCTATTTGCCATGCTTGACTAGGAGAAAACAGATGGTGTTATGAGGGAAAAACAATTTGGCTCACAGAGCATGTTCCCTACTCCAAGACCGCTAGTTCGTTAGGCCACTGAGACAGTATAGTTTGCATGTTTCCAATCCCTGTATTTCAGGGTGGAAACATAGCAAAACAAACAAGCAAACAAAACCTCATTGGAAAATATAACCAGCCAGCCAGATCTGCTTAATGCAGGGCTTTCATTGCCATTTTGTGTCGTGCGTTCAAAATTGATTTAATTTCTTCTCCCAGAGATGGTAAAACAGGACCCCACAGTGTGTGTTGTAAAATGAAATGAAGTGGAAAGAATGCTTCCCACTTCCATAGAACGTGGTGAAACCTATGATGAAAATGAAACAAAATTATAATATGTACCTGGAGATGATTTAAATGCATAAAAATTGGGAAGGATGTTTTACAAGCCTGCATAATCCAAAGTATTTTCCCTGCCTGTGCGGCTACATTACTGTCCTTAGAGACCAATTGAAAGGGAAATACATTTAATAAATAGAGACAAAACTTCAAAGGTATTCATCTGCAGTTGTTACATGATCGGCTGCAAAAGCACTCCCCTCCTCTCTTATTTAAAGCAACTGATCCCCATAGCTAATACCCATGATGGAGCACTCCCTGTGTCTCTTTGGCCCCCATGAGTGACACCATTGTTGGCGGTGGAGGAGGGGTGTGTGTGCTGGGGACACGGTGCTGGTTTCACAAGACTGTGACTGGTGGAGTGTAACACTGATGAAGACTTCATCCAATCTGGTGTGTGCTTGATGGGAGAGCAGAGAGAGTGACCCCATCCTCCCTGGACCTCTCAACCCCACAGTGCTATCTCTTTACTTTGCTCTTCTTCTCCCTCAATTTCCTACTCCATCTCCCACATCTCATCAGTGTATCCACACAGATACAAAATTTAAGAGCTGTATGAGAAGATTTTCCTCCTCGTCAAGGGTAAAATTCTTTTGAAAACACTGTTGCATGCATATTGTACATGCATGAATGTAAACATACAGACACGCATACATAAAGCACTGTCTATTCCAGCACCTCACCAGTGCATTAACACTATTTATGCTTGCATATACCCACTACACGGAGTGTATTTCAGCCTGTCTTTGTTTGTAAATGGTAATAGAGGAGCTCCTAAAGGGAGATGGAGGGGGAATAAATGGAGGATTTTCAGCTTGTTAAACGGGGCATTAGAGGGCTTGTGACTGGGAGTTGTAGGCTATAAAACCCAACGGTTGAGCTGTACTCATGTTTTAGTGCGTTGGCTCATGGGCTGTCAGCTTTGCTGTTTGGGTGTCGTTTTGGGCCATGCCTCAGGGCATGCTTTACGCTGCTCATTTGGCACAGGGGCACTTTCAGGACCCACCGGAGGCAGATTTAGGGAGAGACTGAGCCCCACATGGAGGCGCACTCCCCTGCACCAATCTGAGTGATATAAAACAGTGAGCGGAGGAGGAATGTCAAACATATATCTCACTTTTTGCAGTTCAATACCATTTCTGCCTTGGAGACTGTGTGTCACAAATTGTCTTGTGTTTTTTTATTTATCTCGATGTTGTTATAGGTTTATGGCTCCTAAGCCAGATGTAAAGCTAATTGTGTTAGCGCTAGATATGATTTGCTATCAAGGTTTCTGAGAAACAAGCAGACATGTGTTTGAAATCTGCACATCTGAGTTCTGTACAGATGCAGCAGCATACATGTGAGCCTTCATGCATGCACACACACACACATACACACATTTATTATTTTTCTCCATGAGGCCTGGAGGTAATTTTAGGGGCGCTTAAATGATCTAGGCTGCCATAATGATGTCCGCATGCTGACATATTTTCATAGTTTTCAATTAAGTATTCCTCTTGTCTGTTCTCCATATAGCACCGAGCCATCTGGAATAACAACATCACTTTAAGCTGCAGAGCCAGGGAGAAAAAAACAAATGAGGGAAGTAAAAGAGAAGAAGAAAGGAATAGAGAAGCCATGAAAAAGGCTCACTCCACTCTGCTTGTGTCTGGACTTGAACATTCCCACTCAGCAGTTCTTACAAGAGATCTCTGGTTTTGTCCATGCCATATATCAGTTTTATTACCACAGTTAGTGCCTAAAGAGTACAAATTTACAGTCATCAGCCTTGAACTCCTTCAGCTGATACATCAGGGCATACCATTAAGAAATAATATCAATAATAGCAGCATATGAATAGCAGCATGTCCTTTTGTGAGCAATAACCTTATGTGATCCGAATGAAATGTAACTGGGAGTAACAGTGTCCGGGCAACCATTCTGAATCCTCTGAGCGTCCTTGCAAGGCATTCAAAGAATCTGCGGACTGTCATAGTGTGTGAACAGCCTCCCGGCTGCTTTCGCCAGTGGACAAAACTGTCAGCAGGCAACACATCACAGACAGAGGCGAGGACATTCACCAGAGCAGCCTGTTCTCTGCAAAGAATGTCTGCATGCCTGTGTTTGATTGGTGTAAACTGAAGATCAGTGGAGCCATACAGAGACAATAAACATTTTTCCTCTAATATCACCAGTGTAAATAAATAGTTGAGTAAACTATGACCTCAAATCAGTGATGATCACAAGGCAATCAAACTAAAATATGAAGAAAAACTGCCCTTGAAAATGTTTTTGTTGAATTTATGTCAAAGATTTATATCAGTGCTATAAAGCTGATAAAAATAATAAAAGGATAAACCGGGTGGACTACATTCCTGCAATATCAGCTAAGCATGTTTATTTAGACTTTATTTAGTCTTAAATCTGTTACTCAATGACAGTGTTTTTATTTTCTTCTTCACAACCTTTAAAATGTCACCTTTTGACCCCAAATCAGAGGCAAGCCAGTGAGACAGAGAGTGAGAGTAATCAGACCTTAAAGACACAAGTAAAGAGAAAGAGGGATTTCCTCTCTAAGATGATACAGTCATCCGTCATAATAGCTGTCACAATGATATGGTTCAACAGTTCCCATTTCCCCATCTGTTGTGTCTGTTTGTGTGTGCAGTGTATGCCTGCACACACACATGCTATATAAACATATATGTGCACAAGCCTGATCTCATGACATGTACATAAATTTAAAAAAAATACTGGTACCTTAAGTTGAGTTGAAAACAACAATACATTCAAAATCTTGCATAAAAGTGCATAGATATTATCAGCAAAATGTACTTTATAAAGAACGGTATTTCACTGTATATACTATATTTTTGGATAATCATCATTAGTGATGTATTGATCTGTATGTATAATCTTGCTTTTGTTAAGTATAAAGTTGCAGAAAAAAGTAAATACTTAAAGTACAGATATCTCAACAAAATGCTAAAGTACAGTGCTTGAGGAAATGTACTTGGTGGTTTTCGTAGTATGAAAAGTGAAAGTAATTAAGTGTAATATTATTAAATCATTGAACAACTAACATATTTTATAAACTAATCTAATCATGTGTTTTGAATGTAAAATCTTAGTCTGAAAAGTAACTATAGCTGTGAAAAAATGTAGTGGAGAAAAATATATTTCCCCCTGAACTGTATTGAAGTAGGAATATTAAGTGTCAGAAAATGGATGTACTTAAGTAAAGGACTAGTACCTAAAATTGTACTATAGTACAGTACTTCAGTACTGCATATAATGTTGTACCAATCAAATGTTGGCAGCACGTTCCCAAACACGCATTAGCTGTGACATTAAGGTAATGCTAACCAGGATTGAAACAACTTTTCCCACAATATCATACGTTCTGTAAATGTGTTACAAACCACCATTAGAATACAATAATTTACACATACGTATTAATTTACAAATCAGCCCCAGATTCCTCCCACGCATTGCAACAGCCGCTCACATCTCACCAGTTTATATGTATGTGGGTCCAACCAAAATCCTGCAGTGCACTGCGTGAACCGGTATAGATGGACAGGGTGAATTGTACACTCAAGAGCCAGAAGTGTTTTTCAGCTGACAGTCACTTCATCATTATTCACAAGACGGGCCTTTGTCTCCTTTGTTTTAGTGACCATGTTAAATTAGCTCCAAACAGATGGGTGCCAAGCCGTCTCTATGAGAGCTATGTGTGTGTTCTATGAGTGAGTGAGTGAGTGTGTGTATAGGTAAGCAGGGTTACTGTTACTTCTACGTTTGTGTGTGTGTGTGTGTGTGTGTGCCTAATTACAGCCAAGATGTATGCACAAATCTGCTTTTCCTCCTTGGCTGTCGAACTGTCCAGCTGTCGTGTGTGCAGATGTATGTGTGTGAGTGTGTTTGTGTGTGTGCTCTGGTGTGCAGATGTCCTAGGGCTGTTGTCCTGCCAGTAACAAGGGCTTTTGGGGAGCAAAGTGGAGGGGAGGACAGCCAGGGGATTGGCAAGGCCATGAGGTACAATCCACAGGGAGTCGAGCATGAATGTGTGTGTGTGCGCACGTGTGTGTTGTTGGGCAGTGAAAGGTGTTGATGGTATGTTATTTCCAGTGTCTGAATTTCCAAATTTAACATGTATGTGTGTATGTTCTTTGTCACACATAAAGTTTGTGTATGCGTGTTCCAAACCTGATCTTGGATGATGTCATATGCAGCTGCTGCATGGCTGACTGACAGTTTCCGCACCACAACATGAGGCCCTATGGTCCGCCTGTCAGGCCGATTGACAGGTGAATGACACCAATGAGAGCCAGCCGTCCCTCCCCCTAGGAGCCAGGCACTGAGTGACAGCCAGTAAGCAGCCAGAAAGAGCGTCTCTGAACCTGAAAGTAATCTCTTTAACTCTCTTTTTCTCTCCTTTTTTGCACAGCTCTTCACTCCTTTCTCCTTCCTCCTTCTTCTTGGCCTCCCCTTCATCTGCCTCTCTTTGGCTCTCTCTCATCTTCTCACCCTCTTTTCAAGCAAGTCTCTCTCTTTTTCACTCTTTCTCCGTGGGTATTTTTCTTCTCCGCTGAAGGCCTCTTTTTTTTTCACTGTCTCTCCTCCTCCCCTCTCTGTCTCCCTTTCACTCAGTCTGTCACTGCTCGGCACTGTTTTGTATCACTGTGTCACCAAGTCTTAAGGAGCAGCTTGACTGCCTCTCGGTTCTGCCTCTCAGTCAAAACTGAGATGAAAAGTGTTTAAACCGAGTCAAAATAGGCACAGGGTGGTGTGAGAAGGACTTCAGTTTGTGTGTGTGTGTGAGATGGAGAGAGAGATTTTAGCTACAAGGGTGGTATTCCTAATGTCAAACGGTTTATTCTGGGTATAAATCCCTTTGTGCCCAACTCTTGCCATTTTTGCTCAGCTTCTCTTCTCTTCTCTTCTCTTCTCTTCTCTTCTCTTCTCTCCTCTCCTCTCCTCTCCTCTCCTCTCCTCCTCTCCTCTCCTCTCCTCCCTGCTTGTAAGACTCACTTTTGTGTTGACACACTCCTAAAACTCTTAAACACTTTTAGCTCAACATGAAGTTGTTCCACCCAAATTTATAAAGCTGTTGGCAAAGCTTTCCTCTGAGATTTTATTGGAGCATCAAATTTTGGAAACATTACACGGCTGGGTTACTTTGATGCTCAGTTGGCTTTAGAGAATCCTCCTGTGTGTACCTCCACCCTTACCCTCTGGACTTCCACCCACCGCTCCGTGCCCCTGTCTCCCATCACATAGCCCACCCAAGTGCCTTTCAGCCTGGCACTCTGCCCGAAGCCCACACACCCATATGACCCCGTAGCCACAGGCCCATTGCCCCAACCCCCTTTGCACCCGCTGACCCCTCACCTCTTGACCCACTGTCCCACGCTCCCTTTGGCTTTTTTGCCACCTCAGCCAAACACCACCACCCACACTGGCTCTCCACCCTAAAAATGACAGAAAATGCTTTGCAAACCTGGAGCAAAAGTTTGTTTTGTACATGTGCACTGTATATATCTGTGTGTTGACTCTGTATTTTAGGGATGTGTGTGTGTGTGTGTTGGTGGGGAAGGGTTTCCAGAAGTGTTTAATGAGGCTTGGTAGGATGTCTGGAAGAAAATCTGGTTCCCCTCTCCGTCTCTCTCCATCTACCTTCTCTTTGCCAACTCTTCTCCAACTCTGCCTCCCAACCTCTTTATCGCAATATGTTTCTGTCTCATTTGTCCATCACATCCTTTCAATCCATCTTCATCTGAATGGCGTCTCACTCAGTCAGTCAGTCAGTTTCTATGCCTCGCTAGCGTTGATGTGTCTCCCGGTAAGTCTCTCGCTGTCTGTTTCTGTCTTCTTCTTTGTTGTTTTTCTCTGTGTGCCATTCCTTTTTTGCCTTGTGAGAAACTCTTAAGGGTCTTTGTTATGAGCTCAAGTGACTTCCATGGTGACCAGCATTGACTGACAGCTCTTAAAGAGGTCTCTTCATCGCAGGGGCCAGGGAAGGCATGAAGGAATGTACGTGTGTGTATGTAAAATAGAGAGAGCCTATGTATTTGCGGGTATATTTTACATCTGAGCATGTACACATGTGCATGTGTGAGTGGCTTCTGCTCACCAGTGAGAGCGTTCATCCTCTCATGAGTTGTCGAAGGGTTACTGTGATGTTTATCTCAGTGACATAGACAAATAAACCAAGGCAGAGTCAATCTAAGCTGGGCAATCAGTGCTGAGCCCTCTACGGTTCTGCAAGTCTGTTTGTTTATCCTCCATGTTTCCTTTGAAACCCCCACCCCAAACACACACACATATATATGAACTTATATAACCCAAGGGAAAGAAGGAAATATAGTTAAAGTGCATGTGTGACAGAGAAGTGTGAAAGAGGAATATACAGAGAAAGACTGACTGATGTAAAAAAGAACACCCCCAAAATAATTTTACCACCAATGATGGGGTTCATCCAAAGTTAAGTCACTGTGTAGCTTTTTGTTTGCTTGTGGCTGAGGTTATTTCAGTCCTTCTCAGCTCCCATCCAAAGAGCAAACCCTGCAGGCACTATCTTGGAAATCTGACTAAGTGAAGCAGAAGGAAGCTTTTATGTTAGTATTTTGTAGTAATTATTTCAATCTTCAAAATGCTCAAAACAGCAAAAGACTACGCTCTGCACTTTATGCACTTTATCTTGGCTGGACTTTTTCTGGAACGGGCCTCATTATTCTCTGTCAGCTATTAGAGCCGAATATCTGAGCAGTGATTTTAATCAAAACGATAACATCAATTGCTCTGTGGAATGGAAAACAATTGTCGATAATGAAAGGCTATGCTATAACTACCTTAAGTGGAGTGAATGATAACAAGAATGCAGGACAGGACGTGGTCAGAGGTTGACCTTTTGACTGACAGGAGCCCCGCTATTTGACAGACAAACATGATGGACCTGTGGAGCTCAAGTATGTCGGCTTGAATTTAAACTGAAGACCTGTTTCATTTTCCACAATTCTCCATGTCTGTGCAATGTCTAAAAGATGGGTATATGTATTTGAATACCTTGTATCAGCCCAAGTCAAACATCAACTCCCTGGCAGCCCGAAATTCAAGGCCATACAATAATAAAACCCATAGACATTCCATAGCACCCAGTGAGAGGGCTTGAACTATTGCGAAAACATTCACCGTATAGGAAAAGCCCAGATAATACACAGGTTCAGCATTTGATATTTTAAAAAACCTTACTCTTGAAATAATCTGGAATTTGGGGAGCAGGCCTTTGCAAACCACATTACCAAAATACCCAACTGTCGAAAGAGCGGATTGTTTTGTGGTAAATGGCTGACAATCAAAGTAGTCATACGTCTTAGAAAAGAAGCAAGGAAAACCATCTTGAACTGGCAGCGGATAAGCACGCAGCAGATTGGTGGTCATTCATTTTAGTGTTCCAGTGTTTCGGTTTTCAGTGGGAACCTCCATAATTTGGATGTAATGGAGGAGAGAACACAGATGGGCAAGCAAGCAAAAGAGAGACGTAGTACAATGTTATTTATACTTTTAACTTGCCTTGTTATCATGAGTCGTATCTTAAGTCCTTTTGAAGTCAACAGGCTTCCTTTGAAAAGATCCAACGCTGTCTTGGACAGAGATGGAGTGAGTGACCTGAAAGAAGAAAAAAAAAAAAAACGATGAGTGTCACGGTTTCTTGAAAGTGACAGCCTGCTGCCCCATCTCTCTGAGCTATCAATCTCCGGGGCATTCTAATTATCCATAATTGGTCATAATTGGATTTAATTGGCTTTGATTGGCTGTAATTGGGGCAACGGGCTAATCTGATTGGAGATCAGAGGACTGGGGGTCCTGTGTGGTTTGTGAGTGAGTATTCCCTCGGCCCTCTGCTGACCCGAGATGTACACATCAAACGTATTCGTTTGTAACACAGCTGATTGCTACCGGTCATTGACGTGTGATTTGGGAGTAGAACTACAAAACAAGATTTTATGTGTTTATGTTGTTAGCTAAAACTTCCCTGACAATGTTATAGGAATTCAAATTAGAAATTACTTCCTTATATAAATAAATTCCTGTTGGGTATGTGTGCATATCATTCGTGAAAGTGCATCCATGCATCCAAACACACATGCATACACACATAAAGCGGCCTCAGAGAGAAACTGAGAGGGTGTGAGATGGCAGGAGAGATCATAAGAAAACAGTAATGTAATACAGCACTAATTTGAATCACGTTTTCTTGCCCAGACCTGCTGAATTCCTAATTGTTCATGAAGCTGTCCAAAAGTCATGCTGAATTATAATATCCTGGACAGAAAGAGGAAAGTGACTCTGCAGCATTTTGATCTTTTGATTTGATCTGACGAGGGACTTTGAGAGGAGGAGAGGGGAGGGAGGAGATGTGTTTGTATTGGAGAGAAAAATCCCTCCTGCCCTCTTTTTCTCTCTTGCTCATACTGTCTTTTGTTCCTGATCTCAGTCTACCCGGTGGCTTGACAGGCAGATGGAAGCGATTATACAGTAATAATAAACCATGGGAGGAAACCATGGGAGAGACGGAGAGATGACAGAGAAGGAGGAGGAGAAGGGGAGATCTGCTCAGCGCTCACGGGCCAGCACACGTGTCGATCGGGCCCACGGATCAGCGCCTATGCTCATTTCCATCACCTTGACGGCTCAGACCTACATCACACCCCTGAGAAAGGAATCGGGAACATGGCCTCTTCGCCCAAGATATGCAATTGCTTTCCAAGAGATCTTTGATCACAGCTTGATTAGATTTGATTCAGCATGCAGATGTTTCACACTTTTGAGGCCCGAGCTTGAAAGATGAACTCCTTCTCTTTAAAACAACAATATCATTTTCTCCTCCCTTCATCCTTTCTTCCTCCATGGCAGGTGCTGCTCAGTTTTACGCTGCGGTCGGGCCCTGACAGTAGCCCTGTCGCTTACTCTGTCTCCCCTCAGTCACAGTGTGTTTAACATCTGCCCCGCAGGCCTGCACCTCTCACAGTCTTTCAGCACCCATTGCGGCTTTCTAGAAGTTGTACCGCCACGGTGCCCTGCAGTCGCACTGAAAACATCTCTTATCTGCTGCAACTCAAATCCCATTCAGCGTGGCATCTCCTTCAAACAAAAACCAATGTTTACTGCAACCTGTCAGCCACCATAGAAAGAGAGAGAGAAGCAGACTGGTTAAATGTCAAATCATGCCCGCAGGACAGATCTGGCAAAGACATGAAGCACCTGCATGAAAAAAGGGTGAATAATGCTGGCATGAAACAGTGAAAAGTCTTTGTTCAAAACAGGGAGAAGTGATTGGAGCTTGGGGGGACAGAGGTTGAGTGGGTTAATGTGGAGAGTGTGCTTACGCATGAATGTCAGCATATGTGTGTATCTGTCAGGGGCAGCTGGTGTATGGATGAGGGAGAGAGCCGTCATCCAGAGGCAAGCACCGCACCCTCCCCCTCGCCTCTAACCTCTCACCTTTCACCTCAACAGCAGCATAATACGTCTGCTGAGGGATTGGGGTAGGCAAGGTTGCTTTCTGCTCGCATCAGCATCCTCTCTGTTCTCCAAATTGCCTTTGAAAGCACTGAGTGCCATGTGGGGGTGTGTGGTTGGTATACCCTGTTTTGTTCTGTTTTTTTATGGTTGTTGTGTTAGCATGGCTGAGACATCGACAATGACTGCATGACTTATGGAATCTGTTGTGTAATCTTCAAGATCTTCAAGGTTTGTTCAGAGTAAACGGAAAGCAAATTTTAGAAGCGGTGTGAATCAGTCAATGAAGACACGTCAGCTGTTTCAACTTGAGTGAAAAATTGTGCTTTTCCCAAGGTCTATGAATTTACTACATGAATGCACAGAGACAAAAAGAAAGAGGAAAGTGGCGTAAAGGAAGATAACAGAAAATACTGACGTTTCTAGTAAGGTTTAAGGTCAATCAGAGTTGTCACCCAAACACAATCCGCACACACAGTCAGCACAGATGTTGTAATAAACTTGGACTGCAAAAAACAATCAAACGGCTAAATTCATGCAAATAAAGTGAGGCAAAATATTTGCATTGTCTCCAATTTGAACACACTTTGGCCAACACAACAATTCAACAACAAGGACCACTAAAAGCTGGGGTAAACTTGAAAAGAACTAGTTCATACAACCATCCAACCATCTCTGAAGGCAAAAGTGTTTATGGCTGTTCGCATGGCCACACTCAAAGGGGCAAAAAGCATGCTGTCAGAGAGAAGCGAGATACAATAATTGTTCAAATGGAGATAATGGCACGCACTCTTAGACAGTTTCTCCTCTAAGTCGTTCACAGTGTTGCAGTGGTGTCAAGAAGCAGGTTCAGCAAGTGGCAAACTTTGTCAGATGCAGCTCACCAGTTCCAACATTGGAAAGGTGCTGGAGAAAGGGTTTTAGACACTGTTTGAAGCATGCTAAGACCTTAATGGTAAACAAGACGCAGCTCTTATTTGATGAATTGTAAGTGGTTTTTGTCTTGTCAAAATTCAGCGGAACCAAAAGTATCACCACGGACAATTACGGAAGCCACCATTCGTGCTCTTGCCGCATCCTGCTTTGTTTCCCAGGTCCACCGAGTCACTACAGTCATCATGGTAAAACAACCATGATTTCACCCAATATTCCTGTCATGTTTCAACAGCCTGTTTATTAAAAAACCCTGAGCCAACCAGCAACCGCACTGCACACTCTCAGCAACGGCGCCCAGAAACACTCTCTCACATCACAACCGTCGCCTTCAATCTCTGTCTTTTCCCTTCTTTTCATAATCCAGCTCTTATTTTCCCTCCCACTGTCCCAGCGGCGGTTTCCTAAGTATGACATCATCACTCAGCGCCTGTGTGAGGGCCCGGTGACCCATGGTGCACTTCAGATACAACCTGAGTTTGACTTGTTTTTTTTTTAAAAAAAGAGAACATTCATAGAAAATTTTATGCAGGGGTGTTGAGTCATGGACTGTAACCAGTGTGTATTTCTGTCATATCCATCAACAAATGTCAATCACTGAGCTCAAAACAAACATGCTGAAGACCACACCTCCTATTCAGGACAGGATTCTACAGTCACTGGTATTAGGAATGACCAAGGATGGGAATGGCGGTTTTCCTTTTCCTCAGATGAATAGATTACCGATTGGCACTGAGACCACAGCGACGCCAGCTGCACAGTATCAGACAGGCACTTCCTGGAACAGGGTTTCCTTCCGGCCACGACAGGGGCCTCAGCTCTGATTAAAGAGTAGGAGGACGAGGGACACCTGAAAGAAACAGCAGCTAATCAGACAGTCGACATGCACACACAACACACACAATCAAGCTCATACAGCGGGAAAGTTAACAGGTCCGTACATGCTGACAACACTGGGAAAGAAACATGTCATCAGCAGAAACATACATCACAAAAGCATACACCCTTTAATCAAGATGGGTACTTCTCTTGCCAAATGTTTGTCAAATAATGGAGTGTGTGTGTGTGTGTGTGTGTGGGTGGCTGTTCAGCTGAACTTGATTTCCCAATGCCTGCTGCTCCGGATACCACAAAAACACCCTGCTGCCTCCATTGTCTGCCTCCCAAGGAATTCCCAACCTCTTCCATCACTTGATTAGCAGTTCGCCTGATCGCGTGATCTTTGCTTGACTGTTACACTGACTTTCCCCATGTCGACAAAAACACATGTTGTTGTAAAGACACAAGATCTGAATTACAGAACCTTGGAACAACATGTCCTCCCATTTTAACCGCACAGATGAGCAAATGTACATAAGAAAAATCTGGAGTTTGAAGAGCATGTCGTGGTACAAATGGACGCAAAATGGGTTTGCATTTGCACAATTACAGTGAAGCATGAGTGGGCACGCACCAGCTCACACTTATACACATACCTACATGTGGGCATAGACACTACCTCAGTTCATGGAGTTGCTTTGCATTGATTACCTAGCAACTCTGTGTCTATGCTGACGTGAGCCTTTGTAAATCGCTGCGGGATACTACTGGATTAAGGCAATGGAAACGTTCAGCTTTGGATCATGTCTGTGCTGTGCTCTGCTATTTCTCCACATTTTCCCATTCTGAAGGCATTTCTTTGTCTTCTCTAATTGCGATTTACACCTCTTCCTTTCAACTCTCAATCGTTCCATCCCGGTAACCATCTGGTGCCCCTTCCCCACTGAGCTGAGTTTGCTACTAACAACCCACAGCTGGGCTCACACACACAAACACACACATCCATTTATCCTAAAGTTAGTAGAAATCGCCAGCATCAGATGATCCCCAAGTCTATCTCTCGAATGCTTAGCTTAGGAGACAGCAGGGCCTGAGGGTTGGGGTGGCACTGGGTAATGTTGTCCCAGCGTTACTTAGGGCTTGTCGGGGGCTGATCGCTGGCAGATGCTGTTTGTGTAATGGCAGAAGGTCACAGCGGGGTAAATCGGGGCGACAGGAGCACTCCAGATCTGCGGAAAATAGAACAGGCGTTGTTGTAGCCAAGTCCTGGACAAAAGGAGAACATAGAGCAGGTCTCTTCGGTCGTGAGCTAAGATCCGAACCCTGGTTCCTTCTCCTGTCAGGACCTGGGGCCTGGACACTGTCAGGGACACACACACATGCACACAAAGTGTATTTTAGCTGACTGAGTCCTTGATGAAGACCTTTCACACATCTTAGCGCCATTTCCCCAGATCCAAATGTAACATGTCATGAGGCCAGAGGATTAATTGTTAATCTTAACAGCCGTCATTATCTGGGATAATTCTAAATTCCTTCATTCTCGCCTTGCCAGCACATGTGGCCCGTCCGCTTGACTGCTGAGGAGATCCAGAACACTTTCTTCCTCCCTAAACTTCACCCTTTTTCTTTCACTCTCATTTTTTCCCTTTCTTTTTGTCTCTCTTTAGGACTATGTCTCCCTCCTCTCGCTTCCTGGAGCTAATTTTCAGAATGATTTCATGGCCACAGAATGTCCTAATTGCGGAGAGCTGGTCTCCTTCGCTGCGGGGCTACTTTTTAGGCCTGGTATTTCAGTGTGTATGTGTGTGTGTGTGTGTGCTTGCATGTGTGTCTGCAAAAAGGAGGGAAACTAGGTTTTGGGGTGGGTCGGGGAGTTTTAAGGCCGGGGTACCTGTCATTTTGATGGACGTCTGAGGGACCTGACTGCCCTTGTGCCCCTGACCTCCTTCTCCAGTCCTCCACCGCGCCAACATCTCACTCTGTCAGACAGTTAAACCCAGGTGGGGGGACAAGATGTGTGTTTCAGTGTGTGTATGTGCCAAATGGCGACAAAGAACAGGGGCTCCTTCACAGAGAGACCCCAAAAGGACGAAATAACACACTTAAATTCTGCTCAGAATGTCTCAATGAGTGTCATAAAATAGCACAGGCTTCTCTTTGCATGTTTTGCACAATATTCTGAATTCCCATGTACTAAATCAAACACAAATTCTCACTATCATTTTCAGTTTGTAATTATGTCATTTGGAGGCAAGTGTATGCATTCTGTTCACTTTTTCCAATCGCTCAGTTTGAAGGTAATGAGTTTTGTCTCATGGCTTATGCAATAGTGTATGTGTGTGTTCATAGGCGTCTGTTCATGTGTGTGTTCTCCGTGTTACACGCCATTATTTACACACGCTCTTTCTAATTTCACACTTCACACGCTTTCTGTCATCGGCTGGAAATAGAAAAATGAAAAAACAGGCAGCAGCGGTTGATGAAACTGAAATTGAAAAATGAAAAGAAGTCGGGTGGTGGGGAAGGAGGGAGCGCTGTCGATGGTTTAGCCCTCGAACGCGTGATGGAAACCAATCACCGTGGAAACAGCACGAATCAGCAGACCACATCGTAACCCTCGCAAACATACACGCACAGTACACGCCAACACACACACACACACACAAACACACACACATAGGCACCATAACCTCAGTATTGCCTGAGATCTGTACTGTTAAATGAACACGATGGGTTTCCCCAGCTGCTCAGAGGTTCCATTAAACACGCAGTCAATCTGACACACAAACACGAAACCAATACACCGCAACAACCACTCCACTGTATATGGGGGCCTTCCATGTATCTCCCTGTGCATTATACTTTGGCTGGCTCCTTTCTCTTTCTCAACCTCACATCTGCTTGAATTATTCTCCCATTTTTGCCTTCCCTCTTCTCTCTGTCCTTTTCCCCCTCCTCCTCCTCCTTCTTCCAACAGTTCCCTGTCAGAAGGTTGTGGCAGGGACTAGCGGCCTAGCGGTGGGGGTCCTGTGGTGAGGGGAGAGAAGGGAGGGGTTGGCTGTCCATGTCTGTGCCTGACAGGAGTGGGGCTGCCTTTACACTGTCCAAACGGGCCGAGCCGTCACTCCTGATTAGCCCTCGTGCTGCACAGAGCCAGCGAGTCGGGGGTCTCTGGAAGCCATTACTCAGCCAGTGAGTGAGTACCCTGTCCCCTCCTCTCACCCTTCTACCCGCTCCCACCACCCGCCCCTCCGGCTCAACTTAATCACTCACAGCTGAGGAGAGCTGGAGGAGGAGGAGGAGGAGGAGGAGGAGGGAGAAGAGGCTGAGGTAGGAGAGCAAGGGGGGTGGAGTTGCAGCTCAATCAGCAACAAGTGCGATTGATTCCTTTTTCGTGTGCATGACTTTTCATTCCCATAGAGAACACACACACACACACACACTGACACACACTCACTGCAGGCCCATTTGCCCCCCAACTGTGAGCTGCCATGTTCTGTGAGAGGAAAGTCTGCCTCACAGGAACAGGAAATGAAGGAGTAGACACATATACAGGCTGCCTTGTGTCACCGTGGGTACCAGCCTACACACACACACTCACACTCACAGTGGCCTATGTCCACCCTCAGCTGGAGCTTGTTAAAAACGAGACTGCCGGGCCAGCTTGTCTTTGTCAGAACTCTGATGTCACATGCAAGCTGATGGCCGGGACATTTTCATATGTGTGTGTTTGTGTGCCTGCGTGTAGAGTGGCAAAAGGGCCAAAGGACGCTGAACGATGGTGACACGTCGACCCCAGGCCCCTGTGTTTTCCCACAATCCCTCTCTTCCGTTAGCAGCTACCCATGATGACTGCCGGGTGGGCACAAGTCAGTGAGAGAAACCTGAGCCTTGATCAAACATACACTAATCAGCCAAACTAATTCACAGTTAATATGGATCAACACAAAGAGCAGTAGTTGTCAAAAATTACATGTATTTAGCTGCCGTTTGAGCTTCAAACTTCTCTTCTGTGATTAATAGTGAAAGTGCTTCCAGAGCTGCTGTGGCCTCCGGTCTGCTTTGATTCAGGGACACCCCACTTGAACGAGGGGGGGGGAATGTGGCGCGGGAGCCGAAAAGGAAAATTCATCTGATGATGGATCACATTTCCCACTCTCCTCCACCTCTCATCTTCTGTCTTCTGCTGTCCCTTTCCTTTCATCTTTAAAGTGCTGAGCCCAGGTGCAGAGAAAAACTGCATGTGTGTGTGTGTGAGAGAGAGAGAGAAAGACACCCACAGAGAGGCAGAGAGGTGAATGAAAACATTCCTCACCTGTCGGCAGAGGAGCACGGTTCACCTGACAGCTTATAAAGTGTGACCGCGGATCAGTTTGTTGCTCTTTGGGGTAATGCTTCAGCAGTCAAAGAACTGCGAGCCATAAACCTCCGAAAGGGAGGCACCCGGGGAGTGAGGAAGATTGAAGGAGAAGGAGGGGAGCAGATGAGGGAGGGGTTGGTTACAGAGATAGAGGAGCAGACAAAGTTAGATTGTTTATCTTCCAATTCCAATTATTGAAAAACCACGGTTGCATCACCAGGTTTTATGTGTTACACTTCATTATCTTTAGTACCTGGCCACGTCCGAATCCATTTACTTTCGAAATCCATCTGCAATATCCTTGAGAAATCTCTATGAAAACACACATTATCCATTATTGTGAACATGACAGCCAGGCAAATGTTTAGCCCCTGAGTCACTAAGTGTTTTTTTTCTTTTCAGTGTAATGATGATGTTTTGTTGACTGGAAGCAGCATGTTTCATGGGAATAGATCAAATCAATGTGTGCTTTTACAATTGCGCCACAATAATAGCCAATTGAGCTATGTTGTATTTGCTCCTTCCACGGCTACATTTCACACGACGCACGCTTTAGAAGAAGCCCAGAAAATCAACTTAAAGGTTATATATTGCTACAAATTGAAAATAATAAAACCGCTCTCGCTCGTCTCTCTCTGGGGGTTTCCGGGCAGACAGGGTCCCTGGCTGCCATGTGACTCGCTGGCCAATTAGTGCAGAATTTGAGGGTTGTAACGAGCCTGGGGGGAATAGAGGGAGTTTGATTACAACACCTAAACCTTCCTGTCGCCCCCAGCCAGCAACCGAAATGTCTCGCTGACAGCCAAGTCACAGCTGGGGACACCAGCGTAAAATACTACACCCCACACAGCCCTCTCTGTTCAGTACAATTTGTGAATGAACAGCCAGCGATGTTAAAACAGGGGGTACAGTTTTTCTAACATTTTGAAAGCATTGTTTGCATTTATTACAGTATTACAATAAGGAAGTTAAATTCATCTTTCAGAACAAGGGACTTATTGAAGGAGCTACAGACAGAAAGTGGGAGAGAAAGAAATATACAAAGCATAAGTGCCTGGTTTTTCCGACATGCCTGTTCGTGCTCAGGGCTTCATTTGGAATGCATGGCGTAAAAACCATAATAAACGGTGGGATTGAATCGTTCAACAGTACTGATTTGCTTGGCCAAACACAAGCTTGGAGTTTATTTGTCTCTGTTGTAGTGAATCACAGGCTACGAGAGGACTGGATTCAGTCATCCCTGCTAGAAACAGGATTCTAATGAACGCCGGACTCCCACTTTTTAGGGATCTTTGTAAACAACATTGTAAAAATTGAGTGGATTGGCACTTCATCTATGTGGACTACGTGATTTTCAACCGACATGATATTGTTTATGAGGTCTGGATTTGATTCAGCAAACTCACTGATCAGACCATAGAAATAAGATGGAGGAGAATAAACTAACACTTTTTGTCAAATGTAGTTTTGGACATAAAGTCTGGAAGTAGGGCGTCCCAGCTTCTCAAAGTTTATCCACTAATAGCTCACACAGATCTACACCACGTGGATTTGTCCCCTGGAACTGACCCAAACTCATGCAAAATCCAGGAAAAGATCAGTTGGATCATCAGGGAACGCCGTGCCCTCGAAACGACTCGACCTGGTCACCTCAGATGTCATCAGGTTCCACTGTAAACCCGATGTGATACCGGCACCAAAGGATTCTGTTGATGCCAATATTATCCTGTATGTCAGTTCAGATCTCCCTTCAGCCTTCTCTTAATGCACAGTGACAGGAGCCCCGCTGTGAGGACCTCACTCTGTCTTCTCATCGGGCAGCCAGATGGACAGCTCAGCAGCAGGAGGGGACCTGATATCAGTGTCAGCAATCAGATCTCACCCGCTGAGAGCTTGTTTATGTGTGTGTGTCCACGTGTGTGCGTGGGTGTGGGAGAGAGAGAGACTGCACAGTGCCAAGTGATTGTTGGGAGCATATGTGCTGACGGCGGCCAGAGTGTGTGTTGAAATGAAGATTAATGAATAAGACACTTAAGTGTGTGTGTGTGTAGGAGACTGAAGGGTCAGCGGACATGTGTCAAAGAGTGCACAAACTTGAGCTTGTGTATACGTACACTGCGTGTAGGTGCTGGTTTGTAAGTGTGTGTGTGTGTGTGTGTGTTTGTGAGTGTGTGTGTCTTTGTGAGTGTGTGCGCCAGGTTCTACTGTACTTTTAAGTTTTCATCACCTCTTGTCCCACAGCTGTGAGGTGCAGAGTGACATGAGAGAAACTCACAAAGCTTCACTATAACCGCACGATTCAACAAGTCTCTGGGTGTGGTGTGTGTGCGTCTGTTTTGTGTGTGTGTGTGTGTGTACAGTCATGCTCATTTGTGTGTGAAGAAAAGAAGAAGAAGGAGGAGGATGATTATTTGCAAATGTACATTTGTTACAATTTCAACATCAAACTCACTGACTGACAAGTGAAAAGTCTTTGCTGTTCCACATCTCTCAACAACTAGAAAGCCAAAATATGTTTCTCTCTGTCTTCAGATTCCAAAATTATTGCTGCAGCTATAATAGTGATGCACAACATCAAAGGAAAATTAATCTGTTTTTACACAATATTTCTAAACAAACAGTAAATCAGAGTTATAGAGATCTACCGCCAAAGAGCATAAACTGTAACTGTGCCGTAAAACTTAATTTCTCCCACAATAGTTTTGATGGGACAGAAATAGAGTTCCTATCATTTAATAGTGCATAATAACAAATAAGAGAAAGACTTTAATAATTTCCAGTGAATTATGACCTTTAAAGTATAGATGTTACTGCTGTTTGCCTTTGTTAAGGAGATTTTATTGACTACAGTTACTTTATTTTGCAGCACACCCTCTATATTAGAGCTTTGTTGTGACAGTTTTTACATGCATGCAGGTAAAGTATAACTTTTCAGGCCTCTTCACTCCTATTCAAGCACAAATGTCATATATGAAATAAATATTACAAAACAATTTTGATTCTTTAACTCTTAAGTTGTTTTTTAAGGATTTTCAAAATTACATCTCCCACTTTTTTTTTTGTGGAAAACAGCAATTGAAATGTTTAATTCAGCTACTAAAGAGTAAACAGCTCCATTTATATACTGTAGTGTTTTTATCCAAATCACTTTACAATTAGCCTCACACACCAATAGCAGCAAGCAGAGGTGCTGGCCTGACCATCAAGAGCAATTTGGGATTAGTTGTCTTGCCCAAGAACACATCAACATGTGGACAGGAGAAGCTGGGGATAGAACCGCCTACCCTGTGATTAATGGATGACCTTCTTCACCTCCTGAGCCACAGCTAATAAAGCAGTCTATAAATATTGATATTTTGATTGAAGTTCTACTCACTGTTTCATATAAAATCGCAGTTCTTGCTATCTCTGCAGTTTTTGTATCTCCATAACTGCATGTAGTTCAGTTTTTGAGGACGTGCACGTCAGCCACAGCATATCTACAACAGCTATGTGTTCTGCTCCATAGCCGGTAAAGTCTGACTGAAATCACATTTAATCATCCGTCTTTGCAGTCAAAAATAATCTCAACATGTTTTCTAAATGGGTGGGGAGAAAAAAGGTCTTTGGGGAAATATAAGAAATGCTCCTATTTGTCTCAGCCAACTGGGGACGTGCGTAAACAAACTGCTGTAGCTACAAGACATAGACTGACAGTGTGTCGCTAAGAGGGATTTTGAAGAGTTATCACCAAACCAGCATCTAACCGGACCAAAGTGACATTTTCAGGTACATGAGCTAGTTAAGGTTCAACAAGTTAAGATGCAGGATATGACGTGTGTTCATGTTTGTAAGTTAGAAAACTGAAGTGGGTTGTTGTTCAGAGTCTGTGGTTGCGTAGCAGGGTGCTATCAGGCTCAGTGTGACCGTCTGCTCTGCCTATGATTGAACGCTATTTTATCTCTTCATGTAAGGTTTGATTTGCTATATTGAAATATAACTCCAGTTACGTAAGCAGATAACAGAACAGTATTTCATCGAAGTCATGTAAAACTAGGGGGCACCGTCATGAAATCAAAGAATTTAAAATATTAATTTCTCCCTTTTCTCAAAGGAGAACACAGGACCAATGGTTTACAGAGCAGTTATGTATGCTGCGGACAAAAAAAAGACTAACTTCAGTAAAACTTCAACTATAAATCCAGCATAATTGTGTGTGAACTTAAATGGTTGATTAAATCAGATTTTTAGATAAACAATTTGGAAGGACTTGCACTGGAAGAAAATCTGCAATGATGTAAAAACTAACCTTTCTGTCATACTGGAGCTGGCCCTTAATGATATTTATGGGTAGAATTTATTTTTTTGTGGATATGAAATCTAAATGATCATAAGTACTGACAGTTACAAGCCAAATAAGTACTGCTTGTTGCCTGTGTTTGGTGTGATTCACAATACATATGCACTACAACTGACTGATATTAAGGCCTTTACAAGACAGTTTGTCTCAAATGACAGAAGACAGTAAACCCAGACAAAAGCAAAAACAAGCAAGCAACTCCAGGGACATAAATAGCAAGACGTCAACACTCACAGCAAGGCACTGAGGGTTGGAGCCACACAACATAATTATGAAGTACAGATGTATTAGTCAAACTTCCCCACCCGTCTTCTCCCTTGTGTGTGTGTGTTTGATGGGAAGTGCGTGTGTGTGTGTGTGTGTGTGCCACTGAGAGCTCTGCGTTTTCTCTCTCGTCCCGCCTTTCAGCAGCATTAATAGATGTGATGGGGTGAAGCAGGGAGAGAGGGAATCTACCCTTTTCAGAAATAGATGGCTCTATTGAGAGGAAGCAGGGGAATGCCAGCCACCCCAACCCCCACCACCCCATCCCATCCCTTCTTTCTGCCCGTCCAGTCAAGCGGAAGAAATCGGAAGTCCACTCTCTGACAGAGAGTCAGGGTTTTGAACTAGTTTAGATGCTGGTTCTCATTACTTTAAAGGCTGTCAACACTTCAGGCTTCAGGTTGAGCCATAAAGTACTCTCAGACGTGTAAAAATAAATCATTTTCAGTGGAATTAGTCAGATTTTGTGGTCATTGTTTTCGTCACTCATTGGCTAAACACCATGTTTTCTTTCAGCTGTTGCCTGAGAGACAAACTATCTGTTGCTTTAATTTTCCTTTGACGTATCTTCCCCCTTTTTTTGTCACTTTGTGTCTCTATTCATCTGTCTGCCCTTCCATCTATCTGTCAATCCATCCATTTATCCGGCAACATCTGTCATTTCTCTTGTCACTTAAATCATCCATCCATTAGACCATCCATCTTTCAAGCTGTGCACTCGTCTACTTTTCAGTGCATCCCTTTCTCATTCATCTGTCCGTCCTGTCTTTTGTGCGCAGTGACGTTGTTGTGGCTGCTGCTCTGATCTCGACTTCTTTCTGCTGACTTATGGTGACAGATCTGAAAATGGTTCAGCCGGGCAACACGCTCACGTGCTTTCACACAGATAAGGCCAAACACACCTGTGCGCTGCACAACACACAAACACACACAGAAAAACACACTGATTCCCATGACCTTATGTACTTGCTGTTTTCACCTTACATGCCAGGTGAGCCTACTGCTCTCAAACAAGACTCGCAGACAGAGGAGGGTGTCAGAACGATGTAAACAGGTTATGTGACTTCTGTGAAATGAATTGCTAGCTGGGTGAGTTAAATGAATAGAGAGGATGAATTTGCTAAGTGTGTGTGAGAGAGAGAGAAAGAGAGAGAGAGAGAGAGAGTGTGTGTGTGTGTGTGTGTGTGTGTGCGTGTGTATATACATGGGTTTGACAGGGGGTTAGAAGCCAGGGGCCTCTCTTGGTCTCTCTCTCTCTTTAGCAAGTGAGTGAAATACAGGCCTGGTTGTCAAGGTGACAGGCCCTGACAGCACATTCCAGCTAAACCGTCAACAGCCATTCACCAAGGAAATACACAAACACACACAAAATCGCCCTCTCTTTCTTACCTACTCCCTGAATGCTCTCTTTGTCTGTTTCTTCGCATTTCTTTTTCCAAAATTGTTCATAACCTCTCCTCCTGCTTGACTCTTGAGCCTGTATATCTTCCTCTGACTGCAAGTTCATACTTGGCAGCAGCTCTTTGCACACACCGATCACCTTGGCTCATGCTCAGGCAAGTTTGCAGAGCATTTGAAGTGTTTTTGGATTTGCCCGTGCTAAGAGAGCGGGTGGTGCAGTTTTACAATTCATCCGGCTGAGGGCCTGGAGCTGAGAGAGGAGAGAACTAAGTGAGAAATTATAAGGTAAATGAATGAGAAGAAGGGTGGAGCAGAAAGATGAATATGGGGAGTGACTAGAGATGATTAATTATTTTAATGCTTTGTCTCTCAGTAATTTCATCTCAATCTTCTTTGCTATCGGTCAGTCACTCTCCTTGCCTCTTTATCTGCGGTTTCCGTCGTTTGTCTGTTTTTTTGACAGCTGAGAGGTGTGCCACCATGCCGTACCTGTCAAAGCCTGTCACAGAACCCCTTTCTGCCCTTCAGGTACACACACACACACACACACACACACACACATGAAATACTGAGTAAAACTGATGGAAGGAGAGGAGAGACTTTTTGAATGAATGTACATCTAACTAGCAAGCAATTACATCTCAACAGTCTAACGTTGAGGATTCATTTAGTCATTGGGTAAGGAAACCAGGATTTTTTGGCCACTGTTTTCAGATTGCACAAAGCCTCTTTCAAATGAAATACAGTTTGCAAATTCAGTCCTTCCCATTGTCTCCCAGTAAGGAGTTGTAGGTGTTTTTGTACTGGTGAAGTTAAGAAGAATTCTCCTACATTCAATTTCACAGACAAAATGAAACTGCAGACTCGCTGGCAACAATAGTGCACTATGACTGTTGAATAAATCACTTGCAGGTGATTTAAAATGCAGAGGTTAATCTGAGCCAAGACACGACTTATCAGTTCAGTAGTGGCTGGAAATACACAACACGCCCAAATAAACACTGGTTTTGACGTTACACTGGGAAAAGACTAGGACTTGTAATTTCAACACACATTACATATAAATGTGATCTAGGACTTTGCGTACTGCTGCCCTCATCACTTGTTTGATGATGTATGCCAGCAAAAATGCCTCAGAAAATGAAATGAAATGTAATCAGACACTAAATCCTTCCTACCTCTTTCCTCCACTAAGCTGTGCTCTTCTTCATCACATCAGAACATTAAAGATAGAGATATGATGCACTCTAGGTGTAATATTCAGTATAGCAAAAATTCTCCTGCATGCAGAATAATTTATTACCCAATAAACACAAAGGCATAAAGATAACCTAACATCAGCTGTGACTGGTGGAAGTCTATTTTATTTGTTGATCTGGACAAACATGTTTTATTTTAAATATAATAAAGCTTATTTGCCATTATGCATGTGTTTGTTATCTAAAACAGTTCCTATGCTCATATATAACCTCTAACCACTTAAAGGCCACCTAAACCCTGCGGGTGAGCTGTGTCGGCCTTTGGGAGTCGGCTGACTGAGAGACTCCTTCATTAATCTGAGGCCTCTGACAAGTGTCTGTCAGCAGCTGAGGGGGACTTCCACATTTTCTGTCGCTGGTTGTCTTTGAGAACAAAACCGTTCATTAGTGTGAGACATAAATTTTGAGTCGGGATCTCTCATCAGTGGCTGGTTTGACGTTGCGAACCTTTGAGCTAACTCAGGTGTTTCCCTGTCTGCGTTTGAGGTGCTCGCTCATAAAATTAAAGATGGATGGATAAACAGTTGCATGCATTCACACTCACACCTTCACACCTTAATAAGTATACAATCCTCACTAAATCACTTTCAACTCAGGGCTAAAAAAAAATTGCTAACCTGTCTGCGCAAATCACCAAGTGTAAACAATCAGTGACAGTAAAGTGTGGATACACAAAAGCTTTGAGCTGACAGTGTTGACACTGAAATAAAAGAAGCTGCAAAGAGCAAACGCTGACATGTTGTCTTTGTGTCTGATATGGTTAAACAATAGCTGCTGATGACAGGCAAGTGTTGGTCTACAAGTTCAATGAGGACAAGATTGTCGTGTCTTTTGACACAGATGGTAAAGCACATAAAAACACAGACTGAAAATGACAAGAATCTATAAAACAGTCAGCTGTTTATGTTAAATCTGCAATCTTTGATCCTTGTCTTAGCAAACAGTAGGCTAGCATTGACACATTCAGCAGACACGGAGCAACATTAGCATTCATTTGGAGTCGTTTTTGTGGCCACATGGCAAATGTAAGTCCAATATTCACATTCCTTTTAGCTCTGTTTTGGTCTCCATCACAATTTGAAGGAAAATTCTGTCTCTTACTGTAAGCTGCTAAATGCTCCACTATGTTAACCGGCTAACCGCTAACTCTGTCTGCCATTTGATGCTGGGCATTTAGCGGGAGTTTTTCAATAAAAAGAGCTGCTGCCTGTAGCTGAAAATGGTGCAGATGAGCGCTGTGAGAATGAACCAAAACAGTAAAGTTATGGGCCATAAAACCAAAACAATGATTATTTTAGCTGAAAGATGCTAAAAGAAAAGGGAGGGCAATTGCAGAGTCTGTTGATAATTTTCTGTAGGTTTGTCAGGAGCAACCTCTTTCAATAATAATATATAGTCATTTATTCCATTGACAACATAAAAAAAATATTGACTAGATCTGCTTTAAGGGAACCTTTTGGGACTATTACAGAATTTAAATATGTGATAAAATAATCACTCTTATTGGATCATCTAATAAGAGGATGACATGAGATCATTCTTGCTCTTTAAAACCGCACATAAAGCTACCCACACACTGGCTTGTAACATATTTCAACAGTGACTACTTTGTGATTAGAGTGTCCAGTCTACTGTGATGTTGAGCTTAAAGGCTTAAAGCTCAGTGTCAGTGTTCATAAGCATAAAACTCTCACAGTGTGTTTTCTTTCAAAGAGGCTTATTGAGTAATAAGGCCGAGATATAATATTTGAATGGGAAATCCCCTGGTTTGATGCTTAAGAATGGATGGTATGTGTGCTCATGGATTGCATGATTGCATGTTTGTAATGTGCATGTGTGGCATGTACAGTAGCCTCCTCTATATATCTGTTTGCATACATATGTGTGTCGGTGTGGGTTTGCTGCCTTGTGAGTTTAATGCCTTAGTTGCTCATCCCAAATTTAGATTCTTTAGATGCTCTTTGTCTCTGGCTGCTATGGCATGACATTACTTCATTGCATGAATATTCACCATGCTAAAGTATAGACTGGTCTCGAGAGAGCTTGAGAGACACCCATATCTCCATAAATCTATAACACGATTACGAAGCAGTTACAGACGTGATGAAACAAATATCACCAAGCCTCTCCACTCAGTGTCTCCTTATTTTTCTCTCACGCCTCTCTTTGTCTCTTTTTTCCACTACATGATGAATGACCACTGTTATGTTGCATGAGTTCATTCTAGTGTTTGTGCATCTGTGCTTGCATGCTGTATGTATAGATGTTTGCATGCATCCGCACTCCCTTTCTGCCTTCTTCTCCCCCGCTGTTGTAACAGTTGCTCGCCTTTCACCATTGTTGCTCAGAAAAACACCACACTTGTTCTCGTTCCCAATGTAGGAGGCTTACGCAGCCTCACACGCCTGATTCAGTCACCACGTCTGCTGTGTTAGCTCATGTTTTGTTAAGTGGCTCATCTACATTCATATTTTCATATTCCTAATATTATGCAGATCTCAGACTAGCATCTTTCCTGTTGTACTTTGGGACCTCCGGGGGTCCTGGAGGTAAAGGGGTCCCCTCTCCCACTCACTCTCACCAAGAGCAGATGGCCCTGGCTGGGCTGGGCAGCGTGAATGCGGCCCTATTGTCTCTGGATGTAGCGTAGCCGCCTAGCCCAGATGGCTTTTATACCTTTTGTGTCTATGCTGACTTTCTGCAGAGTGAGACACTGTGCGCTGTCTGCTCCGGTGGGTGGTAGCCCTCTGCTCACTTTCACTAGCCTCTCTCTCTCTCTCTATTTCTTTGTCTCTCTCTCACTCTTGTGTCTCAATGTGTCAGTTCACTTCAAATGTGCTTAATTGGCATGACAGTGAAGAAACACTATTGCCTCTAAGCAAAATAAACATATATAAATGTATGTTATAAGTAAAGCCTGATACCTCAGCCATACAGATATTATTTGTTGATTTTAGCCTATCCCAAATTCCCTACGTGGCCAAAACTATGTCACTTGAACAAAGTATGTGGACGTGTGATTGTTGAACATCTCATTCTAAAACTATGTACATTAATCTGCTCCTATATCAGCCGCCACTCCTCTGTTAAGGTTCTCGACGCAATTGTGGAACCCTGGAAAATTCAGGCATGAGAGCATTTGTGATGTTGGGTGATAAGATCTGATTGCGGCAGATGTTCCAATTCATCCTAAAGGTGCTCAGTTATGTTAAGGACAGGCATGTTTGCACGCAAGTCATGTTTTCCAACATACCTTTTGCCATGTAGTGTACAATATACCAGCGTATGTGTTGGTTTATAAGTGAAAGAAATTGCAGTATACAAATGCCAAAGATATGTTCATAATTCAGGCTTGCCCACACCACACCCTACTTAATTTAATGTTTGTTATAGTCATATACTATGATAAATTGTATTATTAAGTTTTATAAGCTGCAGGTTCACATTTCTTATGTCAACTTTAATGTTTTTTGCTGAATTTAAGTTATTGCTTATAGTTGTTACTGATACTACTTTAATTCCTGGTGAAATTTACTGTTTAAAATGTAGCTGTTAGTATTTCAGGTTTTTTTTGACAAGTTTAATGTTCAACTGTAAAATGTCCCACTCAGCACATATCATCATATCATACCACAATTATATGAAAAATGTATGATTATGGCATGTGTTTATATATATATATATATATTTTAATGATCAGTCAATATGCTCTTATCAATTTTTTTTAACCTGAATAAAAATATATATCTTCAGTGCATGGAATTTGTTCGCTTCTTGAGGATATTGATCTGTTCCAATGCAAGTTCACTACAGTAGTTGTTAAGATTTCATCCATCGCACTTTTAGTTTTTCATCGCAGACAAGAAGTCCCACTGAAGAAGACCATGTGATATGATTGAAATATCCAGAAAAGCTAGTAAGTGGATCTTGAGTTGGTTGGTTCTTACCAAATAATCATATAGTTTGCAGAAATACAAAGGTGCATCAAACGTTGTTAAAGCAAGATATGTAGTTAATGATGATAATAAAGACAATGTGACTTAATAATTTGGCTCAACTTTATTGTATAATTCGACTTATCATGCTGTTCTTCCTATATATGAAACATAAAATATGTTTTCAAATCTAATTAATTCAGGTCATTAGTACATACTATTAGCATACTTGTTCTGTGTGTGAGTATTTGTGCATGACAGCCTAAACATGTTGTTTTGTTTAAGGGGTTTTGTGGAATTTAGTATTTGTGGTAGTGGTTGCTTGTTTGGCTGTTTAAAGCAGCACTTTTTCCCATGCTCAGACCAATGTCTGAAACCACACATAAACACACACACACATACACACACACACACACACACACACACACACACACACACACACATACAGATCTCCTGCTAGCTGGTTTGGCTGCATATTCTCATATGCTGAGAGTAATAGTGGATGGTTTAGGTGGTGAAGGCTCTGGAAGATTATAGTGGTGATGTGACTGTGTAGGTATCTGTCGGCTGAGAGAGAGAAGGATGCCATTCAAATTGTATGACATGCGTGAGTGTGTGTGTGTGTGTATTTGTGTGTGTGTGTGTGTGTGCTCCCTCTTGTGTTGTCATCTTCACCGAACCGCAAAAAGTCACATCATGGCATCACCTCTGTGCTCGCTCATTTCCATGTAACAGCTAATTTACTGCTCAAATCAAGTCAGATGTCTAATGAATCTACACATCCATGCTAACACAGACCTTGGATGACCCCTCTTTCACACACACATACACACACACACAAACAAATGACTAGCGTGCCGTGGACTGATCTCGTCATGGCGGGGCATCATGTGTTCCTTCATGCCTTCGGGGGCCTCCACAGTGCAGTGCCAGGGCTCGGAGCGTGGCTAAATCCCCACCAGAGACAGTCAGCCTGTCTGTCTGGCAGGCTGGCACTTCAGCAGCCTGTATTTACAACAACCTCTGGAAGAAAAGGATCTGATTACCACGAGGAATATATACAACGCATCAATCAGTGGGGAGGCAGGCAGGGAGAGAGACAACGAGGGACAGACAGAGAGAGAGAGAAAGAGGAGTATGGCTCAGTGTTGTGGTTTTATTGGTGCTCTTAAACCTTCACGCACACATACAGCGGCGCATGCAAGCACACACGCACCCGTATACACACTTATACGTGTTTTTTTTCTGGTAGGGGATGTGGGTCCGGAGAGCAGTCTGGCGTTTCAGTTTCAATCTTTCCCTCAGCCCAGATCAAATACACCAGCAGGCAACTAAAGATGATGTCACTATCCCACAGCTGTCCCTACCACTCAGTGCAGCACTGCACAGTGTGCGTGTGTGTGTGTGTGTGTGTGTGTGTGCATGTGAGTGTGAAAAGCTCTACTGAGGTCAAATTGGACTCTCTCTCTCTTTCTCTCTCTGCCTCCCTCTCTTTAATTCTGTCTTCTTTCAAAACTCTGGGGATCGTACAGGCCTCGCTGAAAGCTATGGTCCAGATTAAGTTCCCTTCTATGTGAGAGATACAGTACGCGCACATACACACACGCACACACACACTAATATACTCCAACTCTAGCTGCCGGGAATGGCATGAGGAGAGAGTGGGAAAGGGAGGGGAAATGAGGGAAAAGTGGGGATGCTTTTACAGCAGAACCCTCACAAACCATCAGAGAATAACAGTATTTTGTTCACACGTAAGCGGCCACACAAGCAACTGTATACTGAGCGTGCGCATACACACTGGAAACTGCAATATCAATAATGTACTTGAGTGCAGTTTTAAAGTAGGTGTCCACCACTTATTCTGATTTGTCAAACTTAATACATTTTCTCTTCTGTTTCAAAGCTATTTACTGGTTTTCCTCTTAAAAAGAGGTGAGGATTATAGTGATAAATTACATAATGATATAGAATTAGTATTGAAATTAAAGTACATTTAACTTTTTTAAGCTTTGTTAATCCACAGTACAGCAAGTATTATAAAAATACATTGTAATTAGTCCTTGATTTTCCTGTTTAAACTAATGAATAAAGCATGTTCTTTCTTACTGGACTGCTTTCAGACAGATGCACATCTGTAAGAATTAACATCTTATTTCTTTTGAATTACTGGTACTTATGTAACTTTTCAAAGTTTTTAAAAAACCTGATCCCTAACTGATTATGTCAATAATTCTTTTCTAACTCAATCCCATTTATCAACCTGGGGAGCTCTTTGAAAATAGAGACTTCCTATTTTTATTGAAGCCAGAAATCCCAAATTTTCTGTTGTGATTTTAATGTTTCCCCTCAACATTGACTTCTAAGGAAGGCCTGCATAGATAGCATTTCATGTGTTTTTAACTGAACTATTTTAATTTCTGAAGCTCATATATTATGATTAAGCAAACAGGATTCAAATGATCTTCACAATTACTGTGCTGCATGCAAGTTATGTCTAAAACTTTGGAGTTATTAAAGCTACATCTTGAGGCCTTCCTCTCTATTCAGTCTGTCTCATGTCCCACTACTACAATAACGAATGACATTGTAAACGCAACTCTGTGCATTCTTGTTACTTGAGCTCTCAAAGATGTTTGGATTTATAACAGGGCCCTTAAACACATTTATTAAAAATCTAAGAGTCAAACCTGCCTTCTTTAAGAGAAGTCTTGCTTTGCTTTATTTTGCAAGACAGAAGAATTTCTTTCATGTTGGACTATGAGGATGTTTAATACAGTACAGACAATCTGCCTTCACTTTAAAGTTCTTGGATGCTGTTTATCACTTGTCACTAGACTGACAAGTGGCATTGTTTATATTAGATTTCATTAGATTAGATTCAACTTTATTATCATCGTGCAGAGTATTGGTACAAAGCCAGTGAAGTGCAGTCAGCATCCAACCAGAAGTGAATATACTATTATTTACAGATGAGTGCAGGAGTGTAAGTGCTACAACATAAGTGATGCTTTATCTTCCAATATATACAGTGATAGACAGTGGAGAGTTATAATATACAAATATTATATATGTAAATATTTTAAATAGGTATATACAGAGGAAAAGTGGACAGTTGTTGTGTCTGTTATCAAACAGCTGGCTAATCATCTCTAAACATTGAGGGAAATCTTACAGAAAATGGTTTGTCTAAATTGCAATTGTTTTAAAATGCCACTGTTTAAACTGATATTTTATTTTACTGCTCTTATTATTATTGACTTTTATAAAAAGGTTATGAATTTCATCAAACTTCTAAAATTGGACAGGATTTTATCAATGTAAAATGATTTTAAATTAATCACACAATCATTGCAATTGTTTTAAATCTGAATATTTTCAAAGAATTTTTAAGATTATTTCAGAAATATATTTCATCAAACAAAATATAACACATCAAACAAGTAACTGCAAAGAGGAGGAGATATAACTACGCATAACAGCACACTTAATATAGCACAACTACAGTCTTAATTTATGGAGGTTAACGCATCAGAGGTTGAAAGCTTCCTGGAAGTGAAACATGAGTGCTGATACTGTAACTGTACACAGCTAAGTGCTACAAGCACTTCAATACTTAAAGCCCTTTTTTTTTTGAATGAACGACTTTTAGAGGGCTGTTATATCTGCTTTGATTTAATTAAGGGTTTTGTGTGATATACACACATGAACACATACACCCTCCAGCATGCATAGTACGGTACTGTTTCACATTTGGCATTACTTAACCTTATATGTTCTTATTTTGCCTCACTAACTAAAGGAAACCTCTGATAAGTACTGAGAGCAAACTCAGCATTTGCTGTTTGACTGTTGGAAGCTCATTATGTACAAATTAGGTAAAGTATGCAGTAGATTCTTAATGATTCCCTCACATGGTATTTGTGTAATAATAGCAATAATAATGCAGTTTTTCATAATAAAGTTTAATATTCTAATCAAGGTCTGATATTATGCAACTGAAAAGTGTTGCCTGCACTGTATGAGAATAATCTTTGTTTGCAGCAGAGCCCTTTTCTTTGAACTGTCTGGTGCCAACAGAGCACAAAGACGCAGCGAAAAAGGAGAAAAACATGTATTACTAAGAAAAAATAGCAAACTCTTTGAAATCAAATTGTGTTTTCTCCCCTCATACTTTTTCAGATCCTCCCACCCCCCCTTAACACCCAACATAAAATGAGCAGTAAATGAATCAAGGCAGCACATGCTTCCCATCTCTGACTTTGTGTATCAAAGTCTCATGTATTTAATTAGCGATAATGCCGAACAGTCACATCTCCATCATTATGGCTTCAGAGGAGACAACCGTTTTTGAATTCTTGAAACGAAAAGATCATTTTTAGTAGTCTGACTTCTCCACGTGGCAAATTATAAATGGCTTGGGCGAGGCTAAAAATATGTTTTAGAGTAAAACAAATGTGATTTTGTGTGTTCAAAAATGCGGTTACCCCTTCTCTCCTCTCTCTTGCTTGCTTTCTTCTCTCCCTGCTTTGCTTTAGGCGCTGTGCAGGGTTCAGCTGCATGGTGAGGAGGGGTTGGAGGTCACAGTGTAGCTCCCCGTGTGGGTGTCAAGGCGACCTTTGACCTCCTCTGACCTGCTGAGCAGCAGCCAAACTGGCTGCCCAACTGGGAGCAGAGAGAAGGCCCAGAGGTAAGGGAACCAACGTTTTCTCAGCCTCTTAACTCCATTTTCTGCTTCTTTTCTCTTTTGGTTTTTTTTTCTCAGTTCATCCTCCCATCAATGTTACATCACAAATATTATTTACAAAACTCAGCTCTTCATTTTGTAGGAGGAGTGTAAAAAAAAGATGCTTGACTTCTCATTGACACCAGTGTCTTTGGAATTTATGCACCAGGGTTTTAAGAGGTTTCCAGGGCCCAGGGATCATGAAACTCACTCAACAGATAAATGACCGAGTAAACATTCAAATCAAGTAGGAGAAAGGAAAACAAGAGTGACGGGGACTTGTTTTTTTTCACCATAAACAGCAGTAATATGTTGAAATTCTAAATCCATCAAATATTTTCTAATATATCTTCTCTCCTCTTGCTCCACGTCAATCTCTTAGCATCAGACAAGTTCCACAGTGTTTTTTTCCCCCACGTTTTACAAATTTATGTTTTTTCTTATTTCTGCACTCACCCTCTCATTCTCACCTCTCTATTTCTTTCATCGCAGTAAATTTGGTTCTCAATGGGTTTTTATTGCTGCAACTCAATCGCTCATCTTTTCTGCCATGCGTGTGTTATTTATCTCTTTACACTTGAATGGACCTTTAGCATTTACGTTTGGGAAAAGGAATATATCTTATAATAAAAACATAAGACAAAACATGTGCTATGGCATATTCTCCAACCAACCCTACACTTCTTACACACACCCCTCTCCAGGGGCCCCTTCTCCTTCCCATCCTCCACCTCCTCTCTCTCATCAAGGGTCATTTGCTCAGTTTCCTGCCTGCCTCTCCTGGCTTTTCCTCTCCATCCCTGATTGGTGAATTTCTACTAGCATCTGATAGGCTCGTGCATTCGGCGCCTCCCCTTGTAAACAGTCATCGTAACACCTCCCCCTTTTTTGGGACACTCCTTCTTTCTCCTCAGACTCTCCGCCTCTTCACCTGTGCTCCTCCTCCTATGCAAACACAGAAGAAGTGTGTTATAGTGCCACCTGGTGGATTACACTTGCCACATTATGCACAGTGCTGTTTAAAACTCATGCTATTCTGCACTAAATACTACATTAATCTCCTAACAAAAGCCTGAAACTGAAATGAAACTTTAATGATTCATATATTGAAAAAAATACAGTTCAAGAGACAGAAAGAGACAAAAGGCCCCTAAAGACAAATCTGCAAACTTCAGATTTGATCAACCAAACCTAGAGTGCCATCTTCTGGTTTTACAATTGAACTACCAGCTGTGACAGAAGTCAAAGCACCAACACCAATTAAATTTTAAATTTGAAGTAAGAAATGGGCAAAACAAAAAAATGCAATAATAAACGCAAAAATGAACTATTCCTGTTATCAATCACTGTGACTGAACAAAAGCGGACAAAACTGAACTGAACTATTTTAAGTGATATCCTAAGGGGAAAATCAACTAAAGGTATCATAGATTAAAGGTTGACTGGTTAAGTTAAGTTAAATGGTTAAGTTAGAGGCATAGAGTATGGTTGCTTCTTTATTGTTCTGAGGCACAGATATCCAGGCCTCCCATGTGCCTTCTGGGAGACCCCAAACCAGCAAATTAGAAACTGCTGTTGTCAGGTAAGAAATATGTCTCTCTTCAAAAAGCTTTTCAGAAACTAAGAGCAATGTTCTTGAGTACCATCCAAGAAGCTTTTAGAGGGATTAATGTGCCTGAAGGGTTAGGGGAGCATGAAATCCTTCAAATTTTCTAAGAAACCAAAATGCCCCAAATTGGAAATAAGTAAGTGTTTACCTACAGCAATGAAATATGAAGCCCTGTGTTCATTTTTGTCATTAAAAGGATATTAAAAGGCTGAAGGTGATATTCTATATTTTTCTTACTGTGTCAACAAATTCCATGAAAAGACCAAATCAGCAGTGAATTGATCCTACTAATAAGTTTTGTCTGCGTAGCCAAAGACTGACCTGGCTTATTCCTCTGTGCCATAGAACCGGCTGACATGATTCTTCATTATGATGAACATGGGTACTATAGTATTTCTTTAGTTAATCCCACATACACCATCATGGTGATGTAAATGTTCATTAGGGCATCAAATCAGCAGCTGAAGATAGTCACCAACAAACACACTATTTGCTCCTGTTTGAGTAACATTTGCTAAGAACTAACTGTTGCCAGCTATTTTATGAAATTATTTAGCCATTTTTGAAAAATACCACATATTTGACCCATTTTTAAAGATTCAAATCACCAGAAGGAATGAAGAGCTTAGAGCTGAGAGCCACAGACAGGTCAGGGTCAGAAAGTTGGAAAATATTGAGACACATGATGGGAGTCGTTTTCAATGACAAAAAAATAGAGAATATTGGCAGCATATCCTTTAAGTAGTATCATGTATGGTCCTCTTTTTGTACTTTTTTACTACCACTCATAAGACGGAAACTAACCACAATAATTTATTGTCTTTCACTTGGAGGATTTCAGTGGGGGGCCTGTCAAATTTTGCTTACAGCCCTAAAAATGCTCGGGCCTGCTCTGTCTGCATGTGTAACAGGTTAAATACTTTAACATAAAGCTCTTTTTGTCCTTCTGTGGAAAGAAATAAAAGGACTACTTCCTGTCTGTCTCCCTGTCCTTCTCCTGAACCTTAGATAGGCTCAAAGTTTTCATTTGGCTCCTTTCTTATTGGCTGTGATTGTGAGTGAGAGATGTGCCTCCATCATCAACAACACAGCACAGAATTACACCAGCCACACACACTGTAGTATGAACATGTGTGTCTGTCTGCCCGGCGTCAGCGTGTCTTCCCATACATCATAATGTAGTGATCCTGCAGAAATGGATTTGATCATTGATAAAACTATAACCTGTCACAAGGGCCTTGATGAATGTGTCTCCTTGCTGAGTGTACGGGCATGTAAAGTGTTGTGATGATGACCCGACTGATGTCTAAGTTGGGGGGGAAGATAAAACTCCACATAAATCAGCTCAACAGGGGGATAACAGCACATTCCCACAAATCATCCCGGGAATCCGAGGGTGTCCCGCTCCTGGAGAGGAATTCTGGGAACGCTGCCAGATCCCGGACCCAGAGATAGAGAGTGAGAGAGGCAAGGATCAGCAGTGTCACTGCGGTCTGTTTCTCTCTGCTTCCTGTTTCTGTCTCTTCTTTGGGTCTACCTTTACCTGTATTATCTTAAGCCTTTCTGCCAGTTTTTTCCTGCATATTCTTCATTAGTTTTCCTAGAGTTCAGAAGAAATTAAATCATAGCACAGATAGATGAACATTTCAGGAAATTCAACATGTCTAATATACAAAATATACAACTGATATGAGATGAACATGAATGTAAGATAAGTCAGAAATACATTATATGTGAAAGCAGGGTTATTAAATAAAAGCTGGGCTGTATTTCAGTCAAGGAAGCACTGTTAGTTTTCAAGCAAATAGACAGCAGGGAGAAACAGAGAGGAGGGGAGGGAGGAAGAGGAGGCCGAAAGCAAGAAAATGGAAAGATGAAAAGGCCGCCGGGGTGGTGAGGGATGCACATTAAAAACATTAAGAAGAGAGAATTACAGTGGCGGAGAACAAGGTCTTTGAGGGAGTGCTCGGAGAGCCCAGTGAAAGAACAAAGGGAGAGCTTGAGGTATAGGGAAGCCCTCTGCGGATAAGACTCTGGATGAGTGTTGGAGACAGGATCGTAAATCCCAAACCCCATAGTCTGCAAGCTGGGGCCAGGGTCAGCAAGGGAGAGCACAAAGAGAAGGGTTGAGGAGAGGTGGGAGGTAAATGATAACATAGAAAGATAGACTGAAACCATAGCCATAAAAAACATCTTAAGGTTGATACTGAATCACTAAAACCAGATGCGATTTGGATACTTTCCCGCTGAGGTACTTCAAACCGCAAGGTTAAATGCTCTGTGTGCTCAAAGGTGGGACTGGACATGGCAACATGGCAAATGGCAACAATGTCAGGGTCATGACGCATGGATCAAATTAAAGTTCCCTGCGGGTTGTCATTATCACCCTGTGTCTCTCAGTAGGCATTCCTCACATTCTGTCTGCTCTGGATGCAAATGCAGCTCCAGTGAGTCATTTGTGCATCTAAATTACACTATCGATACATTCAGCAGCAGGAATGGTGAGTGATGTCATCGCCGCTGCTAAGTTGCAAATACTTGTTAAAGCTGAATTGTTCGACGGTTGCTAGATGCAGCTCGCTAGATGAATAGCAGTTCTAACAAACAGAGAGGGGACAATGTTGTGCTTGTTTCTGGGCTCTTTCAAAAGATTTTTCCAACTAGTCCCTGATCACATAGATAGATAGATAGATAGATAGATAGATAGATAGATAGATAGATAGATAGATAGATAGATAGATAGATAGATAACTATTGATATAAAAATATATAATAATAACAATATACTTCTGATATGTTAAGAATGGATCCAATGATGGATCCAATAATGTGAAAATAGTTGCTCTCACTGAAATTTGAGTCTCCAGTTACCCTCAGCTGACCTGAGCATTTTATCTAGTTTCAGCTTATTTTAGTTTTACAGGCCACAAATTTACTGTTTGGTTCAGTTTCAGTGCTCTCATCAATCTCATTTCCAGCTGCAGCAGGAAACTGTTTTCAGCGAAAAAGCTCTGATAAACCTACTGTCCAACATCAGACAGCAGACAGCCACAGCTAGCGACTAGCTGGTGAACATAGTGGAGCATTTAGAATATATAGATGTTTTCCTCAGGAGTTGGTAGAGACAAAGCAGAGCTAAAAAGAGTGTTAACATATGACTTACATTCATCATGTAGACAGAAATATGGGAACGCAACAACTGTTTGCTAACACAACACATTCACCATAATTTTTTAAATTGAGAACATATCAGTGTTTTGCTGTGCCCAAATGGCCAAATAAAACCAATAAAGGCTGCTTTAAATTGTCAGTTCACAATTTTTCAAGTCTGTCTTAAAACAATAGTCAGGTGCCCATATGAACATTGAAACAGAATTTTAATCATTCCTACTGCTTATGTGGGAACAAATGTATTCTCAAATGTATTTAAAAGTTTATCTGAAGCTAATATGAGTCTTCAGCTGTCCTAGTTTGCTAAATCAAGGGAATATTTTTACAGTTACAGTCTTTTCCCTGGTGCCAAATTCTCTCTTTGTGTTACAATCCTTCCACTGCAGCTGAACAGGAAAACACTGGCCCTCAAGACACAAAGAAGGAATTTTATACTGATAAGACTGTAACTTAACTGTAATGGAAGTGTCCTCAAGCAACAATTTCATTGCAAAGAACAATAAACATGCTAAAGTACCAGTTTAAAAATATCTTTCAGATGAAATAGTTTAAAATGATATATTGTAATTATGGCTACAAAGGCGATTTTTAGATATTTTTACTTTGAACAGTTTGTTTTTTCTTTTAACTGTTTTAAAGGAAAGTAGAAGAAAGACATGAATTCATTGAACAACTGCAGCTAAATCACTAAGAAACTGAATGAAAGACTGCAAAACGTCATCTTTCATAAATGTCCTTCTTGATGCTGCTGCTTGTATGATGTTTTTTTTCCCTTCAAGAGACCAGTTGTTTTGTTTTTCTCCATCAATCATCATCAGCCTTTAGCTATTTCCAGCTCATCAATGATGACAAGAATATGTTCCTAATTGACATATCTTGGATATAATTAGTAAAGATTGTAGGAACAAGAAAATACAACATCTGTAGATTTGGACAAAACAAGTTGTATCACATATTGAAGATGAGTGTTGCTGCCATTCACTGTTTCCATTCAACACCATGTAGTGTACTTTTGTTTTGCTGTGATGTTCCTGCTTCATTCAGCAGCCCAATTAGGACATACGTAGCTTTACAAATATATTCTCCAGAGCTGGATCATTATTCTTTAAGGAATGTGTTCGGTTTAAATGAGGCTGATGCAGAGGATGTATGTGTGTGTGTGTGTGTGTGTGTGTGTGTGTGTGGGTGTCTTTATCACAGGTGACGTATGTTTTCCGTGGGCTTTAATAACAGGGGACAGTGTGATCTGTAGGAAATCAGGCATGTGTCCTGGGGCTGTCCTGAGAGAAGCTGCTGTTAACATGTTGATGACAATCTTACTGTCAGTGCTGTTGATGTTGGGGGGTCTTGGCGGGGCGGCGGTGTCTGACCCCCAGTTCTATGGGAAATCGATTCACAGTGATAAAACTTTGCTGAGCAGCGATGACGGACGACACACTGTGAGGAAACAGCCAAACCAACAGGTGAGAATCATTTAATGAACCAATATCAGATATTTAATCTATGTTGCTCGACTTTTTTTGAGTTCTGTACTGAAACTGTCAAGATATTGATCAAAGAAGGCATAATCAACAGTATTTATTCAAATTTTATGTTATTTGTTCAAAACCTGTCATAATTCTTGAACCTGGTGAGCACAGTTATTTGTTTTATCACTGCAATTGATATCACATTTACACATTTTTGGTGTATATTATATATTATATATTATTGAGTTTTTTTTACATGTTCCTGCATTGAAGACGTTGGAGTTTTTCAGAGCTGCAATGATTAGTCCATTAATCGATTAGATCAGAAACTAATCTGCAACTATTTTGATGATCGATTAATTGATTAATCAGCCATTTTTTTTTAAAAAAAGCCAGCGTCTCAAAAGTGAAGACTTGCTGTTTTTCCTTTTCATATATGACAGTTAACTGAATATCTTAACAGACTCTTAGTCAGGCAAAACAAGCAATTTGAAGACATCACAGAGGCCTATAAGATATTATGAATGCCATTTTTTGACTATTTTTTGACATTGCATGCATTTGAACCTCATACAGTTACTGCAGGGTTATATGAAATAAGATAAAATGATGTGACCTAACTCATAGAGGAATATTAGTAGTAAAACATCAACATTATTGATTAATTTGCTGATTATTTTCTGATGAATTGTTTTTTTCTGTAAACTGGCAGACACTGTGAACAATTATAATTTCCCAGAGATTAAGGTAACATATTAGAATTGCTTGTTTTGTCTGATCAACAGTCTGAAAGTCAAAAACATTCAGCTTACTATCATACATGACAAAGAAAAGCAAGGAATCCTCACATTTGAGGAGATGGAGTTGAGCATTTTGGCTTAAAAATGACTAAAATGATTAATCAGTTAATCAAATCAAAATACATGGCAATTAATTTTCTGTTGATTGACTAAGCAATGAATCATCTAATCATTTCAGCTCTATTAAAACACATCAAAACGATCTTTCTAGACTGATCTAAACATCAACATGTTTCTGTTCCCAGACGAAAAATGAAATCCACAGGAGTTTGGATCTCAAGAGCTTCAACGTACACGTGAGCCCGACCACCAGCAAAGTCAACCTCCCAACCATCATCAAGCTCTACCCGCCCACTGCGAAACCTCCCCATCTGCACCCCAATATGCCCATGCGCTTTGGAAGGGAAAGTGATCCTGTCGACGACAGGTTACCAAACTCGACCCCCAACATGCCCCAGAGGTTTGGGAGGTCCTGGGAGGTGATTCGAATGTGTGCAGACTGTCCTGATGCCCGAGAAGCACTGAGCCCAGTGCTGCCTCAGAGATTTGGGAGAAACAGTCCATACTGGAGCCTTCGTAGGACTCTGGCCAATGCACAGTTATTGAAGACTGGCTTGCACTGGTAGGAAACTCTAGCCCATAATGACTGACATTATTATAAATTTCCTAAAAGATACAGTAACTTTTTGGTTTGCAGCTAAAACAAACATGTATTTAGGCAGCACAGTGACTCAAAGTCTGTTTTGTGTCTTGACTTTCCATCAATCCATTCTCTATGCACCAGTCTATTTCAGGGCTGGTGTCCTAATTCTGTAATACCAAAGTCTGAAGTATTAAGCATGTATTTTTTTAGTTATGAATAACACAAACTGTGTATTCTTTATTCCAACAGGGCAGAAGATTTTGACTTTACAACCAGCTCAGAAGAAGTGAAGATGCAAGAAGAAAACCTTTAAAGGATGAAAGAGACTCAGCCTGCATTGAGGTCTAACACAGCATGTAAATACCAATGCAGTGTTTTTACTGTAAAGATAATGTTTAGAATCAAATGTTTAAAAATGGCATCGTCCCTTTAAATGAAGTTATATTATTGCGATGGAAAACATATCTTTAATGATGCTAATAAAGTTTCAAGCGACTGGTTTGTGGTCCTTATTGCACTGTTGTATGTTGATTCCTACATTTTTTTTTATTAATCACTTTTTTAAGTACCTAGACCCCAGTCTCACATGCATGGACAGTAGGCCTCATGTGGACTACATGACTGGCAGTTGGAGCAGTAAATGAGGTTGTAAGGGTTTAATGTAGCTGAACACCACAACGACTATCTCAGACTATCTCTCCATCCAGCTGTGACACCACATGGAAACAGTTGGAGGCTGATAAGGATGCTTAACTACCTAAAGAGCATTTTTCTACTGTTTTTAGGTGTTTAACTCAGCTAATACATTTTAAAATATCAAACACTGAGACATTTAAAATGAGGACATCCTTAATTTTCGTTTAAAAGGAGACATCCACAAAATCAGTCCTTTATTCAAGTCCTTTATTTTAATATAAAAAATTTTCTGGCTTTATGATTATTTCTACTTGGTTATACATCCTATAACCAACTGAACAGAAATACAGCAACCTGATTCCCAGTGAAACACTTCTGATACTTATGTGTTTGTGGTCCATGATGTACAATTGTCTTTTGAATTATGTGGATTGTGGATTGAAGTGACTTATAATAACAAGCCCATATTTATCCCACCAAAAATGGAAAATAGACATATTATGAAGGAAATAAGCCGAACAACGAACAAACATCATATTAACATGCATCAGAAAGTACAATCATACCACTAGAGGGAGACAAACACCTAGTCAAAGTCTTCACTGAGTCCTTGAACCAACACAGAGTACAAATCACTGTTTTTGCTTTTTACTTTAGTGCTTAAACTATTTTCACAACTATTGAAATGACCAAAGGGAAGCATAAATATTGTGTTTGTTGGATTCAGAATACATTGTTGTCTATCTATGTACTTTTTTCCAAGTGAGAGATTAATAAATAGGTCCCAGTGCTCATGGAAACTCCCTCACAGTCCCATTTCTCTGGGCCAGGTCATCCTGGTTTCTAACAAGTGAAAGAAGAGATCAGAAACTTGAGTATTAACACATTGTATACTGGTATTGACAATATAATGGACCACTGCATTGTAACAAAGTAATTTAACCCACTGTGAAAACAAAGACCATGGAGAAAAATCCTCATTTAATATAACAGTGTTTGTTTGTATCTCACAACATGTACTTCAGAATAGTGCATTTTCAGTCTTTATATCGCTATGATTCAATTATTTCAAATGTTTGACATTTTTAAATATAATATAATGATACCAAAGTGAAACTTGAGTGATAAGATGGATATATGCTCTACAAGAAACATTTTAAATCCCTGCTTTCATTGCCTCAAGAAGATCAGTTCAGTTCTCTATGTTCTATTATCAGTGGTACACTGAGACCAGTTTTCTACTGTGTTTGAGCAAATATTGGATTTTGTTTACAGTGTCTACTGTCATCTGACTCTAATATGATGGAGATGATAGATATGGTTCATTTTCATTATATATTTAGTGTTTTGTGTAATAATAAACCACTGAAAGATCTTTACAACATGGCATTTGGAGAACAACATAAACATAACAACATAAGTGGACACCCTTTGACAGGTTACATGTAGGGACAGGGGTTTGTGTTGGGTTATCCCCAAGGATGTAGGGGGACTAGGATATGTTTACACAGGTCTCCACTGCACAGACTGTGCCAGGCCTCAGTGGAAATGAGCGAAATTTGTTCCAGTGCTTCACTTCACTCAGACATACATGGGCACCACAGTTCATTATATTTTTATTTAAATATTTATTTAATTAGGCACTCATTGAGATTAAGATCTCTTTTCCAAGAGAGACCTGAGAACAAGAAACATTCGTAAGACAAGAATCAGCAGACAGAAACGACACAACTACACAATAACAAGGAATAAATAAGAACAGTTACAAGAATCATAAGAAACAGGAGATAAAATCTCCAATAGACATGTACGACTCAAGTTTGATGGCATTTTGCAGTTCATTCCATTTGAAAGGTGTATGGTACCTGAAAACAGCTCTGCCAACATTAGTGTACCTGTGTGCTGTAGTTACTAGATTTAAATGAGAGAAGAGATGTGAGGTAGTCTGGAGGCTGCACTATATGACCTAATAATGGCCTAAAAGGTTAAAAAAAAAAAATAGATGCTTTTAACTGTCTTTAGTGCTGCTACAGCAGTCATTCACTCCCACACACTGCAGACATACCTCACCTGTCTTTAAAAAAATAGATACTTAAACTTTCTTTAGTGCTGCTACAACAGTCATTCACTCCCATATACTGCAGACATACCTCACCTGTCTTTAAAAAAAAGGGTGTGCACGTAGCTGCGTCGTGAGTTATGAAACGTGTTTCATCACAGCTTGTTCCACCGCTCCCTTCCGAAATGTGAGATGTTTTTCTTTCAGGTTCAAATCCAGCCGCCACCCTGAAACGACCAGACACAAACTTCACAAATACAAACGAGACTTGGAAAAGTGGGAGGAATCTTCTTGAAACATACAGTCTGTCAGGTCAGTTAAAGCTTTATTTTGGGGTTATTCGCTAGTTGTTTGTTGTTTTAACTGTCTACCCCACACAAAACATGGTGGCATCACAATGTGGGCGACTGTTTATCTGTGTTTATGCAGGGTAATATCTGTTCTGCTCTTTATCCCGCAGCATTGCGTCGACAAGTCAGTTGTTACTATGGAGTTACTTTATATGTGACAGCTGATGTTTTGTGTTTTTCATCCAGACAAAAGTCAACAAACAGCGACTTTGTCTTTAGTTTCTACTTTACAGCAAACACACAAACGTTTGGTTTCTGTCAATACGGATGCATTTTTCTCATAATCCACGGTATTGTTACATTATAGCCTCTGACTTATTACACAACAATCCGGATGTATATAAACAAACTTTTCCTGTTTCTGAGTAATTATTGTACCAGCTCAGTACTCTGGGCTGCAATCTGTCTAAAATGGGACCCATCATCCCTTATGTTTCTCTGACTTGTTGTCTTCAGGGCACTCAATGTATTACTGGAGATTTATATAACTCATATTGATTGACATTGACTTATGATTTCCTCTCTTCCCAGTTGCTGGTCATGGGGGACATCAAGAAAGGGAAGAAGGTGTTTGTCCAGAAATGTTCCCAGTGTCACACAGTGGATGAGGGCGGGCGCCACAAGGTGGGACCCAACCTGTGGGGTCTGTTTGGGAGGAAGACAGGACAGGCGTCAGGCTACTCGTATACACAGGCCAACATTGAAAAAGGTATGGATGACTGACTGCAGACTGCAGGTTTGGGTGTATGACAGCCTCCACACTTCTATTTCATCAACTATGAGATAAATTATCTACTTACTGATTAGTTGGTTTACAGGTCGCTGCCCATGCATGTAACATAGCTAACTGATCAAGATGCAACCAAAGAAACAAGTAAATAAAGGCAAATTAGAAACAAAAGAGAGTGCATGTAAAGCCCAGATGTATTCTCTGAAATGGAGGAGATGGCATTTCAGTGAATGTAATAAAATGAATGTAATATAGTTGAATTAATGTACAAATATTCCTCCTGATCCTGGTTGACATGACAGGTCACACTGAAGTTTAAAAGTCACGCACCATTAATCAGAGGTTAAGGGGGCTTTATGCAGTATTTCAAATGTCTCAACCCATCTACCCGCCATTTGCATGTTTGTTTCTCTTTCCCAAGTTTTGGATTTGTGGGCATTACTGTGTGCCAGCTAGTTTTCTCTTTAGTACAGTTTCCCTCTTGTGAAAGCAGAAAACATTACAATAAAACAGAATGTTATGCCAATAAATACTTTAATTATGACAAGAGTTTTATCTTTGCATCTTGGAATCCCTGTCAAAATAATTTACTGACTGACTTTGTGGAGAGTGGAGATCCCAAAGATGAAGTCATGTCTGATCAGATTACAGTTCTGGAAATGACAAATGCTGAATAATCAAAGTTTTTGTAACCAGCTGTACATCCCTAACAAATATGCTAAAACCCACACACTGGACTGAGGATGATTTTGAAGTTATCATCCTCTTTTATTTCGTATGTTTGGATGTCAGTGATAAATCTGAATGTTCAGGTATGTGCAATTACTGTGTCCTAGCGGATGTTGTAGTGCTGAAAACATACTTTTTGTGCCTGACAGTCAGAGCAGCAGGTCTGAACAGGCGCAGTAGCACTGACATGTCTGCTGTGAATCTGAACTCTGCTCTAACATGAGGCAATAAAACCTAAAGACAGTTATGATATGTTTCGGAATGCAGATGAATGTATACTTGACAAATTAAAAGTAACGTTCATAAAATCATGTTGCAAACCTGAAGTGTTCATGTGTTTTTTTTCTAGGGATTATATGGGATGAGGACACTCTGATGATCTACCTTCAAAACCCAAAGAAATATATTCCTGGTACCAAGATGATCTTCAGCGGGATCAGGAAGAAAAAGGAAAGACAAGATATCATAGCCTATTTAAAGGATGCCACCTCCTAATAGACACACAGTGAGAAAGTACACATGCAGCTGTGGACAGAAGTATCAAATATCTAAAGAAAAATACAGTGTTTTCTTTGTATTAGTTTTGAATTCATAATTTACATTAGCTGTTTATATCTGTGCATCATGTTACATTACAACATGGCTGCCACACTGTTCACACTGTTTTTGTGTATAAGAGGCTGTTTTTAATTATCATATGAGTCAGCCTTCCTGCAACTTGTTGACCTAAAAATTTTACTGCCGCTTGCACAGAATCCATTTGCATTTTTGCCACTTTAACTCTTACTGCACTCTCGATCACTGTTGTTAAAGTTTATTTTTCTAGTTTATTGTGTTTACTACTTGTTAAGTCTCTCTCTTATTATATGTAGTTTTCTGCTGCAGACTCAAAACGGGTATAAAAGGTGTTTGTATTAAATGGTGCTCCATGGACAGTCCACTTCTTTTTCTTTTTTTCCTCTTCTTGTAAACTGTTGTTACATTGTTACAGACCTTAAGCATATTTTTTGTTTCTGACTGTGTTTAAGTTGCACTTAAAAATGAGTTTTTTGATACAAGAAAAGTTGGTCAAATAGTAACTACTACTTACAACTCTTAAACTTGGCCTGATAACGACCTGTTGAATACATTTTTATTGAGCTACTGTTTTATACTTTGTTGTTGTTATTCCTTTTCAAGACAACCCCTTGGCTTGAGTAAACAGATGTGGCAATAAAGTACCTCTTTTAGTGAATTATGCCTGTGGCCTATTCATTTATCATTGTAACGGCAATTGTATGCAGCAGCTTGCCACCCAGATCAGATACACACACAGCTGATGGGAAGAAAAGAAAACTAGAAACAAGCAAAGGCAATAAGCTTGAAAAAGTTAAAGTTGTATTAATGTATTTTTTAAATCTATTATCTAGATCATTACTTATTTAGTTACTTTGGCTTCACCACACAGCAACAACACCAACATCAGTTTTAACAACATAAGAGTTTTAAAATACAATGAAAATACAATGATTTAAAAAGATTAATGCACAGTTGCCCTATAAGGGGACAAACAATTATGTATCAAATGAGTTCTGCCATGGATGTAGGGGAGTTTAATTCACCTTAAGTCAACTTAGCCATCTTTATATTTGCAAAAAAAGAGTTTTCTCACCTGTATTGACAGACATAAGTATAAAACATAAGTTGAGTATTGTCAGGTGTGGATTATTGATTTTATTAGGTTATTTCTTGCAAGGTCTCAAATCTCCAGCAGAGGGAGGCATTTTATTGCCGAAGAGACCAATAGCATCACTATGGTTTACATAAAACGTGCCAAACGCATGCAGAAGTGTCATAGACATCCCAGTTATCCAGCCAGCTGTGCTGAATCCAGATGACACAACAGTTATGCGCCTTTAACGCAGACCCGCTGGGACTGAGCTGCCGCCGTCGCTGCTGTGTTGACTCCACTCAGTGGCCTCTGCTGGGCATTTAGCCGCCGGGAGAGAAGGTCCTCCCTCCACAATTGTGTTGTTATTGACCGGCGGAGGGAAAGAAGCGGGTCGATAAGTGGATCAGATTTATTAGCGGTCCAGATTGGCCACAGCCTGTGGGACTGCACACCGCGCAGAGGGGGAGCGCCAGACAGCGTGTCTACAAGTGCGGCGCAATTTCAAGTGGAAGGTAAGCGAGATCTTGTGCATGAAAATCCCATGAATGTGAATGACATTGCTTCATATTGCTTCCATTCATGTATCATGAGGACATGAAGGCAGACTGTGCATTCAATTAGACGGGATAGAAGTAGTGGGAGTATATTAATGAACTGGTGCAGCATCTTCTTTTGCAAAACACGTGTTTTAACACGGGATTATTTTCATTTTAGGATTTCTAACATCTTGCATTCACTATCATTGACCTGCACTCACCATATGACATTACTAGAAATGTTTGTGTAAATGGACCTGTTACAGCCTTACAACTGTTACTCTTGTCAGTGAGTGGCCTCCCTACTGGTCTAATTCTGGCACTGGGCTGAGGGTGTTGGTGCACGGTTGGAATTACAGCGGTGGCTGCATCTGCTGCAGTGTTGAGCTGCAACAAGTTTATTATGCTATGAGGAGAGGGAAGGGGGGGGGGGGCGAGGGGGGGGCTTGGTGGACTGAGGTTAGCCAGTGATGAAATAGTGACACCCTTAAGAGGGAGTAAGGAAAAGTGACAGCTGCCAGTAACTGCATTAAGCTCAGGCAGCAGAGATAGAGTGTGTGTGAGTGTGTAACAGCTTGCATTGTGCGTTTTAGGGAAATAACACCAGCAGGATGGACCTGGTCAAAATTGCAGTGTCCTTCCACATTCTCCTGTGTCCTGCGTGGGCCCTGTACCGCCACTCCTTCATGGACAGCATCCTTTCACCCCGCTCAAGTAAGATATCTAGTTGTGTGTAAGACTATAACAACAGGAACACATGTTACATGTACCGCTGCGATTCATCATGGCAGGCTGTTAGTGATATGTGTCTTTCTCTCAGCCCTCAGGTTGCTGAACGAGCCAATGAGGTTTGACCCCTGTTGTCTCATGTCACCGCCTCCCCCACCTCTCTTCCCTCCGCCGCCTCAGCTTTGGAAGCGGGGCGACCCCGTAGGTGTCAAACACACATCGATTTACACACAGGTATATAATAATGCAGCATAGTAGGCTTCTGCTTCAAAACCTGTATTCTTGGATCTTGTGTGTTTGAAGGATGGTATCAGCATGTTGGAGCCAAGTGTTTTTGGAGGAGAGCAGCAGCAAAGACAAAAACCTGTGATGCCAGGGTGTTCACCTGGGCCTCCAGGACCTCCAGGACCCAGCGGCCCAGAGGTAAGACCCTTGCTTCAAAACAAAACACTCACATAAGCATCCATCAGCCTGCTGTAGCCATTTTAAGAGAGAAGATGGAAATATTGTTAAACAAGCATGGAAATAAAACTAAATGACCTTTTTAGTATTGATCTTTCTACAAATGTACCAAGCTCAATAGGGAATATGTGAGCTGTATATAAATGTGGTGTCATTTTTCAGGGTCACCGTGGATTACCTGGCATACGAGGACCAAAGGGGGAGAAGGTGTGTGTTTTCTGTGGTCTAAGGGCTCACGTCTTGAAATATGTCTCTAATGTAGTTTGCAATTTGTGCATGTGTCCTTGTGTTCCTCTCTGCTCTAACAAGCACTACATCTCCCTCTCCCCTCATTTGTCCTCCTCCAGGGAGAAATTGGACGTCCGGGGTCAAAGGTGAGCTGCTCCTCCCCTCCTGCATGTCTCGCTTGTCTTTCTCTGGTCCATCTCGCATGTCCTTGGAATAATGGGATCTAGATTTCTCCCTCTCTCTCTTTCTCTCTCCCTCCGTTGTTCCCTCTATGCATCCTCAATCTCCATGATGTGTATTGTCTATAGATGATGTGCCCAGAATATCCTCTGCAGCTGCTAAATGGGTCATGCTACATTAGTCTCAGAAGCCGCTCTGAAAATGTAGCAAAGCTTGATCACATCCTTGTATGTCTCCCTTCATCCTCCCACTCCTCAACTCTCTGTCATTCCCCTCTTCTTTCCCTTCTCCTCTGCTTCTCCCTCCACTCTCTCCTTGTTCCCTTGGCCTGGCTCCATTAGCCCTCGTACTGGACTCCAGTCCTGCTGATCCAGGCTCTTCTGCACTTTAATCTTCCTAAGTGCTTTTGCTCTCCATGATAAATCACTCCACACAGCAGCAAGTCCGCTGTGTCTCTACAGGCTGCTGTTTTAATGACAGGCAACAAAAATGAGAGCACGCTGCTAGCATGGCAGCCACTCAGGGATACTCATCCAGGTGTCACAAAGATGTGAGGCTGTTGTGTAATATATTTGGCTCTCTTGCTTACAGGGAACTGGCGATAGAGCGAGATCAATTAAAGCTTTGTTCCTGTCCACTAATTAGCAGATCTCAGTGGCATTCTTAAAGCTTTAAACAGTGGGTTTTGGCCTCTGTCAGGAGGTCAGTTTGACTTGCTTATTTGTTTCTGAACCTTATTTAACTCGGTCAGTCCCTGTTGAATTCAAGGCCTCCCTTTCAGGGAAACAGGGCCAGTGAAGAAGCATCATGATCAACATAAAAGTTGTAGATCATCAACAATACAAAAGCAGAAATTAGTCAGAATTGAAGTAAAATAAAATGCAAACAGGACTTTATTAAAGAGAACTAAATAAATCTTCCTGCAGACAAAGATCAGACTGTTAACACTGAAGTCAAGTCTGTTTTTATTTATATAGCCCAAAATTCAAATCAAAAATTTGCCTCAAAGGGCTGACTTGGCACAACAAAGCTGTCTACTTGAGTCTGTCACAAAATACTTCATGCAGATTAAACTCAGCAAGAGATCGATTCATTCAGATTCAAGTCACTTTTGCATCAAGTTTTATGATAACAGTGAAAAAAATGCATTAAGGCTTTAAGGAACCTTTGACTAATATTTATACTAATTGCTGAATGACTAACATCTGTCTTTCTGTAGGGTCGCACTGGAGCTCCAGGCCTTCCTGGGAAACAAGGACTTCAAGGATGGCCTGGTCCAGAGGGACCCAAGGTAAGTCTTATGGTGACTTAGTGGCTCCTTACTGCTGTGGTGTGAAACACAGTATATGACATATAGAGAGTCATATGAGTATAATTTTTATTTAAATAGGGTGAGAAGGGGGATCCAGGCCTCATGGGATTACCAGGACTGAGAGGACCACCAGGGACAAAGGTTAGTCACATCTTCACAACATCATATACACAATCATGTACATGTTGGACTTTTGTTGGTCTTATCTGTTGTTATACTCCTCTTCTGTCCTCTCAGGGTTTGCCTGGATACAAAGGAGACAAAGTAAGTTACATTGTACCTGTTTGTCACTGCTAAACTATTAAAAGTCCAACTGAAATTAAACTGCATGTTTTTCAGTACTACAGCATCCACATCAGCTCTGTAAATCACATGACCTGTGTTCTCCTTTGAGAAAAATATCTGAAACCAAAAGGGAGGAGAATTATATTTAATAATTTTTGGTTTCATGATGGCATCCTCTTGTTTTGTGCGTGTGTGTGTGTGTGTGTGTGTGTGTGTGTGTGTGTGTGTGTGTGTGTGTGTCTTTATCAAAGGGGGCTCGTGGCGATGCTGGAACAGCAGGACCAAAAGGAGATAAAGTAGGTGGAGAAATGTCTTTTTTTCCGTTATTGCAGGTCCTGAAATTGTTTTGTTGAATAATTTCTTAAAGTCCATTTATGCTTTCATTGGATTAAGAGCACCTCAACTCATCCTGCATTATAATGGACCCAATAATGTGATTAGAAGGTGAAATCCTCGACAGCTTGTTCAACTATTGGTTGGAATCCAAAGTGGTTCACAACTTGAGCTACTTTCTTACAGGACATTTCAAGCATTTTTACGTGTTTTAATAAGACCTCTAACTCAGTGCCAGATTAAATTAATGTTAACATTTTTATGAGTCCTGCTGAAATAATGACTTTTCTCACATCAAGTTCTCATTTTGTCTCTATTTAGGGTTCCATTGGTTTGCCTGGGATGCTTGGACAGAAGGTAGGAATAATTAAGCAATGTGGACTGTGGAGTTAAGCAATTTGATTTGATCTGATTATTTCTTATCTTTGCTCCTCTCCCAGGGTGAGCAGGGACCAAAGGGAGAGCCAGGAGTCCCAGGAAAGAGAGGACCCACTGGGCGACCTGGGAAGAGAGGCAAACAGGTGAGAAAAAAAAAAGACTGATACGAAGGTGCACAAGGTGTTTGATTATTTCTAAAGTATGTAGGTTTCTGTGTTTTAAATGTAACAGACCTGGATCTGACATGGTTCACTTTCATACACCAGCATCACGTAACCCTTGTGTGGAGAACTGACACTCTGCTGCTCCTCAGTGAGTGAACAGAGAGATATGTCCTCTCACTGGCTAAATCAGTCTCTCCAACTCAACTTGGGGCTCTAAGTTTAGACTTCCGCAGGGACTGTAGAGTCTTTGGCATCTTCTCAGTCTACACATTTACACACACATACACACACATGTGTACACACACAGCTATGCACAAGTGGCAGTGGCATGTAGGTCATTTCAGTGTGTGTGTATTTTCTAATATTGGCCTGGTTTGTGCAGGGCATGAAGGGTCAGACTGGAGCCCCTGGAGTCATGGGCCCCCCAGGACCTGCGGGTCCAAATGGCCAGCCTGGACCACCTGGTCCACCTGCCTCTGGTAACACACACGCTGAAACACAATCAGTCTCAAATTATTGTTTATATAATTTCAAAGTATAGTTTAGGCATGTGTGTGTTATACGGGTTGTGTTCCTTGCAGGTCTCTATCTAGTCGGGGAAAAGGGAGAGAAGGGTCTCCCAGGTCCACCAGGTCGCTGTGAGTGTGACACCTCTCTCGGAGCAAAAAACACCCCTTTTGGAAGCTACACACAACAGGGTAGCCCCAATAAAGTCCCTGCGGTAAGACCCCATTCACATTAAACTGCTTTCCTTCACAATATTAGCATTGAAACTGAAAATTTACCTATACTGAATCAATCATTACTCATCAACTTTCACAATCGTCTGTATGCATGTGTGTAGATATTTGTGGTAAACAACGAGGAGGAGATGGCACGTCTACATCTTGACAACGCTATAGCATTCAGGAAGGATCAGAGGGCACTCTACTTCAGAGATAAAGATGGATGGAAACCCATACAGGTATATTTGATGTGTTAAGTAATTGTTGAGGATGTAGCACTACAGATGTTCAAATGACCGGAGCTGGAAGCTATCATTTTTCAAACAGGAGCCATTGAGCACATTATTACATCTTGGCTTAAACTAGGCTACATTTCATCGTTACTATAAGTGACCAGGTTAAATAAAACTTACATTTCAGGCTAGTTTTAGCCGAGGTAACTTGACATCTTTTCACCTGCAAACCAAAAAAACCTGAGCTTGCTTCGTAAGACTTCTCAGAACCTGCAAATGTCAAGTCAGCGCTTGTTCTCTTGCAACTCTTGTAGCCCTTCCAGCCGTTCCAGTCCACAGAGAAAGTCCAGGACAGAGTTGGCATGTGCGGGGACAGAAAAGTGCAGCCCCAGCATGGAGAGGAGTGTGATGACGGAAACCAGATTGTCACTGATGCTTGTCTCAGTGAGTTACATGCCTCTCAAGTTCACTTGCACATACGGCCAGTACAGTAAGAGTTTAAGACAAAGAATGATCTACTGGCAGCTATTCTAATAATCCAAGCAATTGTTGTCATTGAAAACAAATTTCAATTATATTTTAAGTCGCTTTTTGTATATAAAGCACAATTTTCTCAGACAATCTTCATGCCACCCTCTTTAGATCAAAATCTTAGTCTATAAATGCGGGCTTTTTGCTGCACAAACAGCACTATGCTGTCACAAATGGGATAACCTGCAGAGCATAGTCTGAGCCCACATAGCAGAGGATTAAAGAACTATGCGCTGTGAAACCTTTCCTTGATCTTTCATTAATCTCACCCTCTCTTTTCCTGCCATCCTTTCACTACTCTCTGCTTCTCTGTTCAATTAAATTAGCAGGAAAATGCTGTATTGGCACACGAGAGTGCCAAAGCAATTAGTTACGTCTTCTCTCTCCCTTCCCTCCCTTGCTCTCTCCTATCTCTGCCACTACGTTTTTTTGTTGTTTTAATGTCTTTCCCTTTATCACTTCAGATTGCAAGTGGGCCTACTGTGGAGATGGCTACCGACATGAAGGCATGGAGGAGTGTGATGGAAAAGACTTTGGTTATCAGACCTGCAAATCTTATCTTCCTGGGTATGTTTGCTGACAGGATTCAGTTCACGTATTTATGTGCATTAAGATGCTGTTATAAGCCAACATTTTGCAGAGGTCTTCTGTGCCAAGATTGCACAATGCAGTTCATTCTGCAGGTATGATTCATCTTGGGATAGTGCAGGTCACTCAAATGAACTAATGTACTTTTTTGTTGTGTCTATGAAACCATCCTGAGATGGTGTATTTGTAGTCCAATATTTAAAACTGCATAACTCACTCAACTCTGCCAGCTTTGTATTTATGCTTAAAGGAGTAGTTAGAATTTTAAGATACGCATTCACTCTCTTGCTGAAAGTTTGATGAGAGGATCAATATCACTCTCATATCTGTTAGGTAAATATGAGGTAGAGCCAGGAGGCAGTTCACTTAGCTTAGCATAAAGAAGAGTAGGGGAAACAGCTACTTGTTCAACTAGCTGTCCAGCAAGTAAACATAATTCCATTTACTAGCCCTTCTGAAGTGCTTTAATTAACATGTTTAATCCTCATGAATTACAAAACGTCTTGTGATTCAAGAAATAGTTCCAGCAAGTAAAACCATAACTTTCTGATTTTTTAATTTTCCTGCTAATTTAATTTTTTTTTGTATGGATTAAACTAGTGAGATGTAACGTGTTAGTTAATGGTTTTACCTTTAGGCTAGCTGGCTGCTTCCAGTCTTTATGCTAAGCTAAGCTAATTGCCTCTCAGCTCTAGACTCCATACTTACCACACACACATGAAAGTGATATCAATCTCCTCATCTAACTGGGTAGGTAATTGGGTAGGTACTGAGTTAAGTATACACTTATCAGTCAGTTGCACTTATAAATCATTTTCCGTGTCTTTCACAGATCCTTTGGGCAGCTCAGATGCACTGACTCCTGCCTCATTGACTCCACTGGCTGCAAGTACTTCACCTGAACTGGAAATGTTTTTAAAAATGGCCACATTGCAACTTTGCAACCTGTTTTTATGATTACAGGGCATATACTTCAGATTCCTCCTGAAGTCTCGCCCCTCCACCCCCTTCCTAAAAAAATAACTGATGAACTGAGAGAGTACTAAAGGGAAGCGCTTGTGTCTGCTCTGAGCCATGAAAAGTCATGGGAGTCAGCTTTGAATTGACTGTCCCCCCTGGAGGTTCAAATCTTTTATCGGCCTCAGGGAGACGCTCCTTGCGACTGTAACACCATCGGCTGTAGCACTGTTATGAACACTGGTGATGGTGGGGAACTGTTAAACGATTTAACGATTGTATCATATTAAGTAGTTTCATTGTGTATGACTTGCTGACTGTTAATGCAGAAAATAAGCTGAACTTCTTCTTCTTCTAATGAGAAAAAGAAAAAAAAGAGCCTTTTCCAAAGAGGCAATAATACTATATGTACTGTAGTATGCAAATCAGGGGTGTGTAAATGTTTTTATTCCAGTGCAATGCATTACAAAACATATATTTATGAAGTGCAATGCTGTGTTATTGCATGTAAATGTGTTCCGGTGCACAGTGGACTGCTTTAAACAGTGCTGTAGATGTACTAGCCAAAGTGTGGCTCTTCTGAAGTGAATGTTAAAATACCCGACAGGAAGAAAATGAATGTCATACTGCAACAACAGCCAAAAAAGATTATGTGTGATTATTGCAGCAGCATGAAGAAACTGCTCCATTACATCAAATACAATCAAGACTAAACCAGAAAATATATAATCTGCCTGCATGACTGTAAATTTCATAAAACATTGTACATTAATAAAGATTACACTTCTGAGTTATGTCTTCAATCAGTTTAAGTTGGGTTTTTTTTAAAGGGGGGACTGTGTGGGTGGGGTTTATGAGGAGGAAGCAGCCAATCAAAGGAGGACTTCCTGCAACAACTTGTATGATGAAACGTCCCTGCCACGTACGTAGGGGGGCAACTGCAAGCTTTGTTGCTTGTTCTGCACATTTGTTAGAAACTTTGTCTATTCGTCCTGCTGTTTGTCCGGAGAGTTAAGTGTGTCGGCATGTTGCTGACTGTGCTGAGCTGGCTCTCCTCCTCCCTGCTGCTGTCTGTCAGCGGCGGGAAGCTGCCTGAAGCTGAGGTGCAGATAGAAGTCATGCACAGACCTTTTCTCTGTCACCGAAAATCCAAGTATGGAGACATTCTGCTGGTGCATCATGAGGGATATTTAGAGAATGGGACCATGTTTCACTCCACGTATGTATGTTTGATGTCTAACAGTCTTTGAAATTAATGCTAATTTCAGGTAAGATAGTTGAAGTTAATTTCTCACTCCTGGTGGTTTTGCACTGTCAATAATGAAAGATATAAAGTGGAAGATATTTTCTGTTATCTACACTTGAAAACAGCTGTTATAGTTGTAATGTATCACCTTGGTTACTGCCTACAGGAGGAGAGGGTCACGTGAAAAAAAGAAAAACTTTTTAAAGGGCCAGTTCACCCAAACTACAAGAGGACATATTATCTCTCATACTTATAGTGATGTCTAACCATGCGGATATCTTTGCTTTTATGTGCTGAGGTTTTAAGATATCCATCTCTCAATTTTTTAAATTTAACACTGATTTTTTTCACGTGTATATTTTCAGTTCTTTAAGTACTACAAACAACATTCACCTGCATTTTACTGGGGTACCACAGATGTCTATTTGTTAATTTATATGTTTGCATTAGACCTGCAATGATTAGTCAACTAATCGATAAGTTGCCAACTATTGATTTAATCGCCAACTATTTTGATAATCAGTCATTTTTTAAGAAAAATATGTCCAAATTATTCCAGCTTCTCAAATGTGAATATTTTCTGGTTTATTTCGTTTTCTGTATAGTAAACTGAATATATTTAGGTTGTGGACTGTTTGTTAGGACAAAAGGAGATATTAAGGATGTCCTTTTAAGGTTGGGAAACTGAGATTTTTCACCATTTTCTGACATTTTATAGACCAAACAACTAATCGATTAATCAAGAAAATAATTGACAGATTAAGGAGAAGTAGGAAGCTAAAAGCTCATACAAGGACATCCAAAATCCCAAGACAAGATAAACAGAATTACACAACATAAAAAGTGTCAGAGACATAGTATATCAAAATGTTGGCACATAAAGTTTAGACTATCAGTATGGCTTGAAGGGAAAGTGAAAAAATATGTTTTTTGTGTGTGTGTGATTTAGGTGAACTGACTCTTTAATTTCTGAGTTTAACATCAGTATTGTAAGAAAATACTTGGTACGAATTCTTGACTTTTCTTCTCATGTTATCTAATATTATATCTCTCAATATTATAATAACAACCACAGACAGAAATTAAAAGTTATTTTAATTCGAAAATATGTTTGATGCCATAAAGTTAACATTAAAAAATAATGACTAGATATTATTTGCATTGCAAAGTGTTGGAACAGTCAGCAACAGGGGTTTTGCAGTATTTCCTTTTCCATACCTGTAACACTCCGCTCTGTCTGTCCACCAGTCGAGGCCATGGTGACAAGCTGGCAGTGTGGTTTACACTTGGCATCAAGGAAGTGATCAGAGGCTGGGATAAAGGCCTGCAGGACATGTGCGCTGGAGAGAAGAGGAAGCTCATCGTACCTCCAGCTCTGGCCTATGGGAAGGAAGGGAAAGGTATTGAAGCTTTTACACATGCATGTAAAGGTCACTGTATCCTTCCCTAAAGGTACATGACACTATCTTCTTATAAAAGCATGTGGTTTTACAGAATGTGTTATTTATATTCTGCATGTTTGTATGTAAAATTGCATTGTTTTGATTGGCTCTCTAGGACTCCCACAATGAATGAAGGTTTCAGTCAGTAATACTAGTCCGCTTTATGTCAACATGGAGCATGTGAACAATACTAAGCTTTGTCCTGGTAAGCACACACCACTCCAACCAATAACATCGAACCTTCCTGCACCTAACTAACCTTTGCCATGACAACAGAAACCTGAATGACTTCAAATGACTACTAATGCAGTTTTGTCATTAACACTCACACAATGCTTTATAACTTATTTACTCACAGAAGTACCATTTCTGTAGCTCTAACCAAGCCTACTGTTTCTCTATGCTGAAGCATGCTTATAGAAACTGCAGGTGATATCAGGTCTCAGTTTTAGTTGACCTCTTGCCCTGTGGTCTTGTCCATGGTCAGGTAAAATCCCTCCTGAAAGCACCTTGACCTTCATCATCGAGGTGCTTGAGATCAGAAACGGACCGAGGTCGCACGAGTCCTTCCAAGAGATGGACCTCAACGATGACTGGAAGCTCTCCAGGAACGAGGTGCAGACCAGGACTGCATTGTGATTTATTCAACAAAACACTTTCTTTATTCTTTATACTTTAGTTGGATCCCCATTAACTTCCACTAAATGCTCACTAGTCTTGCTGGGGTGCACACAACAACAGTAACAATAAAACAATAATTAAAAATCACATTGATCAATAAAACAAGAAAAAGCTAAACACACCATTTATAAAGATCAGAAAATAAGTGGAATAACTACATATGAAAAAGTAGACCAAAACCACAATAACCAGAGGTAACATCTATGTAACTTAAACTTTATAAGAGATGAATTGACCACTGGTTTCTGACCTTGATGGCTTGTGACACTTTGTAACCAAGCAATGTCTAATCATGACCCCTCATTACTGGGCTGCTTTCCCTACCTGAATTTATTCAGAAAAATATGTTGAACTGTTGTTGGATAAAGTCAAATAAAGATTATATCTTGGTATAAAAAATGGTGCAAATCATAAACAGTTATGCTTCCCTTCCCATCATAATTTCTGTTATGTAATTGCAGTTGAAACAGACCAATCAGAGCCCATCAGACTGTCAGTCATCAAAATCAGTTCATAACAGTTAAATCAGACAATGTGTCAGGTGTCAAGAAATTAGAACATAAAGCACATCAAAAATGTTAATATTGTGATGGTGTAAATACTGTGGTGATAGAATTTTATGTAAAATGATTCTCAAAAACAAAAAAATATGAGCTCTTTGGATCTCTGTGTAGCCGAGGATTCAAGTAGCCAGCTTAAGTTATTGTATAGCTTGCATTTTACAATGCAGGTATATTATTTTTTAGTGAAGATACAATATGGTTATATTAAGATATTTACACTATAATTTGGCCCAAACTGTAACCTGAGGTCATTTCTATTTAGTGTCTCACTTTAGACTTTCTGTATCATGTAAAGAATGGAACTAGAAATGGGCTTCAATTTCTGCCTTTTTCTTATTATTAATCATATTTTTGTTGCTTCAGTCTGTGTTTTTCTTTTTTCAGCCAGTCTTTCCCAATTATTTCCTGCTCTCTCCCTGCCAGGTGAAAGAATACCTGAAGAAGGAGTTTGAGCGTTACGGCTACCCTCCCAACGACACCCTGCACGAGAACATGATGAAAGATATTTTTGCCAGAGAAGATAAGAACAACGATGGCTTCATATCCTCCAGAGAGTTTACTTACAAACATGATGAACTTTAAAGCCACTTCCTGTCCTGCTACTCACTCACTCACTCGTCCAGTGTCTTCCAGTTTTCATTGATCTGTGGTGGAAACACTTTGAGTTTTATTGGGAGGATTCTCTCAGGTTAACTGAACATCTTAGCTTTACAGAAGAATTGTGTTTGTGTGGCAAGTGACTCTTAAACCCATCCTCTGTGAAGATTTATGTGGTGGGCTTTGAGACAATTTTTGTTTATCTGGCTCTTTTAGTGATATTTCACTTTAGTAGATCTTTGCATTTGTGTGTGTTTACTTCTACAGGAGCTCGTGAATGGCAAACTGCCAGATTTGCTCCTTTTGGGACCAAGATCCCCTTGACATTTCTAACTTTAGAAATTTAAAAACCTTTTAGCACATTTACATTCAAGCGAATTAGACCATGTAACTTTTCAAGAATATGCTGACGTAACAGCAAAGGAATGAATGCCTGTACTGACAGCACATCATGTGGGCAGGTAGAGCATTACTGTTGCTAAATTTGGAGGTGAAATTCCCCTTAAGTGAAATGCAATGTTTGTTTCCTTTACAAAATGTTTAACTTTTATAAGTGCATTTGGAAAGAAAGAGAGTACTTTATGGCAGACATGGTGACTTGTCAATGCGGGAAAAGCAGGTGTAATTAATAACATAATTTTGCTCTATTTAAGTGCTCCCAGGAAGTCAGTATGCATAAAACTGAGGCTATTATTAGTGTTGTAAGTGACACCTGTGTTTGAAAAGTCAAAATGTCCGTGAGAAAGGAACACTGCACACGCATACACTGAAATATGAATGCTGAAAGGATATATTGTTCAGCTATATCCCGCTACATGAAGTGTAGTTTTATTCTGATGTTGAATCCACTCACACATTGACTAACATTGAGTCTAAAGCTGGTCTTCTTACATCTTAGACAATTAAAATTTTGGTAATAATGAACAACTCTATCTACAAGATATAATCCAGAGAAGACTCATCTGAAAGGACAAAAGAAATTAATGTACCAGTACATCTTTAACAATGTACTGGAGGCTGTTTTCAGATATTGTACATGTGTTTCAAACCAGAAAATGTTCCCACAGTGCTGACTAGAATCTCGACTGTCCTGTTTCTGTAACTTCGGGCTAGACTTCTTTCATGTAAAGACATCAAGACTCAACTCAATTAGCAAATGACAGCTCTGTGCAGGACAGATCTGCATATTCATTTCAATCATCTTAAAGAAAATGTGATCAATAAAGTGACTGCGTCAACTTTTTTAAAACAAATTCAAAATACTGTGGTTTATTTGGTGGTTGCACCTTGCAATATTTTACACATTGAACCAGCAGGTGGCACTGTCTTTACAGGTGTTAGGAGAGAGGAAACAGTATACCTCATTAATTATCAATTTAGAAAAGACACAAATGCATTCCCATAATCCTCATAATGTCAGTGATCTTCATGTTGCATTTCTGTTACACTTTTATAGATTCTTGTAAAATAATCACATAAACACAGGAGAGGAATACAGTATGTATATGGATTTATGAAACCCTGAGGGTTGTATGCTGTGTAAGTAAATACTTAACAAGAGTTCACCTGCAAATTTCTTAGGTTTAAACTGAAGATGAGGCTTACTTGTTGCAAACCAGCCAAACAACAACATCTTGCGAGTGTTGGCCATATAGAATCCCAAAACAGAGGAAAACAGACACAACTTCTTGCAAGGATAGTCTCGCTCAAGCACTGAAGCATTAATTTAAAAAGGTAGCATTATTGGAAAATATCAAACATTTATACAGATTGTTAAGGAGTATCTCCTTGTTCAGGGGAGGAAAATTGCTTTACCAGCCATAATCTGTGTTTAAGAATGTTTCTGAGTTATATCAGGACTTTAAAAGTGCTTCTACACTGTATAGAAATACTGAAGCTGTTACAAACTGTGTCAAGAGTCATGTTAAATATAGCTACTGGAAGACACTGTCCCTGGAGTGTGCATGTGTGTGTGTGTGTGTGGAGAGACTGTATGTAGTTTATGAGTAGGGAGAGCCCTCCTCTCACACACATTCAAAACATTCCACACTGGAAAAGATCAGAGGTCACATTGTCAGTATAAGGCGGGACACAGTTTGACACTCACATGTACGCACAAACACACACACAAACACACACACACACACACACACACACAGCCTGCATCCAAACTAAACAAAGTCCTTGGCTGTCGTTGTATTGTCATTAACCTCCCATCTTCATATCCAGAGAAGAGGAGGAGGAAGATTGAAGTGCTTGATGAGTGTGGGAACAGGGCAAGGCTCTGACTCATCGGAGGTGTGTCCTGATCCCAGGTGGTTTGGGGTTCACTGTAATAAGAGAGAGGAAAGATGAAGAAAAAGACAACCCAGTAGATGAGACTAGCAAATGTACTGAGCTGCTACTACCTCTGTTTTCTTTGCTGGGGTAGATCCGAGGGAAAGGCTTGAATTCATCGGGAGGGGGTAAGTCTTCTACAGGGTGGAACTGGAACTTGGATTCAAAGTCGTCTGCAGGGTTAGAGCGAAGATGAAGATTAGAGGCTGGCATTTTCTCCTCATTTTCAAATGATAAATGTTACTCAAGGTGTTCCTCTCCTCTCCAGGTAGAACAGCTTTCATCAACAGCCCCAAACTGTCTTTCCTTCACCCTTACAAACATATTCTACCATCACAGGGGTGTTGGAAAGACACTAAAGTGTACTAATAATGATCTAGATACTTATTTTTCCTGCTGCTGTTTGCTGGTCTTCATGTCATCTGAATAACTAAATTACTTTATTGTAAAAAGTCAGTCTCACCCAGACTGTGCAGGTGTCCATTCCTGAGACTGGATGGGGGCAGTGGAGGGGGTGGAGGGGGAGGAATGCGGCTGGACAGCTCGGTGGTGGGGGAGCGTGCCGGAGGAGCTGGAGGAGGAGCCAGACGACCAACACCTGTTAACACAGGAGACAAGACAACCTGTCAGTTATCAGCAATATGATCGTCAACATGAAAAATAGATCTAAATCTGATATGCTGGTGTCTAATCCCAACTGAGACTGCCAAGCCACACTCACACTTTTTTTCCACAAGTGTTGATTTGGATACATTGCTAAAAAACTAGAGGGTTTCACAACACATGCTTTCTTTAATGACTAGCTGTAGCAGATGCCACAGTTTTAAACCACTACTTGTTTGAAAGTTTCAGTCACATAAAGAGCTAGCAGCAGAGCCAGCAATTACTACATATCTTTCTACTACTGTTTTTTTCGTTGTTTATCTCTGGGCAACTGTGGCTCAGAGGTAGAGCAGGTTGTCCACCAATCGGAAGATCAGCAGTTTGATTCCCAGCTCCTCCATGTTGAAGTGGATACTGAAGCAAGATACTGAACCCCAAATTGCTCCCGAAGGCTGTGCCAAGGGTATGTGTGTGAATGCATTAGATAGTCCTCCTGATGAGCAGGTTGGCACTTTGCATGGCAGCCCCTACCATCAGTGTATGATTGTGTGGGTGAATGTTGGCATGCAGTGTAAAGTGCTTTGTGGTTGGAAGACTATAAAGGCATTATATGAGTGTAGTCCATTTACATAGTACTATGTGTGACGTCTTTATCAAATTTTCTATAATTAGTAATGTAAGACAACATGCACAATGATTATACTGTGTCATAAACAAACCATGCTATTTGTACATTTTTACAACATGTATGTTTACAATAGATTATTTAAAATTATGCTGTTGTTAGAAACGCTCAGATGAGTGAGCTGAAAACAATGTCTACATCACATCCCGTCCTCTGCAAAGTTTCTTTCCAGTTTAAGCCAGACTATATTTTAGTTTAATGTCCCTGAGCTCTGTCCAGCTCATGATGAGATGAAAAAACATCATCTATTGATTTGAAATGAGCCATCTCTCTTGTCCTTGTATTTTTTGCGTCATCCCTGTCTCCATCTTACTGCTGATGGCTGTGCATTGTGTTTGAAGGTGAAAATCCTTTGGAGGCCTTGGAAAGGTCTCTCCATTCTGCCAAAAATATGACAGGAAGTTCTTTTGGTTGCAGCCTCTCTCTTTTTACCAGAATGAATAATGCAGATTGATGAAATAAGAGGAACAGTTTTGGTGTTCACCTACCTGCACTTCTGGGCACAGCAGGTGGCCGCCGGGTGGGGGCGTTCCAGGGGTATGAGGGTGGCAGAGAGCGCATGGTTGGGGAGGGCACTGGGGCCAACTTGGGCGGAGGAGGGGGGAGGGTGGTTGGGCCGCTGGGGGTGAAAGAAGCAGGTAGAGGGGGAGGAGGAGGCGGGGGAGGAGGTCCAATAGGGCTGTCCCGCAGGATGGGGAACCTAGAAGGTTCAGAGTGGACTGGGGAGGGGAGTGGAGGGTAGAAGCAACCCGAGGAACGGTCCCCTGGGACACAGGAGGGAGATATGTGAGGTGGAGGAGGAGGAGGAGGAGTAGAGGGCTGGGAGATGGAGGTGTGGTGGGGGTGCTGGATGGGGAGCCAGGTGGGCTTTGTGACCATGGATGGAGGCGGAGGGGGAGGGCAGGACGGGAGAGGTGGAGGCTTGTTGGCAGGCCGGTCCTGGAAGGCTTGAGGTGGGGGAGGTGGGGGAGGACCAGAGGGAGGGGCAGGTGGAGGCGGAGGGGGAGGGGAAGCAGGGAAAGAAGGTGGGTGCCTGCTGCTGTGAGAGGGGGAGGGAGGGGCAGAGGACGAGGGAGCGAGCGGACGGTAGGCGACGCTTTCTCGCTCCGTCGTCCTGTGAGGCTCAGAGTCTGCTGATATGGGCGGGTTCCACAGCGGCTTCAGGGAGGCTGAGGAGCTCGAACGCGTCACTTCAACACACAGAAGAGGAGAGAAAAATTCAGAAAAGACCACAAAATAGACACAAAATACAGAAATCTAGTAAGATCTTAAGAATTTACCAACCTGGGGTCTTGCCTGATAAGTCTCTTTGACCTATAGGCTTCAGAGTGGGAAACCCTCCAGCAAAGAGCCCACCCAAAGAGGGTCCCACAGGTGCCATCCCTCCTGATGAGCCCTGAGAAGCACCAACACTGCTGGACACATCTCCAGTGCTAGCCTTGATGTCTGGGGAACAACACACATACACACACACACATTACAAGTGAGCTTTAATTTCAAGGATGTCAGTGGCCATTTAGTCAAAATTACAAAGTCAGGTGTTAGCTTTCATTTTCGTGAGAATGTTGTTCTTTAAAGGCTTTAGAAGCACAGTTTCAGGCCGGAACATGAATACATTTTGCACCACCCAAATTACCTGAGCTCCCGGAGGGCCAACTACACACCTTTTCACAAAAGAGAGAAGACTATTCCAACTGGCATGGATCCATACATGTAACCGACATTGCCACTTATAACTACTAGCCAATGGGCACATTGGTTAAGTTAACCTTCACATACTGTTCATATTCAGACCCTTCACAGTATCCCTCATAATTATTCTCCATACCAAATTTCTGCACAACAAATCATTCATGAATACCTTATCAGCCACAGATAAATGTGTGATTAATGAGAATAGAGAGAGTTTATTAGCTTTTACGTTTTTGTTTATGGAGAACAAATATTTACAATCACACTATATAATGGTCCTATGTTACATAAAACAGGGGAACATAAGTTCAATGAAGTATAGTAAATGTGAAGAATGCAACAAATGTGTGTCAGCTGCACACAAATGTTTTTAAAAATTGAAACATTTTTGTATATTCAAGGTCACATTAGGAGAAGTCATCAAATTTCAAGCTAAAATAAAAAAAGTATTTAGGGTGTTTTTACTGCTCTCAAATAAATAAATGGGTAAAATCTGACCCTGAACAGTATATAAGGGTTAATTCATTGACTAACTGAACATACCCTTAATATTTTCTATCATACCCTGGCACCCAATATGTCCTATATGAGGTGGTTTTTGATTGAAACTCATACAAAGCCTTTTACCATTACAGACACTATAGTGTGATTCAAATGTTTGTGACTGAATACATAAAACATAATAAAATATGTGAACGTCTGTTAAATCATTTAAAAGCAAATCAGCATATTGTATAATTTTGCAGTCTTTTTTGTTCAGTGTAGTATGGATACAATGTGTGTCTTGGCTATTGTGTATACAGTGGTTTCCTATACTGCTTGCATCCTTATCTGCTATAGGGCATTACTTCCTGAAGTGTGCTCTTGGTGTGTAAACGTGTGTATGTGTGTCTATGCTCAAATATAGCCCAGAGAGAAACAACACACTTCCATTGAACTACACAACTTAAGACTGTCTCTCCCCTCTTGTTTTTCTCCCTCTTCCCTCAATTTCTTTCCTCCTTTACACATTATTGAATCTCCCTTCCCATATTCCTCACTCTGACTAGACGCATTGTCTTGACACAGATTGAGCATGTCTGTGTCTGTGTGCTTGTAGGGTGGTGAAGTTTTTTCCTCTTACTATCAACGGCGGGGGCACTGCGGTCGTTGACATGAGTGACTTTCCTGAGCCTGGTTCCTTTCTGGATGTCGGACAACAGGGCATTTCTTCCACCTCCTCCTCCACCAGACTGGAGCTTAGGAGGTTCCAATGGACACTGCCACACACAGAGTAGAACAGCACTTTTAAAAAATGTTGACCAGTGTTTTCACAATAGAATATATTATTTCATCTAGACTGTCCACCACAGCACAATCATTACCCCTCATTTTCAGTTTTAGAAAACATTAATTGATTAATCGATTAATTGACAGAAAATTAATCACCAACTATTTTGATAATAAATATCTGTTATAAAGCAAAAATGTATTTATGTAATTGCAGTAACATTTGCTGACTCCAGCTTCTCGAGTGTAATGAAATGCTGCTTTTCTTCATCTTGTATCACTGGAAATTGAATACTTTTGAGTTTTTGTACTGTTGGTCAGACAAATCAAGCTATTTGATATTGTGCTGCACGCTAAAAATTACTGTGATAGAGCAGGTCTAGACAGCGGCAAGGAAAAACTCCCCTTTAACAGAGAAACCTCGAGCAGAACCAGGCACTAATCGCGCACAACCATTTGTACAACTAACCACAGATTTGTGACATTTTTAAGGTAAAACTTGAGCTTGTTGCGTCGAACACTGGGTCAGAATATCCATATAGTAGTTTGGTTACATAACCGAACACTGATATAAAAATAACACTCATGCTGAGTCAAAACAAGCCATTGGTAAAGTTAATCCAGTGCTGCGTTGGCAGCATATATTTACTCAAATGGGTCCAGTTTCAACAGTCAATCTTAGTGTGTGATTATTTTTCAATATTTTCTGATATTTTATAGAGTGTACAATTCAATGATTAATTTAACAAATCAACATATTAATTGCTCACGAAAATAATCCTTAGATGCTGCCCTACTAAATATATATATATTTTAAAGATTTATGGTTGAATTTTACAAAACAAGTCACCTCACCTCCACCTCAGCTCTTTTAATAAACAAGGATACAAACAACAAAAGCAAGAAGATGCAGTGGAAGCATAAGGCTAATGGATATGAGACAAAGAAAGGGATGTAAGGGGAAAAGAAACAGAAGGTTAGAATAAACCCTTTAGTTATATAGACAAATTCACAGGAACCTTATTGTTTCATTCACATCCACTTTAAGAAGCCCTGTGACTTTAGAAACTAGTTAACTCTGCAGTGTGGAGGAGGCAACTCATTTAACATGAGGACACTGTGCGACTGCAGTGGAAACATAACACTCTTGTGCCACTGAGAGTCTGCTGTCTGCCCTACTGTGTGTACGTGCGTGTGTGTGTGTGTGCACTACCTCGATCAATAATGCAAACAACCTCCAGGTGTTTGGTTGATGGTCAGTGAGAAGAACACAAGCAAGTGTTTGCAATATTGTATGAGCGAGAGTTGGAGACAGAATTAGAGAAGAGCATACAGTCTTTGGTACCTGTGGCAGGGCAGCGCTGGGTGGTGGTGGGGGAGGGAGCCCTGGGGGAGGCGGAGGGGGAGGAGGTGGGACTGGCATGCCTAGGCCTCAGATACCTGTAGAAGACAATGCACACACTATAACACAGTCGCCATCCTTTTAATGCACTGCGGCCACTGACCAACTTCTTCTTCGTTTGTTTTTGTTTTTTTCTTCCTCCATGTCAGAAGCTGCCACTGTTTAAAGAGGCGCATTCAATGACCTCTTTCCCTCTTCCCTGGACAGGAAGAGCTTTCACCACCGTGCAGCACAAAACAGGAAACAGCAAGCGCTCCATCCTCTCTAGAGAAATCTGAAACATCCCCCACCCCACCCCCTGTCCTCCTCGTCTTCCCACAATGCCCTGTGGCAGGGACTTGGGAAAAGAACAATGGTGAGTGTTGTGTGAAAAGTAATAGACCCCTATCCTTCAGTCCCTCAATGACCAAAGGCCTTTACTGAAGTTATGTCCTAACTGGATGAGAAACACATTAAGGAAACTCCACAGGAAAATGCTACAGCGTGCACACACATTGTTCTTTTTTTCTGATTATACTGAACATATAAGTTACATGTTGTGATTCTGTTGACAACAGCAAAGTGGCAAAGTACTCAGAATGTTGAAACAAAGTGAAAAAGCACCAGTGTCCACTAACATTTTTCCAAGAACAGCTCATGTCCAGGATTATGTCTCCACGCTTCAATCTCCTTCATTGTTGTAAGCAACTTGGCTGATATGATCCACAGAAACAGTCACTGAGACCTCCACCCAACTTGACATCATAAATTCTTGAAGAGCTGTCTTCCATGTCTGTGAGGGACTGAAAACAGCCTGAGGTTTGTGCGCATTCAGTCCTCTGTGGAATTTGCACATGCTCCTCCTTAGCAATTTAATAAAACACAGAACAGAACCTGTTTTTGTTGAATCTCTATGTATCTCATGCTTCATGCTTCCCCTCTATGCAGCTGGCAGACTGTCCACCATGGCTATTTCTATCTTCATATCTGTGTCAAGCATCTCTGTGACACTGCCAGTGTAGATCGTTCAAGGGGGGCAAAGTTGGCCACTGGTTAGCTGAGCTCTAGCAGAGCAGGTGGGAAGCAGAGTGGTAATGCACCTTTCGCACCAGTTGTTTGTTCTCCTTTGACCTGTAGAACATGTTGTTCCTCCTGAAGCAAAGAAGATTTTATGTGACACAGACAACCAGCTGGAACTGGCAGCTGCTGCAGCCAGAACAAGTGATTCACACACTTTTTTATGTCAAAGAGATACATAAAGATTGCATAAGACCAAAGAGCCCCGGTTGAGGTTGTGTTCTCATCGGGGACTCTGTGACTTGGGGTTACTGAAACTTCAGCGGAGAGGGTGTAACTTTTATTACCTATTGTTCTATTCTGGAGACCCCAGTCCCTCTTCAACAGCTCAAAAAATCATACTTAACTTTGTTTTATCACCTCAATATTTCATGACCTTACCTAATTTTTTGGGAATTTCATCTAAACATGACTTCAAACTAATAACATGTTGCAGATATCTGCTACAGAAAATGACCTGCTTTTGGGATCTCCCTAACTGTACATGGTACATGATTAAATACAATAGATTTTCATATACTCTATATCTATGACTGTTGTTGACAGTATTTTTTAAGCAGTATTACACATCCCAAATAAGTCTATTTGGATATCTGTTATTAGAATTTTACAGTGTAACATAATATTTATAACCTCTGAGACCAAAAATAATAAGTAACCTCACTATGTACACTATATATTTCTTTGTCTGTGAATGAGTTTTGTCAAATAAAGGGTTTGTTCATGCATAATATAGACAACATTAAATAGTTCGTTATTTGGTGTAATAATAACGCTTTATGTCCATTTCCATATTCTGTCATATTCATCAAATGTGCAAGCTCAGGTTAACTTGACGAAAAAAACTATGTAAAGGAAAACATTGTTTAATGCAACCATTACTATTAATTTTACACTTTCAGCAGTGGGGTCTGTGGGACCCCAAACACTGAAGAATTAAAGCCGATGCAAACAAAACAAAAAACAATCACTCTTGTATATTTCTCTCTGTTAGGTGTGCACAAAACATATACTAAAATGAACGTTATTATTCTCCTGGCATGGCTGTTTGTTTGTTTGACCCCACTAAAGACTAACTGTGAAAAACCAGAAATGAGATACTGTATTATTTTTGTCCTTTAAAGTAGACTATGGGGACAAAACTCCACCTTGATACCCATCCACTACAACAGAAAAGCTGTGAAACAAGACCCAGGTACACTTGATGCGCCATGGTGCCCGAACAAACAAATTCATCAGCTGTTAACAGCCCTCGTTGAAGGCTGTCTTATTTTTACGTGTTTCATGGCACAGTTTTGTAGCAATAAGGACAACCACCTGTCACATACACGTGTCTATTAATTAAATTACGATTAAAAGCAGTGAATTAGCCCATAGTAGTTTGTCTTACCTTCAGAAAGTAACGAAAATCCACCTGTTTGCAAGGAAAGCCTTAGTGAGAAGGAGCGCAGTAAACCGGGCTCATAGTGCGCTCCTCATAGCGGAGCAAGTTATTTTTAGTCAAATGGGGAAACCACTTCAACACTTCAACACATTAAGCTCCTGTAAACACATGCAGTGACCTCCAGAAAGTCTCACTTTTACTTCATAATTGTGTCCATATAGGAGAGGCTGCAAACATGTAACTGTGGTCTCTTGCACAATGGTCTCTTTATGGTTCTGGTTGTTTATGGTTTATTTTCCTGAGAGCGCACTGCAGGAGGCGAGCAGCTCAAGGCCACACCTTACCGCCCCACACTCAACCCGGGGGCCAATGGAGAGAGAGAGAGTGGGAGGACACTTGGCTCGTCATCCCCTCAAGTCACACTGAAGTTGCCAAGAAACTTTCTCTTACCTTAAATTACACCTGTGGAGTAAATTAAGAATTATGCATGCATGAAAACTGCTGCTGGCGTCTGCGCAGTAACTCCATTGATTGATTTTTCAACTCAGTTTAATTTAGTTCTACTCAATTTTAATTTCAGGCTGTATGATTTTAGCACATTATCGCCCCCTCGTGTTCAAAATATAACATTACAAGTCATTATCCAAAGAACCTACTATCTGTTTCACTTAATGCATTATAATTAACGAGCTGCTGATAGATAACTGTATGACATTAATGTTTCAAATTTGAATCAGTCGTAACCCTGTTGTAAAACATGAATGCTGGAGGCACACACTCACACACACACCTCAAACTTTTAACAGTGACAGAGGAATGCAGTGACACAGGCGTGCTCCTCCCAGTATAATTTAGGCCTGGGTTTGACACGCGCTGCAGACACTTTATAAATAGCACTAATTCGTCGTAACTGCCTTTTTTTAGACAATGTGATAATCACACAATAGGCCCACTTTCCAGTTCAGCGATAACCACGCACCAACACAGCTGCCGGGAGGATTGACAGGAGTCTGTGGCATTTTTGTTTCATGTGTTAATTCAATTCATGTGAATTTTTAAAAATGTTTTAACTGTGAAATGTCTCATTTTTCTGTAAATTTCCTCCATGGCATATCGCTTTGGAGAGTAGGTTGTGATTGGGTAAGGTTATAAAACACACTCATGTACTCAATTGCAGCAGTTATCAGATTTATTTCTCAGATTTTTGCCTTCATTTAAGTATTCACAGGTGAGCCAAAAATACAGTAGTCCTACATACTGCTCAAACTACATTAGAGACCAGATCAGACTTCCATAGCATATCTTGGCCATATCTCATCAGCTGGATATGTTATCCTCTTACCTCAATATCAGTAGCTTTGTTTAGGACCTATTATGTTGTATAAAATATCCTTCATACAAATTATTTGTGCGTTTAGCCAGCAAGTGTTTACTCCTTCTCATCATAAGTACATTTGTATATCTGACTAAAAGCTGCTCACAATTATTATTTAATGTCTTCCAGTATAGCAGATTTTCCCCTCACACATAATATTAAATTATTTACACCTTCATAAACATCCTTCTAATAATCCTTTAGAATCAATATTTTTGTAAAAGCATTTGTAAAAAGGAGCATCCTTCATTCAAATATATATTAATCTTATTACAGAAATCATGTTAATATCTTATGAACAATATTTTCCTGAAGCATATCACACCTTCTCTTAAGTATTCTGAGGAATGTGCACTTGTTTTTGGGATCGTAGGTCACTTTATGAAAGAGGGAAACTGTGGTGCAGTAACCTCATTTTGGGGCTCTGAAGTGCTCACTACATTACTACTTGATCTTTTCTTTTGGGCATTTTTTGTAGGATATTGTTGGCAAAATGGCTCAATAACCATCACATGGAATAAATAAATATTCCATTTTTAAAGTCACTTATTGTTTCTGTGGCCTTCAGGCACAAGTCCATCAACAAATGTCCAAATTTTCCAATATTTTTTGTCTTATTTAAACAGCTGCATCGCAGGTTTACCACATAACCTCATTCCTGCAGTATTGGGCTAAAAGTTGAATGCTCCTTGTCATCTTCATCATCACCAACATACAGCAGACCTCTTGATATGCCTCAAGAGAATCAAGCATCTTCATGTAACAGGCATCTTCATATACTCCTCACCATCACCGACTGTCCTCTTTCCCCGCTGCCACATTCTCTGTGTCTTTCTCCTCTATAGGAAGGCTCGAACGCACCTTCCTCTTCTCTTTAAATCGACCTGAGCGTGACACCTTCATGTTTCTGCGACACGTCTGTTCGTTGAAGACCGACTCCAGGTGGGAGTCGTCGTAGGTCTCATCACTGAGGAGGCTGGAGCTCTTGTTGGACTCTTGTGGAGACAGGGACTGGTCACCAGTGGTCTTGGAGGATGCTTCTGAGGGGTCTTTTGGCCTCTCAGGACGTTGTGCAAAAGGGTCAAAGTCTGCGCCAAAAGGGTTGGTTGAACCTGTGTCCTTTGAGCCTCCAGTCTTCCTCTTTGGCAAGAATGCCTTCCACCATGGGGTCCTTTCTGTCATCTTTGGACTGGGGGAGGGAGCTGGAAGAGGGTACAAATGTCAGAATTCAGCTGTAGTTAAGATGTTGTACTCCAATATTATTATAACAGATGTAATTTCATCTGTGAGGTCATTTTACCAGCTGTCTAAGTGCTTTGAACAGGGTTCCTTAATGTTCTACATTCCAATTTATGGTAAAAACATAAAAATATTCCTTTAAAAATGTCTGCATTACTGTCATAAAATACGACTCTGCAACAACATAGTCCTAGTATCACAAATCATCACAAATCCTATTTTCTATTTGAATATCATGATCTGCCCTCTCTAAATTTGAATGTGCTTTGATTGTGATTGAATTCACCTCTCTGATAACCATTTTTCCACTGGTGAGACAGCTTCTCACCAACTAATTCTGTGAATAACCAGTGCAACCATGTTTACCTTCGCTGTAAAACTGGTTGAATGAGTCGTGAGAACCAAAGACCAAACCAAAGCAGTGATTCATGGGTGAACAATGCGCCAAAAAGGCTCTCTTGATCTCTTACCTGAGACAGAACAGGTGGCGAGGACACTAATAACGACCCAAACCAAGAGTAGATGATAAACTCTTGACTGTGCAGAGATATGAACCCACAGGACGGATCAGTGTCTTCTCCTTCAGTGGTGGAGCACTTGCAACAACTGTGACAGCAATCCTTCAAAGGGTCAGAGCAGTATCCATTTTACGCACGGGCAGGCTGTCCTGTCTCCTCACATCTCCCACCTCTAAAAAGTTTAATTTTTCCTCTGCCCCTCCTGACAAATATCTTGACTCTTCTTCAGCTATTCTCCAGAAACGTACGAATGCACAGACACATTTATAAGGAGAGGCTTTCGTCTACTGAACCAGCAGGTTTCCGCCTCCGAAACTCTCATCTCGAAGCACCTGTGCGCACTCTTGATTGGATGAAACCTCAGAGTCCGTCACGTGAGCGCTGCTCAGGTGAATCCACTGCAAACGGTAGGTGGGGCTTGTGGTTGCTTGGCAACATACCCCATGGGACCGTACACCTCTTCAGTGACAGATTAAAAAGAGAGTCCATTGTATCGGTGAGACCCAACCCATCCCAGGGAACCAAATTATGTTCCAATTTTTGGACGCCCATTATTTCAGACGACAATGACATGTGCGCTGTCACGCAAAGGAGAGGAGTGGAAGAGTGACATATTTATTCAGTGGTGTTCATGGTGATAATAGCAACTGACCAAAAAAGTAGCATGCAGTTATGCTCTGAAATGAGTCCCTGTGCTTTAACTATTTGAGGAGGGCGTGCGACAGGAAGAAATCTGGAGTCTCCTGAAATGACATCAACACACTAGACGTGCAATTGTTGCTGTTGTAAGTTCACATTAATTGAGGGGAAGCAGTTTGGCCTGGCGCCAGTTTCACCTGCTGGGGTACTTGTCACATGTGCTCCTTCCGGATGCTTTTGCTTGTCTTCCTACGGTACATTCAAGTCCAACTCTGGTGTCAGTTTCTATGAAGTTTTCCTGCATTTTTTCTGCCCAATTCTCTGACTTTCAGAATGACGCACACACACATAACTGGAGCACATTCACTTATCTATGGCCCAGATAAACTGTGGCTCAGCACATGCTACAGTACAACATCTGCAACCAAATGTATAGGCTACATATATCCAATATACAGACACACCATTGTTTGACAGAATATGATGAGACAATGTATAGCAGGGTTTACATCACCCTTAAGGGCACCACTGTCAAACAAGCTGTAATTTGACTTTATCAACTGGTAACAAATATTTAACTACTTAATATGGTAGTTGTAAACCATGAATAACAAGTTAGAAAGTTAGTAGTCATTACAGTATAAGTTTCTCACTCTACATATACAAATACTAATAAATCCTCCATACATGGTTATTGCAGTAATACACCAAGTCTACAGTTTGTAACAAAGTATATTTACATAGTATATATGTGCTTAAGTACAGTTTTACTTGGAGGTACTTGCACTTTCAGTGTTTCATTTCATGCTACTTAATACTTCAACTCCACTATCTTTAGGAGGTAAATATTGTACTTTTTACTCCATGATGAAACTCATGAAATATGATGAATTGTTATATATAACAGCATATGATGTACTTACAATTAGCTCCATCTGGACCAGCTACAGAGTAAAATGAAACATTCACATTGAGGTATCAGTATCAAATCTACTAATACAATATTTAATAATATGATACTCATAGGCCATTTTTCTGCACAATGAGCACTTTGGCTTTTGACACTTAAAGTACATTTGCTGATTACACTTACATATTTTTACTTAAGTAAAAATTTGCAATGCAAACACACTGTATTGCTACTTTTACTTTTTACTTTTACTTTTAAAGTAAAGGATCTTTTCCAAAAAGTAAGTGGTCCATTGGAGGGGTTTTCCTGAAGAAATACTTATTAATGTCTTATAACTGATCTATAAAACAAAGAGAATTATTTATTCACAATTAAATACAATATATACGATAAAGGGTGCTTTATCAGAAAATGTTACCCAGTTGTGTATGTTTGAATTTGTAAGTGAACAAGTGAGTGAATCAATAAATATATGAATTAGTGAATTAGTGGTAGATTGCATTACAAGATAATTCATATCATATAATGACATAACACAATACAACACTAAACTTTATTGTCCACAGTGAAATTTATCTACAGCTTCATTATTAAAGCATGATATAGAACAATAAAATGTATCAATGTATCAATAAGAAAAATCTCAGTTTAAAAGTACGAACAGTCTTAAGCTACAATTCATTCTTACTTGTTTGCAAGAAATTGCTGAACTACAGCAAAAGTTTCCATCTCCACTCCACTTCTTTGAATTCAGATAGGCTACATTATTCACATTAGTGATTAAAATCCATCACAAAAGATCTTTTTTTCTATCTTTTGTGCAGAGGCCAAGTTTCGGAGTGCATTGGATCCTCGTCATTCCTAGATGTTATGCTTAGTAAAGCTGTTTCTCTCTGTGTGCCTTTGGAATCCCAGGCCACATGGTTTCTGTGTGGGTCGGTGCCAACAGAGACGACTCAGTCTGGGCTGAGAAACAGAAACAGAAAGAGGAGGGAGGAATCAGAGAATGCCTGCTATCTTGCCCCCCCATGGTTACAGTGAAAGTTATTGTGGCAACAGGAAAGTGTGTCATACCTGTCTCTCTCTCTCTCTCTCTCTCTCTCTCTATCTCTCACCTGCTGGCAGCAGTCGGTGGCCTGCATACCTGGGGGACTCCCTCTCCTCCCATCTCCCATCTTAGTCGAAACTCTGCAGAGTCATTTCCTCACTCCACTACACAGTATGTCTGATTGTCTTTCATCCTGCACACGCACACAGGTATAAGATATGAATGGAATGGACTCTCACACACATTCTCACATATGAGATTACATAAATGTAGATGATGCAGATGACCCTACAGAGGAACATTGTAGGGGTGAAACTAATGATTATTTTCATTATCAATGAATCTGTTGATTATTTTTCTGATTAATAGATGAATTGTTTACTTTTTGAAAAAGATGTTGAAAAATGTTCATCACAGTCTCCTATAACTCAAGATGATGTCTCTACATTGCCTGGTTTCTCCAGCCAACACCACAAAACCCAAATATATTCCATTTGCTGTAATAAAAACAGCAAATCGTCACATTTTAGGAGCTGGAACCACCAAATATTTGCCATTTGTGTGTAATAAATTATTTAAACTTTAACAAAATTGTCAGTGAACTAAAAAGGCTTATCATTTTGACACTGCCTCATTCCCTACTCACTCACATCTCAACCTGATGCAGCTTCTTCTGGTCTTAACAGCATCATGATTAAAGGATTTTCACTAATTACATAACTCCTCAGTTTTGCTCTGCCTCTCCAACTCTCTGTGACCAGATGCGCCATTCTCATGTGATCTCACGGATCTTTTATCTCTGTCCCATATCTCCTAATCTGTCTTCCTCTCTGCAGACCGCAGGCATTCTCACTGAAAGGTGATCATTAACCTAAACCAGATCAGATAAAGAAAACATGCATACAGAGATGTACATACACTATAAACATTGCTTTCAGATACAAATGACCTGCTCTGAAATGCTGCAGTTAATATCATATATTTTTTGGCTGCCAAATGTAAAAATATACGTTTCTGGATTTCAATTACTTAAAGATTCATTTTATACCAAAATACATGAAGTAAACTCTAATTTTATTTATTGTATGTAACTGGAATTCCATTATTATCAGCTTGTAATTGATGTCAATAATTGTTTTAAAATTTAAAAAAAAAGTCTGATCATGATCTATTTTTAATTATGTTGATTGATTGATTGATTGATTGATTGATTGATTGATTGATTGATTGATTGATTGATTGGCCTATGCAAGGTCATACCTTGAGACACATTTACAATGGAAGACACACTCCACTCACAACTCATTCAACTGTGCATAAATATTTATGTTGACACAGATGCTCCTGGTTCAAAATACAAGCACCTGTCCACACTTTGTATGTGATGACAGTAATGTGTTTGCATTACACATGTTCTGTGTGTGTATTAGTCCAGTAAGTCATTGTTAAATGATAAACCTGAAGATGTCTTTTTGTCTTCGTGCAGTATTGAACAACAGGTTGAACCAAGGCGTGCTAGCTATGGGAAAGAGGGCAGGAAGGCAGCCAGTTGGACAGGTAGAGTCAGCTAACAAAAACATCTCAAAGGAAGTAAGCGGCTACTGTATCAAAGGATAGCAACCACACACACACACACACAAACACAAACACACACACACAGATCTAGTTTACTGGCCTTCTCAGACAACACAAACCTTACAGGCCCTTTAAACACTCACTACCTCTCAGGTAAAGAAAAGTGTACGTTCTGAGTCACCAATGAGATTTTTATTTGTCTAATAGTAGAGGAAAGCAAGCAAAACAAATAAACAGATGTCTCTTCCAGGCGTTTGGGTGGAGCAGGACAAGCTCTGTTCTTGTAAATGAAACAAGTTTCTATGTATTGCATTGTGCGCTTGTGTTTGATTTGAGGATAGCATTGTTTGGCCGGTTTGCTTCTGTGCTTTTTAAGAGTTATTTATTTTTGGAGTCGGTAATTAAGGCTGAAACTCGCCTGAGCTTCACCTCCAATCAGCACTCCACAAACTAGAGATGAAACCCTGTGGAATGCAGAAAGGAATCTAACAATTACATTTTCTTTGTTTATTTTTTTTGTGTGTCTCCTAATTATTATTCTCAGAAGTGACGGACAGAGACGCACATAAACCTAAACGTGCAACCATGACACACACCTCTACATGCCAAATTTTAAACTAGTTGTATTCAAATTTCAACTTTAATTCACCTAAACTAGACTGTTGTAAGAGTGATGTCCTCCTGGTGAGTATAGGAACACATTCACCAAGACTCCCCCAGTTATGATCATTTTTGTGGACATTTGAAACCCGTTTTTTTTATTTAAATATTTCCACCATCGTGTGTAACTGCAGGCTTTATGTGTCATTGCATTAACCTCAGCTTCCTCACCTAAACTCTCAGACAGCAACTGTAAAGTTCAAACTTTTCAGATTTTTTCATGGTTGCATTACATGGAGTACAAACAAAACACACAATACAATCATAACAAAACAACGGCTTCAATAAGGCACTTAATTTACACATAACTTTTGGCTTATTCAACTACAATAACAAAATTTTTACCTACATTTTTAGAAAAGATTAACCTACATACTTTTCCTTTCACTGCAATATTAATGCAATGATTAAATTTATGACAGAGAACTTATGTCATTCTTTCAGTGAAATAACCAAGTAGCCCTAAATTAGTTTTAACTAAAGAAAACCTGCAGAAGGTTATATACTAAGAACTTCACTACAAGCTCCTGATAAGCTCCACAGCTCTAATATTTGACCAATCTAGCAGTCTGATGAAGCAGCAGGACTGCTGTCATGAAAGCTCTACTTCAAGCCGCACCTCATTACAAAACAAGTATCTTCTGTTATTTGACCAGTAGATGGGGCCAAATTTGTTTCCTGATATCTTTTTTTTTTAACATTTGTTGGTACTGCATATTGTGTCAACACAGGAATGGGGTTAACTGGTGAAAACACTGAGTAAATTTGTCACTGTGACCCCTCTTTATTAATGTGGGAGTGTGTGTCAAAGAAACATATAAACTGTGTATTAGGTTACGTTACATTAACACAACTTGTATTATGATTATTATAAATAATGCATACTGCATATACTGTACATTCATCCCATTCCTCTATTTTTATTAATATTTAATATGTCTTTTATATTTTTATGTTTTATATCTTACATTTTCTTTTATTGTAAATTCTTCTTTTTTATATTATTCAGGATCTCTTAATTTTGTGTATATTTTGTGTAAATTTTTGACTGCTACACACCAAACAACACTAAGTCAAATTCCTCGTATGTAATCTGATTACCTACTGGCAATAAATCTGATTCTGATTCTAATAGCATTTGTAGCAGCTGTACATTGTCCTTAGCAGAATAATCTGATTTACCCACCATATTATCCTATTTAACCCTGGAAGATATCAGAATAAATGTTTAACAGGTGAAGTTATTGAAACAATCATAAAAATCATCTATGTAGCCCCTCAAGATGTTGCAGTTCTCTATTTTGCACCTTCAATCTCAAATAATGGATGGATAGAAAAAAACATTTTACATACCATTTCAAGAGTGTGGCTCCAAAAGCGTGGCTCAGTTGGACCTGGACAAAGATGCCAGTTGAGAGGGTTCTTGTACTTCAGTGCTTCACTGAAACAGACACACTTAATTTTAAAATAAAGGAAAAAGAGCAGTATCATATTATAATATAGTAGTATAGTAATAGCAATATAGCAATTATTATAAGTATTTTATTTGTGATTAGTTATTGAACTGAAATGCCAGTTGAAATGTGGTTGGGATGATCCAGTGACCTCAGTCTTTTTAACCGTGGAATCAAAAAATGTCTCAAGCCCAAAAACTTTGTACACATTTGTCTGGAGGATTCATTTAGGATTTGGGCATTTGAGGGATATTTGGACAGTCATTTGTGGGAAAGTGAGTGAGGTGAATCTGGTCCATACTGCATTGTAGTAGACCTAGAAGCTATTTTGCCAACCTACCAGAGAAGGGCGCTACTGCGATCAATTGGATATGAATCGCCTCACGCTGCAGAAGAAGAAGAAGCCGGCTACAGTAGAGGAACACTACTGTCATGTAATCTAAACGCGATCAAGGTTATACCGAAGATACTGGAGCAAAAACATGAACAGCATTTGACAAAAACAGTGGCACCATATATTGGTAAGAATAATGGTTCAGCAGCTTGTTATTTTCTGAAGTGTTGTGTCTGTCCAATAACTAACCGGAATGTGTTAGCTTGTGAGCTAAACATCAGCCGCATGACGAAAGAGGTCACGCCAAACTCCTTTTAGATAATAATAGTAATACATCTAGTCGGTTTTAGATCAGTAACGGGTTAGAGTCGACCCACTTATTATTCCTTTCATCATTTTCCATTAAAAAACACAATGGTGGGTGGATACGAGTAGTTTAAGTTAAATTATGGCTGTTTTCATGTCGTGTTAGATATGGTTTACCTGACGGGAAGGCAAAGGTGTACTCGATCATTCCGTGAACGGAGTTTGGTTTGCGTTGACAGCGGTTACGTTTTAGCTCAACAAAGGCTCACTGGTCGAACCTCAAGCTTTAAATTTACAGAATATATCAGTCTAAAGAGAAAAAAAGTGAAACTAGTAGTGTCATCGCTCATATTCACATATGCGACGCTCAGCGGAGATGACAGGAAGTCATCGTTTTAGGTCGCTCGACATTTGTGATGAGTGTCGCTCAACAGAAATGAAAGAGTCGCGCGACGTTTTCAGTTTATGCTTCGACGAAAGGTTTCAGTCGTCTCCATAGTAACCAGACGCTATCATCCAGCCGGCTTGTTTCGTTACAATATATCATCCTGACCAGGATTTATTGAGCAAGGAAGTTACACATTATCTAAAGTTACTACAGAAGAGGATTAGGGCCACGTGAAAAATGTGTTTGAGTTCAGAGTTTAAAGTCAGAAGTCTGAGTTCTGACTTTAAACTCAGGACTCAAATACATATTTCACATTTGGCCCATGGATATATGATGTGGCTCTAACCCTCTTCCGTAAATTTCAAACCAGAAGGAAGTTCAGTGAAAACTACAATCTCCATGACGACACACTGCCCAATCACATTGCGCGACAAAATATGACGGTGTCTGCGACATAACAAAATTCTGAAAGGAAAGTGACGAGCAACACTTTTTTTCCCTCAAAAATACGTCATTTCGTGTCGAGCGACCTACCGTAAACCAGATAAATCACTAATACATCCATGATATCCACACACAGGTCACGATGAGCGTCCCCGGCATCCTTGTATCCGCTGCCCGAAGCTTCAGCCTGACGTGTCCGTCCGCCAGTCTGCTCCGCTCCCGCCTGCTGGGAGCCAGCTCGATCAAAAGGTGGGTTTCATTTATTATATACCTGTCTCTCTTTCTTGTGGGGTATTTTCTCTACTGGCTGCTCACTCCTGAGAGGTGGGCAACAAGGGAACTATATTTTGACAATTGTTAGTTCTGCTGCATCTACTTTCCAAGTTTTTTAAGCGTGTTTTACCTTAAAGGATCAGTTCAAAGCTTAAAAATAAGTTCTCTCACTTATCCTTACTGTTACTCACATAGCCACACATAGAGTTCAGGCTTTACTCAACACCCAAATGTATTTTAATAATCATTATTTTTATTCTTTGAATACCACAAACGGACTTGCTTTCACCTCCACTGTATTAGGGAAGCACCAGAAGTGACATCTCAATACTTCACCACATAAAACCAAAACTATCTGCATGGCTATATGCAACTTGGTGTAAGTTTTAATTCGGATGAACTGGCCCTTTAAGTTCGTACAACCTTGCTGACAATAAGGGCAAAGTCCACTCGCCTTTTTCAGTATTTCTTGTCACATAACGCTGCTGTCTCTCTTCTCAAATAGTTGTTCTTGGTGTTCAAGGCAAGTGACAAAAGATATCTCCTTTTTTACTTTTTTAGAAGAAATATGACCTCCAGAAGACAAATGGACCATCTGGAGAGGACAGCGAGCAACAGCAGACAAAATGTAAGTTAATATTTTGTTTCTGGATATATTCGTCTTGACTGTAAGCATTTCCTGTGCAGTATCAAATGCTGATCCAGACAGTTAATCTATTCCTAATCTCCACACAGGCTCTGTATCCTGCCAAAGTATGTGGCATCATAAACGAGTCAGAAACAGTCAAACGCTTGAGAATAGCCGTCCATCCAGACTTCAGCTTCAAAGCAGGACAGTGGTGAGTAGACACATTTTAAGTCTTGTCCCATTCATTAAAGGTTTGCTTTTTTTCCATCGGATTAATCAAAACCTGTTACATTGTGTTGCACAAAGTACTGAGATTTTATTAAACTAACTTCACCATCACAAAAAAAGTGCTGAAAATGCAGTTTGGTGAAATCTACAAACATGTAAGGACAGAAAAAGGCAACAAGACTGTTATGTAATTAAGCCAGTGATTCAGCCTGGCTGTTGATTGTTCACCACCATGTTTTGACATATAATTGTCAGATTGCACTGCTGTAATATAATGACTATACACAGCCTTTCAGAATACGTTGAAAATACACTGGGCACGGTCTTCTCTGTTCTCTCACTGCATTGGATACCATAGTAAAAGAATAAGGTTTTAGTGAACAACTGAAGAATATATATTTGAATGCAGTTTACAGGACTGATGTTGAGCCGTAGTAACAGCAGAGTGAGTAAGTCATGCTTAGACACCAGAAACCTGCCTCTGCTCAGTTTTTCTCAAACTATAAAAGTTCTCGTAGTAGTTTTTCTGGCTTGCAAAAACAAATAGAACTTGCTTTGTTTGTAAGTAATAAGTGGAACTTGCCAAAATATGTCTCTCTTTCCACTTGAGTTTGCTTTAATATCTTTTTGCCTGTAGTGCTTCTTCTTACCACAAGGTGGTGGCATTGTTTGATTTCTCTCACTACAGGCCTGGAGGTTTTCATTTCTTTAAAAACTTTTGACAGTAAACATGAGTTACAGTCTTACTTAATCTATATCTAAAGCAGTTGAAGACAGTGTGCTGTCAAGGGATGTATCAGATGAAACAAAGGAAGGATTTAGTCAAAGCTTCTGAATGATTTAGAGCTTTTTGTTAAATAGTTTTTGGGGACTTAATGAGCTCAAGTGTCCTCATAAGTTTGAGTAGGTGACTGCTGAATGCACAGTGGTTGCATGTATTCTTTTTACTTTTTTTTTTTGACTGATGCACAACATTGGGAAATGTTTTAGCTTTACAGCTGACTCCATGTGACTGTCTGATAACCATAATAGCAAGATAAGTATTTCTTAGAAAAAAGTTCTGCTTTCATCAGAGTCTGTGTCTGTCAGTCAGTGCTGCCAGTGTTAATTGCTCTACCATGCAGCATACAGTACTAACACGAGCCCATACTGTAGGTGGGCGGTGGTGAGATATAAAACTGGCAGCCAGCTGCCCTGCGGTGCCTGATAATGAATGTAAATAGATGGAAATCCTTGAGTTTCAGTGTTTCTGAGAAAAAGGACTGTTTAGTCGTTGGTCTCCAGGTGGGAGAGGAGGAGGAGGAGAAGAAGAAGAAGAAGAAGGAGGTGGGTGGAACATATGTGTGCGTCTCCACAGCAAATCCATATTTATGATGCCTCTGAGGCTTGTGGAGTCAGTGTCTCTCTCTGGTGTAACAGTGGGTCATTGTGTTGGTGGAACATTAGCCCAACTGTTTAGCATTGCTGTTTTCCTCTGGGGGTACTCTGCTCTGCCTGCTGATGGACAGATGCCGCCATGTTGGGTATAAGTTTGGGACGCAACACTTTGAATAAACTAACTAGCAGGCAACTTTCCATCTGGTTTTGTTTTGTTCTGCTTGCTTTCTAGAACAGGCTGCCCTCCTCACTGAGGTCAAGGGGCACTTCTCTGCCCACAATCACACTTTGACCTGGAGTTCAGCATGTTTTTACTCTTGAATTAAGTATTGTTTAAAGATCAGAATAGTCAGCTTTTTTTTCCTAGTCCTCATTGTTACGTTAAAGAGAAGAACTGTCGTGGCTAATGGGGAAACTTCACAGGTTTTAGCCCAAAATAATCTGACAATCATGCTTTGTGTGCAGGGTGGACTTCTTCATTCCTGGTGTAGAGAAGGTGGGAGGTTTCTCCATGTGCTCCAGCCCGGGTTTGCTGCAGAGGGAGGGAGTCATTGAACTGGCTGTCAAATACAGCAAACACCCCCCGGCACATTGGATTCATACCACGGTGAGTGGGACAGTCCCTCGCTGAATGATGTAGATGACATTCTAAGGATGCAATTATGATATGGAAAAACACAACAAGTGGAGCATCAGAGTGTTGAGAAATGATGGTTTTATATAGTCACACCACTGAAAGTGAAAAGTCAGATGATATTTTCACAATCGGAGCCATCATCTATATCATCAAGTCAGCTGATCGACTGCTGGTGGGTTTCAGCTGCCAGGCACCAACTTGGTGTGGCTTCCTCCATCCTTCTCTCTCCCTCTCCCCACAGTCTGCTGCCTTTTTTATTTTTTTTTTTTAGTAAACCTTGTAAGTCCTTTGTTAGTAACTATCAGAACTACTTGGAAGGAAACAATTATCTGATAGGAATCACTGCACCACCTGTATAAGTCGTAGCACTACCGATTTAAACACACAAGTGAAAGCTGAGGAGTTCTGTACAAAAGGTATCAGCTGTTTAATGAAGGAAACATGACTCAGGAATTTAAGTCACAAAAATTTGCGATTTTTACCACAGATTTTTAGTTTTATTTCTTCTTTCTTTGTCCGACACTGCAGAAGTTAAGAAGTTATTATCTGATTGAACATTTAGTGCAACCACTTAAATAATTCCTTTTTTTCATTATTTGCTTCTAGTTTTTGTTGCCTTTATGTCCCTGATGTGTCTGCATCTCTGTGTAATTGCTATTAAGTATTAGTTCAAGTGAACTGACAGTTAGAAACATGTAGTACTTCTGAAACCGAACCATAAAAGTTCATCTAAAAAATTCTGAACTCTTTATACTATGCAAGCCCACATAGAGTAAATAATGCAAAATGTGTAACATTCTGTTTTATCTATCAAGCATGTGCTCCAAAAAGTCTTTTTTTTTGTCAGTATTCTTTTCTATGAGTAGTTGTATGAATATAAAGAATGTTTCCTTCCAGCTCACCTTAACCTCTCTATAGTCTGCGTGTTTGTTTGCAGCTTCTATGTTTGATGATAGGCCCTAATAAATAGCTCTGAGCTACTCCGCTGTGTGTAAATAAGTAACAGAAAGTAGTGTGATGTGCCTAAGTGTTCAGCGACATGCAGCTCTCAGCTCTGGGATCGTTTGATAATCCTTTTGTTTGATATTGTTTACCTCCCTGTGAGCAGGAACGGTGTAGAGACCGTGATAGCCGATTAAGAGTGCGTGCATTATTATGCATACACGCTCTCATATGTGTACAAAAGCAGATGAAGGCATATTTTCTGCTCTTTTTGACTTCAAAAGACATCCTCTGTGCAACTTGTGAAATTGCTTTCACCCATACTGTAACATAGGTATTTTGAGTGTATGCATCCTGATCTAAAAGTGTCTTTTTTGCTATTTCCTGAGGCTAGTCTAAGATGTAGAGTAATTTTCTTTAAATTTATTCCTCATATCTCAGAAAAAGGTGTGTTCCAGCTGCTGATTTACAGGAGTCAAAATGTCAAAGTTACCTGGCTTAATTCAGTTTAATTTTGAATGCTCTCCTCTCCATTTCCCTCCTCTCAGTGTACACTGGGCTCCCACGTGGCCATGCGTGTCGGCGGGGACTTCTTCTTCGACCCGTCGCCCACTGACTCCTCTGTGGATTTGCTGCTGGTGGCTGGCGGTGTAGGGATCAACCCCCTGTACTCTATTTTGTTGCACATGACAGATCTGCTGCATGTCAACCACGCCTCGGGTGGGCGGGACTACAACATAGGCTCCACCCATCTCTGTTACAGCGCTAAGAACACCCAGGAGCTGCTCTTCAAGGTGTGTTCATGTATTATGCTTTTGGAGATAGTTGTGATGGATTTTAGGACACCTGGGGGGGCTTATTTGCTGATTTGTGAGTGTTCACATGAAGGTGTGTGTCAGTATATACGAAGAAACTATTACAAATGTATTACCTCCTACCTTCTGTGTCCCCAGAGGTCCATCATGGAGGCGTGCCAGGAGTTCCCTGACAAGCTGTCCTGTGATTTCCATGTCACGCAACAAAGCACAGATGTAGACTCACACCTCCAGCCATTTATCAAGCGTAAGTAATGCACACGCACTCATACACACATCCACCTTTCTTTGTTAAGCTGAAATGATTGAGTGAATGTCACATTCTACTGCATCTCGTCTTTGTTGATTAATCTGTGTCACCGTGTAGAACAGGCACTATCAAAGCTCCACACCGGCGACTCGGATGCCACAAGGAGGCTTGATTAATCGATTGACTTCCCTTTGTGTCTCCCCAGACGGAAGAATCACGGAGGAACAGTTGAGGGCTCATGTAGACCCACAGAGGACTTTGTGTTACCTGTGCGGGCCACCGCCAATGATTGAAGCAGTTTCAAAAACCCTCATGGAGCTCGGCCTCCCAAAAGACAGAATCATCTTCGAGAAGTGGTGGTAGAAAAACTCCTACAATTCCCAGAGACCTACAGGGTTGTTCTCCTGACTCCTGCTCCTTTTTTTTTTTTTTTTTTTTTTTTTTGGTCTGGGTGTGTTGAGAATGGAAAGAAGCTGAAATATTCCGATGATGTGGACATTGATGTGCGTGCTCAAGTAGTTGCGGGAATTCAACCTCCAATCTGCTGCTGCTGAAACCTGACCTGTGTATGATCTGTGATAGACCGCTGGGACCACCCACTCTTCAGCTAGCAGCTGACTCACAGAGACAGTAGAAATGAGTTTTATTTCTTACAATGAACAACAAAAGACTGGGTAATTATTGACTTTTAGTAAGCCATTGTTCAGCTTGTTGCAATAAATCTGCAACTCCAGTGTCCCCAACATGTGTATGATGGACACATTGACACAGATTCAAGTCCTATCTCATTTCCAGCCTCAACTTGCTTGACTGAGGTGCTACTTAAAACAAAATTAATGGATGATGTTTAGTTATTTTTACCTGAATGTTCATGCATTCACCTTTACAAGCATGTCTTAAAGCTGTAGTTTGACATTATGGGAAAAACTGTTTGCTGAGAGTTAGATGAGAAAATCATGATCACTCTCACATTATTATGTTAAATATGAAACTTCAGCCAGCATCTAGTTAGCTTAGCATTAAAACTGGAAAATCCACCTACCAGCACCTCTAAAGTTCACTAGATACTGTGTTATACACTGAAAAACAAATTTTAATGTTACACCCAATTCTCAGCAAGCAAATGAATAAGTGAATTTCCCAAAATGTGGAACTGTTTCTTTAAAGGCCCTGGGACATGAACAAAATAGCAATCTGTGCCACTATTTTACACTGTACACTATGTTTAAGGACTTATTTTCTTATATCAAAATACCTCTAATTTGATGAAATGTTTTATTAGAAGTGTTATACCATATATATAATTGGTGGTACCACTATTTATTTGCAGAAATTTGCTATTTATTTGCAGAACGTAAGATTTTAGAGTTGGTTAGAGTTATGAGCGATGCTTTTCTACAGTTTACTCGAATAATTTGACACTATTGAGTGCATTTTTGGAGTCAAAAATTTAAATCACCCACATATTGGCCAATGTCCCCGTTTTACTCACTTACACTGTTAGAAGCATACACAGTGCCCATCTCACACTTTCCCTCAATCACACATGTTCACATACCCATAAACGCTTTCTCATCCCGGGGTGGAGCGAATATCCCATGGTGCACTGTAATGGAACCTCCAGGTGGTCTCTGATTGGCTTGGATCACCGAACATCCCTTGGAGATGGTTGCAGGCTTCTTGCCGTCGTCTCTCAGCGGGGGATATGCTGTTGACTCATTTGAGTTGTTTCCGCCTTTCTTCCTCATATGAGGAAAACTGTTTATGCTGGTAACGTGAGATTTAAAGGAAATAAAGGAAATTGAGTCAATTTGTTTTTTAAACACTTTATTGACCTCTTCTTTTATGTAAAGACTTGCATGTCACACTACTTACACACACACAACACAGGTGGTCCGGGAAATAAGTAATAAATAGCTGATTTCTACTTTACACAATTTCTGAAGAGGAAACTCTTACTCGGTCAATTTACCCAAACTACAAAGAAATATATACTCCCTCCCTCACGTACAGTAGTGGTATCCATCTGAGTTGAAGAGAATTTCATTTTATGATGCTTACAGCTTTGAAAAACGTATAAAAGTCAACAGCTCCATCTCTTAAAGTGTCCCCATTACTCTGGACAATCCACAGAATGCACTTAATTTTTTTTAGGAACCATTTCTTTGGTACCAAGTAGTTCTAATAAAAACTATTCATAGCAAAGGGGCTTATCCACCGTAAACAGGACAAATTCAGGAAAAACGTTGCTGCTGCTACAAAATTCCTTTCACCTCTATTATATTGGGGTGGAAGAAATTTATGACATATCTGAAAAGATGTATTTATTTGTAATTTGGGTGAACTGACCCTTAAATGTAAAGGTAATACATCAACATAACGTACTAGGTACTTTGTTTGCTTTCCCCCTCTTATTTCTATCATAAGTTTTCTTTTTACATATAAAAATACAACAAGCCCAGTGAAATCAATACTCCCTTTTTAACAATCCTATTACAAGAAAGTAGTAAAATACAACAATTGGCAAGAAAATAATACTTAAGGCTCGGGATATAGACTTGCTCTAGGTTGTACTGTTTAGCTTTGTATGGTCTCATTTCATATAACATCAAATACAGTAGCAACACTGACCCGAAGCAGAGAACTGCACAACACTGGTTCCCTACAACCTCACAGACCCCTAACCAGAGCAGATTGAAGCATTAGCAACAGTACGTGATATAGATACAACGTCTGTGTTGTCCACAGAGGAACTAAACATCCAAATCAACAAAACATCCCTTTCAAAAGGCTTTTTTTTTTGGATAAACTAACCAGGTTCCAGCTCCCCATTGCCTATTTTGTGCCCAATGTGTCAACAGACGCCAGAAAACAGCTGCTGTTTGATTCGCTCTTCTGTCTTCACCTCCTCCTTGACCCCTCCGTCATCTCTCTGACACATATCTGTCCATCTCACTGACTTTTCCTGCTTGGACATAAGGATCTTGTCGATGTCAGTTTCCTCTTCCTGGTCTTCAACGGAAGCCCTGCTCCCCGGTAGGAGCAAGAGGCCCTTTTGATGTTGCGCATCCCCTTCGCTCTCCTTACCACCTTCCTGAGGGCTCGCTCCTTCGCTCCTTCCGCTGTCCCAGCTCTTCCTCCCCTCTGCTTCTTCCTCTGCTTTTGTGTTTCTTCTCAACCTGTCCATCTCTGTCTCCATCACGGGGGACCTGTCCTCCATCTCCTCAGGCGTTTCTCCAGTAGAGTTTTTCTTTGCCTTGCTGCGACCCCTGAGGTTCAGCATCTGAAATCAAATAGATGTGTTTGAGACAGTTTTACGCTTTGTGCCGTGTCTTTTTCTCTCTCTCTCTCTCCAGACACCTGACAAACCACAACAAAGCCTCTCTCATTGATGCCTTTTTCCTGTACAGTTTGAGGCAGACTCTCTTCTCTATTATTAGACTTCTCCTGAGTGAGTTTAGGTTTGCTGTACATCCCATATTTAGTAACATGAATTTTTAATGGCACCTTCTGTGACATAAAGTCACGTATCCTAAAGGCACAACAGAAACAAGTGACAGATTTGTTGTAAAAGGTGGAAAAAAAGGGGGGGTGGGGGGCAAACCTTGAAGTCTTTTCTCTTGCGCTGCAAAACGGGCCTCTGAAGGAAAAGGATTTGCTTGGTCGACAAACTCCCGTCACTGCAGAAAAGAAAAGAGCAGCCCTTTAACTACCGTTACCTGTATGTCGGAATCTGAGGAGCTGGCATATCGCTACACGTATTTGAATCCGGTTTCTGTTCGCTGCGGTTCTGTCAAGTGACAGGTTACAAGACACCAGGCAAGTCAGCGGCTGTGTTTTTGTTCGCAGCTCCGACAGAGTTCAAAAGCGGTTTCATGTTGAGATGAGCATATGATCATGATTTGTCAGATCTTGAACCATCTGTCCTGCGTATCTAAGATACACTGTCAGTCTTAATCCCAAAAAGAATGAGGATGGGCAACATCTAGGACAATAGAATAATGACAACAAAGCAGCCTTCATTAAGAAAGCAGTAATTAGTCCTTTACTGTAGGTGATGCTATTCACACTGATTGAATATAAAGAAAAAGCAGAGCACTTGTTAGACTGGTTTAGCAGAGATATGCGTTTATGTTCGACAAAGTGGTACTTAGGATGTAGTTTTGTACCTGTTGGTCTTGACAATTGGTGTGGGTAACACACACATCAGTCTCCATCCATACGGAGCAAGAGATTGGAGCAGTGGGATGTAGTCTGTCTTTACCACCACACCCTGAGTGGGAGAAAGAGCAGAGCACATTACTCACATACTGTACATATACATGATCATACATACATGTAGGCACACTGATATATGTATACACGGGAGGCAGGTAGGCAAACACACACTATTTTTCTTTATCTCCCCTCTTATGTAATATATGATAGAAAACAGCTCAAGCTTTTAGTCACGATGGATTCCTCAAATTGCACATCCTCTCCCAGGTGAAATAGAGTATTAAAGAGTCAAAGACCCACATCTACAACGGTCCACTGCTCAACCACGATAGCATCGTAGGAGGCGTTCGTGGTCTCCTCTGCAGAGCTCTGGAGGATGAACACGCTATCCACAGATGAAACCCCGTTATCTGGAGGAACAGGACAAATTGGACAGCGAGTCAGATAAACAAGAGGATCATGTATGTGATTCAGACAGGAGTTAAAAGCTCGTCTCCACTTGCCAATCTCTCACTGTTGATCCCCCCCTTTCCCTTTGGCTTAAGCCTACTTATTCCACGGGTGACTGAACAGTGACTTATGGTGTAAGCCGTTGACTTCCGGCACATAACTCCATGCATATCATCCATTTCCCAGCAGTGAACCAAGGATCTACAGCTTGAGCAGTTTTTGAAACCAATGAAAATACATGAAGTCTGTAGATAAGCTGAAAAAAATTGACAAATTCATTTGAGAGGAAAAAAATAAATCAAAAATAGAATGAGGACTGTTTTTTTTAAAAAGGCCACCAACTATGAGACGACATACAGTAGATTTTGTGGGTTATGAGTTTGTGCTGTGGTCTTGAGGGAGTTTTAATTGAAGCTGATTGGCTTAGACACCAAAGAGGTTTTTAGCATATACTGCTTAGGGGCTTTGTCAGTTCAGACCGTAATCAGTGTTATTTTCAGTGGATCGCTGCAATTAGTGGATTTGCAAGAAGAGAAGAAATAAATCTGTGCTTTCACATACAGTTCAACTTTAGTGAACTATGTAGCCCTGAAAATTAATTAAAATTTACTGAAATCAGTCAGTGAAGTACTCGATCGATGGAAAGAGCAATTAATTAATCATGTAACTCGTTTATAATCGAGCAAAAATGCCACACACATGCGGTTTCAGCTTCTCCAATGTGAGCATGTTCTGCTTTTCTCTGTTTTATGTAATTATAAACTGAATATGTTTGAGTTTTGGACTGTTGGTAAGACATAACAAGCAATTTGAAGATGTCACCTTGGCTTCTGGGAAACTGGTATTTTTTTTTTGGAATTTTAAGGACTAAATAATTAGTTGATTGATCCAAAAAATAACAGATTGATTAAACAAAACAAGAATGATTGGAGGAGTTATATTAGCTGTGTTGTACAACCTCCAATTACTGTAGTCACTACATCATTGAGCTTTCAGCACCAGCAATTCTGCGAGGACACTAAATGAGTTTCACCTTTGTGATGTGATTGAGCACTAATGCTGCCTAAATTACACCTTTTTTTAAACAGTCACAACTCTCTAACAGCTTTAACTATTTACTATGTCAGACCGCAGGGTAAAAATCACTTTGAAAACGACAATCTTACCAGTTCTTTGCTAAGGCCACGAAACATACCATTATCGTCTCCGAGCTGGAAAAAGCCATCGATGAGGTGAGCGCCGCTGGTGAAATGCTGAGTCATGTGGTCAAGCCAATGTGCATCAACTTCTGTGACTAGCCCTGCCTCCTTTTGTACCCGCAGTGGCACCCTGAGTGAGTAGAACCTCAGAGAGGTGTTCAGCTCTCCTGTGTGGTTGTACAGAGCAAAGAGCTGCATCCCTGCAGGTGCACAAACACAGAAATTGACAGTTAAGACACCAGCATCAGCTTTGTATCATGGTGATTTGTCTGGAAATGAACATGAAACTTGTTACTTACTAGCTTGTGCTGGTGGTGAAGTTGCATTCTTATCTTTCTCTGAATTCTTGAGCCGCATATGGTTGTTGTTGTTGTGTGTCGTCACTCTGCTTTGCCCGTCTGCACAGGTGGAGTTGGACTTTTTCTCACGGTTACGATCCAGTTCTGGAGAGCTGAGCCAGCTGTCTGAGCCTGAATCTCGTCTTTCTCTCCGATTTGGAAGTTTAAAATGCTTCTCTGTGGATTCTTTGAGATCTGGCGGACTATGGTCATGCCGTCTGATTGTTCCTGCCGTTTCTGGAGTACTGGGACACAGCTGGTTCCCCTGGTTCTCTACTGGGTTTTGATTTGAACACCACTGAACTGCATCCTCACCGACTTTTCTGTGATCTTGAGGTTGGTTTGTTGATTCAAGTGGCTCTCTGAGGCTGATGTGTGAGGTTTGAATTTGTTCATTAGATTCCTCTGTGTTGATCTCTGATGACTGGATGGGTTTCAGAGGGTTGAAGTCTGGTTCTCTGGGCAGCGAAGGCCTGTGGTCCTGTGTATCTCCAACACTTTCACGATCTAACTCTTGAGGTTCAAAGTGGGGACGGTCAGCCTCTACATCACTATGGTGCGGTTCTGTGGGATCTGTCGGGCTGGTGTTGGAGCTGAAGGGGTGTCGATGTATGGGGGAAGGGCTGGAGTGCAGGGAGGATAAATCCTCAGGGTCCCAGCTCCCCATAAAGCAGGGTGCTCCTCCTGGCTGTTGGAGAAAGCCCACAAACATCACCCCTTGCTCCGCTACATCCTGGATCTGTACGGGTAACATAAAAACACACACAATGTTATCATCTATACACACACAAAACTCTATTAAAATCAAATTTGAGTGACACATATGTATAAAAGACAGAACCATAAATGAATTTGCAGTCTCTTCTACATGATTCAGACAAACAAAGCCTCATTTACACAAACAAAGGCTGACGTACACAGAGGAGAAATCCTGCAAAATAACAACCTACCTAATCATCTGCAAAGATCAAATATTCAAATGACAAAAGGACCTCATTATCTCCACGCATCCGAGTGTGTACACATATGTGTGTGACTGCGTGTGTGTTGTGTCGCTCCCTCTCATGGAGCTCTAGTGGTTAATTGTCAGTTGATATTTGGGCTGACAGTTTTAGACAGGCTCGACGGGGAGAGAAATCAGATTGCAAACTACCAACAGAACAATAATGAGACACATCTTCCCCTATTACCCACTACTTTTGACACTTCACTCATCCATGCACATGCATGAATCACGTATATAAACAGTCTCTCTATTACCACCCAACACACTTATGATTACACACACACTCAGATAAAACTGGGTGACTACATCCAGAGACAGATTGAGAGTGGGTGAGCTGGCGAAAAATAAAAGTATAGAATGGTGCGCGCACACACACACACACACACACACACACAGACAGCATCCTGTCAGTCTGTCTGGCCAGTACAGCTCCTGGGTTCTTATCTCGAACTCTCTGGCAGCTTGTGATCTGATTGGTTATTCATGTCACGCTGCCGGAGCCTATCACATTATACTCAGTGATGTGCATTTCCATCCAATCAGGTTTCCCTTTGTGCTCTCTGGGTGTTCAGATGCAAATCTATTCAATAGAGCACATTTTCATTTCCCCATTGTTGGACTGTTGGCGAATTCATGAGCGGAGAGACTAAAAGTGAGTTTTACAGCTGATAAATGCCAGTGACAGCGCCGTAGTTGGCAGGGTATCTTAGGGTTAAGTCTCGCCAGTTTATCATTCATTATATACTGTAGCTCCTCCCTTTGTTTCTCAGTTAGTCACAGGAGATGCAACTAGTGGGAATCCAGTAAGTCCATCTATTTTTATGAGTCATTTCAGTCCAACACATAACAACTGGACTTGATTCTTGCTTGGCTCCTTTCACGATTAATAGTTGAAATCCTTCCAGTCAGGTAAATTTGCAATATTTGAAATGGAAAACCATTAATTAAATTTGCTCCATTTGAACTGGAGAAGCTCTGCATGTCAGGACCGGAGGCAGGGTTACCATATGGCACAGACAGGCAATTATAGGCAGTTGCCTGTAGCCTTTTGAGCCCCATAATGTTTCCTTCACTGTCACAGCAGTGCAGCGCCAACATGAAACACACACACACACAAAACACACACAGTGCAACAAGTACAGAAACAAAGATGGGGGTAGTGGCTGATTCAACATCAAATGCTTTTGTTAATTTGACTGAAATTAACAAAAGCAGGGAGAAAAGTCCTTAATTTTGGATTCCTAGAATAGATAAGAAAGAAAAGAGGGAAAAAAAAGGTCTTTGCAATGATTTAATTAAATTCTTGCATTTGCCATTAGGACTGAACATTATCACTCATTCTATTAAATGGATTATGCCACCTTGGTGCAGTACAGTGTGCATACATGCACGTATACGATTAGGATAGACAATCCAAATCAATCAAATCCAGCAGCTGTGAGGTATTTTTCAAGTGGGACTGAAAAACAAAAGAAGGCGGGAATACACAATTTTCATTAAGAGTTACATAATTCTTTAAAATGACTGATGAAGTCACTTAATTAGTCCTTCTGAGGTAAAAGATATGTAGACAACCTGCCTGTAGTCTGTGATCTCCTGTTCCTCCCTCTAGATCTGTACATGGCTGTAAAACATAACATACTCAAAAACATGCTAAATATTTGTCTTAGCCCTGCTGTCTTCTTTAAACTGACTGAGAAGCACTCAGTGCCCTTCAGCTCAGATAGCATTCATGTTTTCAGTTGAAGGTTTTTCCTTGAAACTATTATGGCAATGTTAAGCCCTCCACCCTGTGTAGAGGCCTCATCACTAAAGCTGTAGTGCATTTTTTTCTTTGCACAAGATCTCTCTCTCTCTCTTTTTTTTTTTTTTTTTTTTTTTTTTTTTTTTAAATCAACCCTGGAAATTACAGTCTGATGGGCTGATTTTTTTCTGTTCTTTTTTTCATGTTCTTTTTGCTGACCTCCATTGGTTCAACATTGCAGCAGCGATATAGAAGTGTACTCCAGGGTTTGCAGTACACTGTGACATCACTCTTGGTTGGGGTTATAGGTGAAAAAGAGCGTCTGAACATCTGATCACAAAGAGGTAAACACATGAAACTTTCAACCAGAGAGAGCAGTAAAACTCATTTTTTTCAGCCGTTACTTTCTAAGAAACTTTGTAACTTTCTTGATCGCATGGATGGCAAAACACACAAAAAAAGAACAAAGAACATTATTCTCATCCCAAGCATCAGACATCACAATATTTAGGGTTGAACTCACTCTTTTGACATAGCTCTGGATCACCTCTGGGTCAGCCACTTGATGACCTGCCACACATACATCTGTCTCCAGACGATGTCTTGCCCATCTCAGTTGGCTTTTCTCTGAACTATGGGGGTGAGAAATGACAGAATTGAAATGTTCAGTATAAACCATAAATCATGTGTCATTTAGTTCAGTTCAATTCTAATCTTGTGAGCCAGAAAACGACATGACATTACCCTGGACTGTTTCCTTTAGGTTAGTTTCCTTTTCATTATCACCAGAGCAGTTTCATCACACAGTAACATTACAGTTTAAATGAGCCCTGGCTCTATAGGTTCTGGCAGACAGATGTACTTATTGGGCCAGAATGATCACAGAAGAAACATAATGTCAATTCTGGTACAGGGTGAATTTTCCATTTTAGGAGAGCACACACATTCACCACAATCACAATAGACTTATTAGACAGAAAAAGGGACTGAATTTCCTCTGCTCCTACTGCAAGAACACGATCATAAAAGGAGTATTCAGATACGCCTCTTCAGATTTGGATTGAGGTCAGCGGGAAGGCCGTTGTAATATCTTGTGCTCTGAGGCGCGAGTGACATTCTCAGCTAGATTTGAAACAGTTGATCTGTCAGATTTTTTTCTTTCATTTTTTTTTTTTTTAGGGTTTTTGATGAAAGGGGACGGCGGTGATGGGGAGATAAAAGGCGGAGTAAAGAGGACGAAGGGGGGCGAGGAGGACAAAAGAAACAGGGGCGACGGCCATCACTGAAGAAAGCAGATGAAAGGATGGAGAGATGGTTTCTCTCTTTCAGCATGCCGTTCCCCTCTGGCGAGCGCTGATGATGCAATCAGCCGTCTCCACGGTGACAGGTGCCAGGAAGCAGCAGGACCACTTGGCAGGAGGGGCATCAAAGGAGCAGCCCGGCACCTGCCTGTGCTCTAGAGTGTGTGTGTGTGTGTGTTTATACGGTACGCTACTCCATGAATTCACATTAAAATAGCACGCAGAACACATGAAACTGTAGACTAAGCAAAACAACAACTTAAATTGCGAAGAATATTTAGTTAAACTACTACTAATAGAAAATAAACTATTACATGGAACTTCTGGATGGAAAAACACACTTTTTTTGAGACTACAAGCAGCAAAACTAGGAGAAAATAGGAATAACGGACATCGTTCATGCCTCTAATAGAAATGGAGCTACACCAACAGGACTGCATGAATGATGCAATTGTTGCTGTTATCATTTAATGTTGCAAATCTCTTGCCAATAAAGATTTAAGTGAAAAATTGTGCACGTGTACTACTTTATGATGTCGAGACAGTGTATACGTTGAAACATTACATGTTAGGATGTCTCTGCATGTGTGTATATGATTTCTGTTTGGAGCATTATGCATTAACCTTCACGCTGAGATGCGGACTATAAAGCAAAAGGTTACATCAGCTTACATGCTGTACCAGAGGTGAGAGTGGTAAAAGTTTGAGAATAACGCTCTGCTCACATGTGGTGGTGAATAGTGCAGGGTTTCATGTCACCAAAGTATAACTGGGTCACAGAGGAGATAATTGCAGAGTATACGGAGTAGTGACACAGTACAGTATGTTATCATGTACAGTCAAAAAGTGAAAGAATTGGGACAGTGAGCTAAAGTTAGACATGTTTCATGGCTGACTCATCTGCAATTAACTTCACATCAACAGATGAAGGTGAAGTGCAGAATCTTGCTTGTGATAATGGGGTTCATTGGCTTCCATGTCAAAAACAGTCAAGTCGCCTCTACTGGCCAACTATTCCTCAAATCTGGCTGCAATTTCATCATCACATTCATCGTCAACAGTGATGCTGAAAAGTGGGGGTGTGTTCAGTTTGCGTACCTTGGCGTCTCTCGGACCAGCACGGCCCGGTGGAGCTGCCGCTGGATGTGCGCGTGGCGAGGGCCGCAGGGATGGACGAACGGATGGACGGCAACCAGGACAAAACCCTGCGCGTAGAGTTCCCTGACCTGAACAGGTAGCTCTCTGACCGAGGAGAGACAAAGCACCGATGACACTGGCACCTCTGGAGGGAGAGCAGGTGAGAGAAAAAAAAAAAAACAAGGTTAGAAGTGGTAAAGACAAGGAATGACAGGTTTCAAAAAGAGACAGGGGAAAGTAGTGGAGACACATTTGGGAGCGAATAACAAGCTGGAACAAAGAGGAAGAAAAAGGGACAAAGGGTGTGAAGGAACAAAGACAGAGAGCATGTTTCATTATGATAATTCCCACTGAGCAACAACACATGGCATCTTCACGCTAAATCTGAAACTAATTACACCAGAACTATTAGCCTCTGTCTGTCCTCACTGTCACCGACACAGTCTGGCTTTTAGAAAACACACACACACACACACACACACACACACACATGCAGAGACACAAAAGCAAAGGCATACACTTTTTGAACACACACACCCATATCACAAATATAGACTGAACAAATTTTCACCTAAACTAACAGAGACAGTTGAATAAAATGCGCACACATGCATCAAAAGGTTTGAAAGACAATGCTATTACATTGCCTGTTTGGGCGTGTGGCATTAGCAGCAATCGCTAACGCAGAGCCGGCTCCCTTATTACCAAACACAATAGAAAGAAAACTCCTTCACTTCAGTGGAAATGGTTAGTGGAGCTTATCGTATGGAAGCAAACTGTCATGGCAAATCCACGGGGGGGGGGACGCGCAGTGTTTGTGAGAACCGCCCTCTCGAGGTCGATGCATTGTAGTAAGGCCCTCTCTCTCTGCTCACGGGCTTTTAAGGGAAGACGTGTGTGTGTGTGTGTGTGTTTCTGTCTCGCTGAGTGAAGCCAGGTGTGTGAGAGAGAGGAGCATGGAAAAAAAAAAAGAAAGAGATGAGAGAAGTAAAGAAAAAGGGAGACAGAAAGAGAGAGGCTGTTAGCAGAGTGGGGTCTGAGAGAGAGAGAGAGAGAGAGAGAGAGAGAGAGAGATGAGGCTGTCTGTGCCTGAATGCTTGTCATCCTTTCCCATTCAATCTCATTTGCATGGGTCTGGAGAAGAGAAAATAACCTGAATAAATTAACTAGAAACACACACACACACACACACACGCACAGGAAAAAAAAAAAAGATGTGCAAGCCATCTCATTTTCAATTTGTTCTCCATCATCTGGCGTGTTCACACATACCCTGACACACACACACACACACACACACACACACACACACACACACACACACACACACACGAGAAACTGGCCAACATGCATGGCTATACGCACACCAACACACACACACTCTTATCTCAGTTAAACAATGGGAGAAAAACTCCCTGAGAAAACCCGACCATCACATCATCTTGGCATAACTGCTTGAAACCACTAGAGCCTTTCATCAACCAAATACTTAAACGGGTGTCTGTGGGGACTTATCAAAAGCAGTACAGTGATAATAGTAATAACAGCTGGAGACTTTGGGATCGGGGGGGGGGGATAACAACGATCCTGTCACCGTAAACAGTCATTAGCAGTCATTAGCTCTGCACGGCTGGCACTCATCCACCGACGAGACGCAGTCAAGGCATCGCAGCAGCTAATTCAGGCAAAGCAAGGCATACAGAAGTTATTAGGGTGTTATGCAGCGCTTTAGGCCGGGAAGCGACTTCATTTATACTGTCTGCCACTGTGGGATTTAAAGAGAGGCTGCAATTCCGTTCCAGAATGGGAACATGGGAACAGCTCAGGGCAGAAAAGATGGGTTTTATAGTGCCAGTTAGTGAGGGTAGGGAGGTGTGGTGTTAAGAGTGTGATTGTGCAAAAAGACTGGGAGCATGTATGTTTAAGAGAGTTGGAGATGTGTGTGTTTCTGTATGAAACTGTATGTGAAACTACAAGTGTGTTTTTTTTGAGTTTGTGGGTCAGAGAAGAAAAAAAGAGAAGGACGATTGGAAGTAAATGTGTGTGTGTGATGTACATAAGAGTGGCAACATTTGCATACATGTGTGCACAAGTCTTAGTGAGACACAGACATAATGGAAACAAGAAGCAGCCAAGCGGCTGATCCCTGCTCCCTGCTGTCTTTGACCACATGATTTGGAGCTCAATGCTCTAAAGACAGTGGAGATGGTTGTGGATTACAGAAGGAACACATCCCAAACCGCCCCCTTCACCCTGTGTGACTCCCCAGTCGACACTGTGGAGTCATTCCGCTTCCTGGGAACCATCACCAGCCAGGATCTCAAGTTGGAGCAGAACATCAGCGGCCTCACCAAGAAGGCTCAGCAGAGGATGCACTTCCTGTGGCAGCTGAAGAAATTCAACCTGCCAAAGTCAATGATGATGCACTTCTACACTGCCATCATTGAGTACATCCTCACCTCCTCTATCACCATCTGGTACGCTGCTGCAACTGCCAAGGACAAGAGCAGACTGCTGCGTATTATCCGCTGTGCTGAAAAGGTGATCGGATGCAATCTGCCGTCCCTCCAGGACCTGCACGCCTCCAGGACACTGAGGCGAACAGGAAAGAACGTAACGGACGCCTCCAACCCCAAACATAAACTTTTTCGAACGCTCCCCTCCAGCAAGAGACTGCGGTCTGTCAAGACCAAAACATCCACAACACCACAAGAACAGCTTCTTCCCATCTGCAGCCAGACACGAACTCTATCCTCCCCATTGACATCACATGTTATATTAACAAAACACCCCACAATCTCGCATTTGCACATCTGTGATCTTTGATCCTGTATGGCGTGCTACATTAACATAACTTGTATTATTATTATTATAAAGCACACTGAATATTCTGTCTACTCCTGCTCAACATCTTGTACTTTCATCTCATTCTCTTTTATTTAATATTCAAAATTTAAACCTGTACCAGCTCCTGTAACATAAAATATATTTTACATTTTTCTTTTAGTGTAAATTCTTTATTTATATTATAATTATTTATATAATTTTGCATGTATTTTGACTGTTACGCACCACAGCAACACCAAGGCAAAATCCTTGTATGTGCAAACCTGCTTGGCAATAAACCTGATTCTGATGACAGCTGCTGCGTGTTGCAAGCGACGCCTCACTTTTTGACCCTGGATTTCGCAAGTTGTATCGGGAGTGTGAGAGTCATCCACTTCCAGTAGCCGCTTGAAAGGCCTTATTAATTCCTTGTACAAATCCCCGAATTTCTGTGGGTGACTGTAAAGCATATTTTGTGGTGTATGTGTGCCACAATACCTCGGAAAGTGTGTATGGGCCATCTTTGTGCCTGTGTTGAGTGTGTGCGCCTGAGAAAAATAAGAGTTTGCACTAAGCCTGCTAGGTGATGCATGAGGATTACTACTCACAGCCACCCTCAAGGCTTATCCCTCTGCTTGCTGGAGGTTCACGTTTATTTAAATAGCCTTCTAATGACTTGCAGAGGTTTTAGACAAGGATATGTGCCAAAACAGTGACTATAAAATAATCAGCTTCCTGGAGCCAGGAGCTCCCCACTGTTTGGGGAATGCAGCCGCAGGCTACGACAGTTGTTGGTCAGCATCTGAGCTTTGTCAAATGGGGTCTGATCTCCTCAGAGCGCTGGCTTTACAGGGAATGTCTGAGAAAGAGCGCCGGGTTCATAAAAATGGCTGACAAGTACAAGCAGGAGAAAAAAGGTTTGCTGTGGTGAGAACACAGCGTGGCACTTAAGGCGCATACACTACCATGTACTTGTGATGCTGTGAATTCTAGGCTGGCTCACTTTTGACACATAGCAACTCTCTGCTATCTTTGCTGGCATTCGCTCCAGGCTTTTTGCCAGTAAGACTGAAACGACATGAAAAAAAATGATCCAGAAAAACGCATTTTGAACAATCTCTCATAAAAAAAATGTTCATTTTTTACCTGAGTGCAGATCTCGCAAATTGATGGATTTGTGCTTCGCCTGCTCTCTGAGCCAAATACATCACACACAGATTCTGCAGAGATATATCATGTAAGGCAGAAGAAATATATCACTCTTTGTCCACAGAGGAGGCTATATCCATCATTACATTCAGGTGTACATCACATATACACACAAACATACAATATACGTATATAAGCACTGCAGAAATCTAAACATATACCTCTGATCATAATAAACTTGCCTACAGGTACAGCTACAATAGCACTGCAAACAACCACACATACACACACACACATACACAGCTGAGCATTAGCCACGTTGTAAGTTTTAATGAGCCGAGTGGGTCTCCGTCTCTGCAGGGCGGCAGAAAGTCATCAGCAGAGTTCAGCTCCTCGCTGTCTGCTCCAGAGACCAGCGTTAGTCACACAGCATCGCACCTAACTTACTTCATCACACATCCTCTGATTCCTGACTCCCGCTCGCTCATTCTCACACCTCTAACTCTCCTTTCTCTTGACTTCTCCTCCCTTCGCTCTCCAGACGCTATTCCCGCTCCAGACCTGACTAACGCTCGCTGTATTTCTCGTTTCATGCGCTGTTCAATTCTCTCACCCTCTGTTCTCGTTACACATCCTTGACTTTATTCTCCCTCCTTTTTACTTTGCTTTTTTTTTTTCTCTACTTCTTTTTCTCCCACCCCGCCTGCCTTTCTCTGTTCGTGTTCTTCGCTCTTTCCATTTCTTCTGCTCATTATCTGCACAGCTTTGGCACAAAGGAAGCTGGGTTAAAATGTCACACCTGGCTGTTTCATTTCATACTCTACATTTATGCTGACATGTCAAGGTAACCAATCCATGTTACAACAGGATAATGAAGATCATGGCACTTTTTGTAAGGTGGGTGACATCTTAAAGGGAAACTTTGGAATTTTTCAACCTGGACTCTATTTTCCCACCATTTTATGTCTAAAGGACTAATGGGGACAACAATTTTTGAAATTGGTCCAGTGTTGAGCGAGAGCACTTCAGCCAGCAGCCACGAAACGGACTGCAATGTAATCCTTTGGGGTAATAGCTCCCTGTCAATGTACATCCACTAAAACTGCTTGGTTTTACCACCGACATGCTCAGATTGTTATAGGTGTCGCTTGATCCAGTCTGTTTGTTATTGTGTCTAATCAAGTCTCGCTCACAGAGAAGTCTCACTCTGAAATCTCGCGAGAGTTGTTGAAATCTGAACATGTCAGTGGCAAAAACAAGCACTTTTAGCGGACATACATTGACGGGGCATTATTGCCCCAAAGGATTAAGCGGCTGACGTGCTCTCGCTCAATACTGGACCAATTTCAAAAAGTGTTGTCCCCATTAATCACTTGGGAAAATAGGTTAAAAATCCCGAAGTTTCCCTTTAAGGCACAGCAGATGGGTGCTCAGAGAGGTTAGTAGAATAACACATTAGTGTCAGGCCATAAGATGTGATTGAAATAACCTGTAAACAAATAAATGTTTCATGTGTGACCTGCAGGCCAAATATCTAAAAGCCAAGTATCTGAAACATTGAACATACAACATACCTCACCCTCCCTGGATTCACAACCGGGTCACTGTGACCCAGTGAGAGAGAGAGTTGGGCTTAGTCACACGGAAATATTTTTCAGCCCAAGCCCCGCTGGAGTTAGAGCAGAGATCATAAAACAAAAGCAGACACCATATTATCAGCCATATTATGTCTCGTGAGTTTCATCAGTTGTCAAAGGTCAAGTTAGAAACCACATTGCACTCCTCTTCAGCTAGAACATTCAGCTCATCTCTGAGAACACTACTTAGTTTAATAAACAGCCATCCAGCCGCACACATCTCAGAGGGGCACCAGGAAAGATATTTGTTTTTCATTACTGTGTAGGAGTCGTCAAGTCACGCTGGCAGGGAAATAATATTATTAATGGAAGCCAAATTGAATTAAAGCATGGATTTGACCGTGCGGTTTCCTCAATGTCATGGACTGACATACAGATTCCTCTATCGGCCTCCTACATACACACATGGACACACACACAAACACAAATAAATCCCTTTGCTGGGAATGAGGTCTCTCAATCTCCACAAACAATCAGATAATCCTTCAGGAATCCTTCACTTCTCTTGGTCTCTCTATCACAAATGGAGAGGGAGAGAGGCAAGCATACACCCACTCACAACCACACACACACACACACACACACAAAATCAATTCATAGTAGCTGTGTTTACCCTAAAATAGAGTATACCAATCTTAAGCAGCTCAGGTGGCATCAGTGAGTTTACCATATAAATGACCTGCCTGTCTGTTGAAAGATAACACTAACTCCGTTGCCTAAGTGCTATAAAGTGTTTTGTGTGAGTGTGAATGAGCAGCCATGGCTGCTTGTATGAACACTTGTGTGTGGTCTTTCTGTATCTATATGTGTGTACTGCAGTCCATGCGATTACACAATTTATCTGCTACCGCCTTTAGCGACGAGAAAGACGAGCAACCTTAATGTCTATTGTCTGTTTTGGTCACCACAACCATTTCAGGTTGCCAGATCTCTCTCTCGTTTCCAGCCAACACTACAACCTAACCCATTTGCCAAACATATCAGGGCTGGCTGAAAATGAAGACGACTGGCAACCAGACCATTGCCACTTGGCAGTGGTGTTGTGCCTGCTGTCTGTTACAGTGTTGCATTGGAAACTCCTCTAAAGTGTGAGCTTCTTGCACCTGTTTCAGCTTGTTGGGTGATGGAGTGCATGGCGGGGGCTTGTAGAAACATTAAGCCATGAGGAGAAGAGGTGATTTTTTTTATATCTGTTTTCTCCTCCTCGCCTCTCTTTTCCCTCCCTTCTATCACTCTGCAGTCCAAACCACCAACACAATGGCAGAATTAGTATTTTTAGAAACCAGATGCCTCTGGAGGATTCTCATCAAACATTCTCAAGACGCTGCGAGCATGCACGCTCACAAACACACACCCACACATTATCAGACACACAATTTTTTTTCATATTAACAAACAGATGCACACAAATACAGACATACTTCCCAAGACAGCGTGCAACAACCCACATCAGCTTTAGTATATTGTCATTGTGCGAGGGAGAGGCAGGGGGAAGTTGGAGGGCATGGCTACAGTGTGCACAATATAGCTGAATCTGAGAATTAGAGAACTCTTTGAACTCCCTGCAACAGGAGCTGCACACAGACACAACTTCAGCTTATAAGCCACATTTCACCCTCAAGATACTTACTGTATGAAAAAAAAAAATCAGTTTGGCAGAGTTGCTGACCTAAACATTTCATTTAACTGGTTAAAGTTGGAATAGCAACTGTGGCTATTTTATGAGGTGGAACACGCACAAACACTGCAGCCAGAGTTCAGGATGACAGAGGAACAGCAAACGTTAGTACCGCATGTACTTGAAAAAGAACAAGGCAAAATGTAAAAAGAATTTTCTTTGAAATGCTTTGGCTTATGACCAAATGTGAAGACATATCCCTTGAAGCCTGTTTCCCCCCACCCTCCAGACTGGAACTGGGACAAATGTGATTTAGATCTGAATGAAGCCTGCCTGCTGCATCTGATGGCCAAGATTTGTTCTGGTGTCTGGAATCACCTCTTTCGCTCATTCATTCCCTGTTCCCTACAGTAGATCATAAACACTCAGTGAGGTGAGGGGGGTGACTTTAGACACAATCATCATCTTTGTCATCTCAGGGGCTAAGAAGAAGCACTGCATTTATTTGTTGGTTTCATTTTACCAAGGAGGTTAACATCAATCAATCCTACAGATGAGGGGGAAAAATAATAGGATTTTAAAAAGAATTGGATCGTATTTTGGTCAAATTTGACCATATTTTGAGATAAACCTGCATTGAGTGATTTTTTTGGCCAGTTGGGGGCAGCGCAACAGACTCTAATCACAACATTTGGTGGATATGGCGAACATGCAAGCAAACAGTTGCTTTTTCACAAATCGAGCAGACACGGAGCAACATTAGTGTCCATTTCAAGTCATGTTTCTGGCTACCTGGTGAATGTCAGTACAATATTCAATCTCCTTCTAGCTCTGTTTTGGTCTCCACCAACTCCTGAGGGAAATATGTTGCTCTTTAGCTGCTAAATACTCCACTTTGTTCACCAGCTAGCTGCTAACTTTGTCTACCCTTTGATGAAGGGCAGGTAGTGTTCAGTGCTTTATCAGAACTTTTCACTGAAAACTGCCACTGGAATTAAGAGGCATGAGAGCAGTGACACTACACCAAAACAGTAAAGTTACAGACTGTGAAACCAAAACAATGAGACACAAAGCTCTGTAGAGCTGAAGGGGACTGAAGAGTTGGGTGATAAATATCACTTCAAGTGAACCCTTTAACGTTACACATTGTCATTTCATCAGTTGTTAATATAAGCAGTGTGTGGGATTTAGTGGCATCATACAGATTGCAACCAAGTAAATACCCCTCCCCCCTCCCCTTCCAACCGTGTAGGAGAACCTACACAAAACTTGTGAAAAATGCAAAGGCTGAAAATTGATGAGTTGAATTTTCTGTTGGAGATCTCTCAGTCAACTGAGATTCTTCAAGTCGGGTAATCATTTTCTTTTTTTTGGTCAGTCAGTACATTACAGTAACAGGATAAAACAGAAGCTTACAAAAATGCACAGCGATAATATTTGCAAGTGTTTAATTTGTTTATTTCATTAATATTTAATTTCATTTGTTAATTTATTCTTGTTTAGATGTATTTATTAGTTTTTATGTTTAAAGAGAAATAAAGAAATAAGTCTATCCTGCTGAAGAAAAGATGTTAATTATTTCATAGTGGGCAATGCCGTGAATTTATTTAAAACTGCTTCATTTGTTTATTTGTTAACACGTTGTTCTTAATGTTTAAGTTGAAAAAAAAAGGCTATAAAAGCTTGATTTAAACAGAAATACATGTGTGCTATCTGTCTCATTATTCCAACAGATCCATATGGTAGCATGACGTTACATGTCAGCAATTCAAAAAGGTCACAATTCAAATCTTGCATCATACGCAGCTGTCTTTTATTGATTTTTAAATGCTCACAAATATGTTCCCATGACTCTGTTTGACTACGTTAATGTGGTCGAAATCATCACTGAAACTCATCCCGATGGATTTTCTGATTGCCAGATAGTCTATATGGGAAAAAAAGAGGAACAAATAGTCCAATCTTTGTATTGAACAGCCAAATCCAATTTGACAGACAAAATTCTGAGTCAAGTACAACCTTAGATTATTTTTCATAGACGGTAGAATTTTGACATCTTGGAGGTATAACAACCAACACTGGTGACGTTTGAACTGAAATTAACAAACTGCTTCACCAGCTGGATCATCATCACTATAATTGGTGTCCATCATTAATAGAGAAGTGCTAGATACATAAACATGCACCACATGACTATTTCAAGTATGCAAATGTGGGAGAAGTCAAGTCACATAATGTCTCACTGGGTTTCACAGGCCCACGGAGAATATGTACAATATTTACAATGTTAAGTGCTCACAAATAGCTGTTTTTACAGAGATGGTTGACAATACATTGGCAATCTTATTCATACCTTCTTTCCCCAACAGAAAATCCAGAAAGTGGTAAGTGTACGCCACGCCCACTTTAGTCTCCACCTGAGGCCGTCGGAGGGTGGAGTAGATATTGCCTGGGCTTCGCCTCTCTTCTGCCTTCCGCAACTTAGGGAGCCTACACCCCATATCTCTGTGATAGAGAAGAGAAGCGTTAAAAATATGGCAGATTAAAAGCAAAAAACACCAGAGGTGCTAACAAAGACTGGAGTGGGAGACATGGAATTGATAGAGTTTCTAAATATACAGAATACATTAACACTTCCAGTGTGAGAGTCACAAGCCTAAATGCTACTGCTCAGGTGTGAGCTCGAGCTGTGGGAAATAATGTGTGTATCCTGCACATACACACTAAAATAATACTGAAATATGAAAGTGTCAGCCATTACCTGCTTGGTGGGCTGTGATACGGGCATCTCTTAATCAAATGCGGCTGATTGGGAGCGACATGTTTGATCAGAACGAATTAAAGCAGAAATGAGACTGATTTCCTGCCCTGTCTGGCAGAGCGACATGAGACTAGATAGACACAAAGAGGAGAGCTGAGATGTTAAGCATGTTGTACTGCTTACCAATTTATATGTTGATCCAAGGATAGCCTTGAAGCACAAAGAAATGTGTTATTTTAAGACTTTCTCAGATTATGCGAGGACCATTGGATGCCCTAAAAAACAGGCGATCGGAAACACAATTTGGAGAGAGCTTGAAATTTCATTTCAAATTCCTCCCCTCCTGAATTTCAACAGGCAATTTAGACCCAAAGATTTGACTTTCATTAAAAGAAAAAAAAAGGAGAGTGAGGGGGCTTTTGAGACAAATGATGTTAGATGGAAAATACAGGAATGACAAATGGGTGAAAGGTGTAAAAAGAGAGGACCTATGAGGGGTAAAGGACAAGAAAAAAAGGGTGTGGCCAAATATTGTCAAGCTAATCTGATGTGACAGCATCGCTCCCCTCAAACCATCACCACAGTTACGCTTAATATTCCCGTCTGCCACGGCTTGTAAGAGCCACATGGTGAGGTGCGCATCTGCATGTGTGTGTGTGTGTGTGCATATGTCTTTCCCAAAGGCAGGTCTATATCTGTATCTCAGTATCTGTTAAGAGAGCATGGAGAATGACACAGTAACTCCCATTGGGGCAAGTGCACGGACATTAACTCGGCTAACGATCCTAACAGACTACATTAAGCTCGGTGTGTGTTAGTATATGTGTGTGTTTGGTGACTTGCAGCTTTGATTGCATAGTACATGCGTTCCCGAAAGGTCAGAAAGTTGCAAAAGGAAGCGTCTTCGACACATGTTCATACCTCATCTGTCTTGAGACAGTACGCTCTGTCATTCTGAATCACCCTAAGAACAAGCAATTAAGACTCATTATTCTTTCGATACAATGTGCTCTTTCATAATGAGGACAAACGAGGAGAGATGGCGAGATGACGCTTTTGGAAAAGGACAACTCCCTTCTTTCTATTGGTACAATGGCGTTGATTAGTCTTACAGTCATCCATTCATTTTTTCCATTGTCTCGTTTTTGTGTCTGCCTGATTGCAAGAATTCCCACCCTTCCCTCTGTCATTACTGGTTAATCCTGACTTTTACTTTCACTCCATTCTTCCAATTTCACAACTTCTTACTCCTCAAATCCCTTCTCCAAACATTTCTCTCTCCATTTTGTTCCTTCATTCATCGCTGTGGCGCCGTCCATTCCTACCCTCCTCAATCCTGCCTGTCAGTACATTACGTTACATTCTGCACACCCTTTTTCTGTCCTCTGGCCATGCATCTCTCCGTCCATTCAGTCCATCTGTCTGGTGGCTGAGTAAGTTTCCGCAGCAGAAGTGCTCCCCTGCTGAGCCTGTTAAGTCCTATAAACTATTACAATGTTTCCAGCCAGCTAGACAGCGAGCCAACCAAGTGGGTCCTGGCTTATTACTAAGTTAGAGCATGCAGATCCACTCCCAAACATTTCCCTCTGGGGCTGCTCTTTAATGCGCTCTGTCTGCTACAGGGACAAAAGCAGGTTAATGTGGGGATGTTTAGCAGGCTGCCTCTTGTGGTTTTGAGGGTAGGTAGAAGGGTAAAGCATAGGATGGAGAAAGAAAAGGATAATGAGGATGACTCTGACAATGAGTAAATAAAGAGAGGTCTATAGGGAAAGACAAAAATGTCAACTGTGACAATTCAGCAAATTATCTTTATTTTAAAGAATCATGTTCTTCATTTCTTGTGCTTATTCTACTTCATGCATTATGCAGTGCTAAAAAGTCATAACAATTTGGAATAATTTGTATAATATTTTGCTAGTGGCAGTTGGTTTTATTGCACTCAAAACATGATTGGTTCTAGTCATGACTAGCCTCCAGCTCTGCTGTTTGATCCATCATCTTTTTCATTGTGCACTGACAGTTCTGTTTGAAAACAAAGGCGATGCTATAACAGATGAACTCTGTAAGGATTAGAAACAGATCTCTGTAATTGGACACAACGGCGAATGAAAAACCAAGGTTGCAGTAGCGGAGAAACTTCACTGAGTTAAAGACTCTAGGCCTTTTTGCTACATATGAGGCCTTTTTCTCTACATGTTGACTTCAAACAGAATCTCTCATTTGCTCTCACACAAACACACAGGCAGAAACAGCAAAAAAAAAAAACATCCATTAAACTGGGAGAGACAGGAGAGAAAGACAGATAAAAGGAGTGAAAAAGAGAGAAGGGAGAGAAGAGAAAGACAGACAGGGAGTAGCAGAGGGCTTCTCATTAGACAATCTCTTGTAACGGAGAGTTTTGAAATGACAGCGGATTTACGCGAGAGCATAATCCGTCTGCGCTGTGCCACTGCTCTGCTACCTCCCGTGCCACTCAGGGGGGGATGCCTGCTTTCCAAGAAGCGCTATTCATCCACTGCAGAGGGAGAGCTAGAGAGGGGCTGCGGTAAATTCACAGTTAATATAGATAGAACCACCAGGGAGACTCTCCAACAGTGCCAGTGTTAAAATTCACATTTTCTCTCTTCTCTCTCATCTCTTCTTACCAAACCTCTCATCATGGGTACCAAAAATAAACACACCATAAAGAGTACATTTATGGTCATTTTCAGTTAAACTAACTTACAAAAATGTTTTATTAGCTACCTCGACGACTGTCATTGACTGCCAAAAATGACCTGTGTTAGCATAATACACTAACAAGAATCTAATGTGCCTTGCAAAAAAAAAATTAAAATGGATTTTATTAGGGTTGTATGTAATGGACCAACACAAAATAGTCCATAAAGTGTGAGGGGAGGTATTACATGGATTTCTAAATTATTTACAAGTAAAAATCTGAATCTGCTGTAAAACCCGTAACTATGATCAGGTGCAACCAATTGCCTTCAGAAGACACATAATTAGTTACATAGAGTCCACCTGTGTGCAATTTAATCTCAATGTAAATACACCTGTTCTGTGCAGGCCTCAGAGTTTGTTAGACAACATTACAAAACAAACAGCATCATGAAGACAAAGCAGCTCACCAAAAAGGTCAGGGATAAAGTTGTGGAGTATAGTTGTGAAGTGCAAAGCAGGGTTAGGTTATAAAAAAAATAGCCTAAGCTTTGAATATCTCACAGAGAACAATTAAATCCATCATTAGAAAATGGAAAGAATATGGCACAATGAAGAAAGAAAAGAAGAAAAGGCCGTCCAGCTAAACTAATGGACCTGGCAAGGAGAGCGTTAATCAGAGAATCAACCAAGAGACCAATGGTAACTCTGGAGGAGCTGGTAAGGTCCACAGCTCAGGTGTGAGAATCTGTCCACAGGGCAACTATTAGTTGTGCATTCCATGAATCTGGCCTTTATGGAAGTGATGAAAAAAAAAAGAACTTAAGAAATCCCGTTTGGAGTTTGCCGAAAGCCATATGGGAGAAGGTACTCTGGTCAGATGAGACCAAAATTTAACTTTTTGGCCCTGGTGCAAAACATTATGTGTGACGGAAACCCAACGCTGCACATCACCCTGAGCTCAAAATCCCCACAGTGAAACATGGTGGTGGCAGCATCATGCTGCGGGGATGCTTTTCATCAGCAGGTACTGCAAAATTGGTCAGGATTGAGGGCAAGATGGATGGAGCCAAATACAGGGTAATTCTTGAAGAAAACCTGTTTCAGTCTGCAAGAGACTTGAGACTGGAGCGGAGGTTCACCTTCCAGCAGCACAATGACCCTAAACATACAGCCAGAGCTACACCGGAATGGTTTAAGGCAAAGAATGTTATTGTCTTAGAAAGGCCCAGTCAAAGCCCAGACCTCAATCCAATTGAGAATCTGTGGCGAGACTTGAAAACTGCTGGTCAGAGACAGTGTCCATCCAATCTGACAAGAAGAATGGGCAAAGATTGCAGTCTCTAGATGCGCAAAACTGGTAAAGACATACCCCAAAAGACTTGCCACTGTAATTGTAGTGTAATTCTAGTATTGATATAGTCCACCACTGTGCTGACTACCTACATGTAATCCTGATATATGATTTTAACCTGTAAACCAATCAAATATTAGTCTAGCATGTTAGTATACTAACATTTGGCAGTTAGCACTAAACAGTACAACTGAGGGTGTTGGGAATTTGCAGATATTTGATCATAAACTAAATAACATTTGACCTGATGACGGCGTTATAAGGAAGTTTCAAGGGCACCAAAGTTATTACAATTCATCCTGAGGGAAACATAAATGTCTGTGCCAATTTTATGCTAGTTCACAGCTGCTTCCCATTGTGGAAGTCTTCAACTTGTCTATTTTTACTTATATTACCTCATAATACATTATTGCTTACATACAGGCCTACGAGTAAGTAGGTCTCCGCAACAACAGTATTCCCCAATTATGTTAAGTTTATGTTCCATAACAACACTAAGTGTTGATTTGGGAAGTTGTGTGATGTTGAACAAAAAGTACGTTTGTGGAGGTCAGAGGGAATAGGCATAAAAGCACTTGCCTTTATGACATTCTCAAACTAACAGCAGGGGTGTTTTTATTATTTAACCATTACCACAATCTTTCCCTAACCAAGTAGTTTTTAGAGTTCTAATTTTATCCATAGCCTGGAGTGAGCTGTTATCAGCAAATAAAACTGTTTCTGCTGGCGTCCAGTCTCCTTCATTACCGCACTTTCCTTGGAAGAAATATTTCCTATTATACTACTACAAGTTTGCAATTTGTGGTGTCCTGACATTTCGTGACTCTGAATTAAGTCACTTTTTATAGTTATGTGGTTGTTTGACAACAAAAACACACAGGCCTGTCAATGTTAACAGTTGCATTATTATTAACATGTTGGCTTCTAGTTGTGTGTATTTCACTGAATCTCAAAATAAAAAAGGTGACAGACTGAATCCTAGGGAGTGGGCTTCCTTCCCCCCTATGTCACTGGCTTGGAAATGCACGCTTCTTTTTCCATCCAAGAATGGGGGGATGCTGTTGATGGGGAAAGAGAGGGGAGTGGAAGAAAAGAATGAAGAGAGAGAGAGGAGACAGAGAGAAGGAGGGGGCAATGGAGACGGATAGAAAAAAAGAGAAAGACAGACACAGCGCAGACTGGGAGCATGTCAAGTTGCCTGGAGAGAGGTGTGATTCCCCCAAGCAACAATGTAGTCACCTCAAACGGTGTTTTAATGAGGCTGCATGGGGAGGATAAAAAAAAAAAATATGACATTGATTTATTGGTCTGTCATGCAGCTTCTTGCATAGCCTGTTTTGCTGTAAAAAGAAGAGTTTATAAACAAAGAAAGACTGTTCAGACTGGGGCATCAATTCACTCACACACACACACACAAAAAAACCCTGATGTATGCTCATAAGATTCCTGGCTGCATCATTTAACATTTTTTGACTCTTTCTAAGGAGAAAGAATAACTGATAACTAGCCTACTGTTTGCATGACCAGTATGATAAACTGGATGTCACTCACAGCTAATGAGTGCTCTTTCAAATAGATTTCCAGCTATATGGTGAGCGCCCATACATGACCATGTAACTAATTGATGCCCCGTGCATTTTGTGGGCGCAGCCTAGCTTGAAATTACATGTTTTCAGTTTCCCTTTCCCCCCCCCTGTTTGGTGCGCTCAACCTCAACACACACACACACACAAACACACACACACACACACATACACACACACACTCCTCTACAAGCTCCACAACACGTGGCTAGCTGGTGCTGCCTGTTAACGGCGGTAGTTTAGTGAACGGGAAATGATACATGACAGGTCGCTTACGCACCAAATCTTTCTCGCTTTGACACGCACGCACGCATACACACTTACTCGCGCGCGCTTCCCCCCCTTCCCCCCCTCGTCCATCTGCGCTCGGCACATTTACGCATATCTTGAGTTCACTTCAACCTGTGACAGCGAGCAGAGGGGTTTATTCATTTCGTTCCGCCACGATTACAAATGGCACTCATCAACACACAAATCAAAAGACGGGCTTTGCTGTTGTATGATGTTTCCATGAGTCCTGATCTTAATTTCTGGAGAGCACGTTCCCCCATTTATGACGTTCAACTATAAGTTTTTTCAAAGCTGTCTAAAATGTAATATTGCGCAGTAAGAGACAATGATGTTATTTGGGAATATTAAAATTAGTTTTGGTTACTCATAGCGCCTCTAAACATGTGATGCAAAAAAAAACAAAAAATAAAGTAGACGTGAAACTGGTTCTTTGCATAATTTAATGAAGTTAAACTCACCAGTCAAGTCGTTCCCAGTTTGCGCGGAGTGTTTGCCGGACTGAAAGCTTCCTCTCTCTCTCTGTGTGTGTGTCTCTCTGGAGTCTGTCGAGGTGCGTCTCTCCTCTCTTTCTAATGTCTTTACTGTCTGTCCCCGTCACAGCTGCTGGAATGAGACACACAGCGGCTCATACACTGCGACCCAGTGGGAAGAAAACATGAATCCTCCATTTAGAAACTACAACTGACTGCTGCTGAATCTCACGGGTAGCTTCTGATGAACACTCCGTCCACCTCTCTCTCTCTCTCTGTCACCAGTGTGAGGAGGAGGAGAAGCAAAGAGAGGGCGGTTTACACTCATCCTCACTCGCTGCTCTCCAGGTTGGATACACTGGAACACTTTGGGAAAAGATTATGAAGCCTATTGTAGACCCCTTTTTTTTTTTTTTTTGGAGATAACAACCATAGTGATAGTAATATTTCCTAAAGGATGTGAAAACAGGAGCACTCATAAAGTAGGATAAAGTACCATGGAGAATAAGCTCACTGTTGACAATAAGCTGTATTAGCTCATTAGGGAAGATATTAATATTTATAATACTTACAATGTTTCCAGGTGTTTTGTCCCAGTAGTACAAGTACAGGTTGTACAAAGGTTACTGAGGTTAGCTGGAGGTGTTGTGTGTCTCCTTTGGAAAATTCATATTTCATAAAGCTATCCAGACTTATCCATAATTCACAAACGTCTGACTGGGGTGGTAGGTGGGTGGGGCTGGTGGGTGGTCACGGGCTGGACAGGACACCCTGGGGAGCCCAGTAACACCACCAGACTGTGACAAAAACAAAACGCTCTGTGACCAAAAAGATGATGGGCTTGTTGCCAGGACAGACAGGCAATCCAACCCTGACTGGAAACCAACAGCCGACTGACAGGATCAGAAGGAGGCTGGGAGCAGTCTGCATACAGATTATCACCTGCTGACTGAAAGTATGAAATAAACAGTACATTTGCAAGTAAATACCCTCAAAAATACACACCTAGCGTTTAAAAATAATGCAAAAAAAACAAACAACTAAAGACCTTCACAAGATTAAATGATAACATTGTTCAACATTTATTATTTTCCAGACAAAAATATCCAAACCCTGCAAAACATGAACATTAACAATAACCCAAACCAAACAGTGCAGTGTCCAGGCTCTCTGAACAAAACAATTCTATCAATACAATCAGATGTCTGCACACAGGAGACCCTGTGGCCCAGATACTGTAAATGCCCAACAATGCCCAATTAAAACAATGCAAAACTGGGAAAAGAAAATCTGTAATGTACATCATACACCACATGTGCATCTCCAAGCTGTTTTTAAAGCGTATAGAAGTAAACTCAAGACAAATATAGTGCACTTACTGGAAAAAAAAACTATATATAAAAAAGTATTGCTCACTCATGCGATGCCAGTAAAAGGTTTTGTGCAAGATCACCCAAAAAGAAACCCAAAAGCTGAAACAAACCAGTATAAAGTGAACCATGTACAGTGAACAAATTTCCCAAAGAAACAAATGCAGTAGAGCACATCACTTTAAATCATGTCCTTCATTTTCAAAGTGGATTAAAACTGTTTTGCACTCTTTTTCCAAATATAAGTTGATTGATGAGTTATGAGAAAACATAAATTGATGCCGTGATTGTCCTTGAGTGTGAAACATCAGTCACAGGATGGGACAGTTTAGAGCTGCAACAAGATGATCAATGTACCACAACATTCTCAGCAGAAATCAACCTGAAAAGTCTGTCGTTTGATCCAGACAGCGGTATTTTCAGTGATACTGACGAGGCGCTATAATGTGACAGAACTGACACATTTACTGCCTCGATCGACACCCGATGAAACAAAAATAAAGAGCACAAAATAAATGTGAGTGCTTGAAATTAATGGAATAAGCATGCGCCCATAGTTAACAAGTTAATGAAGTTTCTTTATCGGAGGAGCGTTAGACCTGAACTTGAGTTAAAGACGCAGTCTACTGCTGAAACAAACAGATTGCTGTCAAGACATTGTTACAATATATATAAACATACCTTTTATGTACAGAGAGCCCCAAACAAACAAACATTTAAAATAATTCAAAAAATAAATAATAAAACATAAAATATAAATAGGCACAAAGAGTGAGCTTAAAAGTCTTTTCCATTTTTTGTTGGGGGTAATTAACAAAGGAAAACAAAAAAACAACAAAAAAGTGAGCCCACTAAGTAGCTTGTATGGTGAGGGTGCTCTGCTCTTCCTGTGCGACTGTTACTGTGATCCATGTAGGTTAAAAGCAGTTGACCACAAGGCCCCAGGTCCCTACCAGTTGTGGTCAAAGTGACTGTGATCAAACTAGTACAGGTGAAAAGGAGAGATCCTGCAGTCTGGTGTTAAAATTGATCTCAGAAGTTGAGGGAAGGGAGGAGAGAAGGAGGGCATTCTGAAAACAGTCTGAGGATTTGGGTTGCTTCCAGCTGTCCACAACATCAAGATGTCTTCCTGTCTGCACTTTGACTCACTGTAGCCTTGATCTGAGGGAGCAGAGCACAGAAATTTATACCACAAGCAAACACTAAAAAGGTGGAATCAGTAGTGAGCACTAGAGAAAACTGTGCTTCCCATTTAAAAACACAAATTCTTGAGATTTGCTGTGTTTGTGTAACTGCAGGAAAGAATACAAATAGGGCAGGGACACTTGGACATGACTGCAGAGTGGGAACAATAAAGATAGAGGAGGAGCACAGTGATTGAGAAACAGCTTAACTACCAGGACTAACAGTTTCCAGGTTTTCCTTCCACCATCCAAAACTGCTACAACAAGAAGTGATGCAAATTAGTGAAACCAGTTGCTGTCACCGACAGCTGGAATGAAAGCCCCTCAATAGCACATTGTTACCTTCTGTATCCCTGCTATGATAGCACTTTGTTTGAAGGAGTGTTTTACCTGGCATGGGGCTCAGTAGCTGTGGACTACAGCACAGTCAGCATGGTCTGTACTCCACAGTCCACAAAGCTCTGGAAACAAGAGTATAACACTTCATGTGAATGAGCTTCCTGAGAACAATCTAGTGAAGATTCTTAAAAGACAGATACAGCTGCTGTAAAACAACATCCTTCCCCCACAAAACTGTAAGTGCCAAAAATAGTTAAGTACACAAAATCAACTTTGTACAATGGGGGAACAGAAAAATTCATTGTTAATTCACATAGGCCACTTTCAGGATGAAAACACTGGCCAGACAATGCCATCTAGTGGCACACATGACCACTGCAGTTTGTGGACAATTTGATGGCACAAATACTACTGGAGAAAAAACCATCAGGTGAAAACACAGACTCTCCAAAAAGTCAACTATTTCATATAAAATTTAAAAATGAATAAAACATTGAACTAACCAGGCCAATTTTTGAAATCATTCAAGGTACGTACAACATTTTAATCCTACCGGTTCTCACCTGACAAGTAACTTGCATTGCTTCAAAACTTGCTGTAATTACACTAACATTACTCATATTCCCACTAAATGCAGAGTCACCTGATTGACAGGCCGTGTCCTCTGGTCCGCCGTCCAGTGAGGTGGAGTGTACTGCGTGTTGGGGGAGAGGGGTCAGCCGTCAAACAGAGGGCAACAGAAAAAACCCAGACTCACCTCTACCAGGGAGATGGGAGGGTGTGGAGTGTTGGGTCGGCAGGGACAGGTGGATCTAAACCAGACCGAACCCTTCATCTCAAATGCAGGAGCATATGTGCAGGGCCTGGGAGACCCTGCACTGGATGCTGTTGACTAATTGGGGTGTGTGTGTGTGTGTGTGTGTGTGTGTGTGTGTGTGTGTGCGCGCGCGCGTGCACGTGTGTGTACCTGGTAGGCGTAGGCATTCTGTGTGTAGTTCACTGGCATCTGTGGGATCATGACCCCTCCAAAGTTGGAATAGGAGTATGGCTGCAAAGCGATCCAGAGAGAACCCATTCAACCACAGTATAGAAGTATGTTTATGAAGCAATCAGTGATAAGCAGATGTTAAAATATGTACTGAAAATCTTGAAACACATTGCAGGTCAAGGCCACAGCAAAAGCTAACTATCTCATGTTTCTCTCATGTAAGTGTCCTCGCAAGGATTACACTGTAACTGTTAATGCTTTTGACAGTTGGTATTGTCTGAATAATTCACCAGCTTGGATATTATTAGCGATAACATTAATCACATCATTGTCGTCTTTTCTAGTAAACTGAAAGTAAATTGACAGATTGGTCTCCACCTTGCACCCCTATTCTTGGCGGTGGTAATGAGCCAACTTCCCCTCAGAGAAAATAACGTTCATTTTATTTTACAGAGGGTAACTGAGTGAATATGAAGGTGTGTGTCACAGTCTTGTGTCACACATGCTGTGGCAACTTAGTGTGTGTGTGTGTGTGTGAGTGTCTGTTACCTGATTGTAGGGGCTGCCTCCATTCAGCATAGGCGAAGGTTGTGCCATACCCCCTCCAACGGGTGAGCAGCAAGCGCAGTAGAAGTACTGAGTGGGGCTCATCCATGGAGCTGGGCCAACCAGACGGGATGGCATGAACCCTGGATTTAAAAAAAGAAGAAAGGATCTACATTGTGGAGTGTATATTTAGTGGCAAGATCTTTTATTTGCACTGCCAAGCAAATATCCAAATTATGTTCTTCTGAAGTGAAACAGAATACATACGAGAGCTCCTTTCTTTCATGATGGCAGGGCCCAGCTTGAGTTTCCGGCCCTTAAAACTGATCTGTTGCTATGGCAAAAAAATATGAATAGAGAAAATATTATTTTCAGTTGTAAACAAAAAAACAAAAACGAAGAGCCCTTCAGATTTATTTCCACTTACGTCAATGATTGACTGAATGTTGACATCTTCATTGAAGTACACAAACCCATACCTTGGAGAGAAAACAAAATGAATGAATGACAGAATACATTAACACACTGACTCAATAATAGCCAATGTAAAATATGAAGAATCAGAGTCTAGATGAAGTTATGAAATAAGCTCATTTATATTCATAAAACTGATGAAAAAAAATCACGTAGTTTACACCCTCAAATTTACACACATTACACAAATCATGCTCATCTGATTTTACACATCAGAGTCTGTTTACAGGTCTTAAGGAGTACTACTGTATATGTGGGGAAAAAGTTGTATATGGTATTTTGTAGCTCCAGAGGGAGCCACACGAAGTCTGATAAATCAAGTGATGTCAGTTCAGTAAATGTCTATGGGGTTGAAGACTACAAAAAGTGCAAAGCTAATTGGTGGAGTGCTCTTTTATAATGACTCAAAGCCATTATTGTATTCATGCTTTATGAATGTAACAGTGAAAGTCACTTAATAGTACAGTTGTACAGAAGTGTGTAATGGATAATTTTCATTCTCTTTTTAAACCCCTTGAGCTGAAAAACAATACAGTTGACCCTGCATTGCATTTAACATGCACTGATGAAAAATGAAGTGTCTCATGGACATTACTAAAGAGTAAGACTCACCCTTTGCAGATCCCTCCACGGTACGTGATAATTTTTACTTCCTTAACAGCACCATATCTTGCAAAGAAGTCGCGCATTTCATTTTCATCCACCTACAGGTAATAATGAAATTCAAGTGAAAAATTGGGTTTTAATGGCTGTAGTTGATCATCTTTATCTAGAAGCAAGACCGGTGCATTGTGCACTAAATCTGTGGTTTCCAATTTTCCACCCAAGAAATCTATATCATATATATATACTCTAATCTGTTGACACAAAGTTGAAGTTACATTGAAATTATTTAAATGTAGATATAATTTTATTGGCAAGGTTCCTCCTAACTTATTTTAAACTTCTGAAATGATCAGATTACATTTCATTTTGCCTTTCAACTTTGTCGTAACACATCTAATCTGTGCCTTTGGTGGGCAAAAACACCTTAAATCACTTTTACCATGCCGTGTAAACGTGAACTAAATATATGTGATCTTACCTTCATGTCAATCCCACCAACAAAGAGGGCGTTGGGAGTCAGTTTACCCTCAGGTAGAATGTAGCCATTAGACATCTTATAGGAAGGTGAGGTCTGGTTGTTGCCCCTCGGCTTGTGGATATCCTTGCAATAAAACATTATTCTTCTTAGGTTGCATTATCAAATACCAAAACATCTTTACACTCATACTTTCTTGTGGCAAAACGTCAAATAATCCTGATGGTTAAGTGTAGACGCGGGTTGTACCTCTCCTCTATTTGCTTCACATTGACAGAGCAAAACATCCATTTCTCGCAACTCTGTTTTTTTATCCAGGTAGCCAAAAACTTTCATCTTTGGATTAGGAAACAAAAGTCGCAAATTGGCTAATACGTTACACGACAGGCACAAACTGGAGCTTGGTCAAGTGCATGAGGATGGCTGCATGGGGATTTCGGCATGTTTTGAACTTGGATTAAGCTAGCAGTATGGCGCTGCTTCCACGTGTGCTCAAACTTAATTTACTGTAATATCAGACACAGGATTTGGATGGGCTGTGCGATGTTATAGCTAAAACCTAATTAGCAGAATTTACTACTTTTGCGTTATAATACGGCCAAACCCACACTTTAGACGACTAATGTTATCTAAACGCTCCAGATTGTTTTATAGCATATCAACACCTAAGTTACTTTACCGTGGCTAAAGTTAAGCTTAATACTTAACTAGCTTATGTGGCTACATGACACACGTATCTAGCGTTAGTAGTGGTTAGTTCATATTGGTTAACTTAAGCTAACTGTTAGCAATCCAAGTTTGTCCAACTTAGTAGCAGCGAAAAAGTTGAGAAAATGCCCTCGAAAATGGGGTATTATGTATGCATATATATGAAGCAATAGTTACTGCGAGTCGTTACCAATATTAGATCCAACAAAACTGCGTTAACCCATGCTAATGTAACATTAATGGCTTGTGCGCCTTTTTTCAGATCTCCGACCGAAGGTGGCTCGCTGTTAGCTTAGCTAGCTAACACTAATGTTTTGAATGTAACACTCGTTAGTATTTTAGCTTAATTAATAAGTTGACGAGGTCTTCGGTGAAACGCGACGATTATATGGTTACAATTGCTTGCAATACAGTGCATTGTGTGGATATAAATATCAATTAAACTTACCATAGTTAAAATAATTAAAACTAATAAATTAGCCGGACATTCAAAGGCAAGCAGCCGCGCTCGTTCTGCCCGACAACAGCCACCTGCAGCAGCTACAACCGCCCAGTCAGTCACATGACTGGTGTAACGTCCTATCAAACGTTAGATACTTAACTTAAATGACGTTCAATTTTAACGAGCGTTAACGGCGAATTCTGATCTAAAGTTGCTTACATAATTATCTCTGTAAAATTCTATGTTGACTTAGCTGAATGGGAAAAACATGGATTGTTTATAACTCAAATACAGCATTATATAAATAAATCATTTTATAGACCTAGAGGCTCATTGAAATTTGCCATGAATATTGACATGATGAGATCACAATGATGCAATATTTCATGAAGGCTATTTTTGTAGTCATGCAGGTAATGGAGATAAAACAATTATCAAACAACATGGCCTGTACATAATCATTTTCACACTAATTTTCATACTGTTAGCCTAGTTATTATTTTATGCCTATAAAGCAAAATTTCAAATAGCTGAAAATCTTGGACCATTTAAATAAACTTAACTGTGGCCCTAATCCTGACCCTAACACCAATTCTGTTTTCATTGTACTGGCTCCCTGTCTCTTTCATGGTTGACTACAAAGTCCTGCTACTTACATACAAATCCATCAACAGACAGGCACCTCCCAACCTGCATGAACTGATCATACTATAAACCTCCCCCTGCACCCTCAGATCTGCCAGCAGCTTCCTCCTCCAGGCCCCCAGTACTAAGCAAGCTCCACATCATGGGGGATCCAGCCTTCTGCTCTGCTGCACCAGGCTTGTGGATCAGCCTTCCCAACTATCTGAGGGCAGCACAGACCCTAGACTCTTTTAATACAGGCTTCAGTAAAGTGTATTTTAAATTTAAAAAGTCTGTGTGTTTTATGTATTCATTAACTATGTTTTATTCGTTTTGAGAACACAATCATAGGTCATCCCGCAAGCATCCTACCCTGATTTTTTCCCCATGAAAATGCATATTTAGGGTTAGACGGTTTGCTTCAGCAATCAGAAACCCACAATCTGACCTGAAGGCACCCTGAGAGGCAGGGAGGCTGCCAGCAGAGGGCACAATAAACCTGCTGGGTGGTGACGCTGCCAGGTAAACGCTAAGGACAACCCACCAACCCAACCCAACAATAATTTTAACAAATGTGGCATTATAACAGTATATGAGTGGTGGTACTGTGATTGCGACCTTAGTACACACAGATATTTGTGTACATCTCCTGTGTGTATAAACAGCAAAGGGCACCGCCCACCACATAGTTGAACTTTTCTGAAATTAACAAGGTGGTGTGTTACCATGGAGACCTTCCCGGATGGGATCAACACTGTTTCAGTTTACAGCAACGTGATGACTTATCTGCTCAGTCAGAGCAGTGACAGGGCAAAACTAAACTCTCACTAGCTTAAAGTACTTCTGTTTTTTGTACAGTAGGTTAGTGATAGATTAACAAAGCTGCAAATGACGGGGAAATAGATTCATTCCCTCTCAGCAATGAGTGAAATGCCGCCGGCATAACGTTTATAGCGACAGATAGTGGGTAGCGTTAACTGATATTAACGTTGACGTTACAGGTGAGTTTACCGGTGTTTGTTTGCTCTTTAGAAACTGTCACACTGATAAAATTTCTACACGTCTTCATGTAACGTTATTCACATCAAGTTATTTGTGTTTTCTTTCCTGTCACTGGTAGAAAGTTGAACAAGATGGACCGGCTGAAGCAGGTAACTAACATGTTTGAGGATCGACTTTTATTTATGAAGCTAACGTTAGCTACATTTTAATTATACAATCACCCTCATTTGGCTGAATACATATATTAAACTTTTTAATTAGCTATCTTTGTTTTGGGTTTTTTTCATTTTTTTTCCCTTATAGCTTACGTGCAATTAAATTGATGATTGATTCTGAAAATTATTTGTAAAGACTATTTTTACACTGAAAACTGTGGTATACATTTTTACTAACTTTAAATTTAAAGCTAGTAAAAGTGCATGCATGCAAATCATGGTGGTTACTTTATAACATCATCTTGAGAATAAAAATAATATATATTATGTATATAAATATTTAGGCACTTAAATAACCCACCCACCCCACCCCCGTGCAGTCCTCTGTGTTTTTGTCTGAACTACAGATGGAAGATGACTCTATCTACAATATGAGTCAAAGCAGAGGATATCCTGTTCCCCCACCTTTGCCCAAGACATGTAATGCAGAACCCTCAGAACTGTATCAAGTAAGAATATCAAGCTATGTATCACAACTGAATTTGTGCTTAAGAAAAGCCAGTTTTCCTCAAATCCTTGCCAAGTTTAACACTTGTGACCTTTGTGCTACTATCTAACCTCTAACATTTAAGCTGTTGTATTACCTCAGATAGTCTTGAGGCACAGTCATTACCCACCCATCCTCCAAAGCAATTCATGGACATTGGCAGTACCTTTTAAAGAGCAACATCACCATCGCACTCCCAGTGAGTCTATTGGAAACAACTACAGACCCCAGGCTCAGGATCTTAAAATTAATAAACTCCAGCACAGACGACAGACTTTCCGTCAATCCCTGGCAAAACCAGCAGGGCCTTGTATCCTTTCAAGTCCCTTTCATATCAAACCCTGGTACATGTGACTAAGGGAAGCCTCCCTGAAGCTATCTAAGATTGTAACTTTCTTTACTTTAATAGCTGATGTGAACTCTTAAGACCACTCTGGAAACTTATTAGGAAATATATTTGATCTTAATGAAGCTTTAAGCGCCTACCCCACCTGGAAGGAGACAAGCAATTACACTAAGGAGAAGGTAATTATACCCTGGAAGCAAAACATTTCAGCACTAGCTTATGGTATCTTTTATGATGTTGTTTTTCTTGAAGCACTTGATCCGATTCTGTTATGCTTTCCCAGGGATATATCGTCTTGTGCATCAGTGTCACCTCAGCCAAAGTCTAGACCTAGAAACCGCCCCACTCCCAGCAGCAGGCCTATGAGTCCTAAAGAGCAATTGGACATCATACACAGCAAAGAGGAGAAAATGAGGGCAACTCAGAACGAACCTACTGAGAAAGACCTGGAGGCACGTTTCCATTAATTCAGTAATGAACTAGTCAGTTGCTGAAAAAAATCTTCGGAGTCTCTTTTTTTCTGACATGTTGTTGATCTTAAATTTACTCACACAGAGGTATATGTATTACATCACCACTGGAGTCCCCACCTCTGTTCTGGCCCCCCAGCCATGTCAGCAGATGATGAACATCATGTGCCTGCTGCCTCCCAACACTGAGGATTGTAGTAAAGACATCCAGATTATGAGGGCTAACATGGAAGAGGAGGTCAAAAGAGATTATAACTTCAGTCTCAAGAAGAGTATAGGTATAAACCAATAAGTGATTCTTTAATGGCAGTATTGCTTTATTAAGTCATCCTAGGCATAAGCCAGTATCACTTTAACATTGATTTTATAGACTATTTGACCAAAACAAACACACTTTTATATATATTGGCTAGGACATTTTGTTGCATCATTGAAACAAAGAACAGTATGTTTTTTTCCTACATAAGACGGTATGGGTTCATATTTTCCTAATGAAACGTCTCCCTTGCAGCATTCTGTCAATCTGTTTTGTTTTCCATGTTCCCTGCCAGTGGACTACATTCTTATGGACCTGTCTGAGCGCCAGCGACTGTCTATATCCAGCATTCCTGTGCCCTTTCCCAGGAGGGTGATCCGTGCACCGGTGCCCTGGGCTGCTACTTACAGGGAGGCCCAGACGTGGCAAAGCCAACATCTGTTTACCGTCAGTTACATTATGGTCCTGCTGCAGGATGTCTGGCTAAACAGGTAATACAGAAATGTAATATAATGTCCACCCAGGGTTAGGGTTAGTTAAATTATAAGTTAAATTATATTTTACTTGTGAATGAATGACATGGATATAAATGTTAACAGATGGGGTATATTTGGTGAAGTAACTGTCATTGTAAACTACCGTAACGAGGGCACAGGAAATGCACACTCATCCCAGCTAATACTGCTCACATTCCTTGACAGTCTGACCACTTGAGCTTATGCCTGTCCCTTGACACAAGAGATGTGGTGTCAAATACAACCACTAAACAGGAACTTAGTACAACCATTAGCTTGAATTTTAGACAAACAAAACAATGTGCTGATTAAAAGTATAATGCAACTTTAAGTGAAACGGGAAAATATGTGAATTGAACTTCTTCTTTTATGTTGTTTCAGCTTCTCATCTTTGAGATTTGTGCAACTAGAGGACCTTTTCTCCACCAGCCTCCCCCTCCTGCCATCTGAGTTTGAGGAGTTTGTACAGAGACAGTGCCAAGCAATCAGAGATGAACTGGTCCAAAAGTGAGTAATGCCAGTGTGCCAGACATCTATACATCTCGTCTGTCAGTGAGACCATAAGCTTATTTCCAGACTTAATCATTGTAGTGTTTCCTCCCATTGGCTTGTAGGTCTGCAGTAGGTACACAACCAGGAGAGCTAATCCTGTTGTAGATGCAGGCTCATGTTTCCACCTTGTCCACTTTGTCAGACCTATGTCACGCTGCCTTTCAGGGGATTGTTTTACACGCCACCTCACTTTAGAATTCCATCGCATCCTTTGTTGCGCACTTGTTGTATAGCCTGTTAGAGTATGTAGCTGCCATGTAGGATATCTGGCTGCATGGTTGAAATATGAGCCATTGTAATTTGTAGAAATTGGCAGCTGTTTGTTTATTTTCACGTTCATAATTTGCACCCGCTTGGATACCATTATTCTATTAGTCTGCTATAACCCAGTTTCCCACACCAGCCGTACTCCATCCAGATAACAATATGTGTCTCTAGGGGGTAGTGTCAGAAAATCGATGCACCCAAGTCCCTGTACATAAGTGATTGTTGATATGAACTTTAAGTTCTTTTTATGCTTTGATATTAAACACATTACAAATAGTAAAAACCTTTTGCCTTTATAGGGCACTTATCACCATCATCTTCTTCTTTCAGATGGCTGCCTCACTGTGCATTACTCTTTGACAACTTTGAGGACTTGTGGTTGCACCTCATACCCGAAAGTGAAGAGGTGGCTCCAGTTGGTGTCCAGGAGTTCTTCAACTGTGTGGCTGCTCTCATGTCATTGCAGCTCCGAAGCCTGGTCATAGAATCATTACAGGACCTGTTATATTTCTTCACTATACATGAGGTTTGGACAAAAATGTTAATTTCCTCTCACCATGTTAAGATAGTCCTTTCAATTATGCAGCCGGGACACCCAAACATACTCTTGCAACTATTTATTCACTAAAGAGTCATTCTGGTATTCCAAAACTGACTGTGACTCTTTTCAGGCTTCAGAAGTATCACTGAATGAACTGTGAATCATCATAATCATCCTCTGTTCTGTGTCCTTTAGGAAGGCAATGACTTTGGTGAGGTGTTTGATGAGATGAAGTATGTTCAGTCTCAGGTGCTGCTGGTTAAGCTACAAGAGAATGAGCCTCACATTGACTTTAGTCCGAGCCTCCAGGAATGTTGGGAGCTCATCCATGGAGCCTTCATGGAAATTATCAAGAGTGCTGAAGAACTCCCAAGGGTACATTATACCGTCAGCACCACAAACTTTAAATACTATTTATTATTTTAGATGACAATTACTTTAATTGTTATCTATCTTATATTACAGAATTCAGTCTGTGTTTCATTGTTTTATACAACAAACATGTATATAATATGTGACTATCATGCTTTTCTGGCCAGGTGGAATGTTATCTCTTTCCCGATATCGAGAATTTGTACCTACGTACAGTCGGTCCTGATGAGTCGCTGGTTGCAAACATAATCAGCAAAGCTAAGGACATTTTCCACAAGAACACTGTGGGCCCTGAAAAGTAATGTCAAATCAATTGTTTTTATGTGCCTCTCAATGTTTTTGATGGAATAGCAAGTGTAAAGGGACTACCAGTAACTATAATACCACATCTCATCATTCAGATATTTGAAGGTATATCAAAAATACAGCAATCTACTGGACAATACAGCAAAGCAGGACATCATAGCATTCCTTAAGGAGAAACACTCGTTGGAGGGATTTACCAAGGTAAATAAAGCCTTCTCGCTTTGCTATTAATGTTTTGTCAAATGATACTTAAGTGCTAACTGAAATATCATTTCTCTCTCTCTGTCTCTGAATCCTCAGAAAATCGAGAGTATTAATCACTTGTGGAAGGAGATTGCCTCACTGCACGTTACGGTGCCCCTGTCCATGTTTTGTCTGTATGCCGGCGAGCTGAATGATGACTTGTGTGACCACGCCGAGAAGCTGAAAGACCAGATCATCATGTTTGAAGTGGAGGAAAATCGAGAGCTCAACCAGAGGTGAGAAAAAAATCTCTGTCTCCCTAAACTTTCCTGATTTAAACAGCACTGTCAAGCGTCTAATTCCTTGTCTTTGTGTACTTTAAACAGCAAATGGATTTTGTGTTGACATGAATTTTAAGAGAGAGAATGTCAACTACAAGATGTTTTTTCCCCCCAGGATCTGTCAGAAGTATGAGGAGATTACGAATACCATCAGAGGCACACCAGAAACTACAGAGGAGTTGGTGGCTCTCAACCAGTACATTAAACAGACCAGTGAGGTGACCATTCACAAGCTGTTAGATGAGATTGATGAAGCAACGTACCGTCTCAGCTTCCTCCTGGACTATGCCACTCTGCCCTGTATGTGAAACATATCAGTAACAGTCCAAAGAAATGACAAAGATAACATGTATCTTTCAATTTTCCTTTATCCTTTTGACCTAACTATGTAGTTATATGTCATTAGAATAACGCAATTGATTATCAATCTTTTGTTTTCTTTCTTCTTCCTCCAGCTGATGATTTGAGGCTGAACTCCCGTGTTTTCCAGTGGCCCAATGACATCCTTATTGAGCTTGACGACAGTAAGACTCGTCTGGCCACCATGAGAGAACAGGCTGAGGACTATCTCCAAACAAGGTTACAGAATAAACATACAGTTGTTGTCCCTCCTCAGCTTCACCCAGGCACCACCCAATCCCGGACATTAGAATTTTCTGGCTCAAAATTTCAGTTCAAATTTAGACTTGAGAACAAACCATCCAAAAACCAATGGGCAATGTCACACTATTGGATATTATATCCATGTTCTTACAGTCAATGTTGCCTCACCTCCTTTTTACAGTATGCTGAAAATTACTGGCATATTTAAGAACCGATACATCTTCCACTAACTGATCTGTTCAGTAGATTTGGCTATAGTCAGCTTTCCATGACCTACTAAAGAAATTGTAGCACCTGAAAGTCAGTAGCTGAGATGATAACTGCTATATCTCCATTTAACCATCGCAGGATAACAGACTTTGAACAGAGGCTGCAGGATGTCGACAAGGACATACAAGCCTTCAAGAAGAAGGAAATGATGGGTATTGAGGAGATGAAGACCAACGTGGGAAATCTCGCTCAGATCACTGCCAACCTGGAGGATGCTGTCACTGAACTGGAGGTAAGAGAAACTGCACTCTGGTCAGGGTGATAATCACAAATGCACATGTGGTTATCATTATGATTTTAAAATCTAGAAAGTCGAATTTCAGATGGTAGATGGAAAACTGACTGTTGTTGTTTACCACAGAACATCAACAAAGAGCAGACTTTGCTGGAGAAGGGTCAGAGTCAGTTCCCCATGCTGCAAACTCTGTTAGCTGACAAACAGCCATATGACCAGCTATGGAACACAGCACTCAACTTTCAGAGCATGTCAGAAGTCTGGCTGAATGGTAGGCAACACTCACTGGGGACATATATATCCATTAAAAAAGAAAACCAGAGTTCAGTCCATTAATTTTTCATCTTATAAAAAATGTGCTAATTACACAAAGCAAGAGTTGTATTCAGTTGTATTCACATTGGTGTTCTTCCTTTCTTATTTAACTCCTAGGTCCTTTCCTGCACTTGGATGCTGAGAAAATTTCCGATGAGCTAGACATCATGTGGAGGACCATGCATAAACTGACCAAGTCTTTGTCAAATCTTCCTGGGCCTTGCCGTGTGGCCAAAAGCTTCAAGAGCAAGATAGACCAATTCAAGCAGCATCTACCCATCCTGACAACTATCTGTAACCCAGGCATCAAAGACCGCCACTGGGAGAAGGTCAATTTTTTAGCTTCCTCATATCAGCTGACACTGATAGAAATCTGGTGTCAGCTTCACTTTGTAAGAAGTGTCCTGCCACTCCTGTGATCCATGAAGCCAATGTGAATAATTGATGATGCTTTTGTCTACAGATTAGCAGAATTGTGGGCTTTGAAGTCAAGCCAGATGTGAACAGCTCACTGCTGAACATGTTGGACCTGGGACTCTCCAAGTTCTCTGATAAGTAAGACATTTTACTTGCATTACAGCATATTGGAATATACTGTATGTACAGAGCAAAATGAATGCACCATGAAGAAGACCCTGGCATGTAAGAAAAACTGACACCAATTTTATATTAATCGCCCATTTGTTGAGTTGTGAGCAATCTTATGCAATGTGATTAGAAAGTAATGGCTTTGCAACTAGGTTGGAAGACATTGGAGCATCTGCCAGTAAAGAGTACTCCCTGGAAAAATCCATGGAGAAGATGAAAAATGAATGGACTGAACTCCGGTTCTCTTTTACACCATATAGAGATACTGTACGTTAAACACACATATACAATCATACACGGTACTTTTCACAACAGAAATAAAACAATCTGATCAAAAATTGTCATTTTGACTTGAATTTTTGAAATTAGCATGTTGTTCACCTGTCACTCACACTGGCCATTAATTTTCATGCAGAAGATTGAAATCAACTTCTATTAAATCCACTCCTTTTTTATCATAGGATACCAACATTGTATCAGCAGTTGATGACATCCAGGTGCTTCTGGATGATCATATTATTAAAGTACAGACGATGCGAGGTTCCCCTTTCATTAAGCCAATAGAGACTGAATGTAAGGTAAGACACAACGTCAAGAATCATTTTTTGGTTTAGTAAAGGGATGAAGCCTTTGCTGTGTAGGTCAACTGGTATTAATATTACACATAGCCATACTGAACTTGGCTTCAAGAACATATGGAAAGGAAAGAAAGACTATGTAGTACAGAGTATGTAGAAGTCTGTGTGTGAGCCTCTGCCAACTAAAATAACTCTTTGTTTTTGTGTTTGAAATAAGATTTGGTCTAAGCAGGCCATGCAAGCACTATTACATGCCAGAACATGTAACAAAATTACTTGATCTGCTTAAACACAACATCAGCTGTGTCACCTCACCCACCAATGATAGTGGCTTTGTCTGGAGCCATAACGTTACCAAAAATGGTGTAAAATAAAAGGGAGAGAGAGAAAAGGAAGAGAAAGGAAAAAGAAAAAAGGGGATACACCCAATAAGTCCCATTCACCCACCTGCCCAGTACTACTTGTAATTTTTGACTTTGTGTTTGTGTTTTCTTATTTTTAACTCATTTATTCTGGATATGATGTTTGCTTTTGTTGGATTGGAGTGGCGTTTTGTAAACTAAACTGTAGAAATGCTGCTTCTATAAGATACTATGCTAGCTTTTTATTATCACCCTTATTTTTCTCCTTAGCAATGGGAGGACAAGTTGGTGAGCATGCAGGACATCCTAGACTCCATGTTGAAATGTCAGGCTACATGGCTCTACCTTGAACCTATCTTCAGCTCGGAAGATATCATTGCCCAGATGCCTGAGGAGGGACGCAAATTTGCCATTGTGGACAGCTACTGGAAGGATATCATTGCCAAGGCGGTAAGATCCTCATGATGCACAGCCTCCTGTTTTAGTTTGGGTAAATGGATCTCACACACTTTGCTTTGACTTTTGTGTGATTGAATTGGTCCAGGTGAAAGATACACGTGTGCTGGTGGCTACAGGCCAGCCCAACATGCTGGAACGGCTGCAGGAGTCCAATGTGTTCCTGGACGACATCCAGAAAGGCCTCAATACCTACCTGGAAAAGAAGAGGCTCTATTTTCCAAGGTTTTGACTACTACTATTAGTTCTAATAGTAATACTTATAGTTTTGACTATTTTGACCTCTATCTGTAAAACAAATTACCCCATGGGGATGTTAAAGATCTACTACTCTCATGGTTCAAATTACATGATGACCATGGTGCTTTCATTTCAGCTACAACTACAAACAACATTATGAACACTTATATTAACATTCTTTTGTCTTGTCTAGCGCTTGTTTCAGTTTCCTCACTCCTCATCATCTTCATCATCTAACTAGGTTCTTCTTCCTGTCAAACGACGAGCTTCTGGAGATCCTTTCACAGACCAAAGACCCCCTGTGTGTGCAGCCCCACCTAAAGAAGTGCTTCGAGGGTATCGCCAAATTGGAGTTCACTGAGGACATGGCGATCATTGGCATGATCAGCTCTGAGAAGGAGACTGTGCCCTTCACAGAAAAGATCTATCCAGCCCAAGCAAAGGTATAGAGCAGACAGCGATGATATAAATTGTGTTGTGTTTTATATGAAATGGATGAATATGTATGTATCCCATCTCTTTTTATGTGGTAATATTTAACTTTTTATATTTACATTTCTGTTTTATTTGGTTATTTTTACTTGAATATAAAATATAAAAGGCTTTCAATCAAATGTATTTTATTCGCACTGTGGTCGGCTATTACCATGTGATTTTTAGGGTATGGTGGAGAAATGGCTGCTGCAAGTGGAGAACCTAATGCTAAAGAGTGTCCAACATGTCATCCATCAAGGAGTGATTCAATATGCTGAGGTATTTCTGTAATATAATAATTGGAAGGTCAGGGAATTGCTGAAGATTATACTGTATATATTAAATTATAAATATTAAAAGTAGCACAGCAAAAATGATATTGCATGGGTCAAATTGTAACCATAGTAATGAATCAATTAAAGTTGACTGACACCAGATGGAGGCAAGTTTTAGCTAATAATTGTGGTTAATAGGAAGATTTCATTTTATTATGAGATTTTTTGTTCTTCTAAGCAGTATTAAAAAGAATAGTTATGTAAATTGTATCAATACCATTTATCCTTGCTCAGATAAGCCTCCCAGCTTTGCTTTTAATATAATTAATATTTTTCCTGTAGTTGCCCAGGAAGAAGTGGGTGTTGCAATGGCCTGGCCAAGTTGTCATTTGTGCTTCCTCCATCTTTTGGACAAGTGAAGTGTCTGAAGCCATCCAGACCAACTCCCTGCCTGTCAGTTTAAACTCACCAGTACACCCACTGCTAACTTCCACATAGAAAGAGAACTTCTATGCCCACAAATTACATAATTATTACACTTTATTCTAACCTATGGACTGATTCTCCATTGTACTCAAAGGCCTATGTAGAGCAGTGTAATGCCCAGATTTCTGACATTGTGGAGTTGGTTCGTGGGAAGCTGCCAGGAGGGGCAAGGATGACCCTTGGTGCTCTTACTGTTATAGATGTTCATGGTAATGTCCAAATTGTCTCATAGGTTAAATAAGGGGATTAAATGTGTTCCATTGAATAAATCTAGTGTGCAGAAAAGGTGATGCTTATTTCCTCTCCTAGCACGAGATGTTGTGGCAAAACTGGCAGAGGACCGCATCTCCTCGCTGAATGACTTTGCATGGATTTCTCAGCTGCGTTACTTCTGGGAGGGTGGAGACGTGATGTTGCGCATGATCACCACCTGCTTGAAATATGGCTATGAGTATCTGGGCAATTCCCCCCGTCTGGTCATCACACCACTTACTGACCGCTGCTACAGGTAAACTACAGTGTGATTGATCCCTTGTCCTTTTCGTGATGGATTGAAAGTTGTAAAATTCAATGTCATGGTAAAAATTTAGCAGATTTTAACATACTGTAACTTCTAAGGTTAATTCAAATGTTTAAGAAAGATGTGAGGTTCTTTCATAGTATCATTCGGTCAAATGACTTTATTCTACACCAGAACTCTAATGGGGGCTTTGAAGTTGAACTTGGGGGGAGCTCCTGAGGGTCCTGCAGGAACTGGCAAGACTGAGACCACAAAAGATCTGGCTAAAGCTTTAGCTAAACAGGTACACTAAAACTGTCAGTAAAACATAAAATATTTTTATTTTCTTAATATTGATGTTAAAGCTGTTTTTGTTCCTAGTGTGTGGTTTTCAACTGCTCCGATGGTCTGGACTACAAGGCCATGAGTAAGTTCTTCAAAGGACTGGCTCAGTCTGGAGCTTGGGCCTGCTTTGATGAGTTCAATCGTATTGAGGTGAGCATTACCCACATAGCTTATCTATTCTAACTAAATGTACCTCCAAAGTAAACAAAGAGCTGAGCAGTAGCTTAAAGGACCAGTCTGTAAGATTTAGTGGGATCTACTGGCAGAAATTGAATATAATATTCATGAGTATGTTTTCATTAGTGTAAAATCACCTGAAAATAAGAATCATTGTGTTTTCATTACCTTGGAATGAGCCCTTTATATCTACATATAGGGGATCCCCTCCCATGAAGCCCGCCATGTTGTACTGTCAAACCAAACACTGGCTCTAGAGAGGGCCTTTTGCATTATTTGTGAGTTTCACGGCTACTGTAGGTTGTCCTACACACTTGGATGGGGAAGGGTATTCAGTTGTTTGCAATCATAGATTGTATATAAATATAGACGTCATGTCTCCACTTCCTACCGCTATGCAAAAGTGAAGCCAAATTATCTCCTTTCCGGGAGCTGCCATCTTGCTTGTGTGAAGTCATTTAGAGCCAGAATCTGCACAGTAGAGTCGGGTGGCAGGATGACGGCCCGCGGAACATGCTCCGCCCCCTGACGGAGGTTTGACAGCGGCTGTCACAGCTGTCAGTCATGACGTCAGACCCCCTTTCTGTATCATCAAATAACTAATTAAAAATAAACTTATCAGAAAATGAGCACTTGGACAAGCATCAGCATGATAAGAACTACCTGAAATGACAGAAACCATCTTTGGGAAAAACTTGTTTGACGTGTACTTTTTTAGTTTGGCTCATATCCCATCCACTAACATGGAGAGGGCAGGACTTATGACCTATACTGTAGCCAGCCACTAGGGGGTGATCAAGATGTTTTGGCTTCACTTTTGGGGAGCTGTCATGACATCCATCTTTATATAAAGTCTATTTTTGCAATTTGCAACCTCAACGCTAGATTCCACTAAATCCTACACATTTAACATTAATGACAAAAAATATTATTAATTTAGTATTAATGAAAAATGTTTAAGATGAAATTGTCAGACCAAAGAGGAAAAGAGTTCTACTTTGATCCTGACTGATCAGATTGTCCTTTCAGATAAAAGAATAAGACCTGAGGGTCATTACAGCTTTGGAAATGAATTTGCATAGCCACATATGAGCAAAATCTGTTTTCTTCCAACCCATAAACCTAGCCAAATTTAGATCATTTGCAGCTCAGCAGGGTGTAGAGATGCTCCTTTTGCTTTCATGTCAAATTGATTGGATTATTTTGATACACTTTAAATTAGTTTAACAGAGTAGATGTCATTTCTGACTGTACTAGAATGAGAAAAATAATGGATACATTTTGTAATTTCATCCAGAGAAAGTGGTTGGCCCTAGATCACATATTTGAAGATATTAAAAAGCTAAAGGTACAGAAATTGATTTGATGACTAATTCAGACCCGTCTTTAATAATAACCACTCATTGTTTATTTAAACATGAGGATCTCTTTATGCTTGCATGCAATTGCTATTTTTCTTAAATTAATTTCTTTAATGTTAGCAAATCTATGAGTTAAGTGGAGAAGACAACTGCAGTCAAAGTGTCCCTATGTATTCTCCAATAAGCTAAATTCATCTTCCGGTCATTTCTACTACTATGAAGAATCACCAGGACCTGAGGCCTGTGTCTCAAACTTAGATTATGTTGTATGCCAGTTATCTTATTGGCTTTGTTTACACACGCTACCTAGAAACACTCCACAAAAATATTTAGGGCAACATTTCATAACGAAAGGCATCGATATAACAACCATCTGCCACCTTTCATGAAAAGCAATAGTCTTGAATTCATAAGTGTCATAGGCTTGAAGAGTGTGTATGAGTAAATCTATCAAGTGGCTGAAAATATATATTTGCTAACATTTCAAATAGCAAATCTTAAATTCCAACACAAAGAACCCAAAAATCACACAATTAATTACCAACAATGACTTAAGTGGGTTGATGCTTTTTGCTGCTTTTTATTTAATAAATTTCATAACCTCTCACAATTATCAGGCACCCAGTTGTATCAACTAATGTAATGGTGGCACTGCAGCAACAGTTAAAAGATTTAAAGATAATAATAAAAAATAAAACCTTATAGCTATAGCTCCTCCCTGCCTTTGTACTTCCTTCATTGTTTTCTTCATTAATCCCCTTCATCCCTTTTTGTTTCCTTGCTTACTTCACTTGTTCCTTCTTTATCTCTTCATTTCATCCCTTTCTTTCTCTCCTTCTCTTTTAGTCTCATTTGCTATCTTACTTTCATCTTTCCAGTCATGTTTCCCTTCTTCCTACCTATCATTAGAGGCGCGCTCCTGTCTATATGTTTGGGTTTGCTATGTGAGAATCTGCGTGGGTGCAAGGTAGAAAACGTGGTATGAAATTTTCATTGAATTGGGCATTCTCTCAATAAGCAAACTGAGCTGATTTGATAATGAAGCACTGACACAGCGCTCTGAAAAGAGGGCAGAGTGGATAAACCAATGCACTGATTTTCAACATGGTAAAAACATGGTTAAAGTGAGGGGGGGTGTCTAAACAAATAATTTTAAAAAGTGGGTGGGGCCTGTCCCACCCTTATATAATAGCTGTGATACATGTGTTCTTATCTTAAAATTGATATATAAGAATAATTGACATTGATGATGATGACGATGGTCAGATGATGGTTAGTATTATATTGTTTCCAAATCATACTGCATTGAATGTCTCTTTGAAGGCAGTCTTATTGTAATACATATTCATTTACAGATCTGATCACCTGGTTACTCATCATGTGTTTGTTTGTCTGTGTCGCAGGTGGAGGTGCTCTCTGTGGTGGCTCAGCAGATCCTCTGCATACAACAGGCCATTGCCAAGAATCTGAAGACCTTCTTGTTTGAGGGGACAGAGCTGTCCCTCAACCCAACATGCTCTGTCTTCATCACCATGAACCCTGGTTACGCTGGCAGGGCCGAGCTGCCCGACAATCTAAAGGTACATTACTGTGGCACTGTAGTATAGTAAAAATGGAAAAATAGTATAACAGCATGATGTAGAGTATTAGGTACTAGAATCAGATGTGTACAAAGCATACCTGTCTTGTAGGCTCTTTTCCGGACAGTGGCTATGATGGTGCCAGACTATGGTCTCATCGGAGAAATCTCACTGTACTCCATGGGCTTCATTGAATCACGCAGGTACTGTTTAAAAGATCCTGCACAAAATATTTTTAGTGAGTATGTCTTTCACATTGCCAGACCACTCATTCCAACTCTACTCACAGTCTGGCCCAGAAGATTGTCGCCACCTACCGTTTATGCTCTGAGCAGCTGTCCTCCCAACACCACTATGACTATGGTATGCGAGCTGTGAAGTCTGTGCTGACTGCAGCAGGGAATCTGAAACTGAACTACCCTGAGGAGAACGAGAGCGTGCTGTTGCTTAGAGCACTGATGGACGTCAACATGGCCAAGTTTCTAGCACAGGATGTTCCACTCTTTCAGGTGAATTTTTTTTTTTTTTTTTTTTACCAAATCCACCTGAGGCTAGTGTTTGTTTGTTTGTTTCTACGTATGCATCAGTTGGTTACTAATTAGTCCTCTTCTCCTGCTGCTACCCACAGGGCATCATCTCTGATTTATTCCCAGGAGTGGTTCTACCCAAACCAGATTACGATCTCCTCCTCAAGGCTCTAAATGACAACATTGCTAAGCTAAACCTCCAGCCTGTCCCATGGTTCATTGGCAAAATTATCCAGGTATCAGTCAAAGAGGGGTGTTTATCTCTAATACTTGAGACTCATAACATTTGTTTGTCTAGTTGTAACACTTCAACTACATAAATGTACTCTGATTTTGTTTGTGTCATTCTAAATAGGTGTATGAGATGATGTTGGTACGCCATGGTTTTATGATAGTAGGAGACCCTTTAGGAGGAAAAACTTCTGCCTATAAAGTTCTTGCTGCTGCCCTTGGAGACCTTTACAAAGGTAATCAGGTCAATTTATTAACCCCTAGTATGCCATTAGAAATCATTTGCTGAAAATTTTGAACTTCTTGCTATTAGTATGCATAGATGTTTATGCTCTGTCATTCTCCTCATTCAGCCAAGCTGATGGAAGAGTTTGCAGTGAACTATTGCATTATCAATCCCAAGGCCATCACCATGGGCCAGCTGTATGGCTGCTTTGATCCGGTCAGCCATGAGTGGTCTGATGGTGTCCTGGCCACCTCATTCAGGGATCAGGCTATCTCTACCTCAGAAAATAGACAGTGGATCATCTTTGATGGGCCCATTGATGCTGTCTGGATTGAGAACATGAATACTGTGCTGGATGATAACAAGAAGGTACCGGCCATTTTGATGCCTTCCCCGCTGTCTGTTTTTTTTTTCTACATTTTGTACTGCTGCCGAAAAGTTCTACTAGGTGTCAAATGCTGATGACACTCACTCTGTTTTCTATTAGCTTTGTCTGATGAGTGGTGAGATCATCCAAATGAGTGCCAAGATGAGTCTGATCTTTGAGCCTGCTGACCTGGAGCAAGCCTCTCCGGCTACCGTCAGTAGGTAAGCAGCCAAGACAGAAGCTGAACCTGCATCTGTGGCATGTAAATAGGAAGCCTTCATTTTGTATGATTAGTTGTTGCTCCTTCTTTGAGTATTATCTATCACTGAAGGTGTGGTATGATCTACATGGAACCTCAGCAGCTTGGCTGGTCTCCTCTTAGAGACTCCTACATGAATACACTGCCTGAAAGCCTGAGCACTGAACATAGAGAACTGGTGAGATTACAAACTTGTTGTCTGCATGGGATCATCTACAGCAATAAGCAGTTTTTGCTACTTCAGTGTGTTTGTGATATGATGTGTGTCTTGTTTCTGCTTGTTTTATCATTTTCCCATAGATAATGGACCTGTTTGATTGGCTAGTTCAGCCCTGTCTGGATTTTATAGACACAGAGTGTCGCTTTGTGGTTCAAACATCTCCCATCCACTTGGCATATAGTCTCATGAAGCTGTATACCTGCCTGATGGGTCAGTAAAAAATACATTTATTTGATCAATCAGTACATGTTTGATTTTGATAGTGCATGTGTAACTTCCCTGTCTATATCCAGATGAAATTACTGCGTCAGTAACCAGTGGTGAACAGAACATGTCCAGCCAGCAAATAACCATGTGGCTGCAGGGCCTGTTCCTGTTTGCAGCTGTATGGACTCTGGGTGGGACCATAACTGGTGACAGTCGTAAGAAGTTTGACGTATTCTATCGCAATCTGATCATGGGCATGGATGATGAGTACCCGCGGCCTAAGAGTATCAAACTCAAGAAGAACAACATCTTCCCTGAGAGAGGTCATACATTTTGAACAATTATTGTGTATACACACAATAATCATATCATTTCTAACATGAGTAATCCATAATGTGTTCTTACTTGTTTTGCAGGAACTGTCTATGACTACTACTTCCATAAGGATGGGCAAGGGCGGTGGAATGTGTGGACTGATTCAATCACAAATGAAGAGAACATGATCCCAGCTGGAGCCAATGTGAGTTATATCACAGGTTACTGCTGCTAAAGATGCCACTGTTAATATCCATGTCTTCTGAAACGACGTTTTTCACTACCAGGTGTCAGACCTCATCATCCCCACAATGGAGACAGCCCGTCAGCTTTTTTTCCTACGTACCTATCTGGCACATGAAATACCCACTCTGTTTGTAGGGCCCACTGGCACAGGCAAATCTGTCATCAACAAAAGCTTCTTGGTAACGCTCCCTAAGGAGCGCTACACACCAAACTGTATCAACTTCTCAGCCCGCACCTCAGCAAATCAGACCCAAGACATCATCATGGCCAAGCTGGACCGAAGAAGGAAGGGCGTGTTCGGACCTCCTATGGGAAAGAAGTGTGTCGTCTATGTTGGTAAAGACGGATGCACATACTTTATATTCTCATACTATTGTGTGGATAGTGAATTATTGATGTCACATGTTAAGAAGTATTTAAAAGTCATTTATTTCATGTACAAATTCATGGTTATTATCTCTTTTATGTAGATGATCTGAACATGCCTGCTAAGGAAATCTACGGTGCACAGCCCCCAATTGAGCTGCTAAGACAGTGGATAGACCACCACCACTGGTATGACAAGAAGGACACCTCCAGACTGAACATAGCAGATGTGCTGTTTATGTCTGCAATGGGGCCTCCTGGTGGTGGGAAGAATGACATTACAGGTATTGTTGAAATTTTATTAATATTTGTGACTTAATTTAAGAAAGCTGCACTTACAAGGCTTACTGTAACTGACAAAATCTTTGAAATGCTAGGCCGCTTCACCCGTCACTTGAATATCATCTTAATTGATTCCTTTGATGATGAAACACTGACCAAGATATTCAGCTCCATTACTGACTGGCACTTCAGCAAGGGGTTTGATGCCTCTTTCTACAGGTAACTTGTCAAATGTGTACTTTATTGTCATAAAGTAGTAGAATGCTATAAATTATCTGTAGCAGAAAGACATACTGTATTTTGTCTTATGTCCTAGGTTGGGCAAGATCATGGTCCAGGCCACTATGGCAGTCTATAAGGATACAATGGACAGCTTCCTCCCCACCCCATCTAAGTCTCACTACATCTTCAACCTGCGGGACTTTGCTCGAGTAATACGCGGTGTACTTCTAGCTCCACCCACACACATGCAGGTAAGCATGGGAGCAAAAATGAAATATTTAAATGAATTGTTAATGCTCTAACATCTTTTCATTGTTTATGTTTGCCATTTATGTCAGGATGGAGACAAACTAATCCGCCTGTGGATCCATGAGATCTACCGTGTTTTCTGTGACCGGCTCATTGACAACGAGGACAAGGAGACATTCTTCAGCATCGTCAAGGAGAGAACCTCATTCTTCTTTAAGCAGAGTGTGGAAAAGGTACATGTTTGATTAGTGCATATACAGATGCACACACACACTCAAAAATCTTTTCACAGTTTATGGCCTCTGTCTGTCTGTTTGTATAATATGTTATTTCAAAAACTCTGACTCTGAAATTTTGTGGAAAAAGCTAATAAAAAAGCAAAAAGATCAGTTTAGTAGATTTGGGTGGAGATGTTTGTTCTTTAATAACTATTTCTGCATTAATATGCTAGTGGGAAAGTACCAATCTAAGAACAGCAGAGTCATCCACTAAACAGCCTTGCAGTCACAAGCTTTTTTTTTTCAGAAAGTCAGATCTGCAACACAAACAGTAAACAAACTGTTAAACAAGTTGCTGTTTTGTGTGGTGAAGTGTGGTCTAGATTTAAGACTGTAGCTCCTGTGTTTTATTTCTAATTTTTTTTCTATTTTTGTGTAGCTCCTGAGCCATCTCAGCCCCGATGGCAAGGTAGCAGATGAAACCATTCGAAGCTTGTTCTTCGGTGACTATGCCAAGCCTGATTCTGACACTAAGGCCTACGATGAAATCACAGATTTGCATGCCTTGCAAGAAGTGATGGAATTCTATTTGGATGAGTACAACAGCTGCAGCAAGGCACCCATGTCCCTTGTAATGTTCAAGTTTGCCATCGAGCACATTTCCCGCATCTGCCGTGTACTGAAACAAGACAATGGCCACCTTCTACTTGTCGGTATTGGTGGCTCAGGGCGTCAGAGTGCCACAAAGCTGGGCACCTTCATCAATGATTATGTCCTGTTCCAGATTGAGCTGACAAAGAACTACAGCATGTCAGACTGGCGTGATGACCTGAAGCGGATAATGCTTAAAGCAGGCATTGAGGGCAAGAGCCTGGTGTTCCTGTTCAATGACAGCCAAATTAAAGATGAGGCCATGTTGGAAGACATCAACATGCTGCTGAACACTGGTGATGTGCCTAATATCTTTGCTGCAGATGAACGTGCTGACATCATTGAAAAAGCGCAGGGTATTGCCCGGATTGAAGGCAAAAAGATTGACGCAACTCCACTCTCAATGTACAACTTCTTCATTGACCGCGTGAAGGCCAACCTTCACATTGTGCTAGGTGGGCACCTTTACCTGACTTTTGTTCTTTTGTATGATTTATGTATCGCTAAATAGTACTAATTGGGAATCATTATATTCAACAGCCATGAGTCCCATCGGTGATGCATTTAGGAATCGTCTTAGGATGTTCCCTTCCCTTATCAACTGCTGCACGATTGACTGGTTCCATGCGTGGCCAAATGATGCTCTGGAGATGGTAGCTCACAAGTTCCTAGAAGATGTGGAAATGGACAGTGACATCAGACTTGAGTAAGGGCATAAGAAAGAATGCAAGAAAGTAGTAATTGTTCCAGCCGTATGACTATCATGACGAGCTCTGCATAGTAAGCCTAAAGTTTGTTGCTTCTTTTCTGTAATCTCAGGGTGGTTGAAATGTGCAAGACCTTCCAGACAAGTGTCAGGGAGATGTCTGAAAGGTATTTCTCTAGACTGAGGAGACACAACTATGTCACGCCCACCTCTTACCTTGAACTCATCCTCACCTTCAAGACTCTGCTCAATCTCAAGAGGAGTGAAGTGGATAATGTGCGGAACCGCTATATCGTTGGTCTCCAGAAACTGGAGTTTGCGGCATCTCAGGTGACAAGCAATAGTACCTTGAGTGTTGTTTCTCTGACCAAATGGATGATACTGGCACTTCCTCAGCTAAGTTCCTACTATATTTACAGGTGTCAGTGATGCAGCAGGAGCTGACAGCCTTGCAGCCAGAGCTCATCCAGACCTCAGCTGAGACAGATAAGATGATGGTCAAGATAGAGAAGGAAACAGTGGAGGTGGACGCTAAGAAAGAACTAGTGTCTGCTGATGAGAAAGTCGCTAATGAGGCAGCAGCTGCAGCCCAAGCCATTAAGGTACATGTATTTCAGGAGAAAAAATATCCATAATTTATGTAGAGTTCAAATCTTTTTTTTAAAAATATATCTTTCAATTGCTTTCTAGAAGTTATTTGCAGCATTTTGGTTTGCAGCCATTTACATACTTAGACACTGTGGTGTACTGGTTGTCTTTTCAGGATGAGTGTGAGGGAGACCTGGCAGAGGCAATGCCTGCATTAGAGGCTGCTCTTTCAGCCCTGGACACCTTGAAACCTTCAGACATTACAGTAGTTAAATCTATGCAGAACCCACCTGGTCTTGTCAAACTAGTGATGGAGTCCATCTGTGTCATGAAGGGCATCAAACCTGAGAGAAAGCCGGATCCTAGTGGTTCAGGTAAGATGATAGCTTTGACAGAATTATATTTATATGGCATCAATTTCAATGACAAAGGTTTATATCATAGCTTTTAAACACACAAATATTTAGCTCAATATAAAATATGATTACAGTATTACGTTTTCAAATAATGAAGTGTTTATATTGCAGGCAAGATGGTTGAGGACTTCTGGGGTCCCTCTAAGAAGCTCCTTGGAGACCTGAAGTTTTTGGAAAACCTCAAATCCTATGACAAGGACAACATACCCGCCCCATACATCAAGAAAATCAGAGATAAGTTCATCGACAACCCTGAATTCCAGCCCTCTGTTATTAAAAATGTCTCCTCAGCTTGTGAGGGTCTCTGCAAATGGGTGCGGGCAATGGAAGTGTATGAACGAGTAGCCAAAGTCGTAGCCCCCAAGAAGGAGAGACTGAAGCTGGCTGAGGATGAGCTAGGTGTACAGATGGAAATGTTGGCTGTGAAGAGAGGTGAGCTGAAAGAAGTCGAGGACAGACTGCAGAGCCTGAATGATGACTTGGAGGCCATGATTAACAAGAAGAAAGAGTTGGAGAGCAACATTGAATTGTGCTCTCAGAAGCTGATCAGGGCAGAGAAGCTGATAGGAGGACTGGGTGGAGAGAAGGACAGGTGGACAGAGGCTGCGAGGCAACTAGGGATTAGGTATATCAAAATTATTTGTAGATATATTTCATTGTACATATACAGTATTTCATTTCAGTAATTATTGTCTGATGATTATATTAATGATGATAATGAGTGGAATTTGTTTGAAATAAGTGATGGTATGTGTTGTGGTGTACTTGAGGTTTAATATTAATTAGATTAGCACTCTATTTTCCCTCTGCAGATACACCAACCTGACAGGTGACATACTCCTCTCCTCTGGAACTGTGTCTTACCTTGGGGCATTTACAGTAGATTACCGTGTAGAGTGCCAGGAACAATGGCACATCCTGTGCCAGGAGAAGAAAATACCTTGTTCTGAGGACTTAACCCTCACTAACACTCTGGGTAACCAAGTGGCCATCAGGGCATGGCAGATTGCTGGGCTGCCAGTAGACTCCTTCTCCACAGACAATGGCATCATTGTATTTAACTCTCGTCGTTGGCCCCTTATGATTGACCCTCAAGGTCAAGCCAACAAGTGGATCAAAAACATGGAGAAGGCTAATAAGCTTGCTGTCATCAAAATGTCTGATGGTAACTATGTGAGAATCTTGGAGAATTCCATCCAGTTTGGGACCCCAGTTCTCCTGGAGAATGTTGGAGAGGAGCTTGATCCCGTACTTGAGCCTGTGTTGCTGAAGCAGACCTTCAAACAGCAGGGCGTAGAGTATATGAAAATAGGGGAGAATATTGTGGAATATTCTAAAGACTTTTTATTCTACATGACCACCGGGCTGAGGAACCCTCACTACCTCCCAGAGGTGGCTGTCAAAGTCTGTCTGCTGAACTTTATGATCACACCACAAGGCCTACAGGACCAGCTTTTAGGGCTTGTAGCAGCCAAAGAAAAACCTGAGCTAGAAGAAAAGAAGAACCAGCTCATTCTGGAGAGTGCTGCGAACAACAAGCAGCTGAAGGAAATTGAAGATAAGATCTTACAAGTGCTCTCCTCCTCTGAGGGAAACATCCTAGAGGATGAAACAGCTATTAAAATCTTGTCATCCTCCAAAATCCTCTCTGAGGAGATCTCGGAGAAGCAGAAAATTGCCAGCGTCACAGAGAAAGAAATTGATGACACTCGTATGGGCTACCGTCCTGTTGCTGAGCATTCCTCCATTTTGTTTTTCTGCATCTCAGAACTGGCCAACATTGAACCTATGTACCAATACTCCCTCACCTGGTTCATCAACCTTTACCTGTGTTCCATCGCCCAGAGCTTGAAGAGTGATGATTTGGCTGAGAGAATCGACAACATTTTGGAGCACTTTACCCTCAGCATATACAATAATGTGTGCCGCTCACTTTTTGAGAAGGATAAGCTTCTCTTTTCCCTGCTGCTAACAGTTGGCATCATGCAGGGTAAGGGTCAGGTTGATGACCAAGTCTGGCGCTTCCTCCTGACAGGTGGCATTGCATTGGATAACCCTTACCCCAACCCGGCTCCAGAGTGGCTGTCTGAGAAGTCTTGGTCGGAGATTGTTAGGGCGTCCAAACTTCCAAACCTGGATGATTTCTTTGAACATGTCCAAGACAATATTCCCAAATGGAAGAAGCTCTATGATTCAGGAAAGCCACATAAGGACCAGTTGCCTGACCGGTGGAGTAACTTGATGGGGATGGACCGAATGATAGTGATAAGATGCTTCAGGCCAGATAAACTGGTTCCGGCAGTGCAGGATTTCATAGTGGATAACATGGGGCAGGCTTACATTGAACCGCCCACTTTTGACCTGGCGGGGAGTTACAAAGACTCCAACTGCTGCTCTCCTCTCATCTTTGTGTTGTCACCAGGATCTGATCCAACTGCAGGTGATTAATCAAACATCATATCCCCACACTACTTATTACAGAAGCCAAGAAAGGCTCTGCTTACAATTATTTTTTTTAATGCCACCTCAAGATCATGAATTAATTATTTTGTTATCTCAAGAAAATGAGATAATCAATGCATGTCATTCCTCCATGCATTGTCCATTATGTTGAACCAATGCTACATCTATAATAGTGCACTCATAATACTTATTACTAAATTGATGTCACAAAAGAGCACTCATGGAAGAAGTTTGAAGAGATACGCACTCAGCGGTGGCACATCTCACTAACTTCACTCTCCTAGCCAGAGGTCAGACTACATAGCAGAATCCCTGATGCTAACAAAATACTTAGATTAATGTGTGTCTCCATGAAAAAATAATATGCATTGTTATATTTTCATTATTATTATTGAGGTCTAAATTGTTAGTGGTGTAAATGGAACCATCATGATAGCTGATGGAGTACACTATGTGGTGAACTGTTAAGGTTATGTTTATTTATTTAATATCCTGAGGTTTTGAATTATTGTTCACATTAAATGGATGACTCATTTAGGCATCCCTTCTTCTGTTGTCAAGTAGACACAGCATACCCATGTATGGATATGGCTTGAAAATAAATAGTGTTAGACATCCAAGAAAATATGACCTCTCAGCCTGGTAGTCCAAACAGTAGTAAGGTCAGACCTTTGGTTTTCTTGTGATGACAGGTCGATTATCTTGTTATCTCAAGATAACAAAGCTCATTTTCCCAAGATACCGAAATAATTAACTCATGATTTCGAGATAACGGCATAAAAAAAAATGCAAGCATGGCCATTCTTGGCTGCCTTATTTTATTTTTGGGTGCCACAAAAACATAATCCAGTATTGCATTGCTTCTACAGGTCTGCTAAAGTTTGCTGATGACCTAGAAATGGGGGGCAGTAAGATCCAAACCATTTCCCTTGGGCAGGGGCAGGGACCAATAGCAGCTCAGATGATCGACAGAGCCATCAAAGAGGGCACCTGGGTGGTACTGCAGAACTGCCACCTGGCCACCAGCTGGATGCCCACCCTTGAGAGGATCTGTGAGGAAACCATCACTCCAGAGACTGCACACGCTAGCTTTAGGTAATAGACAAGCACTTACTGAGCTCCACTAAAACACGTTCTTACATGAGAAACATGAATAAGGCATTTAACTTTACTCTTCTTTCCAGGCTGTGGTTAACCAGTTATCCATCCGACAAGTTTCCAGTCAGCATCCTACAGAATGGGCTGAAGATGACTAATGAGCCGCCTAAAGGAATAAGAGCCAACTTGATGCGCTCCTACCTGAGTCACCCCATCTCTGATCCTGCCTTCTTCAGCAGCTCCAAGAAACAGGTCATTTGGCAGAAGCTCCTGTTTGGTCTCACCTTCTTCCACGCACTCGTGCAGGAAAGGAGGAATTTTGGACCTCTGGGTGAGATATATAATAAACTGTAGTTCTTATCTGCTATTTTTGTAAAACTTTTTTTCATACTAGATCATTTGAATTTAAAAAAATGCTGTTCTTGTTTTTCATTCTCATTCACTCATTCTTTAGGTTGGAACATTCCCTATGAGTTTAATGAGTCTGATCTCAGGATCAGCATGAGGCAGATCCAGATGTTCCTGGATGAGTATGATGAAGTTCCACTGGAGGCACTCACATATCTTACAGGTGGGGTTTTCAGAAATGTTAACTCAACAGGGAGTCAATTTACACCACTTAAATTCACAGCAAGGTGGTTTTCTAACTATGTAGGTCACCCCTAATATAAGCTGATATAACCTGCCACATAACCCAAGTTTATGTTGTGTTTGGTCCTTTTAGGGTCTAAGAAATTAAAACATAACACAATATTATCAGTATTTATCAGATTACTCAGAATATTCTTGTGGTAGGGGTCATGGTGATGTGTAACTGTGATGTCCTCAGTCCTCATTCTCTCTCTACATAAAAAATGGACTGTATGTTTATATTAACATGATCCAACATTTTACCAAAACCTCTCAATACGCACCACAAAAATGAATTTCCCTATGCTTGTTTTTGGATGATCCCTCATATTCTCTTCTCAGGTGAGTGCAACTATGGTGGCAGGGTGACAGATGACAAAGACAGGCGTCTGCTGCTGTCTCTCCTGTCCATCTTCTACAGTTGGGAGGTCATAGAGCAGGAGTGCTGTCACCTGTGTGAGGGAGATCTGTATTATATCCCAGCTCATGGCCCCTATCAGGTAGTGTCAAAGCTTTGGTCCAGTCAATTCCTAATTAACACTACGCTGTAAGACTTCCATATTGTGGCATAAGTGGCTTATAGCCCAAGTAAACACTTGCTTTCATTTAAAATAAACAGAGTAGGATTAGTCATTTTAATCACAGAGTGTAATATTTATAATAATCCAGATAATCTTGGGTCTCGAAGCACAGTGTTGAAGATTATAATTACAAGGTGCTTGTGTTGTAATTTTATCTTAAATTGTTTTCTTTATTCCAGACATATGTCAGCTACATTCGCAGTCTACCAATTTGTGCTGATCCTTGCGTATTTGGACTTCATAGCAATGCTGACATAACAAAAGATAATCAAGAGACCAATCAGCTCCTGGATGGGGTGCTGCTGACTTTGCCCAGGCAGACAGGAGGCGGGGCTAAGTCTCCTCAGGTTTGCACTGCCGTCTGAAGCAGTTAGACTTTAATTTTACAGTTTCAGCTTCTGTTTATCCCTCTAAGGAAACATTATAGGCTTGAAACTTGTCTTAAATGCAAACTTGTCTTCTGTTTGTATTGTAGGAAGTGGTGGACGAGCTTGCAGAGGACATCCTCTCCAAGCTGCCACCAGACTTTGATTTACAAATGGTGATGGATAAATACCCAGTCATGTATGAGGAGTCTATGAATACTGTTTTGAGGCAGGAAATAATCCGCTTTAACAGGTAATAACAAATATTCAAGTTGGCAAAGACCAACTTTAAGTATGAGTAACTCATGTTCATTAATATGTCTATATAAAAAAAGATTTATAATTCATATTTTTACTTATCTCCCCTCTTGTCAGACTCACACATGTGGTGCGTGCCAGCTTGGTAAACACCCGCAAAGCTTTGAAGGGTCAGATCGTTATGTCGGCTGAACTTGAGAACGTCTTCAACAGTATAATGGTGGGCAAGGTGCCAGCTATGTGGGCAGCCAAGTCGTACCCATCTCTCAAGCCAATGGGGAGCTACGTGACTGACCTCTTAGCCAGGCTGCAGTTCCTGCAAGTAAGAATTATGATTATGATTGTGACACAAACCTTGGCAAAATGAAAGGAATATATGGAAGGGAATATGACGAGAATAACAGAATACATAACAATTAGTGTATGTTTTTTTTATATGCTTAAAACTGTGCATGTGTTTGGATGTCTGTTTTGACAGGATTGGATAGATAACGGCCCACCTACAGTCTTCTGGCTCTCTGGCTTCTACTTCACCCAATCATTTCTTACTGGAGTGTCACAAAATTTTGCCAGGAAGTACACCATCCCTATAGACTACATTGGCTTTGAATTTGAGGCATGTGCTTCTAACCTTCCTCAGTGGTTTTACTAATCTCTAAAGAATATTAATCGTATTAAGTCATTTTGTGTTGTGGATATTCATTCTCTTAGTTGTGTTCCAGGTAACTAAAGAAGAGAATCATATGGATGAGAAGCCGGAGGATGGAGCTTATGTTAGGGGCCTTTTCATGGAGGGGGCACGCTGGGACAGGGAGAACATGGTCATTGGAGAGTCCCTCCCCAAGATCCTCTTTGACTCTTTGCCCATCATCAAGCTCAAACCTGGAGAAATGGCTAAGTTTCTACATGAAAACATTTATGTTTGTCCTGTTTATAAAACCAGCGCCCGCCGGGGGACTTTGTCCACCACAGGCCACTCTACCAACTACGTCATGCCCATTGAGCTGCCTTCTGACAAGCCACAGAAACACTGGATTAACCGTGGGGTGGCATGCCTCTGCCAGCTGGATGACTGAGAACTTACAACAGTTGATTCAATTAAAATACTGTAAATGTCAGAGAAAGTCTACTGTATGTGTTTGTATGCCAAAGTAACAACTTAAATGACAGCAGTCTAAGATGTCGAGGTTCTACAGGTTGGTTTTAAGCACATTTGTCCCATATTGGCAACCATGACCACATACATCCACCCATATTGAATGACAATGACATCTTACAGTTATATTGTGTCTGGAAGAGGATACCATTGTGTAGCATATCAAGCAGGATTTACTGGAAATGTACTTTTTTTCGTAGCTGTAACAACCTACATTGCATATAAAATGTATTTCATTTCATAAATCCTGTCATACATATATTGTCAAAAGAGTAAATACAGATTGTAGATTGGACTGGTATCATAGCAGTGACCAACACTGGTGTTTTGTTTATCTGAGCGGGACATCAGTCTCCCAAGATTTTAAACCAAACACCCACAATATAATAATAATAACCACAATATATAGCTCTGAGCTGCACAGCAAATAGAGGATTCTCTGTGTGTAATGTTTTACATACTGATTCTAGTTAAAGGAGTTACTGATGTGTATTTGCACTATAATGCACTTTATTCAATTTTATTTTCTATATGGTACTATTTTTTCAGAAAGGGTGATGGTTCATGATAAAGATTTATTACATGATGAATAAAATCAGCAAAATGTAAAAGCAACTGATGTTCATACCATCTTTAACATTTTTCCATGTTTGTGTTAAAATCCAAGTGAAATATCCTACAGTGTCGACTTGATGTGGCAGGATGTAAACCTACAGGTTCACCCAGCAGACACTAGATGGCAGCAAACACAAACCAGTATTATACTGAGGTGTCATTTTTGACAGGAATGACAGGAAAGTGAGTATGTGTCATCTTAACGGGCCACCCTTAGCCTTTGGCATCATATTGCCCATATGATGCCAAAGGCCAAATACTTGTCTCATCATCACTGATGGAGGTCTGACCAAAAGTACTACCTTACATCCCAGCAAGCAGATTCATGATTTATGAATTATGAAATGCTGTGATTTTTATGGTGGAAGCTAATTGTTTGTAAAGGGAGGTGTTTCCAACAAAATCTTAATTGTATAGTTCCTCCGTTCATACTCAACCCCGTAACTTTTTTGCAGGTGGCTGGCCAGTGAGTGGTACTGTCTGGTTCACGCTGTATTTATGTCATCATTGCTTGATGTTCCCTGCAGTCAGCATTTGTGGAGTAGTCCATAACTCTTTTCAAATCTAAATTTAGCCACTGCATCAACACCCATCCTACATTATGGAGCATAAAATATCACCACATTAAATCTATGTATTAGAAAATGCAGCTGATGGAGGCTCCTGTGGCGGACGTATTGTTCTCAAAAAAGAAGAATAACAGAGCTCAGCAGATTTGGAAGACCAAGATTTCCAGTCTACATCAGTCTCTATCTCTCCTTCTCAGGCCTCCTTAAGCTAAGCTGTTTGAATGTTCTCCAGAGAGAAGCCACTGGAGAATGAGATAATTTCCCTTTAATGAAAATGACTTGTGTACACCAACACCAGCACTCACAATGCAGACAAACTGACATCTCTTCCAACATGTGAGAGTGTGACCCCTCAGTGTTGCACTACAGTTTTCTGACCAAGGACACCCCGGTGTACAGCTTTTAGTCATTACATTATGTTAATGTAGAGCTGATAATGAAATGGAAGAACCTCCTGTCTCTTCAGATAAGGTTCCCCTAAATGAGCAGTGGTGTTTTATTATGGGAGGAATTACACTGAAAATAGAGGAAACTTTCATCACATAAATCACAGAACACATTGGTTCCATGTCAGTAAATGTTGCAATGACCTTGATTTGTGCAAGTATTGGGATAACAGTGAATCAACAAGCAAAATCATTTCAGCTATTTAGAGCTTGTTGTTTGTCTTGTAGAGAGTCACAGAAACACTGCAGCCCAGGAAATGTTGCAAATAATCTACTGTACCAATAGGACGGACATGTTGTGTGTTTGTGTGTGTGCGTTTTGTGAAATTTATAAAGTTCAGGTAATTGTGTTTCAGACCAACTAAAAAAGGAGCTCATTCATTTTGTTTGGCATTTACCCTTGAGAGAGACATTTTGGCATTTATCACTGAGCAATGCATCACAATTATTTGCGCCTGAATCCTCGAGCAAAACCCATGACCTTGATTTCTATTAAATTTTAGAAAGGTAGTTGATGGTAAATCCACACGTAATGTATATAAAGGACTGTCTCAAGAGTGCACATTAAGAATGAAATTGCAAATGCAAATGTATCCTAAATTTCACATTTAGTCAAAAGGCAGAAAAGGACGACACAAACATGACCTTTGTTGGATGAAACATTTTCAAAGTATCATCACATTCATGCACAAATACATCCAGACTGCAGGTTTGCATATTTTTTAAAATACACAGGGTCACAGGAAACTGCAGAAACTATTCTCAGCAGCCAAAATGTCTCATGTTCATTTTCTTCTTAATCCAACATGATAAGAAAAAAATGTTCGGTTGGCAAGTTTGAAAAAATCTTGACTGGTGTTTATCTTTCTATTTAGTAGTAACAGAGTTAATTTATTTGATAATATTCTTGTTATTTATTAACTAATATAAACGTTAATTAATACAGTTTTCATTCACAACACATTAATGCTGTACTGAAAACACCTCACTGGCTCCCGGTAGAGTGTAGAATTGATTTCAAAGTGTCACAGCTTGTTTACAACGCCCTAAATGGTATGGCTCCTAAATAGATTTCCAACCTGCTCACTGGCTGTAGACCAATCAAGTCCCTCCGATCATCAAGTATGTGTCTCCTGAATGTATCTAGAATTAAATTTAAATCAGGTGAAGGTGCATTTAATCTAGAACAAACTGCCTGATGACCCGAGATCTGCTGCAACTATATCTTCTTTTAAAACATTGCTTTTCTCTCAGGCTTTTGGTAGTTAGTGTGTGTGTGTTTGTGTGTATTGTATGGGTGGCTGAAAGGTTTTTAGATTTTATTTATGTGTAGTATGTGTTTTCTAACTCATTTGTTTAGTGTTTTCTTGAGCTTACCTGTGTATGAAATGTGCTATACAAATAAAATTGGCTTGACTATTCACCACATCTGCAATTATAAATGTTTTAAGTCACTAATAAAGTGGTTTAATAATTAAGTCTGCAGTTATAAATGTTAACAAGTCATTAAGATTAAAAAAAACTGTAATGTCCCGGAGGGGCAATATGCTTTACACACAGTAGTCCAACAAAAATACATACAATACATCATACACAACACAGCACAAGATCCATATTGCCTACACATGAATCATGGAAAAAAGAAAGAGAGATGTAATGACATCTGGAGTTATAGTCTGTTTAAAAAACCAAGGGGATGGAACAAAGGACAATCTGTATCTATTAGTGCTACCTTTGGGGAGACTAAACCTCCGCCCTGATGGAAACAGCTGGAAGTCAACATGTAAAGGATGTTGAGGGTCCAAAACAATAGTCTGTGCCTTTGAGATGACCCTCACTTCTTACAGGTGCTGAAGGTCATTAGGGGTAACACCAGTAATCTTACTGCACAGCTTGACAATTTTTTCCCCAGTTTATTCCTGTTTTTTTAAGACTAAGCCTGCCAAACCAGCAAAAAGAAAGAATAATAAAAGAAGAAAAAAAAACACTTTGTCCAAATTAAGTTATTAATATTAGTTGTAATTGTCACAGTTATTCTTAGTGATATCTGATCTAGAAATCACTTATTAAGCATTAATGAAGCCATTATTACTACTTCTTTTGAAAGGATGCTTTTTTGACAGCAGTGGGGAAGAAAACACACACACACACACACACACACACACACACAATGTGGGTGTGCACTTCGTTCTTGAGGGGATGGAAAAGCAAAACCACCCACCAATCTTAGAACAGGCTGGTGGCAGATGATGACTTTATAAGCCTGCTGCTGCTGCTGCGCTCAGAAACCCAGTGACTCTGGATGGAGGCTGGGAGCGAGGAGGAGAGAGGGGAGACAGCAGGAGCTGGTCCACATGTAAAAATCATTATGGTTCGGAGGCATGGTGTGATGAGGATTTAGATGTAGCTAGACGGCGACAGAGCGGACAGGCTTTGTCTTCAGCATCTAAATTTCCTGAACGCAAGCGCACATCCAGCTGTCGCGTAGATGTGATGCGTATTGGCAGTGGAGGTCTGGAAGGTGTGTCGGCTCATGCTGTCGCTCAGCTGTCTCTCGCCCTGCTATTATCCCCCCCCCCCCCCCTCTCTTTCTCTCTGTGTGTGTATAGTGTGTGTGTGTGTGTGTGTGTGTGTGTGTGTGTGTGTGTGTGTGTGTGGAGGAGGAAGACGCTACGAGAGAGAGAGCGAGAGAGAGAGAGAGAGAAGTTTCCTGTGCTCCGGCGCACGGTCGCAGATCGTTCACCTCACACGATGGCACGTCTGTATCCGCGTGTAGCTTTCTTGCACTGGGGGCCCTGCTGCTGTCAAGATAATTAAAAAAAAAAACAACAAAAAAAACAAAAACAAAAAAAGTGTCACCATGGCTGAATTTGGAGAGAACAAGACCACTGTCGGTCCACCGGTTGCTGGTTGGAAAGCTGCGTCGGGAGGAGCCGAAATGAGCCTGGAGACGCACCGAGGAGAGCCGGTGTCAAACGGCAACTGCAGCGCGTCAGACACCGCGAAGAAGGTCCAAAGCGAATCCAGCTGCGAGTCCCCGACGTGGGAGAGCGCGGGTTCAAATTCAGCCACCAAATCAATCCCTCGACGCAGCAGTCTGATCAAGGTAGGCCATCATCTCTCTCAGTAAAGAGGAGAGATTTTAAAATAAGAAAATGCATGCAAACTGCTACAAGTCCAGAATAGACCACAGAAAAGCATTTGTAACGACTCCTTATGAGATAAAATATGACAAAATATGATGTGATTATTTAAAAACCACATAGAAAAACTATATGCCTCTACAGGAATGTTATGTTGATGCCATGGAGAATACAAATGATATAAAATACCTTAAAGTCAATATAAAACCAGCACTCAGTCATACATATACAGTGAATTTTATCAACTCACACATCTGAGCCCCAACACTTCTGGAGATAATATATCTGCAGCATCCTGTAAATAAACTGCTAATATACTGTGACTGTACTTCCTCCCAGCTTCCTCTCCATCTGTGTGAATAGCAGAATAACCAGTTACCTCATCTCACCTCAGTGCTGTTGAGGAAATTCAGAGGATAAAGCATTTGCAGCATTCTGCTCTTCAAGACGAGGCCAGGCCATATCACATTTAAAATGACATTAAGTCTAAATGCTGCCTATAAACATTTAGACCCCTTGTCTAATGGGCACACAGGGCTTCAAATCAGACTTATAATTTTAAAAATGACACTGGATTTCAGAGATTTTTCCATATATGGGGGCAAAGGTTTTGCTCCAGTCACAAGGCTACAGCAGGCGATGTCACTTATTAGCACTCCTTCGGCTAGACGAGAGGAGGAGGAGGAACTAATAAGTGAAACCACCTGCTGTAGACTTTGATTAGAATGAGAAATTGAATTCTCTCCGCCCTCTGTGGCACACAGTTGAATACCCCTGTCCAATTAATCTCACTGCCTTCACTGCTCTGGCTCACACAAGTTTATTTCTATACAGCCCTTGACAAAGATATCTCGCTTATTCACAGTTTCTGTTGGTTTTGGACCCAAACAGCATTTAGAGCAGTATAATATCTAATCAATAACTCTCATCTCCTGATTTTGTCCTTATCTGGTTTTTGGCCTTTAGGCATGTGGGAGGTCTTGTATTGATCTCTAGTTGCTGCTTGTCTTCAGAGCTGCTGCCTGCAAAGACATGATTATTTGAACATGGCACAGGCTTCATCTTTTCATCTGTGTCTGATTGGCTCCAACCCAGCAAGACAGGAAACCGGCCAGTTGGCCAATTTCCTCGAACAGTTCATGTTGCAATATTGCTATTAAGTCATGAGCAGGTGGTGATGACACTTCACACAAACGTTTCTCACCTCCCTCCCCGCACACAGGCCTGCTCTTGTCTCTCTTCTGTTAGTTTCCACGGTGCTGCCATAGCCTGACACAGATGATTTAAAAACACTCTGTTTGCCTCAGTGAAAGTCTAAAGCTTCACGCTGGTTCAGAAATGGCGTTAAATAACTCCTGGCAATTTCCACTGCCATGTTTGATGTGTGGCGCTTAATGGCTTCAGGACATCACCCCGCCCTGGTTATTGTCTGTACTTTAAAGAGTGGAAAGGCAGAACAGCATGAGAATATATGCAGCACACTACATGTGCATGCCGCCTATATGTCACTGGTGATGTGATGATGAAATGTTTGACTATTATATGTTTCGTGAGCACATTTAATGCAGAGAGCGTTCAGCGATCAATAAACCGACTAGCACAGTCCGCATACGTTTGCGGCTTCACCACAAACGTGCTTGTGTTTGGAATCATAAACTCCCGAGGCTTTGTAGCTCAGTCGAAGAATCAAAGAGTTATGAATCCACCTGTCAACACAGCAGTGTGTTTTGATGTTTGCTAAACTACTCCTGTGCTTAAAGTCAGGATTCCACACAAAGGAGTTGGGGTGGTTATGTAGGCAGATAAACAGGAAACATGACATTCCAGACTGGTTTTAACAGGAGTCAGGGGATATATGTCTAGTGTGTGTCTGTGTGTGTGTGTGTGTGTGTGTGTTCTCCTGTTTGCATCTGCTGAGGTAATGAGACTAACCTTAATTGTATTTCATCAGTATGTACTTCATGCTGTCCGGCCATCCTCTCCTTTACTCTGTCTCGCTTGTGTGTGCGTGAAGGAGATGCAGAATCAGGTGCCCACTCAAGTCTGTTTCCAGTTCATCTGGATATAGATAACCATCAGGTACTCTCCTTCTTTCCCTCTCAGTTTCAAATACATAAACACAATCACACACATAAACATGTACAGACCTGCCTACCGGTAAAACACAACCTGGCACAAGAAATCTACTTTTCAGTTCCTTCAATAATGGCACAAACTATAAGAGGTTGGCATGTTAATGTGTGTATGTGTGTGAGAGAGTGTGCACACAGCTGTCTTGGGAAAACCACATATCTCCAAAATCTCTGCTTTTTATTAACCATGAAAAACAGGGCAGAGAATCTGATATAATCCAGTGGGCAGCATCACCAGAGGCGTTAGCACACAGCTGGGGAGAGTAGTTGTTTGAGTCAGAGTAGCCCTGAGCATCTCCTGCAGTTCAAATCAACATCTTTAGCCTGCTTTAAACCATTTCAGACTGCATAAGTGTGGCCACGCACGGGGTGCCAGCGGATAAACCCTCTCGTCGATTGTGATGGAGCCACAGAAAATACTGCTACTCTGAGCTACTGTGGTGATTCACTTGCTCCACATATATGTTCTACATTCATAATATACATCCAGCCACGCATGTGCAGGGCTGTAGTGAGGAGCATGTGCAAAAAAAAAAACACAAACACATGAATGCACAAGTACTGACACTGGAAAACAGACATATCTCGAAAGCATTTCAAGATTGATAATGTGTGCGTGCATGCACATGTAAACAGGCGTGAGCACTTACAGTAGAATGGCGCTCTGAGTTTGTGTCGGTTAGCAAGGCTCACTAAGTCACCACTGAGGCGTGTGGAAACCCCGCTCGGCACTTTGATCGCTGTATTGATGCTTGCAGTTGAGGCCTGACTCAAGGCTCCGTTGCCTTTTTTTCTTTTGGTTTTAGTGGTACTGCTATCTTCGGTAAATGCATGTGTGACGTTTGTCAGCTGAAATCGTGGTTAGCTCTCTGACAAGATGACCTTTTCAAGCCAACCTTTTACTTGTTTCATTTTGTGTGTGTGTGTGTGTGAGCGTGTCTTTGTGTTTGTGTGTGTGCGCACATGGGACTTCAAAGGTTTGAAGCGTAAAAGAGCATCTGCTGCTCTACTTGCCACAAGGGCAGGGGTTTATAGTCAGTGAGCAGTTGAGTTACTGTGAATACTCACCACATTTCCCCTCGAACATTATTCTCATACACTGAGCTGTAGACAGAATGACTTGACCACATACTGCTCTCTGTGCCCTATTTAACCCAAATGTCCTGTCTTATGTAGCAGTCATGCACCTGTGCACACCCAACCCAACAACCACACAGAGACACAGTGTGTGTTCATGACACACTTTCTCATTAGAGAGTGATAATGCATGAAGAAGTGTCCTGATTAGGGCTGCAATTAATGATCATTTCCTGGATTTTTTCAATGAATCAATTAATCGTTTAGTCTGTTAAATGTCAGAGAATGCTGAAAAGGCCCATTCAAATTTCCCTGAGTCCAAAGTGACATCATTCAGTAGCATTTTTTGTTTGACCAACAGTCCATAATGATGATGTTATAAAGTTTTTATGTCATTTACAGTAATAAAGAACTAAAATACTCACATTTAAGAAGCTGGAACCCACAAATGTCTATAGTTTTTTCTTAATTTATCAAAATTGTCTGCAGTTAATTTTCAACTCACGCATCTATTGATCGAGTAATAATTTCAGTGCCAGTTCTGATGTAAAAAAATGATGGACGACGGAGGTAAAGAGCAGCATTACATGGAGCAGAATGATGTCTTCTCCACTGAGTTCATTATTTTGTATATGTGGACATGATGTACCAAAGGATAAAAGGAGGGCTGCATGTAACCTTTCATCCAATTTTTAGGTTTGTAGCCAGATTAACCTAGTTTTGTTGTCAACCATCATAAACTATTGGTCATAAAAGACCAAATAAGGCTGCAGCAGCAAAACCTTTCAGTATGTTGACTTTTACAAAGGGGCGTTTTATTGCTAATTGCATAGACTATTTTTGACTGGAAATGTGACCTCATATACGGTTTAAATGGACACCTGCCTGCCAGTCAGAATTAAGATTGGTAGATTGGCATGTGCTGGTGGCTGCTGGCACCCTGATGTGAGTGCTTAATGTAATAGCTCTCAAAGAGAAATAAACACATATTGTTGTGAAGATTTTTATTTTTATTTTCTCAATATCATCTACATGAACTGTTGCTGAAATCTTGAAGGTGCCTTTGCTAACTCTATTTTTGAAAGCCTCTTTTGCACATTTCATATATCATCTCACAATTCCCTGTAAATCACCCCTTAACCCTCCAGTGATGCTGAGCTCCAGGGTGAGAGGCACTGGATTTAAGTATACCATTAATCATCCATCATCTGCTGTCAAACACACAAGGCCACAGGCAAGAGAGTTCAGCCTCCCTACCAGTTTTCAATCCCATATTCACTATTTTCTCTCACCCAGCAATCATCTCTCTTTCTCTGATTTTCTATCTGTCTTAATTAGCAGATGAAAGACGACGCCCACCAGTGACCCACATCTTCATTGTGCTGACTTGGAGGTGCCGTAATTAGTGATACAGTACAGGCTTGTTGCATCTAGACACATACGCTCTCATGCATCATACCATGCATGCATGTAAGCTGGCTAATGACGGCTCAAGGCCATGCTGGTTCCTACAGGCAAATACCAAGTGCAGAGGTTCTGTAAACGTCCACATACAGACAGTAATCTGTAATAGAGCTTCATTATTTATTTCTCTCCATTCTCCCTTTATTGTTTTGTTATCTCTCTTAAGATTTTTTTGATCTATTTCCTCTTTTCAAGTTTTTTTTCTTCGATGTTTCTCTGTCATCTTGTGTGTCCTTCTCTGATAACTGCATTGGATCAGTTCTGCCACACATCTCCCCCAAATTTATCCCTCTGTCAATATAGTTGTCTGTACATCTGTCTAGATGTCCTATCAGGAATCAAACTAATCTCATAGTAATGCCAGTATTAAAAATGTATTCATTGAGATTAAAATATCCCCTTTATTTTCCAACTGAGGTTTAGTTTAATTATTTGAACTCAAATTAAAGCTGCTATGATCAATACTTCTACGTTAATGATGGATCAAATAACTAAGTGTAATGTGAATGGGGTCCAAATTTCACCTCACTCTGAAGTTTCTCTCAGCTGTTCTAGCTCAATTGCTGGAACCAGCTGGGGAAAAGGATGCTTTGAGTAAAAATGTACTGATAAACTCGGTGTGCTCTACCTGCCCAGCAACAAACAGGAGACAAAGTTAGCAACTAGCTGGTGAACATATTGGAGCATTTAGCAGCTAAAGAGACAGATATTTGTTTGCTAAGAAGGTTGCTGTATCAACTTTAAAGATGATTGATAATATGTCAGTGTTGTGTTTACAGCTTGACAAAAGAAGAGTTAATGTAGATTTTAGATCTGTAAAATACTGCTGAAGTTATAGTGGGAGTTATTATTTTCAAAAATAATATTGAAAGTGTTGTATTAACAGTATGTATACAAAGAAAATATGTGTCTCTAAATTGCTACAATTTGAATTAAACGGGTGAATGGGTTTCATGTTCACTAGACTTCCTCTGCTCACACGTGTACAGTAGCAAATACTACTGTATATCAATAGAATCAATGAGGTGTTCACAGAACAGCAGCAAATGAATTTTTTACTTTTTCTTTCTCTCTTTCTTTCTTTACCCTCCGTTGTCACTTCACTCGACTCTCACTAGAACTACAGGAAGTTCTCTGTGATGAGCTGACGGGCTGCTTCCTGTTTTGAAGCACAGCGGCGGTTTTGGAGAGCTATCTCACTCTCTGTGAGAAAACATAAGAGGACCTTTTGTGACAGAGTCATACAGCACGTTTTGACTTAGATAAAAAAAAAAAATAGCAATTAGAATTTTATCAGTGAATAGAGGTCGAACTCATTTTGTTTTGCTATGCATGTGTGTGCTTATGTGTAGCTACTCTAATGTGTACAGACAGTAATTCTTGCTTTTTTGCATAGAAAAAAAGAGTAGATTTACCTTTGTATTTTATTCAGGTGTTTGTGAGTATTTGTGCCCTCTAGTTTTATCTTGTCAGGTTAATTTATTCAGTCTACAGTGACGTCAGCGTTGTTTGGCTGTTTGAACTCTGTCTCCTCCTTTATCAGTAATTTATGTTGTAGCCTAACAGGGGTGAATGTGCAGCCTCCACACATGAGCTAATTGATTCCCAACTGTTGAAAGGGTCACATGGAGAATCCTGTTGTTCCCTCTGCTTCAAACACATCTCGTGACAGGCGCAGACTATATGAGGTTTATTAGCTTTTGACAGAAGGTATCCGTTGCTTCAATATGATTTCTGTCTACTGCCCGTCTATTAATCAAGGATGATGTGTCTGCTACTGGTCACACAGTGCATGTGTGAAGACCATTTTATTTATGTGAAGTTGCCTGACGTGTGCACAGCAATTGGTGCTGATACAGCCACAGAGGGACCATTACTGCTAATGTCACACACAGAGGAAGAGATATAGATTGAGGCCAACATTAATCTCCTGTACCTGTCAGTGCACTGCATGAAAGGAAAGGAAAGGAAAGGAAAATAAAGGAAAGGAAAGGAAACTGTATGCTTCTGTGTAAAGGTGCATATTTGCGAGTTGACTCTGCGCCACATTCTGGGATTCTGAGTTTAAAAAAAAAACATTTCAAATTCAGTGTTTGCTTCAAAATAAATCACTCATGAGCGAAAGAGGAGAGAGGAGCCTGATGTGTTTTTCATTTTCATTTTTGTCCTGCTGTTGAGCAGAGTTGCATCTGAGTCTTCTTTTTTGAGGTAGAGTCAAATTTAGAGGTGTTGCTGAAGCATGCCAGAGGGGGCAGGTTTATAATGAGAACACAAAAGCAATTAGCTCAATTACAAGTTACTGTTGTAAATTAATTGCTTATGCTTTTTCTTCCTACAGTTTTAATGGTAGGATTGGAAGGGGGAGCCTGAGCCTTAGTATTACAGTATTATCTCTCTCTCACCCCATGTCCACACCCCTTTTTACTGCCTCTATCATACCCCAAGGCATCAGGGGTATTTTTAGAGCGCCCCCTCCCTCCCTCACCACGGAAGCTCATAAAAACTTGTCGCCATTGGAAACACTTCTCCATCATTAATGATACAACTCTGTGAGAATTTGTGATAGTTAGGCGCCCTCCCCCACCCTCTGAGGGAAACCTTTACATCCTCTGTGAAGTATGCTTCAACTCTTTTACATGTTCATTCATATTCTGTAGATGAAACAGGTCTTTTTTCCCCCTTTCTCTCTCTCCTCTCTTGCTGCCTTTTGTATCTCCCAGATTTCTTTCATATGAAGGGTTTCCTCCTCTCCTCTCTCATAAAAGATCCAAGTGCTCTGCATATGAACTCTTATTTGAATAAAATCAGAGTTATGCTGATAAGTAGAGATTAATCAGCCACTGATCAGTATTCACAGATGTTCACTATAGATATGAAAATGTCAGTCAGCTCACTGGTGTTTGATTGGACGTCTTAAATATTCCAGAACAATTTTGAGTATCAAAACATGACAGTGAGCTTTCTGTATTTGTTAGCCACAGAGCAATAGGCTGCCGGATTTGATCTTCCACTGATAAAAATATGTGTGCTAAAAATAATCAACAACTATTTTGTTGATTACTTTCTTTCATTCCAGTCATTTTTAGCTATGAGCAGCATGGCTTTACAGGGATGGTAATGTTGTTCTGTTGCTTGGTCGGTCAGACGGAAATATCTCAACAACTATTGGATGGAATGTCATGAAATTTTGTTAAAACATTCATGGTCCACAGAGGATGAATCTTACTGACTTTGGTGATCTCCTTACTTTTCCTCTACTTCCACCTCCAGAAGGATATTTCACTGTTTAACTTTTCACTTGAACTGTGAAATATTTCAGCATCTACTGGAAGGAAAGCATTGCTGTTCTGAAGTACAGCCTCAGAGCTGCTAGTGTTGCTGACTCTTGTTCAAAGAGATGTGTCAAACATGAGAGGATTTTCAGCTTGTCTTTGACATATGTAATTTTAGACCTTTTAGATCTTAAAGTTTGGACTTTTGGTTGGACAAAACTGGCAGTTTGAAGATTTTTTTTTTTTGGCAGTTAGATTTTAATACCTTTTTTGTGATATGTATATCTACAGTATGTAAGTGAGACAGTATGTAGACTACGTGGGTGTTTGCATCTTCAATCACAAGGGATTGAATCAACTACAATTACATTATCCTGCCATAGATTAGCTTCAATGAAGTCTTTGATTTGATTTTATCGGGACTCTAATATATCCGTAATTCAATAAAGTCGCCCACTTATATGCTCTTATCTGTTTGCATAAGGTTCTCTGTTGGGGTGACATCTGATTGGTCAATATATCAGATGGATGAGCTGTGATGGTGAGCTCAGATAAACTGATTGGGCCCGCCAGTGTCTATGTGGCCGGGCAGAATTAGAATGCTGCAGCCTGCTGCCTCTGTCTAGTCAGGTATGATTAATGGTGTAATGGTGAAGGGCAAGGGCAAGCAAAGGCTTTTAGCCTGGTATCAGGAAAAACAATAACAGATTGGGAGGAGGAGGCTCTATGTGGTAGACTAATAATCTATGTTTATGTATGGTTATATAAGCTGATATGCCTTTTAATCCTTTGAGATCCATTCTAGACAGGAAAAATGTTTGTCATGCCCAAGCAAAGAATACTCCGCAGAAAGATCATTGTCTGCCTGTCTTTCTGTCTGTCCCTTTCATGCTCTTATTGCATCCCGCCCCAACTCCCCCCCCCCCCACCCCCTCTTTATCTGTATTGTCCTTTCATCCTTCCTTCCCTCCCTCCTCATCAGGATGGGTCACGTGCTGGTCGGGAAAGGAAGAAGACGGTGTCCTTCAGCAGCAGCCTGTCAGAGAAGAAGATCAGCAGTGCTGCTGACTGTATCCACTCCATGGTGGGTCAGCTACTGTGTGACATAAAGTATAGACTTTACATACCAGTACATTAAATATTTAATGCGCAATGAATGCATTAAGGGTTTATGGTAGATCACAGGCTTTTGAGCCTGTCAAACACTCAATAGAGGTTGCTCTGAAGTGAAGTCTGAAAGTCAGTGGGTGACAACTTCATCCATATTTTGCTTCCAGGTTGAGGGGATTGAGCTGAAGAAGGTGCGGCCCAACTCACGTGTATACCAGCGCTACTACCTTCTAGATGCAGGCCTCCAGGCTCTGTGCTGGGAGCCATCCAAGAAGGAGTCAGACAAAGCCAGGATCTCTCTTGCCTCCATACGAGAGGTCAGTGTCCAGAGAAAAGGCTTTCTAAATCATTGCTCCCTGGCTATTGCTTCTATAAATGACCTCATTGATTCTTTTACACTACGGCGATTTACAAGCCCGAACTATATGGAAGACAGCGGTTGACTTGTTTTTATTGTGTGTGACGTTAGTTTGTGCAACTCTTGTGGCCTCAAATTTTAGGTACGGACCGGTCGAAACACAGAAACTTTCCGCACCAGTGGAGTTTATGAGCAGATTTCAGAGGACTGTGCATTCTCCATCATCTATGGAGAGATGTATGAGAGCTTGGACCTGGTGGCCAACTCAGCAGAAGTGGCTATTATTTGGGTGACAGGCCTAAGGTATGACACAGCAAAAAACCGGGAGCAGTTTTATACTGTGCACTTGTAGATTTTAATCTTTACCACAAAGAACACAATTTTTTGAGTTAAGAACCTTTTAAGAACTTTCTTACATAACATTTTATCTTGCAGTAGTGTCTACTGAGGATAGTACAATTGAGTCAGATTGCTATCTGGTTTTCAGGTATTTTCCTCTCTGTTAAATAAAGCATGTAATAAGAAAGACTTTAATAAGAAATCATTTCCCAATAAATTAAAATACAGTCATTATTAAATCAACCTCACTGTCAGTCAAAACTTTAGTAATATCTATTAAATAGCCACACTTAGCAAAAATTAGCTTAATGTTAACTGTAGAGCTGCAGTGATTAGTCAATTAATCGATTAGTTAACAACTATTAAATTAAATACGAACTATTTTGATAATCGATTAATCATTTTGAGTCATTTTTTAAGAAAAAAGTCCAAATTCTCTAATTCCAGCCTCTCAAATGTGAATATTTTCTGGTTTCTTTAGTCTTCTATGACAGTAAATTGAATATCTTTGGGTTGTGGACTGTTGAATGGGACAAAACAAAACATTTGAGGAAGTCATCTTGGGCTTAGGTAAACCGTGATCGACATTTTTCACCATTTTCTGACATTTTATAGACCAAACAACTAATTGATTAATTGAGAAAATAATTGACATATTAATCAATAATGAAAATAATCGTTAGTTGCAGCCCTAGTTAGTCTGCAAAACACTGAAAAGAGGTCTGAGGAACTGGGCTCCAAAGGTGGGAAAAATTACAGCATGCTTGTGTAGGTGTACCAAAGGTAGGTACATCACAAACATTGTGATGTAGCGATGCGCACACATAGTGTTTAGTCTGGTAAACTAATTTAGCTAATTTAGGTAGTCCTAAACAGTCCAACATGATGTCTTGTGTCTTAGGCTTTGCTTTCTTACCTGTGTTGGATGTATTGTAAATTTATGTTGAAGAGTGTGAACTTTTCTATTTTTTATTGTCCTGTGTCACTATTGTCACTGCCTGTGATAAAGGGCCTGGCTTTAAACTGATACTACTGCAGTTATTGTACTTTATGTGAGTGTCAGTGAAATGCCTGAGATAAAAATGGAAATGTTTGTGATGCAGTGTGTGTGTATCAACCATGGTCATTCTTCTCCTATCTGCCTTCAGGTATCTGATGCAGTATGGGAAACATGCCCTGGACATGCTCGCCAGCAGTCAGGACAGCCTTCGTCTTGGGTGGTTGGAGCAGTTATTCTGCTCCGTCGCTGATTCGGACAAACATGAAGATGTTGAGGAAGGGGTTTGTCTGCAGTCAGCTGTCAAGTTGATACAGAGTGTGAACCCTGGAGTGAGCAGTGGCAAAGTGGAGCACAGGTTTAAAGAGCTTCAAAGAGTTAGGGAGAGGATGTGTGGGCTTTCCCTAGATAATGGATCGGGAGTTAACGATCACAGCGAAAACAAAAGGCAGACAGGAAGAAATGAGAGAGTCACCAAGCAGGAGTTCATTGAGGTCTTCCATGACTTTTGCACACGTCCAGAGATTTACTTTCTGTTGGTGCAATTCTCTAGCAACAAGGAGTTCTTGGACACCAAAGACCTGATGAGGTTCCTCGAGGCTGAACAGGGCATGGCTCAAGTGGGTAACACAAATTAATCACACACACAAATAACAGAAAACAAGTCAGCATTCCTGTTGTGTGTCATTACACCCCTGTCCACTTTCTCCTTCATCTCCTCCAGGTGAGTGAGGAGACCAGCCTGAAACTCATACAGTCCCATGAGCCATCGGAGGAGGGCCGGCAGCAGGGATACCTGTCGTTGGACGGCTTCACCAGTTACCTCACTTCAGCAGAGTGCCGCCTCTTTGACAGGGAGCATGACACCGTGTGCCAGGACATGTCCCAGCCTTTGTCTCACTACTACATCAACTCCTCCCACAACACCTACCTCATTGAGGACCAATTTCGAGGTCCCTCTGACATTTCTGGTTACATCCGCGCCCTCAAGATGGGCTGTCGATGTGTGGAGGTGGACGTTTGGGACGGCCCTGATGAGGAGCCAGTGGTGTGCATTGGACACACCCTTTCCCCACCGCTTGCCCTGCGTTCTGTATTGGAAGCAATTGGAAAGTTTGCATTTGTGGCATCAGAGTATCCGTTAATTGTGTGTATTGAGAACCACTGTTCACTTCGACAGCAGAAAGTGATGATGCAGCATCTCGCGAGGATACTTGGGGAGAAGCTATACACAGACCCTGCAGACGAAGAGGAGTCATATCTTCCGTCGCCACACGCCTTAAGGCATCGGATCTTGTTGAAGGGGAAGAAGTCAGGGCCAGGTTTGGAAGGGGAGGACGGGGAGGTAAGTGAGGAGGATGAAGGGGCTGAGATGTGTCAACGGATGAATGCAGCTAACAGTGGAGGAGGAAGCGAGAAGGACACAGTGCAGAAAAGCGCCTCTTTCACAGCCGTCCCTCAGTGTAATCCTATTCATCTCCCTCCGAAACGGTTCCAACTCTTGAAAGAGCTGTCAGACCTGGTAACTCTTTGTCGCTCAATCCGCTTCATTGACTTTCCAACATCATCCAAAAGCCAAAAAGCTTGGGAATTGTGTTCCTTTCATGAGTCCCTGGCTGTGCGTCTCGCTGGTGAGAGCCCCCGCAACTTTGTCAACCATAACAAGCACTTCCTGTCACGAGTGTACCCCAACCCCATGCGCGTTGACTCAAGCAACATGAACCCTCAGGACCTGTGGAAGTGTGGTTGCCAGATTGTGTCTATGAATTTTCAGACAGCAGGACTGATGATGGACCTTAACACAGCCTGGTTCCGGCAGAATGGAAACTGCGGTTATGTTCTGCGGCCCGCCATCATGCGACAGGAGGTTTCTTATTTCAGTGCCGACACCAGAGACACAGTGCCCGGTGTGGCTCCACAGCTGCTCCATGTGAAGGTGTAGTGAAATACCGAATATAACTTGGCAAATGTGTCCCCCTGCAGTGGACGCAATCCTCTTTTATTATGATACTAATAATTCAAGTTTATTACAACCTCGGTCTTATTTGTGTAGTCTTTCCTTTTTCTTCACACATCTGGGAACTTGGAGACATTGCTAAAAAGGTGTCTAACAGGGCAAGGAACACAAGCAGTCAGATGATCATACAGATTTAAAACTAACCCCCAGGTTGGCTTGTTTACAGCTTGTCTGATCATATGAAATCTTCTTTTGTACCCAGTTGGAGGTGATTACAGTGTTATCATCAAAACCTAAGGCCAAAACTACAAAAATAAGACTTGTTGTAATAAAGACTTGTTGTAATAAACGCAATTATCCTTTAAAATCATGATTATGTTCTGAAAGCTAACAACGCATGAATAACAGCACATATGCTGATCCTCTTTCAGGTGATTAGCGGCCAGAACCTGCCCAAGCCGAGGGGTTCTGGGGCCAAAGGGGATGTGGTGGACCCATATGTGTATGTGGAGATCCATGGCATCCCAGCTGACTGCACAGAGCGCCGTACCAGGACGGTCACCCAGAATGGGGACAACCCCATCTTTGATGAGAGCTTTGAGTTCCAGATCAACCTGCCGGAGCTCGCCATGGTTCGCTTTGTGGTACTGGATGATGACTTCATAGGGGATGAGTTTATAGGTTGGTGTCACAGTCAAGGGTCAGATTGTAAAATAAATGGGATGATTTTGTAGTGTACAGGAGTTGATTAGTCTGTACATTTTCTTTTACTGCAAAAGTTTTAATTTTCCTTTGAAGTGAAATCTGATCCTCCTACCACCACAGGTCAGTATGCCATCCCTCTGGAGTGTCTTCAGCCTGGCTACCGACATGTACCGCTCCAGTCTCTGACCGGGGAAGACCTTCCCCACGCTAAGCTGTTTGTCCATGTGGCCCTCACCAATCGGAGAGGAGGGGGAAAGCCTCACAAAAGAGGTCTGTCTGTGCGGAAGGCCCGGAAGGGGCGGGATTATACAGCTCTGAGGGACTTGGGGGTCCGGGCTGTGGATGAAGTTTTCAAGATGGCTGCCCCTTTGCTGAGAGAAGCCACTGATCTGAAGGAAAACATGCAGGTGAGGAAGAGCAGAGTAGGCTGGAGTTTTGCATTAATATTCAGCTGGTCCGTACAATGACACAGCATTGTTTAAAGGTACTATATACCTTTAATTTAATATCTGCTCCAAACAAAGGCACAATAATGTACATTAACACAATTTGAACAATACATCATGATTATTGTAGTGCTGAAACAATTAAATAAAGTGATAATCACTGACAGAAAATTAATCAATCAACTTAAAGATTCACTTTGTCCAGCCATCTGCCCCACTGTCCATCATATACAATGAAACCTCTATGTTCACCCTCTTCATACATAATCAGACACTATGAAATCAAGAATATGAAAAAAAGAATACAAGAAAGCCACTAACAACAATATCACCATTAGTGAGCGTTACATTCCCCTTCTCATTTTATAATAATTGCTTTGTAGTATTTGTGAATGGGAAGTAACAGGAAAATCTCATTGTTGTCAATAATTACCAATAAATGGTATTATTCATCTCCGCTGTGACATTGTTAATAGCAGAACTAACTTTAATGATCCAGGCAGCAATTGGGTCTGAGGCTGCTTGTGTCACTCTGGGCAATAAAACAGTTATTATATATTCAGTCAGTGTGGTGAGACTGTTGGCATCCGCAAATCTTGATTTCTTCCATTTCAACCCAAACAACATCACAACTACAGGAGAGAAATACAGAAGAGCAAATAGTTGACGGAAAAGATAAATTGCTCTGTTGTGGGAGTAGCTTTTCATTACCTATCTGTGTGTGTGTGTGTGTGTCTGTGTGTGTGTATGTGTGTGAGGGAGCAAGAGAGAGTGAAAGCATATCAAGTGGTAGACAGAGTGTGGAAGAGATTTCACAGATTTTATGTCTATTTTATTTAGATATGCATCTCTGTACTGTTTTCCATTGGGGCAGGGAAATAAGAAAGAGAAAGATGGGAAAAGACTTGTGCACATGTTTAAATCTGCAGATTTAATTTGTCAATTGTCTCTTCTTTTTTACCAACAGAACTCAGTAGCAGTGTTCAGGGAGCTGTGTGGGGTGTCAGCTGTGGCTAACCTTATGCAGTGCGTACTAGCTCTGGGCTCCAGAGTGGCAGGACCAGACGGGACACCTCTACTACTGTTTGACCTGCGGGACCACTACCCCACCCTGGAACCCCAGGGGCCCCTGCCGGACGTCCTTCGCCGTGTTGTCTCCACCTATGAAATGGTGAGAAAGGAAAAGAGCCAACAGTTAATATGCTTATTGTTTTTCACCAGATAGAGAAATATACAAGCTCACATCTATGAAATACATTAAACGGAAGGAAAGAGCAAACAAAAGCAACAAAGATCACAAACCACCCCCCCCCCATCTCCTGTCTGCTCGACCTAACAATGAAACCCTCCTCCCAGACAAAGCCTAAAGCTTCCTTTTGCGCCAATATTTTCTGCAACACAAAGTGACCTCTCATTGTTATGTAGCAGACAACATCCCCATTTATTCTGGCTGTAACAAGGCTCGTAAACACATCAGTGATGTCCTCACCTTGGCCTTAAGCCACTATATCTTTCCACCCAAATAAAGGGTGGACATTCATCGACCAAGGAGAAAGTTATTTAACGGGCTTAATTTATGTAATGTTGTCTAAAAATAAACCCAGCCGTCGGGAAAAACTCCCCCATGGAAATAAACAGAAAGAGAGAAAAGGAGGGTAGAGGGGTCAATTGGTCTGTTAGTGAACTCATCAGCTAGCCAGTAAGACAGTATGAATCCGTTTGTTTCAGTAGGTTTAGGTTCTTTGGCTTTTGTCATAACTGCAAGGGTGCAATTTCAGTCTCCCTCTTTCATATCTTCTCTCTTCATATCTTACCTTAACATATTTCTTTTTGGTCTCCGTCTTACAGCCTCCTCTTCATCCCTTCTTTCCCTCATTCATCTGCTCCCCCCTCCTTCCCGCCTCCTCCTCTTTTTCCCTCTGGACCCGGTTGGACTGTGGCTTACCAACATAAGTGGTTTACATACAGCTGTGGCTCGATGGAGTGGTATTCTGTCTCGCTATGTTAAGATGTTTCTGTGGGAAACAACGTTACAACAACTTGTTTTTGCCATCCGCCTGGCTGCTGCAATACTTTGAAAACTGATATTTGCTCAAAGTGCACTTATTCGTGTTTCATATTAGATATTCCCCAGGAGTCTCTTGGGTAGGATGATAGACAGTCGGTATGAATTGCCAATTTAATGATACTGTCCAGAGATTGCATGCACATTGTGAGTGAGGGAGACATTCAGGATTTGCAGCCAGAAACAGGCTGCAGAGGAGATAAATGAACCTGTTTCTATTCTTATTAAGTTATGATTAAGGTTTTGGTGTATAAACTGTGACACTTTAATTTAACTAGTTTGTCACTGCTACAGTATGCAACTAGAAGCTGCACTGACCTGTGATAGTGTATTTGTGCATTAGTGTGTGAAACAGGAATGTGCACGCCTCTGTGTGTGTGTGTGTTTAGCCACTTCCGTTTCCAGCCAAGCGGATCAAAGTTGAAAAAGCTCGCCCTGGTGCTGAATACCATTAGCATAGATATGAATGTCATTTGGCTAAATGGATTCCACACCTCAATCCTGAAGCCTGGAGGGAGAAGCAAACAACAGGGACAGGGAACAGGGATGAGTGTGTGTGTGTGTGTGTCTTGTTGAATTGGATCTGGTCAAAGTAGTGTACTGTTGTTAATCTGTTGTTTGTCGAACAGCATTTTTTTTTTCACAGAGGGGTCATGTCCCAGCAGGGTTTTGCAAGAGGAGGTGCAGAATTAATCAGGCAGAAGCTACTCATGTCATATTGTGTGTGTGTGTGTGTATGTGTGCATGTGTGTACATGTGCCGTATGTGTGTTTTGTGTGGCCATTACGTTAAAGGAGCTGTCACATTATTCTCTCTGGGTGCCTCCACATGCATATATGTCTGTAAATGTATGTGACTCTTGTGCAGTTTGTGGTTAATTTATGTCGACAGTGTGAACTACAATTGGCTATTACCATAATTTTAATAACCGCCAACATACATTATGCAAAACATCACAGTAGTGTTTTATTATAAATCTGCAATTTTCATCAACCTGTTCCTGATCTTTAATTTGTAGTTTTTACAGTGTTGTTACAGCAGACAATAAAAGACTATATGTGTGCTTAACGTGTGATTTTCACACAAGAACAACGTGGTAAAATGAGTCAGGAGTTTATGGTGTACCACATTTGTATGTGTGAAAGCGTGTGTGTCATACTAATGCTTGTTTCCTTGTCTGCAGATGGTCCAGGCGAGCAGAGCAGTGATCGAGCTCTCCGATGGAATCTACGACAGGATCCTGCACATACAGACAACGGGTGTGTAGGCGTGTGTGTGTGTGTGTGTGTGTGTAATGAGTAGAAACCAGGCAATGCCCGTTTTGCTAGTCCACTCGTGACAACTCCCACACAGCTACTCAACAGCACTGTTTTCAACGGCTGCTTTTGTTATGAACTCTCCTCTCCTCTCCTCTCCTCTCCTCTCCTCTCTTCTTTTCTCTTCTCTTCTCTTCTCTTCTCTTCTCTTCTCTTCTCTTCTCTTCTCTTCTCTTCTCTTCTCTTCTCTTCTCTTCTCTTCTCTTCTCCTCTCCTCTCCTCTCCTCTCCTCTCCTCTCCTCTCCTCTCCTCTCCTCTTCTCTCCTCTCCTCTTCTCTCCTGTCCTCTCCTCACCAGTTTTACATAAGGTTAGATTAGTCTCTTTAGCCTCCCAGTTCATTTGTATGTTTTGGATGGATGGGATTTAAATTGGCACAGGTCCTGTTGTCAATCACCCTTAAGTCTGTTGAGCGAAGGGCATCATATCTGACCTGCTGATATAATTTCTGTGATCCTTGGCAGAGGTTTGTTTACTTCAGCTGGGCCCCTTGAGTCTTCTGACATTAGTCAGCCAGACTTTCGTCATCAGGTCACTAAACAGACACAAATACACACACACACACACACACACATATTACCCACATCTCCTTTCTCAACCCGACGCAGTCTTCAACTGTCACCCAGGAGACACTATGACTGACATTTAGAGGTGTGAACTGGTGGATTGGTGAAAAACATAAACATATTTACACTGTTTATATGCCTCTCTAGGTGCTGGATTTTATAACTGTACAGTTACAGACGTCCAAAAGTAGAAACAAATTTGACAAAAGTACACAAACTCATTACCTCTTCATAACCACCCTTGAGTAAGAAGTGTGAACAGAAAAGAGGAAATGAAGAAGTGACGATGAACTTAAGGTGAGATGATATTTTAAGAGAAAGATGAGACTTCAATTGGGGCCACTGTGAAGAGAGAGCAAATGTTTTATGGAGATGAATGTTGTTTACAAATTTGCCGACCGCTCTGCTCTGCTCCCAGACAAGTCATCCCATCCTACACTGAACTTTATTTTAGGTTTTCTGGGGCCGCAGCTCCACTCGCTGATCAAATAATCTGTGACATATTCATCGGTTTTTGCAGCTAAGACTGCAGCGAAGGCCAGCTGAGCTACTGTGTTAGTCTTTAATTTCACGTGTGATCACATGTAGTATTGTTAGTAAACAGAAGTAAGATTTAAAAGTGTGATAGTTAAGCTCTGTGTTCTGTGTTGTCGGACTGGTGCCAGTTTGTTCATCTGATAAAGAGCTGCTGCAGAGCCTGCGGCCCGATCTCATGAACAAAGCTCTTCCTGTGTGTACAGAGTAAAGATGGCGATCAGATGATCCCAGGGCAGAGGTCCACCTCTCTGTCTCGGAGGGAGGGGGGAGGGGGGGGGTTGGGCAGCGAGAAGGCATAAACAGGTCAGCTATGGGACGACTGGTGGCAGAGATGGGTGTCTGGAAGTTACATCAGAGCAGAGAGATGAAACAGAGGGGGCGAGGGAAGCCATGGGAAGATGAATGTCATGGATTGATAACTAGAGGCAATGCTGAGAGGAAGACGAGAACGCCAAGGGAGAGGAAAAAGTGATTCAGTATCAGGATGTGTGTTAAATAAAGGATTGGTTCACACAACTTATAAAAACACATATTTTCTCACTCCAGTATATAACCATGCAGATTGTTTTGATTTTATTTGGCCTGGTTTAGAGATATCTGTCACAGTGAGGTCTGTGGTTTATCCAGAGTAATACGGACACCTTATATGGAAAAAGATGTTGCTGTTCAATTTTTTAGTGCACAAATAAAATTCAATTCATCTCATCTCGAAGACAGATATCTTAGAACCTGTGCAAATTAAATCAATGCATGGCTTGACAACACTAAAAGTAGGTGGTGGAGCCTGGCAGATACTGATATCAATATTTAGGAGTTTAAAAAATCTGATGACAATATACCAGGCAATAAAAGGGGACATAACATGCTTTTTGTGTTTTACTGTTATTTATATACTTTTATTATGTCGGATGTTAAACATGGTCGAAGTGCATTCAGGTGAACTTCAGGTGAATATATGTAAAAATGTTCCAGGCTTCAACCTGCTCCGAACGCTTTGTTTGCAATGTTACTTCTACTTCCTCCTACTGATGACATCAGATTGTTCACACATACCCACAAATAGCTGCTATGGTTGTTCCTTGGGTTGTTCGCGTTCTACATTCACGTATTTCAGATCAGATTTAGACTTTAACATGTACAGATGTATTTGAGAATTTTCATTTCAAGTAAAGAACGAGAAAAAGAAGTGAAATCCTACTACTGTTTGGTTATGTATCCTCCAGAGCTGGCGGAAGTCTGCAGAGGGATAGCCTCCTAAAGCTAACCAATCAGAACAGAGACAGGAGCTAAAATGGCCTGTTTCAGTCAGAGGCTGAACTGAGTGATTGCATAAAGGGCCAGTATAAGATAAATAAGGAGTTTTTTGAATTGTAGAACTGTAGAAAAGCCTAACCAGGGACAGGGGTCGCAAATTAGCCTTGGCTAGAAATCCTGTATGCAATACATCTGTTTCATGTTATTTTAACCTGTTACAATGTTTTGTGCATCGTCCCTGACAAATAAACTAATAAATAAATAAAATTTTAAAAAGTAAATCGTGCAAAGGTACCAGTAGAGCCCAGAATATAAAAATAGATCTGGAAATGTGCATTATAAGTCCCCTAAAAAAAAATATGATAATAACATATCAAGGAATCTGATTTTCTGAAGATGGGCACATGACAAACATTTTAATAAAACTGGCTATTAAAAAACTGTGTCAGAGATATGTGCTAAAGGACACATTTTATAATGGAAAAACAAACTTCCCTCTGGTCTCAGATGATCAAACTATGTAATGGCAATGCTGTTTCTAAAGTCCCCCAAACAGACGGATGACAAAGAAAAGAAAGTGACCTGAATAATGAGTGCAGAAACATTAATGAATGCAGATGCTTTTATACAGGGCACAATGGTTCACTCCATGTCCAGACAAGGAGTAGCTATGCCAAGAAGCACTGATATAGACTCAACTGTTTTTATTTTTTCTATAATTTGGGTGAACCTGCCCTTTAAGAACATCATGTTGAGCACCGTTTCCTTCTCTAGGGTTCCGGCCTTTGTGGTGGCGAGACAATGTTTCACATCTGGATGTATAGAGTAGTTTTAACACTCCATCAGATGCTCCCAGTCTGGATGTTCCTTACAACTTCAGACTGGAAGTTGGATCTGTCAGATTTCCCTTTTCCTATCTCAACGCCTCACAGTTCAGATAGAGGACAGGAAGTTGAGGTGATGCACTTCCAGCTATGTCCTGTTTCGCTGGAACCGTGGGTTATTTTGGCCTCTTGATCACAACCCTGTTTCTGTGTGTGTTTGTCTATTTATGCACACTGTCCCAGCATTGGCTTGAAAATGACGTTCCAGCCATTGGCTTCGCTTGGTTTAACAGAGAAATGGACGCACGCGCACACACACACACACACACACACACACATACACACACTACACTGGCACGTAGGCTTCGAGTTGCCTAGCAACCGCGCAGTAAAGGTTATTATTCAGGCAACTTCTGTAGGTGTGTGTGAATGTGGAGCAGTGACAACGTATGTGTGTGCAGGTGTGTGTCCATGCTTGCAGACTTTTGGTGGCAGAGATGGATTATGTGTGAAGAATTGTTAAATTTTCCTCGTATCCGATCTGTTTACTCTTTTGTGTGTGCGTGTGTGTGTGTGTGTGTGGTCCACAACTTGGCATTTTTAGTGTCTGGGCTCTCGTTGATAGCTCACAGTGATTTGTGCCCCATGTTAACCCACTTCCGGGTTTCCATGGCAACAGTGGGACAGTGGCCCGGGGCGGCCAGAGGAAGCCAGACACACAACACAACTCATTGCACACACTCTAACTAGCTGGCGGCCTGACTTCTATGACGCTGTCTCTCTTTCTTTCTTTCTTTATCTTTTTTCATCCATCTCTCAGATTTTCCACTTTGCATCATTCCTTTGCAATTTTCCTTGCTCATACTTTGTTTCTTCCTCTCTCTCTCTCTCTCTCTCTCTCTCTCTCTCTCTCTCTCCCTCTCTGTGAAATCTGCTGCTTACAGCTAAAATGGCAAAGTGAGAAGACCACACAGGTTTTGGAGGACTGGCCCACTCGTTAAATCACCTATTAAAACTGACCATTTAATGGTACTGATTTCGCTTCTCTTGATATTCAAGGGTACGTCTTCCCCAAGTGTCCCCTTGTGTAAGGTTTGTAAAGATCCAGTCAGGACACCTGGAAATAGTTTTAATAACTTTATATAAAGTAGTAGGTAGTCTACCCAGTGGTTCCTAACCTAAGGATCAGACCACCTCCAAAGGGTCACAAGATAAATCTGATGAGGTAGGAAAGAGGGAAAACAAAGTTCTGTTTGGACTGTTGGAGCTTTGCATTTTTTTTCTGAAATATCGGACGATTTTACTTCTTTTGGCCTCACAGAGGTTTTTAAATGAAACCAAAACATTGGAGATGAAATCACTCTTTGCTGGAACTGCTCATAGACATCTGAAATGTAGCAAAGGTGAAGTAGACACTTTTTTGTAAGGGATCAGATGCCAAAAAGGTTGGAAACCATGTGTTTCATCTGTATCTTATAAGGTTGTCATATTTTTTACTTAAAATGTAATGGCGTAAAAAGAACAGTATTTATCTCTAAAATGTGGAAATGTAAAGTAACAGAAAATGGAAGTACTCAAGAAAAGTTCCTCAAAATTGTACTTGAGAAAATGTACCCACCACTGGGTAAGCCCATATGAAGATAGAAGATAGGACAGGATGACCCGTAGTCTGCAGACGCTGGTGGTGGTAGATTAAAGCCAGCAGGTGGATGATGGAAACTCTCAGCTGAATCTCCTGATAATGGTGTGATGGGCAGGGCGAGGTTGTTGCTACAATAGTAGGTATGAAAGACAGAATGACAGGTCTGTAATGATATTAAAAGAGCAACATCCTAGGACTGATTCGCTTGAGGAATTTAGGCAGAAAGATCATTGGACATCATTGAATGTCATGTATATCATATCATGTACCAAATTTCATGGCAATCCATCCAGATGTTCAGATATTTACTTTTTATCACAAAAAATTCATCACGTTCTACTCTAAACGCACCTTCACAGCTTTGATCTTTGAATTGTTTTTCATGAAGTACAAAGAACTGTCCTCTAATCCGCTGTGGCTGTGTTTTTGGCTCTAGCCATGGAGTTTCATGAGAAGCTACAGAGCCTGGCGGCGAAGGAGGGGCTGAAAGGTCGCAAGGTCAGCCGAGCGCTGGAGAGTTTCAGCTGGAACATCACCATCCTTAAGGTCAGCGACACACACTCTCATACACTCTCAAAAACTAAAACAGCCTTAGGGGTGGACCATTAGACCGTGTTTTGGCCTCCAGCTAGTTGCTCATCCCTTTGCTCTTTTTCCAACCTCCCCCCCCACCCTCTATCTGTGACCCCTTAACTGCCTCCTGATTTCCCCTTCCTCTTCACTTTCCTCACATCCAGGGCCAGGCTGACTTGCTGAAACATGCCAAGGCTGAAGTCCAGGAGAACATGAAGCAGGTCCATGATGCTGCTCTGACTGGAAACCTCAGCAAAGAGGGTTTAGGAGTGAGAAGAGTGCGCTCCCAGTCACGACGAGGCCAGGACGACAAACCCACGGCATAGCAAGCGAATGAGAGAGGACGTGACCAAATTGCCATTGTAGCTGCTGTGACGAACTTTCCTCGTGTTATTGAATATTTCCAACATCCTATAGCAAGTCCCCTGTTTCTAAAGAAGAAGTACAGAAGAGTTAATGAATGTAAACGTCTTCAAAATGCAGCCAAACGCAGAAGTAGCTGCTGAGAGGAGGCGGAAATTAAAAGATTCTGGGAAGATGAATGTAGGTAGATGTGAAGCCAAGGTTCAGTTGTTCGTACTGTATTAAACTGTAAATACACCAAATGTCTACTAACCTCTTCTTACAGTATGTGCAATGTCTTTGAGGTCGAGGTGTGTCTTGTCATTTTTCGAGCATTGTCTGGGATGACTCAAAGTTTAACCAACAGATGTTCAAAATCTTGATTTCTTTGATAAACTGCCACGTCCACACGATAGCAGCTTGTGCTTAACAAAGCTCTATGATCTAGCGACATCAAGTAAGGATTCAAATTAAAATCAGGCTGCAGTGCCGGTGCATTACAAGAGACACATTCTCTCGATTATTTTCATTGGAAAAGCTAATGTTTATGGATGTTTTAGATGTTTTTCTTATCGTCATGACCCAGTGCAGCCCCCCCTTACTTCATGTTTGTCTTCAGCTTCTTTCCATTAATTATTTGTATCCTGGTTTTCTCCTCTTGATCCAGTAACCTTGAGGTCCTTCATCATGCCACAACATCTCTCATTATTATTGTCTCACGTACAGTATTCTATATTTTTGTATCTTCCTGAGGCCCTTGTGCTTAACTGAACCACAATTACCCGCTGTAATGCTGAACTCCAGAACTGTAAATGTCTGCCTGTAGGGAACAAAATGCTGTTATGTTGACAGTGCAGTTACTTTGTGTGCAAAACACTGTACAGTATTTTAATATGTAATTCTATCCTTTTGCTGTTAAAAGAATATTTTACATAAGTTATTTATCTTGAGTGGAAACATTCCAGACACATGTACTGGCGCAGTAGATGAGGCTCTACCCGTCCAGCTCTGTAAGAAGAGTTCATGATTACCTTCCTTATAAATCAGGATGGAAATAAACTAGTTTTTAAATGAGTGACATTCATGTGTGTGTGTGTGTGTTTTAACTGTTTTGCTTACTTTGATGTGCATTCATTGAGACTGAAGTGACACAAGTTCAGCACACTGCAGAGATGCCAGCTGGGGACGCTCGGCTATATACAGTTGGTGAAACAAACCTATAGGGCAGTAAAGTGCAACGGATGAAAGCCACTAATTAGTTTCCATTTATAGTGGAGTCAAAATGTATTGACAATAATTGTTTTAATTAGTCAACTGAAAAAGGACTATTTTTTTTTTTTATGAGTTAGTTGTTAAGGTAATTTTTTAGGTAAAAATAGCAAATATTCTCTGGTTCTCGCTTCTCAATTGTGAGGATTTGCTGGTTTTCTTTGTCTTATGTAATGATGAACTGAATATCTTTTGATTGGCAATTTTTCAGTATTTTCTTAGATTTTATTGAGGATTTATTGATCAAATCTGCAGAGTAATCATCAATTCTGAAGCCCCTAATATATGGCTGCAATGCTCACAGGGTTGAAGCAGAATTTATAACTATTTGATGATAAAACAATCTCACCACAGTTTCGGTTTAGTATCTGTTCTGCTGCTTTAAATCTCATCACATGATTTTTATCACCAGATGGAGTTTGCTCAGTTGTCACGGAAATGTAGATGTGTGAATTTCCTTTTTTTTCTGAGCACTTTAAGCGCTTCTCATCCATGTTGGCTTGAAATGCCGGCAAACTTCCATCTGCTGAAGACCATGTGATATGATTGAAAGCTCTAGAACAGCTCCTAAAGGGATGTTGTGCTAAGAATGTTTTCTAAATTGCTTCCAAGGTTGAGAATGAACTTTTAACCTCAATATCTTAAAAATTTTCTTTTACGGTGACACTATCTGTAACACTGTAATTTGCAATATGAGTGTAGTTCAACTGTGCAGCCCAGACTTGGCAAACAAACGCTAAAAGGTACATCATCGTATAAAAAGTCCAGGCAGTATTTCCCAAATAAACACAATGACTTCACTGCATAGCAAGAGCGATGTTGTTTTATTGGTCTAGAGTTAATTATGCTGAATGGGCAGCTAGAGGGACATTCTTTGTGTGCACTGCTTTACATGGTTTCCACAGGACACAAGAGCAACTCAGTTGTAATGTGAGAGATGAAAACTGTCGATTGCCACATTAAAATGTCCACACTGGAATTTTAAAAACAAAAAAAAGGAAAAAAAGGCTTATTCCATAATTTAATAATTTCTATCCAGGAAAGGGTTAAAATATTTTCTTTAAAAAAAAAAAGAGCTAACAAAAAAAAGAGAATAAGATCACAGAGTCAGGTTTTGTTTGGTTGAGTTAAGAGTAATGGTCAGAGGCACTGGTTTAGGATGGGGAGAGGAGAAAGCTGCCCCTGACAACTGACAGAGGGACAATCATCCTTCTTTCCTTTGAGTTATCAGAGAAGAGAGCTTCCCCTGTAAGGACATACACAGATAGACATGACACAGGTAGACACGTATGGTCAGATCTCCACATTCAGAAGAAACCGAGCATCACATTCCCAAATCAGCACAGTCAGCTCAAGAGGACAGAGGCCTCCCCTGGAAATAAATTGCAGTTTGAGGTCCAACTCTTCCAAGTAATGGTGTAGTGACGGGGTAAGAAGTTCGATGGCGCCCTCTCTCTGTAGATCAGGGCGCTACAGTTAAACATCATGAGTGACAGGTGAGGAGGTTGGTGCCCACAGATGGCCCAACGTAATAGGGAGACAGGCATTAGGTAGATGAGATAGTATACAGCATCAGTTCAGACAGGACTGAAGTGGCACAGATGACAGTTAAAGAGACAGAGTACAAGGTTTTGGTGACTGGTTGGCTCTCTTTAATGAGCCAAAGTGTCACAGTCCACATGTGCAATTTTTTAGCCGATAGCAGCTTCATCAAAAACTGCAAATCCGCCCCCCCCCCCCGCTTCTGATCCCGAGTCAGTTTTCTTTTATCACACCCTCCGAACGGGATACGATACAGGTATAAGAAGAGGAGGAAGAGAGAGAGAGAGAGGGTGGTTCACAGGTCGTTCGGGTTGACGATGGTGAAGTCAGAGTCCTTGCTGTGAGTGGAGCCCTCGTCTGGGCTGGAGGAGCCCGAGGTGGTGCCGGCCATCAGGGGGTCGTGGAAGGTCCCTGCCGCGCCCTCAGGCTCCATGCGCACCAAGCCTCGCCCTCTTCTGATTGGAGGGGTGCGCTCGGCTGCAGCCCTTCCTACTCCTCCACCACCTCCTCCTCCTCCTCCTCCTGCTCCCTCGGCTGCCTGCAGGTCTCCGTCCTGGGATACGAGGATGTAGTCGTCCCAGTTCTTACCCTCCGAGCCGAGAGAAGACGCCACCTGTGCACGAGATTACATTTTAGCTGAATCAAGGGCTTGAGCATTTTTGTCCTCTGTTGGCAAAGGTTCTCAATGCATTCAAATGCAACAGAACTCAGACTCCAGGAAGCATGTCATTAAGTATTATGATCATGTAGGAGTAGCATTATGCAGCATCATCCTGGGTTTGATTCATTTCTAGTGGGACAGCTTTAGTGTCACGTGGTCTAATCCTGCAAAGAACAATTCTGGTATAAACACTGGATCATTTTTTGGACGGCGGGTACAATTTGTTGGGATGAAAATAATCAGATTTAAAAATATTGAATACTAGATGATAAAGGTCAAACAATCAAACAAAACAACTGAAAATTAATCCTGTCTGAACTGAGTGTTATACTGCTGTTAATACCACTAAAGCTGCTGACTGAGTGCAGAAGTCGTCGACTACTAACCTGTTGCTCAGGTGTGGTCGTGGCCTGCTCCTCCTCTTCTTTCTCATCCGTGCTCACGCTCCCATCGAGGTCGGAGTCTCGGCTCGGCCTGCTGTCACCTTGCTGTTGGTGGTCACCGTGGTGACTGTTGCAACTCAGGGCAGTTTCTGCAGCCGCTGTGGAGGTGTAGTGATCGTCAGCGATGGTGATCTCTTCGTTCTCCTCAGCCTCCAGCTGGCTTTGGTTGAAGCGCAGCGCCCCCTTCAGGATGTCTTTAATCTGACAGGATCGAGGGCCACAGAGGGACGTTACAGAAACACACAAAACACAAAAATAGACCCATGCAAAGAGAGTGTCACAAACATTTATGTAGGCTCACTTATATGTTCACACACTAACCTGCTTGAGTCCAGCCAGTGAAACCAGGACCTCATCCTCTTTCTCCAAGTGTTCTTGAAGAATCACTTCCTGGATTTTACCTATGGAGAGAGAGTAACTAGTCAGTCAATGATCCATCCCTTTAAAAAGGGAAAAATTCTCAAATTGAATGAATAAGTGAAATAACTTTGACCCATGCATCCAAAATCATTCCCTATTTGCTACTTGGTGCTACATTCTCCATTTTATTTGAGACCCTAATCTTTTATTTGACATCTAAGTGTACAATTAAAAAATGTGGTGTCAAAAGTAAGTGTGCTTATGTTTACTTTAAATGCACTGTCATGGTAGACAAATATGAAATAATCAGTCTAAATAAATGAATACATTGTCAAATATGTCCAAGCAAAACAACACAATGGGCTTCATACTACTGAGTGCATTTTCAAAACAAGAATCATGTCCAGGATTTGTAGCGTTTGAACTGGCTACTGCTTTAGAGGCTGAAAATGATCGTAGCAATTTGACCATCTGTTGCTGGTGTGCATTTTTGGCAGCTGAACTTACAGATGTGGGTGTTCATCATCTTGGCACAGTATTTGCTCATAGCCTCCAAGTCGTTGATCTGACCCTGCAGGAAAGATACCTGGGCTTCGAGGTCCTCCTCCTGCTGATAGTGCACACACACACACACAAAACCATGTCAGAGGTAGACAATAAAAGCACTAGGAAACAAAAAGAAGCTTGGTTACAGAGGGAAAAGAGAAGACATGCAGACAATAAGAGACGGAGCAAAAGAAATGAAGACTACAGGAAACAGGCAGCAGGTTGAACGGCTCACCGTCTCTTTCTTGCCCATGGTCTTGCTGTGAGAGCGTGAGCGAGTGATGTTGAAGAACGACTCCTTCTTGGTGGCGGAGAGAGGCGGGGATGAAGTGCTGACATCACTCCCTCTGGATGGAGGGAGGGGTGGAGAGGCAGTGGAGTGACCCCGCCCGCCAGAGAAGCTTTCTGTGCTGGGAGAGGAACTTACTGTCCTGGAGCTTTGGCCTGGAAGACGTATTAACAGGTGCCAGAGAGAAGACAAAATGTTAACACACAAAGAAGGTGAACCATAATTGAAAATCTATGACCTTGCGCCCTTATGTACTTTTAAGAAACAACAATGCTGCCGTTTGGCAAAAACAATTCTCAACACAAAATCCAACTCACTGGCTGTTTCTGGAGATAAGTAAGTAAGGACGCTTTGGAAACAACAAATGAGTTGGACCTTGAGAATTTTTTGTCAAACTGTTTCTTCCCAGGTTGAGAATTAAACTTCAAGCTCAATACTTTTGCTGTTTATGAAGGCTTAAGAAGGGGCCCAATCATATAAATAAGTATAATATATCTCTGAATATTAAAGATGTCATGGCTGATATCCCCCTCCACTCCAAAATGTGTTTTGCTTAATGTTATGTCACTTGGATGTTTGAGCTTCAATGTCCAGACTTATGTATGTAAAGAGTTTGATACTAGAAGGCTGGTTAGGTACTCATCTGCTGTAGGGGGAAGTTTTTCTGTGCTCACAATAAATCTGAGTTTGCCTAAAATCTGATGTACCTTCTAGCATGATTTGTGACACCACATCTAGTATGGAAGCCAGTAGTAGGCCAGTATGCAGACAAGTTACACTTTTAGCATGAAAGACATTTCCATATTCATATATTCTGTATTTTCAATTAGGAGGAAGGAGTAGATGTAATTTTAAGAATTCTTCACTAAGTCATTAAACTTTTTTGTGGAAAAATTATATGAGACACAAATTATTACAAACTATATAATAATATAATAAGTGTGGAGAGGATCTTTAAGCTTTTTTTTTTTAATATCTACCATCTATATTTAGAGCGGGAAGGGTAGAACCAGAATATGAAGCCTGCACTAGAATACTTACAGAAATACTGCTGAGTAATAGTATAAAATACTATAAAAAGAATTTACTAAGTGATTAATTTCATATATATTTAAATGATTATTAACAAAAAAGTTAATTATATGTGAAAAGTTATTTTATGTAAACTTATGTGTCAGCTGAAATTGTATTTGAATAAGTCCAACCCACCACGCTGCAGCAGGGGCTCTGATTGGCCACCTGCTATGAGTTGGTGGTAGTCATGTGTAGAGTCAGACCAATCAGAGCTGCAGCTGCTGCTGCTCTGTGACCAATGTTCATTAATCCATCATTCAAAAATGCAATTTCAATAAATCTATTTCCAATAGCCTTTTATATGTATCTATTTATTTACTAACTGATTATAATTAAAAACTCTAAGTCTATAATTATTCCAGGCTCCTTAGAGACAGACATGATGAAATCCTTTTTTTTTTTTTGCAGTTTTCTCAGTGCAAAGAACACAAGCACACTTGCAAAAAAACATGACATACAATTAACAAAAAGCAGCCACAGTGATACAGAAACAAAGCACAAACACAGGAGAGCTTCCTCTTGAGTACATGTTCAAAGCAATGCTGACAACAGATGCCACAACACATCCATGATGCTTATGCTACTGATGTGGCTGGCTGTGATCTCCCTCTGCTGGTCGATATTCACTATTACATGCAGTGGACACTACTGTTTACTGTAATACTCTAACAGGATTCTGGATGGCGACTTTTAAGCATTAGATTAAGCAGCAGAAACAGATGACCAAACAGTCAATGTCACACTTGGTACTTAAACATGCAAGGACAGTGACAGAAGCGCAAAGGAAGGGGAGGGGGGGGGTGTCACACAAGCAGTTGCCATGGTAGCAGTTACCTTGTGTGTCAGTGTGAGTCTGGGCTGGGAGAGAGACCTGAGACACTCCACCTGAAACTACATCTAACAGACAGGAGAGTCAAAGCTGATGCTGCCACATCCACACCAACCAGCGGATGCAGACATTCACATCATCTACATGCAGCTAATTCACCAGTTACATAACTGCCAACAAAAATGCACAACTTAGCTGTCCTGAAACAGATCTCGAGCAGTTTTCCTTTGGGTCTGTAGTGAGTCCTGCTGCTCACCTTTGCTGAGATGGACAGGCATGCTCTCTGACTTGAGCAGGCGGTAGTGCTGGCTCTGGCTCTGCGGTGGCGCCTGGCTTGATGGAGGCTCAGCAAGTGGGTGAGACAGGGTGGGCGCAGGGGCTGAGGCGGGGGAGGTGGATGAAGAGGACGAGGAGGAGGAATGTACCTCGCTGTTGATTGGCGAGATGCCGCTGGACCCGCTCGACATGGCTGGAGCAATGAGCTTCCTGCCGAAGCTCAGCAGGCTGCTGGAGACTTTGTTGATGTTGAGGGGAGCTGTTTTTACAGTGGAGCTAGAGCTGGAGACAAAGGCAGGAAACAAGGATTTAATGATGGAGTTGAAATGAGATTGAGGGAAAAAGCTTACATACAGGACATGAGCATGATTGTTTTGGATGTTTTACTACAAATCATAGATACTTTGTTATTGCTGCCCCTTTTCCAAACCAAACTTTAAACGTTTAGACTATTTTCCTACCTGCTAGGCAGCCACTGGTTTACATATTATTTTCCCAGAGCATAAAAACTTGCTTGAGATAGATAATCCATCACAGCAAAGAATTGGTCAGTAAACCAATCTCAGAGGACAAACAACAAGCAAACATGAAGCACCATAAAAAAAAGAAAAACTGTGAAACTTGTTGCCTCATGTAGGAAAAAATGTGTTGTTTTATGTTCAAGTCCTGAATGTCAGAGCGTTCTGTTCTTGAATGTGCTAACGAGAACAAAACTAGTCTCAACTACTCAACTATTGCATCAGTTTGAAATAAAAGATAAAAGCCATTCAGTTCTCTGTGGTGGGCTGCACGTCTCAAAAGTCTCTGAAAACACTGTAAGCAGTGTAAGAAATGAATTGTGCTACAGGAGTGTTTTTTGGAATTGTTTTTTTAAACATTTTGGTACTTTTTTCTCCCCCAACATGAAAACTGATGAATACTGAAATGTGTTATGACTGCAGTGAGGCCAAGCTAACCGTGATCTCAGTTCCCTGTGATGGACAAAACTCTAACTTTTCACAGCCACGTTATAAATCTGCAGAGGATGTGTGTTAAAGAATAGCCATGTGTGTGTGTCTTTTACCGGGTCTTGTTCATCAGGTCAGCTCCCCTTGTTTTGTAGTAATCCAGGTTCTGTTGAAACTGGTAGTTGACAGGTCGTGGATTGTTCTACAAGGAGAAAGACAGAATAAACCATTTTTATAGTAGCAGAATCAGTCAGAAAAGAGTCACAGCTGTGCGTGATACATAGGTAACGTACGAGTAAACACATCAACCTGCGCAGTTCTGCGTCTCTGTGCATGCATGACTACGTAAACAAGCAAATACATGTGCCTTGATGTTTCTGAGTCAGTACTTATGAAATACAAGCCTGTTTTCTGCACTCTCGCCCCTCTGTTAATAAGGATGATGTCACCCCCCAGGTGTAACCGTGATGTGGACGTGGTGTGACACGGTCATACACCTGCGGCTAACGCTGTCACTCGGGATCAGCACCTTCCTGGATTTTCATCCCAGGAGAGTAGTGGACAGGAGTGTGGAGAGTCGTCGTGTTTGGGTGTGTGGTTCAGTGAGTTTGGAGGGAGAACAGAGGATTGCTTGTAACTTGCTCAGGTCAAAGAGTTGGTAATTTTAGATTAAAATGTGCACATACATGTCAGTGGCTGTTACGTGAACCTTCTGTGTATGAGGAGTAGTACGTGAGAGGCTCCGACTGAGCGTGTGTGTGTGTGACAGGTAAAGAGAGTGAAACACGAGAGCGACAGGAAAAATGTGCAAGATTATTTTGAAATTTAGTATATATTCACATTAACCAAGATTGCAGAAGTTCAAAAGGTGTTGACACATCATCTTGTTTTCACTGTCACTGTCTTACAGTTAGTGGTCAAATGTTCAAAGATTACAAATGATGACTACATCATTGCAGTAGGAAGTAACCACTACAATTTGGCAGTGACATTTTCAGGAACTAAAGTGTTTTCATGTTCAGACTCAGAAGTGGGATTTTCCTTTATTACACTGGGCAGTTATAATCATCTCCACTGTGTTCATGTTCATGATTTTGGGCTACTGTTGTAGTGTACTGAAAGCTTATCTGCACACGAAACAGAGGGCTCAATGCCTTAACAAACAATGGTCATGAGATAAAAACATTTGTATTAGACGTGAGGATTTTGAAAATAAATTAACAAAACTGTACATGCAATCTGTGGCAAGAGGTACAGTATGCAAAGCTCGAATCCATCAAAAATCCAGTAAAGTTTCACTTACTTGTGAACCATGTCAAAGCCAAATTTCCATCCCTTTACAACATCAAACTAGTAAACATTTCATACTAGTCACCAACTCAGAGCCCGCATGGCTGAACAGGGAGTGTAATCAATTGCAGGGACATGAAATCATCTCACTTCCAAGAATTCAAATGAAGCTTATTGATAATAAGATAGGGTCCGGTCTCCTTGGAGACACAACTTCATAAACAAGAGGGTAAATGGATATATTTTTTTTGTGACTGAAAAGCCGCTGGGTCTCAATAAACATCTGAACTCATCTTGTTTCTTCTAGATATACACGAGCAGAGGATCCCACTTTTTCCCCCACTCATGTAAGAATATTTTTCTAGGAAGCTGTAATGCAATTTTTTTTTTTTTTACAGTAATCTTGCAGAATTAGTTATTTTCTTTCTTATACTCCTATTTATGAGGCATTACGTGTGAGATAATGTGCGTGATCTGCAAGTGATCTCTAGGTCTATTTCAATGTCACAGGATCACCTGTTACATACATTTCATTATATGTAAATATCAAACATGCGTATACTGGATTTGCACTACTTCCTCTTTATTATTTACTATTGCACCTGTGTCTTGTTTGTTTACAGTAAATACCTTCATAAACCATAAATGTAACCAATGAGTCTGAGGAACTGAAACATTTGCTGCCAATTTTAACTCCACTTTTCTCACAAAGCAATAAAGCTGCGGAAGGTTCTGGTCTACACTACATGACTGTTGTTCTAGGATTTCAGCCCACTGATTTGTGTGTGGGTGAGTGTTTCACTTCTGCAAATCTTGAGTAAAAAAGGAAAAACAGCTTGCACACTGCAGGGCTCCAATGTCCACCTATAATTTATTGCATCAAGGTGACATTTAGAGCACTACTGCTCTTCATCAGACTCAAGACCCTGCCTGTGTGTGCATACATCTAGCTTATACTTCTGCAAATCTTCTCCTCCCTCTGCAGAAAACATGAAAATCATTTTCTTAGCATAGTAGCTCCTCTGCTATATTGAATAAATACAGGAGGAGGGGGCACCTTCAGCTCGAATTCAAGCTCCAGGAAGATTTATTTGTTTGAACATTTCTCCCTTTCTCTTCCCCATTTTAACTTGTGACCGGTAAGGCATAATGAAAATGCTTGATAAGCAACATCGAAACCTTCTGGGAAAGGGTGAAAGAAAGAAAATCACCATGTACTGTATAATCAATTGCCAATAACTATACAAGTGTGTTTGTCTCCTTACTTTGGGATCTCTGAGGAAAAGAGACTTCTGCAGCAGAGCATTGATGTCTCCTATTGGAGGGTAGTGCATTAGCAGGCCCAGGCAGGTCTGGAAGTTACTCGCAATGACTGAAACAGACAGATGGACAAATGCAGTATTAGTGATGCCTCAAAATAACTTTAGAATCCATTCCAATATAGTACATTTCTGAATCAACCAATACAATCTATTGATTAGTTATAAAATTTAGATCTAATCTGTTGTTAGGATCAAACCTGGGACCTCTCCAGTATGGGACGGACCACACACATCCACAATCGCTACTGTATCGTCCCTTGTCAATAAATCTGGACTCTAACTTTATCAAACATTACTGGATGAGGTTATATTAACAGTTACAAATCGGGGAAGAAAAACATAAGAACAACACCGCCTGCTAGGAAGCATCCCAGTGACAACAGACCTACCCACAACTGCAGTGTCAAAACGACATTCTCTTTCAAAGTGTGCACAGAACAGCAGCTGAAAATGCAGACTGATCGAAAGGTTTTCTGAAATGCTACATTCATGTACATTTGGCTCCTTAGCATCTGCTGTACAACAGCAGGGATTCAGTGTCTTACTAAAAGACACTTGAGTAGGGGCAATGCTCGCCAACATTAGAGCTTAAACCTATTTCTTGCTTGTGTGCATGGTAGTCAAGATCTACTATATTCTATTTAAAGCAATATGACTCCATCTGATTAAATGAGGTGAAGTAAATCACATTCTTCCAGTTAAGTGTGTCTCATGAAATCACATGCTGCAAAGACAACACATGGCTTTATTGGATTATATCAGTAATGGAGCGTACGAGCATCTCGGATGTAGAGCAGCATGGCCACAAAGATGTAGTCCACCAGGTCCAGAGTGATGCTGTCAGCAAACAGCGCGTCCCACACCACCAGCAGGTCCTGGAGTGGAAACTCGCGGCCAAACAGCAGACGTACCCACCGGCTGAAGGGGCACAAAGACACGATCAAAAACACGGTGACTGTGAGGGTCAAGAAAAGGAGCGGTAGCGCTGAACTGAAGCTGTGTGTACTGACATGCCATAGATTTGTGGGGCGATCTCCAGCCGGTTGAGGTGCATGTGCAGCTCCACGTCGTGCTTCTTCACCAGCTGGTCCTGGATGCGGTTGACTTTGGTCACTATGGCAACAGATGGCCCTGAGTCCTGGGGCCGAGCAAACGGGATGCTGGTCAGCATCTCTTCTTTACCCTGGAGTAGGAGAACATAATGTAATTAGCATATCATTATATAAACATCAGTTTGCACCATATGATAAACATTTACCACACATGTTGAAAAGGAGCAATACTGACAAATACACAGTTGCTTTTTGGCAGATCATACAATTGTCTGAGTTCATATCAAGCCAAAATGTGCAAGTTGTTTCAAGTGTCTTCAAGTGTTAATTACTTTCTTTTTTCTTTATTCCACACTAGAACTAACATCAGTAGCCTTACATCAGCATAACAAGTATATTCTATAGTATAGTCTTCTTCATGTCATCAAAAACCGATCAAACTCACCCTCCTCACTTCCCTCTCAAAGCTGGAGAACCACGGCTCTGCTGTGTCCATCAGCTGGGAGAACAATGCACTATAGACAGCAGGTTGTGTGTGCGTGAGTGGAGACAGAAAGAAATTTAAAAAAAAACAAGAAAACAAAGAAGGGACACACTGAGAGATGAAAATAGACATGTGAACCATTTCAGATTATGTGAAAAGTAATGAATTTTTTCATTCTGGACTAGCACATTACTGTTATCAATTATTTGTCCAATAATAAGAGTGTACTCACTAGGCATCGTGCTCAAGGTACAGTGGGTTTAACAGACACTTCATCTCCTCACTGTGGGAAAAAAGAGAGAATCATAAAACTGATCCGTACTCAAATAAATGCAGAAATATTTCAGCTAGAGAAGCAGAAGCAGATCTAAAAGGTGTTAAATGCGACTACTGTAGCGGGTGACAGATACAGTTTCACAGGTAGTACTGTAGGAACTGACCTGGGGCTGGCTGTCTCGCTGGCATGCTGGAAGGCTTGATGGTCACAATGCAGCACAAACACTATGGGAGCCAGTAACTCGTGCATCCCCTACACACAGAGGGGAAGAGACAGAGGTAGAGGGGTGTATGAGGGCAGGGGGGGAGAGAGAGAGAGGGAGAAAGAGAGAATATGGTTCATTTGTGGTCAGTCTTTCTTTAATAGTGATGCACGAGGTTTCTAATCTGTGATGACAGGTTTAATTTAGATATTGTTAGCCACTGCCCAGCCATGTGTCACTTCGAGTTTGCAAAAAAGCTGCTGTACTAGCCGTCTATTCATTCACTGGCACCTGTTACAGACACTGATAATGATTAGGTTACAAAAGCATTTTGTTCCTTAGTCTGAGCTGACTGATCACTGAAAGGCCTACACACACACACACACACACACGCACGCACGCACGCACGCACGCACGCACGCATATGTATAGACTAGACTATAAACATTATGGCTCTGCAGGAAAGCCTATACCTGTTTATAAAGTAACTGTTCATTTTCTCTGGCGTAACAGAAGAGGATGTCTGTCAGCTTGGTCCTCACATCCTCGTCCTGGAAGTAACAAATCTCAGGGAACCTTAAGTGAATGGAAACAAAGAGAGGAGGAGTTTACTTCACGTCGACAGCAGAAGGCTTTGGGGTGTTCAGTATAGACAATAAAATAAAGCAATTAAACAAACAGTATGGTAGTGATACTGACGTTCTCAACACGTCTTGTTTGATCATCCCCTTCAGCTCTTTATCCTGGAAGAACTTGTTCCACAGGCTCTGGACAGGAGAGGATAAATGACAAATTGGTTGTCAGAGGGACGACTGTGGCGCCATAGAAAGTAGAAACAGTGAATGAATTAATAAAATAATCAATCCATTAACCAAAGATAGATGGATCAAAATGTCTTTTTAATTTAGTTTTCTATAACTTTTTTTTTAACAATACTCAACTCCATTTTGCAGTTGTTATTGTCTGATCAATAAACCAAAAACTGAAATTCTAATTACGTAAGAGAAAAGCCACTTTGGTGTAATTCAGCAGACTTTTGTGTATCATGAGTTTACCTAAAATGCCCCGTTAACACATCATTTTTTGGGTCCCTAATTTCTTACAGTAACAAGGAAGTTTCATTGAAAGAACTATGTAATTTGGTACTAATTCCAGCAGCTGCTTTTGGTACTAAAGCAGCCGTTGATTTCAATTTTTATTTTTGCATCTTGTTTTGCAGCTGATCTGCTGTGCAATGATTAAAAGACATTCTAAGTTACACTTGCAATGAATTGGAAATGTACTATTTCTCTATTTTCTATATAAGTAGTAAGAAATTACATAATCCTCCCCAAGGCGCATCCTAAGAATAAAAAAAATTATTGGGGATTCATAAAATTAAGTGTTACCAACTTCTCCAGCTGGCCAATAAGAGCTCTTGTTACCTTTGTGTTATTATTAGTGTGGTTTTCTGAGTACATACCATCATCCAATCAGAAACTGTAAGTGGTAAAGTAGTAGACAAGTTGTGAGGTGTAAAATAAATTAATAGAAAAAAAACAAGATTAGTTTCTAGATGTTTTTAAATATTTTATTAATTCTAATTATGCCTCATTAATGCCTAATTCAATGGCTTTATAATTCAATCTGTTTATGAATCAACAATGAATCACTGAAACAGTCTATAATTATTACAACAACACAGTCTGGAGGGAATGTATTAGAGTCATATTTTAAATGCAAATATAAACAGCTGACTGACTGGCAGACAGAGAACGAACACCACACACACACACACACACACACACACACACACATACACATACACACACACTCACCCCCTCATCCTGTGACAGCGGGTTGTTGACCACCAGGTCCTGCTGGCCTGCAGCCTTGCGAGGGTTCGTGATGTGCTGTGACAAAAAAAAAAACCAAACACACAGCTGTACATTATGACCGTTCACAGATCAGTGGTCACAGTTAATACCTCAAGGGCTGCACAGCTAAAAACGCATGATCATATTGTGACTTGAGTTTTCAAGCAACTACTGCAAAAAAATAGGCTGTTATAGGATCTGTTCTCTATAAAATGTCAGTGATTTTGTTCCTCAGAATAATATTAATAAAATTCTGACCACTGTATCTGGAAAAATAACTGAGGGGATTATTTAAGTCATGACAATGCAGCAGAAATGTCTGCAAAAAGACAAGAAACCTCTGCAACTTTGGGTTTCTGACTGTCTGTCATCACGCTGAGGACAATGGCCACAGAGAGGTGCTCTCACCGTTTCTTTAATCTTCTCATACTGGGCTCGGAGCTCCTTGGTCTTGTTGATCCACTGACTCTTGTCTTCTGGAAGAGCCTCCAAATACAACTGCAGACACCCAGTACACACAGGTTAGTGCATGCTATCTAAACAGAAATCATGAATATGCAGAAAACTTTCAAAACTAAACTCTAGGCTGCTGTTCCCAAACCGCACACCGATTCACCACCAAAACAAGGCCTTCAAGCTGCCAGAACTGCGGTGTTTTCTGAAGCGGTGAAATTGCCTAAGCCACTCTAATCAAACTCGATAGGACTGCTTGATCCGTTTGGCAGTTACCTTCCAGCATACGCTCCGAAAGCGGCTGCTCCTCAGTCGACCGTTGATGCCTGCCTGCCGGATCCTGGCCAGGTAATTACTGTTGAGGAACAAGTCGTCCCATTCTTTCCTGCGCATGGGGAGAGGAGGCAGAGGACGAGGAGATTTATGAGCTTCTCACCCCAAATTGGGCACAGCGTTCCATCTAATGTGTCATCCAGCAGTGAATCAAGAGGTTGGAGAGCTGAGTCGGGCCAAGAGTTTACGGTACGCCGACACAAGAAAATACTGCAAACACTCACCTATATGAGAGGAAGGTTGACTGAGACTGTGAGTAACTGCTGCTGTCAAGAGATCCTCCTGTTAAAAAACAGACACACACACACGACCACAAGGGGGAGACGTAAACAATCACAGCTAGGGAGTAAAACTAGGGATCAATAATTTTTAAAGCTCATAAACACAGGGCCATAAACAAAAACATAACCTCTGACAACTACCATAACAAGGAACTGGCCTTTTTACTGCTTCCAAATGACTCATCAAAAATCCTGGGGGCCTCTTTCTAACCATGTAGGAGAGAATAAAAAGAGCCAGAAGCAGGCAAAGTGACGACACACAGTAAAGCACCGTACTCCTCTTTGTCTTCATTGCCAGTAATAAGTCTAATTTGTCCTGCAGGTGAACATGCATTCAAGTCGGAGAGCTGTCTATCAACATTAATTACAGGAGTAGATCATTCCACAGGGACAATCAGTATGAATATTCATCAGTTCCACAACACGCCAGCCCCCAACATTTTCTCCATCTCTCACACGCACTCGTAAACATAAAAAACACCCTCAGCCCGGGGGCGTCGCCAGCCACGTCTGTGACTCACACTTCACAGTCAGCTCCAAATTTCTTTTTTTTTTTTTTTTTATTATCTCTCTTTTTCTCTTTTTCTGTACTTACTGTGACTGTCTCTTCTACTCTACGCCTCGACTACAGGTAAGACTCTCTGTTCAGGCCTCTGTTATCTCTTAAAGGGGATTAGGAGGTTATGAAGTGACTTAAAGAAATATCTAGAGCTTGGTTCTTTAACATGTAAACAAAAGAGGACTCAATTAAGGGCAACATGACAGAAGCACTGATATGTATATAGCGTGCGTCTAAGTCCCAGGACAGTCTAGTATCTGACAGCTAAGACCGAGAGTTGACGTACTGCTGCGGTTCTTGTTGAAATTGTTGAGCGGGTCGAAGCCCGTCTCCTGCTGCTCGTCTGTCTGGAGCGGGTGGCGGGTCTCAAAGTTGGGGTGCTGCATGACGGCGACCCAGCCGGACCTGGAGGGAGTAAAACAACGACAAAACTGAACAAAATAACCATCACAGGTTAGCAGAGCAGTGCAGCTAGCAGATCAGCAAGAACACAAGTCAAACTTTGAGTATCACATGTCACGTTATGGATGACTTTTGAACTCTCAAAAGACCCAGTGATAAAGCAAAATAGGTTACATTTAAACGGGTCAGGGACACTGACCTTCGATCAGAGACTGTGCTGACATGCATCTATCCTGCTGAGCTGTTCTCTAGCTGACCGTGACCTCTGCCCTCTCCATGAAGGGGTGCGAACAAAAAATAACTACTGCAGAAAGTAAAGTCTGCCTGCTACTAACTAACTAACCAACGATAAACATCTTTGAAACGTTTTATCTCACTACTTACTGTCACAGCCTTGTAATTCTCCTCAGCCAAGACTTAGAAGATAAGGATGTTTCTGGAAGAGGAAGAAGGGACAATAATGAAATAAAACACCTTCAGCATAAGGAGAAATAAATAATACTGCTCTTTAGAGGGCCAAAAAAATTATTTGGTGTTATTAAAGGCATGTTAATCGCTAATGAAAAAGGAACAAAGAAGGAAATGGAAGGTAAACCATAAAGCTTTGACATTAAATTCACTATACAACATCATAACAAGAGATAACTAACGAAGACATGATATAAATATTTAAAAAAAAATACTTTTCAGAAAACAAAACTGACAACTTTGGTTACACTTCTTTGCGTTGTGATGATCACAGCTACAGTTTATTCACCTTTTGCATTTAACACAACTTTGCTGCATAAAATAAAAGCACTGACACTGATTACAGTCAGTGAAGAATGGCTTAAATTAACAAGAAGCACTTGAGCTGCCTGATGTCCCGCCATACTCTCTGTGATATATTAAACATAAGCAGTAATGCTAATTAGGTCATTAAGTAGGCAAATTAATGCATTAATTATATATTTTGATACCAACAATCTGGTCCTCACATGACACAAAAGACAGTATGAACTGTGAGTCTGAAATTGTTCAGGCACTACTACAGTAAATTAAAAAGTAATATCAAATTATAGAAATGGCATGTTGGCAATTGGAAAAACATTTTTAAAAAAAAATCAAAAAAAAAATTACATAAATCAGAAAAATCTATGACCCCAAGAGAAAATGAATAAACAAACAATTACATAAGGGTAAGGAAACTGTAAATGTCATCATCATCATCATCATCAGTGAATTTAGGGTGCAGTGCGGGAGATCTGGACAACAAACTGACCTTATTCAATTACCATCATCATGAAATCTAAATTCTAAATATCTAAATTTTTCTGAGATCTAACTTTACTTATGCAGTTATTTTCAAGAAGTAGTCTGAATCGATTATAATGACAACAGCTACAGAAACTAATGACATCTAGGCAAACATTCAACCAATCAATCAGCTTACAGTCCAGTCCAGAAGGCCAAATTAGACTGTAATTGATCAGGACAAACATTTCAGAAGTTAGCCAACAGCACCAAGGTAACTAAAAGATTCATCTGCAACAACTGATAATTGGTTAATTGTTTAAGCTGTTTACCAATCAATGTAGGCCTTTAATGCTTGTATCTGTTTTCTATCATTATATGCATATCTTGTGTTTTTGACTGTCGGTTGGATATAACAAGCAATTTCAACAAAACCATTTGAAGATGCAACCTTGAGCCTGCGAGAAACTGCAATTTTCTTGATTAATTGATTAATTTTTGGTCTATTACAATGTTAGAAAATGGTGAAAAATTTCAATCACTGTTTCCCAAAACCCAAGATGAAACCTAAAGTGTCTTGTTTTGTCCTGACCAACAGTCCACAACCCAAAGATATTCAGTTTAACTAACGCTGACATGATGAAGAAATTGGAAAATATTCACATTTAAATTGCAACCAGAGAATTTTGGCATTTCTTCTTAAAAAAAAAAAAAAACATTGCACAAAACAATCAATCGATTATACAAATAGTTTCCTATTAATTTTGTGTCAATCAACTAATTGTCGCAGCTCTTGACGAAATCATTAACAGATTACTAAAAAAATAATTATTGTTCATTGTAGCCCTACTAATCAGATCAGACATACATACTGTACAAAGTTAGAGCTAAATGCGAGAATTTATAGCCTAACTATTGTTGTCAAATTGTCCAGTTCAGCAGCAGACAAAGCAAGTTCATTTAAAAAAAAATAAATCAGAACCAGAACCCAAAATAAAAAAACCACAACAAAAACAAACAACATAAAATGAGCATCCTCTCCAGGTAAATCCTGAGCCAGCTCCTCTCCTCTCTGCCAGACCATCACAGCTCTGAGAAAAGTTTCACTTTCTCTGTGAGACGCTGCAATCTAGGTTAACCAATTCTGCCTCCATTCTTTATCCGGCTTGGGATTATTCCACGTTTATGAATATGGTTAGCCTAATACACAGGCCTACAGAATAGCGCGCTTCCACAGAGCATTATGTTTTCTTTCGCTTTATTAATTGTGGAAATAACACAACAAAGGCATCTCTTAAACCTATTAACCATGTGAATGGAACACTGCTCAATAAATCAGCAACACGCCATCAAAATAGAAATAATTTTATATGCATAATGTATGTGCCTGTTTTCTTAGGAAACATCTGTTCTCCTCCAAGACTAATGCTCTCCTTAAGTCTGTGGGGTTTTTCTCCCCTCTCTCATAAAAAGGACATTATCCCATTAAATAACGAATCCACAACTATAGGGAGAGACAGAGGAATGTTGTGAATAGGTATCTCCAGTTATATCATGTTGATTTAGTTTTTCTTTAAAAGTTTGGCATGAAAGATATATAAAGTCTCCTGACTGAAAATAATAATATTCTCACAGAATATTAATTCATATTATCACTATCACACTAAAATCTGTCAAGTGTCACAAAGTGTCAGAAGATATTTTGAGGCACATTTTTCCCCTCACAGGCTCGCAAACACATCCAGCACTTCGTCCCTTCCTTCCTTCCAAAAATAAATTCATTCTAAACTTTTTAAAGAGGCCTTTACAGATCTCTAATGCTTTTGAGGACACATGTCTTGTGTGTCTGTACAAGCCTTTGTGAGTGAGGGAAAGACGATGCAGAAAAGGAAAACTTGAGGCCTCGCTGTGTTAGCAGCACAGTTGCCTGAAGCCACTCTTCTCTTAGCCTTCTGCTGCCTTCATTACTTCCTCCCGGAGTCGTACGTGAAATGACATCCTAACTTTACTACATAATAATCAACGCAAATTAGCTTCTGCATAATTCAACCTGCTGCACCTGGAGACACCTCAATAATTCAAAACAGGGATCTTTCATGAAATAATCAAATCAATACATAATGAAATGTATAAATAAATCAACAGACAAATAACGCCGCGTCCATCTGTTCGGAGGTAGAAGATCTGTTCCTGGGATTTACAACAACAGCAGCCATGAAGTAAAAAATCAAACTGCAGCCACTACAGTATATTGTTACATAGGTTAACTCTTTTTGACCATTTTCTGTTTCAGTTCAGAATGATCACCTAAAGCAGCGCCAATAATTTAGGCAGTGTGAAGCAATTCAGGTTCGAGCCTCTTCCTTCAATAATTGTTATGAATTTGTGGTACATAACACTTCCCCTTTCACATCCCTTTAAACTCAATCTGAAAGGAACCATATATATATACATACATACATACATACATACATACATACATATGTATGTATATATCTGGACTGGAGCCTAAAACTTTCCTCTACTTTCCACTGGATTAAAGCTACAGCATCACATTCCTTAGTAAGATGAGAATATTTCAGAGCTGCAGATCAGCTGACATTTAAGGGGCTCGGGGCTCACCTAAACACGACAGCCAACTTGGCAAAATTCAAATTCACTTCAGCTCTTCTCACAAGCACTGAGGCACGTTTTGGTCGTGTATTGGCTGGATGACCACATGCTAAACATCCCATGTTCATGTTGATCTAACGTGAAGGAAAAAAAAACACGAAGAAAAGCTTCTGCCTGCTCCGAGCTCATTGGCCTAAAAGGCATAAAGGCTAAACTATTCTGAAACTAAACCCAGCTTAGTCAATTGTATTAAACGTTGTGCTGCCTGTGCTTGCAGAATTTCCATTTAGAGACATCTGACTGACTTACAACTGTAGTTCCTATCAAAACGAACAGGGTGGAGCCTCATTTCCAGCTCTGCTTTCAATCATTTCTAACATAAGTCTAGATTTTAAGTTTTTCAGGCCTCATTTCATCTCTAAGATTGCTAGAGTCATCTGATGTCAAATAAATTCAGAAAAAGAAACAGTACACTGACTCTTCAGAGGATGAATATTCACAAAGAGCTCGGCAAACAGCGATGAGAGGAGCTGTCAGTGGCAGCTACAGTCGGAGAGGAAGACTGAAGTTTAGTCAAAGTGAAACACCCCAGCTAAACAAACTCACATGCCTCTACTTCAACACACAGCAAGAGCCCAGGGGCCTTCACAGTCACATGCTCCGCAAGAGGCTGAGAACATGCTTGGGACCTTAACCTTGGCAAATACCGTGAACTTGCTGGGTCCTGACTGATTCAATTACCAAATACACGACTAGAGATGAAACTTGACAGATATCTCTCTGTATACGAGCTCTGGAGCAGGAACCTCTCAAAAGGAGTCGCAGGATCATCAGCGGCATAAGAGAGGAGGGGGGGGGGGAAATCCCTTAATTTCCTCATGGGCTTTTTTTCCCCCTTGTGAATTCAAGGATAATTTAACCTCTTCGTGCTTCTAAAAACTAGGCCTGACACATTTAGGCTGATGTTATTCGGACATATTCAACCGGTGCTGAGGGGTCAAGCTAGGGCTGGGCAATATATCCAAATTATACCAATATCATGATATGAGACTAGATATCGTCTCAGATTTTGGATATCACAATACTGCAAAAGTGTTGTCTTTTCCTGGTTTCAAAGGCCGCATTACAGTAAAGTGATGTAACTGTCTGAACTTGCAAGACTTACCCACTTAGTCATCATATCCACATTACTGATGACTATTAAAAATCTCATTGTGTGAATATTTTGTGAAAACACCAATACTCATCCCTACAATATTGTCACAATATCAATAATGAGGTATTTGGTCAAAAATATTGTGATATTTGATTCAGTCCATATCACCCAGCCCTAGGTTGAGCCACAAAAGTTGTGAACCACTGCATTACAGGAAGAGCGATGGTGCAAGAAGAATAAGGAAGAAGAAACTTTTTAACATCCAGGAGCAGTCAGCGGTTTGTGGGAACAGCCTGTGAAGTTGAACAAGTATAAAAAAAAATTACAACCTACTTCCCGTCACTGTTCCGTAAAGCAGTCACGTGCAGTCCAGGCTATAGTCTCCCAAAACAATACACAGGTTGGGTTCTAGTTAGTAAGGGTCAACAACACAACCCTTGGCCTTCTTTCTTAATTCAAGAGGCTTTTTTTCTCTAGTCCAAAAATACCCTGCAAACATTCAGACTGTACTCTTCCTGCACACATTTTCACACTGAAACGGTCCTTGGACGTGTGGAGATAAGTGTGAAACCGCATTAAAAGTGTGCAGGCAGGCAATGTTAGCTCTCACCAATCCTCTGCACTGCCCTGAACCCATCACTAAATCTGTCAGGCAGGGTGGCGCAGCCCGAGAAAATGGTAGGTTAAAGGCACACAACACTAGCAAACCTGCTGTAAAGAGAAAAAACCCTGCATCTTTCATATCATAATTCACAGCCAAAGCAAGACAATGTGTGTATAATTTGACATAAAACGCAATGACCGTGAATGATGCACCATGCAGCCGCTGGGATTATTATTACGCAGGCAGGGCAAGACGCCAAACTACAGCTAGCTTTTACCGTGCGTCGGCTAAGCAACGCTGAAAGAGTCTAAACTTGTTCAGATAAACTTAACAACGACACGCTGTAGCTGTCACAGCTGCCTGAATATGACCAGAGATGGACATGAAAGCAGGTAAGCTAATGTGACGGTAGCCTGGCCATTAGTTAACGTTAGCAAGTTGTAACCGAGCCGACGCACGGGCCTGTCCCGACTTCCGACACGCACAGCTGCTGCAAACACGCAGAGAAATACTCACACGGGTTAATATAAGTGTCCGTAGTGGAACATGATAATCCATAAACTGTGGTTCAGATACCTGTCCCGGTCATGCACGACTCCACATTCTGCTGTTTCGGAAATGTTGGTGGTTTGTAAACAGTAGCGGGTCAGGCGGATGTGCTGAAGACCAGCTGACGGATCACGTGACCGGAGAGCTGAGGGCTGACGATGCAGCAGCAGCTTGCAGGTAGATCGTATATATATGTATATATGAAGTGCTCCCACATTGACTACACATGCCTTTAGTGGCGTATTCAGACCGTATTGTAAAATTGTTCTATATGTGTACGGCCGGTTTTTGTGTTTTATGAAGATTTGGTTGAACTTAAAAGTGCAGTCAACCTTTTTGGCAGTAGTGGTAACTATACTGTACTTTGACATTGAAAATAATTTTGGTCTGCAATCAATAGCAGAAATAATTAGGTAATATGTATAAATGTATAATGTATAATGTACAATACACACATACATACATAAACACACAAAAAGGAGGTAGATATACTGTACTTTTTGCATCAGTTATATTTATTTTTCAGTTTAAGATTTTTTCAAAACATTTGATAATTTTACATGATACACTGTTCTATAGGCTATAAACTACAGCAATATGTAAACTAATTAAAATTAGCACTCCCTCAACCAGCTTCAACATTAAAATGCTGCTTACATGTTGATGCAGCAACAATAATAATAATCCACTAATATAATATATCCTAACACACTGAAAGGGGTCAGGCTGCATAATAAGTACTTTTACTATTAATTGTTTAAAGGGGCCCTTTTTTACACATCAAGATCAGCTTACTAGTAATGATTAGTACAACTCAATGTCTGAAAACAGTCGTATAATGTCTCCTGTGGCTCGGGCAGAAGCTTTCTCAGGTCTGGAAAATTACTGAATTGACATGACTTGAGTCATTTCAGTTTTGGCTTTGAGACTACAAAATTAGTAACAGAAACCCTATATTGCAAAATGGAGACACAAAGTTTGAAAGACAGGGATCAAGTTTCCATCCAAACGTAGCACAAATGTGCACTGAATTCCCAGAAAATCCACAAAATAAATGCAAATTAATGTGCATTTCCTTCCACTGCTGTTATGCAATTATTATGAGTTGGCCACAAAAAGATCAAGAGTTGGTGGTGCTAAATTATCCTGTCAGGTGGCATTAAACCATTGCAGAAGAAGAGGGTGCTTCTACTGTAGATGTAATTAAAAGCGTCAGCCAAATGCTTTTACAGTGATATTTAAGTCACATGCTCCATGTCTATGTCATGATATATGCACTAAGTCTGTTTCCAGTGCACTTTGTTGCATTTTGTTTTTATTGCTACACCAACGATTCCACCTCAGCTAAGTGTATACATTTTTTGTTTGTGATATTTCAGCTTTTTCTTTTTTCACTTTATTTTTTTAATTTGTAAACTGAAAATGTGCATAAAAAACAGGTGAACGGAAATGCAGTTATGGGTATACAACCAGACGGGGAAGGTCTAATGAAAGATGCTTTTGAGTAGCATTGTGGGAAATGTAGGATCCTATGGAGGATATTGACCCATGATGTGGACCAAAAGTTCCACTGGAACAATGTTGACCATTCTTTTCTTTTTATCTGTGTCTTGCAAGTGCCCCCAACTTTATGGAAGTGCAATACTAAATTGCTGGAGTGCCCCTTCAAGCAAATTTGGCTTATAATATTTTGCTGTTATACACTGTTTTATGTTTGCTTATGTAAGTAAAGAATCTGAATCTTCTTTCACCATTTCTACCAAGTTTTCTGGAAAATGACATCATCACATGGGCCTATCTATCTCTGTGAAAAAATGTGTATCTTTTATTGTGTAGGCCAAAATTAAATTGCACTTCCTTGTCAAATTTAACCTCTTGGAATATATACAGAGGCCTACAGGGAGTTGGTGATATTTCCAATAATTGATCATCATAGACACTCACCAGGCAGGCAGAAACGATCCGCTGTCTCACATACCACAAACTAGACTAAGATCTTTGCCAAGATTGCTCTATTTGGGCTTAATGGCAAGCATTCCCCTTGCGGTCTACTATATAGCCCTATGCTTACCTTTTTCCCTGTCCTTCTCAGTCAGGTCCTTATGTGCATCTAAACAGCAACAACAGCTTTAAAAGTAGAATAAAAACAATATGGATGATCAGAAAGATAGAACAGTGATGCTAATCTATTAAGCTTGATGTTGTGCTGGACACCACACCACCATGGAGAAATAAAACACATCATGAATAAACAAGAATACCAAAGGGACTCTACAACACGAGGGTTAATTAGGACAGTTTTATGGAGGCTTAATTACAGCAATTTTTGAGGTCAGACAAGTCAGGTTTATCTGTAGAGTGCTTTTAATTAACACCTCCATCACAAAGTGCTTCAAACCGACAACACAAGACACAAAAACAAACTAAACCAAAGCAGCATGACGGTCATGATGGGAAAAAGCAAGAGTCTGTGGTGACTTTAAATAGCATTAATGAGTCAAATGTGTGCACTGGTGCTGTGTGTGTGTGTGTGTATTTGTGTGGCGGTGGGGGTTAACACAAAGCAGTCGTAATGATCATCATCACCATTACCATCATCATCATCACAGGCATGGCATTTCAAGAGAGCCATTATCATCATTATTATAGCTAATATTACTGATGATGAGGCTTTCATGGCCTCTCGTTGGCCCTGACTAAGGTATCGTCATGGAAACAGATGATAGAAAAGAGCATTGCTTTATTGAATTACTCTATGAAGCTATTCTGACCAAATGGGGCTTGAATGTTGCACTGTCTGAGTATAGTATGTGAGCAGCAATGTGAAAAGTCCCGAGGAGAGACAGATGAGAGTCAGGGGCAGACGGGGGTAGACACAAACACAGACAGAAATATCAGTTCAAAAACAAAAAAAAAGAAAAGAAAAGAAGATAGAAAAGAGACAGAAGATAGAAAACACTGGCAGCACTGACGGGCATGTGATCGGAGAGAGAGACACAGATCCACTGGTACAGAAAGCTCTGGTGATCAGCACAGAAGAATATTGTCTGATGGCTGGAAACAATGACACCAATTCACAACTCACATCAGAGCAAATCATAACAGTATAGCACCAGTACAGACAGTGTACATCGAAACCACTGATTAAATCTTAAGCATGTCTTAAAATAGTATTCTGATAAATGAGCCTCATTTCTTTTTTACTTCTCCATTTGTTTCAATGTGTCTAAATCCAATTCTATACATTTCTAACATACCCTAACTGAGTATTTTCAAAGTGCAAATGTCATCCGCTGCTATTATGCTACTCAAGACCTGGTTGTAGAGTTTAAAGGATGAAAACAACCATCTTTTTATGTGTCAGAAAGCAGAAATAGCACGGTGGCCTTCCAGCTATCTCAGCCTCTGTCATGAGATCTTAAACCTGAGTTACATCATGTGTCACTGTCTTTATGAGTAAAAAGTGCCCACTTTCAGTTTGAGTGTTTAGTTTTTTTCAGAAACATTTTTATGTTTTGTCAAAAAAAAAAAACACTAAACCACTAAACTAAACTTTAGATTAAGTTTAGTTTTTTTTTTTTTTAGTTTACAGTTACTGGTCCAGTCTCACTCGTAAAACACATAAATCTTTATTAATTGTAGTCAGACTCTTTGTGAAAAAAAAAAAATCTACTGAAAGATCAGATGGCTAGAACAGATTGAAGTAACGCAAAAATACAATTATGATTGAAAGTCTTCATTTTTACAAATGAAAGAGCTGTCATTGTGTTATAAATATTTCATGTACATACAGAATGTACTTCACTCATAATCTTCAACTCCGCAGTCTTTCTTCCATGGAAACACATATGAAGAACATTGTGCACTCAGTTCTAGTACAGCTCGCTCTGTGTGAAGTGTAAAAGGAGAACAAAAAGCAAACTTTATGCTGTCATAATACTTCCTCATATTCTCGTCCATTTCTGCTACATACGGCGATAAATCAGTTAAGTACGACAACCACAAGATGTGTAAAAATAACACTTACAGCTTTTTTTTTTTGAGAGACAGACTTACAAATTCATGCAACGATAGAAATACTGTATGTAAACTATAATCTGCTCAGGAGCAAATTAGATCTTAACAAATTTTAATATTGTGAATAAAGTTGCAAAATAGGAACAAGAATGGACATTTTAGATACTCCCACGGTGATCAGTTTGGTTATTCACTCATTGTTTGATCAATTGATTTATTAAGCACTGCAGTAAAAATTGCACAGGATGCCCCATCACTTAAAATAGGATTAATTCCACTTGCTATATATAATTCACAAATTCAACTCTCAATGTTCCCAAATGACTATAATCTTTGTCCTCAAAGTTCATAAAATGACATATGACGCCATCATGTAAATAGCAAGTGACTTTTTTCTCGGACACATTTAATTTAAAACAGAAACATTATATTTTACAGACAAATATGGACAAGAACAATGTAAGAAATTAAAGATAGGCTTCTGAAGGAAACGTTTAAATGACTGGCAGAAATCTGATTCATAACACAAAACACTCCTAAAGCATAGTTTCAATACAAACAATGGAGATACGGATCATATAAAAACAGACGGGCAGTGCCACTTTCTACAAGGCATTTCTGGCATGAACATTTCTGGAACTTTAGATCAGTCAACTACAGTTGCTCTTATTAAACAGTGATTTGTAATCTGAGGCTCTTTGCAGTATCTACACAGAAACCATGTGTAATAACATTATCTGTACATATAGTCACAGTTATTTTCTGTCTCAAGTGCATTAGGGAACCTCAAATCACAGAACCTGTTTTCCTAAATATAATGTAGGTCTCTGGTGATGAATACGAGCATCCTTCTGTGGTATAAACAGATAGAATTAGTCTTTCCACAGCCTTTCAGGACACCCTATAAACACGCCAAAGCACTGTGTCAGCACTCAATATAGTATGTAACAATGGTTGAGTTGCACATGGACCAAGGATGTGTTGTATCAGAGAAGAAAAACACCTCAGTGGCTCGCAGGGAACATACTGTATGACTCATTCAACCTGTGTTGAATGTACTGGGGTTTGTGCTAGATGTAGCTCTCCCGCTCTTCCTTCATAGGGGGAATGGTTTGAGTGCTAACATCCAACTCTTTCAAAATAGTTATCTCGCTCACATCATTTCTCCCTGTTTCCTCCTCCTCCTCCTCCTCCTTTTCTTCTGTTTCAGCCTTTGCGTCACCTTCCTCCTCTTGTTCCTCAGTAGTTCTGACTGCCTGTGACTGGTTTGGGTCTGTACAGCCATGCTGATTTTCTCGCTTGTGTTTTTGGATCTGGCTCTGATGTTGATGCTGGTCTCGACCTTGTCCATGCTCCTGGCTGTTGAAGAAGCTGCGGATGGTGTGTTTGGGCAGGCCCAGCTGAGCCGACAGGGTGTGGACTGCCTCCTCGTCTGGGTTGAGGCCCACATCCTGGATGAAGCTTTGCAGGATACCCAGAGCTTCGTGGGACACTTTTAACCCCTCATCTTGGACCTCATCTCCAGCTTTAACCTCATTATCTGCCTCTACACAAACCCCAACTCTACCTCGGTCCTCATCCTTCACACTGGACCACTTCACAGAGAGCGTCTCCTTAAACTTGACCTCTTCACCGTCTCCAATGCTCTCATTTATGCCTTCCTCGTCCTCATCTCCACCTCTCACCTGCTCCTTGCTTTCTGTACCCTTGTCCCTCACCCTCCCAGTACAACCCCAGTCCCCACCCAAAATCCCCCTGTCCCCTCTTCCCCCCTCAACCCAGTCCTTGCTGTCACCTCTCTCACTACTGCTACTGCCCCTGCCCTGCAAACGTACTCTCAAGTGCCCCCAGTTGCCCCCAGCCTCAGACTCGGCTGGTGATGCGGCGCATGGTTGCCGCGGAGACAGGTGAGGTCCTGCCTCAGGTTGCAAGGGTTGATGGGGTTGAAGATGGTGTTGCTGTGGCAGCGGAGAGTGGCGTTGATACTGATAAGAGAAAGAGGTTAGAAGTAATTAGAGTAAAAACTGTGCTTGGAGTGCCCTGGTAGCTGAATGGTTACTGTGCATTACACTGTAATGTTCGATTCTAGCCAGGGACCCTTGTTGCCGTACTTGCATTGTTGGATATTACACTTTAATTACATTCCTGGTATTCATGTTCATATTACACTCTGATATTTTAATGGTACATAATATAAAGTGAAGTCAGCCTAGATGGAAATATATTTGTATACTTTGAAGTGATAGGTCTTAACAATAAGGGACAAATTTAAATATTTTTTAATCATTAAATGATTCTACTTAAATGTCGAAACACTAGTTGTTAAAGAATTAGCTTCATTGCTTCATGAAATGTGCTCCATTCATTTTAGATGGGTACTGTCTGTCAAAGGAAACTCTATAGCTCTAAATTACAGATATTGTATTGCTATTATTATATTAGAATTGCTCTCACATAACAACTGCAAGCAAACACTTTCAGTAATTTTGAACTGTAACTTTGACTGTGTGGTGAATATTCTGCACCACACCAACAGAACAGATCACAGTCTGAACCATAACATGTTAAGTTGTCTTGTTATTGATATTAATACAGTGGTATCCAACAAAGTGTACTTCCACAAAAACAGGACACACCACAATTTTTTCACATGTTAATTCTGCTGAATTTGTGCTATAATCAAACCATCAATGCACAAACTATGGAAATGAAAGACAAATAACTAATGAGCCTCACAACTTAATGTGGTAGTCATCCTTTTTTCTGACATCTTTGGCATTTGGCTTTCATTATTGTGCTGCTTTTGCACTGCAAACCCTAGAGATCTATTGGCATTCAATGTGATGCTTTTTCTTTCAAATTTCTGGTAAAATTCATATTATTGTTTATATATATGTCACTTTTCTTAAATAGATTTTCAATGAGCTTTACAAAAAGAAAGTCAGGTCATCATCTCAAGCCCTCATGATGAGGACAATCTGCTCTCTAAAAAATGATGATTGGAAGGTTAGCGTTATCTTTCCAGACTGCTGTTTCTGTAGCTGGTAACATAAAATGCAAAAACCTCTGTGAAACTGAGGATTATTTTTCTCAAGCAAGATCTACCAGACACAGGTAGTTTAGAACACCGAATGAAAAAATGTTTATGTGTAATGATATTGTGTTTCTCTTGTTTTTGTAGCCTTACCAGTGTATTGTCATTGCTGAGCAGTGTAAGTCTGTCAGTGCAGTGCTGCTGTGCAGTTGTGTTGATGCTCTCCTGTTCATAGATGGCATCGCGTTCAGTCTGGGACAGGCTGAGGAACCGGCGTATCATGCACAGGTTCTCCCACAGGGTTCGGTTCTCTGGACTGGGGTCCTCCTTCCAACGCAACAGCTCACACAGCCAGCCCTACAGGAAGCACACACACAGGCGCTTACCAAGTAATCCACTGTGTAAGACATAGATGTTCTGTGGTCATTAAATGATCTGTCCTTCACTCAGAGGTCATGTCAGCACACATGTACTCTTTTTAAACAAGACTCTGACACCCACTGAGCTCCTGTGGTAAGATTCTGTCAGACCTGATCTGACAGCTCTGTGAAGCAAGAGGAAGCGAGGAGAAAATGTCTCTTTGTCTATCAACTAAAATATTGCAGTTGAGCTGCCTAATGTCCTGCCATAATTGCCACAGTATAGTAAACATATCCATTAGCTATGCTAATCACAATAATCATTCTGCTAATTAGTCCATTAATTCCATTAATTAGTATGTAGTTCTACATCAACAAGCTCATCTTCATATAGCTCAGATTATCAATATCTTACAGTCTTTCTGCCTATTTTGAGTCATAGAGGAGGTCTCTACATGTAATTTGATTTTGTGTTGAACACTGTTACCCTAAGTACTGGATGACAACGCCACTCAGAGAGATGTTAGTTGTTCAGCTTTAAAGTTTAAATTTGTTCACATTAGCCTAGAGTTAACATTTTTTGTGATACATATTTAGTAGATTATGGTGTGGAATTATTGTTGCCAAAATGTGCACGATTCATCTTGGTTGCATATAAACAGGAAAGTGACAGTAAGTTGATATGATCTTAAATGGAGTCAGACTATTTGCCTACCTAAGTCATATTTATGCATACATATTTATGTTCTCTAAAATCTATTAATTTGATCTATTCTATAGAATGAATCTCTGGTTCACTGATCACATAGTGGTGTGACATCACAATTGCCATGACAACACCATGTAAATATATATAATAAGTTTTAATTCATGTCACCACTACACACCTACTCTCCCAGTACTTTTGTGACTAATTAGAACTTAAGTAGTTATAAGTGGTGAAATTTGAGCGTCTGACTTCAGAAACAAACTGCAAATGAGTATATTCAGCCTTCTTTTGGTATACAGTATATATATTGATGTTGCCAAGCTTTTTATCTATTTCTTGTTTGCTCTCAATATACAACACAAAAAATAAAGTCAGTTTTTAGGAGTGTAGACGCTCTAATAGCAAAACTGAAAGATGATGGTAAGATTTTCTTATTAACTAGAATTCTTTCTGCATCATGACTTGTGAGTGGCAGATTGAGGAACGTAAAGCCAAGTTAGTTTCAGATTCATGAACTGGAGCATGATTATGTTTGCAAGCAGTCTGATACACACACACACACACACACACACACACCTGGCTAGAGCCCAACTCTAGCACACAATGCCATCCAGATGCACAGCGCAGATAGAACAGAGAGATCCAGCATGGATCTGCCTGCCAAACAGCCCGGGTAATACAGAGAGAGAAAGAGTGAGAAAGAGAGAGGTAAAGACCACATAGAGAAAGTAAGGTAAAAATGGAGGCCAGAGAAGAGATAGAAAAAGAACCTCAGGGGTTTTGGACCACCTGTCTGTATTGGCATGACCACTAAATGACCTCTAACATCTTGATGATGAGAAGAGAGAGAGAGACAGGGAAGTTACAGGGAGAAAAAAAGAAAAGAAAGAAAGACAAGTGGAAATTTGAGATATGCGCAAGAGCAAGAGAAAATGAGACAGCTAAAATCCCCCCATTCCATGAAAGGAAATTATCCTCAAAACAAAGGCAATAACAAGCTTATGGGGCCGACATAAAACTGAGAACAATAAAGACTCAAATAATGTTTGTGTGTGTATGTGTATTAGTGCATTTGTTTGCCTCTGCGTGTTGTGTGATTCAGCGTACATGCATGTGCTTGTACAGTGTGTCTTTGTGCACAAATCAGTGGTATGTGTGTGTGTGTGTGTGTGCCTGTGCATGTGTTTTTGTATGGCGACTATTAAAGCGATAATTTAGGACACAATAGCAGTCTGATGCACTGATGATAGTCCTCTGCAGAGTACAGCTGCTGGTTGATTATCTGGGCTTTCCTCCACACACACCACCCATCCTTGCTTTAACTGAGGAGGTAGATTTGCTAAATTTGAACATCCATGCAATAGGAAAGATTTGTGTGTGTCACCTTCATCAGATTCACACCAGCATGCAAATGTAAGTACCTGACTCTTGGAGGCGGCCACCTTTGCAAACAGGGCCTGAGACACCTTGGCTCTCTTCATCTCATGCTGAATCTCCTCATAGATAGAAGAGCTGACATTGAGAACACAACTGTCTGTCCTCAACCCTCTGTCTGCTGTGACTGGGGACAGTCTCGCCTAAAGAGAGAGAGAGAGAAAGACACAAGGAGATTGGATTTAGATATGAGCTACAGTAGAGACAAAGTAAAGGGCAGTTGCAACAAAGATAGATCTAAAACAGAGCAGGCCGAGCAGGAAATGGGAAGCCGGTGAGGGATCATGTCCTTTACATGGCACTAGATGTGCCTGTGCAGAGATCTGGGGTAATAGATTGAACCACTGCATGTTACTCCCTCCAAATGAAACTCTTTTTTGAAAACTCCATGTTTATCAGAGGAAACGTGGCAGTCTGCACCCTCTCCAGGCCAACAGAGGGAGTCTACAGTGTGGTAAACTGGGAGCTGGCCATTCCAATTTGGGATGAATTGGTATATATTAAAATAAAAAAAACTTCAAAAAAAATACAGGAGAGGTGATGTTATGAGAAAGACTCTATGAAGGACTCACTGATGACATGGCTAGAGTAAGCCAATGGAGCCAATCCTTTGCCTTGACATGGTTCATGTCATATTTCCTGCACTGCAGTATTGAATAAAGAAATTGAATGTGCATCACACATGGGAATAAAAGTGTGATGTATGAGTATTTGTACAATACAGTATTTGTAGATGTGAAGCAGGGTGTAATAAATATCTGAAGAACTAAGTGTAGCTACGGTATAGCAGATGATACTGGTCAGCTATTTATGAGAGTGATGACATGAGGGAAGGAACTGCTCTTGTGACTGGTAGTTTTAGTATACAGGGTTCTGTAGTGCCTGCCGGAGGGGAGAGGTTGAAAAAGGTTGTGTCCTGGTGTGAGGAATCTGTAGTGATTTTCCCTGCCTGTGTCCTGGTTCTTGAAGAGTACAAGTTCTGGGGGGTGGGCTGGAGAACACCAATGATTTTTTCTGCTGTTGTTACTGTTTGCTGAAGTCTGTTCCTATCCTGTTTTGTGGCTGGTCTGAACCAGACCGTGATAGATGTGCACAGGATGGATTCTGTGACTGCGGTGTAGAACTGGCTCAGCAGTTCCTGTGGCAAACCAAACTTCCTCAGTTGCCACAGAAAGTACATCCTCTGCTGGGCCCTTTTGAGGATGGAGTTGATGTTGGTCTCCCGCTTCAGGTCTTGAGAAATGGTAATTCCCAGACACTTGACGGTCTGCACAGTTGACACAGGGCCGTTGGATGTTGTGAGGGGGAGCAGTGCTGAGTCTTGAGCGTGTTCAGCTCCAAGTTGTTCTGAATGCACCAGCCATTCAACCTCCTGCCGATATGCAGACTCATTGCCATCTTGGATGAGTCTGATGACTGTAGTGTCATCTGCAAACTTCAGGAGTTTAAAAGCTGGATCCTTGGAGGTGCAGTTGTTGGTGTAGAGGGAGAAGTGCAGTGGGGAGAGGATACATCCCTGTGGAGCACCAGTGCTGACTGTCTGAATAGCAGAAGTGGCTTCCCCCAGTCTCACCTGCTGTTTTCTGCCTGTCAGGAAGCTGGTGATCCACTGACAGATGAGGGAAGGAGGTTTTCTGGAATGGTGATGTTAAATTTTGAGCTGAAGTCCACAAACAGGATCCTTGCATATGTCCTTGGGCAGTCAAAGTATGGCAGGATGTAGTGCAGTCCCATGTTGACTGCATCATCTGCTGACCTGTTTGCCCAAACAGTGTCCTGTGATGCTCTTCAGGTGGGTCAACACCAGTCGTTCAAAGGACTTCATGACAACAGATGTCAAAGCGACAGGCCTGTAGTCATTCAGTGCTGTGATGGAGGGTTTCTTGGGAACCGGGATGATGATGGAGTGTTTGAAGCAGGAGGGAACGTCACACAGCCCAAGTGATCTGTTGAAGATCTGCATTGGATTGGAGCCAGTTGGTCAGCACAGGTTTTAAGACAGGAGGGGGAGACAACGTCTGGACCCAGTGCTTTCCTGGTTTTCTGTCTGTGGAAGATCCACATCCTCTACACATATCTTGAATGCAGCCTGAGTATCAGGGGGAGAGTAGGAGGGTTGCCAGAGTTGTGATTGGGGCTGTTGTTGTTGGGCTGTAGAGGATGAGGGTTGTGATTTGTCCCTCTCAAACCTGCAGTAGAAGAATTTCAGATTGTCAGCCGGGTCTTTGTTTACCTCAGCAGGGGGGAAGAGTCCTCTGTAGTTTGTGATGTCTTGCAGGCCTTTCTGCACTGATGCAGGGTCATTGGCTGAAAACTTGTTTTTCAGCTTTTCAGAGTAGCTTCTTTTAGCCACTCTGATCTCCTTTGTCAGGGAGTTTCTGGCCTGCTTGTACAGGACTCTATCCTCACTTCTGTAAGCATCCTCCTTGGCCTGACGAAGTTGTCTTATTCTGGCTGTGAACCATGGCTTGTTATTGTTGTATGTACAATTGGTCTTGGTTGGCACACACAGTTTTCACAGAAACTAATGTAAGATGAAACAGTGTCAGTCAGTTTGTCCAGGTTGCCAGTTGCATCTTCAAAAACAATCGGTGCAGTTAAAACAGTCTTGAAGTTCCTGCTTTGCCTCGTTGGTCCATTTCTTCACTGTTTTGATCATAGGCTTTGCAGATTTTCTGCCTGTAGGTTGGAATAAGATGAACCAAGCAGTGATTAGAGTGCCCCAAAGCTGCCTGTGGAACAGAGCGATATGCATCTTTAACAACTGTGTAGCAGTGGTCCAGTGTGTTATTATCCCTGGTAGGACGATTAATATACAGTCTATATTTTGGTAGTTTGTTGTTTAATTTTGCTCCGTCAAAGTCCCCAAGGATTATGAAAAGTGAGTCTGTATGTTTTTTGTTCCAAGCTGGTTATCTGGTCGGCCAGGGTTTGCAGTGCATTATTCACACTGGCCGGGGGTGGGATGTAAACACTGACCAGGATGAAGGAAGAAAACTCCCACAGTGAATAAAATGGTTTGCAGTTAATGTACACTGTCTCCTAGCTTGGGCTGCAGTATTTACTTAGCACTGTGGCAACTGTACACCAACCTTTGTAAATATAGATGCAGATTCTGCCATTTTTCGTTTCCCAGATAGCTCTGTTACACAATCCGTTCAGTGTAGATGGATCCCCAGCAGATGTAATCCACTGTCAGGGACTGATTCACTGAGTTAGGTTTCAGTGAAACAAAGGGCAGCAGAATGTGCAAAGTCCTTGTTCTACCCATTGAGGAGAAGCAGGTCATCCATTTTGTTGGGTAAGGAGTGGAGTGTTGATGTTATTAATTGCACCTGTGCTTGTCCTGGTTTAACATTTCAAAATGACCTTGTTTTATATGCAGGTATCATTCTGTGTATATTCTGTTGTATCTGTGTTTCACCACCATTCATATAAAACATGTGAAACATCATCTTTTTAGCAGTGCATATTTTAAATCAGTTACATTTTACTTTTGCTTGTGTATAGTTTTACAGCAGTAAATTGAATTCTCCTTGGGTAAACATTCAGTCAGCAATATTTCAGTGCGCTTTCCTGAGGAGACACACATCAGTTAAGACATTTCACAGCAGGTTTGTGAGACTGACTTTTTATTTCATGTCTCTCTTTTTGTCTCCCAGTCCTTCTGCTGACTGACCTGTGTGGATCTTGGTGGCGTGTTGTTGCAGCTGGGTGTGAATCCAGTCAGGCTTCTTTCTTTCTCCTCCTGGTAGATGCGCTCCCTCTCAGCCTCGGGGAGCTGTAGGAAGCTGTACATGGCTCGCAGGTTGACCAGCAGAGACTGGGAGGCATGTTTAGGATCCTCCTCTTTCCGCAGAATCTCTGACAGCAGGCCCTGGTAAATGCACACACACACACACACAAACACACTAATTAACAGTCATATCATATGTCATATGGAGTACACAGTGATACATGCATGCAATGTCAAATTCATTCTGACATATCGGTTCACATTATATTGTCTTTAGATTACTATTCTAAGAAACTGATCGCTGGTGTGAAAATATTACCATCAGAGTTATCTGAAGGCTTTAGGTTATACCTTTGGGATCTAATCATCTATGCATTCAAATAAAAGACTTTTAAAGGAATATTATGACTTTTTGGCAAATATGTTTATGCACTTTCTTGCCAAGAGTTAGGTGAAAAGATCGATAAAGCCTTTATATCCTTTATATCCATTAAATCCTTTTATTTTCCTTAAATATGAATCAAAAGCCAGAGGGGAGTTAGCTTAGCTTTGCAGGGGAAAAAAGCTAGCAACCTCACAGTGCCCAGTCAAGAAATAGTAGAGTAGGTGTTGGTAGGCACATTTAAAAAAAATAGAGATAGAGTCAAGCTAGCTGTTTCCTTATGTTTTCAGTTGTTACGCTGAGCTAAACTAACCATTTCCTGGCTGTAACTTCATATTTAACTGACAGATACAGGGATAGAAGAGTGGTATTGATCTTTTCATTTATCTCTCAGCAGGAATGGTGTATTTACCAAAATGTTGAACTATTCCTTTAAATCTTTTCAAAGCAGACATTATGTAGCATATTATAACATTCAACTGGACAGAGGGATTACAAACATTGTGAGTCCAATTTGAAGCCAAATGCACTTATATAGTAATTTATTTTTATATGTTTCATTTTTTAAATCAATATTTAGGCATATAGAATGGTACTTTGTTAGGTATTTCAAAGAATTGGATAACCTTTTAAATACTGACTTTCTTAACACTTTGAACATCACACATACAGGGGATATTGGGATTTTGTATTAAAGATGATTGATTTTTTTTATTATATTTAAGTAATGATGGAAAATATAAAGTTTCTCATACATGCCGAAATTAATTTTTCAAAAGCTCTTCATATCCAACATAAATCTAATTCAGTCAGGCACCTTGACAAGTTCCTACAGATTAATGTTTCACAGCTATAGGTGTTATAGAGCCAGTTTCCAGTCACTGCTAAGCATGCTTCTCATCTGTAGAGCTAGCGTTATTCTGGGTGTATCTGTCTATGCAGGAAAGCCTTCAAACATCAAATGCAGATTGTAGGGCCTCTTCCTGAAAAGAAATCAGATTTCATGCTGGCAGAGAGATGGCATGGGAGGAAACAGCCTTCTTATTCAAATCATGGATCATCTTTGGATCCACCCAGCAAACCATGCCTTCCAAATAGAGTCTTAACATGAATTGTCAAATGACAAATGCTTCCCTCATTTCTAGATGGCATCTTGGCATCATGCCCAACTTGTATGGCTGGCACCAGAGCACCTTGGACTTGGCATTGGGGAAACATGGGGGTGGATAATAACTGGCTCTGCTTATTGTGATGAAAATGATAATGATGGTAATAATAATAATAACAATGGGCTTAGCCTGTCCTTTGAGCCCCATTTCTGTGGGCGTGGTGGTGAATGTAAGATAATGGACACAGATAACGCGGAATTTTAGTATTAGAGGCAATGGTAGAGGGAGATTTGGATAGCGAAACGAGGGACACCAATGGGAAGAAAAAAGATGGGAAGAAAAAGGGAAAGATTTAAGAAGATAGATTGACAATGAGAGGTAGAGATTTAATGAATAGAAGGGCTGCCGGAGTGAAAGGTGGCAAGATGGAGGGGCAGTGAAAAAGAGGAAGAGGTAGAGAGGGAGACAGCATTTCTCCAAGGGGTTGTGATTAGTTGGCCCAGCAGCTGCTTCAGTGCTGGCACCAGCTTTGTGCTGCAGAGAGCTGGCACAACCACACACACACACACACATACATACACACACACATGCACATGCACATACACATGCACATGGGGGAGGGAGCATTGCGGCAAAGGCCATGCCAATGTGCCAACCATCAAACACATGCACACAGAACACACTTACCAACTACTGCAACACCAAAAAACACTTCCAAAAGATAATCACCGGCAAGCAGTTGCAATCTCTTTTGAATTATGACATCTTACATTAAGACAACAGTCCCCAAACTGTATCACTCAACTGTCCTCCCTCCTTCCATACCTGGGTCCTGTTGAAGGCCACACGGGCAAAGATGGCTTGGGAGATGCCTGCTCTCTTCAGTTCCTCTCTCACACAGTGGTAGATATCACTTGGCACATCCGTTTGCCCCAGAGAAGACCCAGCCGATGTCTGGTTTTGCTGTCCTGCTGCAGGGCCTCCCCCTGGGCCACACTGGGCCTGCTGCGGGCCTTGGGAATCAGGGGCTTTGGAGAAGACCTTGGCAGGAGGCCTCCCTACAGGCGGGTGGTTGAGATACTGCTGTGGGGATGGCGAGAGACCCTGGCCAGCTAACATACGGCTAACAGCATACTGCTGGTTGAGAAACTGGGCCATCACTAGCTGCTGGCTGACCATTTGGCAGTTGAGAGGTTGAGTTACCAACCCGGGGGGATGAAGACCGAGAGGGGAACGGCCACAGATGTTGGCTACTCCTCCACGAGGGAAAAGAAGGCTCGAGCTCTGATCAGCTGGGCTACCTGTGATCGGCTGCTGGGTGAGGGTGATATGTGTTGACTGGTCAGAGAAGCTGTTAATCTCTGGTGCAGGACAAGGGAAGCAACGACAGATGCAGAATTATTAACACATTCAGTTATAGCAGCATTTCCCAAATCAATACTACACACTAATTTTAAGCAGGTTTTGAGTACTATATGTAGTGTGTTGACACTGGAAATGTGACAAAATGAAGAATACTAAAACCAGTGTACATACTAAATACGATTTTTCCAGTGCTCAAAGGAAATGGAGAAGGTGCTCACACTTGGAAAAAAATTAAAATAAATTTGAATTTTCTTTGTTAAGTTTAATTGGCAGCAGTGGCGTTGTGCCCATTCAACTTGAGAGGGAACATGGCCCCTCAAATATTTGAGATTGGATGGTTTTAGACATTGTTAAATTCTATTTTCACAATAAGTGTTTTAATTAGCCTTAATAATATGGTGTATAAACAAAAGTTGTTTTATTTGTGTTTACCTCCAAGGCACTTTGTTCCTTTCAGCTACAAAACACTGCATAGTAGCAGTGGAGCTGTTGACCTTCTGTATACTGCTAAAACAGTATACTATAATGATTAGTATGTAGCAAAATCTAAAGCATTAGTATGTAGTATAGATTTGGTACACACTGTTAAGACTTATCAGGAACACTTAATGTTTAGAGGCTTAATTGAAATCCCTCACCCTTGAAGCATTTGGTCTTCTTGAAGTGCTTGTACCATCGACCAAACTCGTGACACTTAGCAGCTGAGACATTTGCATAGTAAGTGCTATTTACAATAGATGATATCATACTCTGAAACAGAGGGGAAAAGACAATAGAAATTCATTACATTTTCCAAGCTCCTGCTATGGGCGGCCTGGGTGTCTCAGCTGTTCACACATCTGATATTAATGAACTCAGATCTGTGTTATTAAAAAGACCCCCAGGTAAATAGGATAATAAAGACAGATGAGTATGTCAGTGTGTTAGCTGTCTGTGCATGTGTGTGTATGTACAGTATGTGTGTGTGTGTGTGTGTGTGTGTGTGTGTGTAATCAAACAAAACACTAGAGGTCATCAGAGACTATGGCTCTCTGTCTCTCTCTCACTCACTCAGACACACACATACAAACACACACAGTTTGTCCCCGAAGACCGTCCTGTGCAATCTTTACATCTGATTACACCTTTCATCTTCTCATATTTATTTTAATCTGCTTCTCACAAACAAGAGAGGGGGTAAAGGGAGTAATAGGAGAGAGAGGGAGAGAGAGAGGGAGAGAGAGAGAGAGAGAGAGAGAGAGAGAGAGAGAGAGAGAGATATGGGGGAGGAATGATGGGGGAGGGAGGGTTTGGCTTATATCAGATCTTAAAACTGCAGAGAAGGAAGGAATCAGAAGAAGCGAGAGATAGTGAGCAATTTCTCTTTATCAAACTGTAGATGTCCTACGCACCCGCAGGCAAAACAGCAGATAGACTAAGTTGATATTTATGAATATTCATAAAGGGGCCATCTCCAAATACTGCATGATTAATGTGAAATTATTTGTGCAGTTGTGTCTATATTTGCTTAATAAAACACACAAGAATTGAGGGAGATCTTGAAACCAGATTTGGATGTGAGTTACTGCTGAATCAGACAAAACTGCGGAAAAAGCTAAATAGCAAAGAGCGAGCGTGATGGACAGATAGTAAGAGTGAGACAGTGGGTGTGAGACAGTGAGTGAGGCTGACAGACAGATAGGGTGGCAGGCAGTCGACAGAATCACGATAGGCAGCAGCCGAGGCAGTTGGGCTTTTTAAGAGATAGCCATCTCTATCTATTTCTCTCTCGCACTCTGCCCTCACGTCTTATCTACCTCTGCATCTGGACTTCCTGCATAACTACTGGACCACACAATCACTGTCTCACACGTCAAAGTAGGCACACACATATACACACACACTTGTGCATAGAAGGGCAAAGACATTACATGCACTCTTTGAACTTAGGTCCTATGTCTCTTTTTGTATGCATGCTTTATGTGTGTGTGTGTATGTGTGTGTGTTGTACCTGGGACAGTGGGCACTCTTTGGCCAGCGAGCTCTGGTTCATGTCCTTGAGGAGCTCCTTCAGAGCGTTCCTCACCGTTGAGTGACTCCACTGCTCTGCTGGCAAGTCCTCCAATTTAGGACAGCTTAATTAAAAAATAAGACTCAGTTTAAGAAGTAGATCTTCTTAAAATGTAACTGTCTTTCATTGCTTATTTCTATTTAGAGTCTTAAGTGGCTAGATCACCTCTCTGCATGCAGTTGGTGATGGGCAGAAAAGACTCTGGATGAGGTGCCAGTCTATCATAGAGCTAATGAAAGCCCTGCAATAATCATACTCAGACATTCACTCACACCCACAGAGTGCACTTCCTGTCTAACTTTGTACCACATGCTTACCATGTCTCACGTGTCAAAGCACAAACACACACACACACATGCACACACACATTTCGAAAGGTGTGAATAAAAGTCCGGGTTGTGGGAGGAAACTAAAGTCTTTGAATAAACGCATGTGAACACAGGGGAAAACATACTCAATCTCAGGTCTTAGGCTTTTTTCACATAAGACATTTTGAGATGTCACAGTACGAAAAGCACAGATGTAATTAATAAATTTAATGATGCCTGAATTCTGTTTAGCTCCTGGTCTTGTGCATGTTTTTCCTATTTTGACAAGTCAAAATGTCAAATTGTCTGCTAGGAAAAGGAGCTTTATTAAACCTCCCTACTCCTCTGAATTAAATGAGTCTTGTAATAATGTACCGTCCTATCCCCCACTGTGGGTCTGATCCAAGACCCAATATGTGGCATAACAAAAAGGAGATGCTGATTATTCAAAAAATATTAATAATATTTAATATGAAATATTTAAAATAATAACAACAGGTAGAAAATAACTCATCAGTATTTGTTGCAACAAGCAAATAAAACCACTAATTAAATGTAATATAGTGACATTAAAATAGTCAGAAAATAAGAATTCTATCATTCTCTGTTGGAAACTAGATATTGTATGGTCCATTCCCTTTGGTTTTATATTTTCTTTATTCAAATGAGGGCTGGTGGGTGGCTGGAGTCTTTTTCATGCATTCGGTGAACTGCAATGAAATACTCAACAAGTCTTGAGTCACGGGGCGAAGACAGACAATCACACTCAGGCTCTCATTTACACATACTGGTAATTTAAAGTCTGTAGTCAATCTTTCCTGCATGTTTTTGGACATGAACACAGGGAGGATATGCAAATTCCACACATACACAAACACACAGAGCAAGGAATAAAACCTCACTGTAAGTGCAAACAGATACAGATGTCTGCTCCCTACCTGTGCAGCTGAATTTTAAGGGTGATAACATGGTGAACATCCTGCAGCATGTCGGCCACTGTGGCATCTGGTGCATCTGTTACACAAGACAGAGGCACCGGGTTCCACCTGCCCACCTGAATCAGACCTGAACACACAAACACAAACACACACAAGTGAATGATCCATTGTGAAAATACTCTAAGATAGACTTACTTATGTCCTTGCCTCTCTGTGCTAGTGTGTGTGTTGCGTGTACCTTTGGCCTGTGCGGCAGAGCTGTGCGAGTAGCCCAGTGTCAGCAGGGCCATCTCTATCAGCTGGTTAAACAGCAGGTCTCTCTTGACCAACACAAACTCAGCGTGTTCTTCTGTCCTCTCTCCCTCCAAAGAGCTTTCCCTGTGCTCCACCACACAGAATACCGGCAGCAAGCTTCCTGAAGTGACCCGACGCAGATGATTTTATGCGGCATGACATTTGACAATGTAGTGTGAAAGCAGAGAATGAATATGACTTATAGTTTTTGAGTTGCCCCTGAAAAAATAAAATTGTCAAACAGCAGTCATGGGTAGTTAATGCAAATGATTTAAATTCAAGTTATCAAACAGGCAAAGTGGCGAGATTCTCCAAATGTAATCACATCAGACTTTATTCTAATTAAGATCAACATTTACACCTTCCTAATGAGGCCAAGACAGTTACTTAATATGTGACAGGAAGGAGTAGTCATTCTACTAAAAAACACAATCTGTAACATCAAATTAACCAAGAAAACACTTTTAGAGAAGACTTTTGGATCCCATATCGACTCATGTACCTTTAGTGTGCCAGCTCTTGCCTTGTGACCTCACTGTGGTGGGTTTCTGGGCCAGGCAGGGGTTTTTGGCCCCTGGACTCCCTTGCCTGCTGCTCTCCTGGGCCGAGGGTCCCGCTCCGTTTTGTTCCAGACGAGCCAGCTTGGCAGGAGGGGGCCGGGGGTCTGCAATGGGATCACTACCCTCAGGTTTCTTGGCTCCATTACACAGGGGGTCCATCTGTGGTCTCACACTGATACATGCACACGCAGACACACTTAATTATGACAGTGTACAAGCTTCCCTAATAAGAACAAAACACTTTTATTGTATTGAAAGTGTATCAGTGAGTTAATGGAAATCCTATTGTACTTTTCAGTGTGTTTAAACCCATATTATGTTCTTTAAGAATGTTATATTTTTAAACATATGTTTGGAATTATACTATGCAATTTGTGTCCTCATAAAATTGTTACTAATAATAATTTCTACAAAACACATGGTGAGTGTCAACAGAGTGCGAAAGAGAGATGTTTCAGTAAGTATCACTTATGATTTTAGAAAATGAGAAATTTTGACACACACGTACACGCACACAGACTCCGATCTGAAGGATATCCGGATCAGAATTGGGAGACGACCTTCACACAGATGCAGCGATTAGGATAACCCTCTAAATCCAATAAAAGTCCGGTGAATGCTACAGCGCAGTTTCCCATAATAAACCTGCCGTCATATCCAGGCGCGCCGCTGCAAGCGACAGGGATTCAGTTCATCTTCAGCACCTAAATGCGCGCTAATCGTCCCACGTCCGATTTTGCTGAAGTTTGATCGAGACGAGACCAACCTGTTTCAGTCGGCACAACGTGCATGCCCGACCTGCCATCATACATCAACACTCCATTCCTGTCGACATCGGCTGTATCCATATGTTGTGTTCGCTTCCATTGATCTCCAGGAACAGACCCGCTTCTCCTGGCTGTCGGTATGTGTCCAGCTGTACGCTCCGACGCGTCCTAATTCACATCGACATATCTCGTGTTCACAGTCCAAGTAGTTTTACCGCTATTCTTCCTTGTTACCCGGTTCACAGACCGCGCTTCGCTTAACAAACAATAAACTGGCGTTAGCGCAAGTTCAGAGCGACCTCCTATCCAGAGCAGCGGGACATGCTGCTGTGGATCAAGCTCTACAGAGAACAATACAGGGCTTGGAGCTCCTGGAGTAGCTACATTTGGTATCATATGTTAGGCTACAGCACTGACTGCGGGACAGCAGTTGTTGGTTAGGCTACACTTCAAAGCCCTATGCGCACGCGGAGAGAGAGAGAGAGGGAGAGAGAGAGAGAGAGAGAGAAAGACACACACACACACACACACACACACACAGACTCATAAATACACGGACCCAGCTGCATTAGCATATGGTGTAATAATGAATTCACTAGCGCGCTCCGTAAATGTATTAAATGTGACAATTGCGCATAAATCTATTTATTATTTTCTGCCGCATGCTGTGCACGCACTTATTATTGTCTTTAGGGTATTGGAGCTCTCCATGGTAACAAAGTGGAGCAGGACAAGGTGGAACTGGCTGACTGATATTAACTTTCGAAAGCTGATGTTTTATTGTCACAAGATTATCCATTGCTTATACTTAATATGCAGATAATCACAGTTTGCAGAATCCTGCTCTGTGTCACGTTACAATTATAGTTGTAGGCATATAGTATAATATAGTATAGTGTTTATAGTGCAGTATAGTGTGGTATCCCCTAGTTGTATGACATGGTTAATTGACTACAATATAGTATAGTTGAGTATAAATGAGTATAGTTCATACAATACAATACAATACAATACAGTACAATACCATACCATACCATACCATACTATACTATACTATACTATACTATACTATACTATACTATACTATACTATACTATACTATACTATACAGCATATACACTATACTATACCATACTATACTATACTATATACCACTAGGCATATATATACCACATAGTATACTATACTATTCTGTAGTACAATACAGTATACAGCACACGTTGGTATACTCTACTATGCAATACAATACTATACTGTACTGTACTGTAATATACTATACTATACTATACTATACTATACTATACTATACTATACTATACTATACTATACTATACTATACTGTGACTATATATACCACTGGGCATATATATACCATATAGTATACTATACTATGCTGCAGTACAACACAGTATACAGCACACCTTAGTATACTCTACTCTACTCTACTCTACTATACTATATACTGTATATTACAATAAGCATATACATTATGTGCTATACTATACTACTCTATACTATAAACTTACACAATAGGGTAGCACTTCTGATAAGGTACTATAGACAGCAAGAAAAAGCTCTGGATAAACATGAACAGACACATTTTAAACATCACTGTACCTCAAAGTTTTGATACAGCTGAATTATTCAATTTCCATGAACAACAGCTTGTCTTCTGCCTTGTTTTCAGACACCTGAAGTTGCAGTCAAGTCCTAGCAGACTTCCACCATGCAGTCCACTGCAGACAAGACACACTTCACCTCTGGAGCTGTAAAACCTTAAATGGTGCCTGAAATCTGGGTGTGTATGTGTGTGTTTGTGTGTGTGTGTGAGTGAGAGAAAGAGAGAGAAAGAGTCAGAGGAAATTCTTGGCAGATAAGATTCAAAGATTTGCCCCATGAAATGCTACACCAGTGTGGTCTGTCTTCTCTACAGACAACACGTCGATGGGTGGATTTTGTGCAATGAGAGCGTATGTTTGGGGAGAGAGAGCATGCTCTACTACTTTTGACTAATTAAACAAAGTGAATTAGCTATCTCCCCAGCCAGAACGATTCATGGCTAGTTACACATCATTCATCGTGACTAATTCAGAGAGAGAGATGTCACTCAGCTGGGTGGAAATGTGTGTGTATGTGTCTGTGCATGTATGTGTATTACACTTTCACCTCTGGGTATGCTGCTGTATAAGATCAATGTTTTGTGTGTGTATGTGTGTGTGTGTGTGTTTTAGAGATATCTACTAATGTTTTGTGTGTGCATGTGCCTTTAAGTGTTTATATGCACACATTTTTCTCTCTCTCTCTCCCTCTCTACTATTTCATCACTGGCTTGATACGTCGTCAATGAGGCTGGCATGCTAAATGATAATTAAGACCATTACACGCTCACAGAGCATGCTACCAGTGCAGCACACAGCTCCCTCAATCGGAGCCTCATCTCAGGGGACACCCTACTACTCACACAGTCGTGTATCTCTCCAAATTAGGTTAGATTTTCATTCCACCTCATTCACCATGGATGTGATGTGGTTATTATAAACTCATGATATGGTTAGTGAGCCTGCCGCCGTTAGCTGGGTGGAGGCATCATGTTGGCGCGTTAAAGGGGAAATGGATTGCCAACCCTCAGTATTGCACATCTCTTGTTTTTCTTGCTACTCCATGATCTCAAGCATGTTTGCAGATGCACACAACAACGTACAATCTAATACATACAATGTAATGCAAACGCACACACACAGACACAAACAAATGTATGTGTTTGTTTGTGCAGACTGACTAGCACACAACAACAGTGGGGGCTTAAGACACAAACACACACACATCATACCACATACAGCATATACACCATATCACCTAAACTTAAATTATCACCATCATCTCCATGTCCACTGGTGGAAAGTAACTAAATACATTTACTCAAGTACAGCTTTGAGATACGTGTACTTTACTTGAGTGTTGTCACTTCATACTTCCTTTATACTTCTACTCCCCTACATTTCGGGGGAAATTATTGTACCCTTTACTCTACAACATTCATTCTACAGATTAAGATTTTACATTTAAAAAAACATATGATAAGCTTATGAAAGACAATACATTTTAATGATTAAACCAGTGGCTTCAGGCTATTTTGGCTTGTAACCCCTTATAAAAAAGCAACATCTAGTTGGGGCCCCGTATCACGTTTCAGATGAGTTGTTAGCAGTTCAGCCAGAGTTATTTCTCCTTGAAATTTGTCAGATAGCTTCATTTTAGTAACCATTACTATTCAAAGCCCAAATAGCTCAAAAATTTCACAAAAAAGCAACAAAAAAAAAGAAAACAGATTTGTGTAGCTGAACTGTGTTTTTTCTTCTCTCTTACCTCATTAATCATCTCAGGACCCAACAGATTTAGGGGTACCTGACACTGTAGTTGGAAACCACTGGACAAATCTACCTCACTGTATATAGGATGGTTAAAACTATTTCCATCTCAACTGAGTGCAACAGTAAAATGCTACTTAACGTTTTCACAAGCTAATAATGTATAATGTAGCATATACAGTAATAATGTAGCATTCACAGGGACTATTTTCTGCTGGACAAGTAGTTTTACTTTTGGTACTTTGGGTACATTTTGCTGATGATACTTTGAAATTTACTTTTACTTGAGCAGGATTTGGAATGCATACGTTTTTCTTGTAATGCATTCTTACATTGTTGTATTGGTACTTTTATTGTTACTTTTTATGTTCAGTATCTCAGTACTTGCTCCACCACTGTTCTTGTCAAACGACTAATGTGAAACACCCTAACCCAGAAACCTCTCTCCACAAACATATTAGATATCCATACAATAATCTTATCGCTGACATTGTATCAGAGCTAGGCTTGAGGGCAGCTGTCTCTCCTCAGGTTTCTCTTGATCTGGGGTGTGTTCAGCTCCTCAGGCTTGTTAACATACCTGCACAGGTATCAAATATTGGCTGGAAAAAAACATACCCTCATGCACGTATACAAGTCTGAATGTCTCTGACAAAAGAGGCTCAAGTTTAAATTGAAAAACCCCCAGTTTTCAGATGAGATTGTGAGCTTAGGATCAGATGTGAGATTGTGCCCTCCTTACTCACAAGATTTAAAAACCGATGAGTGTTTGTTTTGTGAGGAGAGGGAAATAATTTTCTTTAGGTTTTGTTTGAGATAAGGATGATAAGTGAGGATAAAGAACAAAAGAAAGAATGGGCGAGAAGCAGTTTGACAAGAGGTTATTTGGGTCTACAGTAGAGAATGGTGTGTTATGTGACATTTCTATTTAATCTTGTTCTACAAAAAGGCCTGGACGTGTGATGACTGTAGTGTGATTGAGTGTATGAATGCATACATACTGCACATACTGTATGGGCACTGCCAGTCCTATTAGCTTTACCAAAGTCTGTGTGTAAAATGAACTTATAGACGTATCTTTAAGCAGCCATGCCCACTTCCTGTATAGCACCCGAGGGCATCTTAAAAACCATTAAGTTAAAATGCTGGCACAGTGTTGCCTTTGCAATGCAGCAAGGGAGTCTTAAAGCATCAATGCATGACTTTATGGTATACAGGCATGAGGCCAGATCTGATTAGAGTTTAACAAGGACTGTTTATAACGACAGCAAGGCGCACAAAGAGGCTGAGGAGTGCTGTTGAAATTACACTAGAGCAGCACATCACTCATCCAAAAACCAGTGCTTATAGCTTATAGATAAAAACACACAATGAATGTAATTACTTTTCTTGTAATTGTGCACTACTGTTCAAATTCTTTGATGAAATTTAAAGCAGTTTATTTATTTCTTATCTATTTCTTTGAAACACATTTTGTATGTTAAATTTCAGACTCAGGTGACTCCTAGTGGTAGTATCAAAAAGACATCAGACCCAGTGACGCTGAGGATGAATGGCTTAAAGCACCACAGCGATGCACCAAGATGCAAATGTTGCTTGTCACAAAATCCATAACAGCTCAAAATAGCTCAATGAGATCCTTCTCTTCTGCCTTAGCAGATTGGCCACGAATATGAAGGATACTATCCATGTCTTCGGTATAATCTTTGATTCTAACTTTTCTATGGACAGCAATCATGATATGACTTTTGATTAACCAGGGTTAGGATTGTTAACCACACACAATTAAGTGTTTTCAGACTTTCATCTCATCTTATTTAGACTTTTGTAAGTCACTTTTTTTCGGGGCTGAGCCATCAGACAATCTTCTGCTACTTAATCCAATACGTTGGCTTTTGTAAAATGAAAGTATAATAGGCTACATCTCTTTTAGATTGTTTACTGGTTGCATGTTAGTGTATTAATACACTTTAAGTTTGTAATAATAGATTTTAAGGAGGTAGTATAGTCTTGAGTTTGACTTTGTAGTCTTTACAAGGTCAAGCTCCCTTCTTGTATTTTTACTTTTTGATTCTGTTTTTATCTATTATTCATTGTAACAAATTTAAAATGGTCTTTAATTGCTTGTTGTGGTTTTAAAATTTGCATTTTGGTCATAATTTGTGTAGAAAAACACTTTGTACCCGAATGGAAAAGTGTGATATAAATAAAGATGTGATGGTGATGATGATGATGATGATGATGATGATGATGATGATGATATGCAAATGTTATTTTTATTAACATAGAATTTTGAATTTTACTTCCAAATCATGGATAGTTTTATGAATGCTCCGGCTTATAATAATAGATAAATTCTGATTCCGTCTCTAAAATCTAGTTTATTTTCTATGCTGGCTCTGAACTTTAATAAGAATTTTTGACCACCCCCTAACTCAACTCAACATATTAGCTTTTACTGACTCCAAGAACATGCACTTTCTAACCCTAACAAGTTTCCTTTACTGCCTTAACATTAGTGAATCCTTTTTTAAAATGCACTTTGTATCTCAATGATATCCGTAGCTACAAATCAGGGTTTTTTTGCACAAAAAAAAGCTTTTCTAGCCTTTGAGTCAGTGATCGGTAATTGAATGACGACAGAATATTAAATGGAGTGATGTAAGTGAAGAGACTAATTTGTAGAGGTTTAATAAAGCTTGTGGTGAGGTAACACTGCAAGCAACTATGACTCACTTTGATTCAACTGTCACTTGAACTTAACTGTGGCTTGCACACACACACACAAAATTTGTGTTTGGAGCAGTGATCAGGCTTAAATGATGCATTAAGCACTTTATTACTCAGGTGAAGCATCACTGTGCGTTGGCTGTCTGTTTTAATTTTATTAGCTGACATATTTATGGAAGTATCTCTGCGGTTAACTACTTCACACAGCCTCACCTCAGGGACATGATTCACAAGCTTCTTTATGTGTATCCTGTATGTGTTTGTGTGAATGTGTGCATTTTTTTATGTGCTTGCTTGAGGCCACTGAGGTGATACATGATTCACAGCCTTAGAGCACCTGATGACTTCACTTTGTCTGAATGACATAACAGCGGTAACAGCTGCTTCACTTTTGTGGAGGGTCTGAGTAGGAGGCACAGTGCTTGACTTTTGGTGTTCAGTACCTGTACACTGTAGCGCTATTAGTAATGGGATTGACCTAGATTGGAGTTCGATTCTGTCTACAGTGGCTGCATGTCTGTGTGTATGAACATGCTCCAGGTGTGTTGCTGCATGCCAGAGATATGAAGGTGTGAGCCTTGACTAGTAATTGCAGCATGAGCCCATTCTTGCAAATCTTTGGTGGCAATTCAATTTCTAGATTTACAAAAACAGAGTTTGCAAACAATAACATGTAAGATATCTTGAGACATCTCAGATTACATACAAGGGATTCATTTTTGAAAATCCTTTCTATTATCTGAGAGTTCAGTGATACATTTTAAAATAATGAAGGAATTACACATTGATACTTTAGATTAAAATTGTTGCTGTAAATCACATCCAAGGAGTGTGTATGTGCTATAAACTGTATTATCTACAAGTTGTTGGATGTCATTTGTATATGAATTTGAAAATGCGCCTGTTTTCTCTTTAAATAGTTTTTTATTTATTGGAGCTTGACACTGTGATGTCCACATGAGGGCGCTATCATGCAACTGATAAATCTGTAAAACATTGATTGGTGCTCATTGTGTTTTGACTCCAACCAGCCATGAGTTACATGCATGTCATGCTTTGATTTTACCATCGGGTGGCGCTCAGAACTCGTGTAGTGTCCTCTGCTCCTATGGCCAGCTGTGCGCCTGCTGACAGGTATTTGTGCGCTTGGAGAGAGAACAGCGTGGACAGGTTGTCAGTCAGACGATGAACACAGTAATGTAAAAGATCCGTGTCTTGCATTTTGTTATACTCTGGTTTATTTATTCATTTTTAACCGTTGTACAAGTTCTGTGCATGGCCTAATTGTTTTGACATATCTTTATTTTTACCTATTTTCACGTTTTTTTTTTTACTACAAGGAGCACTGGTCTCCGATCTGTATTAAAGACAAAGTATTGTTAAACTAATTTTCTATATAGTGCGCTACATCATATAACAAGATCAGGGGTAACGGTGATATCAATCTGATTTCATTTTCGCTGCTTTTAATTGGATTTCCATCGATTGGGCTACAATTTGACCACTATTGTTCTATCGTGTAATTGTGCCACAATGAATACTGAGCATTTGCACAATGATAAACCTATGACTTCGTGTACTGATGCGGTGATATGACAAAAAAAATGGATTTATGTAAGAAGTTGCAGAGAGAAAAAATATATAGAAAACAAGATGTAAATAAAAGTTTTGTTACTGAAACTTCCTCTTTGCGCTGTTGTGGAGAGTGATTGATCTCTCCCACCATTGCGCGCTGTGGAGAGATGATCATTGAATCCAGTGGCATAATAATGGCATCGCTGACAGGGAGTCTCACTCTCTCACGGTCGTCCTGGCTATTACCTGAGCTGCACCTGTGGGCTTCATCTCCTCTTGTCATTTACACACGCAACAGACGCTCCAGACACACGGGTGCGCGCATCACGTGCACTCTCCATCTCCATCCAAGGATCGCATTGTGCTGAGTTGACCGGATAGCTCTTCGGTCATATATGTTCAGCGCCTTAAAAGGGAGCACCTCACACGTTTGGACGACTTGCACCTTCTCTTCAGTAACTTTGATGGGGACTTCGACATTAAGCAGGGAAAATGCCTGTGATGAAGGGATTATTAGCGCCACAGAACACGTTTCTGGACACTATAGCCACACGGTTTGATGGCACTCGTAAGTTTGGCTTTAATTGGTTTTTACACACTAGAATCCTTTTTATTTTTTAGCAGCTATAATAGTTTTTGGTTTAAATGTCTGACTGACTTGTATTCCCTGGTTTATGAGGAGCTTGATAACACAGACTGTAGCCTTTTTTAATGGAGAACCCTGAGTAGATTAATACGGGTACGGGTTTACCTGCAAAAATCAAATGAGGACTAATGGATTCTCGGTGCCTTTCAAGATGTTTTGCACACTTGCATTTTGGGTTTGTTGTCCTTGATGCGAATGGCCTTTGAATTAAGGGTAGACGGCACCAGCCATCACAGGCTGATTTGGTTTTGCTGAGATAGACTTTAACTTCAAGGTAAGTCAAAATTGTTTCATGTCTCAGGACCAAAGAGCGCTTGCACAGCAATTAGTCGGCGAAGACTGTCGCTGTCCGCGGTGCTGAAACCTCAGCAGCACCACGGACAGCGACAAAGGGTTAACTGTGCGCTCACAAAGGCTCCCAGCCACACAGCATACATTTAGAGAACTTGTTCACAAGTTGCATCCATGTACATATTTGTGTACACACCTGAATAAATACAACTTTTTAGAGTTGTTCACACGTCAAAATCTTGTGAAGTTAACCTTTATTATCTCTGCTCCTTGGCCGACAAGTCCTGCCGCGAGTGCGATGTTCCTCCCGCTGGGCTGAAACCAGCAGTCGCATTTATCAAAATTAATTGGTCGGCGGCAGCAATACAGCCAGCCTTTCCCCCAGGCTGAGGCATATAGGCATTTCTAAACGACAACTTTTGTCTGAACTCTTGCCTCTTTCCTTGGTAGTCTTCTTTTTTCATAATGAGCATCCCCTGTTTCTCTTGAAAGACTTTTTGAAATCAGCTTTACAGTTGAAGTTTACTTAAGATAAGTTGTCCTACTCTCTCATTCTCTAGGCCTAGCTCTCTTTGTGCAGTTTCAGCTCATTTTTAGGCTTTTAAGGGCTACATCTTGGTTCATTTGTTTGTTTTGGCAGCTAATACACCAGCGTTTTTGAAATGATTCTCTTTAGAAACTGTGGTGTGTAGTGTATCATATCAAGGAGGTCAACACATTGAATACTTCATATAGCATGTTTGGGGAAAAACTCACAACATATATTACTTTTTGTGGTATGATTGGTGTTTCTTTTTTTTTTTTTTTAAATCAAACACTTCCACTATTTGATATATCTGATCAACCTAAGTTAAGGTTTGCCACTTACTGTTAAATGTCTTGTGTTAAGTATAATCGTAATAATGTGTCTTGCATTTAGTGGGGAAGTCCAACCCAAACCAACCACCTGACCCCACCCATATCCCACTCTTTGGGGCGTTATACATTTCCTCCTGTTTGTTCACCACTCAGTGAGCCACCATAATAACAATGAACATCCATCTTTATTTCTGTCCCCCTATAACATTCTCCAGGTTGAGCACCACTGTATGAGTAAGAGCAGGCTATGTGTCAAGTGGCAACAAACATTCATCTGCATGGGAAGGGGGCTCTGTTTTAACACAAGGGAATTGGAGTGGTACTGTACCTAACTTCTCTGGGGGTTTGTCAAGCCCTAGAGAGTGAACTGCTGTCCTTGAGCTGCAAGGGAGGAAATTAATGTTGGATTTGAACTGCAAGATGGGCTAGACTGGAAGCAGCAGAGCCTGACGGGACAAATTGGGTCTGATGGCCTGGCCAGGAGCAAATATAAGGGGAGTGCTGGGTTCACTGCTATGTGATCCCCTTTGACGTCATCCAAAGCGTAGGCGGGCAGGTCAGACCTGGAAACAGCATATGATAAATGGATGAAAACTAAAATGGGCAAGTCTAAAACTTGATCAGATTTTTACTCAGAGGAAAGGTTTTTACATTTGCCAGTGGCTTTTTCAATGCTCCCACTCACTAAGAGGTGTAGTCTCCCATATTCAGACTATGGCTTATTTAAGTAAAGTACTTTTTATGAAGTGTCCCAGGCATAACCCAGTGGTTACAGAGACAGTGTAGTTACTGCAAACTGTCTGCATAATTTCTTTTAAAAGCTGTGAGAAGGCACTGGATCCACACATGCTCACTTAAATAGCTCCGATGAGAGTTGAAGCAAAATTTCTAAGCCATTAAATAATTATATTTGGGCTTTTTCATTCTGGCTCTGTGTTTGAAGGAACGAGCAGCTTTGCAAATACACAAAATTCCTCGAAGGATATATAAAGATTTTTAGAATATTCCCGCAGCATCCAACACCTGATTTGGGCCAAGTTTTTGTTCATTTTGAACAAAATCATCTCATAGCTCAGTTTATGACATTTTAAAAGGCCAACAGTGTTTGAGTGCTTTACTGTGCACTTTGTTGATTTATTGTTTGACAGACACAAACACCTCTGTTCACTCTACTAGGCTCGGTGTGTCCTCATTTGCCCGTACTGTAACAAAAATAACAGAATCTGTCTGTAGCTTTGCACTGTGATGACATTGCAAGACTGCTGTGACACTTTCTGTCATCACTACAACAGTGCTACGTCCAGGTAACTAAACTGTCCATCATAAGGATGTAGTTAGTGGTGTGCTACTCATTACAATCACATTCTGGACCCCTTATAAGGGCCCAATATAAATCTGAAAGGTCACATGATGATTGTGACCAGAGAGAGAGAAAAATATTTGTGTTACACAAAATGATGTTTTTTTTTTACTACATTTCTCTTTACTTTTGGTTGAACTGTGATGGCTGTGATGATGTTTTAAGGGTTCACAAGCCAAAAAGGCTGGACACTACTGTACTACATATAAAGTAGTCATTTGAATATTATGGGCATTTTCTTTTTTTTATGAAAGAAAGATATGAATGTGTTTTCATTTTGATAAAACAAAATAATATATAGAAATCTAAATTCATAATTAAGATCTTTAGTTCTTTTATAATTGACGCATATAGATAAATGGTGGTTAAAATGCATCCGTAGAGTACATATGATGGATAGCAAACTGTCACTTAATGCCTCTGAACTGAAGTCATTACTGTAGTCTCATCACCAGTACAGAATACTTGCTGACTTGACTGTCTGTCAAGCCATGATGTTATTCATAAGGTAGATGGAGACCATATTGTACTGTCCTCCTGACAAATTAAGCAGACGGTTTGATGGTACAGTTGTAGCAGAGGGCTGTGTAAAGCCTCCCAGTGTATGCTGCATGCTTCCCATTCTGCCCCATTCTTCAAGATTACTATTTTCTAGCTCTCAGCACACACTGGTTCCACCTCCACTAGGCAGGTAATTACTGTCACAATCACTGGTGCCAAGACTTGGAACAGCTGTGTGTTGAGTCGGTACGGGGCGGAGGTAGTGGTAATGTTTAAATGTGTATGTGAATGAAAGAGAGAAAGAGAGAGAAAGAGTCTGTATATGTATAAAGAGAGCTGAAGACACAGAGGAAGAAGAGAGCAGTGCAAGAAGAAAAAGGAAAGTGAGCTGTATTTTCAGCACTTTGCTGGTTTGTGTCCTAGAACTTTATGTGTGTGTATGTGTAGCCCTGCTCAGCTGTCTCTGTCTTTGAACATGAAGGCACTAAAAGCACAAGTTTCCTCTCCACTGATTAACTTTCTTTAAATGCAGCGCATTTAATTAAGCTGTTAAAAAAAAAAAGTGGATGTGGGATCTCGCATTGTGATTACCACTTGCTGCCAGGTGAATGTTTAAAAACTCATCAGAGTATCACACACAATAAAGGAGGCCGTCATTATCAGATCCTGCTGTCTCAGAGAAGACAGTTGCTGTCCCTATGGCTCAGTCTCTATGACCTGCAGGAAAACCCAGGGAGCTAATTACTGAGTATGAAAGACCACAGACCACACACTGACACACATATGTTTCAACAAGGTCGACTGAAGTGGAGATAACCTGCATTGTTTTCTGGGATTAACCAGGATTACGTGCGTCATACAGTGCCAAAACATCATCAACAATTCCCTTTAACTAACATTTATTTTACAGTGTGATTATACCAGCTTGTGGAAAGAAAGGTCTGTGCTGTCCTCAGCCAGAGAATGACTGTGAAAGAAGTAATGAGCGCAGTTATGAGACTGTGAGGGAGTAATCAATCATCATTGACTGTAGTGCTGCGGGGTGCAGAGGAGCTCTCAATTACTGGCAGTGGATTGGCACTGCTGTTCCCATTTTCTCCAAAGCCCGCTTAATATTGAGACTGCTTTATTTTAGGGTAAAAATAAAGTAAAGTGAGTATGGTGCCGTGCTTTGTCATAATAACCAATGTAAAATAAAGAGGACCCCCTTTTCATGAAATCATATCATGGTATTGCCATAGTGCACAGTCACACCAGCATAGTGAACCATGTTGCATTATCTTTTGCAATTTAAACTCTGGCAGACCTGCATTGATTGATGTTTTTGACCACAAGCTGTAAATACATATTACATTTTATCACTTCATAAAGTTGATAGAGCAAACATGTTGGGAACAGAACTCTTTAAAACATCCAGCCGACATGGAACAACATTAGCATTAATATGTTGTGCCTCGGCGATCTGAATGTAGCATAAATCCAACATTCACTGTCCCTCTACCTGTTTTAATCTCCACCAACTCATGAGGTAGCGGGGTGAGTTTATCAGTTCTTTTTGCTAAAAACAGCTGTCTGCTGCTACGCACAATTTTGTGCCTCAAGACAACATGTTTTAACTTGTATTAATCAGAAACAGGCTGTTTTCTATCATCATCATCATCATCATGCATCATCAGTTGCATGTCCTATTAAAAGTAACAAGATCCAGAGCATCTACCTACTCATTCACATAGCCAAAGGCATCGGCTAAGTGCAGAAAATGTAAAGTAGGCCCAGTGTTTTGAATGAATAGCAATCTGGCAGCATCCAGTGGCTTTAAAAACTCTATGACAAAGTATTCAGTTAAGCTTCCATCATCAGTATAGACTCAGCAGGCAAACGTCCTCGCTTTAAGGTCACTAGACTTGATTATTACTGTGCACTTAAGAGGGGCTAGAATCTCGTTTATACCAGCAAACTTCTGAGACTTCTGTACAAGAGCACCCCAGTCACCATGGATGTTCTGCCTTATTAAACCACCTAATTAGCGAGATTCCTCTCCTAATCACTGTTTCTAATGGACTGTCCAAAACGATCGACAAACGGGGTTTCACCAGCCATAGTCTGGGCCAAGTCGGCCATTTTTAGACTCAATTAAATTTTCAAATGAGAGGATTAGGTGGTGAGAAAAAGAGAGAGTGAGAGGCTATGACGGAAAATTTCATGGAAGCAGAGAAGGAAATAGACAATGGAGAGTGAAAAAGATATTGACCAAGAGAGATAGAGAAAGAGAAGCAGGGAGGGGGGGGGGGGCCTCGCAAATTACAGGAATGTAATGACTGGTGTAATGTTTCACTTGGTGAGAGCCTCGGGGAGGGACTGTATGATAAAGAGCCACAGAAGTGATTAAGGCTGTGGATTTGTCTAATGATTTTCTCTCTTCAGTTATGTCGTGTGAGAAGATTATCACTTTGTGCCTGGCTGGATGTGTGTGCCCGTGTGTATACTGTATATGATGGAATTTATGCTTGTTTGTATGCTCTAATTTCAACAAAATATAAAAATATAATGATACACAACTTGCAGTTTACTGATACAATACAGACACTTTAGTACTAGATATTAATCGCATAATCTCAAGGGTTGATTATGAACGTTGTAACCTTGGTTGCCATGGTGTATGTCAGTGGTTACTATGGCAACTCCGGAGTGACATTTTTGTGGTTATGTGACTGCTCTGTATTAGTTTCTTTAGAGGCTAGCATGAATTCTAGCAGAGAGGTGAGAAGGTCTTTCCATCCATCTCTCCAATTCCCCACCAATTTTTACCACACTCCACCTCCATCTTTCATCATTCCACCTCTCACAGCTCCATCTTACTTTCAACTTTTACTCTCTCTTCACATCACCCTACCACCCTCTGTCCCTTTCTCACCCTCATCTGTCTGCCTCTGTATATTTCTCAATCTCCCCTTCTCTTCCCCTTACCTGTCCACATCCCCCTCATCTCTCAGTCTCTCACCTGCCTCACCATCCATCTCTTGCTCTCCCTGCTGTTTCTCTGTCACTTTCTACTTCCCTCTCTCTTTGCCGCTCTGTCTATGTATATGCTCCCTCAACCAGCACGTGAATTGTTGTTGTGCCTTAAATAGCTCAGGGGTTGCTCTAGGTAGTGGCACAGGAGCTGGTGAATTTGCATACGGAGCATTTGTGAGTGTGTTTAACACACATCTGGGACAAACCAGTGTGTTCACAAGAAACCCTCTCCTCAAACATGCACTCACCTCCACTGCCACTATTAGGGGATCGCAGTGAAGGAATGTACCTTATGGCGTAGTTTGTGCTGCCTATATTTCCCTCTAACCCACACTAGTTTTAATAGAACCAATTTGCTGAGAATGTCTGGAACAAACAACAAGTCCAGGACAAAACAGATTGTTTGTCATTGCCTTCTAAAATGACCCACATGAGTGTTTTATGAGCTGACACCTCCATGTGTCAGGTTTGGTTAAGTTTAGAAGAATTTTGTGATTAAAGGTTAAGTTTGTTAAATACCTTTATTTTGTCTCTTGCTGAGGGTTAGATAAGAAGATCAACAGCCACCACTCTCATGTCTGTAGGCTCAATATGGACAATCGCTAGAGCTGGGATGTGATTAGCTTAACTTAGCATAAAGGCTGGAGGTAGGGGTAAACGGCAAGCCCAGCTCATTTCAAAGTTCAAAAATACGCAGCACCTCCAAAGCTCACCAGTTAACATGTTGTATGTTTCTTTGTTTCATGTGTACACAAACAGAAATGTAAAAATGACAAATATGTGGTTTTAGGGGAAGTTACATGCTGTAACTATTTGTTAGCAAACAACAGCTTGGAGCAATGACTTCCTGGAGACTTGTCATCACGGTGAGGTTGCCAGGCAACCAGAGGAGAAGCTGCACAGAACTGGGCGAAGAGATTAAGAAATAGTTATGTGATACTCCCTCTAAACCATAACATTGAGTCTAACATTTATGTTTGTGTATGGGTTAAACAAACAAGATATCAAGTGAGCTTAACTTTGGTAACAACATGGATAGCTATTTCCCTCTGCTTCCAGTCTTTATGCTTAGCTACACTAATCGCCTCCTGCCTCTACCTCTATACTTAAAGGAATAGTTGGTAATAGACCATCAGACAGATATACAGCTGGGGAATACGCTATCATGATTGTATGCTATCTACGAAGCTACAGCCAAGAGACAGTTAGCTTAGCTCAATAAAAAGACTTAAAGCTCACAACCACCTATAAAACAATAAAGTTAATGACGTTACTTTGTGTTTTGTTGGCAGATTTTTACCTTTGGAAAGATCCAGGTGAACTGTTATGCTAAGCTAAGCTAACCATCATGGCTCCAGCTTCATATTTAATTGACATACACAAGAGTGATATCAATCTTCTCATTTAAGTCTCAGCAACCAAGCAAATATAATATTATTTCCCAAACTATTCACCAAACCTAATGCATTTTGAGAGGAGTTAATATTTATTTTGTGCTGGGGTTTTGATGGTATGATTATAGTTGGAAGTATCTTTTATTAATAGCTCACACATGCTTTACAAATGATTCGTTCACCTGCAATTAGAATGCACATCAGTTGACTTTCATTGTATAAGAAGGCTCTGCAACCATCTCTCTCGTTTTCCTTCTTGCTCTCTTTCTTCTCTCCCTGCCCTCTTTCCTCCTCTGCCCTCCCTCTCCTTCTTCTTGTCTCCATCTTTCCTCCTCCCTCTCTTTTCTGTGTCCCTGTGGGGTTTCTCCAGCAGCTGTCATGCAGTAGTTTGAGCATGAGGGGAGATGATCTATGGGCTTCTACACAGGAGCAATTAGCCAAAAGAAATTCTGAATGGAGAGAGAGATAGAGAAATGGGAGGTGATGAAGAGGTTGAGACAAAGGAGAGAGGAAAATAAGATCCAGAGTTTTTGAAAAAAGGAACAAAAGAGTAAGATAAGGGGGAGATATAGGTGGTGGAGTGGTACAAAATAATGAAATGACATCTGAAAAGGACTGAGAGATGAGGAGATGATTCAGACTTTTTTCCTTTAGCAAAGGTTCAGGGTGCAGAGGAAAGATAGCAAAAGTAGAGACAGATGATGCTCTCATAGAGGTGGTGGGGAAGAATGTGAACGTGCAAAGAGTGAAGGAAATAAATGGATCAGGGGGAAAGAGGTATAGTCTGGTGGAATTCCAAGGGTAGAGAGAAGATGAAGAGTAATTAGGCGGAGAGATCCAAAATGGTAGGAGGGATATAAAGAACAGCTGTGAGGAAAAGAAGGAGGGGGCGAAGGTTGAAAGGGGAGGCAGGGAAGGGAAAGAGTGGTAGGGCAAAGGAGTGAGAGAAAAAAGGGGGATGTAGTGAGGTAAAGGAGCAAAGGTAAGAAAATGAGTGGGTGTGGGGAGGGATGGGGTGGCACACGGAGCATTAGCAAAGGAGAGAGGGAAGGAGCCAGGGAAAGTAGGACAGTAGGAGGGAGGGGTGGGAGGAAAGGTAAAGAAAAGGAAGGATGAGGGAATTTGGAAAAAAGGACAAAGAAAAAACATTTCGTTCTGTGTCGACCAAAAAACAAGTGCCAAGCAATTAGCGGTGTCTGGGATTGCATGTGAAAATGTTTATGAAAAATGACAAGAAACAATGAAATCTCCTAAGCATTTTTCAATAACACTGAATATTTATAACTAAGTTTGAAGGTGTCATTTTTCAGAATTCAACTTTCAAATCCTAAAATAATCTGGATCATGTGGGTGTGATCAGATTTGATTGACAGTGGCCTGACAACAAGTAAACAGCCCCACAACCCTTATCACATTTTGATTCAAATGTTGCTAAACCCTGATTGGTGCATGGAAATAAGTGACGTCACCTTTTTCCAAATCCCTTGTCTAAGATAACCAAAACTTTTTCAACTTTGGCTGAAAATGTTGTGTTTACATGAGTCCACATTGCTAATAGTAGGTAGCTGATTGCGAAAATAGGTTTTCAGGGCCTTAAAAGTGAGCATGATCATCTTAAACACTTTTACGCTTGTCAACAGGCTGGTTGTAAATGTAAGACTATATAAATGTATCTACTTGTTTTCACATTACATAATTGCCTCTAACTAGCTCTGAAAACAGAATTCTAGGGAAAATAATAGCAAGAAGACATTCAAGTGTACAATTATTATACAAGTTATTAAAAAAGTAAAATATACGAAAGTAATAAGTAAGTAATATGGGAAGTTTTGTTCAAAACAGGCATGTTTGGTGTCATGGTGGCGTTTTGCATTCCCACTCTTCATTATGGCCACTGTTATTTATCTATTTTATCAACCGGAGCTCCTACATTCCTCAACACCTTTTCTAATTGTGGTGACTAGCAGCATCTGAATGATGACAGCTGAGGTGATACCGATGTGTTTCTCAAATCAGTCCAGGTCAGGTTGTGGTTAAGTTTTGTTCCCTGTCTGGATTAAATTGTTATTTGTCCAGATCCGGACCAGAGTCCGCCTGTTAAAGTTATAATCTCAAAGATTTTCATTTGAATAAATGTCTAAGTCACTTTCTATCACCGAATAATGTAACACAATGGTAATTAAGCCTATGGCCCGCTGATGAAAGCTCTTGCATTTGCAGTATTATGATTATTACAAACTGGGTGTTGATGGTGACTTTGCATTCAAATCACAAACGGCACAGTTAGTGATGTGTTTTCCATCAGCCAGTGGTTGATCTGCCAGAGAGGATAGGCAGACCTAATGCAACAGACATGCTCTTCAATTAGTTTGTGATAGTGTGACTTTACAACAGCGACACTGTTTGGATCTGTGGGAGTGAGGGTAAGTGAGGTCCAAAAACACACCTGCAATTACCGCTTGATCACCATGTGAGAACTAACGGGTATCTTTGAGATTGGCACTTTAAGTATGTATGATAATAAACATTCTCACAGATTTTAGACTCGATATCAAATTGAGTTTGGAGCTGGTAATTCCTAAACACCTGAGATTACCTATACATAACACCTATACATAACAACACATGTTGACCAAATTATATTCTTTGCAAGCTCTTGCAGGCCACATAAAATGAGGTGCCAGGCCAGATTCGGCCCATTGGCCTTGAGTTTGACACGTCAGTATATTTTCTGCTTCTAAATGTATCCCTGTAAACAGAAAACACATCACTTCTTGTGCAGAATACGGTATTTCTTAGGAGAGAAAGACTCGGACTGGTTTTGTCTGTCTTGGTTTGAACACATGGGACTATGGTCTAGGGTCCAATTAAAAATTAGGAGCTTTTCAATGAGGACAATGTCTTTTATTTATGCGGTCACTTGATAAGTCGTCCAACCTGCATCACAAAACAGGATCACTTTTCCTCCCCTCCATACATACATGCTGTACTGGCACACAATGCACAGTATATCTGTCACTTCCCTCCAACTAAAGTAATCCTCTGTTAAAGACAGTACATTGTGTATGTCACTGTAAACGTTAGCTGCCTGTCAACGCCTTTGTCTCGTGCTCTTGAGGCAGCCACCAGACAGGCTGCAGGCCTTTGCACCGGGTCCCTAGTAGCCAAGCAGTCCTGTCGTTCTCTCTCTGCTTACTGCGAGCCTGAGGGGCCTCATGTCTGACAGCCGGTCCCAACGCTGAGACCTGCTCTGACCATCTGTCTGGGCCACGCAGTCAGAGTATTACTGCTGACAAAACATTCTTGGTGTGTCTCTCTGTTTTATGAAAGGGTATCATAATTGCTGGATTCTATTAATCCATGAGGGTGGAGGTGATTGTAAAGCTTACGGGAGCTACTAGATAATATAATGTGTCAGGTGGTTTACACATGGGATTACAAAAACATTATTAGAGGATAACTCCAGTTTATCACAATTTTTGGTTTTTCATCGATTTGGCCATCATTCTTATCAGTAATAATACAGTTTCACTCAGCAGGTTCATTCCTAAGATGCAGGAATGCAGCGACATAGCTAAAGTGAAGTCCCACATGACAAGAAACACAAGTGGTGAGATGATCAGACAGGTTTTAAACAAACCCACAGATTAGCCAAACTTGATTGGAACATAAAACACGTTGGACATTAAAATGATTGCCCAAAATCTTAATTTGAAACATCCATCAAAGTTGCACACAAATTTTACTGTGCAATAAGGGATTAATACTAACATTTATGGTGCGTCACATTGGTTTAATTTTCAAAATCAACAATGAATTCATCCCACTGACAAGTATTGTCTGTGTATACCAAAAGACTGATATAGCTCCTCTGTGCCACCCTCCAATGTTGTATGAAAACTAGTAAAAACACATAAATCAACCACACTGTTGCTCTAGTGTTCCTTCATTACAATGAACATGGACACTGTAGTTTTTTTGAGTCAATCCCACATACACTGTCCTGTCTTCACTAGAGCACCACTGCCACTGAAGTCCCCCAAAAATGCACTATTGACCCTAACCCTAATCCTAACCCTGAACCACAGTTCTCAGCTGCTTTAGGAAAATATTTAGCCTTGTGACACCATTTTAAACATTTGTGTTTTCAATAGAATTCATTGAGCTTGGGGAAGTAACAACGTATTGAGAGACGGACTAACACTCTGTTGGTTTAGGTCTTTTCAAGGGATTTTTTGAGAAAAACAAAAATATAGCATGTCGCCAGCCTTATCCTTTAACTTCCATTACATAATTTCAGGGTATCTGCCCCTCTCTCCTGCTCAGAGAAAGTCCCACCCTCCTGAAATTGACATAAATCCTGATTTCTAGTGAGTGCCAGCAAGCGTGCAGAAGCAATTGTTGATCGCTGAATGGGATTATAAAAAGGAACATGTTGCTTATTCCTCTTGAGGGACGGATACAAGGATTTTGTTCTCTGCTGTCGTATTCCCAATTCAAATCTAAGGTGGTTTCCTTCAACAAAGCCTGACATACAACATAAAACAATTAAACACCGGGGTTGGCGGAAAAAGGAATTATTGATGCAGAAAATTGATTTTTGTAATAAAATATAATTGAAACAAGTCACTTTGCAGGATGTCTCAAGCAATGATTATTAACAAGCTCATGTTGCTTTGTATGTTTGTGTGCGAGTGTGTTTATTAATCTATGTGTGATTCATTTGTTTACTGTGATTATACTGATGTCATGAAGGTTATGTGGGCATAATTTAACAATGCTACATGTACAGTAATGTGTTTTTATGGTAGGAGACCTGTATTTTATTATGCAACTTAGGGACTAGTTTGAGCAGACACATTATAGAATCTGCAAAACCACTGGTGTAACCTGTGTCGTACTGTAAACATTAGCTAACAGCACAGCTCAGCATCATTCTCCACATATGCAGGCGCAGTGGGTGTTTGTTTGTGTGGAAGCGAGTGTCTGTGTGCTATAATAGATGGATTCACGTATTAAACAGCTGTTCCACTTCAACCTGGTATTTAGAGCTAGACACAAATAGGCTGATTAATTGTGATAGGCTTCAGCACTAATGTGAAACTGTTTTCACAATTTACACTCCAGCACATTCCCTGCCGATCCTCCACTTCTGCTTCATTGCTCACGTTTTACTCTTTTTTTTTTCTTTTTTTTTAAACCAAAATTTCTCCTTAACACATGACCTCTCCTTACTGCAGCTCTCGCTGAAAGTATTACGAATTCAGGGTCAATTTCTTGACATCGGGGAATGAGTTTCAAGAGGAGGATACCATGGCACTTCAGCTTGCAGATAGATCAGTCCTTTATTGAGGTAAATGACCTTCATGTTGCAGCCCACACAGGCCTTCATCTGCCTGAGTTGAGGATCCCATCAGCCTTTGTGTCTGAAAGTCACATTTTAGCCCCGATGGCTAGTGAGAGTGATTCACTGAAACATCCACAGAGACACTCCTTGACCAGTTGAATTTGTTTCCATTTTTATTACCTGAAGTTTCAAAAGTGGGTGGTGGTAGCCTTGAGGTTACAGCAGTGGGCTCACAACCAGAGTTTTGACAGTCTCAGTTTGAGAAAGTAGTCAGTAGTAATAAACAGCTTCCATGGTACTGAAAAAAATCCTTAAAGCTGCTCTAATCAGTATTTATATTAACAATTGACCACCTGACTTCTTGTATGTGAAAGTGGTCGAGAATTAGGAGAATTATTTAAAGAGAATCATCACCCAACTCTGCCCTTTCCCTCAGCTCTACAGAGTGTTTCAACTTCTTTCTAATGATTGCTTTGGTTTTACGGCCCACAACTTTACTGTTATGGCAGGCAGCATTAGCATTGCCCACCCTACGCTACTTGCTGAGCAATTTTAAAAACTGACAAAGTTAGTGACCAGCTAGTGAATTTAGTGGAGTTTTTAGCAGCTGAAGAGCCAGATATTTCCCTCAGGAGTTGGGGAAGACCAAAACAGAGCTAAAAGAAGAGTGAATTTTGCACTTATTTGTCTGGAATGCAAATTTTGCGTTGTGTCTGCTGGATGTGTAAATACATAAATGTTTGGTAATATGTATATCTGCTCCAGAGTGGACAAAAATCACTTATAGAAGATTTACAATTGTTAATGTTTTTACTATTACCAGTATTATTTAATGATATTTATACAATGCTTTGCCTGAAATGTAAAGTGTAATGGATCTGTGGTAAAGTTTTAAAGTAAAAAGTTTGGTCTATGGGGAGTTTTACTATTTTACCTACTTGTCTAGAGGCCAAAAACATTGCATTCATTTACAGTGAAGAAATGTTAAACAGCCCTTGTGTAATTTTAACAGTGTATTTCCTTTCTTTCGAGAGGTGCCATTTGATCTCATTGACTTAACTGAGCTAAACCAAGCTAAGCTCATTGTGCGTTATTCCTTTAAACTGTGTACAGAGACACAGACCTCTTTGAATTTGTGTGAATTTGGAGAACTTCCAGCTCCACCTCCGGAAAAAAAAGTCATTAACTCACTCTTTGTCCTTCTCATCTTGCTTCTTCCTCCCTCTTCTCCTGCAGACAGCAACTTCATCCTGGCCAACGCTCAGGTGTCGAAGGGCTTTCCCATCGTCTACTGCTCTGATGGCTTTTGTGAGCTCACAGGCTTCTCAAGGACGGAGGTCATGCAAAAGAGCTGTGCTTGTAAGTTCCTATATGGGCCTGAGACCAGTGAAAGCATCATTCTCAGCATTGATGACGCCTTGGAGGAGCGCAAGGAGTTTAAGGATGAGATCATGTTCTACAAAAAGACAGGTAAGCATTAGCATTGTCTAGTCTGGTTACCATAAAAGACTAAGTCTGTGCCTTCATCTACTATTCACCAATTAAATGTTGTAACCAAGGAAAGTGGATAAGTACAGAAAGCCATTAGAGAGTGCAAAGAAAGAGTGATTACCATGTAGGACTTCCCATGTATTTCCATAAATGGATGGCAGTTCTCTGTGGCTATTTCTGAAGAGGCTTCATTTAAATTGGCATAGATGGAGCCATGGATAAATCAAGTAATGGGTGGAGGAATGGATGTTTAACTTTTTTATTGGCCCATTCTCATTAAAAGGTGATTACACAAAGCCGTCAGTCACAAAAATCCTCCAGTTATTATTTAATGCTGACTGACACACATTAAACTTTCATAGCTGTCAGCTTAGTGACTCCTTAACCCTGTCTCCTTCAATTACAATGAGGCCAATTGCTAGCCTGGTTTGGTTTGATTAGCCAGCTGGACAGTGAACAAAATAGAGTTTAAAATAATGAGCACATCTAGGCATCAGTGGATCCATGTGTACTGTGGGATGGTTTCATCTAGCAGTTTACCTTACCTTTATTCGTCTTGTTTGGATTTCTTTGGTTCAATCTGGAGAAGATATAAATTACTTGTTACATTAGCACTACATGCTTTTCTTACTTGGAAACAGCAGTTGACAAAGCAATCTCACCACAAGGTCCATTTAGTAGTTGTAGAGTAGAGTTTTCAATCATTTTGCACAAAAGTTCGTTCTTGACCTTTCTGATGTTTTTGACCTTTCAGTCTTAGCTTTTGAGTCAACATGGACAAGTGAAACTCTTAAAGTGCTCTGAAAAATGGAACTTTGAACATCTACAATTTCTTTACAACCAGGCAAACTTCTTGCCTGATAATCAGACCGTCTTCCCATTTTGTTTCACTTAATTTATTCTGCCTGACATTGAGTTCATCTTAGTCACTTTCTTGTTGGGAGGTTATTTTGACTTGATTTTCCCTGAGCACTCAGTGGAGGGTGACGTATCTGTCCCACCGACATCATTTTCATGCGAGAAAGCTTCAGATGTGGTTGCTAGGAGCCACTCACCATTATATTGATTTATGAGTTATTTCTGTAAGTGGACTTGCAACAACTTGTGCAGCTGCATGAATCTCATCCATGCTTGTTGTTATTTTTCTGTTGCTATTGCTTTATTAATATAGCTAGGTAGCTTGCTATCTCCACAGACAATATAGGCAGAAGGGAAAAAGATGCCCCCATTCTTAATATTAATCCTGTTAAACTCTGATTGAACAATTGTGTTTCTAACTGGAGAAACAATGCCAGACTTTTCTGAATTGCTCAACAATAAATCTGAGATGGGCAGAGATTCAGAGGCCTTTAGCAAACTAAAGATTGTATAAGACAAGTGAAAGCTCCTGAACAGCTATTTGTAAGGATCCTTTACGATGCTTTATGCTTTTCTAAAAATCAATCAAAACTCATACAGGTATTATGGTATGTGCATGTGTCATATGTTGTGCCACTTTTCTATATTTTTTTCTGTGATTGATTTCTAAAGCAGATTTAACAGATGGCTACAGTTTGTGTACACACAGCTTTGCTAATACCATCACAGATGTCATCTGTCTATACCTCGCTGTCTCTTGCTTTGTTGTCTTTTCTGTCCTCCATCTCCTTTTCCCTTTTGCTTTCACTTTCCTTTTTTTACCCTTCATCTTCCTCTGTCTCTTTCCTGGCAATGCCATTTTCTTTTCTGCCATTCGTTTTACCATTTCCACATACAGTAGTACTGTTTGTGTTATTTTGTTTGTCAGTATCCCATGCTTGTCTTGCTGCCACTTTCCCCTCTTCAGTCTTCTTGTGTTGTCTCATCCCTCTCTTTCTGTCTGTCACAGCAGAGCCTGAAAGTAAACGTTGCTGATTGACTCAGTTTGTCCTTCGTCTGTCAGCCTGAGAAAAGAGAACGCTGCGTGTTCGCAATCAAGAACACTTTTTCTTCCACTGTAATTTAATGTAAATAATACTGTAATAAATATTCACACACATACACACACAGACAGATAAGAACACACTGTGATTGAGTCATCACCAGGCAAGGAAGATAGTGAGTGGGAGTGATGGGAGGGAACTCCATGGGAAAACCCTCTTAATCAGCAAATTCATCCCTGTACAGTCAATGGAAAAGAATGATGCTCTACTTTGAAGTCTTTCATCTTGACAAAAAAATATTTTGAGAGGAAAAGAAAGTTTGTAGGAGAGGTTTAAATAACACTCAGTCTCCAGTAAAATAAGAAACCCACAAAAAGGAATAAGAGTTTTAAATGATCTAAGAGCAAAGCAAAAAATACCCCTACATCTAACAAAACTATCAGCAAAACAGCATATGAGTAACACTGCCATGCTGCTACAGCATGATGTGGATTAGACTGAATTTGATGTGATTAATTAACATAATGACTAAACATACTGAGATGCACTAATGCTCAACATAATTCCTTATTTCATGAAGATCATTAATGAAATTTAAAGTTGGCACCAGAGAAAGGGGGGTAGCACAACAAGCTGTAAACACAACATTGACATATTATCGCCTTATAAAGTTGATAGGGCGAGCTATGTTAGCAAGAAGTTGCCTATTCACACATCTAGCAGACAGAGAGCAACATTAGAATTCATTTGGAGTTGTGTTTCCATATGTTTTTGGTCTCCAACTAACTCCTGTGGGAAATATCTGGCTTTTTAGTTACTAAATGTTCCAACTTGTTCACCATGTAATTATTAACTTTGTCTATCTGCTGTTTGATAGTGTACAGATAGCATACTGTCTTAGCTTTTGCTGCCTGCTGTGGTTGGCAAGGTTCATGAGTGCGGTGAGAGAGAACCAAATGTAAAGCTGTGGGCCATAAATCCAAAACAATAAGCTGAAAGACGCTGAAACGCTCTGTAGCGCTGAGGGAAACTACTAATTCTGATCATTCTCTGTGGGTTCATCACTGCCAGTTGACCGCTGTCACATTACCCATAGTCACTTGATCCATTGTTAATATTTGTTTTTGCAGCCTTAAACTCTTCCTCCACTAAAAAATGTGTTTTTCTTGCTACTTTACTTGGATGTTTGACCTTCACTGTGAATAATGTTATGTGCAGAGTTTGGCACAAGAAGGCTGTTTTCATTTTCATCTGCTGAAGGGAACGTTTCTTGTGTCTAAAACCTTTGAAATGAACAGTGTTTACATATTCGTAGATATTAAATTTTTGAATGAGGTAAAATGTGTAATGTTTTTTAAAGAATTCTTTAAAACTTTTTGTTGAAAAACATATAAGACTATTATTCAGAGCAGAGTATTTTTATATGTATTGAGTATAGAAAAAGTATTGGCACACCTCCCTACAGAGTGACAAGTACAATATACTTGTAAACCAAAAAGATCTATGTCCTATGATTTTTTTTTTGTTTGATAAATCAAGCTATAAGAGTGATACAATAATGGGCCCAAGCACAGTAACTACACAAACACACAGATGCTGACCCGGAGTTCCTCTAAAAAACAATCTATTTAGCAGAGATTGGACCTCGGAGATGGCTTCATCTCTTGCAGTGCCTGGGGAACAGTGGCTTGGTCTATTTAAAGGCTCTGCTTCTCCCAAGGGACTTCCAACTGTAGATAGGCTTACTAATAAGTCTGGGAGTCTGTGGGACTGTTGCTCCACACACACACACACACACACACACACACACTGTAAATCCATTCTGAATATAATCAGAGATAGTGTATAATAGTGTTAACAAGAGTGTTTTTTCCTTTTTAGTGGTGCTGTTCTGGTGCCTGCTGGACATTGTACCAATTAAAAATGAGAAGGGAGACGTGGTGCTCTTTCTGGCTTCATTTAAGGACATCACCGACACTAAAGCCAAAGCCATCCAAGAGGACAAGAAGGAAGGTCAGTATTTGGATGTATGTATGGAGTTGCGTTTTACTGTTGTTGAGTGGATTCTAATGATTCACAGATAAGAGAGAGAAATGCATTATAAAAAAGCTCCCAAATATTTATTAGCAGGTGAATGTTGGTCATTCTAAGGACGTAAGATTCACTACCACAAGGCAGCAAGGATGTGTCATCTATCCTCTGGTCCAATTGTTAAAAATGTGGTGCTTGATTTTGTAGACAAAACCCATCCTCAAGTTAACATGGTAACATAAAATCTATATGATTGCCACATGTTGAAGGTGAGTTTAATTTTTATTCCGTCAAGATCACTATAGATGACCGTGCCATCTCTTCATTCTTCCTTTAAGTTCTCTTTACATCTAAACAGTCCTGTAGGGAGCTGATATCTGTACTCAGTTGAATAGATTTGTAGTTCTTTTTTTCTTAAGTACAGTAGATTGAACGGAAAATTGACAAAAATAACAGACAAGCACACCCCTTGCACCTTATGAAATCTCATTTTAGTCTAATGAATAGGTTTAAAGGTGCAGCTTTGGCTGTAATATACTTTCAGATATAGAATTTGTAACAAAACAAAACAAAAAAACCCCAAAACAAAACAAAAAAAAGCAAAAAACCGGAGTCTCTGATATCCTTGTTAGAACTACACTTCAATTTTCCCTTTCAGTATTTTAATTATATTCATTATTGTAAGTAATGTGTATAGTGTTTAATAAAGTGTGTGTGTATGTGTGTAAAGTCAGCAAACCTTTCTCATCTCAGGCCTACCTCCCCTAGATTTTCCTAATTACTCTCATTACTGTAAATAAGGGGCACAGGAAGCAGAAGCAGAAAACAAAGTTGTTTTTTTTTGCTCACTTAATGAAATGATTTTCATAGAAAAGGTAAAAAAACTGATGCAGCATGCCTTTAGACAGCGATGAACGCCTCGCTATAATGGGTTCAGCTTTGACAAGTTCGTTTAAATATGAATGAGAATATGCCCAGTAAGTCTCACCAAATATTTGCATTTCGATGCATGCATGTTTTTGTGTATTTAAGCCACTGCAGAAGATTTAGTAAGTAAATAAATGAAACTTCATTTGCACCAATGTTACAAGGCATGTAGAAAAAACTGAACAATTAACGTCCAAAAATAAAATCGTTTAAGTGGTTAAATACAGTGTGGGAGCCAAAATTTTATGTATGTTTGGTTTGGTAAATAAGTGCAGTATGTATTTTGTTAAACATTTTATGTTAATTGAGATTGGTAAGTGATTTCATTGAATAAATTGTTAAAGGTCAGCTAATAATCATTTGATTTAATTCATGTTGATGATATTTTGTAAAAGGCAACATTATTTAAGCTTTCTGTTAAAACAGTGACAGTAAAGTAAAGACAGAGCAACATGGTTTTCTTACCGTAGTACAGTTTGCTGATTAAGAGAACTTAGCTTTGAACACTCCTGTAAGAAGATACTATAAACTGTAGAATAAATACTCTGGCTGATAAGCTGATAAGAGCTGTCTCCATATGGAACCCAAGCGTGGCTATTGTGAAGCCAAGAGACATCTGGAAGAACATTTCGGAAATGCCTACAAGATTTCAGTGGCATATATCAACAAGGCCCTGAACTGGCCCAACATCAAGTCTGATGACAAGTCTGATGACAGAGAAGCTCAAGTTCATCCGGCCTCTGTCTCAGAGGATTGTAATGTTATGACTGACGTGGAGTACATGGAAGAGTTGGACAATGCAGCTAACATGCGTGCTACCATTGCCAAGCTCCAGTAACCAAGCAGTGAGTCCCAAGTCTAAGTCAGAAAGTGATGGCAGCCTGTGCATTTTCCAAACCCCGCCTCTTCTGTCAGGGTGGAGAAAGACACACATCTTGCTAAAGACCATGGGGGAGAAAAATATTGTTAGCAGTCACATGGTGTCTGGCTTAGAAGTGAACAGTTTTGACTGCAACAATTTTCTGGGGCTCACAGATACATACTCCCAGAAGACCATTCCGGCAACTAATGGTAACAGTCCTTTACAAGGGGATGTCGATAAGTGGCCTTACTTTCACCAGGTGTTACTCCTGAAAATAGATGCAAAGATAGCACTGTTTATTGGGGCTAATGCACCCAAGCCTATTGACCATTGTAGATGACAGTCCATATACTGTAAGAACACGGCTTGGCTGGATCATCAATGGACCTCTCTGGGAAGACACTGGTCACAGTACAGCAAGTGGGCTAATAGAGGTTTCAGCCAACTATATATCAGTTGCCAGACTGGATGAACACTGGAGTCAGCAGTTCAAGAGTGACTTCCCTTAGTACGAGCAAGCAGAATCTCACCAGTACTGTCCTTGGTGTTATCACCAGATTCAGGCAAGAGCAGATGGCAGTCATGGCTGATGTGGAAGTGGTGTTCCACCAGGTGAGGGTGCTGGATGAAGATTTCGACCCTCTACGGTTCCTCTGGTGGCCATCAGGCAACATCAATCAGGAGATGGAGGAGTACAAGATGGTGGTGCACTTGTTTGGTGCTACCTTATCTCCGAGCTGTGCCAGCTTCACCCTGTGAGAGTGTGCAGAAGACAGGAGAACACTTGGCTAGGAATCCTATCCAAGTGCCAGGTTTGTTGACGTTCACATGGAGTTGCAGGGCAACAACAGATGGCCGAACTGCCTCAAGACAGAATCCTGCCAGACGAGCCTCTGTTTAACAACACTAGAGTGGACTACTTTGGGCCATTTGAAGTAAAATGTGGAAGAAGTACAGTGAGAAGGTACGGTATCATTTTTACATGCCTGGCAGTCCATGCAATACACTTAGAGGTAGTGTCTTCATTGGATACATACTCCTTAATGTGTGCTCTTCGTCGCTTCAGATTTAGGAGAGGCCAGGTGAAAACTGTCCACTCAGACAATGGAACAAACTTCATTGGAGCCGAGCATGAGCTGAAGCGAGCAATTGAAAAGTGGAATAGCCGCAAGATCAAAAACACTTTACATTAGAGTGGCATCCAGTGGATGTTTAATCCTCCCACAGGCTCCCTCCATGGAGGAGTCTGGGAGAGGTTGATCAGTTTTGTAAGGAAGATCCTGAGTGCCACCCTTAAGCTACAGACACTCGACGAGGAGGGCCTACACACCCTGCTATGTGAGGCAGAGGCCATCATCAACAGCCAGCCTATAACCAAGGCGTCCAGCGATCCAAATGATCTGGAAGTGCCTACGTCCAACCACCTCTTGCTCCTCAAGACCAAGCCGTCTCTACCACCAGGTTGATTCAATGGGCAGGATGTATATGCATGCAGGAGGTGGAATCAAATCCAGTATATAGCGGACATATTCTGGAAGCAATGGACAAAAGAATATCTACCACAGCTGAAAGAGCGCCACAAGTAGTCCTGTCCATCTCGCTACTTCGCTATTGGAGACATTGTGTTGATTATAATGTACATGAGTTAGGCAGAGGCCCTCATTGAGCTTCAACCAACACATACAGATTCATGAACAACCAGTAGATATGCAGACACTATGACATCAATAGGGTGTTTCCACCCTTGCTGAGGAGGCCTTTCAAGGACGGACGGACACTCTGGATGTGACCCATTTAGGTCTCTTTCCTCCTCACTGACTAGAGTGCACTGGTGTGCAAAAGAGGGAAACCCAGTCTCTGGCGTCAACAGTTCCCTCACTCTACAACCTGCTCTCCTCTCCCCAACGTCACTGTTCTCTCCTTCTCAGACATGAATTTTCACCCTCAGTAAAATCTCACAGTCTGCTTTGAGCTGGCTTTCTGTTGTCCTCTTCTCACCTCCCTCTTTCTCCATCACCTCTATTTCTCATCTATCGCAGCTGCTTTTACAGTATCTATCCATTCCCTCCTCCCCTCTCTGCCCTACATGCTTTCGCCCTCCTCCGTCATACACATGCACACCCATCCCTGGCGTTCCTCCCCACCTATTCTCCCCCTCTACCCCCACAAGAATGGTTATAAAAGCGAAGGGAAATTCATTAGATCTAAAAATAAGCATGTCTCTGTCTCTGTGCTCCTGCCGTGTCGCGTCCCCCAAGGCTGCACCGCGTTATGGATGGGCCCTGTCTGTTCGCCTCGTCTGGGGTCTGTATACACACACTCGCACTCCAGAGAAAGCACACACACTCTTTCCAAAGGACACTCAAAAGCAGTTATCACTTCTATTCTCCAGCTTTGTTATTGCCGTTATCCGCCCTCGAGCCAAGCTGGCCTTAGCCCTTTCCTGTGGGTTCACAGCAGTGAGAATGGGGCTCAAAAACCAGTAGCTATAATGTGCTTTCTCCTATTACCCAAGTCTTTGCTCTGAACACATCACTCTCACACATCTACTTTATCTACTAATACAATACACTTGGAAGGGATACACACAAGCATGTTTGCAAGCACCATCCCAGTAGCAATGTACCATAACAAATCTACCATACCATATTTAACTGCCTCTCTGCCCCAGTAGTGACTTATCAAAGCTGAAAATTGCTCTGTTATGCTGGAGATAGTGTTTACACAATAAGCCATCATCAGCCAATATTTATGGCTGAATAATGTGAATCAAAAGCAGGTAGCAAATGTTCTTTGACATTTACAAAAGAAAAATGACAGTAAATACACAAGTTGTTTTTTAAATTTCACTCACAAATTGTGCAATTGCTCAGAAATTACACATTCTTGCTGTTGCATATTCATGTTTTCCTATTCAGGACAGAATATTATGTATTTCATCAGGCATAATGACTGATTCAGTCATCAGGAGTTAACCTTGGGGGGTAAAGTATTGTAGGAGAGGATGTGTACTGACATTTGTGTGATGATGATGATGATGATGATGATGATGATGATGATGATGATGATGGTGTGTGTGTGTGTGTGTGTGTGTGTGTGTGTGTGTGTGTGTGTGTGTGTGTGTGTGTGTTTGTGTGTGTGTGTTTGTTTACAGAGCGGCGGCGCGGCAGGGTGAAAACAGGCTCTCCATTCAGCTCAGCGCGTCTGCGGAGCAGCACAGTGCTCTACCACATCTCTGGTCACCTCCACAGCAGAGAGAAGAGCAAGATTAAGCTCAACAAGGTATTATCAGACACTTCAAACAGCAGGGCAGGAAGCAACATGATGACGGTTCATTCAAAAGTGGGTGGGGGTGGACTGCTACACTGGAAGGGAGAAGATTAATGCTGTTATTGGAGCTCAGTGGACAAAATCAGAGTGCAGGAAGCTGAGGGGGAATATTGTGTCCAGGCGGAGAGGGGCTGTTAACTAAACAAAACTCTCCAATAAACAAGGTGTTATTAGCTCACACTCTTTACCACAGCTACTTTAAATATAGTAGTAGTAAGTAGTATGGTAGCATCAACGGATCCCAGTGGATTTATTGACTACTCTACCACATCTACCGACCTTTGGGAACAGAGTAAAAAGACAGATTACAATACATTCAAAATGTCTAAGATAAAAACAATGTTTTAAAAACACAGCTAAGTTGAGCTGGCTGTTAAACCAAAACAAGGGAGGAAAGATGCTAAAACAGCTAAGGGGAACTTCAGACTGGGTAATATTGTCTATTGGGTTTTGTGACTATGAGTGACCTCTATCACATTATTTAGTCATGCCATCATTTGTTAATATAAAAGTAGGGTTTAGTGCAGCTTTACATACTCCTGAACATAAATGTGCTGATGTGTGTGTGACCAGCAGAAGTGAAAGTAACCCATTCAGTAAAAGTTGTCCAACTCAATGCTTCTATGGTTTCAAATTTATGAAAAAAAATGTGAACATTTGAAAACAAAACAAGTGGATATGCTGTAACATATTGTTGCTACTGTAACACTTCTGTTATATTTTCTGTCCTGTCCAGAATGTGTTCGGAGATCCGCCTGCTTTGCCAGAGTACAAAGTAGCAGATGCCAAGAAGTCCAAATTCATCTTACTTCATTACAGCACATTCAAGGCTGGTTGGGATTGGCTGATTCTGCTGGCCACTTTCTACGTTGCTGTGACTGTGCCCTATAATGTGTGTTTCATCGGTGATGATGACGACCTGACCCGCAGCACAACTGTCAGTGATATCGCAGTGGAGATACTGTTCATCATAGGTTGGACTTTTTCATCTTTTATTGTTGAATCACAGTAGATGTACTAAAGATTTTTTGATACTGAACTCAACAGAAAAAAATTCTTAAATGTCAAAGTGGCAACATATCTGTACTGTAATTTTAAGTCAAGTATAAATATGACAACTTGAGACATTACATTAACCAGCAGTTACAATAAACAAACTTCTGTCCTTTTTTTTCAGACATTGTTTTTAATTTTCGCACCAGTTACGTCAGCAAGTCGGGCCAGGTGATCTTTGATGCTCGGCAGATTTGCATCCACTATCTGACCACATGGTTCATCATCGACCTGGTGGCCGCATTGCCCTTTGATCTGCTCTATGCCTTCAAAGTCAGCGTGGTGAGTAGCTATTGGCTTTATGGTAATATAGAGCATAATCGATGTGTTACTGGACTGTATGTTTCTAGTGTTTATTGACCTCCAACAAATTTAGATATAAAATACGGCAAAAATGTTCAAACAATATCCTATATTCAATAGAATTCCCTGAAATATATTGAAAAAATTCTAGTGATTAAGTAGTAAGCAAACAAGGAAGTATGGAAGAATGAAAGAAGGTAAGGAAGAAAAATGCAACTTTAGGTGCAAACAAGCCATTTGAATACCATTGTAAAAAACAAAGTTTTATGACTGATGAATTGCCCAGAAGCAGAGACCAGTCTCTAATCCTGTCAACACAGTGGTGCATTGTAAAGTGCAACACCTCCAGCACACTTGACATTTCAGAAGAATAGATCGCATGGATTGTTTCCAGTGCTGCTCCAGCACCTCTTTGATTATGGAATCAAATAAGGGTCATCAATATTCTGAGCTTGTGAAGTGGTTTGTGACTGTAATAACATAATAACGTTTTACAGCTGTAGAAATATTTTGTGCATGTATGAAAAAGTTTTGTGCACACAGATATAATTTACACATGTGTAAAAATACTTTTTGGAAGTATGTTTACTGTAGAAATATTTTGTGCATGTGTAATTAAAATTTGCACAGGAATATTTTCAACAGTGAGGTTTCACAAAGTCTGAGAGACAGGCACACAAATTTCCTATCTTTGTGTGTGACAGTGAAGTTACATGAGAGACCGACACACAAATTTCGTGCCTGTGTATTACACTGAAGTTACAGGCTACAAGCTGCAAGTTACAAGCATGAATTTTGACCCTGTTTTTACGTCTGAATCCAATTGGTCAAACATACAGTCAATCTATCCAATCAGAGGGCAGATGGTCCGTTGTGTTCATCCTGGTTCATCCCTCTGCAGGTCCTGAAAATGTACATTAAACTCAGGTGGGTTTAATTGTACTTGAGGATGCTTTAACTGTTAGATATTAGGTGAACATTTAATGTGTTGTGCATTTAGCTTGCAGCTAGTTGTTAGCTGTTCAAGCTGAAGGCAAATCAAGAATGAAGACATAGATAGATAGCCTTTATTTAACCAGGGAAACCAACTGCTAAGCTCTTATTTACAATGCTACCCTGCAAATACACAACCCAAAAAAAGCAATAACAATAACAATAAGTGTAAAAAGTATAAAATCAACAACCATATACAAAACATAAATACAACACAAACACAAGACAAATGACAAACACAAAACACAAAAAAACACAAAGAAAAAGACTGAAAAATAAGTACATTACACATGGATAAAACAGTCACATTAAGAAAAACAGGAGCATTCATTATGTAAAACATCGTTCAACAGAATCTTAAACTGTTCTTGGGAGAAAAATGTGTCTAATTTAAGGGAGTCCTGAAGTTTATTCCACCTATGAGGAGCATAATACGTGAATGCAGTTTTTCCCAGTTCTGTATTCATATATGGGATATCCAAGGTAATGTATTCTTGTGAGCGAGTATGGTATCCCATATTTCTAGGTCTTAAAAGTGACAATAAATAAAACGGAAGCTTATTTAGGATGACTTTATAAATTAACTAAAGACAGTGTTGTTCCCTTCGAGTGGTATGTGATGTCCACCCTACCTTCTCATAGAGGATAAAATGAAGGGTTCTAAAACAGTCACCTGTAATAAATCTAAGAGAACCGTGATACACAGCATCAAGAGGTTTGAGGGTATGGGCAGCAGCATACATGTAAATTACATCTGCATAGTCAAGCACTGATAAAAATGTTGCCTGTACAATCTGCAACCTACTGCTAAACGAGAGGCACTGCTTATTTCTAAAAAAAAAAAAGAAACCTAAATTAAACTTAAGCTTTTTAATCTGTTTCTCAACATGAGTTTTAATTTTTCATCTAACCAGATACCCAGGTACTTATAAAATGGGACTCCTTTAATTTGAGCCCCAGATATTGTACTAATATTAAAACTTAGAGGATTTTTCATTCGGGATCTGGTGAAGAGCATGTAATTAGTCTTATTTGGATTTAATAAAAGCTTAAGCTTAACCAGGGCCTTTTGAATAGCCAAAAAATCAGACTTTAAATTAGACAAAGCTTTGTCAATAGAGGTACAAGTAAATTACTGTCGTCAGCATAATAATTATTAGAGCTGTTACTAACCAATGAGTCCAAGTCATTATGTACAATGTAAACATGATAGGATCCTGTATTGAGCCCTCTGGTACCCCTTTTGTAACTTCAAGGGAACTAGATTGATGACCATCTACAACTATTGCTTGAGTTCTGCCAGTAAGATAACTTTGAAACCAGTTACATACATTTGTGTCAAAACCAACTGATCTAAGTCTATCCAAAAGAAGAGTATGATCCACTGTGTCAACTGCTTTAGACAAATCAATTAACAGGGAAATACAACACTCTTTATCCAGAGAACTAATTATATCATTTACTACCTTACATGCTGCTGTCAAAGTGCTGTGTCCAGGTCTGAAACAGACTGATGGGGGTTTAAAATGCAGGGCTCAGATAGAAAGCAACACATTTGATTATTGATGAGCTTTTCTAAGATTTTGGCTGAACAAGATTTTTTAGCCCTTCAGAGATAGAAGATAACCAGTCAAGGTTAAGGTCACCCATGAACAAAACTTCAGAAGCCTCATACACAGATATAAGATTTACTAATTTATCTAGTGCACTTTGATTAGCAGACAGGGGGTGATAGGCCCCGATTACCACCATGTTATTATTAGGATCTAGAGAGACATTTAATGCTAGCAATTCAAATTCTTTTGGCAGAGACACAGAGTGTAACACAGACACAGCAAAAGAATTTCTCACAAAAATAGCAACCCACTAGTAACAATCCATATATTGAATCCTTACATGCCAAGAGAAAAAAAAAGAAAAGTTACTGTTTGGAAGCAATAAACGCTCATGCCAAATAGATTAACTGGAATAATATTAACAATGAACAATATTCATATTTTGTACATATGACTTAAGTGTAACAACCGCTCTTGCACAGCAGTGGAGTCAATGATACATTTTTATGCATGTCATGCCTCCTGCTGATTTGTGTCTACAGTGGCTCTTGAGTGGTCAAGGCTGGTACAGCAGAATGTAAACCAAGCTAATGTGGATCATCTGGCCTTCTGGATCAAAGCTGTGGCATCCTAGACCCTGATAAGACTCATTTTATTACCATTTTATTACCATGGTCCTCTTTTGGGATGGAACTGTAGTCTTTGGCCTCCTTCAGTATCTGAAATATGAGAATGACAAATCATGTCTACTAGCAAATGGGTGTTACTATCAGGTCACACAAAGCTGCAGATATGTCTGCTATAACAGCACTGCTTCTCACAGATGTATTTAGCAATTACACACAAAGTGAATTCTTTACTTATTGGCACAAGGGAAGGCTAGATATAACTCTTTTTAAAAAGATTTTAGAAATAAAGCTTCAACATCATCAGTGGCAGTGCAACACATTATAGTCATATGTGATAGTCATGATAGTCATGTGATTACGGTCATTATAGTCATATGTGAACTGGGCAGTTTGTGAAACTTAATTGCCCTTCTGGGATAAATAAAGTTGTCTTAATCTGAATCATCCAATAATGTCAACTGCTGATCCATCTGGGGATACAATAGCTAGGTTATCCTAGCAATGCTTACATTATTAAATCAAACATATTAAATCAGAGCAACAGTATGTAATACAGCTGAGCAATTGGTTTGCATTTAACTTGAAAACGTTCCTTGCCAGTATTGATGCTGCTACTTTGGGAATGCTAGCAGACATTTGCTAACATCCTAAAGCTACATTACTGTTCTATTCTGGGTACATAAAGCAGCCCTCCTGAACTTGAAGATATGCATTTGGACAACTGTGTTGGCTTACAATAACAGTGAACTAACTGCAAGCTAAATACACAACACATTAAATGTTTACCGTATTAGGTGGAGCGGAGCAGGTGTACCCAAATGCAGGACACTGCAGGCTGAGCAAGGTTAAAAAATAACTCCTTTATTAAAGGCTTGTGCAGACAAAAACAAAGCTGGCAGGTCAAAAGTAAAACTGAACAACGCAGAGCAGAAAAACAAAATTCCCAGAAAACACAATATAATCATGCACAAACCCAGCAGAACTCACATGAACACAACTGAAATAAGTGCACAAGTCACAACATGCACACAGCAAAATAAACTTCAGCATATATTGCTGTTGACAAGAACATGAATAAATCAGTCTGTCAGGCAGAGTGGCCTGCATATCAAGGCTGCATCAAACAACGTAAATCGAACTAACAGACAACTGCAGCTCTGAATAACATAACTAGTGTTTCAGTTCACTTAAGCACTTAGTTCCAACAAGAGTCAATGTAGAAAGCAACAGTCTCTCAAGTGATCCTTGAATATAATCTTCAACCTCTTTTATCTGTCCTCTTCCCACTCAGTCCAGTATTAAACAGGCAGAAGCCTAAGGGGATCTGGTGGACTGGGGCAGAGCCATAACATACCTATTATCCACAGCATCCTCAAGTACAATCAAACCCACCTGGGTCGCGGGAGAACTGTCATTCATCTTAATTTTCAGGACTCGCAGGGGGATGAACCGGGATGAAAGCAATGGAACCACCTGCCCTCTGAATGGACAGATTGACTGTATGTTTGACCAATCAGGTAGGAAATTTATGTGTCCGTCTTTCATGTAACTTCACCGTCACACACAAAGGTAGGATATTTGTGTGTCCATCTCTCAGACTTTGTGGAACCTCACTGAAAATTTTCCCGCACAAATTTTAATTACACATGCACAAAAAATTTCTACAGCTAACAAAACATTTTTACACATGTGTAAATTATATCTGTGTGCACAAAACCTTTTCACACAGCACAAAATATTTCTACAGCTGCAACAATTTATTATACATTCAAAAACCATTTCGCAAGCTCAAAATATTAATGACCCTTATTTGATCCCATATTTGATTCTGTGAATTAATTCCACATACTATACAAGGGCTGAGAAAACAATTAAACCTGTAGGCTATCATTAAACTGCTTTTCTGTTCTGCTTGAGTCATATACATGGCCCCTTTAAGAATAATTGAATGGGGGAAGACACCAAGATTTGGAGCAATTAGGTAGACCTTTTTGTCTTGTCCCTGGCTGAGCAATATCACCCAGTAGAAGCACTACACTAAAGGTGTGTTTTGATTGGTTGCTTATAGACATTTTTTTCCGGCCTCTAATTTATTGACACAGATGCTTTGACTGTGTTTAATGCTGCTGTTTACTCTCACCCAACCAGTATAACATGAATCAAAAGGTCCAATATACAACATTAATCTCATATAAATGCATGTGTGACCAAACATGCAGAAAAACAGATTGGCTCCTAGCTATTAAAGTTGGTTTGTATGTTGTTGTATGTTGATTTGTATCCCCATTAGCTGCTGTTTTACATACAGGACATACAGTATTGTGATAATTCAAACCAACACCAATCACACACAACTCACTACGACATAATGACAATAAAGCACTCAATGGATGCATTCACATCAACATTAACATAACTAATTAGAATAACATGATATCCACATGATGCATACAAATAAAGCATTACATACAGCATGTGATAGAACATGAAATAAAAGACACAGACAAGCTCTGAAAAAATAAGCACTACTATAATGATCATACCATCACTATGACAAAGATGAAAAGGCAAAGAATATTAAACTTTTCACACAATTTTCTTGAATAATTTATCAAAGGAGTGAATTATATTTTTATGCATTCCTTGATATATGAAACTATGTTGGATTGAATTTGTTCTTATTTCTAGTAAAATATTTGGTGTATCAATCTTTATATACAGTCTATGGTATCAATACTAAAAGTGTATTTTTTTGTACAAAATGTATGGGAATATATTGTAGGTAGAACAACAGAAATTCAACTAGTAATCAATACAATAGAAATGAGGAACTGATGTAAAGCGAGCTTTGAAGACAGAAAGACCTTTAATAAAAGAAACAGAGAAAGACAAGCAGTAAGACTGTGACCAAAGAAAAAGAGCAGGAGTTAAAAAAAAGTGCTGTGAAAGGAAGTCTGAGCAAAAAACAGAGTAGACATCTTTTACAGTGTGGAGGGGAGGGGTGGCGAAGGGGTGGGCACACTGACTGGCCGCTCCAGGCAAAGGTGCTTGTTTTGTTCCAGACTCTATTAATGGAAATACCACATGCTCCCAGTAGAGTAGGATTTGGGTATAGGGCTACTTGGGCTGCAAGTTCCCCCGCTGGAGACCAGGAATGGCCAGTAATTGCTCAGCGTTCTGCGTGATGTCCCCTCTAAGGATGGAGCATTCAGACTGATGTCCCCTTTGAGGACAGAAGCCATCTTTCACTGAAATGAGCCAAGGGGTCCCTCCCTGGTGCTCGCTTTCTTTTGCTTTTGTCATAAATCTCTGTCATTTCAACTTTTTTGGAATGTTTTACAGTCTGACAAATGTTCCCATTTCACTTTGATTTTCTTTTCTTTTTTAAGTTATTTTATGTTATTTACTTTCTTGATATACTCCTATTTCCTGTGATCATCCCCTGCAATTCTCCACTGTCTGTTTCTCTTTCTGCCGTTTGTTGTGTGAACAGCTACACATTTACAAACTTCCCAAACAGACATTAGTTTGGAGTAATTTGAATCACCTTGTTTTGTAAAATGTGTTTTAAGAGATCTGAATTTTTGAGTTCTTTTTGTTTTCTGTATAAGTGAAATTCTTCTTTTCACTGCTCTTTTATAATGTTATACATTTTCTAATAATTTTCTAAAACTTTGAAAAATGTGCAAAACACTGTAATGTATCCTTCATTCCTGATCTGTCCATTCCATCCATCATATTTTGTAGTCAAACATCATCTAGACAAATAGGTCAGCAATAAGATGATGATGCAAGCACCGACTTCCTCCAGTGATAGCGCCAGAACACCAGGGCCGAAGGCAGCAATTTGTTATTAATACTTTACTGCTACTGTTATTATTAAAGCTCCTGTGAATACGTCTCTTGGCCCTGGAGGCCTAGCTGCTATCTTTGTGGAGACCAGCTTAGTTATTCATGCCTATTGGCCTCATGCTGCTGCATCAATAGGATAAATAAAAAATAAACATAACCAGTCACGCTGTTGTGATTGACTTGTAGGGATAAAGGCATGACTGCAGGGTGAAAATGATGAGCATCTTTGTAAAGTTATAGTCTCATGTACACAGATACTGCTGAGGGAAGGTAAGCAATCACGTAGCTAAATGTAAATTTCACACCTGATGAGCAGAGAAAATGGAAACGTGAATGGCACGGGCAAGATGGAATATAGAGTGAAAAGTTGAAGGAGAAAGTAGCAGGAGGTGCGTTGCGTACATTATATTGCTTACTGCTCATGCTGCTGGAGGAGAATGGGATGTGGCACAGCCTGCTCTCTCAATAGGTGGGATGCAGGGTGGTGATAGATGGTGGAGAGGAGAGGAGATGGAGCTACTCCCCAGGGCTCGGTAGGAGGCTTCATTACCCTTCGTGCAGCACCAGTTCTCTATTTCTCACAGCAAGAGTGTGGAAAAACCACCATAAAACAAAGTGATGACACATGCAGGAGGAACTGTCCACACATCTGTCCCTCTAGTTCAAATACTCTGATTGTGCATTTCTCTCTCTCTCTCTCTCTCTCTCTCACACACACACACACACACACGCACACAAACGCACACATTTGCTCTCACTTCTTTCTTCATCATCTCTCTGTTGCCTATGTCCCACATCCCATCACTTTAATTATTTAATTTGTTACATTATATACAGTATGTGTTTGCTATAGCGTTTCTGTCCCACTTTCTCATTCTCCACCCAGTCACCCCCCCCCGCCCACACACAAACTCAAACACACACATGCACGCACGCACACACACACACGCACACACACACACACACACACACACACAAATGACACAAATACACATGCAACAAACATCCTCAATAAAAAGGTTACAAATATCTCCCTTGTCCTACATCCCTCTAAAATAATAGCTGATGTGTGTGTGTGTATGTATGTGTATGTGTGTGTGTGTGTGCATGTATATCTCCACTGGGGATACAGTACATGATGGCAAGCCCCAAATGATAGACTGCTGCCAGAGATTTCCTTAGGAGCAGGTGAACAATAGATGACATTCACATCACATGAATGAAGGAAAGGTGTAAAAGGGAAGTCAACACCATGCATATAAGTCAGAAGGAAGCAGAAGGACTCGCGGCAAAAGTAGTTTAATTTGTGAAGGATTGAAAGAGTGAAAGAACAAAGGACAAACAGGGTTAGGGGAGGCAGAAAAAGAAGAAAATTGAAGTATGTGTGATGATGATGATGATGAGGATGAGGGAGGGAGGTTAAAAAACAACAGAACAAACACACCTGTGAAGAAATGCCTGATTGCTCTAATTGGTAATTTCATATTCAAGGATCCTTCATCAGGAAACCGTCTTATGGATCATATTGTTGATGCGTTTACAAGCATGTGCCAAGCTCTAATTGTAGAATATGAGAGCACTTTAGCAGCCTCTAACGCCGGAGAGGACACGTAGCATGAGAAAGAGCTTTTTGTTACTTCAGGCAGTGCTGCGTATGAAATTGTATATTAGCGTGTGTGTGTATTAAGCTGGTTTATCACTCTTCCCGGGAGATTAACCGTCTGTAAAAGGGAGACAATTGCAGTCTGCTCCTCACTTTTATAGTGTGTTTTTCTGTTTCATTTTTCTCTATTTCTGTGTCTGACAGTCTGACTTTGCCCTCAGCACAAATCTCAAGAAATGAAAAGGAGGTTATGTAGTAGTGGTTTTTGATCACTGCTTAGCAGGGACTGAAACATGTTGCCTTCAGGAGTTACGGTTTGCAGAGAGGGTGGTGGTAACAATGTATTGTTGATGATATATAGTGATGACTGTAGGAGTAGTACATGATAGCAATTCCTATTTAGGCTTAAAACACACAATAATGTTGACATCTGCCATCTCCAGTAGACGCCATCAGTGACAAAAACTGCACAAAATTGGTAAATTTATCAATCTGTGTCCTAAAAATAAGTTGATCTTGTGTCATTGGTCTTTATTCCCAGGTGTCTGTGGTCCACCTGTTAAAAACGGTGCGCCTGCTCCGTTTGCTGCGGCTGCTCCAGAAAATGGACCGCTACTCGCAGCACAGCACAGTGGTCCTGACCCTGCTCATGTCCATGTTCGCCCTGCTGGCCCACTGGATGGCCTGCATCTGGTACATCATCGGCAAGATGGAGATAGAGGCCAACGCCTACAACTGGGATATCGGTGAGTCGTGGGAAGTAGCTTGGTTTGTTGTGATGCACGACAGCACCCTCAAATCTCAAAAATGGAAAACAGTCATGACATTAATAATATCATTCCTTCCAGCTCACTGTTATACTGGTATGTGATTTCCCCAGATGTATTAATAATTGCCTTGATGTACTGTCTGATATTCGCCATTGATTAGCATGATGCAGATTCTGCTTATTCACCACAAAACATTATTACACCACAACACATTAGGACATTGTGGAGATTAAGATTTATTAAAAACTATGTGATTACCTCTGACTGTCATGAGACACTTGGTAAATGTTTACTGTCATAACTGATTTATGACATTTCAATGAATGCATCTAAAAGGCCTCCCTTTTTAAAACTAATCCAGTTTGAATAGGAATTTAGTTGAATAAGTAGCTGTTCTGCAGCAAATTTTTATTCACTAAGCACTTCAAGGACCTCTTGTCCACATTAGCTTAAAAGCTGCGATTGAAAGTTCATCCATACTAATGTTTTCAGAAAAACTTTTCATAGAAAAATGGACTGGAAGAATCAGTACTCCTTGCAACGGCTTTACAAGATATGTCCAATGAGAGAGCAGGCCATCTAAGTCTCACTCCTAAAAAAAATACATTGAATCTTTATGACTACCTAACAACTATAGCTGGCTGGCTGCAACCCTATATTACCAGACAAGAATGTCAATATTGGACGATTCTGCAATATGCCACATTATGCTCAATGTCAGGGTACAGTGTGGTTAAAGTTAGGTAAAGACAGTGGCTATGGTTAATGAAAAAGTGAACATAAATTGCAGAACCGTGACGGGAGGCAAACACAGATCTCCACACCTTTTGTTCCACCTCGCTACATAAAGCACACTACTTCCTGCACTGGCACTGAACATTAGCATTGGATGTAAATAGTTTGGTGCAACATAGATGTAATCCAAGGATACTGTGATTGTGACCAGCTGCTGTAGCGAATGTTTGGGAGGTATTTGACCTTAGCCCAGCAGCAGTACACTTAATGTGTGGCAGTTTCAGAATAGATCCTAATTGGATATTTATGGCATGACATACAGACAATTGTGCTGTTTCTGTTAATGTAAATGTCATTCTTTATGTGTTTTGTTTTCTGTATAGATTGAGCATTGAGGCCAGTTTAAGGGTTTTTATTTTATCTACATTTTTCTCATTGAGGGAGCCATTATCCAGCTTCGTCAAGCTCTTCCCTAAATCAATAGAAAGGAAACACTGCGCTTTTATGCACCCTGTCCAAACCTCTGTCTAATAAATGGCTCATGACTTGTGGTTTAGAATAAAGACAATAAAGCTAAATTGTCAGGTTTTTTATTGATCACCTGGCATTAATAAAAGAAGTGATTTTTCACTTTTTTGAACACATAAATCTCACATATATCTCATGGAGGAGACTCCTGTTTTCCTCTTTTTTTCTACTCTTGGCTTCTGTGTTCAGATTTAATTTCTGCTTTGTGTTAACTATCATGTGTAGAGCTTGGTAAACATCTCAATATTCTGGTGCACTGCGATTTCATTTCTCATTATTTCAAAATCACATGATTTTGAAAAGCTATTGATGCAGGTAAGATCTGATATTCACCTCCTGTGAATGTGTTTTTCAGCATGGACCTCAACCCTGTAGGCTTTCAAGCATTTAAGGCAGATGTTTATGTATAATGAGGATTAACCAGCACTTGACACAAGTATTGATGTATGGTTTGGTTCTTAAGTACTAACATCACAGTCCTCATTTAGTATTTGAAAAGACAACATATGGATTTGGATTTGAAATGTGTTGTCATGTAGAGTAGATGTTTTGCAGGCCAGTAACAGTACTGCATGTTCGTCTGGGTCTGTTAATGTTTCAGAAAATGGTATATGTTAGCAGCTAAATTAAGCTGATGATTTCTTCATTGATTTTATTGATTGTTAAGTCAGTTGTAAAATATGTATGGAATGGAAAATGTGAGAGCAACAACCGGACCAGTCTGTGTGTGTGTGTGTGTGTTGTAAAATTGACCGAGAGAATAGTGTGATTCCTCTGGTAATTAATGGCGAAGCCCCGAGGCTTTCCTCTCAGCCTCCAGGTCCCTCCTATAATGAGGCCCCCTGGGCAGATCTCTGGTCAGTATCGATGAGCTGCACTTCTCGCAATTACCTCTCTCTGGCATCTTCATAACTGGTTCCGGGTCAGCATTGACTGGGTCATGAGAACGATGCAGATTTCTCTTCACCAATTACTGCATTTCAGTGTCATAAAATAACAGGTCAGTGCATGAGGCAGGATTAATGTGTTGTATCCTAATTATGCGTTTCTGATGCCTAACGTGCATCGAAGTCAGGCAGCTATGAGAGGCTTCCATCCAATTACCATTCATCAGTGTCTGCCAGAGACTCTCCTGGGATCAGCTGCTTGTCTCCACACTGTACTGACCAGGGATCAGTTCTGGTTTCCAAGAATCTGATCTGCTTCTACTGTTGAATCCATTGTTCTCAATGTAACATGGAAAAGACGACTGCCTACCACAGTTTCCAGAACCTACATGCTTTACTGCACTGAGCTTTGAATGGACACTGCAGCGCTTTGTATCTAAAAACACTATAGATTCTATGTATTGAAACAATACATTTCCAGTGATAACATACAGAAGACAAGAAGAAGATTGTGGAAAATTAGTGGATATGTGGAAATATTAATAGATTTATAATAACCTTTGGCTAATAGGTACTACTCAAAATAGATATGGTTATTTGAAACATGCTGTTGTGACAAAATGGCACAATGTTATTAACTTGGAAAAGTATTTAATCTTCTATTTCTCATTCTGCCCATCAATTCCCCCACTTACGCCATCTTATAAACAGGATGGCTCCATGAGCTGGGGAAGCGTCTCGAGTCACCGTACTACGCCATAGGAGGCATGAACGGGACCAGCAACGGTCCATCCATCAGGAGTGTCTACATCGCCTCACTCTACTTCACCCTCAGCAGTCTGACCAGCGTTGGCTTCGGCAACGTGTCTGCCAACACTGACGCCGAGAAGATCTTCTCTATTTGTGTCATGCTTATAGGAGGTAAACAGAATACACACACGTCACTGATCACACATAAATAAATGAATGTAGAATGATGAAGTAGAATTATATTTATATCATATCTGGGTTTGAAGAACAGATTTTTGCAGTGCAAGAGCAACTGTATCACACACATTTGGACAGGCATGGGCAGAAGTGGTGAGCCCGCACATATACACACATATACCATAGTTTTATTATAATCCTGTAGCCTGTGCTTTTATCAAATATGTCTTATCAGGTTGGTCTGATCCAGTTTAAACTGGCCTGTTAAACTAGGTCTGGTTTTTGGGGGGTAAAGAGAGGTCACTGTGGCGGGGTTTTCCCTTTCTGGTTCGGTCAAATATTAAATGTTCCTGGCTGCCTGGGGGCAGTAGCAGTCACACATACACACACACTCATGTTTCCATCACTTCAGAGGACATTACATTGACTTACATTCATTTCCTGGAGACTTATCCTAACCTTAACCACAATCACCACATGCCTAACCCTAACCATTACCCTAACCTTAACATAACACAAAATTTAACTTAACTTTAAGCCAAGTCTTCACCCTAAAATTAATAGTTTATGTCAAGGGGACTTGCTTTTTGTCCCCATAAGGGAGGCGAGTCCCCACAACATGAGGAATACCTGGACCACACACGACATGACATTGATACATATGACATACTGTATGCCAAAAGACAAAAGAAACATTATCAGGATAAACTGTTACTTTAGCACAATACAAAAGTCCTTTTTTTAAACAACTGCACATGTCAAAAAAGTGTTGGTGGCACAAGACTCACACTCAACATATATATGTTCAGTGGTTTCATGCCCAGAGGTGAGTGACACACCTGCGGCACAGTTGAAGACAGAATAAGATTAGGAGAATACATTATCTGTGGCGTTCAAAAGGGCAGGTATCTGTCACTCCAATCAAATCAACTCCGCTCAGTGCTGACACTGATCTCCCTGTCTGGGAGGTGCAGAGCCGCAGACATGAATGTAAATATAATGTTTAGCTGGTTGACTGGTTTGTATGTTTATTTGTTCACACACAAACTGACAGCTTCCAATAAAGATTGTGTTAACATGACAGAAATATTTTGAGGTTTGTAGAAAATACATTTTAATTATTTAAACAGAACTACTGGCAAGTAGTCTGACTTGGTAGAGGTCTGTTTGGGTGTGGAGACATGAACAGACGGAACATGACTGCTCCTCAATGCACCATTGACCTGGTTTGAGCCGGCAGGCGGTCTGAGTGCAAATCCCACTCATTCCAGTAATGCTGCACTGGTACTGAAACAACCCCTGCTGGGTCTCTTCCTGCATTTTGGCACTGTCAAGTTAAGAATGAGCAATGCACTTCACAAGCGCCAAGCTTCCACCATAAAAATAGCATCCAAAGCTATTTTTGTCTCCTGTCTTCGAAATCCGTTGTCTGATCTATTTCGCTTTATTTCATTCATGCTTGTGCTCCGTTAACGCTTCCCTGTCTAACTTTCCTTCACCTCCTTTCCTCTGTCTTCTTACCCACAGCACTGATGCATGCATTGGTCTTTGGTAATGTGACAGCCATTATCCAGAGGATGTACTCACGCTGGTCCCAATACCACACCAGAACCAAAGACCTCAAGGACTTCATCCGTGTCCATCACCTGCCGCAGAGCCTCAAGCAGCGAATGTTGGAGTACTTTCAGACAACCTGGTCAGTCAACAACGGCATCGACTGTAATGAGGTACAAAAAGAGGTCCAGTCTGATTCAGTTTCAAGTTTTTTTGTGTCAACTCATAACACACGCACATACATACACTCAAGCTGACTCACACCCTCATTCTCCTCTTTTTTTCAGTTATATTTCTGACACCAAGGATCAATAATGCATTTGAAAGATCACATACTCCCCACTCCTCACATATCAGCCCCATTTAAACTAAGACAGTAAGAATGATAATGCGATCAATATTACATGATCTCCTACAATGTAACAGCATGCTCATTCTCGCAGCACTGACTGACACAGCATGGACAAGAGCCTCTAAAGAGAAATCACTTTTCTCTCATACATAGTGACATTTGAATGACAGGATATTTTGTGACCTGGAGATTCAGGGGTTTATACCCTTGTAGATCCTTTTTAACCAGTTGAAATCAGGCTAATTTTATACAAAATATACAGAAATTTGAGGTGTGGTGAATGCTACATGCCAGCAATGGAAAAATGTGAACAATACATATTAGCATCAACTGAAAAATGGAGACAGGTGGAGACAGAGGCGAGGTTTGCAGAAGTGGTATGAGGACAGCTTAGAGAAAACACAAACAGAGAAGGAGAGAGTGAATGACACCTTTCCTGACAAGCTCAGGAAAACGGACTCAACCATTCAGTAGTCTAATAGGAACGTGTCCCTCTAGGCTGTGAATGCCTGCGAGACAGCTGTCAGAGCCCAGAGCAGCGCTTAGATGGAGTGATGATGATGAATCCCAGACAGATGAATTATAGATGGGCCTGTTGATTAAAGTCAGCCTGGCCTCTGATGACTCATTGATCAATTGTATGTCACGGTGAGCTCCAGATCTTTGTCCTGACAAGGAGACAGACAGATGATATGCAATGTTTTGACTTTTTTTTAAACTGTGAAAGGGGTATTCCATATTGTATTTGAGTGTTAACGTGTGTAGCGTAGCATGTGTGTATTGTGTTGATTTACACGGTAGCATATTAGTCTTTAGTGATTTTTAAGGGTTTTTTTTTTTTACATTGAGGGTCCATCATTGAGTTGATATCAGCGTTCTAGCATTTGACCTAAAATAGTCCTTAAATGTACTGTATATTCATCATAGTGCATAGAAAATAAAAGATTATATTTTTTTCTATTGGCTGACTGGACATAAAATCATAAAATGTGTATCCTAAAGAGGGATGAGAGGTTTCTCATTTTCTTTTTCAAGTTTTTTCTTATCAGAATTGAGGGTCTAAGGATAGAGGGTGTATGTTGTGCAGACTGGAAAACTTTCTGTGACAAACTAGTGCTTTTGGGTGATAAAAATAAACTTAACCTGGCTTTAAAGGAATATTTCCTGTAGTGCAGTAGGTGAAGAATCAAATCGGGGGTGATCAAGGCCGTGAATTTAATCACTGAGTTGCAGCATGGTGGTAGTTTCAAAGCTCTCTTTCTCTCTCTCTCTGCCTTTCTCCCTCCTGTCATCTTCACAGCTGCTGAAGGACTTCCCGGATGAGCTGCGATCCGACATCACCATGCACCTTAACAAGGAGATCCTGGAGCTGTCGCTGTTCGCCTCTGCCAGCCGCGGCTGCCTGCGCTCCCTGTCGCTACACATCAAGACTTCCTTCTGTGCTCCTGGAGAGTACCTCCTCCGACAGGGCGACGCACTCCAGGCCATCTTCTTCGTCTGCTCGGGGTCCATGGAGGTGCTGAAAGATGGCATGGTGCTGGCTATCCTGGGTATGATAAAGGGTTGGAGGGGAGGATGGAGTGTGGCGTGTGTGGGATGAGGAACAAGAATCCCTCTTTGCCATCATTATAGCTTTACAAAGAAACTCCCCGCAGCAACCTTCATAATAAAGCTCTGAGCGGCTCATTGTGATAAAGCTGGGTCCTGTAAATGAGCCCATTGTTTAGAAACAGGAACATTACAGTATCGTAAAGGCTACAGCTCATTCTCACAGTCTATTGTTATTAAGCTACCATAAAATCAAATGCCATTTTTTCAATATGTTCTAGCAGATAAGAGCCAAAGAAAGACTTAGTCTCACATGAAAAATGAAGGAGCTGGATTCTTGCTTTCCAAAGCTTTATTTTAACATGTTTTCTTGAAGGTGAGCAGTGCTGAGAGGCAGATGTTGAAACAGATACAAGCATTCACCCAGTGCAGCTTGTATTATTTTATACATAGGTAATCTGCTCAGAGCAGCCCATGATCATCCAATTCCCTACAGGTTAAGCCACTGCAATCCTCCAGCTGAGTGAGGTCAAGTCTGTTTTAAAGCATTGTAATTCAGGCCTGTCAACTCTAATCTGTGTTGTCCAGTTCAGTCCGGCCCATTTCATCAGACCAATTCACTGGAGTCAGGTAATTTCAGATCCATCTAGTTCAGTCTAGTCCAGTTTAGTTCTGTCCAGCCCGGTCCTTTTTAGGTATGTAGTAGTTTTGTGTGCATTTTCACCTGTGCTTTTAAATTAATTTTTGATTTGCTAAGGCTGCAGCTAATTACAGCTACTGGCTTTACCTTGATTCCCTCAGTACATTCGACAACAGAAACAGAAAAAAAAAACCTGAAATCAGCAATTCTATAAAAAAGAAAATATAGAGATGCTAAAATGGAGTTTGGCTACTCATTAAAGAAGGAATGAGATTCCAAAACATTTGCTAAAGCTGCAATTCAGTTTAAACTGAGAAAAGGTACTTGGGGGTCTTTATTCATAAAATTATAATAATAATCATTATTTTATGAGAAGGGTTGTGCTTTAACTGCAGAAGGAGTCATTATGGGAACTTCTAATGAAAGGAAAAGTAGCTGAAATGACTTAAAAAGATGCATTATAAAAAGACTGCTCGTTAAAAGGAAGATGAAAATACTTGCCCCCACAGACATTCTCAGGAGAGCAAACTGACCAAGATGGAAAAACTAGTCCAGCAGATGCTCGGTGTAGCGGGGTATTTTTCAGGATGGTATTCATCCTGTATGACTGGTGTCTTCCTAGAATCCCGAGTTAGTGCAAAAGTAAAGTGCGTCAGTAATGGGTTTTTTTTGTTCCATGAACTTATTTTACTGAAATAGATTATGATATATACTTACTAGCCTCTTTATCAGGAACACCTGTGCAATCTGATGCAATCCAATAGAACAGCTCCGCCATAAACTCTACTTTTACTAAGCTTGTACATTTTCAGTTCTTGTTGACATTGTCAGAAAGGTAATAATTCTACTTTATGTTCACTATTGAGGTCTTAGCGGGTGGTGGTGGTGTACTGGGGTGCATTATATTGAAAAGTGTTCCTAATATTTTGCCTCCTTCATGTATGTTAATATAATATTAGGAACATCATTTAATATAATACATCCCAGTACACCACCACCACCAGCTATCAGTTCAATAATAAACATAAAGTAGAATTATCACCTTTCTGACAATGTCAACAAAAACCTGAACAAAAAACAAAACAAACAAAAAGAATGTCTGGCAGAGCTGCTGTACTGGATTACATTAGATTGCACAGGAGTACCTAATGAAGTGGCCGGTGAGTGTATGTACTCCAAAATCTTCCCTATAAGTATTTTGATGCAGAGCTGGATCCAAACAATTTATGTTTTACGCTAAAAAACTTCAAAAGATTGTCATTAAAAAAATAGTTCACCATACTGGCAAATACACTTATGCGCTTTCTTTAGTAGTAGAGATTTTTCCTCTCAGAACTGCAGAGAAAAGCTCTACAAAAACCATGCATGTCTCAATGTTCAGAACAAATGTGAATCAAGATGCAAACAAGCCCCAGTTAAGCTGCTGAATAACACAACCTCTTGTCCTGAGTGACCTTCATGGCTTTTACTATCTGACCTTCATGACAGACATATAGACCAATCTGCTGCAAATGTGTAAGCGTGCCAGGAATGTGTGTATGTGTGTGAGTCAGTAAGAGAAAGAAAGATCTGAGTCTGAATCTCCATCCATCACGATCACTTGAATTAGACACTCTATTTGTGCGGTACAATCTTTTTCTCCATCTCTGTTATCCCACTTGTATATATATATGTGTGTGTGCTGTACAAGTGTGTTTTTTTGTCTCAACACCTGTATGCAAGTGAAGAAAGTTTGTGTGTGTGTTTGGGTGTGTGTGTGTGTGTGTGTGTGTGTATGGAGTAGGCGGATTTGTTTACTGGTGAGTGTGTGTGGGTGTGTGGGTGGATGTATGTGTGTGTAGGCTTGACAGGCGGAGAGCATTGTCTCTGTGCTTGCCTGCTGACTGTGCAGAAGGTCAGGCTGACATTGAGTGTCTGACTGAAGGAGAAAAAAGCTTCTCTGTCTCTGTTTTTCTTTCTATGTGTGTGTGTGTATGTGTGGGTGTTTGTGTGTGTGTCTCCCCCCTCTTCCTTGTCACACCACAAGTCCGCAGACACAGCTCGGTAACATAATAGAAAGTGAGGCCACAGCAGGAGACATGGAGCAGAGAGACAAAGGATGAGGCGGAGAAAGTGGGAAAGTGGGGTTGATAGAGAAATGAGAAGAGAATGTGTGTAGCGGTAAATCTGAAACAAATAAAAGACAAGAATGTGTGTTTGGTTGGGTGATGCACTAAGGGAAGGAGTGTAAAAGACAGAGACTTTAGAGAAAGTAAGGGAGCAACAAATAATTGTAAATGTGGAGAGAGGAAGCAAGGCTGAGGGATGGGTTAGAGGAAGGGATAAGAGAAAAGAGTGAGAGCAGTGAGAGGTAAGGTGGAGAAAGAGAGGAACAAAGGACAGTTGCAAGGAAGGGAGGTGGGAATGGAGGAAAACTTGGAGGAAGGAGGGAGGAACAAAAAAGTATGGGAGGAAGGACAAGAAAGGGAGGGAAACTAAACAGGGAGGAGTGAAGGAAAGAAGAAAGAGAAGAAAGGGGGAAAAGAGAGGAAGAAGAGAAGAAGGAAAACACAAAAGAAAGGAAGGGGACAGAAGGGAAGAAATTGAGAAAAAAAAGGGAAGGAAGGAAAACAGGGAAGAAGAAAGCAAGAGGGGACTGAAAATGCAAAATAGGGAAAGGAGGAAGGAAGGAAAGGAAACAACGAGGCATGGTGAAAAGAAGGACAGAGAAAAAAGAAATAGGGAACAAAGGAAAGGAAGCTGCAAGGAAAGGTAAAAAGAAGGAAAGAAGAACAAGAAGAAAAAGAAGGACGGGAGAAAGGAAGGAGGCAAGAAAGGAAACAGGCAGGAAAGAAGAGAGGATGAAAAACAAAAAAGAAGGGAAGGAAGACAGAAAGACAGTAAATTGGGAAAAAGAAAGGAAAACAGGGAGAAAGAAAGGAAGAGGAAATAAAATGCTAAATAGGGAGAAGGGAAAGAAGGAAAGAAAATGGGGGAAAAGAGAGAACGAAAGGGAGAAAAGAAGAAAAGGAAAGAAAACAGAGAGGATGAGGAGGAGAGAGGAAAATATGAAAAGAGAGTGTGTATGCGAGCACAGAAGACAAGGACAAAGGGTTTTGATATAGAGGAAATGGAAAGAGAGGAGTGAGAAATCTTCGAAACTGAGCGACAGAGAGGGTGGGAGAGAAATAATGAAAGAGGTGAGGAGAGTTGACTGAGAGACAGCAGGAAAGAATCGGAGAAGAGGAGAACGAGAACAGTCACGACTGCTGCTTCATCAGCCTCGGTGTAATTGAGCAGCGTTCACAGTTCACAATGACCATAATGAATATTTTATCACTGCTTAAGGGGCATTAACACTAACGGGGTACTTAGCTCAGTCCTGTATGTGTCACGAGAGCAGGAAATATCTGTCACCGCCGTTTCATTCAAGTAGTACCAAAAACTGTGAGAGTGATTATGTTTTGATAAATAATAATCAGACTGTAAACAGTGATGATGTGTTCGTTCATTGCCTTTGTTTATACTTGTTCTTATTTTGTTTTTTACTACCATAAGCCTCTTTTTCTCAATAAAGTTCTCACTTTGCAGTCGTCATCCACATACGACTAGTTGTACTTTAACCTTATGTGACAAGTTTGTGGCAACAATTCATTAACAACAGAGTCAATGGTACAAAAACTGACTATAAAATCTTGTTGTCTAGTCTCAGTTGTGGTTTCCTGATCCTTGTAAAGAGAAACAAATTTAAATTATAGCAACAATTCAAACCATACTTTCAGTCATAGTAGCTAGAGGAATAACTAAGCTGATAATGGTGGCACTTTCTAGTAAGACACCCTTTATAGAGAGTTCATAAGGTTATCTCTCCTGTGGGAAACTTGCTTTTTCTTTTTTATTACTTTAGTTCATCAGTGGACTGTGGTTTTAGCACTTTACTCCTGGAAAAGTGCTGCAGAGCACCAGGAGCAGAATCTGTACAAATTATTAAAGATCCCCTCCAGACATGTTTTAAGATATATAAAAAATACTCCGTTTTGACTAAAAAAAATGTGTCTGGTATGGTTATTCCACAAAAAAAAGTTCAGTTATCTCAGTAAAAAACATAAAATTGCATCCACTCTCATCCTCTTATTGAAAAATGCTGAATACATGAATATGCAAATATTTATTATTTATATTTAAAGGTTTAACTGTTGGAAACAAGATGTCTCCTACTTCACTGTAAAGTCCATTCTTAGTGTCTGTGCACTGGAGGCTTCAAGTTCCCAAATCACACTTGTTTATGTTGCATACTGGACCAAAATTGGCTTCTAAATTAGTTGTGATGTGACAAAGTTTTTTTTTTGTTAGCACGGAGAAACTTTCCACTCTCAGCAGATGAATATGAAAACAGCCTTCTAGTGTCAAACTCTGCACACATCATTCTGCACAATGAAGCTCAAACATCCAAGTTAAGAAAGATTTTTGAGTGGAGGACTTCAACATTTACAACTCTGGACTTAATGGATTATTACACAAATGCTCCACTAATGATTTATCAGCATCTGCATAAGACATGCAGAAGACTTACATTTTTTTTCTGCTGGCTTATTAAGAAGTGATAAACCTGTGACCCTTCTCATTGCATATTAATATAGCTATTACTTACAACTTATACTATTAGAAAGTAGTACTCTACAGATTAATGTAATGCTTTTTGGTCTAGTGCAGAATGGCACTATGAGATAGTACAGATTCAGTCTTGTTTATAGACACATCAGGAGCAGACATACATCCCCAGACACCATTTAATAAATGGAGAACCTAAAACATGTCTTACAGTCTACATCATACTCTGAGCTCTACAGTCTGTGCCCTCAACCCTTTAACAAGAGTATAAACAATGTGCTATGACCCTTATTCTGACCTACCTCGTCCATGTCTCTCTGAGCAGGTAAAGGCGACCTGATTGGGGCGAACCTGTCCTTAGATGACCGAGTGATAAAAACCAATGCGGACGTGAAAGCTCTGACCTACTGCGACCTGCAGTGTATCAACCTGAAGGGGCTGTACGAGGTGTTGGACCTTTACCCGGAGTACTCGCAGCACTTTGTCCAGGACATCCAGCAGGACCTCACATACAACCTGAGAGAGGGACACGAGACACATGTGAGTCACGCAAATGCTTTTGATTCTCATTGGTGAAATTCACCAAGAATCTGATTTCATTACATTATAACTAAAGAGATGAAATCAGAAATAACTTTTTCACCAGAAATATGCATATTATGCAGAAAATGAGCTGTTTTAAAGGGGACGTATCATGTACAATCCCGGGTCTATATTTACATTCTGAGGCTCTACTGGTATATCTTTGCATGATTTCCTTATTTATCTTATATTGACCCTTCATGCAACTCCTCAGTTCAGCCTCTGTCTGAAACAGGCTGTTTCAGCTCCTGTCTCTTTAACGCCCCCCTCCCAATGAGTCCACTCCATTCTGATTGGCCAGCTCCTGGAAGCTGCATCTGGGCCAAGACAAAGTAGTATTAGGATTTCATTTCTTTTTCCCATTCTTTACTCAAAATATAAATATCTCAAATACATCTGTACATATTTGAACCAGATCTGAAATATGCAAGTGGACAATGCAAACAACACATGGACACCAACCTTAGCAACAAAAGCTATGGAACAGACAGCCTTTTGTGGGCATATGCAAGCGATCAGTTCAATGGGGAAGTGGAGTTAACATTGCAAACAAAGCATTCAGAGCAGACTGAAGCCCTGGCTTTTTACTTTCAGGGAGCATTTTACAAATGTACACCTCTAATTTTCGAGCTTTAACATACACATCCATCATCATAACAGTATATTAAAGATAACAGAAAATCACAAAAAGCATGTTATGTCCCCTTTAAAGTGATTTATCCTGGATAACTAGTCCCCATGCATCCAAATGTTATTATGTTGCCTGCTGGATGTTTACATTAACGGGTTCCTTTTATGATGTTGACAATTTAGAAAAAGTTTCCAGTTCTAGAAAGTGAAGAGAAAATAAGGGAGAGGATGAGAGGATGAAATGCAAGGGAGGTGCTGATTGAAATAAGTAAACAAACACACAACAACAACAACAACAAAACAATTAACAGTTAAACTAAAGAGATTTTCTCACTTCACCTCACTAAAATGTTTATATTATTGATTTTTTAAATCTGTACTTCTCGTTTGTTTTAATAAAGACATCCTGACAAGTTCAAAATGTTTTTATTGTTGTTGCTGTTGTATGTATTTAAAAAAAATTAATGACTCCTATGTATAACCCACAGCAGTGCAGCACAAGAGAAACACTTAATACACACTTGCCAAGTTCTCTGTGTAATGAATCAAGGTTCTGTAACAATGTGTGTATGTGAGAGAGAGAGAGAGAGAGAGAGAGAGAGAGAGAGAGAGAGAGAGAGAGAGAGAAAGAGAGAGAGAGAGAGAGAGAGAGAGAGAGAGAGAGAGAGAAAGAGAGAGAGAGAGAGGGAAAAAAATAGCTGGGGCACTTGGGGGAGCTCTGCTGCTGTAATTACAGTCAGGTGTTCCTGTCTGTCCTGCCCAAACACCACTGGCCCACTTACACACACACACCACCACTGGCCCACTTATACACACACACACACACACACACACACACACACACACACACACACATACACAACCTGCCAAAGGGCTTTTTGGGGAAGCTAAGGTGCAGAGGGGCAGCCCAAATCTCAGGACTGAGCTCAGTTTAAATGAAGACCGGATGAAGGAGGCAGCTCGGGATGGAGGGTGTGTTTGTGGCTGACGGCTGTGAGATGTTGAGATTGCTGTTTGGATATTACTCGGCTGTATATGAGCACAACACAACAATATCAGTGTACTGAGGTGGATTATTTCCCATCACTGGTATCACCGCAAAGCATGTAATCATGTATTATTTTGCTGTGCCCACTTAACAAAATGATTCACTGCTGAGCCTTGTGAAATAGCTCCTCCGTAATTTAAAACTGAGACGAGAAAGGTCACATCTTGATTGCTCTTTTTTTCTATATGTGTCCTCCCTTCCAGGTCAAAGCCAGACTGTCCACAACACCTCTAGATACTCAGGTAACTGGACCACAAGCACTCGCACACACAGACACTGATCGATGATTGAAAATCTAAAGGCAATATACCCAGCTTTGAGACAAGTACCATTAACATAAAAGACTTGTCCGAAGTCGATCGCCTCACCGTATTTGTTGATACCAGTCCACAGCGTTTTAATCAGCTCGCAATAGAAAATAATGAAACTCAAATTAATGTTCAACCCCAGATCAATTTTTATACTTTGAAAAGTCCGCGGGGCAACCCTGCGGTAGACCTCCGTCAATGATAATGGACTCAATTACTCTTTTAGACTTAATGATTCTGATTGAGAGATTTTTTTTTGTTGTTGAGGGAGGAGAAAGATCAATTCTGCTGGAGAATGAGTTGGCAGTCATTAAATAAAGGCTGCACCAGAATAGAAGGCGATGAAATGCTCTACATGCTGTCATGCTGCTCTTTCAGTGTTGCGAATCTGCACAAAGAACACAAATACAATAATCAGTAGTCAAATATTTTACAGAAAAACCAATTCAGCTGTCAGACCTATTAACTTCACGCTGGTGTTGTTTTCCTCTGAGAGAGCTGGGTCAGGGGCCTCTGATCAATAGGTTACTGTAGACCTTATTTCTGTTATTATCCTCATATAGTTGATCCGCACCCTTGCAATTTAGCACAGTTGCAGACCCTTGACAGCAGAGGACACAGGTCTGCCTTCGTTATTCTGCAGGTCACAGCTGTAAAATGTCGATCTGGGGATTTTTGGTCAACTTTGTCATTCATAAATCCAGCTGAGTGTTCTGCTCCTTGCACTTAGAAGTCATTAGACATGTGTCTTTCAGAGTCATGGTATCAACTGTATTTTTCTAGCTGTAGTCAATTAAATACAAATGAGTGTATTCAGCATCTTTGGAGGCAGCAGGAAAATGGGTTGCAAAAAGAGGCATTTAAGAAAAGTAGATATCATCAAGGCTAATGCTTTAGATGGCTCAAAACAACATGATAACAATTTTGATTTCATACCAGCTCTCTGCTTTTTTCTAGTTATGTAATCTGCAAAAGTTCTCTTAGTATCCACACTCCAAGGCCATATTTCAAAATGTCCTCAAATCACAGGTGATATTTGTTTCTGCTCTCATCTATTACATTCATGTACTCTTATTTTTTCATTTCCAGTCAGAGGGGAGAAGGAACGGGCGAGTGATTCAGGGCTATCCGCCCATCATTGAGGCACAGGAGGAACATGAGGAAGATGAGGAGGAGGAAGACGAGGCCATGTCTGTTTCTCTGTCATCGGAGCAGAACCGAGCAGTGAACCTCAGGGACACCGGTGGGAAGTCTCCACTGAGCCGGCCCAGCCAGAAGACCACAGGACAGAGCTCCAGGAGGTCTCGGAGGAAGGTCCAGGAAATTACTCTCACCACTTTAGACCCTTCCAACCTGAGTCCCAGGTGAGTTTGACTGTCTTTGATTTCTCTGTCTGCCTGTGTAGACTTGTGTCTCTGTGGGTCTGTGTTATGTCTATTTTTACCATTTTTTAGCACGACTCATACTGTACAAGGTGGGTGCTTTTGACAAAATTAAAAGTCATAGTCAAAATTGAGAGACAATATTTTATGACCATTTATTGTTTATTTTACACAGTCTAAACACTTAAGTTCAGCTGATTGCACCACTTTTCTTTTACATTTTGGAAAATGCTTTCTGCAAAGTCAAGCTAACCGTCTCCTGGCCGTAGCTGCATATTTACCGTACAAACATGAGAGTGGTATGGATCTTCTCATCTAACTCTTAGCAAGAAAGCGAATAAGCATATTTCCCAAAATGTCAAACTATTCCTTTAACACCATGAAAAACAACACTACAGTGTTACGATAACCAAAATCTAAGATAAGATCTAGTGTCACATCAGAATATCAGAATTATTTACTTACTATTGTTTTGAAATTATCCAACAGTTATGACATTATCAGTAGTAATCTTCACCTCCATACTCTCTCACACACACACGTTTCCAGTGGTGGAAAATAAATCCATTTACTCAAGTAGTGTATTTGAGTACAAATCTGTGGTACTTGTAATTGAGTATTTCCATTTTTATGCAACTTTATACTTCTACTCCAGTGCAATTCTGAGGGAAATATTGTACTTTTTACCCTGCTACATTATTTTGACAGTTATAGTCATTAGTTATTATATTAGCATAAAACATATGATGAGCTTAGAAAAAATTATGTGTTTGAATGTTTTAGATTAAACTACTAAAATAGTTAATTAGCTCCACCTTTACAAAACAAAACAGTCAAATGCTACTTACACATTAATGCATCAGTAGTAACATAATAATATAATATATAAATGTGTAACTATCACATTTTTCTGCATTGACCACTTTTAATACTTTATTTGCATTTTGCTAATAATACTTATGTACTTTTAATTACATAACATTTTTATATTGGACTTGTGCATGTAAAAGTGTATTTTTACAGTGCGGTAGTGATACTTCTACATATGATCTGAACACTTCATCCATCGCTTCACTTTTCTCTCTCTGCAGGATAGTGGATGGTACTGAAGACAGTGAGGGGACAGAGGGTTCCCTGGCCTTCTCCTTCTCCACAAACCGAGGTTGTCCTCTCAACGAACCAACCAGTGCCCCAGCATCTGCCACAGGTCCTCCCATCATACAATACACAGCAGTTTCCCTCTCATATAAAACTCAGCACCATTTACAATCCCTTCAACTTCCAAAATCCAGGGTAGTGAAAAATGTTGATGTTCAGAATCCTGCAGTACTGTTGTGTAATTAGGGTGATTAATGTGAATTTGCTGTGAATTTTCTGTCAATGTCTACACTATTTATCAGCCACCTTCAACCACTAACTGCTGGGTATAAATTTGTAGCTCTTGTTCGTCGCTGGGAGTGATTTGTAACTCGCTAATTTGTGTCACAGATATGCTGCAGATCAGCACAGCAGAATTAGCAGCTAAAGCAGAGGAGACCAGAGGACAACTGCGACACCTCGACCAGCAGGTAGGTAGGAGTGTGTGTGTGTGTGTGTGTGTGTGTGTGTGTGTGTGAGAGAGAGAGAGATAGACTGACAGGAAGACAGAGATAGAGGGAGACAGGTTGGCTAAAGGCAGCGACACAGTGCCAGTGTTCAGGTAAGCATAAGCCATATGGTTGTGACAGCAGGACTCAAAGATCTAATGAACCAAAAGAGATTTTAAAAAATACAGAAATAATAAAGTAATAATGTCACACAGTGGGCAATTTTGCTCCAGAAGATGTGGTGTTATGGTTTTTGAATAATGAGGCCTTGCAGGATGGCGTCAAACATGATTTATCAAGATCATTTTTCAACTATTTTACCCTACATTCAAGTGTTTTCATGAGCCTGACAATAAATGTAACATTGGAGTCTGTTGAAGCTCAAATAATCCTGATCTAAAATGTTTTTGTTTATTTTGCTTCTTTTCACCAGGACTTAGTAATACTGTGCCTGTTCAGCTGTCATATGTAATACCATATTTGGATGTTTTATAGACTTCAGTTACCAATTGTTCAGCTTGAAATAATCTGTTCGTGCACACAGAGTCTAAATCGTGCTGTATCCTATGGTTTTGATTGGCGGGTGGCTAAATTGACATTAGACTTTTGGCAGGTGAGGAAGAGTGTTTGCTTCCTCCTGCTAAGCTTCAGCCTGTATCCTGGGTTGAGGGGATAGCAGCAGAGAGAAAAAGAGAGCTGGAGAGAGTGGGGGAAAGGAGAGCATTAGGAGAAAAGTAATGGGGCTTTTTGAGTAGAACACAGAAGCAAATGAGAGAGAGGGATGGAACAGAGGAGTGTGAGCAACAATAACACGACACCTTCACTTGCAAACACACAGTTATTGGCTCAGTTGTCCTTTCTCTGTCTCTGCGGGTTACTGGTGTTTGACAGGAAGTCTCTCAGCATGGTCTTATAGGTTGTTAATCCTCACTTGGATCCATCCACACTGATCACCATAGGAGATGAAAAGGGGGTGTTGGTTTAAATCCTATCTGATCTTTTCACAAACATACATGTGTGTACTGTGGCAAGGTGACTTAAAATTGAAAAAGGACCAAATGAGAGCATTGGATATTATGTGATCCTTGCAGGGTGTATGCAAAATGTGTTTCTTATGCAAAAAATATTGAATTGTGTCAGCATTAGCCTATAAACTCATTGTTCAGTGTCAGTCTCTCCTCCCAAGCAATTTATGGTGGTCAATAAGGTTTCATTTCCAGCACAATGTGCAATAAGCCAATGTTTCATTTTTGATTCTTGCTTTTGTTGTTGCATCTCACCTGAAGGTAAAATCACTAGACAAAACATGAACACAAAAATCCCTGCATGAGCCTCATTTTTTAAATTCTTAATCTCATAAATAACTACATCAGTAACATTTCTACAGTCAAACTCAAAGACCAAGGGCTTCTTGAGACCTCTGTTTTTGTTCTGCAGCAAACCAAGTGGTGCAACTTTCACTTTTTCTCACCTCATCGGCGTGAACAGCAAAGCACAAATTGCTATTCTAAACAAAAAATGTGACCATCTGAAAAGTGAATAGGTTAATTTCTTTGTAGATTCTGACCCGAACTGCACAAAAGCAGCAACATTTTAATGAACTACAAATTGTGTGAGCACAGCAATAAACCAGCTCTGCCTTTCTCTCTGACCTCTTACCTCTGCCCTTTAACCTTATGCTTTATTTATGCCACTGAAGGGTTTATTCTAGTGGGATATGAGTATAATATCGCTGAAGACAGACCTAACATGGTGACCTCTGTACTATGTCATGGAAATCATACTATGCAACTGCCCAGGAGAGCTAAAACAATAAGAGCTTTGTCTGAACAACATGACTAATTGCTCTTAAAATTACAAGAACAGGCTAGAAAAGCACTAAAACATGACACACACATATACCACACATGCACTTGAGAATGTGACAGGGGATACACACACATGTATGCACAGTAGTAGTGGCCAACTTTAATAAATTAACAGTGAGCAACAAGATCAAATATGGGAAGTAAGTAATTAAATACAATTAATTGTATAAATAGCACATATAATTTAAAGCAGCAATAAATGATCAAGTTATAAATTGTGGCAAATGTGTTAGCAAACAGTTGCATATTTCCACATCTGGCAGATATGGAGAAACATTAACATTCATAAGGAGTTATTTTTGTGGTCCCCTGGCTAATGTAAGTCCAATACTGAATCTTCTTGTTGCTCTTTTATGGTCTCCACCACCTCCTGAGATAAATATGTGGCTCTTTAGCTGCTAAATGTCCCACTGTGGGAGGTAGAGTTTTTTTTGCAAATAATAGCCTGCTGTTTGGATGGAAACAAGGTTGATGAGAACAGTGAGACTGAACCAGAACAGTGAAGTTGTGGGCCAGAAAACCAAAACAATGAGCTGCAAGACGCTAAGACACTCAGCTGAGCAGCATTTCAGAGTCTCTGTGGGTTTCTTACTATGAGCAACACCTGTCATATTACATGACATCATTTGATCACCTGTCAATATAAAAATATTGATTAGTGCAGCTTTAAGGCATGGATGCGAAGAAAAGTAAACTCACATTGAATAAAAAATGAAGTGGAACTATCTACATGAAAGACAAATTTAGATGACCAGTTGTATAGTGAATGTGTACACTAAGTTATATTGCATCAAACTAAACAGCATGCAGAGAAAGGCATCTAAAGTGCATTCACTCATTGCTTGATCAACCAGGCAATCAGGATTTCAGCTTGATCTAATGAATCCTTTAATGTACTGTGACCTAGCAGATTACATGCTCATTTCAAGTGCTGTAGTACTACTGCTGAACACTTATTCAGAGCCAGATGTTTGTTTGTTTGTTTTTTTATAGATTACATAGTCAAGTTACCATAGGAAGTATATGATCTAATGATTCAAAAACCATCAGTTTTTGAACTATACATGTACCTACAGCTGCAAAGGGTTTCTGGTCATCCATGGCTGCTGTTTGTCTGACCATCTCTACAGACGGGTGTCTCTGAGGTGAGAGTACTGGAATCATGCTGACAGCGTGTCAGATTGGACTGTCCTGTCGCTCGTAGCTTTTCTATTTTTATCAGAGCCAGAGTTTAGAACCAGGGTTTTATCAGCCACTCCAGAGAGAGAGAGAGAGAGAGAGAGATATGGAAGAATTGTAGGAAATTGTAGAATTGTGAACAAGGGAGAGAGAATATTTTGTTCTCCTAAAATGATTGTCGGTGCAGTAGAAGAAAGTTAAACAAGCTCAGTGTAGCAAAATATTGAAAATGTAACAGAACACAACCAAATGTGCATTTGGACTATTAGCTGATTTCTGATTAAGAAAATGAATTTGTACTACATTTTCAGGGTAAACAAATGCACATATCTGTTGTATGTATGCCTTATAATGTGCATCCATTTAACCGAGAGTGGAAGAGGGATGTCCTAGCCTGATTTGATCAGAATATACTTATGCGTGCAGCCTGATCACCTCTTCATGTATTCACACAGCGACTGGAGCAGTTCCCACATGGAGTTGTGTGTCCTGCTGAGGGCTGATATGCATCCAGTTGCACTGATGATGTGCGTGATTGGCCTGATGAATGGTCATGGGTGCTTTGACTGGCAGAAACAGATGGCACATTGGCAGGGCCTCGTGGTCGTGCCCTCTGTGGACATGCCAGGAGCAGAGAGCAACTAATCACCCGCCCCTCCTCATCATTGTAATGACCAGTTATAGCAGCATGATGTTACATGCAAAACCACATTCAAGAGACAGATATATTTTGACCCAAAATGACTGACCTGAAGACACAAAATTCATCATAATGTTCTTGGTAATCAGTAAAAGCTTCCTAGAACATTTGTCTTCATTACAGAGCCAGAAAAGTCAACTAAAGATGCTTTTTTATTTGTGTCTGCAGGTGAGCACCCTCGGGAGGGAAGTGGCCGACCTTGGTCGTGTCATGAAGAGAATGGCCCAACTCATGGAGACCCTCATGTCATCAGTACCACATGCTTCAGTGGTCTGCCCAACGCACTACTCCCCAGCACACCACAGCTACCTGCCCCATCCTAACCCTCCACCGTCTTACCCTTCCCCGTCCTCGTCTCAGACTGCCTCCACCTGGACAGACACGCCCATGTCATTGCCCTCATCTCCCCTCACAATTCCCCAGCAGCATGGTGCAATATGCCACATGGACTCTCTCACACATAGACCCCAGGACCTTCAGCTTGGGTACTCCAGCTCAAGTCCACCTCTAACCCCCAACACATCTGCCTTTCAACTACAACACTCCCCTGTCATCGCGGAGTCTCACCTGCCTTCCTCATCCCTCAGCTCACTGGAGACTTCTCACTATGAAGATGGGGTTTCTGAGTCCATCAGGTCAAGGGTATACAATCCACCTCCGCAGGACGGGGGAGATGAGGGCCCTCATCAGAGCTCTGGGTGCTCTCCTCAAACTGGACTTAGGGGGACCTACCAGCACCAAACCAAGGGTTTGTAGCGGGCCTCCATCTGAACATTCCTGGACTCTGCAGGAATTTTTTCCAGGACATTTTTCTGGGACATGTTCCTGCACTAAAGATCAAACTGATCATTGGAGGACATTTGCAGGGATGCAACGTAGATTTCTTTTGTTTTAAAGGCACGTGTTTAAAAATCTGGTTGCATGAAAACAAGTACAGAAGGTTTAGGTGTGTTAGCTTTACCTTATAGAATCTTAGTGTTGTTAAACAGGATGTAGAAGTTTGGGTCAGTTGTGGAGCTGTATAATGGCAGCTCTCTGGATAGAGTCCACTCCCAACCCCCCCACCTTGAGGCTCCTTCAGAGAGCAACGGCAGGATTGTGCCATAATGGAGGACAAGAGGGATACAGTGTAGGAGGAGAGACTTCTTTCTGTTTCTTTCTTTCTTTTTTTTTCGCTCCTGGCTAGAGATGGTTTCAGGTTGGCTGGTTTGGTTGGAGGAAGAGAAAGCATCATGAGTGGAGGTGGTGGGCTTTGGAGACAAGAAACCCCAAGGACCCCACCTCCCACCCACCCACCTCTGTTATTTCCTCTCCTTTTAACCCTTCTTTCTTTGTTCACTCAACCTGTGCCAGATGCTCTGGATTACGTGGACCAGTGCGTGGCTGGTTGGGGCTGGTAGGACTGGGAGCACAGGATGGTGTGAGGAGAGAGATGGAATGTATTGTGCTCTTTACCGCAGGTCCTCAGGGAAGGGGGGGAGGAGGGGATGGGTGGAAGATTGGAGCGGCTGGGAGAAGTTGGTCATGGAGGTGGGGTGGGGGGGTTTGTTACGCCTCGGGCAGCACAGCCCCTGCTGTCGTCAGTCACACTGAGCACAGGGACTCTTTCTCCCTCTCTATTTCTCTTTTCCTTTTTCTCTCCATACACCTATACCACTCTCTCCCCCCCTTTCTCTCCCTCTCTCCCTCCTTCTTTCTCTTTCTCTTGCTCTCTGCATGCTTTTCCGAGCCTTTTGAGTAGTGCCTGTAGACATACATTAACATGCTGCATGTCACCCTGTGGAAATCCAGCTTGCCATTTATCTATCTATTTAAAGGAAACATGGTTCATTCTTTTAATAACCGAACCTGGCATTTACTGATGCATATTTATTGGATGTGGGCTCAGTTTAAACAACTGAGTAATTTTAGGCAAACGGTAGTTCGGAGACACCCCTGTTGTGTGGTGGCCTGGAGCAAACTGCCAATACTATATTGGTTCATGATCCATGGTGTAGGTCATTTCCCTGATGGTCGCCCAGGGTTACAAACTCTGAGATCCATTTTCTCAGCTGTTCAGAGTGAAGGCAATATTCCCACATAAAAGCACAATAAGGAAATTAAGACGCTTTTATATTTCTATGAATGTATCAATACTAAAGATGTATTTTTTTACCTCAAAGAATGCAAGAGTGTGGGATGGCAGTAATGATGCTACTGTATATGAGGTTATGGCAGTGCTGTTTGCTGGTACCAGCCAATGCAATCCTAACCAGGAAAAAGGGTCATAACTCTTCGTCCCAACAGATCTACAGTTCTCTTTTGAATTCATGTAGGTTTGACTCTACTTCTCTGCAAATGGAATGTACTGTAATGAAACTTTTTTCCCTTAACATTTTGATATTTATTAGATACAACTGTTATGCTAATAAACGACAAATATGACTGTTAATCCCGGGCGGCTGTTTTTCATTCAGTGTTCACAGAAACATTCATCAAAGCTGGAAAGAGGTTATTAGAGGTCACATCCAGGAAATCCATTTTTTTTTTCTCTTTTCCAAAGCAAATGAATATTTCTTACAACCCACACATATAGGCTAATATGCTTATGAATGGCTATTCACCTCAGTTATTGTGCTTTGGATGTCAGTTGATAAAATGACATCATAACAGAAAGTGTTTACATTTCAAAGAAAGAAAAAATTTCCTGATCCTAAAAACACAACTTTACATTTAAAGCCAGGTCTTTCATTGTTTCATGGACATGGCAGAAATAAGAAGTAACTCTTGATGAGTTGGATCAAATGCTAAGCCACCAAATTTCTGCACAGATTTTTATGATGTTCTGCTGACATTCAGATAAATTAATAAGTAAATACATAATGTCCTTGGATTATAGCTAAACTAGGTATAAATTATCTAAGTTTGATATCTCAAGACTGGTGATGGGCTGATGGGAATGTCATAAACCAATTGGACAAATTTATATTTTTGACCTGATGATGACACTATCATCAAAATTATAACAATTCATCCTGAGGGTGACATGGATGTCCTTACCACATTTCATGGCAATCTCAACAATTGTTGCAACATTTCACTTAAAAACCACAAATGACAACATCATGGCACTGGAGGAAATATCAGGAGATGACCAGTGTCAGTAGGATTCGTCCTCTAGGTGACATTACTGTCTGTACAAAATTTCATGGAAATCCATTCAGTAGTTTTTGAGATATTTTTGCCGTCCCAAAATGACCAACTGACAGACCAACATTGCCATCCCCATACTATAGTACTAACATGATTAAAAACATAATGAACATATGAACATAATGAAATAGACATGCCAAGAAACCACAGGCATATAAGACTTGTTTGGGTGTCTAAAATTTTGAAAATACTACATCTTGTATGATTCATACAATAGAAAATACTGAGTGGAGGTAATGTTTGCATACACTAAATAATAAATAATGTAATGTTTAAAGAAATTGTGAATCATATCCACAGACATTTATCTTGGGTATATATCTCAATGTATCTGAGACAACCTACAATCATGCAACTGACAGGCTGCTAAGTTGTTCCTGGACTTTTCATACACCAACACATATATTTGTGTACACAAAAACACACAAAGCTAATAATGCCAGATCTCTGTCATGCAAGACTGTTGCTTGTCCATACTCTGTTTATAATAGTAGTGTGTATTTGTTTGTTTTGTGTACGCGCGCGTGTGTGTCTGTCCTTTGTTAGCTGCCGTTACGGTTCATTTGAGGTGAAAGTGTAACATCATCACGTCCCACCGGTGACGTAGGCAAGGGTGAAAACTGAGTAAGCATGTGTTCTGTGGATCACATTGACACACCTGTCAAAGGTCCAGCTGCTCTCACCTGGTGAGGCACTGCTCCACTCAGTGTGTGTGTGTGTGTGTGTGTGTGTGTGTATTATTTGTCTATGTTAGGAAGTGTGAATTACATACATGTGTTCAGCAGGGATGCAGGTGAAGGGGAGTGAGAGTTTTTTTCTTATTTGTGGAGATAACATTACAACCATGTCAGTGTGTATGTGTTTCTGAATGAATGCATGCGAGTATTGAAGTGGGCAATGACGTGAGTGAAAGAGTGAGACTTGTGTGGGCAAAATATTCTCCACTTACACAATTTCTTGTGTATTTTACTGAGAGGGGAGCTGCAGGTGGGTGGGAGTGTGTTTGCATTTGGGATGATTATTTGTGTATTTAGCAGCGCCTCCAGCACATCTGTGGGAATACTGTCATTTAGCCTGGGGTCTTGAAGACCCATCCATATTTGATGGTGTACAGACGATCTTATCCTGACTGTTTATGCATCATTTTATCTGCCCACTTGCAAACTCATCTTTTATTTACTACTTTCCCACTTTATCTGCCATTAGCAAACTGAGGCCCATCTGCCTTCCTCCTTTGCATCCTTGCTTTCTTCGTTTCCACCACTTATGATTTTCGATGACTCAGAAGGACAGAATAGGTAAGGGGAAAATGGGAGAAAGCACAACAGAAATGTTAATAAAAGAGAAAAGTGGAGCACTGTGGTAGCTGAATGGTTACAGTTCATGCAACATCGCTGGTTCGAATGTGCCTGGGGACCCCTGTTGTATGTCGTGCCCATCTCGCTCCCCCTCATTTCCTGTCTCCTTCTCCACTGTCAAATAAAGGCACAAAAATGCCCAAAAACATATCTTTGAAAAGGATTGATGAAAGAGGTGGGATGAGGCCTTATTTGATATCTGAGCATTCATTTTTATATTTAACATACACTTAACTTTGTGTTTCATATTAACTTTGTTGCTGTGTATCTGTGTATGTGTTTAATCCACTCTACTCACATTGTTTAATGACGGCCCTGACCCAAATACAGCAACTATTCATCTCTTTCCACTCTTTTCATCTGAACACACACTGAAAGCATGCGCACACACACACACACACACACGCACGCACACACACGCACGCATTCACTCTTCCATTCAAATGAGCACTTTATCCCAGTGAAAAGAGCCTCTTCACTTGTCCCTCGTCCCAGATTGCAGCACTAAAAAACACCATCACTGTGCAGGAGGTGAGTCTCTCTCAGTTTATACAAATCTGTCCATTTCTTTCCTTCATCTCCACAGATATAATGGAGATATGTTGAAATCTGCATGCTGCGGTGTGGCGTTTCCATTCAGCCTTTACAGACTCTGATTGGCTGCCTGCTCAAGGAAAGAAGCCGAGCCAAGGACACATTATGTGTGTGTTTTAATGTGTGTGGTCCGATTTACATGCTTATGTGTGTCTTTTGTACAAGTATGTCCATGTGTATGCATTTATAAGAGCACGCATACACATGTAAAATATGGAGGGAGCTCTCCACACAAGGGCTTTGCATTGATCTGTTCCAGTCTGGGTGAGACAGCGGCTGCTGATGCACATCCAATGGTTATATTTGCATTGGTGTAAAGTAGGAAGGGAGGGAGGGGTGGGCGGGTGGGTGGGGGGGCTTGTAGGACATCTTGTGTGTTTGATAAATGAGTCTGAGCTGCTCCCCTGGGTGCTATGGCACAAGTGGTGGTGGCACAATGAGTGGCAGAACAATGTGCATGTCAAAAGTGGAAATTAATGATGGTTTGTCCATTAAGCCAAGATACGGCTGCTAAATTACCTCTTTTGTTGCTCACCTGTCAAGGGAGTGGTCTGGCATTTTTAAGCACCAGATAGAGGGATCATCACCATGTAGAGCTCTCTGTAAATAGTTGTCTTCTGTTGTGTTGGTGTAAAGGTGATGTGACAGCCCCTGTTGAAAAGTCTGGACTAGAATGCAGAGACGTTTACAGAATAAGACAGAAGGTATTCATCTGTCTGTGAAAACCTGGCAGCATTTTACCCCTAAAATCACTTTAACACTGTTAGACAGCCGTAGATGATGTTTTCCTCCATTCTGTTGGGTGGTGGATTGTTTTTCTAGGATAACTAACCAAAAATTGTCCTTTTAAATAGCACCCAGAGGTCTGCAACTTTTCCTTTTAGCCATCTAATAATTATAAGACAGGACACATGTGTCTGGTTCTAAGTCCAGGTCCAGATTCTGCTGATGGAGGAGGTAATGAGAACTGAGACAAGCAGGAAAGGGTGCACTATCCTTCCTGCCTAGAAGCAATATTGGCCCATTTCTTCCTGATGGATTTTCAGTGCTATCAAAATATTGTGCCTCTGTTTATTCACAACCATTTCCTGAACTAATATCTTAACTCCCACATAAGGATGAAGATTTATATCAGCTCTCTCACAGGAACATCAGACATTTATTTTTTAAGCTACTCTATATTAGTTCTGTTTTTCAATAAAGCCCGATAAATCAGTTGGGCTAATACATCAGCTGATATATCTAATCGGTGTGTATGTCGGCCAATATGTAACAAGAAATTGCAGTGAATAAACAGAAACACCAAAGATATTTGAGTCATTTAGAACATCATGAATAGGATGTACAACAAGGAGCACTCACAAGTTTATTTTGCAGCTTTTTAAAATATCAGTACATATCATAGTCATGATTCTTTAAATAAAATAAAAATAAGGGATCCTTATCAAAAATGTTTGTTAATGTTACGTGTTTAAGCTAAAAAGAAAGATGAAGAAATTAAATTTTCATCTTTGTGAGGCTGACGGAGACTATGTGATTGCTGAAGTGAAACATTCCACTTTTGGTCCTTTGCCCAACAAACTTATGTAACTTTTCTCTGTGTGGACGTGATAAGACAATGTTAAAAGGTCATTTGTGGATATCTTGCATGCTTGTTAAATCCACAGTGTCAATAAGCACTGAGATGTCAAAAGAGCCTTTAAACTGGCTTAATCACAGCCTCTCAGTAACCTCTGGCTGAACCAGTGTGATACTGAAGGGGTAACATTAATAAAAACATAGTCATGCAAATGTTAATGCTGCCAGTTGACACTTTAAAATACTTATATTTTAACCACCTGTCAGCCATGTATTTCATATTTGAGGTGAAAATGAGATCATGGCTAACACCTACCATGCATGTTCAATAAAAAGCAAAATATGTGCTGCTTCAAAATACCTTATGTGTTACCCATCTGTAGAGTTTAAAGGCTTCACTTATAAAGTGTTTGTCTCACCAGGAACTTTGTAAATGAGACATTCAAAAGCCGTTTTTGTTTCTGACCTTAATTGCTGCTGCAAGCTGAGTTTTTGTCACATTTTAATGCACTTAATCTTTGCTCAGTGTCAGCCCCAGCTCCTGAGGCTCATCCACATAGCCTAATTGCACAACAAGCGCATTACGAATCACTGGAAACAACAGTGTCTGTGTAAAGAAGACCCAAGGCTCTTTGAGGCGCGCACAGTAAGTACAGCCAGCTCCGTCCTGGATGAAATAGCCCCATGGATCTTCATAAAGAGGCCACAGCTTCCTGCAACACAGCAGCTGACATCCATCTGAGTCACCCGGGTACCTCGGAAGATGTGTGTGTGTGTTTGTGTGTGTGTGTGTGAATCGAGGGTGGTGAGGAGGAAAAAAAAGACCAGGAACAAAGACACTGTTGGCTGGTAAGAATGGGACATGCCCAGCAGCCATCGGTGTTTGATGTGGGTGTTCACTGTATTCACCGCACTCACCTCAGCATGGAGAAGAGATGGAAGATGCTATTGATGGAAGACAGAGGGGAGGGGAGGGCAGGCAAAAGGTCACATACAGCAACAAAGAAGGAGGACAGTACAGGACAGGAGGGAGTACAGAAGAGGAAGAGTCTCAGGAGGAGAATTTGATTGCAGACAGAAGGAGATCGAGAAAACTGGACACATGATAAACTGCTGCCAAATACTGAAGCACTATTTACAAAAGTGGACAAAGATGAATTTTGTGAACAGAGTCTAGCAAAATCTCTAATTTGAGCACAAACTAGATACTGAGATACATATAGATTTAAAAAAAAAAAAATCTAGTACAAAATCTAATCTGAGTATAAAATAAATGCCAAAGAAATGTAATGGCACCTTAAAGAATAGGTTCACAATTATTCAAGTCTGTCTTAAAACAATCAGGTGCCCATAATACATTTTTCTTGCTATAATCATTCCTCCTGTTCATACAGACCATTAGAAGATCCCCTCCAAATGTGCTTACAATGAAAGTGATGGGGGATAAAGTGGATATCTGACACAGTTGTCTCTCAACGGACAATGTTTTCCTGTTCAGCTGCAGTGGAAGGATAACAACAAAAAGAAGGAATTTGGCACTAAAAAGACATTAACTCTGAAATACATTGTGTTGATTTGACTAATTTGGACTACTGAAGCCTCATATTTGCTTCAAATAAACTTTGAAATATATTTTTGCATGGAGGGAAGGCTATGGATTTCATCTCCCATCACGCTGAGGAATGATTACAGAAAAAAAAAAAACATTTGTCAATGTTTTTTGGGCACCTGACTGTTGTTTTAGGACAGACTTGGAAAGTGGAACCTATCCTTGAAGTTGTCATATGCAATAACCTTGAAACACATTGTTTTCCCACTTGAACAAACATGCTGAAAGAGTGTTGTTTTATCAGTATGCTTGACATGACTTGTTACTGCTGAGACACACAGTGAGTGATCTTGAGTATTTAATGTGGCCCATCATATCTTTTACTGGGGTTTTTCACACATTTTACCATAATCTGCAATAGAAAGTGACATCAGACATCTCTGTAGGGTTTATGATTAAAATTATGTAAAAGGCAGAAACAGGGGTACAATCTGATAGTTGGTGGACTAAAACCTTTAAACATAAAGCTCTGTTATGTGTTGTATTTGGGTAAATCATAAATAGTATCACCTTGGGAGGTAATGGTAAATACATGGGTGAATATTTATGCATATGTGCCTTTATTTAACATTTGTATATGTGGTGGAGAGGTTCAGGAAATGTGGGGAGAGGAGGGTGGACATGAAGTAAAACTCCTTAGCCACATTCAATATATAAATAACGCTCACTTGGCTTACATTTTGGCAAAAAGTGACTTACAATGTTATTCAATCCAGTGATGTCATAGTCCCATAATACAGCATGCAGTGGCCAAAGATATTGATCACTGCTGTTTTAAACTATGAGTTTTATGTATTAGTGGTGCTGTCAGTCAGACCTGTCACTGGCTTTATATTGTCTGTTATTAAACTTTATACCTACACTATGTCCTGCAATCTTTGACCTTTATTTTTTATCAAACAAGACAATCATCACTATCAAATCTATGAGTAAGGTCTGGCTGATCATGGATTGAATTTCACAGTGAAATGACCCACCTACACAGTCTGTGACCTCTGGTCATCTTTGAAGACCCACAGCAGAGATACGGTACATTGCCCATCTTTAGTAGCCCAGAGTTATGCAACTGAACGAAGACACACTGTACACTATTAATCACCAACATGTCTTTGACCCATGCCTCTAAGCTGCAGACATAGCCATATGACTGGGTTTTATTGAAAAGGTGCTGTGTGCTTGGGCTAAGTACTAAGTGCATCATGGGTTAGGAGGAGCATGAATGTGACACAGTATAGATGGTTATTAGCACTGAAAGCCTGGGGCCAAGCAGAGAGTTACTACGGACGAGCTCAGGGTCTTTCCCTTCTTGCCGTGTTCACCATCCTAATCCTGGGCTTAAATAACAACTTCACTTATGATTTGTTTAGCTGTGAGTTGGATACTTAGACATGTAAATGTTTATTCAAATCACTGACACAGCACATGACACTGGTTCCTGTGTGCTAATCACATTATCAAGAGCACACACTCCTCTCAATTAGGAATCACTGTTCATTTCTAACAATAACAAAGTGATCAGGTGGGGGTGTCAAATAGATTATAAAGGCAGATGGCTCCCTCTGCTGTTGAAAATATGTGACATTATACAGTTTATTTTGTCACATATACATTATGTTAAAACAGGAGAGTGTAATAAACAAACATGTTTTAAAAAAGAATCAAATATTTAAGATTAAATCATTTTGGGAGTAGTCAATGTAAAACTAATTAATGTTTAATTAATTTTGAAGACCCTGCACACCTATGGTTTACTCAAACGTGTTTTCACTTATTTTGCCTGATTAGGTCTCTTCTCAAGAGTTTTGCTGCAGCTGTTATGGTGGAACACATCACACATTTATCGTTCTTAAAGGCTTTTCTCACAGAAACATTGTGACATGTCACAGTGAGAAAACCACAGGTGTAAATAATAAGATGTAGCTGCTCCTGTTTCAGGGTCCTGGTATTGTGTATGCTGCTGTCATTTCTTACTGGGACACTTGAATAGAACAGAGTCATTGTTAATGACATTAATAACACCTGTGCTTTTCCTGCACAGCTCTAACTTCAACTTGAAAAGGCATCTAATCAGTCAGATAAGTGAAAACACCTGTGTTTGATATCATGCAGTACATGATATATATAACAGCCTTCACGCCTCTTGGAAGGATCTATCCGCAGGGATTTGTTCACCTTCAGCCACACGAGGTCAGTGCAGGTCAGTCAAGTTCCTCCACACCAAACTAGGAAAACCATGTCTTTATGGACCCCATTCTGTGGACAGGCATTGTCATGTTGAAACAGGAAACTTCATTGAGACTTCCCCTAATTGGACCACAAGAGTATAAGTGTTCATGTATTAACTAACTGTGGGGCCTTTATAATAACTTTAGTCTGTTTTTTATTCTCAAATCAGTGAGCCTAACTGTAGGCCTGTAGGCAACAGGCAGTTCTTTTTTATAGTGATTTGAGTATGTTTTAATTGATCCCTATCAATAATTGAGGAGTCATTCAGAAAATAGATCCCATTTTCTGTTATCTTCTTATCCTGTGTGTGAAAAATGTTTTTAATAACCCTGTTTTTAATAATTCCTTTTTTTTTTTTTTTTTTTACTTCAAGTCAAGGGGATAGGAAGGATGAATTGACTTGTGGTGTAGGTCTAAAAATTCATGATAGCTGTCAAGAAGCCTTTTAAGATTTTGCCATGATTTCTGCCACAACCCAGCACTCAAATCATAAAGATATAGTGGTTTTAAATGTGATTCTGTCTGCTGAATATTTAAATATTTCAGACTCGTAGTCAAAAACATTCAAACGTGAATTAATGAAATGCATTTACTGAAGTAAGAAAGAACTTTCTACATTTCTTCATACTATTATTTACAATTTCATTTAGCATATGCTGTATGATTTAATATATATAAATTAGCTACAATACAATAATAGATATCCAAATTGATATTCCCAATATATAATCTGTCATTTTATTATTTTATTTATTATATTTTATTATTTATTATATACACAATAAATGCTATTTGCAATCCTTAAAACAGGAACAAAAAAGCGTGATAAAGTGGAGCAAAAAATTATATTTGTTATACTTTTCTACACCATTTCACTATAGGCGTACTGCATGTCACTATGTATAGTACATATATTATAATATGTGCCAAAGGTTCACATCTTGCAAATTCACCAGTCCATTTGTGCTTTCTGTCAGGCACCTTTAGGAGCCACTAATTGCTCAAAGTGCCACTGTTGTCTGGGTTGATGGGTGCAGGGGCGCAGGAAGAGACCTCCCACGCTGGTACGGGTGCTGACTTCTTTTGGTTTAACACTGCTGCTGTGTGGGAGCCCTCCATCCTTTACAGCCTCCAGACATAACTGGGACTGTTGGTGAACGAGCTGGCCGCTCAGCTGAAGCGCAGCAAACAGACATATAGAGTTAGCCAAACACCTTTGGTGACTATATAAATGTTTTAAAATGTACAACAAAAATGTTTAGTGTTCTGTCTTGCCTTTATGAACTTCCACTGGAGTCTGCTGGTGGTTGGTCGGGGGTTGGGGCATGGAGAGAGGATCACATGCTCTCCTTTGGTGTCTAAACACAAAGACCCCATTGGACCCCATCGCACTTCACCCTCAGAGTTTAGATCACAGTGCTGCAACGACAACAGAGATCATTTTTGTCACTGTGTGTTACTCGTCTCTTTCTGACTTTCACCACTGGATAAAGTGTCAGCAAGGTTACCTGGCTGCCCGTCCCGCTGCATGGTGCTATTTTCATGGACCCACCATGCAGTCCCTGCCCTCTGGGGTAGTCTGCACAGCTACCGGTGCCGACATTGTAAAGCTTCAAACAGGCACAAATATGACACATCACAGTCTGTCATGGCTATCGTGTATATTTGTGTGTGTATGTGTGTGTGTGTGCGCTACCTCTCCTGACAGTCCAGGCATGTCCTGTGGGATGTAAAGTTGTGGATACACCGTAGTGAGGTACCACTGGAAGTTCCTGCAACCCAGACTACTCTTTATGTGCAGACGCTCTGTGATATTAGGACTCTCAGACTGTACAAAAGACAAAAAAAACATTTATGTGTTTAGATTTTCAGTATTCAGGACCCTCACCAGTTGATCTCTTGACAAAATCCCACTAACACACACATACCTGCCTGATGAAATGAGCCAGTGTGTCTCTCCTGTAGAAGATCTTCCGGTAATCGTCCATCCAGGTGTCTGCAATGCGGATCTTGTTCCTCTGAAGCAGGTCCTCATCTGGGAAGCGGTAAGGCAGGTGGTGGTGGTCTAGGTGGGCCACACGGGAGCAGGGAACCACCTCCATGGAGCCCCCGCATGACCACACCTAGGATAGCATGAAAAATAAAAACAGGTTTATAACCCTGATGTACATTTTACTGTAAAGTGACAAAAAGCTTCTGGAATTTCTGTAAGTATAACAAGAATTACTGTATTTTGCATGTTGGTCCATAAATGATCTTTTGTTTTGCAAGTTGCATTTTTCCACACTGTACCATTTTACTGTTTAATCTCCCACAGAACAGGCTACAATACCCCAATATGAATTATAATGGTCATCACAGGAAACCAAGGGGTCATGTAACATTCCCTCTTTATAATTGTGCAGTGAACAGACCAAGACATTCCCAGACCACAATCCAACCTGAGATTTCCATTTGCAAAAGGCATCATGTCCCAGCTCAACATTCCTGAGGCCCTGACAGAAGGCAACTAAATCATTCATCCAGAGTAACGCTTAAAAAGATTATGTGACTTAGAAAGGAAAAGCAAAAGCAATCTGTCATCTGTCTGTCCTGTGCGAAGCGTGCAAATGGGAGGATTTAGCCGGAAAGTTGATACCAAATAATATTCCCCTCACCCTGATTGACAGCTCAATTTGTTCTGCACCCCACAGCAGCATCCCCGGGTCGTAGGCTCCCACACTCTGGAAGAAATGTCTGTCGATAGCCAGAGCTCCGCCTCCTAAAGCTGGGCTCCTGTCACAATCAGAGTCAACATCACTTTACTGGCCAAGAAAAAAAACACAGGAATTTGTCTTGTTGTCACTGGAGCAAAGACACAATACGAACTTCAGAGGATCACAGGCTTACTTCAGAGGTTTCTAGTTCATACATCTCTCTCATTTTCTGCACTTTTCATAGCAAAAGGTAAATTGTGCACCCATAAACATAAAAGTATATGTGATCAGTTTTTCCTCTCGAGGTTCACTCTGCATTACTTTAAGTAAAACTCCACTCTCTCAGGTAAACTCATGTGAGAAGCAGTTGTAAACTCACCGCACAGGGTTAACAGCCGAGCTTGGGTCCTTATCTTGCAGCTGTGGTTCTGACTCCCAGTAGAAGTCCAGTCTCCAGTTGAACACTCCTTTGACTGGCCACTGGGTGGCATTGTACTGAAAAGTCTGCCAGTCTATCACATCCATGAGGGGAGACACCACTCTGGTCCTGCAGAGACACCACATTCATCTGAGCAGTGATTTTTCTGTTCAAATGAGTCTTTTTGTTGACATCTGTCAAGTATCCAAAATAAGGGCGATGTTATGAATGGAAAGCATGTTCCTGACAGTCAATTTGAAAGATTGAGAATTTTTAAATTTGAGTTTTCCACAGCTACATTTTATTATTCAAAGTCTGTGTGCATCAAGGTGACATGGATACTGACAAGAGGAGAAGTGTTTCTTCTTCAGTGTGTGTTTATATTTGCACATGTCTGTGGTTGAGTGTGTTTCAGTCTGTGTCACGGAAGCCAAGTTTAGAAACATGCATTGTCCTTTTGCTGGGGTTTGTTCTGGTTCGCATATGTTATTTTGAAATATTTTTACCGAGAGGTCATGTGTGATATGATGTTCAAAGGACTGAAAAGATTCATGTGGTGGAGGAGGGGGGCAAGAAATGGGAGAAGGGTCAAACATGTGGCTAAGAGAGTTGAGTGGTTGCAGATTCCAGGCTGGAGAGTTCAGCCTAATTACCTAGTCTAATTAGAGCCACGCTGCAGGCAGTCTGAGACACAAGACCTGAGCCAAATCATGAGAGCTGAGGTTCGGACACAGCAGCATATGTATCCCCTGCCTTCCTAATGAGTGAGGACAACTGATCACTCTGAACACCTCCATCTTCTCACTTTTCTCAAGTGCTTCTGTCAAACAGCAGAACGCAACAGAGACAAGCAGGGAGAGAGAGTTTGGGCACAGCTGGTTTTCCCCAGCCAGATGTTTATCTACACACAACTAATGTTTTCTATTTTTGGTAACCAGCAGATCAGTTTGCAATGAGTGTGTTTATCATACAACTAAATAACAAGGCTTTTGAACTGCTGGTCATTACTCTCATTGAGGATTAGAGTGAATACCTGTCCTGGGCCACTCTCTCCAGCAGCGGTTCCAGCCAACCCTTCTGGCATTCACAGTGGGAGTCAATGAACACCAGCACCTCCCCTGCAGCCCTGGCAGCACCCAGACTACGGCACCCTCCAACCCCCAGTCGCTTGGTGCTGCGAATCAAACGCACCCCATCCAGATGTGCCACATACTCGCTCAGCACACTCTTCAGGTGACCTGAATTGCACAGAGGCAAAGACAAGGACGTGTGATCAGCAGATTAATCAGGTCAGACGGATGGATGAATGTGAAGGGGCGCAGAAACGTACCGTGTTGGCTCAGGTCGTCCACCAGCAGGACCTCCCGTAGGTGCTGTTTAGGTGCAGTATCCAGCACGCTGTGCACTGTGCGCAGGAGCGTGGACCAAGCCTCGTCATGGAAACAGATAACAACACTGGCCGACGGCAGCGACTCGCTGTACTTCTCCCCCAGACACCTGTTAAATGGGAAACAATTACACACAGTCAAAGTAACAACTTTGACGCTCTTTAATACCAAAGTGGGGTAATTGCACTGCAAAAGTTTTGGTTTATATCTTGTGAGCTTTGGCCACATGCGCCCTGCACTCACTGAAGATGGCGCATCTCAGGCAGCCTGCGATGCAGTGAAATCTTCTCGCTGACCACTTCGTTGAAACCGTACTTCTGCAATGCAGACAGCTCCTTATCCCTGTCCGCGCCCTTCAGGTGTAGCCGCACTGCCTTCCCCATTTCACCGTGCGTCGGTGGCGCCGGGGTGGTATGCTTATTCGTTACCGGCAGAAGCACCTTGTAAGTCGCCTTCCTCTGCGGAGGGTTCTTGGTGCCTTGCGTCGATCGCACGAATAAAAGCTGGTCTTCTTGCAGAGAGTTGAGCGGGCTGAGGTCGACAACGAACTCTAAGGCATCGTCCCGGGAGTCCACGATGACATCCAAGTCCGGTGGACTGGGGACCCGCTGTAGGGGACGGCGGGGAGGGCCAGGTTTCTGATAAGTGTTGTCCCTTTCCCGCTTAAACAGGTCCGAGAGTGCTAGCGTAACCAAGGCGAACCCGAGGAGCAGCAACCAGAGACAGAGCATCCTCCTCCGGAAAACTTTAGCTCTGCCCCACAGCCTCATACTGAGGAGAGGGGAGAAGAGAGGGGTGCTTAGAAGTTAGCCCAGTGCTGTCTTAACTTCCCCATGTTGCCTCAACTTTTAAGTGCACTGATGAGTGTGTGCAGAGATTACCCGAGAAACAGGAAATCAAATAAATCGTACATATTGAGCAATCTCCTGACGAGTAGAGCTGTATCCATGGGGCATCAGACCTGCGATACGTGTGACAGGCAGGGCAGGTTGAAGACAAACCCTCAACTTCTAAATGGTGGAGGTGCGCAGACTTTGCCTCTCATGATCCAGCTCATCCCGTGGTCCTAAAGCCTGCGTAAATCTGAGAAGTCAAATAAAAGCTTGAAGATGCACCTGATACATCCACCTGCTACATCTACACCTGCTAAAGGGGCTGATAAAGTATTCTGAACAGTTCAGAGGGTAGCAGGGGTTATAATACCCTTTTAGACAAACTAAAATTCCAGTTCACCGTGGCGCACAAACTATCTGCTACTCAAACTGTCAGACTACTTAGAGTTTATTGTTTTTATGGTATTTTTAATTTTATTGCTTTGCTGGGGATTCAGTGGTTAGTTTTACTGTCATCTTGTGTCATTCTAATATTACTGTCAATCCCAAAAGTTATGTTCTGCTCTGAAACGTGGTCTGTCATGGCAATGGCTCAATTTACCAAAGCAATATGTTTTCTAGCAGCAACAACAGTAAATTATAAATAAGCCCACATTGCAGCGGAATGAGACTGTTTTTATATTTCCTCCGGTCTGTGCGTGAGAGTCAGTTTGGTGCAGGCGTCTCCCCGGTGCGTCACACATCAAAAGAGGCTCTCTCCGGCCAGCTGGCGGCGGGCCTCGCAGTCCCATGACCGTCTGTCGGTGCCGGGAAGAGGGGCGGCTCGCAGCTTCGATCTCCCCGGTTCTCCGGGGAGATCTTGGCAACCGGCGCTGCAGTTTTCATCTGAATGGAGACAAAGACCTCGATCCGTCCCAGTTCGAGTGCTGGACGAGTGGAAAATTTTTGTCAGAAAGTTGTTTTCTACTGTATCACAATGAATTTAGCACAAAAAAAAAAGTGGCACCAAATGAGATTATGGAAAAAAATGTTTATAAGGGAAAATGTTCATAAGTCATGTATTGAGTATTTCAGTGGAAAAGGACAAATTTAACCTAATTATTTCCTAATACCTTTTCCAAGTGACCTCAGAGTGCCTTGACAGGAGGTCAGACTGCCCAAGTTTTCTTCACCACATCACCAAATGAAGACCTTTCTGCGTCAGCTCACTTCACAAGCTCTGCTCTGTATTATGGCTGACTCGAGCTGTGGAAGGCCACTGCATGTAAGTTGGCAGTACAACCTGTGGAGCTTTTACTTCCAGTTTGGCTGCAGTCAGAGACCAGTTCCCTGTCCTGGTGATGGTGGTGACTGTCTGGCGGCTCTTGCGTCTGTGATTAGGCCGTCCTGGGTGAATTGGTGGGATTAGCAGCCTCCTGCCTTCTTTCCATTATCCACAAATACACTCACCCTCCCCTCTGCTCAGGATGACAGGGCAGGATGGTTTCTGATGATTATGATTACAGTATACGCAGGAGGGAGGAGGGACACCTGGAGGGACAGATTGAGAAGTTGAAAGAGCAAAAGAGGGCAAGAAAGAGAGCAATAAGATGAGGGTGTTACAGAGGAGGTGGACATGAAAGAGAGGGCATGAAAGACCAGAGAGAGAGAGAGAGAGAGAGAGAAAGAAACGACCGGCTCCTGACTCCTGTGTTCTTGTGGGAATAACGTTGTTTATAAGGCACGAGATTGAAAAGGAAAGAAGGTCTTCATGTATTTCCAGTTCTGCACAGTGAACACTCCCATATGTTCCATCCTGCGGCCAAAACACACACACACTGAATTGAAGTTTCCACTGCCAGCACATTTTCAGACACACACATAAACACAGAAAGAACACGGATACACACACGCACGCACACACACATACACACACACACACACACACTCACACACACTCACACACACACACTCACACTCACACTCACACACACATAGACACACATAGTGAGAGAGGAGGTCCAGTCCCACACACACATACTCAGGAATGTGCCTGCATTCCTCCATCTGACGAGGAGCCAGAGCTGTAAATGAGAAGGCACGACAAGTAGGCCTACTCGCATGCATCCTCCCCTCACTCACACACACAAACACACACATACACACACACACACAAACACACACACGGAGAGAGAACGAGAGAGAGAGATAGAGAGAGCAAGACAGGGAGAGAGAGAAAGAGAGAGAGAGAGAGAGAGAGAGAGAATACAAATGAAAGACGAATTGGCTACATGATGCATTTCTGGGCTGTTGTTCATTCAAATTTCTGTTTTACAACCATAGATGTCCTCTGTCTGGCCTGAAAAAGAGGAGCAACGCACACGCATGCGCGCGCACACATACATAAATATAAATATATGAATGTATGTATGTGTGTATGCATGTATGTATGCATGTATCTCTCTCTCTCTCTCTCTCTCTCTCTCTCTCTCTCTCTCTCTCTCTCTCTCTCTCACTCTCTCCATATATATATATATATATATATATATATATATATATATATATATATATACATATATATATATATACATATATATATGGAGAGAGAGTGCGCAAAATATCATGTTATGTTCAGAAATCACATCACATAATTGAGGGTTAACTTCCCTACATTTCAGACAAAGCAGCAAAATGTCTTTCTTTCGGCAAATTTTGCAGTCGTTTGCCACAACCAAAGAGAAAAGGCATGACTCTCTTTATTCATTCTACTTTGTTTCATGTTTTTATGTTTGTGTATATTAGTTCTGATGGTTTGTATTTGTTATCTTGCGATTATTGTTTTTTTCTTGTGTAAAAACATTCAATAATGTTAGTGTTGGCAATAATGTAACTTCACCATTCATGTCAATGAAAAAGCTTATTTGACAGACACAGACACAGACATTCGTTTTAAGTGAGAAGCTGCGGAGTGGTGCTGCCCTCTACTGGAGAATGAGCAGTATTGATGTTCACTGACGTTTTTTTCCCTACAGTTCATGTTTTTTGACGAAAAAAATGAATTACAAAATTAAAAAAAAATCTTAAGTCATGGTCAACCTACTGAATTTCTTCAGGAGCTTCATTAACAGATGCTCAGGTGTCATGAAAATGGAATGAATGAACAACATCTGATGTTTTGTTTAATTCACACATTTCCAGTAGGAATGTGTTCAGTATACATGTGATCATATGATGTTATGAATTATATTTGTGTTTATCTGCTCCTGGTAGAACACAAATGTCAACAACAACAAAGTCGATTAGAATGCATATTATTATTACTTTACTTCTTTAGAAGCTGGACAGCTGGACCGATTACATTGAGTGGTGGTGTGACTTAGAAATAATTTAATTGGATTATAATTAACTAATCATGCACTGTAGCCCCAGAGACAAACCAAATCATCATCACCTTGTGGCAGGAAAACCTTATGAATAACCTTATCTATAGGCTAATTCATGTGAATGTACCGGGTGTATGTTAGATAGCTTATGTTGGCTTAATTCCTGACATCATTTTACCAATCAGTAAAGGGATTTGAATTTATTCTACATTACATATGAAGTCGTTGCTGTTTCAAAGTTGACAAATTCTTCTCTCGTTCTGTTCTTCTTTGGATTTAATGCGGGAAATCAACTGGAGATAATTAATGTATTTTATCTGAATTCTCCTCATGAAAAAATAACATGTCTAATGCAGTCTGCTGTCAACGTTTTATGTTTTAGAGGTAAAGAATTTCCACACCGTAAAGAATAAAGTTTGAATAAAGTTTTCTGTTACAAGAATGATGAAAGCAAATTTTATTTGACTTTTAAACAGACATGTGAATTTGAGAGAGATGTCATGTTTGCGTTGTTGCTGTTTCAAAACTCTCCTTGTGACAGGTCAAAAAAAAACCAAACAAAAAATGACGTTAATCACATGCTGGATGCTGTCGTGCTTTACATCAGACGCTTTGCTTCTGCTTTTGCGGATGCAGCTGTGGCGCAACCTGCTCACAGTCTAGCACGCAGTGGTGCGTCTCATCATGACATAGCTCAAATGCATCAATCTGAATTACTACTATTATTTTATTATTATCAATATTATTATTGGAATACCGACTGTCATGTGGTTAGCTGTCACACACGGACATTTAAGGTTATCAAGCGTCCAATCTATAATTGAACGAAAACGCCCACAATCAAAAAATAACTTCATAATAGAGTTTTCTAATTATATCAAATGTAATATGATTCGACTTGTTCAGGAAAGGAGATACTGATCAATCTGAGTCGAATTTTATTGGAACCATGACAAGAAGTTACAACTGTCTTTAATAAAATTCTCTTTGTTTGGATAATAATAAAACAATTTCGTTTTTGGATGAATTAAGTTTGAGAATCATACTAAAACCTGTGTGTTGATAACAAAGATAATGGCCTAAATTCGCAAAAAAATGAAAGTTGTCGACGACATCGCACTGCAGCAACAAGTAATAGTTAATAAAAGATTTTGTACACACATGTTCATCACATTTTCAAAAGCGTCTGATACCAAATCAATTAACAAATAAACACGGGAGGTGATCATACAGCCTCTATGCATGAAGTTATAAAAATGTTTATAGTCCCTCATCAGAAAGAAAAGCCTTGATAATGTGTCATCAGAGAGAGTTGAGGAAGTAAGAAGACGAGGGGGGCACGCGCATACACCATTTCTCTCGTGTGTTTCCTGTGTCCAGGACACTAATAAGGGATGAGATGCGTCTTGTTAAAAAACATCACATGTTTGTGCGCTCAGCGGCCCCAGATTAAATTACTGAACATCAGGACAAGCAGAGGGAAGTACTGGCAGAGCTGGACGAGCAGAGAGTGGGACAACATCTGTCGGTGCAGAGATAGTATTTAGGGAGGTGGACAGGTTACTTTTTTAAATAATATATATTAATATTTTCACCTTGTGGAAATGGGAGCCTTGAAGTATGTTATTCTTCTAGCCTGTGCCTGCTTTTTGTACCAAGCGGATGGACACAAAAGTAAGTGTTACTACTTTAAACTTTAGTAGTCAGCAGGCTACTGGAAGTCAAAGTTATACAGTATTTTGAACAGTAAGTCTGAAGAGGTCTGGTGTTGAAATATTAACTGCAGGATCATCGTGTTAAATGTCCTTGCTTCAATTTAAGCATTCACATTGATATCACAGAACTGCTGTGAACTTATCTGTCCGGGCTGAGAGAATATTATGTCATTAAGTATGAAATAGACTTTAAATATATTCGATATTTTGCTCAGTTTCTGTAATAACTGTCCTGTAGTCAGCTCTCTGTAGTCAGAGTCCCATGAGTTTAATTAAGGCGTGTGCCCTGGCTGACGCTCTCCAGTCAGACTGTGACTGAATAGCAGACACTCACTCAGAAAATAGAAAATTATCTTTGCAAAGTAACGATTTTACATTCCTGCACCTCAACCCTCAAACGGTATTACGACATATTTCATTTACAAAGTCGAGCTGGGGTCACATATCCAAAGGGGGGAAAAAGAACACCAACAAAATACTTTAATTTTAAACATTATTACAACAAAAGTTGTTTTCATTATTACAAATAGGCAACACAGTTATTTCAGAACGTCTAAGTTTGTCATGCCATCAGCTGATGATCTTTACATATGTCTGCCTTCACTGAGATCTGGATTCTTTTCCTTTAATCAAATTACAGAGATGGAATTTGTTGTTTTCCTCTGCCATCCACATTTGACAATTAAGATATGTCACTCAGGCTAAAGTCTAACAAAGCCATGGAGTTATACAGAACAAGTTTACTGATTGACTAAAGACATTTTGGCAGTATCAGATAAATTAATTTCAGATAATAATGAATGAGTCCAGGGTCAGATTTTATTATCTGTGAGTGTTTATCATCTTTCTCACTGAATAGATATTCTCAGTATATAAAGGTTATCCCAAATTTTGTGTGTTTTTTTCTTTTTCTTATGTATTTGGCTTTTCATGTCCAGTTTCAATTATATTGTGTGCTGGACCATAGTCCTTCTTATACTTAATTACTTCAATTAAAACACTAATAATAATATTTCAATTAAAACACTAATAAAAACTGAATCTCAGCATTCATCTCTCAGGTGAACAGAAAGTCAGATTGTTGTTCTTATTTTTTAGATGGGATTCATGAAAGATTTTTATAATTTTGTAATTTAACACACTGTCGTGAGATAAAATGTTTCCATGATAACTTTATAATGAGTTGAACTTCATTATAAATAAGATTTGAAACCAGCTCTAGCACCATGCTTGTAGACACCGTAATAAAAGTCTTTTGGGGATAGACTTATCAAATTATCTTTGTAGCTGAGCAAACAATCACCTTTTAAACTGTAGCCTGATGGAATTCCTGTCACGCTTTTTACACATAAAAGGAAATAAACAATTCAATAGCCTCTAAATGCACACCGTTAACTAACAAAACTAAATGTTTTCATATAGCTGCTCTGCTTTCTCTCTCCAGCATATGGTGACATGTTTCCCCACAAGCATGCAGTAGTAGGAAAGTTTCCATTTCCAATTCCACCAATCCCTGGCTGGGATCCTGATACCAACCCATGGGATGAATACCTTTACCCACCACTAAACCCGAAGCCAAAGGAGCTCATGCACCGAAAAGGTGAGTTAGGTCATCTTTTTTCATCTGAATCTTTGCTATTACACGTTGAGTTGTTAACCAGGGATATCCACCTCTCTGCAGGTAAACCCAAGGTTCGTCTGACCAGTGACAGCCCGGCTCTCAACGGCTCTTCCATCACCTTCACTGCAAAGCTGGAGCATCCTCCGTGCCAGAAGGAGGATGCCAATGGGGACCTTGTATGGGATGACCACTGTGCGGACGGTACGGAGCTGGAGGCCTCAGGTGCTGCGAGAAACCCTGAAAAGGCCACATCCTTTAACACCTAACATCACATTCCACCACAAAATACCATGATACCATGAAACAAACAGACTTAAAATAATGCTTTTATTTCACTTTTTTCTCCTGTGAGCAGCAAATGGTCAGGTGCGCTCCGGCTATGTGTATAACTGGACTTCCTGGTTGGATGACTATGGCTTTGGAAAGTGTACAGACACCACGAAATGCAATGTATTCCCTGATGGAAAGCCCTTCCCTCAAAGCAATGACTGGAGACGCAAGAGCTATGTCTACGTGTGGCACTCAATGGGTGAGACATGCAAGTTTACAACTGTGCACAGGTGCATTAACAAAGACAAAATCCACCTCAAACTGACTTCTTTCTCCTTCTGACTTCTCTATTTGTTCCAGGCCAATACTATGAGACATGTGATGGCTCCTCCTCCAGCTTGACCCTCAACACATCCAGCATCCCCGTGGGGGCAGAGGTCATGGAGGTCTTGGTCTACAGGAAACGTGAGCGCAGGAAGTACAGCCCCCTTACCACTGACAACGCTGTTTTCTATGTCACAGGTAGAGACAAACCTCAGGTTGACAAATAACTGTTTACATGTTTCAGCAAATAGACAGATCTAAGCACTGGTAACTAATTAATTATTTATCACTCCCTTACACTTGCTCTCTTAGATAAGATCCCAGTGGCAGTCAACATCTCCCAGAAGGCTGCGGTCAACCAGTCCCAGAATGTTTTCTTCCGTGGTGAAGATGTAGTCTTTCAAGTCAAGCTCCACGACCCAAGCGGCTACCTCAAAACCGCCTCCGCCATTGACTACATCTGGGACTTTAGAGATGGCAACCAGCTGGTAACACACCGTGACGTGACCACACACACCTATAGCACGCTAGGGAGCATGAGTGTGAAGCTGGTGGTGGAGGCTGCATTTCCTATTGAATGTCCACCTGCTGGTGCCACCCCGACCCCAAGGAGCTCCACACCATCTCCTGCTACAAGTAACAGACTGAGACAATCACATAGATATATACATAAGTACATGTGCATATAATGGGCAAAGCATTTTGTGAGCTGCTGTATGTTTCTTACTCCTTATGACAAAATTTTGCTTTCAGCATTTTCATCTCAGTGTCCACTGGGGGGCGCCAAAGGCAGACATTTTCTAACTCTACAATAGTGGCTTTAAAGTTAAAGGGATAGTTTGACATTTAGAGAAATATACTCATTCAAGTTCTTGCTGAGAGTGAGATAAGAAAATCAATACTACTGTGTTAAATATGAAGCTACTACCAGGAGATAGTTAGTTTAACTTAGTAGAAAGGCTCTGTCCAAGGTTTTTTTTTTAAAAAAATCTATCATCCAGTACCTCTAAAGCTCAGTAAGTACCATGTTATATATCTTGTTCATTTAATCTGTACAAAAATACACTACAAGATATATTTAGTGTAAATTAGTGAGCTATAGAAGTGCTGGGAGGTGTTTTTCTTTTCCAGCCTTTATGCTAAACTAAGATAAATGTCCCCTGGCTATAGCTTCATATTTAGGGTGCACACAACCTCTTATCTAACTCTCAGCAAGAAAGTGAATAAGCGAATGTCCCAAATCCTTTAACTTGCTACGCTATATATAGAATATGTCTGTTCACCATGGCTCAGATTTAAAGACATGGACAACAAGGTAGTCTAATAGTGAAAGATTTTGTCCTTCAAGCCTTGGTTCACCCTATATTTACTTTTATGCTCAAGTTTAATATTATGTACCAAGTTTTAAGACATTAATTTCTGAAATGTATGTGGTTGAGCATGTTTCTGGAAATAGTTTTTAATTTCGATTCATCAAAACTTGCAGAGATTAATATCTCAAAACCTGGATAAATAAAACCAAAGCTATCTGATTATGACTGAAGGTAATTGATAAAATGTGACCCCTCTGTCGGCAAGCATCCACCCTGTTAACCTAGAGCTGAACACTGGATTAATTATGTTACAAAACGGCAAAAAAATGCAAAAAAGTGACTCTCTCCAAGCAGATCAATTTGAAGAGTTACATAACAATGCACAGGTGTGTGATGGTCATATCTGTATTCTTGTCTCTTCCTCCAGAAGCCCCCACACCGGACACTCATGCTGTTACTATCAAGATGGAGACCACACACAGTGAGTTGTCACAGCTGACCGTGTGTTTGCTGCATGTATCTGAACAGAAGCTTGTTTATTTTTAATGAAGAATCTATAACTTGAACATAAAACCATACCTGCATGCACTTGCACCATGCACCATGCATGCGCTTGTCCAGTGAGTTCATATCTTGCCACTTGTTTCTTGTCTCAGTGCCACCCAGCACCAGCCGGGCCCTCCCCACCTCCACCCCCATTTCCATGACAACAGGGTTGCCCACCACAGAACCCCTCCCCCCTCTTGTTGCCAGTGTTACCCCAGAGTCCAAACCCACCAGTGGCCTGGCCTGGCTCCGCAGCAGGCGCCTGGTCCACAGCAATGCGTGTTTCCGCTACTCCTATGGGACCTTCATGGGTAACATCAGCATTATTGGTAGGTGGGAGGAAGCAGTTTCCTTTTCATTGTGTCATCAATGTATTTATTGTGTTCTATCAATTATCACATGTTATATAACATTTCCTTATTAGCACTAAGTTAACATATCATATGGCCTACTGAATTGCCTCATTGTTTCATTTTCATTTGGCAGGATTGTGTCATAGAGGAACAAAAAATAAACAATATCGTCAATAACTAAACTGACCTTTTGTGTCTTAAGTTTAATTATACACTGGTTTTTGAGCAAATTAAATTAAAAAATAAAGAAATTCAATTTCTTACATGCATTTTTATGTGAATTATGGCAGGATTATAATTTCATTTCAAAAATGCTGATCCTTCATTTTTTTGGTCCAGTTTTTTCCCCCACAACCCTGTCTTTGTGGAGCGAAACACACACATACACACACACACACACACACACACCACCCTCCAAATGAAAACCTTTGAGGTAGAACGGGCTTGCTTCATCTTTTTAATGTTATGAGAAGATGATCTCACATCACAAACCAACTGCATTAATCTGTTCTCCACAGAGCCCAAGCACTCACTGAGCAGCGAGGCAAACAGCCGCATTGTGGACGTGTCGGCTGCCAGAGTGACCAACACTGACATCAACTTCCTGGTGAAATGTATGGGCAGGTGAGTGTATAATTATTTTATCATTTATTTTAGATAAATGTCAAACAACATAAGGTAAATGTATATTTGTTTTTCTCCTCAAAGACAGTTTTAAGATGTCAATAAATTATATGTAGAGCTGAAAATTTCATTTCCTCATCGTCGTTCATCCTCAGCATCCCCACTTCAGCCTGCACCATCGTGTCAGACCCCAGCTGTACTCAGGTGCGTAACATCATGTGTGATGATGTGCCACCATCGTCAGAGTGTGAGGTGCGTCTCAGGCGAACCTTTCTGGAACCAGGTACCTACTGTGTCAACATCACTCTGGAGGACTCCAGCAGCCTGGCTCTGGCCAGCACCACCATCACCATCAACAAGTCACAAGATACACCTGGTCAGTTACACAAACACATCTGTATTTTCTGATATCCCATACATGTTCACAATAATTTCTTTTTTATATATGTGTGGTCTCATCACAAACACACTCCGCTTTATAGCAGCTTTGTAGGAAGTTGATGAACAGTCTGTCCCTCTTACTGTTATTCTCTGTTCCTGTAGTGTCCAAGACTTCTCACACTGCAGAGGTGGTCCTCTCTGCGAGCGCTGTGCTGGTGGCCGTCTTTGCATTCATTGCCTACCTTGTCTACAAGTAAGCAGTCCTCACATTTAGATGTGAAGTTTAGATGTTTTTGTGATGTTTAGAGTACATCGCATGTGTACATAGTGATACTGTCCAGCTGAGTACTCTTGAGTTTTATGATCCCATATGGAAGGAGACGAACACACTCTCACAAAAGATGCAAGCATTATTTATACCAGTGACGTACAGGTTTGCTAGAACCAATACTTTCACCCATGCAATGATTATCATCCTTCCCTTTGGACGTCTGCTTCTATTATTCTTTTCCAACCCTTCCTTTACACCCTTTTCATCATTGTGACTTCACCTGCCTCATTTTCCCCATGAATATTCCCCTCTCCTTCATCCTCCTATCCCTTATCTTACTTTTCTCTCTCTCCCAGGCGCTACAAAGTGTACCGGCCCATACGTAGGTCACTAGTGGAAGACGCCTGCGTCCATGCTGGGGTTGGAGGTCGCATGATGCGCCTGAGGGAGTCACTCTTCCCTTCCAGTGAGGAGAGTCATCACCTGCTGACTGAGAGACGCCCCCTGTAGGCTTTCTGTGACACCTAAAACCAAATCAGAATTTCTCTTTTCTATCTTTAATGGTAAAAATACCGAAGCCTATGCAACAAAAATCATACAAATCTAATCAAAGGTTGAATCCTTAAAGAATCAAAATAACAGAAATATATTAATATGTGTACGAAAATATTAGTAAATAATACTAATGTCTTGTTTGTGTCATAATTTACTTGTTTAAGAGTGTTGGCTCCAGCAAATGGATAATGCTACAGCAGTATATGACTAGTGAGATTATTTACTCGAGAATTTGTTAAATGTCTGATTGAGGCACTGCTCTTTTTGATCTGGCTCATCTGTGGGTGAAGTAGTTGCTGGGAGATGAAATAGGTTCAAGTGGCTGTTTTCTTAAGAACTGCTTTACAATATTGTGAATTCCTGTAACAATAATCCACAGTTAAGTATATCCTTGAGATTTTTTTTCTCCCCGATACATAAAATGCATACTTCAACTGATGCTACTAGTATCAGTGGTCTCGTCCTCATACTCAGATTGAATTCAAATGAAAATCGTTATTGAAGGAACTTGACATGAGGTCCCTAATAAAGGCTGTGAACTAACAACTCATCTTTTGAAGGCATTCGGTTCTGTTGCCATTTCTTTGTGATTTTTTTGATTGTTTCTGCACAATCACAAGTGACCTGCAGATAATTCAAGGTTTGGTGAAAGGCTGGTGGAAATCTTTTTTTTACCATTCACATCCATTTTAATGTTATTATTAAAATGAAAGCAAAATATCCACCATAGAAAGATTCCTCTAGTTTACCTGTCAGACTAAATAATGTTATACCCTCAGTGACAGTACATATTTAGATTTATCATCCTGTGTTTGCCAGTAACCACCACACAGTAGCACTGCAAAGCATTGACTATACACATAATACCAATCCACAACATGACTTTTCAGAATATTTTTAAAGGTGCTATTTTTAGCATGTTTTAAATCAACACTACTGGAAGACTGTTTTACTGCTCAGTCAAAAGGTACGTTGCTATTTGTCCTTTCCAGACCAAAAAATAACATGTCACAGGTTGTCGTCAATTTACCCTTCTTTTTTTTGTTTTTGCACACCGTAAAATCTGTGTGATTTAACTGATGCACAATTCTGAAGAGTTTGGAGTGCCCAGTTACAGCATTTGCTCTAAACAGTTCTGCTTTTGAACAACACGACATTCTGTTGTAAGAATAACTAGCAATATAGGTTTGGTTGCCTGTATGGACATGCACAAATAATGATAGACCCAAATACAATTAGAACACAAAATCCTCAATACACCCGTGGAAAGGACAGACAACACAATTTAACTTTTTTTTTTTTTTTTTTTTTTTTTATTCAGAGGCATTTGACAAGTGGAGCTGTGTGAGGGGGAGGTGAAGGGGCACAAGCATGGTTGCAGAGAGGGGGAGGAGGGAATATCATGCTGAAGTTAGATCACTTTTCCAAAAACTCAGAGACCCAGTCCCTCAAATCTGTCCCATACCAAGAGGATGTTCCACGTTACACAGCCAAGAAATGCTAACAGAAGAAAATAGCTACCAAATCAGCGAGTGTGTGTAGCATTTGTGAAAGACAAAAGGTAAAAAAAGACATGACTTGTATCTATTTTGTAGTCTTACAAATCAGAAAACAAAAAAAAGGCAGGCCCTTTTAAAAAAAACAAAACAAAAAAAAAAAAAAAAAAACTGTATTTTCTCGTTTTAAACTATTGAATGCTAAATCAAACACGTGATTTGACCTTTTTCACAAAAAACCCAAGCAAGAGTTCAAATACATGTAAGCCACACCACCAAAAATAGAAAGCAGAAAGAAATAACCATCGTTTGAGGATTTCAATTAAGCCAAAAAGAGTATATATAAACACTGGCAAAAGAAAATATTTTTGATCACTTTCGATTATTCTCTCAATTCTAAAGAGTACATGATTTTATTTTAAGTTTTCATTCATATCTGGGGAAGCATGGGGAGGTGTAAGGAGGGGGGGGAGGGGGGGCGGCTAAATCCTAACAAATAGAAGAATGCCTCTACTTCAAATACGTGTCTAAAGAGGTAGATCAAAACAAACTGCGGAGGAGGGGAAGGGGTGGGGAGGGTGGTTTGGCAGGAAGGAAGCGGGGAATTGGGAGGTGTCAGGGATAATTTTAAGTATCACTTGTGCCCCTCAGTTAAAGCGCGGTGTTAGGATGGCGCGCCCATGTAGAAAGAAGTGTTCGTGGGACTGAGGTATCAGTGCGCGCTGGCGCTCAGTGGGGGCAGGGTGGGGTGCCTAGTGCCACAACAACCCCCCACCCCCTCAGCTGAGGTAGACGGCGTTCTACTGTGGAAGCATGGATACACTCAAGCACTTTTACCACAATCAACATATTTACATTCGGCATGAAGAGACAAATGAAATAAATTGTATATTTAAGTTTTGGATTTCTTTCCTCTTTTCTTACCCCCAGTCAGGGTTCATTCAGTATTTTGTGTGCCTTTTGAGCTTATTTTCCCTGTAGGAACAACAAATTGAAACATCAAGTTACATTTGTGAGTTACAGAGAATGTCTTTTTTGTTTAAATCATTTTGCTATAGCAAAAAAAAAAAAAATGCATCTATCAGTGCGACTCCCCCTACCCTCACCATGCAGTGAACAACGTTAACATTGACTTGATGGCCTGGCTACAAGGGCCACTCCGAACTGACAAAGCTTGCTCTATGAAAATAAACCTAGTCGGGCTTGGACCTTGCTAAGACACTATTGTCAAGGTGGTGGCAGATGGCCTGGGAACAGAACAGACAAAAAACAGACGCTCTGCTAACTCTAGGGCAGCTACAGAGGGAACCATTACAGTCCATCCTGTACTGCCCTGACCACAGCCCTCCTAGGAAGGCGAAAAAGGAAATCTTTTTGACAAATTAAAGTACCATTACCAATAACAATGTCAATCCCAAAACTAAATGGCATTGCTGCAATTATGTACGGTTGGCATTATTTGCATGTCTTAGTCATTTTGTACTTTTTTTCAGAAGATGGTGGACCCTCAGGGGAAAAACTGAGGCGATTTTCTCTGGATACTCCTGTCAGCCGCCAGCTGAGGGGGCGCCAACTCTTGCTCCGGGGCCGCTATGTACAAATAGACTTTATGTACAGGGTCATCTTAAGTCACACATACACATGTACAATGCCACCTAAAGCACCAGAGTTGAAGGAAGGTCAGTTGGCAGCTGACCAAATTTTAAATTTTCTTAAAAAAATAAAAATGTTCAAAGACTATCAGCTTTATAAAGTATACAAAATACCACAAAAGCAAAATAAAAAAGAAAGGAACATTTTTTCATATATATATAATCATTTTCTTTTCTCTTCTGAGGTACTAGATCCTGAGGTAGTTAAGTAAAATGCATATTAAATTGGTTTTCCTGGGCAGCAGCAGTTCGGCACCGTTTCCCTAAGTGTCAGTCATGGCGCTGCCCTCACCTCTAAATATATATTCATCTATGTATATAGGTCTATCTATAAAATGCATCCGAATTTATAAAATGCCACTATCATTACAAGGGCAGGACGCCCAATATAATCCACCCTTTCAGGGGTCCTGTCCTGAAACAAGAATCTTTCCCCTAAACATGGCCCAACCAACCTGAGCCAACCCTCCCCCCAAATAAACCTCTCTGTTGGTCCGACCAGGACCTTGATAGCAATGCCTTTTCCTTTCCACAGAAAACTCATGAGAAAGCTTCATCAACCAATTGAACACTGAAAAAAAAAGAAAAAGTGTCAACTAAATCTGAAGTCAACCAAAAACATCTTGTCAGGTTTGAAGTACCACACCAAAGAGGTGATAGGAGGGGGATCCTTATTTCTTCTTTGTGTTTCTAGTGTAAAAAGAGGAAAAAAATAATTTTTGAACACACCCGTGGGGGGAGGAGGAGAGCGGTCGAGGGGTGCGCACATGTGAGGGCAGGTGACGTTGGGAGCCCTCAAAAGTACATTCTCACAGAGATGCAGAGAGGTAAGGTGGGTGGGGGTTTAGAGGTGTAGAGTCTCTTAGCCACACTTGAAAGCTCAAGTAAGACAAGGAGGGGTGGATGTTTGGTTGGGTTCTGATAACCTCTGACCCCTGAGATGAGCATTACAACCCCTTGTCTTCTTCTCCCCCTGGACTCTGCTGCATCTATCCAACTGTCTAGTCTTCTGGCAGATTCAGTCACCATTCCTCCGCTAGATCTTTACTTCCTGCGGGGCAGTGGAGGTTGGGCTCCAGATGTGGGCTTAGGCTGTTGCTGCCTCCTCACCTGGGCTAGGATCTCCTGAATCTTCCTCTGGGCCAGCTAGACGACATGGGGAGAAAAGGGGTGTGTTAAAACCAGATTATAGCACAAAGTTAAGAGTCCTATGAAGGGATCCCGTGATATCCTCAAGTGATGCCTTATGCTCAGTCCATGCTTTTTTTCAGCATGTACTGGACAACTACAAGACTTTCTTCAATTAAATTAAGATGGCCAATGTTTAAATAGTTGGATTTTCATAAGATCAGTTCAGTTGGGATATGACTCAGTCTGTATAGACTTTGCCCTGGCAAACCTTACATGGTCCTGCTTAAAAATGACTTATGAGAGATTGTATGACTGCGATTAAAAGCAGACACTAAGCACTGTGTTTGCCCACAAGTATCTTACTGCTAGGACCTTTATTTGATTATACAGAGACAGAGAAAGACTAATACTTAATCATGTGCCTTTTGGGAGATCAGACCCAGCTTTTGACTTCCTGAGATACTGTACATGTCGGTTTTCTTTGCGAGACCCACCTGGCATGCAAAGAAGTGGCCGCTGATCTTGACTATGACCTGATCATTCTCGTCAGGCGTCTGGTCCCTGGGCACCACCACTTCTGCACAGGTCAGGTTCTGCAGCTCGTTTACCTGCAGCCAAAATTGAGAGATCAAGATGAAAAAGAATAATAAACTGGATGAGATCATTACTTAACGGCTTCATTTTTTATTTGTTGGAACAAACTTGAGGTTCGTGCCAAGATAGCTTTCCAAATTTCAAGCACTGATCAGTCTCCTTATTTACCGTTTTTCCACCCTTTCCGATGACCCGTCCAGCAGCAAAGGAGGGAACCTTGATGTGAGCCTCCAGCTTCACCTCCTCTTTGGGTCCAAAGAAATTCTCTTCCTTCAGCTTGCCAAAAATGCGACACTGAGCCTGCAGCCGAACACGTTAGAATACCAATTACTTTTGCTCTTTTTTTCCTGGGGAAAAATGTCTCATTTCAAAAGTGCAGCTTAAGAAAAACTTATTTCAGTTCTGGCTGTAAAGAGCCAGCAAGATACTACTGATGAAAACAGTAGATGAAATGAGAACACACTGACTGCAAAATTAAGACCTCGCCAACAGTTGCTACTGTGAAATTTAACAATGTGGTTCCATTCGTTTATTTCTATCAACAATATTTCATGTGAAGGTACAACACCTTAAACTGAGCCTCTGGTGGTCCAACGATAATGACCATCCTCTGTTTGGCATCCATCCCTTCTGCGGGGGCAATCTGAAGGAGGGCAGGCAGCCAGCATTAAAAAAGAAAAAACAAACAAAAAAAAAAAAAACAGCAATCTGGCACTGACAGGTTATCATTGAGATTCAGAACTTCACTGACTGTCCATCACTCACCTTGATTGAGGCTCCGGCAAAGTGTGACAGCTGTTTGATGTGTTGACCCTGTTTTCCAATGATGGCTCCCACTGCAAGCGCAGGGATGAACAGGTGAACTGTCTCCGACTCTGGGTGTCCCTGCTGGGTATAAGCACATTAGTACTAGTGTGACCAGGAGGCGATCACACAAACAGCAACTGAAGACCACTTGCTCAACTCCAGCCACCAATGCGCAAATGCAGACTGTGGATCTAGCAAAGCTGTTAAATTCTTTAAGCTACATTGGAGCTCACAACCTCCACTTGAAATCACCAAATGGCCAGAAGTGGCATATCTGCAATGCAGTAATACAAACGTAAATGTTGCAATACATTTTTAGTTTTATACTGCTTAGATCACAGTGTCAAAATCTATATCAAATATATTTAGCAAATAGATTCTCAGTTTCAGTGTATTAAAAAAAAAAAAAAGCCACAATCTCAGTTTGCCACATGCATCAGTTTAGTACGTCAATCAAAAAAAAAAAAAAAAAAAAAAAAAAAAAAACCCTCAGGTGTACATGAAGCTCATTTTTTGACATTACGCAGAAGAGTCCTATTAGAACTGCCTTGTGCTGTAGCAGTTTGCAACAGCACATCATTTGTGTTTGAGTGAGTGATTGACATGAGCTCTGGAAAAGGAGGTGGTTGCATCGTCAAAGGGGAACAACAAGTACCGCTGTTGATTTAGGATTGAGCCCAACATTCCAGTCAATATGTCAGCTGAGGGCACACTAACAACTTGCTTTGGCAGCCTCCAAATCTGGAGAAGGGCTTTTAGCGCTGAGAATGTTTTACTGGCTGTTCAGAAAACATTCACCTTCCTAAACAAGTGGAAATGCCTCCTATTTGTTAGAAATAACACTGTAAAACATGTGGTGAAACTCAACTAAAATACAACTGGTAGCCAAGCTGCTGTTGCCCTCCAGGATTTATGTTTCCCCGAGATTAAAATTGCACACAGATTAGGGCCTGCCTAAAGGTCAGAAATCAAGGGGCAGCTGGAGAAGAACTGTAGCAAACCCTGCCATCTTGTCCTGCTGCGAGCCGCCACAAGCCGTGCAAAGCACTTTGGGACGGGTGACTTACAGCAAGGGGCTGGCTGCTCGCCGACAGCATAGAAGCCCAAAATGGCCCCTCACCCCCATAAGGACTGCACTAAAGGGAAAAAGAAACATGAAACTGAGTTGCTAAAGACTAAATATCTGATTTTGTTTTAATAAATTATAGTTTTCACTGGCCTGACCCAAGAGTAGAAGCAAGTTTAAAATTAGAAAACACAACCAGTTCTTGGTAATGGTAGTGTAAAGGGGCAAGCTACTGTATAGCATGTGACAAGGAGACTGTCACTTACTCCAAATGATGAGCATCCAGCGTGGGCTCCAGGAGGTGGGACACTGGACATGGAGGGACCCATGCCTGGTGTTCCGCTGGGGAACAAACCCAGAGCGTTCAGGTTCAAACCTGGAATCAGGTTTGACTGGAGCTGGAGAGAAATGAGAAAATTTTCATCAACACAACATACACAGCAGATTACAGATACCCCTTAACACCTCTTATCTGAAATAATATTTAACAAAAAGACATGTATATCTAGAATATGGAGCTCAGTAGAGTCTCACTGAAGGGTTTAGTCCTATTTCATCTCCACATTTTAAGATTTAAGTATACATTTTCAACTAGAGAAGAGGTACACTTCAGCTCAGAAAGTGAACAAGTGTAAATCATAAAACTTGCCATCTTTTAATAGCTGCACATTATAGTATGGTTAGGTAACCTTTAGGAAAAGTTGGGAAGAAAATAAACTTTTGCAAGGAGGGAATTGGCTTATAATATGCTCAGAAAAAAAACAAAACCCCACAGTGACCATTTTGGGGAAGGAAAACTCCTCAGACGACTGGTATCAAAACTTATGTAACAAATAAGGACATCAGATAGAACTGAAATATAAAAATCACTTCAGCTTGATTCTAGCCGAGAGGTTTGTAAGAGACAGGAAAATATATCCAAATGTGAGACTGTGCTTCCAGTTTCTTGATGCATTTTTTTCCTACCACACTTCTTAAGTGATACATTTATTATGTGCACTTCATAAACATGACCACTGTGTAATAAGCTCATCTGTCAGGTACAGTTGATACATCCTCTGCTTAAAGTAGCCACTGTAAGCTCAGTGCCAAAAGTTGAGATGGGATTGCGTCACAGAAAAGTTTAAGTAATCTCAATATTCACATTCCCGAATATCTAAAATTTCATATAAACTGAAAATCGTTCTACTCATAAGAAGTGATTAAGAGAAACCTGGTCAGCACATGCTGCAGGAAAACCATGATTTCTATAAGTCATTTTTAAGTGTGTATATTTATAAACACATATGCGAAGGTGGTAGTGTTTTCAGATCACTGTTGTGCATGTAACCACTATTACCTGATTTCCTTTCTTTTTTCATTATGTGGTTTGCATGTATGTAAACTTTCACCTTCAGGAAATACTCCACTATTGCAGACTGTCTGCTGTCACTTTTGAGACAATTAGTTGAGGGAAACACGTAGGTTTACCACCACATACTTAAGATTAAAAATTAGAGAAGTCACACTCCGCATTTCCTGGAGAATTCATTTTAGTCCTTGGTGTAACGAACACTTACATTCATAGCAGCCATGTCGCTCTCATACGATTCCCTGATCTTCTTCATCACCTCCTCCTCTGCACTTGCGCATGCCTCAATGGCGCCCTTTATTGTGATGGTCCGCTCTGGGTTGTACAGGGTCAGGTCCTGGAGACTGGATAGAACAAGGGGGCAAAGAAACAAGAACTGTGTGACAATATAAATTGTGATACCACAGCAGCTACTATTAAGTTATGCTAAGGACTACAAATGGTGTCAATACATCATTTATCGGTGAACTTTGGGAGAGTGTCAAGCAATCTTACGGTGAGATTGTGATCTTGGTCCCCGTGTCCTGCTCAATTTTCTTTAGGTTGCGTCCTTCCTTCCCAATTAATCTTCCTACAAAGTTGTTGTGTGCAAGGATCTTCAGTGGGATCTCCTCAGTACTGCACAAGACAGATAGCATGTTAAGTTAAACAGTCCTTCACATTTACTGAACACTGAATGTGACTTCTACCAATGTCTATTTCTCTGCCTGCTGTAAACTATGAATGTCTTGCTGTATAGGTGTAGAAACTGTACAAGCTGTCAAAGTTAATTTTCTTGAGTAATGAAGTATCTGTTCTTCAGTTTTTACAGGCCTGGCTAACAAGTCAATGGCACTGACATCCAATCACAAACCTTTGCCAGTTGTAAAAGCTGTGCATACATCACCCTCATGCAGACTGTATCGTCACACATGTGAATAATGACTGAATTTAAAGAAAGTGAAAATATTCTAAATCCGACTAGGCCAAGGTGTGTTTAACCCAATGACTTTGTCTGATGTTTCACAAGTATATACACACACACACAATAAGTAACGTATTCCATCTTTCTCATTCTGTTTGAGCATAAACTCACAACTTTGTGTCAAGGGCTTCCTTCTGCATGATCTCCATGATTGTTCTGCAGGCGTTCGAACAACCTTCGGGGGTGGAGTGAATTGTGATGGGCTTCTCTGCTGCACCTGCATTTTCTTTCCTATGGATGTCAATCCTGGGGTAAAAGGAGAGAGGATTTAAAGTAAGCCCACTGTAATGCTGGAAGTCAACACTCCAGTAAAGGAAAGCACACAGCTCACTGGCAACGTTCAGCATAATTCCTGACCTCAGTGTACGTACTTTGAGTGGGTCTGTTTGGTGATGTTGCGGATAGTGGCGCCCTCCTTGCCGATGATTGCCCCTACAAACTGGGTGGGAACCAGAACACGCAGCGGGATGTCTGACTGAACTTTGGGCCGGGCACCCAGACCTGGAGAGCTAGAACGAGGGGGTCCACGGGCGTTAAAGCCTCTGCGACCCCCCGGTGAGGGACCCTCTGGTGCAGCTGTCTCATCTGGGATATAAGATACTTTCAAGGCATAGTTCTCCATCATTGATCCGTTCAGCTTCTCCATTGCCCTACGGAGCATAAAGAGATGTCAGCCTCTGAGTAAAACATTTGATTGCCACTGAGTGGGTATGATTTAACAAAACAGGAAGGCTTTTAGACAGTCATGGAGTGAAAAGATCCGCTTTACTGCCAAACAAATTTCTGTTGAGGCACTTAACATAAAAAGGTTTAGGTTGGATTCCTTTCCCCATCTCTTTGTCAGAGGGAGAATCCAAGAACAGGGGACATGACAACAAAATCAAGAGGCTTCAAGCCAAATTGATGCCATTGTCTCAAGTGACGGATACAAGGGACAACGAGGAGCTAAGAGCTCCCAATAAGCCAAACAAACTTAAAGACCAAACATGACTTCATGAGTGTACAACAAGAAATTCACCCTAACCTTAAGAGAGTATTAACATTTACCACACATCTGCCTTGTCTGCTTCAAGAATTTTGATTTTTACTGAAACAATAGCGCCTCAAGACTTCCACAACCACTCGTGCCAAGAGCTACACTGTAGTATGATTCATGTACACCAGGGGGCACCAGATGGCTAATTTAACCCCCTCCCTCTCCAAAACACATGCACACACACACACACTCTCTCTCTCTCTCTCTCTCTCACACACACACTCACTCACACACACACTCACTCACACACACACACACACACACACACACTCACTCCCCCCTCCTCCCAGTCATCATTGCATGTCAAATTAAACTAGACTGGTTTCTGGAAGGAGGAAATCAGGTGCACTGTACGAACACTAGATAGAGGAAGTTGATGTAATTTCCTGTAGAGAATGCTGGGTAAAGTAAAAAACTTCAGCGGATCCATGTCAGATATAAAAAAAAAAAAATGAGTTGGAGGTTAATGATGTGAACACAGTGTGTGTTAGTTGTGTGTGTGTGTATATATACACACATATATGTGTGTGTGTGTGTGTGTGTGTACTCACAGCCTGGCCTGGTCCTTGGCTGCATATCGAACATTGACTACTGCAGTCTCTGTGTCAGTGTTTACTGTGGGAGAACACACAGCGGAGTCATTCACACACATTCAATGATAGTGACACAATTTACCACCATGGGCTACTTTTACATAGTAATTTCTAATTGTTTGACCTTCTGCAATGATGCATTTTTTTAAATTATAAAATCATCACTGCAAGTGTGCACAATTATTAAACATTGGAACACAAATTCTGAACGCTATATAAGGTGTGTGTTGAGGCAAGGTGGTGGAATTACATTTTAAGTAGACTTGCAACACAAAAGCTTTAACAAGAGTCTGTATTTACCTTGTTCACAGCTCTCTACAGCACCATACTGAGCAAGCATACTATCCAAAACCTGAGAGAAAGAAAAAAGAAAAAGCCATGATTACTCAAGAGACTTTAGAAGGCTTTGACCAGAAGCTCATCCATGGAAACCAGCGCAGCTCAGTGCCAGGACACAGCCCATTAATTCTGAACCCCAGAGTTCAATGTTGAGTAACGTGGTTGAATTTGCTGCCTTCTTGTAAAAGCCTGTCTATCTCAAATTATGGCTGTCCTCTTGGTGCACCAGGTGTTAAGTTAAAAATTTAAAACGCCATTTTAAAAATACTTTATTTCTGTGTATTCTTTGTAAATAACCATTTTTAAAAATTAAAATTAAAATGATAAATGTATCAGGATGCTTGTAAATCTAAACATACACTTATTAAAAAACAAAAACAAACAACAAACTGATGACCATTTAAAAAATAAAACACATTTATAAAGCTATGGTTGCTTTAACTTGTTGGACTTTGTGTTTTTTTCCCCAAAACATTGTCATCATACATGCACAAAAGCAACTAGCAAAAAGAAAAAAAAAAAAAAGAAAAAAAAAGTTGCTTTATTAGAAAACGCAAATGAAAGCCATGTCAAGCTGGCCATCTGCCCAAATCTGGAGACCACAGGATTTTAATTCATAGATGTGATCAATTGCGAGCGAGAGGGGGAGCGAGGGATCTAAGCTAAGACCTTCGACCATGCTCAGTCAAACCCAAGGCCACACCCCCAAGAGCTCAACCCCACTTTCCAGCCAACAAGACTGCGTCCCTGCCCCCCCACTCCACCAACCCACCAACCAAGCAACCTCCCGCCTCTCTGCCATCTCCACTCAGAATCATTGGCTGCTCCAGCACTGATATGAGTTCCCTGAACCCAAGAGTTGCTAACTGCTGGCTGGCTGCTCCGCCTGTCCATCTGCAGAGTCTGGCCAATGGGAATCCAGGCCATTCAGGAAAGGGTGGGGTACATTCCAGCAGGAAGCAGTGGCTGGGGGAGGGGTGCGAGTTCATGCTACATATTCTGTGAATCGGCGCACATGGAAGGGAAGGGGAAACAGTCCAGGCCCACCCACCCACTACAGCTTGTGAACACGCCACTACTCTCCACCACCATTCGCTAGCTGTAGGGCTATAGACACACACACGCACACACCATGACCCATTGTCTTATCTACCTGATAGATACATACAAGGCCTTTGCATCAAAAGATCCCAGTCTATTCTGTTCCTCCATTCTTTTAACCCCTCCCCCTCTCTGAAGGGGAGAAACCTCCATGTCACCTTTTGAGAAAGCAAACAGCTCGCTCGCTACATACTAGTAACATGGGTGGATCTGGAGCTGCAGTTTGAGGGACATGCGTAGGCAAAGCGAGCCCACCATTACAAAACACTGAGCCCATCCGTAGCCATTTGATCACAGTGTGTGAATCAAGCTGAAATCTAAAATCCATGCATCAACCTTACAATCTTACATTTTAGAATAATACTGATCAATTGTGCAATTCAATAAGGAATTTCTCATTATGCTTCCCTACTCTTTATGGAGCAGAAAATTAAATTGAATAACACTACAAGCACACGCTATCACAGCTAAACCTCTTTGGAGAGACACAAGGGGAGGAGGAGAGAAAAAAAAAGTCACGTATAGCTGTGTTACTGGCACGAGATTCCAAATGGAAGTTAACAGTGAGATCCTGACTTTCAGATGATTTCTGGGGGGAAAAAAAAAGCTTGCATGCATTTTGAACATTTTTAAGTTGTAAGGTAAATTTATGTCCAGAGAATGTACGTGTGCCCAGCAGTTTAGTATGTCATCAAAGTACAATGTGTAGCTGATACTGAATACCAGAGTTTTAAAACTAAACGCTTATCACATGCAGAGAAAGAAAGACGTGCAATGCACGGACAGACACACACACACACACACACACACACATTCTCTCTCTCTCTCACACACACACACAGACTGTTGCTCAATGCTTACACTCGTTTTTCACTAATCAGGCAGTGGCCTTGAAATCTGACCATGTTCTAGTCCACCATGTTATGTTATAGTTTCTATTGATATTCATCTTTACATGACATTAACCCTTTATGGAACACAAAGCAAATGGACTGCATTTGAAATTTAACACTGACCTTGAGGAGCAGATTTACTGCTTAAAACTCAGTTTTAATAACCCGCTGTAGAAACCTGCTATAAGAACATCCAAGGAACTACTACTTGTGCAACTGAGGACAGTTTTGCATGATCAATTCAAACATGATTTTGTTGAATTTGTCACAGTAAATTCAAGGGTGTATATTTGCCCTCTCAATCCAGGATCATGTCAAGTAATTCATGCAGTTATCTGTGCTGGAATAGATGTGTGTAGAACTTTTTTTGTAAGTGATTAACAGCAAGTCATGAATTTTTGTTTTTGACTTTTTTTGGGGGTAATGTGGGAGCTTGTTCTAAGCTGCTGCGTGAATATGGTAAGGGACACAACGTAATGGACATAAAAATAATATTTGTACTATTTAATGTGATTCAACACAGTAGCCTTGAAACCAATACTTTAGTAGAGTAAACTGTTGTATTTTCATGCAGTGTCAGCAGTGTTTTCAAAATATACACTAATTTTTCAGGCTGTGTGGGGTATTTATGGATAGTGTTATTTATATGGCATTATTTAGTTACAAATTAATAATGGAAATGTTATAGTATCTCAGATACCAAAAAACATCCTTAAATATTGATACAGTTGAATCAACACCTCTCTGACAAACTTAATAAACTTCACAATTTTCAGGGCCAATGTAATGGATTGTACAGGTGCAGATTTTATTTCACACACCCTCTGTATGTCACGAAAACACAATTCAAAAAAAAAAAAAAAAAAAAAAAATCACATCATTTCCAGAGGCATGAAACACAAAAAACTCACTCACAACGACACTGAACAAATAGAGACTTTCTAAAAAAAAAAAAATTAAAAAAAAAAAGTCCCATAACCACATAAGGACTTACACTCTTGGGTTAGCCAGGTCAAACCCGGCCGCATGAATGTTTCACAACCCCTCAGACAATACACTATTTTTTAATTTAATCTCTAAGTTTTTTTGGCAAGAAAATACATGGTGTGAAAAGGCTTTCACTTTCAAAATGGGCACATGTGATCAGTGTCGAAAGACACCATGACACAACAATTAAGTCACATTTCCCATTTAAGCACTTCAGATCCTGTGTAGCCAGAGAATAAATTCAAATCAACAGTAAGCTTTTTCAAAATGCTTTAAAATCACGCCTAGTAGAAAGCCAACACATGTAGGAATGTAATGCAACAAAAAGATCACATAACTACTTGAAGTTTCTTCCTCTACTTGAGCCAAACCACCTTGAGATCCTACTCTCATAAAAAGGCAATCCTTTAAAGATTCCTCTTTACATAAAACTTGACATCCTATTCTAGCCTTCCCAAGTTGCTGTGAATCTATCTTACAACCTTCATCATCAAATTTCCAGCGGTATTAGCAATCATTTATTTCTGTTCCACCAATCACAGTCACAATCATTGGTCGGTATGTTTAACTGGGCTGAGCTGCAGCCTTGTTCAAACGAATCAAGCGCGTGCTCAATTGAAACCCAAAGGGTGGCAAGGTGACTCCAAAGGCCACTAAATGAGCCCAGTTGGGTTGCCCCATGGTGCCCCGCCCTGGAAGCAGTTAGCAGCCTGTTAGCACTCACCTCCCACTGCATGTGAGGCGGGATGTTCCTGATCTGCAGCTTACAGCTCCTGGAGAGAGAACAAGGGAAGAAGAGGGTGGGGGATGGATAAAGGAGGGAGAGGAAAGAAGAGATAGATGAAGGTAGATGGGAAGAGAGATGGGAAAGAGGAGGGGGAGATGGGGCGGAAGACAGTTAGTAATCAATAACACCTAGGGAACAATGATACAAATGATGTAAAAGGCATATATTTAATAAAAAATAAAAAATAAAAAAAAAAGTCCTCTTTCTCTCTATCATCTAGTTAAACAGACCAGGGTGGAGAAGCTGCAGATATGACTTCTGCGTTAATTCCATTTCCAACCCAGCAGGTGCACTGAGTAAAACGTGGGAGTAAGTGATGAAGGAGAAGCAGGTGAGGGGGAGATTTAAAATCACTACTGGGTGGCTTAAATTGAGTTGAGGTTGCTCAAAATTAAAATTAAGCTAAAAAAAAAATTAAAAAAAAAAAAAGCACCACGCCCTTTCTCTCAAACCACCAATTGTGTCAGAGCCACACAGAGAGCGAAGAAGGAAATAGGGAAGAGAAGCAGGACAGTGGAGCGGCAGGAAAGAGTATTAGAGGAAAAGATGAAGAAGGCTACAATACGCTATCCAAATGTCTTGTCTTCAAACTGTTTGAGTCAAGCATATTCCCCGTAGCACTGCATCATGAGGTTTCAACCACTGCAGGGCTCAAGCCCACACTTTTCAACCAAAATAGACACTTATCCAGGAGCATCCAGCTGTTGTATCAAAAAAAAGGGGGGAAAGGGGGTGAGGGGAATCTCCACTCAGCGCGTCACACTAAATAGGAAGAATCGAAATTGCATGCTTGTTCATAGAGAGTGAGCATCCAGCAGAGGCAAGTGGAGACTACCAATTAACAATGGCGCTGCTGTGCCCCGTCACTACAAACAACCAGGACAGAAATCCCCAATTCATGCTTTAAGAAAAAAAAAGGTCCCCAATTTAGTTACATTTGGAGAACAGCAGCACGAGTATGCGGGTTATGTGTGGAGGTCACGCAGACAATGGAACTTGTGGATGAATGAGTGAGTCAGAGTTTCAGTGTTGCCTGTGTGTTTGCCTGCATGTGGATGTTGTATAAAAATGTGAGAAAAAGTGCATGCCACTCCAAAGTCCACCGCCTGTTGACACACATAGACCTAAATGAACATAATGTACATATGGCTGGGAGCTGATACACGCACACACACACACACACAATGTGGAATCACAAACCCTGACCCCTACCAGACTTACACATACTCTGCACATACCTGACACACACACACACACACACACACACGCAGCATAAGCAGCTCATTTAAGTTAGACTGCGTAGACACCATTTTCTGTCTTCTATGTGAAAACTTAAAGCGTTATATTACACACATCTCTTGTTCTTTTCCTCAAGCTTCACTGAGCTGTTAAATGACGTCTAAAAGTAGCTCATCCACTTCTAGAAACTGTTCCACTGCTAATGGTTGTTCTGTAGAAGATAGAAGGTTAACACATATAACATGCAGCATTCATAAACTCAGCCTTTACACCATGAATTCAAATTTACCTTGGAAAACAACAACATTTAAGAAAAAAATAAATAAAATTTAAAAAAAGTGTTATTAAAAAGATCACACACAAGCACATCTACGCAGTAAAACCTACTGCACATGTGCAACAAGGGCCACAGCAGAGAGTCCTTAGCTTAGTCAATACGACCGTAATCAAGAGAACAGTTCAACAACATATTTAATTTGAGACATTAGGAAACTACTTAATTCTAAATGGGCAAATTGTAAAGAAAATTCCCAAATAACTTCCAAGAGGAATTCCAGCCCTTTCCGGCCCACTGTGCCATTCCTGGCTGATCCGTCCCCCCTCTCCCCACACATTCTGTATGCTCTGCATTGCGGTGGGAACGCCATGCGAAATGTGCGAATGCACCGAGCACTTCCAGTCGGATTAACCTATAGCTCCACACACAGAAGAAGTCAGCCAGAGTATGGGGTGGAGGTGGGGGTTGGGGTGGTATACATTCCCTTGTCCCAGCCTTTGATTTGGGGAGGGGGGGGTGGGGGTGGGGGGGGGATAGTAAGTGGGGTGTGGTGTGGGGACTAGCCCCTGTTTCAGGCAAGGGTAACAAGGGCCCTCTCTGCCCTGTGGGGGTGGGGCCCTGTTGCCATGGACACGGACAAGTCCACTGACAGGAACATGTAGAGCGGGGTTAAAAGTGGGAGGGGGAGAGAAGGAAGGGAGGGCCAGGAGTGACTGGGGTTGGCTCGTCATGTGATGGCCAAGAGGAGGCCGGGCTCCTTATTTACTTTTAAAAAAGGGACCAACATTCTACACGTTCACCCCCATCCTCTGCCACCATGCTGAGACCTATGGGCCTGAACCGAGGAGACACACAAGTGTAAACACGTAAGCAAGCATGCAAATGCATCCATAAAAAAACCACAAGAGGATCCACAAGTCAAGCAACAAGAGACTGCACCACACCTGTATCAATCTCCATTTCTCTGCCATCCCAGCAAACTGAAGCACTCAAACGTCAACACTAACAGGGACGGTGTGGGACACATGAGATCTGTGCTCAACGCTCATCCAGCCATTGACTATTCAGTATGCAGAGGTTCTGAATGACTGAACTCCACACAGTCTGGTTTCCGCTACCCTCTCACAGGCCTTATATGCACACTGTGCACCCAATAAGCTACATTCAACACTTGCGTTTGGATAGATTGGTTTGGAATTCCCTCAGAGAATTCCAATGAGCTGAATATCAACAATTAGAAATGACTCAACTTCTGCAAAGACTATTACATATTTATGTCTTTACCTCCCCACCTCATTCACAGTACTTTTTTTTAATATATATATATATTTAAGAAAAAGTAAAAATACAATGGCATTTTCATGTGAGCCTAGGAGCAGGGAGAGTTAAGGAGCCTTTGCTTGTAGTCTGGGTAAAACAAGGGGCCACATTCATAATTCTCTGGCACCCCAAGTCTCCGTTCCAAATCCCCGTTTTTGCAGGTGGGGCCCCACAGTGACCCCATGACCCAGAATTCTTGTAATAAGAGCCAGGAGCCATTTCTACAACCAACACTGATACGATCTACACTACTGTCTCAATTTACAGACTTTTTTTTTTTTTAAATATAAATACTTGACGTAAAAACAAAAGCTACTTAAAATAAGAAAAAAGCAAAAGAGCTCAAATTTTACAATAGTCAGAACAATTGCTAGGAGCTGTGTGTTAAGTGTACACCTGTGAACAAAGTATGTTTAACGTCTGTTTTCCCCTCGCTCATACACGTACGTACACACACACACACACACACACACACACACACACACACACACACACACACACACTCACACACTCACTTGGGGCCACCCCTCCTATAGCCATCTTTTTTCTTCCTGTACATGTGACTAAGCGGGTATGTGCATGCGAGGTTGGGAAAGCTTCATTTTAATTTTGTTGAATTTATCCAACACGAGGAGTACATCTGACCCAGGAAGTTAAGTCAGAGTGCATAAAAAATAATGACACTGTTGCAACTCAGTTTGTCATACAATTAAGGATTAAATTAAATTTTTGGAGTGACTTTTTTTTTTTTTTAAATATTCACTTTGTAATTGATAGCAAAAGTGTGTAGGCCAGTTGCGCTAACAAGCACAGACCCAGCTTTTTTACAAGAGTGAAAATATAATTTCCAATTAATTTTGGAAATATTGCTGTTTTAACTGAATGACACCTGTAAGATTCTGATTAATGCTAGATTTATTTATTTTTTTGTACAATTTACATACTTTCTGAGAATAGAAATAAAAGCACAGGATATTGTCAAGAATGAGTGGGTGTCATTTTTAAATGCCAGATTTAAAAAAAAAAAAAAAAAAAAAAAGTCAAGTACAAAACGTTTTCAGAAGTCAGACAAAGTTAAATGTAAATGACTACAAGATGGCTGAAAGGTTTAATAACTATGAAAAGAAAACAATAGCTGTGGACAAGATGTTTTGAACTATTAATAAATATATTTTCAGGAGTCACCACAGTATACAGCAGATGTTTTGCTAATGCAGGAGAGATAATTTTAAGCAGCCTTTTGGTCATAACCATTACAAATTCAGAGAAATGCACATCAAAATATCACATGATGCATTTTGGACAATATTAAGCAACACACTCGCCAGCATTCACTCTACGTTGCACTACTATCGTTATCAAGCCCAAACTGGAGCCATCCCACCTTGATCCCTGTCTGCTACAGCACTTCCCCTTCCTGATGAGTTCAAAGGTTAAGCCATGGTGATTGGCCAAGCCCCCAGCTGATATTTGCAGGCTGGAATGCAAAGAGGGGCCCCAGTATGGAAGTGTGTGTGTGAGTGTGTGTGTGTGTGTATATATGTGTGTGTGTGTGAATGTGTGTAGCCTATACTCAGAATACTGTTCCCATTGACTACTGCTATGTTCCATGTTGTAAAGGGAGGGCACGTTTTACTTTTTTGAAGTGTGGCTGAAACTCGACTCTGTTGCTACCATAGCCAGCACAGCAGACTGCACTAAAAGGCAGAGCAACGTCACCAGTTTTTTCGTGATCAGGAAAAATTTGGAAGAAGGTCTGAAGATTTGACGCAAAATTCCCCTTGTAGCTCACCTGGTTTATTTATCCAAGCTACAATTTACACCAACCGCCAACCCAGCTACCAGAGAAAAGCTTGTATAATGTCCAGGTGGAAAATACATTTCACGTAAAGATGTCAAAAATTCCCTGCTCGCCCCGTATTCACATCTAAGCACTTTATAAATTAAATGAAGCCACGTTTAATAGTTTAAAATACGTGTTTCACCTCGACTTCCCTGTTTTCACTTCAGATGATCATTTAATAAAACTTTAGTCCTACAGAAATGCATATTACGTGTAATGACTCTCAGATATCATTACAGCAATTACCAATCAACGGCCATTTAATTTAAAAATCAAGAAAACGATCAATTTTGACCGAAATGCACCACCACCAAAAAATACGCACACAATGCCAAGAAGCCCCAGTATTTTTACGTCCTCAACACAGATTACGTAGACCCTTCAAAAAATATTTATAGTAAGACTACTTGTGATCATGAATTGAAACACGACAGTGGCTACGGGGGTCTAACTCTGAAACTGGGGGTTTCCGTGACTTGGGCCCCAAACCTCCCATTCCACTCGCGTTTGGGAGTCCATCTCATGCAACAGCAGCACAATGTGCAGAGGAGGGCGGAAGCGCAGGGCAGGCAGGGAGAATGACGGGCAGATCCTTCTCAAATGGACGACTCCACAAGGCCTGTACGCCTCAAATCCAGCCTGCACTCACTCTGCACACATTTCAGCCAGCACACCCAGGCTTCACTAATCGCCCTGGGGTTGGAGCACAAATAATATCAAGTGCTGTACAAATGCAAAAAAATAATAGTGGATGGGCGAGCGAGACAATGCAAGCAATGTGCTGGTTAAACCCAAAATGACGGTTTTAGGAGCACCCCACAGCCATGGCGAGAGGAGGGAGTATACCACCATACACCCCTTTTATTTGACCCCAGAGCATTCAGGGAAAAAAGGACACCTCATTTAAACAAAATGAAAATACATACGCCACTGAATTTAACAGCAGCAACATGGACGCACATTTCCAGTAAATAGCCTATGACTTAGGGGAAAAAAAATAGGCTTCTTGTAGAAAATGGCTAGAGGAAGAAAAAAAATAGGAGCTCCCACGAGTTGAACCAAGCACTGTATGATAAAACTCGACCTACCTTTGACGTTTAGGGACAGAGTGCTCCACTTCGAGAACTTTCCCATGAAGTTCAACTTTACCTAGAAAACAAAATATTTTAATTTCATTAGTCTTTTGACCTCCTAAACAGACCTCCCCTTCTCGCTTTTGGAAATGCAATTAGGCCTAGTGTTTACTACTCATTTTATGGAGTGTACTAAAATCTAAACAGGCATATGGACGTATGGCAGCGTCCAGGATATTTTCAACATAGTGTGATATTAGCAACACAAATTGCTGAAAGTGTCCGAGCCTCTAATAACACGAGGACACAGATGAGCCAGACATTGTACCAATTCGTAAAATTATACGAGTTTAGCTAAATTGTTACGTGTCCTGCATGAACAGGCTTAACTTTAATTTAATAACAAAACATGAGACGAAGTGAATAATACACAAAAGCTAATGGTCGTGTGGCTCAGTTAGTTGGCCTACATTTGACCAACACAATTAAACCACCTGGTGTGTCAGCATGGGCGAAATGGCTTCACAACGTAGCGAGTTGTGGCCACAGGAGAGGGCCTATACTTTGAAACCTGGGTAAGAGTGTGAGTTCAAATTGAGGCTGGTAAAAGCAGCAACACACTACGACCTCTAGCCCTAATCGTGCCAAAGTGGGCTGTGTGTTAGAGCCTACAATAAGGCTCACTTCACGGCGTCCACAGCCTCGCTGCCTATGCGCCCCACTGCCCTGAACGGCACATAACCGGCATAATGCCTTGGTATTCTCATCCTCATGATTGTGTTTACTCGACCATTTTATCAAGCTACACTCAGTGAAATTACAAGAACTGAATTTCACTCAAACCTCGGGTAGCCTTTTCTCTGAGCCCACAGTGTCAAAAGGCCAAGTAAAGATTGTGTGAGAGAAAGAAATGCTTGGATACACCCCCACCCTACAGGACTACATGCATTTCTCATAGGGGCCCTGAAGTAAGGCAATCTTCACACAATTGCAGCAGTTCGTGCGTCTTTCCAAATAGCACTTTTTTACCCAAAATCTCTCACCTGAAAGAACATCGATGGCCTTCATTGCAGCCTTCTCGTCCGGGCAATCCACAAACGCATAGCCAGTTTTGACAAGAAATGGACCACTGTGCGGAATCTTCCACTGCTCAAAGATAGTTTCGAAGTCCTCCTCGCTCGCCTCTGCGCTCACGTTGCCAATGTATAGCTTATTCATGTTCTGCGCCGATAAAGGGACAATCTTTACGCTGAGGGAGAGATAGTTATTTGCTCTCACTGATGTGCAGTGTTTGGAGTAGCCTAAATCGCCTTTACTACTACGGAGTGGCTGTGGCGTGCTTCCCGGTCGTTCAAGCCACAGATAGATTTAAACTGGCAGCCTCACAGTGCGTTTGCGCTCCCTCGCCCCTCTGCCTCTATCGCGCAATAAATAAATGCTCAATTATTAATCTCGTGTCTCCAAACGATGGCTGGCTGGGTGAAAAGGAGGAGAAACTACTTTGTGTCTTCCTCCAAACCCCTTGGCAAAGAGACAGAGAATGTCACACAGGGTAAGGCTGGCGCCCGCCTCTAAGTCTAGAGCCTAGAATAAGAAGAAGAAGAAGAAGGGGGAGAAAAAAATCCTCTTGCTATTCCGGCTTTTTGAATGAGCCACGTGTTCAAACTACAAATCAGCCCACACGTGAGGAATCCCAATTGCTCAATTAAGTGTTTGGGATTGGGGAAAATTGCACGGGAATCTGGGGTGGGGACAGCAGAGGGGAGTGGAGAAAAAAGGAGGGGAAGAGTGGATTGCTGTTGGGAAAAAACCTGGCCAGCTATGTGCGTAAAGGGATTCCGTGAGAACCAAGTGTATCTTTACTAGAATCACATTCGTGAGCCTTTCTCTAAAAGCCTCGATTCTCATTGGTCAGATGAGGAATAGTAAAACGGCAGTGCGCTCACGCACGCCCATAGCAGGGAGACGCTGATATTGCGGGGGCTTGTGCGCACGGCTGTGCTAAGTGCGCTGTACTGATGACACAGTAGGAGGAAAAGGGGGTGGGGCCATTCATAAATGATGTTGCATTATATTGTTAAATTGCATACTGGACACATTAAATTTTAAGAAATGTAGAGTAGGGAGGGCCCTGTGCTGTTCCTTGGGCCCTCACGCAATGTGGGAATGACACGTATTACTATCCAAATGACGGCATCCATCTTCTCCAACTAGACTGGAGCCATCCCCTCCCTGATCCACAACTCAAAGTCCAACTGCAGGCCCGGCTGGCCCGTGGTCACACAAAATGATATTGAGGGGGTGTCTTTGGTGCTGCCACACCGCTCGTTTTCTGCAACTTTCAGACCGTTTGGCACAGCGAGGAAGCCTTGGCCATGTGGAGCGAATGCACATGGCGAATCCTTTCTGCCATATACCACTGGCATGGATTTGCATTTGCTGAAAGAGGGAGGGGTCCCCTACGCCAAAGTGCCCCTAGCGTTCTATGTAATGTACAGCCCAAGTGAATCACGTGTGGAATACATGTCTAAAATATTACACAACTGTCAAAAAGATCTTTTGCAGACCATAGGCAAAGGCCGACACTTTACGCGTATGGTGACTGTGCAGAGAAAGGCCGTGTTTACACGACTAATGTTGTAGTAGAATCCATACTCGTTGATGCACTGTCAGCACAGAACTTGTTCAAGTTTTTTCCGACACTAAGGATCCCCAAAATGAAAAATTCACACACAAGGTCACACACACTGAGCTATCATTTGATCTAATCTGACAACAGACTTGTGAGGAAGGAATATGAAACATACAAACAAAAATTCTTAAAGTCCTTAAAGACCTTGGTGTTATGTTTCCATCTATGAACTTAACTAGTTGAATTACGAACAGCTTCAGACTGAGGGTCTAGTGTTTATATGTGCTCAATGCGCCGCACATGTGACAGTATAATTTGAGATACGAGGTCATACGAGTCAAGTGTGGGCAAACATAAGGGCATTATTCAGCCTAATTCCTGTAGTCTAATTATTGTATATGAGTTCTCCTATATGAGTTATGATAGGCAAATTAAAAACTAAGTTAACTATCTTTGCCATAAAGTATAAATCTAAACTATACACTGTATAGTATTACCTTCAATTGCATTTTCCTGTAAGTGTATTTTTTATCGCAACCTATAGGCTATATTATTTGCTCATCACGTAGCCTTCAAACTGCAGGATTTTGACCATTTTACCAAGAAAAATGTGTTGGAAAAGTAAGTTTAGGTGGGTGTTACCTCCACCCCAGCCCTGCAATTGCCAGTGCAAAAAGCTATGCTTTGGGCTGAAATGATAGTACCAGGTCCCTGCGGTGTTTGTTAATGAAAAGGCCTAGGTGTGCATGCTCATGTAAAGCAGGTTACAAAGGGAGTGTTGGTTTAGTGGGCCCTTCAGCCACTAGCTCAGACTGGGGCTATGGCTGCTGCCTCAGTGGGTTTACTCCTCTGCTTCTGAACAAACACACAAAGTCCTCTGATTGGTCGGAAGGACTGTCCAATCAGAGGGCTGCAGAGTCGCTCCGTACTACTTCTGCTGGCTCTGCCTCAACGCGCTCATTCATTGGCTCTTCGGCTCGACTATTCTATATGAATCAGCGCGCCAATTATGCATTTCTCCCCATGTTTCCTCTCTTGGGCTTTGTCATAAGTCATAAAGATGTAACGAAACACGGGCCGATGACCAAATCCGCGGCACTTTTCAGAGCTGTTATCAACTTTTGAGGAAGTTTAGGTTGTTTTTACGTTTTGGGGAAACTCATATAAATAGTTGAAGCAAATAGAGAATAAAAGAGTGTGTTTAAAAGGCGCTTTAAGGGCACTTCCTATACCAGTTTAATCACTTTATAATTTGTTTCAAGTTTCAACTGCCGAAAAGTTTCTTATTAAGTTTAACTCAGTGGTTAGATGCTTATATTCCTCCTGTATGGACCTATATAAGGAATTTATTAAACCAAAGCGCTTTCCGCTGGCCTAGTTAGGTTCATACAATTTTTTAATAACCCAGTTTATTTGGCTTTAATGATTTCCACTGCAAATAAAATAACGAAACGCAGACACAGGAACTCAGTCTTAAGTGTGCTCTGCCTGTTGAATGGTGCCACATAGATGGCAGATTTGTGGACTTGGACGTATAGAGACAGCAGTCATGTGAGTGCTCGCCCGGCTCTGTCGGTTTAAATGAACTGATGCATGGCTGCAGCCTGCCTGTGTGTGTGGCTGCAGGCTCTGCAGGAGGAGTGAATGTATCGCTGAGGAATGTACAGAAAGTCTCCCCGCCCCCAGTTTCAGGACTCCTCGCTATGGACAAATTCCATAGGGGCAAACTGACATAAAGTTTCAGACTAGACTGCATCCTATGTGGGAAGATTGCTGCGGCTAATGTCAGTGTAGGAAAAGAACTGACAAAATCGATTTGGTTAAACATAGTCTGGGATATTTCTAGAGAGAAAGACAGGAGGAAAGGGGAAGTAGATTGTTTAAGTAAAACGCAGCTTATAGCCCAACTTTGAGCTGTTGGCCTCACTCAGAGATATAGGCGTCGCCAAACGCAAGGCTCTTTCACAAAAACCCCTTTAGGCTACACTGAATCAAGGGATTCTGTTTTCCGGTGAGATTGCTTTATTTTTTTATTTATTGTTAGGCGATTCAAATCTGTAACAATGTTTTCTTTCCACTTGAGTTGTGTAATCAGTAAATCCACTGACTGACCGCTTCGGACAGAGTCAGGGAACACTGTGGTGAACGCCATGTTGAGGAGAATGTGGAGCCTTACAGCAACATTAACTGATGGAAACAATGTCCCTTTTGATGCTAATGCAAGCTTTTTTTTTCTTTTGGTCCAGACACATGTTTTGTATTTACATCAAGTGGTTACATGCAGGCTCCAAAACAAAATATTAGATGCTTTTTAATCCACAGATTCTCCTATGGGATGGCACCCCTCATCTCATTAGAAAATGGCGGTTTGTGTCCCCTCAAAACACATGCCAAGGAACATTTATTTTTAGCAGTAAATAATGAGTTAATGCTAAGTGGTAAAATATTAAAATAGAAGCTATATTCAAGGTAATATCTTTGCTATTTTTAAAAGAGTAATGCATGTGAAGAAACTGTCGTTTTTCTTGTTTTCTCGTCACTCCCACTGTTTTTTTCTACCAAAACTCAAATGTTGCAATTGCTATGAAAAAGTTCACTCAATCTAGGTCAATAGTAGCAGAAAAGATTATTTAAAGGTGACTATATTTTTTAAGGAAATAACTGGCCCTTTGTTTGGTTGAAAATAGCTCAGAAAAGCTATTAATAGCAGCTACACATGCAATCCGTCATGTTTTCTCTCACAACTATCCCTGTAATTTCTCATTCTATATTTGTTTAATTGCAAGCCATTTGATTACATGCACACGTTGCATTTCACACGCTGTATAGAGTGTAAAAGAAATAGCTTGAAATTCTTATTTGTTTTTACTTTTCTCTATTTTCACAAAAATACAGTTTTTTATTATTAACATCTGCTGATTTTTGTATTTTTTGTTACCTCAAGATGACTACATCTTTATTGTTCTTTAGCATTTGATCAAATTAACACCACATGTTCATGCAGCACAAACGTCTGATGAAAGTGGGTGTTTTCACGTAGTCACATGAATATTTGCAGACTTTGTCACACATTGCAGTTATATTGCATGGCCATGCTTTAGCATGTTGCTTTGTGTCTGGTATAGGGGAACTTTCCTCCTGGCTGTTGTTGTTTTGCTGTTTTCAGCACCTTGATTGATTAGTGACACTGTGATTTGTGTTGAGAAATTTCCCATTTTAACAGCCCAAAAGCAATCCATTTCTTCAATATCTTGTTTTCTAAAAGAACAAAGAAACAGGATTTGTTTTGCCTTAAGTTTTCACACTTGTAATTTTACATTAGATTACGTTTATTGCAAAATCAAGTGCAGGATTTATTGAATCTGGAATAGACACTTTCAGATGGAAAAGTTTCTGTAAATTCTTGCAACAAATAAAACTGTTATTTTCCTCATGTGAATATTGATGTAACGTAAAAGTGGTGGAGATTATATCAACTTATTGATTTTGGTTAATAATTTCTGTTGAGTAATTCAAATTATTTGATGTTCGAATTAACAGGGCTTTTGAATCAGCAACTTTTTAAAATGTTATGGCAGAGTAATTAACTTTTCCGCTGTCTGTGGATTGTCACTTGTTTATATGTAACAGTTTTATAAATTGGTGCTGAAATATTTTTTTTGGAACAAATTAGCAAACACTTAAACAACAATTAAAATACGTTTCTGGCTTAGTAAAGAACTGTTTCTTTATAATTATCATGTAAAAAAAAAAAAACCCACCAAACACCAAATTTCTTTTAGATGCAAATAGATAAATGCACTAACTTCTACAAATGCCATTTTCAGAAATCATATTCCACTGAGTAAGATGAAGAACTTAAGATAAGCCCAAAGTAAAATGAAAATGAGCTTTTTTAGTACCATTATATCATCAAGAACTCTGACTGATCAGCATGATTGAATAGCAAACAGTTGTTAATGTTTATTATACCCTATGGACCCTTGTGTTTACAGCTTAGACATGAACAACTCACATGTGGGGAAGTTTAGCCTGTAGTCCCCACAGGTCCTGCTGTCCTCAAAACACACAGAATACAACATGTAGTTGTTGATTAACCTTCAGGCATTGTCCAGTAGTTTAGGTGTGTATCCTCACAGCTTTTTTCTGATCTCAATTACATGATGTCAGAGCTACAGGTTGCACCTTGTCTACTTTGGGTGTGTTTGGTTCATGAAAATATTTTCTTGTAAAAGTATATGATGGATTTCATTCATAACAGAGACAGGTTTATTGTATGTAGAATCAGAATGTACACCATGTGTCTGGCCCCGAAGATGAAACATTGATTTTACTCATCTATTTTTGTGAAGTAGAAGATGTAGACTGTTTCCCCCCAATAATATGAAGCAATCTACCTATTCTGTCCCCTACTGGTCAACCTATCAGTAAATGCCCCCTGCAATGACATATATGGCAGGGTAATTTAAGTTAAAAATAAAATGTATATCACAGCCTTGCATCTAGCCATAAAATCTAGTGAGTTATCTGCATTTTGTTCAATCTGCGCACCTTTTCTCTACAATTGAAACTGCTAAGAAGTGGCTGTAACAGACATTGGAACAAGGGACACTACCTAAAATTGTATGGTTTACTTGTTTTATTAGCTAAATCTCTACAGGAAAGAATGCTAATAATTTAAGTTCACTTAATGTAAAAACCAGAGGTTAAAATGAGCACAAAACATACACACAATAGACATCAGAGTATATGGCTTGGACTGTTGGATCCTCATTGAGAAAGACCTCATACTTTGACCCTCCTGTCCCACTAGCTAGTGGTTACCTTGGAACCTGAAGAATTATCTTTGAGTCGGTGTGAATGAATGCATAACTCTGAGGGGCCCCATGACATGTCAGCAGTGATTATTAACCCCATTTGAATGGAGTGCTTTATTATTGGGGCTAAGGTCTACAGATAAAGAGCCCTCCATTCCCTCAGGTTTGCTTTTGTGATTAGCCACTCAGTCTCAAGATCTTGTTTGCTCTCAAGCTGTATCAATCCAGTATCTTAACCTCCATCTCTCGGGGGCAAAAACTGATCATTTTGCCTTGATGCAATCTGCCAGTTTTTGTTAAATGCAGGAAAATGTGACTGTATGAAGAACAAACTTGGCCCTGTTCTGTCATCGTTTCATAATGTAAAGCACATTTGTTTATGTTTAAAATAGGGGAAATGTTCTAGTAATGTCACTGTTGAGGTGATGTACATCATAGTCACATGATACCGAAGTCATTTTAATGTGCATCATGGTATTGAATTTTTTTAACAAAGCACAAGCTCTTTCATTGTAACTTCATATGTATATTGAGAAATTCAATGTAATTACAGAATTCACTGCAGTATAATATGTTTTCTAACTTGTAAACTTTACATCTTATGTAATAAACACCACCCAATAAAAGCTTTTTTTCCCCATGTTTCCACTGGCGTAGCTTGAATGAGAGAAAACTAAACTTTTGGAGAATATAATGTGGTTTTTAAATGTGGCTCCAGATCAACTTTTCAATTTGTGTGAACATGAACTTATCATGCACATCATCTTGGCGCTGGTCTTTGTCTATGAAATTCTCCTAGCTTATTTTTCCCACCTCACCCACTCAAACTTCTTAACTCCCACCTAGACAACTAAAGCTCAACTTCAATTTCATGCACATTAAGTCAGAAAACCACGTTACAAACTTTGGAGTTTTCATATATTTGTATTTCCATACAAAGAAACAACAATAAAAAACATAATAGAGAGCAAATGCCAGTAGGTTGGCTGAAGAGTGCTACTTCACGAATGCAGGTATCAAAAAAAAAAAAAAAAAAAACCAAACAGGTGCTCTTTGGATCCAAGGACATATCATGAGACCAACAAAAAGTTAGACTTGTACTTTCCTTTGAAATCAATAAGTCATAATAAAAAAATAAATTAATTTAAAAAATACCAAGGCACACTACTTTGCAAAACTTAAAAAGCCTTTAATAAATGGCTGACATATAGAGTTGCTAAGCCCATTTATTAAAGGCTTTTTAACTTTTGTAAAGCAGTGTGCCTTGGTTTTTTTTTTTTTGGTTGACTTATTGATCACAAAGCAAAGTACAAGTCCAACCACTCTCTTTTATTGGTCTCACGATAAAAAAAAACCAAAAACAATACATGATAAAACTCTCTGGAGAAACTCAAAGCAGGACTTCCTCAACTTAAAAAAAGAAAAGTTATTCATAATGTGAGCAGAGACCCCAACCACCGATTGCTGGTAGCACTTCATTTTACAGCCACATTTACCTGCTACTTACCAGTAGGCCCAGTTAGTTCCAAGTAGCATTGAGATTTAAGTTATATTCAACTAATACATATGCAAACTTTATTGTTTGAGTTACCTCTTAATACATATGGGAAAACTGTCACTATTCTCAACTAAAACCCAGTTTTCCTTCCCCATTTATGACAAGAACTCTTTTAACAGAAATGAAAGTAATAGACCAAAAACACAGCTCATTATCCATCATTTAAAAGAAAAAAAAAAAAAGGAATCACTGCTACAGAAAATGAAGAGGGAAGGAAGGATGCAAGTCTAAGAATGACACAACAGTAACCAACAGTTGTTGAGTTCTTTGCTCACACCAGACATGGACACGTAAAAACGCCTAAAAATTAAGACATCTATTGCATGTAAACAAGAACTATCTCAAACTTAAAAGAGTTCTGTTGATATAGACATGCTAGTTCAAATTGTCCCCTCTGAAACACCTTGATGAATCACACACCACCAATTATTGGAGGGAAGCTGAATGTTGTAAAAAGCAACTTAGTATCGCCCTGCGAAAAGAAAATAGGAAATATATATTAGCACATGTAAAGGTCAGTGCATTACTAATAAAATTCTAGCAGCTTTCACCAGTGATTACAGTACAGGAATCTGTTTAAATATGCATACAAAGAGCAGTCTGACTTCATGTCTAAATAATGACACAATAGTTAAGCAAGTACTGTATGCTTCACACTTACGTGGGCTGTAGGAGCGAGACCGTGAGCGAGACCTGTATCGACTGTAGTAGGGTGATGGAGAGCGCTTGCGACTGCAAGGAGACAAAGAAAAATTTTAAATGTTCTCCCACGTAATAGTGCAACACTGGCTTTGTACTCACAAATTATTACTCACCTATACCTATAGTCATACTCGTCATATCTGTCGTAGCGGTCATAGCCACGATCATAATAGGAGTCTCTCCCCCTCCTGCTGCTGCTGCCGCCGCCACCGCCGCCGCCGCCACCACCACCATTGCTGTTGAAATAAGAATATAAAAAGGCCATGACTTCCAGGAATCTTATCTCTTGAGAAACATGGCACCATGTCAAAACAGATAGAAATTGTTAAATTTTAACAATGTGTTTCAAGAAAAGATGCACAATTAGATATACAACAGTGATATGAGAGAGCGCTGACCTCAGAACAATACACCTTGCATCGCATTTCTCTACTCCTGACTACTCAAATGTACAGTCACATGCAACTATGTGATGTATATCTACTGCCACATACTAGGTAAAGAGAACTTGACATTAGTGTTGATCTTACTGAGTTGGACGGCCCATATATATTCCTGGTGTGGGGGTATGGGGACGTTTGGTAATGGAATAATCCACTCTGATGCGTCTCCCGTCCAGCTCCATGCCGTTGGCTCGCTCCATTGCCTAGGGAACACAAGAGGGATGAGGAGACATAGATGTTATCATATTATTGCAAGCTCTTTGGTAAAAATTATTAAATTCACAAAAGACCACCTACAGTACATTACACACAGTAACCCATTTCTAGGGATGCATGGCTCTAAGATGAGGTAATTTGTGGCAAGGCAGACACCTAGTGGTGAACTCAGGTAATCACATCTAAATAAAGACTAAACACTATCAGAGAGGAAGAGACCTTTGAACCTGCATGTACTGCAAATATAAAAAAGTGCTAAGCAGGCAACAATAATTGCAAAGACTATGCTTAACACTTTATACTAATACTCTTCACTCCTGGTTCTCACCGGCAGCCATGCAGCAGCCCTCTTATTCTAGCCATCTAATCATGGGATATTTTACACTTTGGACGACAGATGAATCAAATTAACTATAGTACCAGTCAAAAGTTAGGACACAACTTCCCACTCACTTGAATGAGAAAGTGTGTCTAAACTTGGCACTGACTGGTACTGTGCATAAAAACACAGAAAACAAATGACTCTCCAGGACCAGGCCTGAAGATTATTGGCTATCTGATGAGTAAATAAAACCACAAACATTTCCCATACCTCTTTAGAATCCTCAAGTCTCTCAAAGTAAACAAAGGCAAAGCCCCGGGAGCGACCTGTGCGCTGGTCGTACACCACATTGACCCCGGCCAGAGGACCATAGCGCGAAAACACCTCCCTCAGGTCACGCTCTGTGGTGTACAGGCTCAAGCCAAACACCCCCAAACATGTACTGGGGTCAGGGTTCGCCTGGAAGGGTCAACAACAGAGAGTCAGAGGTGATGATGTGGTTTACCACATCTACCCATCTAATGTTTTGCATACTAAATCCAGTGAATGGATTTTGTATGCAAAGCAGTAGATGCTTCTTCATCCACAGGCAACATTTTACATGTTTAATGCACTGGTTACATTTCCAAAACACAAATATAGAAAACAACAAGGCACCAGGAAAATATATTCATATATAAAAAATATATAATGTATATATATAATTATATAATAACATAGAAAATATATAATTAGATACTACTAAAAAAAAGGTAAAAGATCTATATAGAAGTTAACAATGGCTACAAGAACTTTTCCCTCCAAGCATCTTCAAATGAACCAGACCATCAGAAAATGCTCAGTGGGTAAACTATGACAGCTTTAATAACCCCTTAAACAGCTTTCAAAAAGATGCCCCTGGGAGACTTATATATAGTACAAAACCATTTCATTTGCCTCCCACTTGCTTTGAAAACCACACCTAATTCCTCTTTTCCACACGAACCTTTTACAGCAGTAGTGTACTACAAACATCATTGAGCTTACACAAACTGTAGTAAAAATGTTTCATTCATTGTATGACGTTCCACACCAAATGGTGGATCATGAAAATGTATTCACTTTATCCTTTATTAACTTTAATGATTTATTTTTTTACTACCTGTTGCAATATATTACTAAACATCAGTATTTCCAGGTGTAAAATAAAGATTTTCAAACATTTGTGCCTTTTCATTTATACCCCAACAGTAGGTTTATTAAAGGCTTTCAAAAGGGTTCCCCATAAAAATATTATTGTCATAAGATCAATTTTAGAAGTGCATTAACTTCAGTGGTATGTTTAATATACCAATTTTATATATTTATATTTGCAGGTTCATGTCATGATTGTCTGATACTGCATATTATAAGTAAAATACATGAGGACTGCATACACACATGCACTTACTGAAATCATCCACATATTATATTGGTCCAATATAATTACGATAATACAAAAATATTAGCCTTGATATTAGTTCATGTTTTTGCCAAGTACTGATAACCTGACTTATACCCACTTTGCACCAGTGTTTCCACCAATGTTTACCTTGATAAAGGATTGATACTACAAGTGCAGTCAATTTATTGATAACTGTCATCAATTCAAACAGGTCCATCTTTATACGTGCCAGGTAGTGAATGTCCTTTTTCACCAAGCAACCTATTTTGCAAATACAGGTGTGACCCTGATTGCAAATATGTGTTTGACCCAATTTCAAGGTAGGTCATCCATGCATGCAGCTGGACAAGGGTCTTGGTATAAAGTGGTAGGATATATTGTGCACTCCTGCCCAATTTTTCAAGCAATGGTGTATTGAGGAAAAGTTTAAAAAAAACAACACTTTAACTTGACAGATGGCCCATCCAATGAGCACTGCAGTGATGGTTGTTTTTATTGCAAACCAGCCACATGTCTGAATATAACATGATCTATTTCATTTCCACTGGGTTTCATGTCACCCTTTATCCCTGATCTAGTATTACACTCAGGGAATCCCCCTTTGACCCACACACAAACATTACATTGCTCTTTCCCAAAATATGTCAGAAGGTCCACATACCCTAATATCAGCATCACCGCTATGACTGCATGCTTCTTTTGTGAAGTCATGGCTCTGTTGATATAATGAAAGGAGGGGAGGGTGAAACAAAGGGGTTATTAAATGTCATGTCAGTGGTGGTTTCCCACAGCATTCATCACAATCATATCAAAAATTACTTCCTCACAAATAGAAAATTCAAATTTCCTTGCTCTTGATTTTAAACTAAGTGTCAAGTTAATCATAAAATACTTGTAAATGTTTGTAATAATACAACTCAAATTCATATGCAAAACCGTTCAGTTTGTTTAACACATCCAAGTTATTTTGTTTGCTATGGCCAAATATATCTAAATGAAAAGATAAAAAAGTGCTGACACTGTAAGATGCTAAATGGAAAACAGTTTTGGGGAGATCAAAATGTCACGACTAACATGATATAAATGTGTGTGAGCATACACAAAGTGTCTTTTGGCTCTCCATCTATGGCCTACTGTACATTGCCCTATCTTCAGATCTCTTCACACTCACCCTGCTGCCAGTGTGACGGCGGCGGTTCGACATTGGGGAGGTGCTCTGGCTCCTCCTGCGCCGGTATTCAGGGCTGTAGGAACGAGAGCGAGACTTCCTTCGGTGGGAATATGACCGAGAGCGTGAGCGGCTACAGCGCCGGTTTGAGTGCCGCCTAGAACGAGACCTGAATAGGAGGCGGTAGAAGAGGAGAGAAGGAAAACAAAAACCCTGTAACCTAGTGACATATTTCAGCCTGTAATGAGCATTTTTTTGTTTGCAATATGATCACAATATAACAAAAGGTAATTGTAAAAACGGTAACATACCTTGATTTTGACCGAGAGTGGGATCTGGACTCAGAGCGTTTGGATGCTCGGGATGGGCTCGGGGAGCCGGACCTGCTCTCCGACTTGACCCGAGCTGGACTCCCACGATCCGATTTAGATGGGGAGCGAGACCCCTATTGCCACAGCAGCATGTTAACAACTTTCTCATGGACAAATAAATGTATTTCTTACACAGAAAAAAACAGTCAAGCACAGAGTAATGACATGTGGTAAGTAAGTTGCACATAAACCTGTCTAAAATCTACAGCTTATGTACTGTGGAGGAAAGGGTTAGTAAACTTATCATTTCAATTAATAAATCTTTGGTTTACAATAAGATATAATATTAACCATATACAACAGTGTACATGACAGGTCTATTTCCATGTCCACCTGGGCCATCAAGGGAAAAAATAAAACATGCATTTTCATGTTACAAAAAGAGAGCAAGGTAAAGAAAAGACATTTGTGACACAAGCAGTATATTTACTTAACCTAGGGACACATTCATTCTTCCAGATTCTTTACACGCTACTCCCTTCTCTCGGGATTTCTATCCTTCTTCATTCTTCTTTTTTCAGTTTTCACATTTTCTGATTCCAGGTCTGTTTTTCCTCTCTTCACCCAAACTGAAACCAGTTTTCATTTTAGCCATTACACTGCAAGCGCTTCTATCTGACACCAATCTTCCGTCACATTTTCCTCCCTTTCCACTTCTATGTTCTGCTCTGTAAATGTTTTCATTAGCCTTCTTTTATCTTGACAATTTTCTTCATCATTCTTGGATAAAACTCTTCAAATCCTTCACGATCAATAACCTTAATGAAAAAAGAACATTCAATAAAATTAAGATCATAGGTTTATGAAAAGGAAAATATCTTTAATAGAAAAAAGATAATAAAACACTGAATGCAGTAGTTACATTGTTGCTAAAAATAAGTATTTCAAAATGAGCACAACAATTTAAGTTAAAATGGTAACAAGTAAAGAGCTTAGACACATGTAGCTTTTCTTAATCAGAGCGTGAAAGTAGAGAAGGAAGAGTGGCTTAGGACTAATTACATTTCATATCAAACAAAAAGAAAAACTCGGGTTTCCAACGTGCATCAATGACTGTAGATAGCTTGTAATATAATTCATAAGCGAATCTGCCAGCTGCAGTAAAATGAACTGGGAATGCAAAATTATGACAACTTGCAAATACCGAGGTCTAACCCTGGTGGTGTTTTAAGCTAGCGGTAATTAGCTTGCTAGCAGAGCACTGACCGTCCATGTGGAAAAAAAATGTATATATACACTTTAATACACAAGTATTGTTGGCTTAAGGCAAAACCAATAAAAATGGCCGCCTCTCTAAAAGGTAACGATACCGCCAACAACACATGAAACTTCAACGATAAACAATTTATTTAGCGGTTCGTGTTCCCTGTCGGGCAGCCACACGGGAGAGAGAGAGAAAGGAAGAAAAGGGGAGATATTCGATATAATTCAGTGTCACTGCTTACCCGTCCTTCATAGTTTCCGTCCTCAATGTCACTCATTTTTCAGTACAGCTAATACAACCAAAGTATTATAACAGAAATAACTTAGCACCGTGGTTTAACACAATGTTTTATTCTGCTCGGTTGCTAACTAGAAGATGGCGCGTGAAGTGGCTGCTATGTTTATGTACTGCAGGGTCTGACGTCATCTCCCGTCTCGTCTCCTACGCCCCCTTCATGCGAGTGAACGTCTCGTAACCTCGCTGTAAGCTAGTGGAGTAGAGCTAGAAAATAACATGCAATTACTCAAGTACAAGTACCTCAAAATTGTACTGAAGTGTTTGGGTAAATTGTTACTTTCCAGCACTGCCCATGACAAGACAAGGTTTAGCTTGTACGTAATGTCAAGTACCTCAGGGTTTTTTGCAGCGGGGTCAGTAAAACTTTATGAGCTGAAAATCCAACCATGCGCACACCCACACACCTTACTTAAGGTCTCATGGAGGGTGCCCTATCTGAGAACCACTGGCTGAATGTTTGGATAGACGCAAGTAAAACTGGATTTATTGTTTTGTGAGTCATCTCATATCACAACTAAAACCATCTTCATCTCCTGAATGGCACTTTTGATCACATTTAATTTACAGGAAATACATAGAGGATCTGGTATAAAAAAGAATTCAAATGGGAGGGACACTCATTTTTTCCATGGGGGCATTTTATTGGTAAAGTTATCTCACCTTTCTACTTAAACATTATGAAATAAAGTACATGTAGGGTATCACTCAATAGAGACACAATCAAACCACAGTTTAATAATTCAGTCTAGCGGCTCTAACATACAGTTTAGTTTGTAATGTGAGCAACATTTTGAAGCAGAGTAAAAGGGCAATTATGACTACTAGTATGTTTTCTTCAAATGACAAATGTTCTTCCTCATATTTTATTATTCCATAAAGCACATTGCTTTTTTTATCTCACAAAATCCCCAAGTTGTACTGATGAAAGTATTGCCCACCTTTGTTGCTGAGGAATGAGTATTCCAGAGCTTGATGTCTGCCTCCCTAAAATATCCCCTAATGTCCAAGTTGGATTAGCCCAGTATTTTTAGAAAATCTCTATAGAGTCACAGTGCAACATGAACCCTGAACATGTGTAAGCAGCAGGTCAGTCATCTTAACAGCACCACAGGGCTAAATACCGACCTCGCAGTACATTCAATCCATTCTACATCTGAACTGAAACAACTCCCAAAGCAAGATAAAGGAACTAAAGCATTGGATTTCGACTGAGACAAAGCACACACACACACCCATGTTTACAGTGGCAATTAAGCTTCATCCCATCACATTCTGCACGTACATCAAATTGTCTCGTAGCAACAGTCAATACACATTTGTCCTTCAGATGGAGTGCAAATAACATTCTTTGGATTATTTTTCTTACAGGTTATACTGTTTAATTATCCTTAAAATCACTAAATGTGTTATCTAAGAGGAAAATCTTCTTCATATAGTATTTAGCAACCGCACCAGCTAAAAACCCAGACGCAGCGATTCCTAACTATCATGAATGAACTGTTAAGTCCAGCATGTGGATATGAAGCAGTATTGTAAATTTGTATACAATGTACACAGGGGAGCGCTTTAAGCCATTTCTACGATAAAGCATATCAGATTCTGTGTCTGTTTCTAGTGTTTATACCTTTTTGCAGTCACAAGATCCAGATATGACATTATAAAAAATGCTAAAATTTAAGTCAAATAAAATCAGCAATGGAAATATATAAAACTGCGCTAGGTAGTCCTGGTAAAAAAAAATAAATATCAGCATAGGACATAACATAAAGAAGTCCTTCTTCTTCCCACCAAACATTTCTGAGACGCATCCCACATATAAAGTTTCTGGATGTCCATATGTCTCCCTATTGCTTTTCATTAGTCTGATGTTGTTACATCAGTGATAAATGCTGGAAAAGTGTGATGTGCTAAAAAAAAAATTTCAATACATCTATAAAACTATGCTCCTTGATGTTGCCGAGGCCTATTAGGGATGTGTGGGTGAAAGCGCAAAGTCCCTGGGTGGCTGCCAGGTGTGTCCTGTTTCGGAGCTTTCTGGAGGGCAGCGGGAGCAGAAGCAAGGACACCCCCTGCTGTATGGGAGGTGTTAGTGGAGGAGGCGTTGACCACCAGTTCAATTTTGCCCTCCAGTTTGACCAGCCGTGTCAGAATGTCGTCCAGTAACACAGCAATAGTCCTCTTCAGATCAGCTGTTTGTGTGTATGTGAAAAGGGAAGGGAAAGAAAGAAGGAAAACCAGAGAAAGTAAATTAATTCTTGAGTATGCTTTTCCACCACTGTGTAGCAGGTAATGTTCATACAGAAGTAAACAAATATTTTAATGTGCAGAAAATACAGTAGTAACCACATGTATTGCCCAGAATTCCTGAATTCTTCTAAAATGATTACCGTAACCAGCCATGGAGGTTCCTTGTGGTCCACCAGGTGCATTCTGGTTCTCCTCTGTCAAGACCTTGACATATCGCCGACTGAGCTCCAGGATCTCCTCACGTAGCTCAGCGCTGCTCCGATGGCGAGGCTGCTGCACAGTATAGCGCAGCAGCATGAGTCCCCACACCAGGCCGAATAGCAGCAGCAGCACACTCAGCTTCTGGGACATGTTCCTGCGCAGGAGTGTGCCCAGCATGGTACTGGGGATGGCAAAGGGGAGGGGAGCTGGAGACGCCTGGTAGTGGCTGAGATCTTGTCTTGGATGTGAAGATGTAAATAATTTGATAGAGTGATAATTACTTGATTCCTGTAGGACAAATTCTCTTTTCTGTCGTCCGTATCCAGAGAGGCCAGAGGTCAAAGTCTACCACACAGCATTCCTAGAGCTGGTGTGGATTTTGTGCTTTGCTCAAGTGAATTCTGGCAAGACATGCGTTGAAGAGGTGGTGAGAAGGCGTTGAGCAACAGCAGAAGCAAGGAAATGGAAACAGAAGGAAGTTGACGCCCACAGGTGCCGAAAGTCAGGGGTTTTTGGAGAGGTACTTTGGTTGCCAGATGTCTAGCTCCAAATCACCGATGCAGACCAGGTGTTCAGGCAGGGTGTCAGCAGACATTGTTGACAACTCAGACGAGTACGGCTCTATAGAGAGATAGAAAAAAGGAAAAAAGCAACAGGAAGGAAATACAGAAACCACACACGTTAAAGCACAACATAGTCATTGAAAACAACTCAACAAACATGATTTCAGTTTCTTTTTTGTATGATGTTTTAAATTTTCTGTGCTGTGCTGTGCTGTAATGCCATGAATTGGGGGGGAAAAAAATCTGAAATTTTGCATACCATCGACCCCTTACAGTTTCACTTCTGTGGTCCCTCAGGCTCAGAGGCCTGCTGAGCATTGTGGTTTTACCAGAATGACTGTGAGGATTTCTGGGTGGATAAATACACAAACCTGTATGAATGTGCTGGATAAAGAACAAAATTCACCTCATCATTATTGGCAAAGAGGTGGTGGCTACATCAAAGTGGCTTCCTAGACTGTTTAACTCTGGGTCAGGGTACACAATAGCCCACTCAACAAATCTTTTTCAACCCTCTTAGCCCAGAAACCTGATTACCAGTTTAGATTTCATGGGACCCACTTTGCAGCTCTAGATAGGAGACACAGCAACAGACAGAAGCACAGAGGGCATTCAGTTTCTAATCCCACTCTCACAATGGTTATCGGACTGACAAATAGCTTGTGAGTGGACTGTGCACATGCAGGGGAAATTAGGTGATTATTTTTCAATTTTCACAACTTTGTCACCGGGTTCATTCTCTGCACTTTCTCTGTGGGTGTGTCACTTCCTATTGGGGTCAGAGAGGGGACACTGACTGAGGGAATAAATTATGAAAAGAAAGGTAACAGAATCCGTTTAACGATGCTTACACACACACACACACACGCACGCACGCACACGCACGCACACACATGCACGCCCTTCCTATGACCTGGGCACATGTATCACTAGATACATAATGTACAGAGATAATGCGTACAGATAATCTCTAGATTTATGACAAGGAAACAGAAAGCAAGGTGCAACGACTTAATGAAGTAACAGTTGAATGCATCCAGGAAGCAAAGCAAACATGCATTTGCATTGACCCACATAAGAAGAAAGCTCTACCACCCACTTTTTGGGTGGTGCAGTGTTTAGCTTCTAGTCTTAAACAGCAGCTGAAAAATGTCTCTCACAATAAGATTATAGGAGTCATGTCAACTTCATTTATGAAGCCATTTTTAAATAATGAATGAATCAAAGAAAAACAGCCAAACCTGACAAAATCAGAAATACTTGCTCACAGACACCACACATGATACACAGAGACTTTATGCACAGTCAAGAATGCTCATGTGATAGGTGCTATGTTTACAGATGAGGTTGAGCCATTCCAGTCCTGCGGCAGAAAAAGAAAACATTCAGGCTGATTTTTTTGTACTCTCCATATGGCAAACAACAGCTCATTTCCATCTTAATTAGGCATAGGGTTGACATCCAGAAGATTTTTGGTATTCAAATCAGTCCCCGCTATGATGGCAGGGTATTCACCAGGCCTGGTCATTGTTCTTTGGAAAAGGCGCACCATTTAAGCCACAGTTTCAGACAATGAATGTTCCACTTGTTTAGAGGACTGTTTAAATATTGTGTACCTGATGAGATGGTTGACAGTGATAGGGCACATAGTATCCCTCAAAATGCCTAATCTAGAGGTTAAATATTGACCACAACAGCTGTCACACGTGATCCAACAGCTGGTGGTCTCACCCATAGACTTAATCAGATGATTTGAAGAGCATGAACTAAACACTGAAATGTCAATATTGTCATGGTGGAGGAGGTAAAAGATATGAAGATTTTGGTGCTGTGTACGGTAACATTTAGGCGCCTACAGCAAACATACAAAGTCCTGATAGTAAACCACATAATTGCAACTTGGTAAACATGTGATTATAATTACACAATGTCAGTTATACAAATACATGAAAAGAAAACTAACCAACACCCCGCTGGCAAAGGATGACAAATTAGGGATACTTCGGTTTAGTTTCAAGACTTTTTATTACCTGCATCATATTTCTAAATAAATGTTATCAGCTGCTCATAGTTCAGCAGAGAGAGAGAGCTGCACAGAAGGAAAGCTCAGTTGAAACTGTCTCCAACTCCACTAACAGTTAGCTCGACATGTTAGCCCCGGCAACGCTCAAACTTGTCAGTCAACAGATAAGATAAGTTAGTGCGAAATTCTCTCAGTAATTGTGGTAAATCCCGACCCAAACTGACAATTTACCCGAATGTGTTGTCTGAGAAGCTATTTTCTGGTTGAAACGGAAATTACCAGGTTCCAGGGAAGCAGGGACAAGGCGTCCGAGAGCTCCAGCTGCTACCTCTGGCTGACACTGAATGATGCTTGTTGTTTGGCAACCCTGGTCTGTCGTTGCTGACGCTGGGGAAAATATCTTAGGCAGGTCGCTGTCTCCGTTTAAAAGTTAGCCGCCTAGCTCGATACTGAGCTGCCTGTTCACTCTGGTATCCATTTGGTTTCTACTGCTACAGTCTCAGAAACGGTGTGGTCTGGTCTATGCAGGCTAAAGTCGACAGCTACAATTACAAGCATGCAACTGTGCTGCCTGTCATGGTTCCCCTGAACGATCACTGCGTGCGTCATTGCGACGGCATTATGGGAAATGTAGTCATACCGCGTTGTCTCACGAGTTAAAAGGCAAAAGAAAGAAAAGGCAAATTTTGAAAACCCAACAGATAGCGTTGATTTGTTTTAATCAAAACAAAAGAACAGTTCATATACATAAATATTAACTAGGTAATAAAAAAATGTGGAATGGTGTGTTTTAGCTACATAACCTAGCTGCTAAGGTTAAGTCTACTGTGTGTGTGTGTGTGTGTGTGTGTGCGCGCGCGCACGTGCGTATTAGTTGCACTTCACTTTGCAGCCGTTAGAGGGCCCAACGACAATTTCCATGGCAACGACAAAGCTGGTGGTAAACAGTCGTTGTTTTCTGTGTTTCAGCTGTACAGTCTATATGTTTCAGGCAAGACGGTTTGAAACAGCAGCTCGAGTTTGGGTGTTTTTTTTCAACAATGGAGACAATATCTCTCGACAAATCAGCCTTAAAAGCAGTGGATGAGTACTGGGAGTATAGAAGGTTTGTCTGAATGTTACAGCAGACTATTCCTCTATAACGTTACCGACTTTTATTGTCTTTAGGGTTTTTGTACACTTAGGAGCAAGCCAGTATCAGCATGTGACAACTACAGAGGAACTGATGTAACCTAACAGCTAAATACAATACAAATGCAGACTGTTTGAATTTAAATTTGTAATTAACCCTTTTTTTATATAGGCGTTTAGCCAAGAATCTTTATTGTATTTAATGGTGGTTTGTCTCCTTCAGAATCGTGGGTGATGATGATGGAGGCAAACTGTTCACTCCAGAGCAATATGAGGAGTATAAGAGGAAGGTGCTCCCTCAACGTGTAAAAAACAGGCTGTATGTAAGCTTTGGGGTACCAGGAGGTGTTGAATGTAAACTCATTGGCCCTGAGACACAATGCTTCTGTACACATAGGTAATACATTACACTATATCACATGATATTAGATGTCCTTCACCTCTACATTCAATCACACACATAAATATGTGCAAACTTTGTATCTTTAAGATATAAGCAACACAAGACAGACTTTGAAGTTGTTCCCTCTGAGCGACCCTTGGCTCTACCGTGCCAGGTCAGGGGATGTCATTGTTCTGCCTACCAGTATGTTCCCAAGATCGGGCCAACACCTGTCCGCTGCAGGTGTAAACACTTACCCCACGATCACAGTGAAACTACTGGACATTTGTGCAAGAAGTGTGAGTCTGAAATCCTTTCTTTATTAGTTCACCATACAGAGTCATAAAGACACTACATCCAAGAAGATTTTCACACTGAAAGTTTTCTGGGCTTTTTCAGGTACCTGTACTGGGTTCCAGAGCTCCTACATCTGTGGCTGTGGCCAGCCCAGCTCTGCCCACCTGACCCTGGCAAGTAGAGTCAACACGGGTCAGCCTTGTGTTGAAAAACACTGAAGGGGTATCGGACATCGCCATGAAATCACTATAACGTTGTTTTTCTATTTTCTTGGCAGGTTGAGACAAAGCTTGAGAGGGAGGCACAGGGTCGGCCGGTAGGCAGGGATGTCCCTTATGCTGCCATGGGGGGACTGACAGGGTTCAGCTCCTTGTTGGATGGTTACCTCGCTTTGGAAGCCAGTGGATCAGGTGAGTGAGCAGCATGCACCGTCATTGAAGACTATATGTGATGACTCACTCTCTGATTTACAATGAATAGCTACATGACAGAGCTGTCTTAAAATGTGTGTATGCATGTGTGGTATATGAGAGGTGCTCTGCTCTATGCTTGGTATGCTGAGTGTGGAATATTCCATGTACATGCAGTCACATAGAGCAGCATCAGCCCCAAAATACCCAAAAACCAAATACCAGTCAAGCCATTTTTCCACCCATTTTCATTTATTCATTGAGCCAATTTTTGGTGATCAGGCCTTCAAAAACTGAGAGTAATGTAGGTGTACGCATGCATTTTAATAAAAGCAAAGAGAATTCCCTTTAGAGGCATGTGGGGGCAGCAAAGAGCAGCATCAGCGTTTAATACACACGATCAGGGACCACATATCCCTTAAATTTCACCACCACATAAGATGACATGAAGACCACATGTAAGATGACATGATTGCACAGAGGTCCTCAACTGAAATACATTACAAAGCATTACGAAGCTTACAGGTAAGGGGAATATTCAGTCATAATGCTTCAGTGTAATTGACGTGTTTGGAAACACTGAAATGCAAATGCAAGAAAGCCAGTAAAAACTGCTAATTATATCAGTGTCTGAGAAGTCATTTTCACCTTTCCTGAAAACCACAGGGGTTTATTCAGTTATTGAATGTGTTTAGACATTTATGGTCACAAAATTCAGCTTTGACTTTGCACACACAGTAACACTAAATTTGAAAAAACAGTATACTGTGAGGTACAAGATCGGGTTGTATGTAGCCATTGTATCTTCTATTTTAAAGTTATCACCCAGTATAGTTTTATCCTTAATTAGGGGGAAAGTGATTAATTTTTGAGTTGATCTACTGTTTGATAAATGAATTTTACATTAATTAGTGACTGCAAATAAATTAATTCTATAAAATGTAAAACTTTATTTATGATTTAATACAATCAGTGCTCCAGATCCTGATATAATTAGTGCACACAAAATGGTTTTTAAATAATTACCACATCTTCACATCTTTCTGTAATCTCTGTTGTATCTTTTTCAGATCAAGACAGAGAAGATGGCTGCCAGCAGAGATGCTCAGCATTAAAGATCAACCAAGCGTCTACTAAAGCATCTAGCTCTGTTCACTGCAAGATGACCAACAAACAGTGAAATGTAACATTACACTCAGAGTCCACCTGTCACTTCTGTCCATTAGATATTGGACAATTAAGGTTGATCAGAGCAAATAAATCCTTCAGTTCTGCTGATCTCTTACCTTTAATTTTGTCCAAAGCTTAAGTTTTTGATAATTGCAGTTTTTTTTATGAATGATGTGTCTGTCTTTGTCGTGACGCTGTGGTATAATTTGCCAGCAACTGTAGTGATTCAATTCAAAAGCTAGTTTGAAAGAGACTGTTTTTATTTGAATACTCCAGTATAGTTTGAGGCTTCTTAGCAATACCTCAAATTTCCCTCTTGTTCCATTAGTTGGTCAGTTTACACATCTGAGGTTTGTATGATTGATGTTCTCTTACAAAGAGAAAGCCACCCACTCAACATGTCACCAAAATAACAGCAGACCCATGACGCTACGTGCTCAGTGATGAGCGCCGTTTTTAATTTGCAGATAGATGTACTGTCTCCGATTGATTAATCCCATTCCTCACGGCAGATCAGTGGTGATGAGACCTGATTTAATCCACGCAGTAAATGGAGAATGAAGCAGGTCATGTTTTCTCCATTGGCAGCCCGCTTTCCAACGTTTATAACTGAGAAATAAAATTAACGGGGATCCAAATGAGGATTCACTCCCACTCAAATGTTCCCACTCTATGGATGGCAAGTCACAGAGGATCAGCCTCCACGCTGGTGTTGGCCAGTGCACCTCAAGTCACCTGTATTGTGAGGCCAGCCATCTCCTAAGGGAGTTGCATTTGTGTTTGTGTGAGTGTGTGTGTGTGTGTGTGTGAGAGAGAGAGAGTTGAACAGGTGGTCTTGACGGAAAGGAAGTAGGGCTATGCCTGAAGGATGGAATGGATGCACCTGGGTCTCTGCAGCCGAGTGCTGAAGAGGAAGCAAGTGGAAGGGATCTCATCTGAAAGCTGACACTTCATATTCGGCGTGTATCTACGATGACCATCGTATCAGGTTTCAACAAGATAAAGTATGCACACACACATGGACAGCCTCATACACACTTTAAACCAATGCTGCTTCCCCTTCACTACTGAGGAGAGCTTTGTTGACTGCTACAATTAAGCGTCCTTAAAAAAAACAAAAAAAAAAAAAAACACTTGACCTGTTTCCACTGATTACTCCTGGACATTTTTTTCTCAAAGGGGTAGGCAGTAGGTGGAGTGGGACGGGGGTGAGAGAGGAAGGGCGAAAACCCAATTAATTTAAGAGGTAAAGGCCTGACACATTAGTCTTGCACAATTACAATTTAGGGTAATTGCCTCTCCATAGCAACCCCGTATAGGAGGCAACAGGTAATTTACTTAGGCCATTGGTTGATGGAAATGACTACTACACTTCCCTTATCCCCATGGAAACCACACCCAGCTTGACTGACAGATCCAACACTACAAATCAGGAGGTGAGCACAAAAGATTAAATTGGCAATTACTGTGCAAGGAAACACTTAATTACCCCAGTGACAGTTACAGTAAGCACACACTGACGTGAGATGAAGAACACACTCCCCTAATTTCCCCACAGACAGACAGAGAGGTAGCAAAAACTCAGGGCCATGGAGAGACACAACAGACTGACAGATCACTTGAAATCATTCTTAATCAGATACTAAAAATTGCACCTTAAAATAGAATTTACAAAATGTGAAATAAACAGGCCATGAGTCTCTTAAGAAAACGTCTTTTAGCTGCTTTATTGACAGTGGAGGACGTTTACTGAAAAAACTGTGTTTCCCAACTACAGAGAAATACATATGTGAAAGCTAACACAAATTGCAAACTCCAGTTCCCTTCAGGTCTATGGAGTTTTATTGCATCTATTAGTTAATTGTTTTGTCTTACCAGTTTGCAACCTCACTGTTTTGGTTCACTCTCACTGCTCTCATCAGCATTGTTTTCAGCCACAGTGGGCAGCTATTTTCAGCAAAAAAAAAAAAAAAAATCAAATCAAAACCCACTGTTCTCTACCTGCCCTCTACCAGGTTGCAGACAGATTAATTTAGCAGCTAGTGGGTGAACACTGTGGAGCATTTAGCAGCTAAAGAGACAGATATTTTTCTCAGAAGTTGGTGGAGACCAAAAACAGAGCTAAAAGAGATTGAATATTGGATTTACAACCAACAAGTGGACACAAAGAGGACTACAAATGAAGGTAAATGTTGCTCTGTATCTACTGGATGGCCATGGCCATATATAATAATAATATGGATAATAATAATATTAGCCATATTAACATAATCAGATGTAATGAAGGACATGCAGATAAAAATACAAAATTGATTTATCCCATTGCGATACAATATTATTTCCAAATGTGAATATACAATTGTTTTAAAAATAAGTTTAAATATATTATTGTTTATATATCATAGTATCACTATGTATGGATCTTAACTGAATGACTTATGTTCTACAGTCAAACAGTTTCAGTTTTTCACTTTGTTTCAGTTTTTCCATCAAAAATTGATCTAGACTGTTTCAAACATCCTCAACACAGATTTTCACTGTTGTTTCAGACCATTCTCCTTCCTCCAAGCATCTTTCTTTGATGATCAGAAATGTTAGCCCACTTTCTTTTTAGTGCAGATCTGGCTCTAACAAAATACAGCTTGTTCCGTTTCTAAGAAGAACAAAAAACCCATCACAGTCTCCTGAAAATGAAGCAAAATCCTACGTATGTCTTTGACACATTGAACATGTGCGTGTTGCCTCTCTTTTGTGGTAGAAACAGTGGGAAATTGACAGTGCTGCAACTTCATAGACACTATGCTTCGAACCCCTCCTGTGTCGGCAGACTCGGGGAGGAGGATGGAGAGCGAGTTGTGAGAAATGGATTTAGCTTTTTCACAAAGCAGTGTGATAACGAAGAGAAAGGAATGTCGTAGAGCTGAGTTCAATCAATAGTAATGTTTGAGTAGCAAAAGTGTGTTTAAGCACATGCAGTCACACACGCCTACACACATATACAAACATTAATGTAGTGTATATGCACATAAGCACATATTGACCCACTGCATACTGTGAATATGATAGAAAGAAATTAGTGTTAATATTTTTTTAATGTTTGCGTGTGGCAGCTTTATTATAATTAACAATAGCGCACTTGTGAAGGGTTTATAAGTTGTTATATAGTAAAAAGTCATTAAAAAGGGATCATAGGGGTTCCATGTTACAGTAAGTCATAAAGTCTGCTGGTACATTTTTAATTATAATTTAAAAGCGACCCAAAATACAAAACAACCCACAGAGGATACACCTATCAGATGGATCCTTCAATCACCTGTAAAGACTGGACTTGGTCTGTAGTTGACATTTTGTGGTCTTACAGTCACCTGGGTTTTGTGGTATTTCACAGACCCTATATTTACGAAAGCTGTGTCCCCTTTATGGAAATTATTATTAAGTGGCCATCAGTCAGAATCCAGGAAAAATTTTAAAATTACATGAGTAAAAAATACTTAAACATTGAGTTGAAGGATTTCCTTCATGCATCTTGTATCTATTTCTATTCTAGACCTAAATAAATATTGTCTTTTGAATACTTAAAGGAGTAGTTTGACACTTAGGGGAATAAGCCTATGTATTTTCATGCTGAGAGTATGAGGAGAAGATTGATACCACATTTGCCCATTAAATATGATACTACAGCCAGCAGCTAGTTAGCATAGCTTAGCATAAAGACTGGAAACAGGGGAAAAGAGCTTGCTTGGCTCTGTCCAAAAGTAACAAAATCTGCCTACAAGCACGTCTAGAGCCCCCTTAAATAAACAAACAAGATATAAAGTGTTAATTAGTGAGATTTAGAGTACTGCTAGTATGTAGATTTGGTTACCTTTGGGCAGAGTGAGGCTGTTTCCAGTCTTTATGCTAAGATAATTAAGATAACCAGCTGCTGGCTGTAGCCTTACATTTAACAGATATATATGAGTGTGGTATCAATCTTCTTATTTAATTCTTGGCAAGAAAGCGAATAAGCATTTTTCTAAAAATGTCAAACTACTCCTTTATAAGACTTTAAAGGATAGGTTCACAATTTTTCAAGTCCGTCTTAAAACAACAGTCAGGTGCACATGTGGGCACTGAAACAGTTTTTCATTGCTGTAATCATTCTTCCTGTTATTACTGTCCATTAAGAGATCCCTTTTTAATATTGTCTCCAATGTACGTGACAGGAGACAAAATCAACAGTTTATCTGAAGCTTATAGAAGGCTTCAACAGACTTAGAGTCAGACAAATAAAGTGGGTATCTTCCAAAGCTAGTCTTTTTAGTGTCCCTCCTTTGTGTTTCCTCAGACAGTGATTCCTTGTTGAGCTGCAGTGGAGGGACTGTAACAAAAAGAGGGATTTTATTTTTCTAAAAAAGACTCAAGACTCAGCCTTTTGATCTGGTATTAATTTCAAGGATCTCGAACAAAATACACTTGCTGATCAGTAAAGCATTGATGAAGTATGTTTGAAACACCACTTATAGCCTAAACCAGATTATTGCTCTTCCTAATAACAGTATTGCACAAAATGTACCTGCATTTTTCAAATGCTGCTTCAGTGAGAAGGAGAGTGTGCTCCTATGGTAAGTGTGCCCTTGTGTGTAACATGCACCCTTCCACCAGCGCTTAGAATAATAACACATTAAACCTAGAATTGCCTTTAATTTGCAGAATAAGTATTTGAACACACTCAATGGCTGATTGACAGCCATGTGGAAAATTTTGTTCTTTCATGAATGGAGCACACTCTTAAGAATTGACGCTTTCAACTGCTTTCTAATGCATTAGATGGACTGCTTAATTCTTACATTTCACCTCCATTATCAGGCTCCCCGTCAGTGAGGCCTGCATCTAGCATGGTGTTGGTAATATATTTAACCTGGCTGTGCCAGTGGTTATCACATTTACTCTTTAGACCTACAGTGTGCTAAGTGGCTGGAAAAGTGCAGACACATTAAAGTGTCAAACCACAACAATGATGTAATTTGGACATATGATTACCTGCTTAATTTGTAGATGCTAATGATGTGAGTTATGAAAGCTTGTTAAAGGATTAAGGCTTTTAATAGGTGCTTCATTTTTTGTCTTAGTTTTGCATATTGCTATTTAAATCAGATCTGGCACATTCAGACATCATATTCACCATAACCTCTAAGGGTAGTCAGCAATTTAATACTAATATAGTAGTTTATAATCCATAAAACACATAGTGATCAATTATTATTTACTAGGACTACTCATCAGTTTAAAATATTTTTAACTCGTGATATTCATTCCAAAAAAAGTTAGAAAGGAATAGGTCTTCCTATAAGAAATGACACTAAAATAAAAATAAAAATGATCCTTCAGGAAAAAAAAACAAATGAATACAGAGCACATGTAATAATGATACTGATTTTTCAAAAGCCTTTATATGTTTTGTTAGCATCTAAATCCATAATTATCCATTAATCCAGTAATAGTAATATATATCAGACATAAGAGTGACACTTGTGACTTTTCCTGTTTCACATCCAGAGTACGGTGGTCTCATATCAGAAGGTCACAACAGTTATTAAACTAAAGTTTAGTGCCAGTTTGACATGGTCACAACTTTCATCAGGTTTCCTAATATCAAGGTTCAGGACTCTGTGACCTGCACATCACACCTGAGCTGAACACAACATGTCACATCTTGGTGACTTGACCCTCTGTCCATCTGTCAATCAAAACACCTCATATGATGTTTCTCTTGATGTGACGTTTGCACTGCTTTCACCCTGGCAGGTGCAGATGTGGCCGAGGCACATTTACGCACACACACACACACACACACACACACACACACACACACGTACTCACGCAGATCACAGCGGACAGCAGGAACACTGAGAAAAGAGAGAAAAACAGGTGAATTAAAACACAGAGTAGATAGAGTGAGTCTTAAAGCAGTGGGAGCTTAATTAGAACAATAGATGAACAAATGAGAGAGTGACAAAGAACATTAATTTCTTCTACTACCCACATTGAGTAGTTGTCAGTATTGTACTTACTTTGAACTGAAAGTGGATAAAAGCTTGTGTTCTCCAAGATGTTATATGTCTCAGTAATTGCATGCAAAGGCTGTCAATTAATGTCAAATGCAAAACAAAGACAAACACTTAGGGGACATGCTTCATTGAAGTGGTGATCAGCTCAGACATGTGGATAGCGTTAGTCCAATTCTGTGAAAACAACCAGATTATTGTTGAGGCATCCGTGCAACATACAATAAAATACATTTATATTTGATTTAACACAGATGCAACACAGCTCAGCACAAAAAAAGTACAATTTGGTAATTCTCAATGGTTTGGTTGATGTAATCAAAGACAAATGTCCCATAAACCTCCAATTTTGAACCTGATATCAGGACTTCTTGACTCAAATCACCTTCAGTTTGAAGCTTGAGCCCATGTAGGGGGCTGCCGATGCTCTAAGTAATTAGTAGTGCTAGCTTACCAGAAGTAACAGAATGTCACCGTAGCACAATAGCAAAGTCAAAAGCAGCAATTTAGATGTCAGACTTGTGTGTTAGAAAGAGGTGTAATAGCCAAGAAAGCACCAAAGCTGTACAAGATTTAGCCTGTTTTCATTTGTCTCCTCAGTCCGTTTGCTTGCAAGTTGCCTGATAGAGAAGATACAGACAGCCTGTTTGTTAGTGTTTCCTTTACAGTTTCTTACACACTGTAAATTCGAAATGTGCGATTCACAGCAGCAGAAAATTACAGGCCTTTTCATCTTAACAAATCATGGGAGAGAACTTATTGTCCAAAGCAGGAGGCTGATGAGAGGAGGAGAAAACAAATTTGCATTTAAACAGCTTGTTCTGTAAAGGATTCGCTCTCCACAGAAATGATTTCTGATGAGGACAAACCAAGCTCCGAGAAACTCTTTTGTAATACATTTACCTAGAGGTGCTGTACATGTAGCGTTCTGGAGCAACAATAAATTATTGTCACATTAATTGTGGCTGTTTTGATTGGTCTAATTAGCACAAACAACCGAGACTGTATTGGAGATGATTGTTAGTATTGATATTATTGGTGCCGATGTTGATTAAAATTAATGACCATGTTTCCCCCTGAACCCTACTGGCCCTGTCATACTGCCATTTGTCTCTCTTTGAGCTGGAAGAATGGCGCCCTCTTCCTCTTTTGTGCTGCACAGAAGATTTCCTCCAAAATCTGACCTGGTTGTCAGAACCGTGTTAATTATAGAACATGTAAATATTTAATGAACAGAATACTGGCTGAGACTGATTCTACCGCAAGCGTGGAGTAATCCACTGTACTGTCTATGCAATGAGAGATTAAGTGAGAATAAAGCTGCACAGAGGATGTCTTAAGGAAACATTTTTCACATGCATGCTCATAAATTGATGTTGTTGATTACATTTTATGACTGTTTGTTGTTTTCTCATATTTAACTGACTGACCTGGATAAGTCTGCTGTTATTCTATATTGTTCTTACTGTCAACAAATCCCATGAAAAGACCAAAATCAATAACTACTGAAAATGTAAATATTTAAAAACAGGTCACAAATGTATAGTTAATTTTTGACTAAATAATTTCCTAAAATTGCAGGGCACATTACTCCTTGGCAAACGTTTGCTTAATCAGGAGTAAATTGTGGATTTGTTGGGGACTATTTTCAGCTGTGGATTAATACTCACATGGTAGTGAGTATTTAAAACAGCAGGAAGGTGTATGTGGGATTGACTCCTACTCAAAGGATAAGGCTGGTGATTGTCCATATTTTCCTTATTGTCAACAAATCTCATGTGCAGAACCAAACCAACAATGAACTCATGATCTAACAAGGATTATGTGTGTATCCAAACCCTCATATATCGTATTCCTCTGTGCCGTAGAGCCTCGCATGAATGAACCACACCGCTGCACTGGGTGACATGTTCCTTGGCCACGAAGATTACAGTCACTTTAGTTTGTTTAGAAACAGCTCCAAAGACTAATAACAGTGCTCATTTCTCAGTCTCCAGAGAGTAGTCCTTTGCAAGGCAGGCACTGAGCATGTGCAAGAACACAGCTGCATTTTCAGAGCTTCTCTTGTTTGTTGTGTTACACATCACAACCTACCTATTTTGCAGCCTACTACACTTGTAAATAAGTTTCAACTACAGTATGTGTCCCATCACTCTCTGACTGTCTAAAGGCTGTTTGACTCATGCTGGCAAAGGTGCATGCTGCTTAAAAAGCTCAAATTCATCCCCAAAGATGTGGATTTGTCTATACAATCCACTGTGAGACAAGCAGATTGTACTTCGGTTGGGATTCATCCAATATATTGTCAACATTTTGTTCCACCTCATACCAAAAGCACTTCCTGGAGTTGAGACTTAAGGCCTGTGTAAACTGAAGTCACTGTCACTTTGGTGGAACCTTTTTGAGTTAATGGTGCATTATTGTGTAGACAGCATTTGATAAAGGATAGACTGTGAACATGCAGGTATGCACATGGTCTGTAACGACATGCATGTGATGCTCACCCGCTACCAAGGAGCCAAGAAAACATTCCCGAAACACTACACCTGTGCAATTCTGTACTATTTACACCAGGCGTGTTGTTTATGCATAACTGTGGCCCTTATCATCAACATGGAAACATTTTTGTTTTCAGGTAATTTCCACTCTTCAGTATTTTAGTGTTTAGCTGTTATGAGTGTAACCCCATATGTTCTTCTATTTTAGCCAGTCCACTTCAATGTTTGATGAGTTGTGTATTTAGAGAATGCACAATTTATCAAATCCAGTTGCAAGTCACTTTGCTCACTCTTATGTTTAGGCAAATACTAACTGACCTCTCAACTTTGTCCGTGTGCTTTAAACATCTGCTTCATTCACATGTCAGACACTTGTGCAAGCTGGTTGCTTAAAAAAGGTGTTATACCTATTGAAGTGAGTCTGCCTGAGTGTGTTTGCCTGAAGAGGACTAGAGGTTCTAATTCCTGCCTGTGATTCGGTCATGACTTTGCGCTCCACGTTCTCTCACTTGTGTCTCATTCCTCGTCTCCCTCTTAGCATCCTGTGTTATACAAAAAGCCCTTAACGCATCCTCCGCGCAACTTAAAAAGCAGCACTGCTGAAGAATACTGATTTTGATAGATTATATGGCAGGGAACTGGTATACAAAAAGATTATGAATGGGAGGTAAATGAAGCACTTGGTGATAGAGATTCATTTGAAGTGCTATTTGGGTTTTCTTATTAAGTGTGTATCTTGGAGATTGGGCTCTTCTTTGGCTGACGTGTCTCGATATTCAAATTAAGGCCTTTTGTTCACGTTGAGTATCCCAGTCTCTCTTTCCATCTGATGGAATGAACTGCAAAATGAAATTAGTGGACTGATTCAGTCAAACAGCGTGTCAAAAAAAAAAAAAGCAAAGCGTTCGTGTACATGCGAGTCTGTTTGAAATCTTTTTATTCCAGATCACCCGAGGCGTCGTCATAGGAGCTTCTTCCTTCTATAAGATTCATTGGAAGTTCACCCACAATGTTACATTAACACCATTCTTTTGTAACTTCAAATGGGATTATTGATCTCGTTGTGCTGAAGAATCACTACTTGATTGGGAAATAATTCACCCCCTTCTTCTTCTATAGAGAAGCATCATAAACACCAAAACATCACACTCAGTTTGTTTGACAGAGTGTGTTTGAATGCAAGCTTGTGTGTGTGTGTGTGTGTGTGTGTGTGTGTGTGTGTGTGTGTGTGTGTACTGCCTGGTTATATCCACACACCTGTATTTGAGACAGAATATAATGTGTGTTACTTTAACAACATAGTGACTCAAATCAGGATCATTTCTAAAGGGAATATTGTGTCAAATGCTCAACAGTGACTTTACAGTGAACTTATACTTTCCATAATGTACAGTAATCCTTGCAATGTGATCTTTAGTTGTGTTAATTGGTTTAGTATCCCTCTAAAATGTAATTGCAGCGATTCGGATTGATTACATTCTTTTAAAACGACGCCATCCGTGTCCTCTTGGTCTCATTGGAAACAAGGCATATTAACTCACTCTATTTTTAGTTTGTATTGCCATTTTACGTCTTTTAAATTAATGTAAACAGATTTGTTTTTAAAAAACACACTAATGACAGCATCACCAGTGACGTTCACATGAAGAGAGGCAGTGACTTGCGCTAAAACGGAGCGCAGCTCTGACGCGTTTTCTGGCGCACACAGATATAAGACCCGCCGCGCACCAAAAGCCCAGAAGAGCAGAAGAGACGCCACAGGACAGCGCACAAATCTCCCTCGAACCATCTGGGAATTGTAAGTATCTTGATACTTCATTTACAAAAGCATGACTCGAAATTAGTTATTTAAAGTCTCTCAGCGTGACTTTTGACTTTTCTTTCTGCTGCAGTTGCAATAGTAGTAATTATTGGAGCTTTATCACTAATATGTTTGTATGTTTTTTTTCTCTGATCAACTAGAACATTATTCTTCAGCAACGACTTGAAAGCTTTTGCAGTGATAAATCTGAGCTAAATGAACAGTACTCATTCTTAGAGTTGAGTAGGGGAAAAAAGCTCATAAAAAATTAAGTGTCCAAACAAGGGGTCTCACAGTTGCTCTTTACTGTTCCTCAGATGCATCCTAACTTAGTGAGCTGGCTGGGGACTCTGGGGTTCCTGCTGTGGGCGCTGCTCTGCCTGGGCACCTTGACGGAGGGATACCCGGTGAAACCGGAGAACCCTGGGGAGGACGCCCCGGCGGAGGAGCTGGCCAAGTACTACTCAGCCCTGAGACACTACATCAACCTCATCACAAGACAGAGGTAGGCGGACTAATTACACCTCTGCAGCAATAGAATAGAATAGAAGCTGATTCACAGAGCTGGAGTTCATTTGATTTCAGGTCTAATTTGATTTCAGTAAACCAGAGATATACTTTTTGTCATATCTCACATGTGCTTTATTCTATCATTCCAATTTGTCATGACTTTGTTAATCAATTGGTTTCTAATGACGTCATATCATTGTTTTCTGTTTCTGTTTTAATTAGTGCTTTTTAAATATACCAATGTATTGGGTTTCCTGGGGGACCCCAGTCAAAAGCATCCAGTTCTGCCTATGCAGTTTTAATAGATGGAACTATTTATTGAGTTGATGTTTGCCATGGGTCCTAATTTAAAGTATCACACACTATCAAAGGGGTGTAGAGACACTCTATCAATCATTTTGAAGGCTTTGTGTAAAGATTGTACTTGGGATAAAAGCTGCAAATTTCATTTTACACAATATGCAAATTAACTATAACTTTCCCAAAATAATAATAATCTGTTTTTTTCACATATGACATTAATTATATAACTAATAATGTTTTGAGAAGAAATGAGTTAGCATTTTGCTTTGATGGTTGTTTCTTACAATAGTTTATTCCCCAGTCGGTTGTCCTTGTATGATAAATATGTTGGTAGGATGAGGCTTAATTCTCCACATTTATAATCATGGTATATAAAGAGATTACTGCATGCTATCAGATAAAAAAGCTTGTAATTTCAGCAGTGCTGCAGTATATTCTTCATGTTTAAACCATTATCTCCCCTAATAGGTAAACACCGCACCAATTCCACATTTTGCTAAGCAGGAATGCAGTATTTTAATTTTGGTGGATTGTTTATTCTCATAGGTGCCACAGAAAAATAATATATAAAGTATGAAAAATTAATTTTCTTCTGTTTCTGCTATCATCTAACTAGACAATAATAGGAAACTTTCTCTGACAGGCATTTTCTGTTATGGGCATATCTGTAAATACAGCAACAAAATGGGTTTTCAAAGAAACAGAAACGGGGAGCATATCAATAAGTCCACCTGGAGTTTTGCCTGTTGGAGCTGCCAGTCTGAATCATGCAGGTCTGGCTGCAGCTTTTCCTAAATGATACTCTCTCACACACCTCACAGAGCAGGGCACACCCGCTGCCCATTCACCACCTGTGAAAAAAAAAAAAAAAAAAACCTGAGGTGAAATAACTGTCATGGTCAGCTTGACATGTCAAATTACCCCCAGTTTTCAGCTTTCTTCTGAATGTCAGGGGCTGGGATGCCGCTGCAGGCATTTAGACACCCATGGGGAGAAGCGCGCCGGCACAGCTTATCATCTGAGGAGCAGAAAAGGAAATATGACCACCTGGGATGCAACTCCTGTCTTCACCCGCTGAGTCTGTGTCTGACTGTGTTCAGTTTTCACTGAGCTTATAATTGGACTTATGACATGAGAACATGCAGAGTAATAGGGCACTGTCATTTATTGCTCTGTCTTCAATTCAGCACCAAGGCTCTTTGATCTTTTTTTCATTTGACAACCAAAAAGTCTAAATCTCTTCAGATGGATAAATCATCATCTGTGTGTGTGTGTGTGTGTGTGTGTGTGTGTGTGTGTGTGTGTGTGTGTTTGTGTGTGTGTGTGTGTGTGTGTGTGTGTCTCACTTTGTGTGTCTCAGGTATGGGAAGAGGTCCAGTCCTGAGATCCTGGACACACTGGTCTCAGAACTGCTGATGAAGGAAAGCACAGACGCTCTTCCACAGTCAAGGTGTGTGTGTGTGTGTATGTGTATGTGTGTGTGTGTGTGTGTGTTACTTTGAGCGCTATACATTGCTATAACTCTTGCAGGAAGCTGACTTTCAACTTTGCTCCTCTCTCCCCAGATATGACCCATCATTGTGGTGATGTCATCAGTGTCCACTTCATACCCTCCTACGCCCAAAGACCACCCTGCCTCTGCCCTTTTACCTCGATGAGCCGCCACGTATACTCAACCCCTCCTCCTTACCCATCAGCTACAGTCAAGACTGCTTCTAGTATGTGCCATAAATTGTAAATAGTTTATTCAAAGCCGCCATCTGTGAATCATACAAGTAAAGAGGGGGAGGGGCATGTTGATTGTATTGTATAATTGTGCTATTAAAGATTCATTGTTTGAACAAAATGTATTTCTTGGCATCTGTTTGAAAGGCTGTCAATTTTAATTGGTTTTGAGGTATTTGGTTTTGTACATATTGCAGTCAGGGTGTGAGTTCACTACACTCAGGGAAACATGCCAAAGCAGTGGAGCAATACAGGATATATTCTACATGACGAGTTATTTGAGATAAGTCACCCAACTGTCAGATTAGAGAGAACATTGGTCCTGAATGCACTTATAATGTTAAAATGTTTCTTAAAATAGTCTCCAGGCACTGTTTGGTTCATGTCTCTCCATGATGAGATCAAGTTTGAACTTGCTGTGCCACACCTTGCCTCCCAGCTGCAACCCACGGCTGTACCCAGCGGTTATATAGCTCTATGAGACTGGATAATGGGGCAAGTGCATGAAAAGAACATTTGAACTGGGCCTAACAAGCATGAATGGTCCGGTGAAAAGCTCATACAGTCAGAAAACATCAGTCAATTTGAGGCTGCCAATAGGGTAGCTAATGGCGCTCTCTTGTGGCCATAAGGATGAGTACCTACTCTGAAACTAAATGAAGGGAAAAATGGCATTGCCACGGGCATTATTGCAATTATACGAGTGGTTAGCCTACCGCAGCTTGACATCACATCAGCCCCACAAAGCACAAATCAGTTCAGTTAAGAGGCTCTGCAGACACACAGTCTGCAATGGAAATGAGATACCCCCCACCCCAAAGGATGAAAAAACATTCAGAGGAGGACCGGGTGAATTCTTGGTAGTCATGCAGACGTTCAACATTTTTGGAACAGGTATAGAGTGTGAAACAAGCGGGCCATTTATTCTAGTGGTAACACCTGGTCATTCCCGACGCTCATTTCCATGTGAAGTGATGAATTGGAGATCTGAAATATTCACCGCCTCCTCGCTCTCTGTCTCCCTCCTTCTCCCAGCTAAAGGCTTGGAATCTCCGTGGAGACCAGATAAAAGTAGATGAGAAATGAATGTGCATGTATGTGTCTGGTAAAGAAAAAAAAAAGTAGATTAATGTGGAATAGAACTCATCAGCCTCATCAAATCCAATTCGTGGTTGTTAATCTGAAAAAAGAACCTCTTTCTCCTAGATTTTAGTCACACTGTTACCTGTCACACATGGTTAGCGCAGACATTAATAAAATATTACTGTTATGTAATTATCTATCACAACTAGAGTGATCTATGTTACCGAAAGTGAATAGTGACCGTTCTGTGCTTGAATTTTCTCTTGGTATCAATATAAATACATTATAAAATAGTATTTTGTCACAAATGAGTCAACAAAGGCTTTAATACGTAAAATATCTTATAATAATGGTAATAATGATAATATGAGTTATGCTTCTCTTAGAATTATAGCTCCTTAGTTATACTTTTCTTTAATATCCACATAATATGCATTTGAAATTATGCTATAATGTATTTGTGTGAATAAACGACGGTGTAACTTTGTATGAAAATACTATACGTTACAATATATTCACTTTGCGAGGGTTGAACCTCAGCTGCCATTGGTCTGTGTTGCGTGACGTCAGCAGAAGAGGCGGGGCGTGTCGGTTTGATTGGCATCTTGTTCTCTGGTAGTCTGCTGCGGGACCAGGACAGACAGCTGAGGGGGGTCTGAATGTCCAACCGGGACGGTCGGTGGACTACCGCGAACTCACACACACGATTCACAGGTAAGTCACGGCTCGTGATCATATTCGTGCTTTGAAGATTTTGAATTCATTCATCCCCTGGCATTGAAATGAAAGACAAAGACACTTTGCCGTGTTTGAGGTGCAGTAGAGTTTGACAGAGGGGAAGCTTTGCCCCCCTCTAGAGCCCGCTATGCTTTGAGAACAGGCTTTATTGAGACAGATATCAGTTGGCGTCTGGTGCCTATTGTGGAGTCAGACGCGTCCTTTCCCTTTTCCTGCATATGATGAGGAAGGATACAGCGGATGGGTTGTAGTCGTAAATGCGCGCACGCCACAATGGCTGGGATGGGTAACAAAAAATGGCCGCACGTGTGGCGAGATCGGTGTGAATGTACAGTTGTCTGGTCAGCCAAAACGGCGCAACCGTTTGGCACGGATCTGGCGCACGGTTCAGGCGCACGGATCCAGCGCACGGATGTGGCCGTGCGTCAGAACCGTAGCGTGGACCCATGACTGGGAAGACAAGAGGAAAGAGCTGCAGGTTATAGTGCTGACAGGATGAGAAGGTTGGAACGCGCCACCGTGCCGAAATGACAGACTGCGATATCTACCAGCAAAGGGTGGTGGGCTTGAGGAACGACACATAGAGCGCGCTTTTATATTTCATCAAGTCACGTAGGGTAACATCTGCGCCAGGGAGATCATTGTTCCATATGTTATTTTCTGGAAAAAAACAAAAACTTTCACAACAAATATTACCATCGCATTGTTTGCACTGAGCTGATGTTGAATGAAAAGAGACCGGTGTCTTGGCACAAGCTGGCCGACCGGAGGTGCAGCCAGACGGTCCTATCGATTTATTTTTTTTGTCCTCCACTGAGATGTACGAGTGCGCCATCCAATAATGTACTAACACGATGTCAGAAGCAGTGTATGTGAGCACTTAATCGAAACATGAAACCACCTACTTATCGCAGCAGACCACAACTCTCAATGAATCTTGGGACTTCCTTGCTCAGATGAGCGCAGGGTCACTTGGCAAGGTTTATAAGCTGTTTAGCCTCGCGCACGTGATGGGGGAAGCCCATGGACATACGCAACATCCCCGGGGATCCTTTCCTGGGAAGGCTATGGGCCACCAGACCACTGAGAGTGGCAGCCTAGATCTTGTTGCATCTAAACCAGAGTTTATGGGTCTTCACCTCTTCCTTTCTTCTAATAGAGCCTAATCAGATTACTTGAATCTAATAGGTTGAACAAACAGAGGAAGGGAAGGAGACGAAGACAGTTTAGTGCATTAGAGTAAATCTGGAATCTCTGGGCAGGGATATCCAGTAAGTCAGGATCCAGGATGACCTTTATTGTTCTGCTGAAGTAGGTGGAATAAAGTCAGATTTCTCCAGCCCTTATATGCATATTCTTTCCCGTCAGCAGGGCAGAAGAGAACACGAATTTCAAGTTAAGTGCATGTTCCCCATGTTGGAACATATGAGAGCTGTCAGTGAGTCATTCAGACACTAAATCCAAAACTCAGAGGCCTCTACTTTTCCATTATTAATACACGGCTATGGGAGCGATAATACAGGGGAGTAATACAGTAATACAAAAGGGAGGAAGGGTGTAGATAGAGAAGACACACACACACACACACACACACACACACACACACACACACACACACACACACACAACTGGAGTGACTCAAGCCTCCCAGCTATGAACAACACATGGCTGTTATCAACACACCTACAATCAACCCTTCCTGCCTTGCACCTCCCTACTGTTAACACACAGCTAACCCCATAACAGTTATCATGAGCTAATTGCAATTCTGTCAGGAAAACACACAACCACAACCCATTCTGAGAAGAACAGCATTTTGAAATGTTCATGTGAATTGCTACCAGGAAAATGAAGGCAACCCGTCTTTGACTGTTTTTGCTGCAGCCCATAGTGCTGATTCACCAGATTCCATCCATCACTAAGGTCTTAAAGGGGCATACCACTGCAGATAAACAATAAAAGTATCCATGCACCATTGGGCAGGTTGGTTTTGCATAGGAAACGCCACCTTCTGTCTACCAGCTACCCAATCTGTGATGCAAAGCTCTTAAAAAAACTCCACAAAGGACAAAGTGCTAAAGATGGAAAAGGGGGACATAATAAGCTGAAAACTGACAGCTGAAAATGTACCTACACTGAAATCTAATGAGGTCATCAAGTAAGCATACCAGATCAATGTCTTCTTCAATATTTACTGGAGCAGCCCCAGATAGCAGGATACCACAGGTTATAGCTCCTTGGTTTGACTCAGGATATACAGTACATGTGTTTGTCTTGCCAATATTCAAAAATATAACAAGATAAACCTAGAAAAGGGCATTTGGTGAGCAGTTCTTTTTCCTTTCTGTCTTCCTCATATCAGAATTGTATCATCCAGCATCACATAACATCAATTTTTCAGATTTTTAAACTTTGCAGTCATGTTAAATGCTGTTGCATCACTTCACCATCCCCCCCTCTTTTCCTTAATACTAATGATCAGTAGCAGGAGGCTGGGAAGGGAGAGACTGAGAAGCAAGTGAGGCCATGTGGCAGTTAGATTATGTCATGAGGTGCTCATTATTAAGATCTCTGCGGGTTCAGTGCCTGAGGCTTTTGATGAGCTGCGGACGGCCATGTAATTATATCATCCCAAGCTTCGTGGCAAAGCACAGACATCCCACCAGCTGTAACATCACCGAGGAGGGGGGAATGAGGTCATTTTTGGTGATGCGGAATAGAAAGTGCACCGATGCAGCAGTTGATGTCTTTGTGTGAAATGGTAGCAATTTTGGTTGCGGTGTCAGGTGAAGAGTATAGAGGTGAGCATGAATCAGCAGAAAGGTGGATGGAACTGCATTGTCATCACTTGTGGTGATGAAAACTCTCTAGGATTTGGGGAGATTGAGCTGATTTCATCAACTCTTTGTAGACAGCAGCACCAGCAACTTCAATAAAAGAGTGATAACTTGTTTAAAAAAAAAGCAGTCATGATTAATATTATGCTGATATTGATCTGCTAAGATGGCTATCTTGTGGGTAGCAGTGTAATCCTCTTATTGAGCGGCTGTGTTAACACATAGAGTGACCTACATAGGGTTTGTTTGGAGGCAGAGGGTGACGGAGATGGTTAGGTGGAGAGGGGGTTAGTCATCTGAATAGCCAGTCATTGCACATTCTTCCTTGAATATCTTGTGCCTACTAGCACTCGCTACCAAACTGGAGACATACAGCGAGAGTGCTGCCTTAGTAATTGCTCTTTGCTACCCTTGGAGTCAGCCAATGCAGCGACATCTGGACTCCCAGGCAGGACTGAGCTCACTGGCCTCCTTTGTGATTCTCAAGTCAGTGAGAAGAACTGAGAGTGACGGCTGCTCTCAGAGCCCCGTCGCCTCCGGCTCTGCGGTGCACAGGAGGGCAGAGAATAAAGGTGGAGAGAATATCTAGACATGAATGGTTCCTGCAGGATGGATGCCTTATGGACTCTGTGTGTGTGTAGTTGTGTTTCATGACCCCGAGGGATGTGGCATTGTGCTCCAACCCGAGACTATAAAGTCACAAAATGTGCTACCGACTCAGGGGTAGAGTGAGATTCCCTGCTAGTATGACAAGAAATGCGGGAATTAAAACTACACTGCCCGCTGATGTTTGTTTGCGCTTTTCATAGCGTGCACACATACACACACGTTTACATGCCTGAGACAGCAATGATGTTTTGCACAAAAACAAACCCTCTGATCCCCCATAATCCCTCTCCCATGAGCTGTCCATCATCTCACTGCTTGGCAACCGGGGGGTACTCTGAGGGCTTCTGTTGGCTCATCCTCTCCTACAGACCAGCCAATGGTGGCCTGTTTTGCAAGTGACCACTTCCTGGGATTTTTTCCCCTCTGTCCCAGCAGAAAGAAAGAGGTAGAGGACAGTGAGGTAGTAAGAGGACATTGTGAGAGTCCGGCACATGCTCAGTGTTATAATTGAATTGCGTGTTGTAACCTAGTTCCTAGTCCTTGAGGTGACCTGCAAATAAGTGCATACACAAACTCTCCACATCTATTCTATGTAATGCAAATTCCCAAAATGCATTCGTGGATATTCTGATAAAACAAAAATGTTCTATTTTAGTGCAACTCTAACCAGAAGAACTACGGTTACCTGGTAGTTTCTAGAAACACATCACAAAGGTTTCCACACGACCACTCCCACCACTCTTTTATCTCTCCAAGACTTTCTCATCAGCTCACTCTCCTCTCCTCATCCTGCCAAGACCTGAGAGGCTTTTCCTATAACTCCATCTTATCTGTAAGGATTCTTCTCTTTTTCTCTTTGCCTTCATGACTCCTAATCTATCCCTTATTCTTGTGCTCTAAATCTCTTCCCCAGCTCCTCTAAAAATTCTCCCACTCCCTCTGCCCCTTTTTATACATTCCTCTCAAATCAGGTTGCAACCTTTCCCATCTTTTTTTCTGCACAGCTTTTCATCTCCTCTGCTCGCTCCTCCTTCCTGTTCGGACCTTTGATTGGCCCAGCCCGGCTCCTGCTCCTGCTCCTGCTCTTTGGTGCGGATGATTTGGCGAGGAATTGTCCCAGTGGCTTTTCCTCCATTAACATTCTTCCAAGGGATATCTTTCACTTCCAATGAGCGTGCCGAGCCTGATTGTAATCTGTGTTGCGTAATGAATCGACCTCTCACTCTCCCCCTTCCTCTTTCTTTCTGTCACACAATGAAGGACCAATTAGCTCCAGCATGATGTGTGAAAAGACTTCTGTACAGCGAAAAGGGATAACAGCAAACCGATGATGAGTAGACTTCTCTAGTGTGTTGTAATCACCTTTACAAAGTGTGTTTTGACACTTGGAAACCATTCTGATCGGGCAGGGGAGAACATGTTGGTATGACCCAGACTAGAGAGGAGCTTAAGGTCAAAGGTCAAGTGTACTGTGTGATCTCATCCTGAGTGGGAGAGAGAAATATTCTTTATTTTGGGATACTTGAGATGAACAGAGCGCAGAATGAGTATGTAGAAGCTCTGGCTTTTATGAGACAACCTTTTTAACCACCAAACTCTCCTCTCACTGCTCAGGACGAGAGAAAGTGGCCAAAAGAAATGAAGCATAGAGGAGTGTAATCTATTGTTTTGTGGGTGAGTGCAGGCATCAATTATTTGTAATCATAGTATTTCATTGTTTTTTTTGCTGGCATGCATTGTTCCAATGGTCCATTTCACAATAGCCATTCAGAGCAGCATGAATGGGTTTAGCACCACCAGACTTTGCAGTTCTATCATACGGATATTGTTTTAAACATCATACAGTAGTGATGGGGTTGTTGCCGGGGGCAACTCTTTGTCCATATTCAGAAGAGATGAGGAAATGGCCTTTAGAAAATGTGGTTTTGGGGGATAATGCTGATACCAGAATAATTTTGATTACTTGGGATGAACTGTTCATTCTTGACCTCAACTCAACCCAAGGTCCACTTACTGTACTTGCTTGTTGTGGAGCTTTCGACTGCCTCTCACGAACCTCCAGAACAAGCTAGTAAGTGGATCTTGAATTGAGATTGTTTTGTCAACTAATTCTGGTAATTGGCAATTAATTCTCTGTTGTTTTTTGTTTTTTTTTGGCTGATTATATTTTATTTTTATTATATAGACACATGAACACACATCTTCACCAAGAATGCATCCATTTAAATTTGAGGTTAAATTTGTTTTTTTTGTTTTTTTGTTAAAATTTTCTTTTTCTGTTATCTCAAGTCCTGCAGAGTATCACAGTACAAACATATTTCACTACTAAACATTGTAATAATAAGAAGAAAGTCTGTTTCTAAATGAACTAAACCACTGCCCTCTGCATTATCCACTCAATCTGCAAATGTACAGTGATACAGTAGCCAATAATACTACCTTCCAATACAGTCAACATGATATACACAGATAGTGCGTGTATGCACGCGCGTGCAAGACTGCAAGTCAAAGTTAGCAGAAAGTCGTTCTGGGAATGATTGCATACTGCTTTGTCATTACTTTCAGAGAATAGTGGCTATATTACTACGTTTGTGGCACGTTGCCAGCTGATGATGAAGGCATACTTGAATAGCCAAGGAAAATGAATCGTCCTGGATGACTCTCTGTTTCGTTCTGAACAAACAACGGCCTCAGTCTGCAGACGAAACTCCTATCTTGCGAGAGGCAGGGATGACATAGATGGATGAAATAGATAATTCACAGGGAAAAAAGAAGTCAATGAATGTGTGAGGAATAAGCACAAGGGTGTATGTCTGTATGAGTGTACGAGTGTGTGTGTGTGTGTATGGAATAATGAAAACCGGTATGCAGGAATGCAAGTGGAACTGAATATTCATCCCCATAAGGATAAGCCTCACAAACTTTCAAACACTTCTCTTCTTCTCTCTCTCCAGGTCGTCACAGTCGACTGATGAGCAGCCAGTAGGACGCGGGTTGGGCTACACCGACTGGCACAGGTAAACACGACTTCCTCCCTGCCTCTACCTCGGTCCTGACACACTGGACACATTTAGGGGGAAATGTTTCTTGCATGCTGACATGATTTTGTCAGTTTGGTGTGAGAACTGCCAGCCTTTGAAGCGAGGATGTTCTCTTGCTGCTGCTAAAAAAAAAGCCTCACTTTCAAAGAAGTGAGGGAGCAGCTGGTTTTTCTATTCGTGCATATACTGTATGTCCATGTGGATTACAATGTTAATAATTCATTCTCTGCAATTCAAGGGCCATACCAATATTAATCTGCAAACAGTGAATTTCGAAATTTCAAGGTTTTTATATGACAAAGATCTGTACATATTCACTTAATGCCTATGAATAATACCTGATCTGTGGCATTATTGGCCCTTGGGTACAATTATATTTTTGTCAGTGTAAATATGAGACTGATGTCTAATATTTGTCAGATTTCTTACTCATACAAACTTCTCTAGCCTTTAAAAATACCAGTGTGCTTTTACTGTGTGCTATGTACATGCAGAGATTGGCTTATTGCTGAAAAATAAAGCACTTATTTTAGTAAAAAATGGCACAATCTTAATTTTGCTGATGATACACTTGGAGCTTGGGCATCAAATGTTTTCCTTAAAATCTGTCACGTTGTGACATCTCATGATGCTTTGTTATAGCCTCTGTTTTCTCCTCACACAGCTGCTCTGCCTCAGTCAAGCTCTGTGTGAAATCTCATCTTCTTACTTTCTAAAGAGAATCAATTAAGTCGACATTTTAGAGGAAAGACTCATGATCAAGAAACTGAACTGCCATTAGTTCTTTCTGTAGGCCATTTATGTTACTTTCAGTTTACTGAAATGTAGTTTCCATACTGATGACCAAAAAGGCTCCACACTTGGGTCAGAGGCAGTGGAAGTGATTCAGTGTGTTGCGAAAGGCAATTTGAACCACTCCCAAACCAGGCGATGTATCGTACTGCGCTGATAGCCGTGTAGAGATGTTTGGACGCCGGATATGGTGAGAGAGGGAGTGAGAGATTCTGTAATCCCGTGCTTTGGTGGCTGGATTAAAATCCTACGTCCTGAGGTGGGGGAGGGGTTGACTGGTCGTGTTAAGGATGGGTTGGAGGGAGAAGGGGCGGGGCTGGGCGGGGCGGGGCGGGACGGATTAAAGCCTACAGATCTGCTCCTTGCACAGCTGTGTGTGTGGGTGGGAGGGGTTTAATGGATGCTAAAGAGGAGGAGCCTGTTTAAAGTGACTCTGATGCCTTTTTTTTTGGCTTTTCCTCTGACAGCTTTGGTATTGAATATGCAAGAGGGATGACCAAAGAATCTCAGCTGAGCATAAGTAGTTGCATTATGTAATATTGTAGCTACAGAGTGAAGGCCATTAATAGAGACTTTAGGGTTCTCTACGCTAACAGCATGGCTCTGGTCAGCCGGTCAGTCCACCCCTTTGGTCAAAACCGAAAGAGCTCAACAATTATTGGATAGACATTCATGGTAGAGAAGACAATGAAGCCCTCTGACTTTGGTGATCCTTTGACTTTTCCTCCAGCATCATGCACTATGAGGTTGACATTTTTGTTTTTAGTGAAATGTCTCAAAATTATTAGAGTGATTACCATGAAATTTGGTACAGATATCCATGGTGCCTAGAGGATGAATCCTAATGACCTTAGGGATCCCCTGACTTTTCATCAAGTGCCACCAACAGGTCAAAGTTTTCTCTTATCCAGTGAAATATCTAAATACTGGATGGATTGACACAACATTTGGTACAGACATTCATGTTCACCACAGGGTTAATTGTTATAACTTTGTTTATATCTTTTTAATTTGTCCAATATAGAGCTGCAAGGAATAGGCAATTAATCGATTAGTCATTCGATTGAAAATTAATCATCTTAATTAAATGTTTTAGTAATTTGCTGAAACCATTTGGGCTGGTTTCAGCTTCACACAGTCATGATTCAATGCTTTTCTCTGTCATGATAGTAAATTGATTATCTTTGGGTTGTGGACTGTTGGTCACACACATTTGTCTGACCGACCATCATGTTTTCACTGTTTTCTTTCATTTTGTAGACAAATCGATTAATTTGAAGAATAACATGGATAGCATTGCTAATGAAAATAATCATTAGCAGCCTTAGTCCAATACTTTGGTTTATGTCCAAATACCTTTCAAAATGAATAACATACCAATCAGTCCCAACTGTACTTTGTGTTTAGTGCTAATAAGCAGATGTTAGCATGTTAACTCTCTAAAGTAAAATGGTAAACATTGTAAACATTACATCTGCTAACATTACATCAGAATATTAGCATTGTCATTGTGAGCATGTTAGCATGCTGATCTTAACATTTAGTTCAAAGCAACATTATTCCAGAACAGCCTTGCAGAGCTGCTAGCATGGCTGCAGACTCTTTTATTTGAAAGACTGCCTTGTTGTATTGTGTTCCTGTATTTATTTGTTGTGTAGTAATTATACATTTTCATTATCTCTATATAAAATGAGACATTGGCAGAAGAATATTTCCAAAAAAACCCCCATCAAGACACACCCAGTAGTTAGCCCAAAAGTGTTAATACTCAAGGGTGGAGCAGCTTAAACTGCAGCCCCAAAAATGTGCATAATCCTGTCAGCAACTCAACTTCACTGACTTAGCAAGAAGTAAGGTGGTGAGGGAACATTAATTTAAAGAGGAAGAGAGACTAAGAGAAAAATTAGAGAGAGAGAGAAAAGCTCCCATTAGGCTGACACATGCTGCTTTAAGGAGGTGGAGGACTGCTGAGGGAATACGGCCGAGCACAATCTGCACATGCTGGGAGTTTCTGCACAGTGCTGCAGCGGGGTGTCAAACCCTAATGCTGTTTGAATGAGAGAAAGAAGCAGGAGAAGAATGGGAACGTAGGGTCAGGCCCCCTTCAGTAACACTTATGTAAGATTACTTACATAATGACACTTCCAACTGGTGTGTGTATGTGTGTGTGTGTGTGTGTCCCTGAGTCTAGACAAGAGGGGCAACTCAACTTTGGGTGGGGTCGGGAAAACAAGAGGAGGGGTACTCAAGCAAACCCTCAACAGCAGGAGAGGATTGTGGGATTATGTGTGTGTGTGTGTGTGTGTGTATGCGTGTGTGTTATCAACGGAGAGGGAGGGGTGAGGGTTAGGAAGGGAAGGTATTAAAGCCAGAGTGGAGGGAGGGGACTGACAAGCATTGAACGCATGTCCACATCTGTGTGTGCAATCCAGCTTTCTACCTCTTTCTGTCTTTCATGCCTGTCCTCCAGAGCTTGTCTTATCTTCTCATCGGTCTCTCCCCTTCTTCTTAAATTTCTCCCTCCATCTTCCCTACTCTTCACCGCTCCTCTTTGCGTCCTCGTCTCTTAATATCCTCTGATCTTAATCCCACTCTATTGTCGCTCGCTTTGTGTCTCTTTGCTTCTCTCATTGTCTGCCCTCAATCCCCCCCCCCCCCCCCCCCCCCCCCTCCTCTCTCTCTCTCTCTCTTTCTCTTCTGTACTGTCCCTCAGTGTTTCTGGGAGTTTAAAGGGTCAGCAGTGCCAGACAAGAGGATTGGAGGACAGAAGACGTAGTTGCAGAACTACTGGTGGTTGACTTGTGGTTAGCCTTAGCGTGCTTGTGGCGGCAGGGAGGAAGAAGGAGGGCTTGGAGATGGTCACGGAGGATGCCTGTCCCAATGGGGTACGGGAGGAGGAGGAGCAGGAGGTGATGCCCCCTGGAGAGCCTGGCGTGGAAGGGGCCCCGGCCGTCCGGTCCACCCAGGGAGCAGATACGTCTGGAGGTGAGGAAAGGAGGAGGAGGAGGAGGAGTTGAAGTGTCACATACAGTAGATGAGCAGAGAGAGATACTGTAGTCTTTGATTTTGTTTTAAAATTTGAGACTGAGCCCAGTTTAGAGTGTGAGTAACTCCTACAAAGTGATGTGGTTGCCAGATTTATTTAATTATCTTGAGATGAATATGATCTGACAATTCTTCAGAAAAGGTTTTCTGTGAGAGTTTCCCCTGCAGGGCAGTTTGGTTCACATCCTGCACTTCACACATGGGTAATGTTACTTTTGTGCAAGTCGAGATGTTCCTCTGATCTTCATCTTGCGAGCTAAACAATAATAATACCCCATCTAACGCAGGTTGCCAGGTCTTCTCTTGTGGGATTTGTCTTGCATTCCTTGAGAAACAGAGTTAGGAATTATTAAACAGGGAGTCTCTGCATTGGCATTCACCGCACACCGTGCTGGTAGGTGTTCATTACAGAGGCGGTGGTTAGATGGTGAGAGAGACTGCAGACAAACCACACAGAGGGAGGAATTAAGAGCAGGTAAGCAGGGTGATTCATTATGTAGATGAATAGTACAGCTGAAAAAACTAACTCTGCTGTACACTGAACATTGCTGTAATCTGGTAGCTTTTACAACTTCTTCAGGCCAGGTTTAACAAGGGTCTGGTAGGTTGTTGCCTCTCCATGCCATATTTCATAGGATTATAGAGACTTTAGGTTAGGAAGCTTTAGCTCATCTCCAATCTCTGGCTGAATAGAGAAGCATCTCGCGCCTGCTTGTCGGCATGAGTAATGTACACAAAAGTACACGTGGCAGAGGGGCGGAGGGCGGGATGAGATGAGCAAACATTCCTGTGGTCGAGGATGCAGTGACACAGTGAGCTGACCAATTGGGTAAAGGTCAACACTGAGCGCACAGAAACTCACATGGATCCAGCTGTGTGTGTTTATGTGTTTGAGGTTTTGAAGTCAGATATGTTCAAGTGCACGAGCGAGGTTAGTTTTGATGTTGCTTTTTGCATATGGTTAGAAAGTTTGTTGTGCCATAGAGTGGGATCAGATTTTGCATGTTTCTCTCATCCATGTTCTTTCTCTCTTTCAAACAAACAGGACTATTTCTTTTTCTTTTTCTTTTTTACATTTTTAGACTCACTGAACCATCTGCAACACATTATAGTTCTCCAGATTTCAGGAGGTTTTATACTCAATAATTGTAAGTGTGAGTGAGTGAGTGATTGCTGTGCAATCAAGGCAGAGGTTTAATGCCTGTTCATGTGTTTGCACATGTTAGTGTGTGTGTGGATGCTTCCATTGCAATCACAGCTTTGACAGACTTCATGTTTATCTTGGCTTGTGAAAGATTGCGTGGGGTCCCTGCAGGAACTTAATTTCCTGTTTATACATACTATCTATTTCATATCTGAATTTAGTTTGAGATTATGTCTCTGTGTTGTCACACATTAAATACATTGCTTTATGGATGTGCAGTTTTAACCTCCTTCCCCTATTTGTCCTTCTCTAAGAGCATCATAAATATTTAAGGTTTGTTTTTTGCATGGAGCGAGCTGTTTACACAGTCTTTCTGTGCTCACTGTGGTTATCAAGCCTCAGTGAGGTCTTTGCTTCACTGCGAGACAAAATTGTCTTTTCACCCATCCCGATCTTTTCCATGCAGCTGTGGGACTTTTTTGTATGTATGATGAATAGATATACAGTATCTCTGATGGTAAAAAATAACACTGTCAACCTCTTTTTTTAGTGCTAAAACTGGAAAATGAACCATTTTTCTAAAATACATGAATACATTGACTTCTGATGACAGATACCACTCAGCTCTTACAAAAATATATTTTAAATTTTTACATGTACAAGCCACATGTGCCATATATCACATGAGATTTCATCACATGTGACATGTCCAAAAATCACATTAATGTGAATTTATCACATGTGAAATGATAATCCATGATTTCAAAAGTACAGATATCAAATACCATGAGATACCAACAGCTGCAGTATTTCATGTAGTATTTCGTGGCAGCAATTTATCTGAATTAAATCACCTGAAGGACTGACAACACTACTAACATTTCTTCTGTATATGAAGATGTTTGCTTCAAGTCTAAACTAGCACCTTTCTTCTTAGTGTGTGTCACTTTTTTCAAATGAGGAGCTTAAGGTATCACAATATGACTTGACTTCATGACATGAAACATGAGTCCAGGTTTAAGAATAATAGTAGGCTCGTACATAAAATTACAGTCAAACAAAGAAATCGTACAGTGAATCTACTCTATACAAGTGCTGACTGGACATATTTACTAGCCACATATGTGACTCTGTGTGTAATGACACAGAGTCACATACACGCACTCCCAGGGCTTTAAGTATCTTAAACGGGCTTAGATGGGCTTTGAGACCCTGGCATTAGGGCGTTAGCTGGCTGATGTCGACAGTCCACACCTCTCCCTCACTCTGTCTGTGTGTACATAGCGTACAAGACTCAACAGAGGTCATTTATTGAGAAACTTTCTTACAACTGAGAGCATTTGAATCCTGGAAACCTGGAGTTTTGGAGCTCGTTCTGAATGGATTAAACTTACTGTACCTCAAGATGGAGCCTTAATGTGAGACTTTTGAGCACTCTGCTGCGTGACTGGTGTACAGAATTCTGTATGAAGAGGGGTTAATGGACTGCAATCATGCACGATCAAGGTCTCAGAAGGAACTCTCAGCATAATTGTATAATAGCATATTTATATGGTAGAAAATATCTCTTAATTTGAAGCCTTGAAACATGTGAGGCCAGTCCTAACATTCATCAGCCAGCGCCTACTTTTCTTCCCATCAGCTGCTGTTTTATCTTAAAGACTTTTGTGTGTGTGTGTGTGTGTGTGTGTGTGTGTGTGTGTGTTTATGTTTATGCTTTGTCTGACTTTAATGCCCGGCTAACTCACCTTATCTCTCTTTTCCACTGTTTCTATCTGTGTCTCCGGACCCGTCTATCCAGCCATGCAGCAGGTGTTGGATAATCTGGGTGAGCTGCCCACCTCCACGGGAGCCAAAGACATCGACCTGCTCTTCCTGCGTGGCATCATGGAAAGTCCCATTGTACGTTCCCTGGCTAAGGTAGCACACACACATACTGTAGCCCAGGGTGAGCAGCAGTGAGCAGACTAACCGCTAGCCGGCTCTGCACCCCCCACCCTGCTGCCAGCGGTGTTTTGCTTACTGTGACTGAGGTGCTGTAGTACAGTAAGGCTTTGACTAACACAGAGTGTTCAATGCATCTGAACTATAAATGCATACATACTCTCAGTAACAAACTGGTGCAGATTCACACCGTTGTGTCTTTTTTTTTACTGACGGTGCATGTATTGCAACACCGCTGCACACAGACAGTGCTGTAGGAAGTTTAGTGTGCAGCGAGTTCAGTTAGAGGACAGCTGTAGTTTCTGCTAGACAGGCTGTTGTCATTTTCCGCCGGTCGACTTCTCCCTGCAGGGCTGGAACTTGTAGAGATGACTAAACATAAATAAATACTCCTCTGACTTTTCACACAGTAACACAAGGCAGATGGTGGCTACCTCACAGAGCAAAATAATCCCACGATAAATCAGCATCCGATACAAAACAAAACTCAACTCCCATTCATCATTAACACATACAAATAAAAAGTAACACAACACTTCAAGTCATGACAATATAAAAACATAACTACCATCTCTCCACGTGCCTCCCTGAGCTTTTTTCTGTCTCACCCAGGCTCAAGAACAGCTGGAGGAGGTAAAGCTGGAGGCGGTGCAGGACAACAACGTGGAGCTGGTGACGGAGATCCTGGGTGACATCAGCGGGCTCAAGGTTAAAGACGACAGTGCGGCCGAACTGTCCAGGATCCTGCAGGAGCCTCACTTCCAGGTGAGCAAACACACACAAGCTCATTCACACATAGCAAACACCTTATACGCTGCATGTTTAAATCTTTGTTCTGGTGATAAGGCAGAACAGACATGATTTGTGGGAGTGACTTTGCTGCTGTTGGATTGAATATTAACTCAGTGCATTGACGCTATTGTTAACCACTTTTTATCATATAGAATCGCAACTTCTTTGCATTTGATACCACAGACTGACATTGTAAAGAAAGCTTACTTTTTCTGCTCCTTATTGACAGTAATTCAGCCAACAGCAGTTCACAAATCATGTGTGTAGTACTTTTTTCTGTGCAAAATGTAATATGTCACTGGAAACCAGGGACTAGTTTGGGTTTTTTTCCTTTTAAGGTTTATAGTACAGTGTACATTAAACTGTTAAACTATAGTTACAGTGGCACAGACTTGATGTTTTGGATCCTGTCCTCATGCATCAATAGAACACTAACCTCTATCCCTGTACCTACCAGGGGCATTACACAGGCTAGACCAATAGGAGTTAAGACCTCTGAGCCTAGAGAAGCAATTCCACCAATCAGAGCCATGTGTGCTATAAGCTGGAGGATAAGACCCTGTTGACCTACTGAGAGAAAGAGAGAAACAGGGAGGGAGGGAGAGGCGGGCTAGGGAGAAAAGAGAGAGGGAATAAAAGGAAACTGATATTATGTCACATATTGAGTTTAGACTTGTTTTAGCTTACCTATCAATAAATTGTTTGTGCCTGGCTGCTGGTAATATAGTTGTAAAGGTTGCACAAGTAGTAACTTAAAAACAATGGATTTGGATGAAAGTTTGAGGATGGATATTCAGTGAACCAAGAATTGATTGGATTTGGTGGTAATCCATATTTGGGATTTCAGCCATTACATGATTAGTTCTTTTTATAGCCACAACTTTTAATGCGCCGGTGGGAAGACACATCTGAGACTTTCAAGTCTGTTGTCAAAGAGCATCATGTTCACAGGGTTTTTTTGTTTTAGAAAATCAAACCAGTTATTATAGTTGTTGCAGCATAGCATATGAAAGCATTATCAGGGTTGGTTTAAGCTTCTGCTCTATTGATGGCCCTCGAGTTGATTCTCTTTGTATCTGTGATTGTATTTAATCGACTTCACAAGTATTCTACCTCTAGTCTCTTCTAATGTTTTTCTTTGAGACATCAAGCCTCAGTTTGGTTGGCATCATTTAAAGTGAGCCTATGTAACTGTTGCTAAACAGCTTTCATTGTGGCCATGAGTGACAGTCACAGAATAGAAGTAAATGCTGCATTCAGGCTGTAGCCCTGTGTGGAAAAAAAAATACAGCCTCCTCATTCATTTTAACGCAGTCCAGTGATGCCGATGTGGTATCAAAAGACACAAAAAGCCTGGCTCAGCTTTTGCCGCAACATAACATAATGCAATGCTACGTTATCTAGTGAGATGCTGCGTTGGTCTGTCAAATACTTGCAAGTGCACATTCCAGGTAGATTACTTTGTAATGTGAACAAAGCATTTCCACTGTCTGCTTGGCAACCATCAAATAATTACCACCAGTATAGCTTCACACATACCACCGAAGTAGAACTCTGTGATGTTTTCAGTCTGAACACCCACTAATGTAATAATAGCACAAGTAGAGAAGAGTCATGAAGTCAGTGAACTGATTCACTTTTTCTCCTTTACTTTCTCTCAGTCACTTTTGGAAGCACACGACATAGTGGCCTCCAAGTGCTACGAAGTCCCGCCCCCGGCTGAGACGGCCAATGATGCAGCGGTGAACAGTGCTCTGATGCAGGCCGATGCTGTGCGCATGATTGGCATCCGAAAGAAGGCCGGAGAGCCTCTGGTGAGCAGAGACAGAAACAGTCTGATCGTATCTGCATACAGTATGTGTGTGTGTGTGTTTGTGTGTAGAAGAGGAAGATGGGGGTGTTTGTGTGTATATGCATGCTAATGTCGACAAGCAGATATCAGAGGATAAACCTCATCCTGCTGTCTCCTCTTCTTCTCAGGGTGTGACATTTCGTGTGGAGAAAGATGACCTGGTCATTGCAAGGATCCTTCACGGCGGCATGATTGACAGGCAGGGCCTGCTTCACGTGGGTGACATCATAAAGGAAGTGAATGGCAAGGACGTCGGCAACAACCCCACCGAGCTGCAGGAGATGCTCAAGGACTGCAGCGGAGGGATCACTCTCAAAATACTCCCCAGCTACAGAGATGCTCCTGCACCTCCACAGGTACACATGCACATAGAAATGTCAAACAAGATGATAATGTAAACAAACACAAGCGCCGCCACTTACGTAATAAGGGGCAGATGTTGGACAGGGCTGGTGATCTGTCCTTCCCACAATCCCCTGTGCAGGAATGTGAACCCTGGGAGCCCTATTAATAACACTCCACATGCTATCTAGGTCACACTAGCTGTTTCTGTCTCTTGCACACACTCCAAACACACACATGCTTCCTGTAATCTCATTCTCCCACACATGGAGAGTACAGTAATTTATGTTATTTTTAGACATTTTCTCTCGTGCATGCAACACCTATTTTTTGTCCCATTATGGCTCCCAAGCACTCCTGAAGATATTGTGCATTGTAAACAAATAGACATAAACTTGGAATTGCTTATAAGGCTTAAATTATAAACAATGGCAGTAAAACTGACTGAGACATAATGCAAAATCACATCCTGCTCTGTTGCTCAGGGCGCTTTGCACAGTATTTTTTACTGGCTTGTTTTATTGCTTCCTCTGGCTGCTTGTTTAATCTATTACATCGGCCAGAGCACTTACCCTCTCTGGCAAAAGGATCCACTATTGGCGCAGCGTGAACAGCTGTGTAGGGTGCATTGTGGGGACCTAGGATGTAATGGGTGTGAATGAGTCACACAGTTACTGTGTCAGTGTGTGAGATGGCACACTGAGCTCGAGCCTAATCAGATTTTCTTTTGATTTCAAGTGTGCCAAATTTTCCTTTGACCACTGCAAAGACTGGGGACTGTTTATCTGCTTATCACAGGTGTATGTGCGGCCGTACTTTGACTATGACCCAGCCAATGACAACCTGATCCCTTGTCGAGAGGCGGGCATGGCTTTCAAGAAAGGCGACATCCTTCAGATTGTTAACAGAGAGGATCCCAACTGGTGGCAGGTGAGCTTTCCTCCATTTTTTCCCCTTTATGTGTCTGTTGTGGAAGATCACAGGGACATAATCATCTGATCTCTGATCTGTGCCAGGCATGCCATGTGGTGGGCGGGGCCACAGGACTGATACCCAGTCAGTTCTTGGAGGAGAAGAGGAAAGCTTTTGTCCCCCGAGACTTCGATGGATCAGGTAGGTCACTACATGCATTTCTTGGTGGTGTTTTGTACAAGCACTTTGAAAGATTCTTAGCTTAGCGCTTATACTCTTAAGTTTCCTGTTCTTCTCTTTAGTAATGTTGATGTTGAACAGTCTGTCAACTGGTTTGCTGCCTGACCTCTGTTCTTTCTCTATTGCTTTTACCTCTAAAAACTGATTTACACTCAGAAAATGGCCCACTCCTGCCCTCGTCTGGCCAAATGCTGCAACAGCAGAGATATGAAAGTGCTTAATTGTTCCATCTTGTTTTGTAGGGATCCTTTGTGGCACCATAGCTGGAAAAAAGAAAAAGAAGATGATGTATCTGACAGCTAAGAATGCAGGTCAGATTCTTCACACTGTTGAATCTTAGCTGACATCTTCAGCATCATTATCTTTGATTGACTCACAATTGTGCCTGTGTTTGAACAGAGTTTGACAGACACGAGCTGCAGATCTATGAGGAAGTGGCAAAGGTGCCTCCATTCCAGCGAAAGACACTGGTTCTGATTGGTGCTCAGGGTGTGGGCCGACGTAGCCTGAAGAACCGACTGATGGTCCTCCAACCTACCCGCTTCGGCACCACTATACCATGTACGTCTCACTTGGTTTTATCTGTATTTCAGGTCACAACCCAACCCTAAAGAGGAGGAATAGTTCAGCGAATGACTCATCAAACATTTAACTGAACTTCTTCTGTTCAGACACTTCGCGGCGGCCCCGTGACGAAGAGCTGGATGGCAACTCTTACCACTTCACCACAAGGACAGAGATGGAGGTGGACGTGAAGGCTGGCCGCTTCCTGGAGCATGGCGAGTACGATGGCAACCTGTACGGCACCAAGATTGAGTCCATCCATGAGGTGGTGGCCACAGGTCGTACCTGCATCCTGGATGTCAACCCACAGGTATAAGAGAGGTTTAGGGAGAGTTAACATTTTAGATAAGATTGGATAGAATAAGATATGTTGAGGGTCCTTTAAGAAAGAACATTTTGCAGCATTTCCTTTTTTGGAGGGAAGAGAAATTAGGGACATTGAAGCTAGGACAAAATGATTTAGGACTGCTTTGTCACCTCCTGTGTTTCCCTGCAGGCTCTGAAGGTATTGAAAACAGCAGAGTTCATGCCTTACGTGGTTTTCATCGCAGCGCCAGATTTTGATACACTCAAGGCCATGCACAAAGCTGTGGTGGACGCAGGCATCACCACTAAACAGCTCACGGTGGGTTAACAACCGTCTTTTGTTCACACATACACACACCTGGTTATGTGCATCGATTACACTCCAATTTTTAAAGGATATTTTAATACTATTAGCCCTTTTATTCTCCATATTTATAATTGCTCCCCTTCCTCAAATCCTGCACCAACCCATTTAAAAATGCTTTAGTCCAGCCTTTATTTTTTAAAAATAGGGCTCAATCCCAATGATTTCAATAATTTTAGACTAATTTCTAAACTTCTCGTTTTAGCTAAACTCCTTGAGAAAGTGGTGGCTGATAAACTTTAAGATTTTATGAATGAGAACATTTTCAGTTTCATTTTAGAGGTCGCTGCAGCACAGAAATTGCACTTCTGAAGTTGGTCAATGATGTACTTTTAGCAGCTGACACTGGGCGCCCATCTATTTTAGTTCTTTTAGACCTCAGCGTGGCATTTGACACAGTTGACCACGTCATTCCGCTAACCTGTCTTGAGTGGGTAGGTCTCAGTGGTATGGCTCTGGATTGGTTCAAATCCTACCTCAAAAATAGGACTTTTTATGTTGGTTGAGTCAAGTGCAGGTCCTCTAGTTCAAAGCTGCATTGTGGGGTTCCTCAGGGTTCAGTGCTTGGCCCAATTCTCTTTTCAGTCTATAAGATACCTCTTGGAGTACACATCAGTTTCCACCTTTATGGGGATGATACCCAAACTTATTTTGAATTAATGAGATTCTCTCCCTCTTAAACTGCCTTGAAGGCAAAAATGGATGGCTTTCATTTTTTTTACTATTAACTCAAAAAATGGATTGGTGTTGATGTTGCTAACCCTAAAATCACAAATTCAATTGTGCAGACCTGTTTCTATCAACTTTGTGTGACAGTTAGCAACATGCACAATACCAGGACCCTGAAACTGAAGCACACCCACCCAATTTTTTTCTACTTGCTTGTAATAAGTTTCCACAACTCACCTGTCCTTTGTGCATTGACAGGATGTGGACCTGAGGAAGACAGTGGATGAGAGTGCCCGGATCCAGAGGGCTTATAATCATTACTTTGACCTCACCATCGTCAATGACAACCTAGACAAGGCCTTCGAGACATTACAGGCCGCCGTGGATAAACTGTGCAGTGAAACCCAGTGGGTCCCGGTGAACTGGGTGTACTGAGGACCAGCAGCAGTGCTCCACTGACCACTCTGAGCGGGTCACACTGACCCACCAGCATGTGTGTGTGTGTGTGTTTCTGACCACAGAGGCCAAAGAGGAAGAGAAGAGGGAAGAGATACTTCTGCAAAATAACAAAATATTCTTTAAAAAAAAAAAAAAAAACTTCTCTTGGGCCTGCACACCATGCAACTTTTTTTCTACTCAAACTCAAAGGGAAAGAGTGCTTATTTATTTTATAACTTTTTATGAAAGATCTTTCTATTCAATGTGGAATTACAGTGAGAATGAAACAAAAAAATCTGGTCATGGGCCATATTTTTGCATTAATTTATTGTTGTAGTCTTATTTTTTAGTTGTGTCCCCTGAGTTCAAGTGTTTTTGTCGGTTTTTCCTTCACGGACACCTAGGATTTAGGATCGCCATCCAAGCTCCAAAATGAAGACAAGGAGAGGCGTCGGATTCATCAAGATTTTTGAGCAGTCCTTGTCCAAGAAACCTGTCAGTGTCACACATCATTGCCACGTCTGAGCAACTTGTGTACTTGTGTTTTATTTTCACCTCCGTACAATTAATCCTTTAGTGTTGTTATGTAGCTCTAAACTCTTCTATCAGTGTCACAGGATAAGCTTGGCAGAAATAAAGAGGTTGACAGGCCTGTTTGTGCACAACTCCTCCAGTATGTAAAAGAAAAAAAGTTATAATGTACTTTTTCAAGATCAAATACTGTCTGTCTTTTAATTTTGTCTAGCTTTGTTTTCTTATGCTAGTTTTTCACTGGTGTTGTGATTTTTAGAGTGTAGTGTTTTGTCACACATGATCATTTGCTTTGTTTTTAATTATCCCGCCTGTCTGTCTGGAGTATGACTGTCATTGCCCTAATCTTTATTGTCTATATGCCAATTTATTAATGTTTTATATATGTGAATGTGGCACAAACCCACTCTCTCCTTATGGCCCTTATCTTCAGTGTTGCAGTATGCCAAAGCCCCAATCATACTCCAAATAAAGTTTGAAATCCATAATTGGTACATCTGATCAATATTTCAACTACAGGCTATAATATGCATTTATAATTTAACACAATATGACTTTGTGTGGCAAATACATCTAGCAAAGCCAAAGGTTAAAACTCCTTTTACGCAAAAAAAACATGTCTTAGACTAGTGTATGTCTTAAATACTTCTTAATCTGTCTTAAAACAAGTATATTCCAAAATGCCACTAGTTTCCATTTCAAATTAATTTCTGAAACCTGTCTTGAATCGGGAGTCATTGTATTGGAAAGTTACAGACTTCAGGATCAATTTAGGACCCAGATATATGGCCTAACTTGGATGATCTTAGCGACATTTGTGATGTTTTTAAAATTGACCCGTGCCACGTTGTGAAAAAAAAACAGCCCTACTACTGCCTGTTGAATTGTTTTCACATCAACCCATGTCTACAGATTTGTTTCTACATTTTTATCAGCAAAGTTATAATAAAGTTTATTACATCTCACAAACTAGTTTCTTTTTAAATTGTGTGTATATTACTTTAATACATGCCTGAGTAGATTAACTGGTGGTGAGTGACCAGGGGTTCAAGATGCCGACAATGTCACTGAAACTTCCTCGGTTCTAGTCCAGCAGGAAACTTTTGCTGTACATCATCTTTCTCTACGTTACACACTGGAATCCTCTACTATCCACTCAAAATCAAGTAAAAAATGCCCTCCAATCACAGTTTATACTGACAGAAAGTTGGTGTTGAACCTGTCAAGTATCAAAAGTTGGCATCACTTGGTCAGGTTTATAGTCTTGATTACTTATTTTATCAATTGGTTCCAGATTTAAATCATGATTCTGCCAATTTTAAACCATTTTAATCAGGTAATGAATGAATTATCTAATAAATTTGGCTTCTTTTGTTGAATGAAAAACATGACTATATTTCTCAAAGAAGATACTGAAAAATCTGTTTGATATCTGTACCAAAATGTAAGTGTTTTGAATATCCAGCCTAGAAAATAGTTTGAATGAATTTGAATGATGTTTGCAAATTATCCAGAGTAACCAAGACATCATTCCTGGAAAGGGATGTTACTGTTGAGTTTATCAAATGCCATTTTAGCTTTCAGTACCAAATATGAAATTTCATTCACTTCCACTGTATTGGGCAGTGGCAGAAATGTCAGAGGTTGAGACCGCTGATATTAATATGAAAATGGCCAATCTGCATGGCTAGATGCTGCTAGTCACTACAGGTAAGAGATAAAATGTTTTGTGATTTGGGTGAACTGGTCCTTTAATAGATTAAGCAAGCTTAAATGTTCTTGAAAAATTTGATATTGTGCGCACAATTTCAAAAATGAATCACACCATGACTAAATCTGAGCATAAAAACAACACATTAAGAAAATTGTGAAAAAAGGTCACAACACAGCCGGAAAACTTTTTAAATATTTTTATTAATTAACGCAACTTACAGTCAAGCCAAAAGAGTGAACTATATTAAGTGATACGTATTCACATTATGTCCTAACAGGGTTTACAGCATATCTTGTGTTCTGTAAGCATAATTGTTAACAAAAAATAAGGAAATGTAAAATAGAAATCAAAGCTTACAACTTTACAACAACAAGAACAAGGAGCTTAGCAGTGGATGTGAACAAATTAAAATCAGCAACATAAAGACCCTCACCAGAACAGGAATGACAGCAAATTCAGTTTTGGCATGTCGTGGTTTAAATAAGGGAGAAGAGAAAAGAGAAAAAAAAAACAAAAAAAAAAAAAACAACAACTCAAAATTGAGCTCATCATGACACAAATGAAGGGAGGTTTGAATTCACGAGGCTGTGCAGCGCTGCCTTTGCCAAGAGACTTTGGTCACTTTGCTTCTCCATCATGGCTTACAACGAAGAAAAAAAAATATCACGAAGTATAAAATGAAAATGGCCAATGAGGGAAAAAACATCAAGAAAAATGGAGTGTCCTGGAATCAGCTCTATGACTGAATAGGGGAATATATTTTATATTTTTCAAGAATCTACAGATGATTGTCTGTTTTCCTTAAATGAGCATGAAAATCAAAAAGTTTTGCAGTCGACTACATCTCCAGGACAGCCCCTACATTCATAGGAGGTAGATAACATGGCAATGACACGACACAAACTCTTTAAAAGAAAAGAAAAGAAAAAAAAAAAGGGTCCGAACGGGAACTGAGCTCTGTCAAGTCTGTGAAATTGTAGTGCATAATTTGTTCAACTTTTAAGGCCAAATAGGAACCTCTCGTGTAGATCTAAGGCTATTTTAAGACAAAGGTGCAGGAGGAGTTGGAGCAGGGACACAGTAAGCAGATATAGCCCTTTCACGGCAATACCTGAGTCAACAGTCATATATATTATACCACAGAGCCTCGTAGGATGCTTGGTGCAACTCTTCGTCAACTAAACCCGATATTTTTTTTTTGGCTACACAGACACAGAGAATATGCGAAAACAAAAAGACAGAACACAGACAAATGATGTGGCCACAGCTGAGAAATATTCAGATGAGATTACGTATAAATTGCATAAATGACACATTATGATTTGGCCACAAGGTGCAACAGCTCCTTTGTTACAACAGAACTATCAGATTAACTGGTTGTGGCATTTGCACAGCCTGCAGTGACATTCAAACCTCCCAAAGGGGAAAATTAGATTTTTATTGGACAATATGAAGTACACTAAAGAAAAAACAAGTCAATGCAGCATATATCAGGCTTATGAGGTACTTCATGAATATATATATATATGTATATATATCTCAACCTTTTTAGAAAAGCTCTTCAAAGTCATATTATTCCTTATAATTCCTATTGATAGCATAAAATACCTCGTCAGTTATTTATTTTTTACTTTCTGCCCAACTTCAAGTGGGCGATTTTTTTTTGAGACTGCTTTGAAAGTGCAAAACACAAATACTGATCGTTCTATGCAGCATCTACACGCAAAGGTTGCATGATGATTAAAAATGGAAATTATGTTTATGTGGCGCGGCAAATTTTTGTCAAACCTTTATGTGGAAAAAAGGACTTACAAACCCAAAGTTGGGGCAGATGGAGAAGAGAAAGATCCGACAAAAAAGGCACACATAAAACGACTACAAACAACGCTGGATGTTTTCTGTTGAGACAAAATGACAACAATCTGAAGTTCATTGCCACACGACCTCATATGTACCTTTCGTTGAAGTTTACAATGATGTGAGACATCGTAAAGTATGTTCAAATGTGTATATTCCCTTTGTAAATTGTCACATGCAAAACTACTGCTTATACCCTCAACACAAATGACGTCCGGCTAATCGTAGGAAAGTGGAAATGAACAGAGTAAGAGACAGGGACATCCTCCCTGATTTTATTGCAGTACTGGGTTAACACGGCAGAGAAATGTAGGCATTTGATCACGTGGAGTGGCTCTATCCAGTATGAAACCTTGATATTTTAACATTCCGGTAAAACAGAAACAGAGAAAGCTGGTTACAGGAGTGGAGACAAAGATTATCCGTTGATCTACCCATTTGCAAAGTATCGTCCTGCTAACTAAAAGTCAGATGTTTACTGAGAGTTGCCTTGACCAGCGTAAAGACGAACAAATAATTACCAACGATTCACAGCCCACAGGCTGACATTATTGCTGTACATACATCTTTCCATGAAACCTTTTAACGCCACAACAGACATGACTCAATATCGCCAACATTTTGCTGGAATATTAACACACTGTCATACTGAATTAGCAATTATGATGGCACATATGTCAACATGTGATCCAGTCATGATTACAGTTTATTTCAAACGCTGGGTTGTTTTTGTCTGTCTTTTGAAAAATGAAGGACTTGCATGAAACAATGAGACTTGACCTCCCAATTACAAAAATTTGGTCCCTTAAAATGTAACCAACTAAAGCAACCAACCAGTCATACATGATACTTAGTTTTCCATTTATTAAGGTTCAAAAAAAGAACTGTGCTCTCACACGATATTGGCTTGTATTGGTTTGGTCACTACAATTTTTGATTTTGTTACCATTATTATAAATTAGGGCTAATATTAGCTAGCACCGGACACTGCTCTGAGGTAGTTCTTTTCCAAGTTGGTAAGTAAAAAGCCAAGTCATTCAGAAGACTAGAAATGCTTTGAAAAATACAAAAATACCCACACAAGTCTTGCATGATTGGGTTCATGTAGATCAGCTGGATGGCATTGGTTTGGTTTGGTGAAGCTCCGAAACAGTTCGGTCAGATTTACAACAGCCACAAGCCTAACCTTCAATGTCCACTGGATGCAGCCGAGTCGCGTTTTTGGCTCTCTCACAGCTGCCCAACAGAGTACTACCAGTTGCAACTACCAGTTGCAATTTTAGCCAGTGTATCAGGCTATGAGCTAAATGCTATCATCAGCATGCTAACAACAACAATGCTAACATGTTTACCAGTTATAATAATGTTTACCATCTAAGTTTATTGTGTTAGCATGCTAACATTTGCTAACAAGCACAAAAAACTAAATATAACTGAGGCTGATGGGAATGTCAGTTTTTTTTAGATATGTGGTCATAAATCCTGAGGGGGGCATGAATCCATCCAATAGTTGTGAGATATTTCACTCAAAGACAGAAAATGTTAACCTCATGGTAGCATTGGAGGAAAAGTCAAGACCCCCAAAGTCATTAGGATTCATCCTCTGGTGAACATGAATGTCTGTACAAAATGTCATGCCTGTCCATCCGATAGCTGTTTAGGTATTTCAGTCTGGACCAAATTGGTGGACTCATCAACCATCAGACTGACAGTACTATCACACTGCTAGCATGGCTTAACATGTTGGTGGAACAACTTCAATCAATATTGGAAATACGAATGTTGAAGAACCAAGTGCTTGAAGACTCTGCTTCCTGAAAATGCCTCCACAAGAAAAAAAAAAACACGGCGGAGATGGTACTGCAGCAAAACGCGATGTAGCGGCATCAAGTGGACATGAGAGGTTAATAGTTCTTCCCTCAGGTCTGCCAGTACCCCTTTTGAATTTGTACCCAATAATTCAGATTTGTAGCTGCAAACAACAATATAGGCAAGCTTAAATTGCAAAAAACCAAACCGGTATCACATGGCTTCAGGTAACTGGGTGGACATTGGCATGATAAAGACTGACTTTCAAGGACAAAGTTATGCTTCAGAAAAGGTTTATCTAGGAATAGGAACAGGAAAATGATGCCTGCTGAAGCCAACAGAGTGCCATGTAAATTGTAAAACAGATTTTTTTTAAATTTGGAGAAACAGCTGCGTAGTAATACTATCGCCAAACATAAGGAACATGAGCAACACTCAAAGAAAAACATAAGCTTCTTTGCTTTCAAGTGGCATGGCACAAATGAGTGAGTGAACTGAACTCAGGGAGGACTTTTTGGATTTATACAGGACAACTGTGCAAGGACTGGACAGGAATATCAGACTGAGGGCTTAAGCAGAAGCCAAAAAAAAAAAAAAAAAAAAATCTAACAGCAAACAAAGATCACACCAAAGCAACCATCATATATATACACACACAGCTCTTATGTTACAGCACCTCACACAAGCATGACGCCAGAACAGAAAAAATCATGACTACTTTTTGCACCAGTGTGAAACGTTTGTCTACTAAAACTACAGTCGCTAACATCCAAAGAAAGACATCTCAACTGTAGACTTGTATTTCATGTTAATCAGTGAAAAGATGAATGATATCAGCTGTGATGTGGGCGATATCTAATCAATGAGATTATTAATAGAAGAAAACATAATACTTTTTCTTTAATTAAGCCTATAAATAAGAGAAAAACACACAAAAATAAAAAAGAAAAGGCTGTACACAAGAAGCAAATATGAGTATAAATGTACTGGATGGATAGCCTATACACTATTACAAACCACGCAGGCTCTAAGTACATTCATTGTTATTTGGATCTAGGAAAATAGGTTCTACTCTACAAGAGGTTTCTTTATGTCAGAAATAGTTTCTCTACAAGAGACGGATGAGAGGCAGAGAGGAGAGACATTACTGTACAGAGGGTTTGGAATAAGTCGATGTATAGGTTTTTGCTTCATATGAAATCTGTTTTGTTTTTGTTTTTAAATCCCAAGAGCATTCAAAAGCCAGCAATCCTGCTGAAAATGTAAAAAACAGGCTGATCGTTACACTTGGAGCAATTTTATCTCAGCCTCTTTCAACCCTAAATTTAAAAAAAAAAAAAAAAAAACATATCTACAAAAAGAAGAAAACCTGGTATCATGAAAATAAAATAAACGGATCAATTAACTTAGCTTATGATATGCCATTTAGTTTACAAACCGGCCATTTCTAGAACTTGCTTCGTCCTAGTTTTGGCCACTCCAAAAGACACAGAAAAACAGCCAAACTGAGGTGAATGTGTGCATTTAATTTAAGAATCGGAGAAAAGTATCTTATTATTTCATGATGGTTCCTGCCACATGTGTTTTGAATGCCTAACTAAGCACCTCAGGCACCACTAAACTATTAAAGTAGTGCCACATTTATCCAGGCTGGTGTACTTATTTTCAGTATTGGTTTCATACACATTCTTGATTTAGCGCATTATTGTCAGGCAGATTTATGTAAAAAAAAAAAAAAAAAAAAAAAACGTCTCTTCTGTATATTGATATGTATAGTCTGTGGTTATTTTAGCATGATTTCTATGCACACTGCAGTCTCTAACAGGGACTGTGACCATGTAAAACCTTCCTACACACTTCGTCCTCACACAGCACTTTGGCATCACATCTCAAGCAACGCAATCACACAAACCTCATCATCCGCAGCCAATCAGTTCATTTTAACAGCTGTCAGTTTGTTTTGCATAAAAGCACCTTTCTCTCTCACCACTGAAACAAAGGCAACCCACCCGCGCAACTACAAGTTTCACTCGCTTTTTAACGTTTAAAAAAAAAAAAAAAAAAAAAAAAGGCATCGGGATATTTCTGAAAAATGTTGGATGTTGGTTGGCTTGGTGGAAAATCCCTCCTGATCAGCAGGCGTGGCTATACAGAGCACATAGAGGCTCTCAGACCTGTTGGCTGCACACGCAAGATTTATTTTTGACAAGCCACCGAAGCCAACTGCTCCTTTCTAAATAAAAACAAAAGAGGCTGCCTTGTCTGTCACCTGATAAATACTCTTAATGCTGCAACAGCTACAAAGTCCATTCTTGTTTAGTGCAAAAACAACATTGTAAAATGTTTTGAGTTTTGTTTCCAGGAAAAGCAATGCCATTCTGATCTGGTATTCTAAGGTGCTGGTATAGGTAACGTAAAACATAAAGAAGCAGTAACAAGAAGTACAAACCCATCTGCTAAAAGGAGACTTTGATGTTTTGAATTTTAGTAAGTTATTATTCAGGAGACTTACTACATCATGTGGAAACTGAGTGTCAAAAACAGAAACTTTTTGCCCACAAAAAGACCAGCCTCCCCCTAACCATCTCCAACTAAAATACCACATACCAAGGCATCCCTTTGAGAGACAATCCCAAGACTGAACATTCGATTAAATGACGAATACGGATCTTTGTGGCGTTACAAAAACGCCTGCAGTCACACAGACAGTCACGTTTCCGAGCACAGAACCAACGACGAGCCTCACCTTTCGGTCTACATCAACACATCCGACTCATTTGCTCCGATCCAGCCACACTTGAACTTGAATGAAAGACTTAAATGCACGATTACATACGGAAACAATAACTGATTAGAGGTCTTGCTGTATTACAAACATCTAGTCACATGAATTTCAATATCAGCTTGATATTTTTCCAGGCTGACGGGGTTGTTCTCTTTGTATCGTTTACGCTTGCGAGCAACTTTGATTAACATTCGACCTAACAGCACCGCTGGAGTACTTTTACAATTTATCCAAGCCAAGGATATGCAATAATCATACCTGATGTGGGCTTTTCATTTGTTGTTATACTTCTCAGGTGGAAAATCAAGGTGTCAAAAAAAAATAAAAGGTTGTTTCATTGGTGCATAGAATAAAAAGGAAAGAAAGAAGGGAAAGCTGTGTGTGAATAAAAACACACTTCAAGAATTTGGTCGTACAGCTCAACACTCAAAACCCCTAAGAGAAAAAAAAACAAAAAAAAAACACATTCACTCTTGACATCAGTTTGAGTAAAACTATGAAAAATCACACAACTATATATAAACTGAGAAAAGCGTGTTCACCATCATCATGCATACTAAGCGTTTAAAACCTCTGCCGTCAATGCAAGACTCCAAACAATGCCAATTAGACAGATAGCAGGGGTAATTATACAGAAATGGCCAGCAGTGTGATGTTACCATAACACTTAAACAGGTAACAAGAGGTAGAACACACGGCCATTTCCATACAATTACACCAGTGTCACACAATATGGCTGAGCCTCCCGTTTCGATCGAGGCACACACATCTATAGAAATCGTCGTTCTGCTATCAAAAGTGCATCCAAATTTACATGTTGTGAGACCAGCACCGATAAGAACAATATTGACATCATAACAGTAAATATCAAGTACGTGATTTTCAAAATGCCCCACAAACACAGTCAGTCGGATTTTATAGTTGCTTTACAGGTAATGAGTTAAAAAGGGTAACACAGACAGGTCGTCAGAGGGAGAGAAAGATCCTCAAAATGATGAAGCATCTTTTTTTTTTTTTGTTTTTTTTTTTTTTTTTTTGTTTAGCATACAAGTTAAAAAGCCTTGCGGACCAGTCCAGTGAGGATTTAAGGTGGTTTACAGTGAAAACTTCTAGCACCTAGAATCAAGATGTCCTTTTGTGCTTCCATGTCTTTTGAATATTAATCATGTAAAAGTTTGTAATCTTGTTTGGCTAAGAAAGATTTGTGTGTTACAAAGGATACGCCCGACTTTCGGGCTATAAAATCTACAATGTTACAAATGACCACGTATATACTTCATCCCTTAGAAAGGTATGAAGATGCTGAAAAGCACTAAGAAAACGCTATTAAATGCGACATGCTAAAAAACAACATTAACAAAAAAAAGAAAAAAAAAAAAAGCCCTGATTATCTACCTCTATAAATGACCCAAATTCATGTGAGACCCCCCCACTACTAAATCTCTTGGTTAAAAATGATGCATAGTTAGAAAATATAGACTACTCGCCTCCAAATCAAGACTAAGTGAACATTCGCCAGCTTAACTTAGTAGTAAAATTTAGGTGGGATGTTAGGAAATGTCTAGAATTATTAGTAAGACTTAAACAGTCTTAAAAGGCAAGAGAATAATTGCATTTAAAATATGTATACAAATAGACAGTGTTAATTTAGACTACATGTGGGCCAGTCATTTAAAAAACATCTCTATATTTTTCAGCAACCTCCGCTGAAAGCTTATTCAAAATATACCTTATTACCAACATTACTATATAGTATAAAGACTCACAAAAAGTCATTTGCATAAAACCCCAAGCTTTTGTGCGACAAATATTCTGGATTCCTGGAGCAAACACTATAATCAAAAAAGGTTTTTGTTTTTTGTTGGTTTTTGTTTTTTTAGGGAATTTCGATCAGTTTAACTCTAAAATGTTGCAGCTTTCACTCCACTGTACCGAATGCCTGGATATCGAAACGCCACACAAATATCCCGCTCTGACAAAGACACTGCAGAAACACTATTCTGCTGCTATATACATTAAAAATAGAAGTTGGGTTAATGCGTATAAAGGAAGAAAAACAATTGTCACAAATGCCTAAATGTCTAAAACATGAGTCAGCTACATGCATATTCATTACAAAAATGATTGAAATTAAAATAGACTATAAAAACAGAAGGGAACAAAAAAAAAATGTCATTGTGTTCCCCTGTGTTGATTTCTACATCATGTGTCTTATATCAACACGGCTCAGAGTACATTAGAAAGGTATCCTTGTTGGGAACCAGTCCCAATACACTATTTACCGGCACGGGAATTAGGTTACTGGTGCATCTTTATCAGTTCAGACTAATACGTGAAACAGGGAAGAAATAAATCGCTGTTCTTTCAGTCTCTAAAAGCCATCTAGAATAAACTAAGTGTTGGTTCAAGGGTTGATAACAAATCTGATGCAAAGAATTCTTTAGTAAGTTGTCCCAGATTTGGCATAAAATGGTCGTCAGTGTCAATCAAGGACAAATACTGAAAACCCAGCACATGTGGGTCAAATAATTCATAGTTTTACATAGAAATGACAACAGAAAGGTGGTCTCAAATGGCACTTTTTTTTTTTTTTTTTTAAATCACATAGTGCCCTATGTGAAAATCTCACACAACCCTAAATGTGTTAAGTACTTATGTCCTGATTGAAGTACCCATTCTGGTCAGTGCACTTTGCTTTGATTGGCTGATAAATAATGTTTGTCAGAGGAGCAAATTATTAGGCAAATGAACAGTGAACGTGCCCCCACCATCTTTTGATGCCGCCTTCGCCCTTAAAGCACCGAGACAGAATAAAAACAGGAGAAGGAGGGTGAACGGCTTCTTCTAAATTATAAAAATCACCCCGCTGTATAATGATACTGCCCACTAGTTTACAAATGCTAGATTTTGTGTATCGGTGTACACACGTTTCTGTTTCCTTTCATACTTTGCAACATGTTTCCCTACGACAAATACAAATACACACTAATGCACAACATGAAAATAAAACCTCTTCCAGCTCAAACCAATAGAAAGAGGAATTCTTTTTGCATCTTACAGTCTAATAGCTGGCTTGGTTTGGGTGGGTCAGGGGCTTTCACATGTGGGCTGAAGTACAATTGTAGACATACTTGGTAACTGACAGGTGTGTTAGGTAGGGAGATCACGATGTGAAACCACTGTGATGCTATCTACAGCTGACAGTAAGACAGCGAGGGGTAGTGTGTTCCATCAATGAGGTCTCACCCACGCCAACCTGGGGTTGTGTGCTCTCAGGCAAAGTACATGGTGCGCAGGGTGTCCTGGTGGATCTGAACGGCCTTAGCCAAGGCCTGGTGGTCGCGACCGTTGCTCTGGCCTGATGTATGACTGCCTTCAGCACTGAAACAGCATTTTTTTTAAGAATTACAATAGTGTAAACGCTGTCTTGATTCATTATAATATCTATAGAGAGAGCAATTCAAAAAGCTGGCAAATGTCTGTGACGTAGCAAATGGTTCTGAGTCCTTACCTGTCGTGCTCTTTGTCCACCAAGTGATAGCGAGCACGGAAAGCCACCAAATGCGCGTAGTAGGCTGGTGCTGGGATGGAAACTGACCGGGTGCAGCGCACATAGGTGTGGCAGAGCTGGTATGTGAGGACCTGCAGTTCATCTGAAGAGAAGTGGTTGTCGTCCCAGAGCACATGGTAGTGAGACGGCCTGCTGGTACCCTGCAAAGAATGAAAACTGGTGAAGGTGTTGCTTCTGTGATCACAGGGTGAAACATTAAAAATCTGATGGTTTTAATATAGATCACTTGCAATTAAGCTACTAGAACTAAAAAACTACAGATATAGCAGATAATGTACTGCCAAAATCTACTAAACTTGCAACTTAAATAACAAAATCTTTTTTTTAAAGAATCCACAGGCACATAGGTTGCTTTAGGTCATTACTTCAATTGAAGCTCATCCAAATTCAGTTCTTACCTGTATACCAGCGTGACTGCAAAGGTAGAAGTCAAATTCTGATGGGTGAGTGATTTTGGTGTCGACTGTGGTGCCTGCAGGAATGTTTCCACTCTTCCCCACCTGCAGAAATGCCAAAAAAAATGTTGTGGTGCAAACATTATTATACAATGTTTAAGCTTCAAGGTCTGGATTGCAAACTTGATTTTGTGGGAGGCAAAACAGCCACGAAGAAATTTGATCTTGGGACAACTTTCTCGACTGAGAAGGAATTTTTTCCAAGAATGGGAATTTCATTGGCAACTACAGGTTTAAATGGCAAAGTCATGACTAGTGTCAATAACCTTATATTTTTTACAATTAAATACCAAATCAAGTTACATCACTGTGGTCTCGCACTGTGGACTACTCTTATTTTGGCAAAATTACCAACCAGTGACAATACTGACCCTCTCGTTCCTGTCCATACAGAACAGTCTTGTGTGGTGTCTCTTCTGCACGACCACAAAGGTGATACCGGGCTGGTAGTCCTTTTCTAGTTTGATGCAGGCCTCGCGGATCGCCAGCAGCTCATGCTGAAGAACCTGCAAGTATAACAACACAGGAATTAACAAAAACCACTGGCAGATCGACAAGTTTTTCTTGTGGACCTGTCTAAATAAATGTGTCTACATATTTTTAATATTTAGTAGACTGTTCTTCATCATGCCTGATATATCACCTGGTTGAACTGGCCCTCAGAGATACCGTCACGGTAGTAGATGATTCGGGTGGGTTTGAAGCGGGTAGACTTGTAGAACTGGATGAGCAGCTCCCTCACCATGGTGGCCAGGTCCTGGATGATGTCCTGGCGATGCTGCTGTACCCGGACTGTGGCACAGTATCGGCTGGGATGGGCATCCATACTGCCAACGACCTGAAGACGAAAAGCAAATATCATTTAGTACCAACTAGAGGGAATGAATGAAATTTACATATAATACAATGTTATAAATTTAAGGGTAAACAAAACATAAAAGTAAATTGGTAGTGTAAAAGTGGTTTATTGGAGTGTTTTGTGCTGCTACAGGAGTTGATGATAGCAGCTCAGGCATGATCATACTTTTAGTGTGTGGGAAGTTAAACAAGACAAACAAGACCAGGTCAAAACCTAGTATACTCAAATCATACTATACTCATAGTCAGTGGTAGTGTCTATAATGTGATTTCCTGGGGGCTAATGTCAGTAAATTCGAGTAAAATACAATAAAATACGGAGCTCATCGGCTAGACGTTTCTCTGTTCCCTGTCAAACAGCGGCTGAGATTGACACTAAAATGAGAATTGCTGGTCCACCTTAACCCCCTTCGATAGGTGAGTATTTTCTTTGTCTTGAGGAGCTGCAGCATTTATTAACTGACAAACAGCCTGTACTGTACACTTACTGCCAGATTGACAACTTACTGCTAAATTTTTCTTCTGCTCCGCTCGCGTTCACGTCATGTTTCTGCCGCTCGCCCTCTGCACTCGCGCAACTACACACGCACATTTACACACACATACCCGCACACGCACTGCCTTATTCCCTAACGGAGCTACGCTACTCTTGTACCTTTCACGTAGATGTCCTTTGAAGAACGAAGAGAGGGAGGATGACTTAAGAAAATCCATAATAACGTAGGGTGTTATTGTGCTCACACAGTGTGTGAGTGAAAATCACTAGTAGCTCATCTATATTAATGAAGCGCTGTAAACACCCTCCGATGACTCCAATGATACTAGAAAACTGTTTGCACCGATTCATTTTGAAAGAGCAACAGCCAATGAGGAAACTCCAACACATGGCCAGCCAACCAATGGTAAACCTCATCCCTCACAGACAACCACATAGCCCCACTCTTGCAGTCCAGCCAAAAAGTTCTGTAGAGCTGAGTGATAATTTTCCATAATTTTGGCCCATTGAAAGATCCTTTTACATTACACATACTTATGTATGAAGGGAAGTGACTTATGCTGCATTGTACTGTGTTTTGTTTGATGTTTCTTACAGCAGCGATAGAAGGCTTCTTTCCATCTCCTGCAGGCGGATGAGTCACATCTGCACCGAGGAAGATCACAGGCTGCTGGAACACCAACGGCCTGGAACAAGAACACAGAGCACAGGTGAAATTTAACACAAAAACATTCTTACAAAACTTGAAAAGAGTTTACAAAATGTGATAAGGGTTACTTCAGATTTCAGTAAGGGGTGTAAGTGATATCTCCACTGACCTGCCCTGCGGGAGTAAGATATTGTTGACGCCGCCCAGCTTGACGTTAATCTTCAGACAGAGGTTGGAGAGGGTCTGAGGTGTCGTCTTTTGAACATTCTTCACCTGCACACACTGTGTGGCCATGCCAAGGACCGTGTCTCCAACACGTTTCACCTCAGCTACAACACACATAGACGGATACATCAATAAATTAAACATGATCACGCAATACTAATGTTTTGTATTTAGAGTTCTTGGAGGCGTCCACCTCACTGGCAACCTGAAAGTATAATACAAATGTTCTCTATTGGGGTAAATCCTTTAATTTTGTTGTTACGTGCGGAATGTTTTAAGTGAGTTGGGAAGTACATGGGAAGAATCATAGAGAGAATGTAGCTTTATTTACTCCTTATGTCCTTGTAGCTCATTCCTAAAGCAGAAATAGAAGCAGTAAAACTTGCTCAGCAGGCACTGAAGCAGCAGGCATGTTCAGATACACCAGACCAACTGCCAGAGCTTGAAGTAGGAGTGAACACTCTGTAATCACACAAATCTTCACTGATTTAGAGACAAGATTCATTTATGAAGTGTTTGTTTTAAGCAAAGCTTTGCCACAGCAAGTTTAAGTAAGGAGAGTTTAAAGTAGAGTTGCTGATGTCATTTAGCTTGACACTTCTGTTTTAAACAACTCATAGTCCAACCCTAATTACATGCTGTCATGACATTATTATTTGGTCAAATGTTATTTATATTTGGCTTTAAGAAGCAAAGCTGCTTTCAGGGGGGAGAAAGTTTATCTTATCTCCAGAAATAAATGAATACATGTGATAAATTGTGATTTCACACTAAAACAAAATGATCATTATTAGCAGCCCTGAGTGATGGAAAACTTTAACTTGTGGAAAAAGCTCTGTTCAGAGTTTGACAGTTGTTGGGTATGAGCTAATATTTAGAGTATGAGTAATCCTAGAGTATGATTTCACTTAACTTTAAAATATAAATGTCCAGGAAGATCTCTCAAATCTCTGCTGCGAGAAAATACATGTATAATGACACAAACAGAATGTATGAGTGCATCGCTCACCGTAAACAGGCGTCTTCCCCGGTAGGATGACTACGACCAGCTGGAGGCCCTGGTATGTGTACTTGAGGTGCCTAAACATGGGCTCCACGCTGTCCGCACCCTGGGCGTACTTACAGAAGCAAGGCTGACCCTGGATGGGCATCCCTGCGTCCCTGGAGATCTTCCTAAGCTGATCTGTGAATGCTCTGAGACAGACGAGGAACTTTTTTTTAAATTTACAGTTTAGTGTGCATCACTTCAGATTACTTGAGATTATTTGAGCTCTGGATAAAAAGTGAGGAATGATAGGTTAACAGCCAACCATAAAAGCAAAATCAAGAACATGTCAAGTAGAGAAATGCTTCAAATATGCACTTGGTAGATACTTAACTGTCCAATATTGTTGCCAAGTTACCTTGTGTCCCTTAATTAAATTAAATGGCATTAATCATTTTTTTTAACTGAAGAATGTGCAGAAAATATTAATATTAATTATGTTTATTCTGAGCCACAATTATATCTGAAAAGAAAACCATGACACTCAGATAAAATGGGACCTTTAAGTCTTGATATGGATATAACGCTTGAAACATACCGTATAAGTACACAAATGCAAATGGAAAAAACCTTGCTAAGGCATCGCAAATGCATGGCACAGCTGTACATTCTCAACATGTGCTCATAGAGCTAAAATACTTCAGTCCTCAGGGGGGCAATACCACAAGAGACTCGATAAACTGGGCCGACATGACAGTCATGACAGAATGAAAGAAGCACAAATCAAATAAGACAGCATCTGCTGTTGTTGCAACATTTGAAACTTTGGCTCACACTTGCATGAAGTTGGGAATTACTGGTGACACATTTTCAAATTTAACTATGCACAAAATAGCTCAATGTGTCATTCTGTGTGGTATGTTTCAGGGCCCGCGCTACACTCACAAATTTTCACTCCCAGCCATTCAATTATGGTTCTGACTGCTGTCAAACCCGACAAGTTTCAAGTTTCAACAATGGCACACATTCATATTAGCATGAAACACATATGCAATACGCTTGAGCACATGCTCTCTATGTATCTCACTTACTTGAGCAGGAGTTCAGTGCACTGTCTCTGTGGTGCAAAGCATGCAATGGCCCACACTTTGATCTCAATGCCAGTGTGGAACTGCTTGTTCCTCATGTCCCATACCCCCTGGATGGGTGTAGCTATTGCTTTGTTCTGCAAATTATAATGAAAGCAGCCTTATTAGCACTAACAACGTTATACCAATAATTCTTTAAAAGCAATGGCTCTAAAAAAAAAAGTTTGTGCTGCAGCAACATGCGGGTACATTAATTCCACTTCGCCAAACAAACTGGCGATCAACATACCCTGCCCCCATACAGGATGGAAGGTGCTTGTAGGACGCGGCCATTCACTTCTGTCATCTCGTCCCTCACCATCACTCCGAATTCACGAACGTAAGGGTCAGTGTTGAAGTTGGCACTTCTCATCTGAAATGATGTTATAGTTATGTATTTGTGAATATCTATGATACGACTGAGTTAAGATTTTTTTAAAGGGCTGTTAGAAAGATACACAAGGCAAATATAGCAGTTGTACACATTTCTGCATTGCATATTTATGAAACCTACTAAAGCCAATTATTAAAAAAAACATCAGTAAATATGATCTTTATTCACAACAATCCTTTACTTCTGAGAGAAGTAGGTGTTGATGTCTAGATACTGTCTGTATTAATTATTAATGACTGAACACTGTAACTGGCTGAAAGTACTGATACACTTCCCGAACCCCTCCCCGGCAGCCAATCAACAAACACAACTGGGCCTGTCCTCGGTTGTCAAGCTGAAAAACTTGGTCACAACCTTTGTCTTATCTCATCCAAACAGTCCACTGAAACCTGCTCCTGAAAATATGGCAAGAAACAGGCCATGCGGTCACTAAAGATTACTTGTTCCTTAAACCATAACAACTATCATTAAAGTTTCTTTTACAGCTATGACTGATAATGATATTATTACATTGGACCATTGTGCTTGTGACAGTGACACGGCTGGCAACAAGTAAGAATAGTAATGAATGGTAAGAATATTTGTTGGCAGGAGTGGCTGGCATGTGTGCATGTTCTGTTCTGTTGTGCGGAGTTATGTGTCACAAACAGGCTACAACCATTTTTTTTTGGTTTGACCTGACAATGAATTTTACTTTTACTGTGTTGGTTTGCTACTGGCCATGGACCAACGGGCAAACGCCATATCTTGTTCAAAAAGTGGCAGAAATATAGTGTTATATTCAGTAAATATGTTTTTCATAGGCTCACCAGTTTACTGATCTCATCCTGACGGTCTGGTGCTGATCGGGCTGTGGCACGAATCATAGTGGAGGTCTGATTGTCTGTCAGCTTTTTGATGCAGCGCTGTCCTGCCACTATGTTACACACCTGGACAAAGAAAAGAACAGGTTTTAGTGAATCAGCTCTTTTTTTTTTCCCTAAAAGCAAAAACACAAGTAAGCACAAGAGGTTGGTGACAGCTTACCTCTAGAGGTAGGTAGGTGTGCTTCTGCTCCTGTCCCACCTGTAGACACGGGAGGTGCGGGTATCGCAGGATGAGCTTGTACTTGTCTTTGAAGTACTGTGCTACTGTGCATTCGATAGTTTGGCCGTTCTCCTGCTGCAGGGGGAACCTGAAGGAAGCACGTACCAGAAAAATAAAAAAGGGGGGAAAAATACAGCAGCTCCTTTTATACAATCTGATAAGATACACAAAGACCTGACAAGAATCATCTTTTTTTTTTCTTTGCCAGTCAATGAGTCACATTTCTGAATCCACATAAGCAAAAACACGTTTCAACAGTAAATTAAACACTCAGTATGCCTGTTAAATATCTTGACTCCACACGCTTGTCAAAGTAGTGGAATTATCACACCGGTTTGTCACAATTTTTAGTATCACTAAGCATCATCGACACAAGTCATGCTTTTTAAATAATAAGTAGTCTGTGGAGTAACATGCCTTCATCTCCCAGTACAAATCAAGTTAGCTGCATTTTATATTTTAGTTTATTTTATTTAACAGTTTTCCTGTTGCTGCTGTGCATGTTTTATTCAAACAGTGCACCCGAGAGACAGAAGAGCATTCTTACGTTTGGTGGCTGGCTGGTCTTCTGGTCACGTTGCACACTCTGTACTTCCTCTTCATCTGCCCACAATGAGTGATCTCCACCTTCAGGCCTGGTGGAAGGAATCACAACACAGTGTAACAGTTAACAGAGTTTTTCCAAACCACTTTAAAAAAAAAACCCCAAAAAAGCTAAATTAAAAAGGCCAGTATTGAATGACCACTGGACAAAAGACTTTCAACTCTTCACATGATGAGAAAAAACTAAAATATTTAAACTAATCAGGCATAAAAATCAAGATTTAGAGGAGACTTTAGAAGCAAATTTATCTTTGACAACATTAAACAGACTGATCAGATTGAATCAAATTCTAACCCCCAGTTGAGAATGAACTGTATCTTAAGACTCACACACTTATTCTTAATATATTTCACCCATAAAGTAAAACAAATCTGACAAGCAAAGAGCAGGTGAGCTCCTGCACTTTAATTACCTTTGATTTCCTTAGTAAACTTCACTCTTTGAGAGTCTGTTAAGGCCTTCTGTTGTTCTTCAATGCTTTTGAAATCCAAGACCTCACACATGAACTCAATTACAGGCTGGGCTTTGTAGAATGCGGTGGCCGAAACTGCAAAACAAGCAGGTTGAAATTAAATACACAGGAAACAACTTTACTTCCAACTTGCGCACAAACAATATGAAAATTACCGTCAATATTGAGCATCATTTTCCAAAGGGAGGGCCTGACAGACTGGTGGAAGCCAAACCAAACCTCTCTGCCTCCACCGAGGGGGTTCGAACACCCTTCTGAGGGAGTGAAGAAAGAGCGGCCCACTGGGGTATACCTGTAACAACCAATCACACGGTCTCAGTAATAAATTCTGAGTAGGGCTGCAACTTAACAATTATTTACATTAGCAATTAATCTGCAGATTATTTTCTTGTTTAATTGTTTGTCTATTAAATGTCATATGTCAAAATAAACATCACAGGCAATGTCTTCAAATGTCTTATTTTACTAGAATGTACGACAAAGAAAAGCATTTAATCATCGAGCTGAAAACAGCTAACTTTTGCTTTAAAGAATGACTAAAACAATTAATCCATTACCAAAATAGTTACCGATTAACTAATTGATTAATTGACTAATCGTTGCAGCTTTAGTTCTGAGCGACAGAAGCCATTCACCAAACTGGTTGAAAGAAAGGCAGTTATTAAAGAAACAGGAGGAAGATCTGTAACAGAGGATATATGAAGATGCTACAGATGATAATGTGACCATTGGGTCAGTTTTGCATGTTTCCCCCATAAACTATAATTTGTATAGTCTCCATCACTAAGTATACATTCATTTTAGCATTAATATGCAATAAGAATGTTATTGTGGACAAAATATACTTGTTTACCACAACAAATCATCTATTATATGCAGATTTCAAGTCTCTAAATGCTGATAGTTCAACCATACTAAAACAAACAGAAACTAATCTCTGCCTGGTATGTAGTGATTGAACGCCCAGAATATTAAATTAATGAAATATGTATGTGTTTCCTTGAAGGTTGTTAACTTTATTAGGGTGATCCTTGAAACTGAATCATGTTTATTTGTATTCAACTGGATAATTAGTCATATTATATCCCATTGTATAAATGAACTTGCATTGTTTATGCTTCAAATTATTTTAAACATCTGCCTCGGCCGTGTATTCATGATAAGATTATCCTCAAGACAAATATGCCAAGAATGATAATCTATAAAGACAATCCATCATCCATTAATAGATCAATGTTCAACAATGAAATTCCTACCTCATAGAGGGCAAATGTCTCATGACCACATCCAAGGCTTGGATGGTCTCAAAGGGGACGCTGGGTAGCCGTCCTGAGAGTGCCTCATGCAGAGCTTGCAGGCTGACGCAGGAAACCCACTTGATGGAAACTTTGAAGCTGCGGTCTTTGCCTTCACCGGGAATGGTCACCTCAAGCTCCACCTGTGTGGTTGATGGGCAAGAAAAGAGTACGAAAGGGGAAATGTTGTGATGTTTTTCTGCAGCTTTAGCTCATGTTAATGTGATTTCATTGTTGCAGGTTGTCCTGGAAAAATACGTACTTTGTCTCTGCCGATGGGCAGGGGCATGGCAGTGTACAGATTCTTCCTCCCGTCATACACTGGTTTTCGATCGCCAAAGATCTGCGTTTTAAAGTGCTGGACCATGTGCTCCACAATTTCTCTGAGAGGCAAAATGAAACCGAGAAATTACCACTTTGTAATTTGTCTATAATGACATCATTACAGAAAATGAGCCACTAATCTATCTACCAAAAGTCAGACAGAGGCTGCCGATGAGGTAGCGCTCGTACATACCGATTGACCCTCCTGGGACATTTTTCAGGCTTGATGTCGATGTCATAGTGGTAGACCTCCAGTTTGGGGATTTCCATCTCGAAGAAGTTGGCCTGGAGCTTGATTGTCCTGCCCATGGTGCCAAAGTCTGGCCGTGATGGTGGCTTGAACACATATTCTGGCACTGGGGAAGATGGGGGTTCTGAATCGGATGGGTCAAATGGGTGAAAGTGACAAAGCGCGTGGTTAGGATCGCATTGTACAGGTACCAGACATTTACCCAAGATTGTGAAACCCCAAACTGTATTTTTGATTACATAAATAACATGTATGTTCACTCAATACTTTCACTTACAGATTAAACATAAGCATTGTGTGTTTCTCAGCTGGTCGTGGTGGAAAACAAAAGTTTGTTTTACTACTTAGTTAACAAACATGATTGACAAGTTTCACTGCATCAGGATACAACATTAAATCTGAGAGTGACAGCAGGTTATAATCCTGTGTTTGTGAGGCTATCCATTTGTTCAAATTTGGATCATGAATTTTGTCTTCAAAGCAATCCCAAAACAAAACCTTTAACAAAACGGGAGTGAAAAATTTCCAGATTTATATATTCAATGACAGATTAAAGATGCAAAACTTCTATTTTTTTCAGTCTACGTCTTCTTTTTAATGGTTTAAATAATGACTTAAAACTTGTCTTGTGCGACATGTCACAACCTGTTTAACCATGTCAATTAGTAGGCTTTCTTTCAAGTGATGCCGCCGTCTGAGGAAAACCACAACCTCCAAAGTCTTCTGTTTATTTAAGGCCAATGTATCTGAAATTTCATTGGAAGACTCAACGGGCACGATCCAAATGATACTGCGAGCAACTGGGTCAACATTTGACCAGCTCTAACAGGCATCATTTCAAGCCAGCTGTACAAGTTCTCTTGTTTACTGATGTTGATATGAACCCTTCCTGCGCGGTTGGACAAATATGTCACTTGCAGGGCACTTCTTTTCTTTTTGTCCAATCTCTAAAAGGAAAAAGGCTGTTGAAACAATAATATATCTGCTGAAATATGTTTCTGAATGAATCTGAGGAGAGACATGAGCCACACAGTTGCAGGATCAAGTCTTGTTTTACATCTACAACACAGCAGTTTTATGTGTTCACGAGATGTTTGAATATTAAGAGATAGCGAGTCAAGTCATCATCTAAACAACACTGTGTAGTTCACAAATTGTTTTGGCTTTCAGCTGACAGACTCACTCCATTTATTGCATATATATTCCAAGTTAATATCTCACAGCAAGTACCAAACTTAAGATTTATTGCTAGAACCAACAAGCTCAGTAAAATTAAAACTGTTGTTCTAATTATCAGCTATAAAAACACTAATCAAGTATTCTGACCCTTGCAGGCTCTAAATCAGCACCATCCTGCTGTTTTACACCTGTAGAGATTTTTTGTGATACTTTTCCTTCTTTGTATTCTCCTGAATAAGATGACAAAAGCTGTTGAACCAAGAAGCTCCCCATCTGCAACTGGAGATATTGCAGTGAGACTGTCAGAGCACACGCTCCATTCCCTTCAGCGCCTTATCTTTGTGCTCCAGCTCTGTTCATTTAAGCAGAATAACACCCATAAAACCTAGTTGTGTATGGTAGGGATTACTGAATGCCTTTTAGTGTGTAAATGTGCACTGCCATTCAGAGCTCAAAATGAGATGCGCTTTGAGGAAATTGACTATCTAGAACAACATTGACTTCTTTGTAGATTTTCACCTGTAGTGCCAAATTACTTGTGTTCTATTTCCTGGACAATTCATTGTTCAGTCAGAAGGTCAAATTGTACTTAAAATGAGTACATATTGTGATGTTTGAAGGATGGAAAAAGCATAATGTTGCTGCTTACAGTGAACGAGGCTTTAAAGCGGTATAAGGGAAAAACTTACCAGAGCTTACTGACCCAGAGGGACGGGGTCCCTCAAGCATCTCGGTGGCTACAGAGGACAAAAATTACATGTTATAAATGCTCTTTGTCTCATGCACATTGTAATCAGATATACAGTGCTGAAAACCTGTATTTTTGTCCTTCACACAGGACATAAATCTAGTTAGAAAAGTTCACATATTTCCTTTATGTTGCAAGTTGCAAAGAAGGCAAAGTATAGGGTGGTTATCATTAATTGTACATTTGTAATGCATACCCTTTATTGCCTCATTTCAAACATATCGCCTCCACAATCAAGGGTGCCTTACAAAACTCTTATCAATGTGCACACAGTAGGGATCGGGCAAGCTGGCAATCTTAACTCTGAAGACACCCAGCCTCACGCTACATGTCAATTCTTATTTTAGTGCCACATAGAGAAAATGGATGATCCTACATTTAAAAAAAACCCAAACATAACAAGTAACTGGATTTTAGTGAAATACGCTAGTGTTGCTATTTTTTTTAATGGTTTGTTACTCAAACCGAAAAAAGCCAATAATAGAGAAAAATACAGCAAATTTCTACATGAGAGCAAACTGTACCTAACCTCAAACTTCTCCTGCATACTTGCTGTTTATTCCGTGTATGTTCACTGTCATAAATTCGATGTTACATTCATAGAGAGAGTTGATGGCGTCAGGACATTTACATATCATAGGAAAAATCGATGTTACATGACTAAATTGTAAGTTGGGTACTGCCAGCTAACCACAGCTAAGATTGGTGATGAGATTAGATAGCATGGTCGGCCGCTAAATATTGCTATAACCCCCGTGCTTAGTGTTAAACATTTTAAACTGAAATCATAACCATTCAAGATTGTAATGGTTGCTTATTTAAAAATTCTTAAGCCAATCGACTCCACTACACATAAATTAGCTTGAGAAGCTCCCTAACAACAAGTTCGAGGAACGAGGTAGCGTTGAAGCTAACTTGGCTAACAGCAGTTTGTTGTTGTTGAACGCTAGCTAAAGCTTGCCTCCACTATTGATGTTTCCAACTTAAAACTGGGACGACGTGTTCTGCAATAACTAGCTCGATTAAACAAGCAATCGAGTATTTGATCTATCAATGTTTTTATATAACGAAGCACCAAAACGCTGCAACTACTGTTTGAATTTGTGTTAGCTACATCACTTAGCCGATGCTAATGCTTAGCCACTTACCTCCAGCAGAGGAATACATTTTGTCGACTTTTTAGCGTGTACAGATACTCCACTTTACGGTCGCCAAATTCCACCCAAACTCATGCGTGGTCGAAAAGTATTTATATGTACAAGAGCGAGGGAAGCCCAGTTCGGAAATAAAGATATTTAGTTTTGCCAAGGTGGTAAATATTTGGAGTCTCTCATCCTCGACACGACCCCATCCCCCCAACACACAAAACAGGAGCCGCGACAGAAAAATCGCAGGAAGACCCGTGCAGAGCGAGAGAGTTCCCTCCCACGTACTTCCGTCTTCGGCCACAGATTTGGCAGCAGCAATATTTTCAGCTTCCGGAAATTGAATCTGAAGTTTGTCCTGATTTATTAGGCTATTATTGCTCTTAAAATATTGTTGTTGTTTTTAGCGTAACACCGCATTGTTTAAAATGTTGGAAATTTATTTTGAAACGAAATGGTCTGTAGAAAAATGAAAAAAAAAATAAAAATGCATGAATTATTTTTTATTCAGTGTTCAAATTTTAGACTGTTGTACACGTACCAATCCTACGACGGAGTATTAGGTAGTATTTTTATTTTTGTATTTTTTATTTTATTTTATATATTATATTATTTATTTATTCATTTAGAGATTATGATAATAAAGTCGTAATTCTACGGGAAAAAGGTGGTGATATCAGATGTAACAACTCGTATCCTTGCAGTCGACGACTTCCAGCCATTTCCTCTTCCACAAAAAGAGGCAATTTCCTCCTCCTTCGTGTAGTTCTTTCTTCGGAATAGACACAATCGTTTCAAAATCCTGAAACTTAAAGAATCCGGTTGCTGGTGTGCCAAAAGATTAAGTACTGCGTTATTTGTGAAATCATGCTACACGGTCCTACTTTTAACACGGGCGGCAGAATGCTTCTTTGATATCCCCCCCCCCCCCCCCCCCCCCCCCTAAATAGGCCATTACGTTTTTCTCGTAATAACTGTTCATTCTTGAGACTTATCTTGGTGCTTAAACTCTTCAGTGACGTCAGAAGCACGCTGCGCGCTCACCGCCGTTGAAATGAAAAACTGCAGCAAAGGTCGTTTTTTTGATAGGAAACAATGCTGCTATCATGTGGGTGACAATATCGGCCTGCTTTAAGAAACCATGAACCATAAACTGAATTAATTTGAACTTGTCAACAAGCAAGACACCACAGGAAGAAATTCCTGGCCTCGGTGGGGGGAGTATTTCCGGGGTAAACTAATATTAGGCATTAGGGAAAGTTAATATAAGAGAAATTCAATTGACACAGCAGCACAAAGGAATGTAGTTACATCAAAGACAGAAATTTCCATGAACACTTATACATAAAAAAATAAGTTTTAAAAAATAACTAAAATAGGAATAATAGATACGATAAAATAGATCTGTGTGTTGTATATACATGTGTAATATCTGTGGTGGTGACAATAAACTATTAAAACATTTGGTGACATTAAAACAATCTGACAACACCTGGACAATTATTTAGTAGAAAAGGGAACTCCTCAAGGAAGTATACTAAGTCCAATATTGTTTTCAATTATGATGGATGAAATATAGTAGATAAGGTCTATTAATATTAATATTAGGGTCGCATTATTAACAGATGATGAGGTTATGTGGGAAAGTGGAAAAATATAGTTTATAGTTAAGAAGTTACATCAAGCAACAGAGAAAGTAGAAGCATGGGCACCAGGATGGGTTTTAGATTTTAAGTTGTAAAGATAATGATGTTTTTGTTTGTTTGTTTGTTTTTCTGGGGAAGGGGGGGGGGGGGGGGTCAAGTCAAGAGAAAACTTAGAAAGAGCAGATTTCCCTATTATTATTATTATTATTATTATTATTATTATTATTATTATTATTATTATTATTATCATCATCATCATCATCATAATCATTTTTTGATTTTATACCAGGGATATTTTTTTCTTTTTTTTTCATTTTAATTGTCTGATTTACTGCTTAATTGCAGAACTTAAATGTTTTAACCACGTAAAGCACTTTGTAACTTTGTTTTGAAATGTGCCGTATAAATAAAGTTTATTATTATCATAGATTGTGTTCAAGCATTTGGGGATTTAGTTTCACAAGATAGCTTACTTGGAATGGTAGGAAAATGTAAAAAGATGAAAACTATATACATTGGTTTAATCAGATCAGTTCTTGATTATGGCTGCAAAATCTATGAATCAGCTTCAAAGACTCTATTAAAAAAGTACTAGTACTAGCTCTACAGGTGGAAATAAGAAGATCACAGCTAGCATTAACATATTGGCCAAACTTAAGGGAACATAACAAGGATCATCCGGCTCAGTTTATTAAAACCATGTCAAGAGAAGGAAAAATGACAGACAAAGAGTTTTGGTTGGACGATAGAGAACAAGGTCAATGAGAGAAGAATAGCTCATAAAATATTAAGCTCCACTGTGGTTGTAAGTAAGGGTCAATTTGAACCTGTTAAAGAAGGAAAAAGGAAAACAGGCAAAAATTGAAGTCATTAGATATAAAGGAAGTTATTCTGATTATGTTAAAGTATATACAGATGCATCTAAAACACTGCATAACAGAGTAGGGATAGCGTTTATTATTCCAGACTTAAATGTAACATGAAATAAGAGGGTTAATGATAACTTAGTAGTATATATTGGACAACTGATACTCACTCGAAGTTAGATAGAAGAAGTCAAACCAATAAAAATTTAAAAGGTTCTGATTCCAGCAGTGCACAAACAAGTGTTAAATACATGCAGTCAGGTATGAGACATGACATTGTGTTTGAAATAGCTCAAATGACATTCAGGATCAAGAAGTCAGGAATAGAAGTTAAATTCATGTGGATTCCTGCACATATAGGTGTGGAAGGAAATGAGCTGGCAGATAAATAAGTGTGGTAGTATAATATAGCAAGACTGAGGTTAAAATTAATTCAGAAATGAAAAAGAAATGGCAGGAAGAGTGGGATAGAGGAAAATAAGAGCTGATACTACTACAGGATTCAAAGAAAAGTAGGAGAAATGAGAGGAAGCAATAGAAATAGTGAGGAGGAGGACATAATATCAAGGAGGAGGTTTAGTCACACCGGTCTGAACAGTACACTGAACATCATGAATAGCCATGCTACTGATAGTTGTGAGCATTGTGGGCTACAGGAAACCAGCAACAGAGACAGACACTTAAAGTTATACTTCAAAGGAATTGTATGACACTTGGCTTGAGAGAAATGTCTTTTAGAAAGCACAGGACTTAGCAGGAGAATTTGATGTATTAGTTTTATAGTAAATGTTCTGATCCACACGCCGATCCAGAAGGTGGCAGTAATGAGCCTAAAAGCTGTTTGCAAACCTCCAATAAACGACAAAAGAAGGAGAAAAATAAGACAGCACCTGTGTATCTACTTAAATTATTGGTGTCAGAAAAGCATTACAGTGTGGAGACGAGGTTAGAACAGGCAGAGTACTTTGGTAAGACTCTTTGTTGGCTTCAAGCAGTATTAGCTTGTTATTTGTGGTAGTATTTGAATATTGCGGACAGAAATATGTTTGTTTTACTTCACCATAAGATATCTATGACACAGATGTTTGTAATTAACAGTGCTGGTCAACAGGTTTAGACAAAAGTGTCTCTGTAAAGGTTTTTACACACACATACACACATTCACAACAGCTGCCCAGTAGCTTCAAGTAAGCAGCTCTAAAGTGCGTTTGCTCTGTAAAGTCTGTAATGGAGGCAATAACCTACAACCTTTCATTTACAAGCTCTTACCGCCCTGCCCCCCGCTGCCCCACATTATTGTTCTTGTATAAAGTTTGGAAAACTCAGCTATGAAAGCAGCAGGTATGCTCAATATAGTCTTATACTTCCTTTTCTTATGCATTGAGAATTTTTTTTTTTTTTTATTCATAAAATGTTTATTGTATAGGGACAACATGAACTAATGCCACATAGCACAGCATTCATAGCCTAAGCTAGTTTGCAATGCCCGTCTCTATGGTCCTTTAAAATACATAAAACTCAACTATATGTATAGATAGATAGATAGATAGATAGATAGATAGATACATAGATACATAGATAGATACAAAACAGCAAAAGACACAGACATAAACAAGTATCATAAAATGACAAAATACTGGAATCCAAAACTGGATACTGGACAGAGTTTATCCAGCGTATGATCATTTATGATACTAACAATGTGTGATACTAGATATAATGTAATACTATACAATGTATCAGGGAATTTCATACAACACCTGTTGCCATAAAGCCTCTTGGACTCTTTGGTTTGTTAGCCTATAGTCCATGTTTTTTATTTAGTAGCATACTACTCGTTTTAAAGTGAGATCTAATTCATTTAATTGTGGGTTTCTATCTGGGATGAGGTTGCAGCTATTGAACTTGCCCACTGGTCGGCGCTGTTCACCACTGAATGTGCAGACTGGACGGCTGAGCATTGATTTTGCATGCTTGGCAGGTTATAAAATTAGATGAGATTAATCTTTAATGATCCCTTTAGGGAAACTGGTCAATTTTGGCATTAATACATGTCAGTCATGGACAAACACGCATGGGTGTCTTTGTTTTTTATGTGAGAGGGCAACTATTGTTAACTATTGTGTGTGCGTACATATATATATATATATATTTATATATATATATGTAGGCTATATATATGTATATATTAAAGTATATTTTCAACAATGGGATGGGTTGTGTTGTATATTTCATCAGGTTTAGAATAGCCTGTTAAAAATAGAAAATACTATGAATATGAACCTATGAATTCAATGTTATTCTAGCTTTATTTATTATTATTTACTGTTACATGATATTGTTGAAATTTTTTATTTCATGCCGTAATTTGGGGCTTATTTAGCCTAATTAACTTTATAGAATAACGTCGAGTCTATGTTAATAAAATGCATAAATGAAGAATAATAAGACAATCGTAATAATCGGTCAGTATTAACAGCAGGAGGCCTTTTTGTTAATGATGTTTTGTCCCTCTAAATCAGAATAACGTCGATTTGCGACACGGCCAACACTTTAATTGCCCCCATTGATTGATAGTATAAAAACACAACAATGCAGCCACATAGCCCGGGTGGTTTCCCCCCTATAAGAAAGCTGGCTGAGTGAATTGGGTGTAGCTGTGTCTGTGTGCGCCTTGGCCAATGGAACCAGATCCTCCCTGCAGTGCGTAAGAGCGCGATTTAGGATTTAACCAAGTCTTTGCTGCGGGGCTGGCTGCAGTCTTCACCAGAGCCCGACGGCCTGAGAGCCCTTTCGACAATGCAAGTGTAGTTTTCACGCCACTTTGGAATCAGACTGCCTCGTTTTTACTAATTAAATCAAACAAACCCTCGCGTCCCCTCTCGAAGTATGACTGGAGTATTCGACCGAAGGATCCCGAGTGTTAAACCTGCAGACTTCCAGAGCTCCTTTCAACTCTCCACCATGCATCATCCGTCTCAGGAATCTCCTACTTTACCCGAGTCCACCGCCACGGATTCTGGCTACTACAGTCCCGCCGGTGGAGTCACTCACGGTTACTGCTCGCCCACCTCGACCTCGTACGGAAAGCCTCTCAATGCCTACCAGTACCAGTACCCGGGTGTAAATGGATCCGCTGGAAATTACTCGACAAAATCCTACACTGATTACAGCTCTTACACGACCCCCGCCTACCACCAGTATGCTGGGACTTACAGCAGAGTGCAAGCCCAGCCGAGTCCACAAGGTACGGGCCCGCAGTTGTTGTTTTTTTATTATAATAAAATCAGATTATTAGTGACTAATCATGTTGCTCTGTTTAAAAAACGAATCCTTTAATTTTCATCTGATTTTCTCAGTTATTTGCATTTTTTTCCCTTGTTATTCTTGCGTAAAAATCCAGAAATGTGCAATCTGAAGTTAAAGGAATAAATAAAGTAAAAATGCACATTTGTGTGATTGTTAATTTATATTTTACACCACGTGATTCAAGATAATTTTGAAGTATTATGAGAAGACATTTGCTTTCTTTTCTTTTTTTGCCAGTCTATAATTCATTTGGTTCATGAAATAGGATTTTCACTGATTTTAAGGGACAGCTCACCAGAAGACAAAACTGCTACTACAAAGATACTATAATTTATAATGGGCACATGTGCTTATTGTTGTTGTTATTATTATTTTAACAGAAAAAGAGATAAGCGAGACTGAGGTGAGGATGGTGAACGGCAAGCCGAAGAAAGTGAGGAAACCCCGGACAATATACTCCAGCTTCCAGCTGGCCGCCCTGCAGAGGCGGTTTCAGAACACACAGTACCTGGCGCTGCCGGAGAGAGCAGAGCTGGCTGCCTCGCTGGGACTCACACAAACACAGGTGAGATTTTGGATCAAGAGATTTTGGATCTAATTCATGCTTCCTCCATTTTGTAACAGCATAAAATGTAATGTTTGAAATGTTTTTGATGCCACTTAATTGAAATGAATAATACTTTGGAGAGCTATGTCTCTGTGCGTCTTTACGCACTGCGCGTCTTTAAAGCCTATTACTGATATTAAGATTATTACATAAGGGTATTTATATTAATAGTCTTGTTTTTCTCCCTTTTCCAGGTGAAAATTTGGTTCCAGAACAGGAGATCAAAAATGAAGAAGATCATGAAAAACGGCGAGCTTCCACCGGAGCACAGCCCCAGCTCCAGCGACCCCATGGCGTGCAACTCTCCACAGTCCCCGGCCGTTTGGGACACACAGGGGCCCTCCAGGCCGCACAGCCTACAGCCACAAAGCATCAACACGACGGCCTCTAACTTTTTGGAAAGCTCGGGGTCATGGTACACCTCAGCCGGCAGCTCCATGACTTCCCACCTCCAGACCCCTAACTCGATACAGCACTCGTTGGCTCTCGGAGCGGGGACGTTATATTGAAAAACCTGTTGTTCATTTCAAATATTTTTTTTTTTCCTCCTTCTATGGGACTCGTGTTCAAATTTCAGAGGAATATGCAATGTATTTGATGACAGTCATAGAAGAAACGTGTAAAATGTGTAAATGTGTGCATGTAATTTATTGCATTTTTTGGAAGACTATTAAACGTTTAAATGGACAATGGAACTTTGAAACCTCCGGCCTCCCTGCAGTCTCTTCTTATTATAACCCTCATATTTACACAGAAAATCACGACAAGGACCCGCAGACATAGATAATGTTTGTGAGCCTCAGGTGACATTTTCATACAAGGTTGTAAATCACAGCTGCTCAGTCATGAAATGAATTATCTAGAAAATGTCGTAAATCTTATCTGATCAATTTTCATATGCCACGGTCTATATTTATTCCGTGATTTTCATTTTTATTTATTTTTTATTTGTTAAAGACTTCTTCTTTTTTTATGTGTGCAAATATTCCGCAGACCAAGTGAATAATTGTCTTGAAGATGGGCAATGTGGAAGAAAGACGGAAATATTTGCCTTTTTGGTGAGAAATTTGCTTGAAGATCATACTCAATTTAATCTGTTTGCGATTATATGGAGTGGGAGGATTAAGACTTGCAATGCCAATTTTTCACTTCATTAAACATACATTAAACACAAATTTGTCATTGTAAATATATTTCTGAGAAAACATGGCTACTGTGTACTACAATAAGCCATAACCTGACATAATAATTACATTTACAGTTTATTTGAATACCGGTGTTTCAGAAACAGAGTTGATCTGTTATAAGTGAATATATTACAGTTGTGATTTCTGCAGAATATCATTACAATATTTATAAAGTGTCTGTGGAAGTCAGAAGTGGCACCATGATAGTATTTTTATACAATCTGATTTATGTAATAGGTTTTATATCAGAATATTGTCATAATAATCCCTCAGTATTTTGTCACCAATTTCTTATTATATTTATTTTTATAAAATCTTGGGATCACTTTGATTCAAATTATAATAATTATTATTATGATGATATTCACTACTACCTCTGATCACCAGGATGATCACCTTTTTTTTAAATCATTCATATTGTATTTTAGTGGAGAACCTGATTGTGCCTTTTCAGCTGGTTCCAGCTCGTCTGTAAAAGGAAAAATGCCTGCCTCTCGCAGCAGACAGTCTGCAGTCTCTCTCGCTTTGTGTCCCCTACAATTAGCCGCTTTGAATGGCAGAGAGGAGGCGAGGGGGGCGGCACGGAGATCTGAGACAATCCGCATTCCTGTGGGGGTAGACCGGCTCCAGAGCTCTGCCACTCCCGGCCGCAGCCCACCTTCCGGGTAAAATAAAAAAGAAAGAAAAATCCTCCACAATTTCACCATGTTATTAGCAGGCAGTAATACCAGCGCTGCCACTGCAAAAACCGCTAAACAAACCGTGCCACTGTGAGAAACACTGGGGATTTGAAAATTGATCTAATTGAATTTGCCCGGCCATATGCGCAAAGATCATATAAGTGAGATTTTACAAACGAGCATGTTGCACAACCCCCCCTCCCCCCCACCCCCTTTCTCTCTCTCTCTCTCTCTCTCTCTCTCCCTCTCTCTCTCACACACTAACACACTAAACAATGCTGCATCTGACCTACACACTGACCCATGCATTTCCACCTGACACAGAATCCTCTTCCTCTTACTGATTGCAGCCTACTGAATGCATTTTTTTTTTACTCACACATGTACACGTTTGAGCAAAAAAAAAAAAAAAAAAAAAAAAGTTCTATCCTTTAATCCAAATCGCCACACTGCTTGTTGTTGTTGTCAGCCTAATTTCTTCTGTAGGCAAAACGGTAGTCCCGTAATTACGACGCGAGCAGGTCACTCGAGAAATTTAGATTTTTCGCATCGCACACGTGCACGCGCTCAAGAACACTCGAGCGCGCGCACAGCCTCGTGTGCACACACACACACATACACACACACACACAGGCCTCTGTCTTTCTCATACACCAACACACACACACCACTACTGTATGTCTCACACTATCCATCTCTCTCACTCACACACACACACACACACACACACACATACTAGTGGTGCCATTATATCGAGAGCCCCCGTTTATTTCCAACCGAATATTTTCCACTCAGCTAGTTTCCCCCCGTTTTGCAAATCGAGTCTAAATAATGACAGTTAGCTTTACTGGACAGCTTCAACTGTAACACTCCACAATAATTATTCTCCAGGATTAGGGCCTCCATTATCATAATCTGGACATTGACAATTACCTATAATTTGCAAAGATGCGCTTGGTTCTTGATTGCAGAGGGCTTTTTTTTCAAGCTCGCCATCACTAAACAGTGACAGTAATAACAGCTAATTTTGCAGGCAATATATAAGAGCTTACCGGGGTGTGCAAACACTTTCCCACCTGGATTTGCTTATTCAACCACCAGCAGTAAAACCGTGCAGCGCTTTTTTGGTCAGTTTATGTTGAGAAGCAGAGAAAGGTAAGGACGTGTCTTATATTTTCTTTCCTGCGACATTCCTATTTTCTAATCAGAGGAAGCTACAACACTCTTGACTGAAAAATTACAGCTCAATAAGCTTTTAATAGATTAAAATATCTACATAGAAAATGACACTTTGCACTTTCCTACAATCTGTTTTTTAAAAATATATATTTCTTAGAAATAATATTTGGATTGTGGGGATGTTTGCGGGGCTTGTTCCGTCGCTGTTGAAGGATACAGTTAATGTAGTGATGTGTGAAATCTTGTCAGGTGCTATAGGAGCTTTTATCTGAGAAGCCTGCTTTAGTGCATCAGCAAGAAGTGACACATCCCCCCCCACATGCATCCCCCCACCCCCATATCTATCTATCTATCTATCTATCTATCTATCTATCTATCTATCTATCTATCTATCTATCTATCTATCTTCAGTCTCATTTGATTTATTCCATCGAAGCCATTTCCATTTTGCACAACAGGATGAAAAGGTGTCAGTTCTTAGAGCTGAATATGCACAACTGTGTATTTCTGTGAGCGTTGTTGATGTTTACTCGACTGCTGCTTCGGGCTCCCTGCTTTGCAGATCAGATACAGCTCAGATGCTCGTGGCCCAGGAGCAGATAGGCCCCAGCCTGGGGGCCCAGGTAGGCTGAATGTGCGCCAGTGGGACATCCGCGACTTGACAGCTGCATGAAGCTTTTCAGCGTTGTAATTTCAGATAATATCCCGAGCGCTCACTCTTCTCAGCAATTTGTATATGAATAACCGAATAATTTTCCCTTTTGTTCCATCTGTGCTACCTCAAATCCAAATAAAGATGCCTTTTAGTATTAAAAGTGGTAGAAAATTACAGGTAATTATCTTTGACGGTAAAAACGCTGTAATCAGCGGGCTACATCAAAAATTACCCTAATTATGCCTGCATTTATGAGAAAGGGGGAAAAAAAGCCTCACTTGGATAAAAACCCACAAATTGTCCCAAATATCTCCTTCATATTGAACGCCACTGCAGCTGGCTGCTTTGTTCAACATCGATCCCGTGGAGCTTGGCATTTAACGGCCTGAATTAGGACGGAGAGAAGGGAGAAAACATTTTGTCAATACTTCTAATAATTGAGGGTGAAATGACAAGATAAGCTGGACCTGGAGCAAATGTCTTTCGAGGTGAATGTAGACAGCAGCGGGGCAGGGTAAGTTAATTTCCTCTAGTGTTCAGTGCATTTGATAAATCTATATACTGTAGCCTTCTTTAGCAACTTCTGAGCGCTTTGGATTTATTTAAAATGTTTACTCTGATGAAATGGGCTTCTCACAGAGCACTGTGTCATTAGTTTATGCTCATATTGTATGTTAGAAGCTTGTAGACACCGGAGTGACGGGAAATAGGCCTGTTTTTAATGTGATGTGGGCCCAATATGAAGCATAAAGAGGCCTAGTTTAAAATGTATGACTTTCACTTTTTTTTTTTTTTTTTTTTTTTTTTTTTTAGGAAATCATGCAACAGCAGGCGTCTGTTTTGAGTCACGGTTTACTCAATCTGACAAAACATAAAAAGTGTATGTACAACTAAAATCGCAGATTATATTTACAGACAGACAATTTGCTTGGTTTTGCATGTTGGAGAAACAACCAAAAAAAAAAAGCAGTCAGGAGTCCACCATGGCGAAAGGTTCTGTGCGCCACAGCGCAGGGGGAGAGTGTACGCAGTCTTTGCCCAAAGTGGCTAAAATGTCACTGATAATATTTGGTATATTGACGTTCAGATGTTGACATGAATGAAAGCATAACAAATATGCGAGCCCGCTGAGCAGCCATGTACGCTAAAAAAATGGTTAGTTCCCTTGTCTGTGTCATCACAACGAGGCTTGGCTGCGTTTTTTATCCGTCAGCAGAGGAGCAGCGGAGGGTTTTCTCCTCTCCAGCATCCAGTCTCTGCGCTGACACAAATTGTAGGCTACGTTGGAAACTGCATGGCGGAGATCCGGAGGCCTCCAGACAGCTCACTGACCTCCTCGCCTCATCAGTCTATCTCTGCATTGAATCTTGATGTGGGGATGAATACCAGTGAGAGTAGCCCGGCATGTAGCTGTTGGCCGGCATGTTTACTCCTTTGGAAGAGGCCGAGACGTCCCATATTGGGGGAATGGTCGGGGAGCGAGGGGAGAGGGACATGGAGCCCGGTATAGGGTCGCTCTCATGCGGGTTGCCGCCTTGCTTCAGCAGTTTCTTGAACTTTGACCTCTTATTCTGGAACCAAATCTTTACCTGCAGGAGAAGAGGAGAGGGGTGCATGCAATTAGAAAAGGACGTGTATAAAGAGTTGTGATGAGGTTGGTTAATTTCTGCAAAACTGTGTTTATTAATGATTAAAAAAAGAGGATAAAACAACAAAATAATCCACCAAATTTGCAAAATTATAATAATCCAATATTTGTAATAATTTATATAATTACAGATATGATCGTTTTCAGGGGTTGATGTAAAAAAAAAATCAAGCAGTGTACACCTCATCTCATCATACCTGGGTTTGTGTCAGTCCTAGAGAGGCAGCCAGCTCGGCGCGTTCCGGTAAAGCGAGGTACTGTGTTTGCTGGAAACGATGGTTCAGTGCTTGAAGCTGCAAACTGGAATAAATTGTCCGAGGTTTGCGAATCTTCTTGCCTTTCCCATTAAAACGAATTTCCCCGTTTTCAATCACTGTCGTTTTCTGCTGCTCTGCAACAAAAACAAGCAATGTTATTATTCAAAACCACAACCGCGTTGTCTTATATTTTTCTCTGTGTGCAGTGAGATAGAAACATGTCAAACAGATGAAATATTCTGCGAGGGGGGTGAGCATAAAAATCTGAGACGCTGAAATGAAACCGTCTAAAAAATGAAAAAATCAGGCTGATAAACGTTGACATCTCATATTGCCTTTACGCGCCGTGGCAGCCACAATCCTCATACGCTGTCATATTTAGGATATTGCTGGTAATGACATGTCAATTAAATGCTAATTACAACATTCAAGGCGTGCGGGCTGCCTAATTTCCACGAGTAGTTGGTGAGGATTGCACGGTCGTGATGATCACACCCCGGGCATTAAAACAGGTTTTGTGGGAAGTGAGGGGAGTAAACGGGACAACAAAACGGCTGAGAAGGTAATAGGCTGGATCTCGAATTATCCGGTGCCATTTACGCACGATTTTTCTTCATTGTAATCGTCCACCTACGCTTGAAAGATCATTCGTCTGAATTTGGAGTGGCCGTGCGGTGACTTGGGCATGACACCAACACTGGCAGGGAGAAAGGTTTGATCCCCACTGTGGGCCACCCATACTAAAAGAAGGTATGCGCTAATGCTACTGTCAGGCGCCGGGGATGGACATGACTCGGTGTATTTTCCACTTGGCTTGTGAAAAGGGGATCTCTTACCTGTGCCGTCTAACCTTGTCTGTCCTCCCGTGTTGCTGTGATAGGATGGCAGGTACGGGCTGTGGTGCGCATGGCTCACGTAGGGGTAGGGTAACGACCTGTTGTAGGTGTTGGTCCCGGAGTACGCGGTGTTGTCGTGCTGGTGGTGAGCGTGTGAGCCGGAGTGGAGACAGTGCAGCGGGTAGTGGCCGCTGGCCATCGACGGGGAGCTCTGCTGTGAGTGCGACTGCTGCCCAAACTCCATGAAAGCAGACTTGGACGAGTCCTGAGCCTCCAGACCGTCAGCCATCGTAGTCATGGTCATCATCGAATTTTCTGCCTTGAGAGCACTCACCCCCCTCTCTCTCAAGACCAAATCGGTTTTCTCTCTCTCGCTGTGCTGTTGTCTCTCTCCCCTCTCCACCGCGAACAGATATTGTCCTATTAAATACCCGAATTTTCAAGTGGCGTCTTTATTTCCCCCCTGGTCCTGTGATATTCTCACTCAAAGTGGCGGAAGGTAGGCATAAGTTAAGGGAGAGATTTTAAGGTGGATTCTGTTAAAATTGAGCCCTTGCTTCCAGACTTGATGCAGACACTACAAGTAAAATGGTTTGTCTCCAAAGGGCAGCGCCTCCCGATTGGTCATCCAACCCAACGTCATCAGTGCTCTGCGCTTCACTGAGACTTGAGCTGGAGTTAACCCACCTTACCAGCTCCTACTACAACTATGGGGGAAATAATATATGGTGGGAAAGACGCCTAATTCCTACAGACAAGCTTCACACGTAGAACCAGCTCTTTTGGAATTGCCGAGTCGATTTCGTTTTTTCCCCCCAAACCCCCAAATTACGCACGACGCGCATCGTATAGCGCGCACTTTGATTAAGCCTGATGAGCCAGCAGCCTATATGTGGCTCTTTTTCTTCTCAGCTTTTAACTCCTCCTTTCCTCAGGAATTAATTACTTATAGGAGAGCATCACACAAGCATCATATTAAGTCTAAAATGATTTTTAAACCAGATAACCATTAAATTATTATTTTTTTAAAAAATAGTCATTTACTGTAAAAATATCCACCTTCACATGTCTTCTATCTTCGTTTAGAGCGATTAAATAATTTTTAATTGATTCTATAAACATTTACAAATGAGTGTGGAATAATCTCAATCATATTAAATGCACTTTTAAAGACTTTTCTACATTTAGTGACATTCCATATATTGATAGCAGAGGAGGGATCTGTTTTATGTCAAGGAAACTCCTGAAACAGGTGGAATTTCTTTGGAAATACGTCAAAATAGGCCTACTACTCTGCTATTTTTTATTTACAAATTGTAACTTTTACATTTATTTTTACAGTTATTATTAAATTAAAAACCTTTTTTTTTTTAATTTCGCAATGTAGTATTCCCTTTGATGTCGCCTAATGAGCAGCCCCTCTTTAAGCCCCCCTCTGCTCTGAAGGTAACATATATTATAACTGTTCGTTTATCCTGGGGCGAGTGACCATATGATTAAGGATCTTCAGACAATTGAAAATACATTACATGTGACACATCAAATAACAATATGCCTGAGGTACAATAGGTTATTTTGCAGATAGAAGGGTGGATACCGAGATAAACTGACAGTGTCTTTTATCCCTGCTGTAATATGAGGCCTGATAGGGTCCTTAATGTAAATTATACAGTTTGCCTCTCAGGGCTGCGACGTTCAATTCACAAATAAGAATAAAATGATAAATCCGCTTATATTAATGCAATAGGTGTTCAGATAATGTTTTGCACCACTTTCAGCACATTTTTTATTTTTTACCGTATTGCAATGTAGTGCGATCCCCCCCACCACCACCACCCACCCCCCCTCCCAAAAAAAGGCCATGAAAAATAATTATGGTTGCAATCAAGTTACTACGAAAACCTATCTGATTAGTGGCCACACTTTACTCAAATTGCAGCTATAAAATTAAGAACAATTCGCCTGTAATGATTATGGACTGGATTTATTTTGGGAGGGTGGAATAAAAGTGGATATAGCATAAATTATCCCCTAATTATACGCCAGTGTCGCCTCAATTATCCTCTTATCAAAAATGGTTGTCTAAATGCAGCGTTTAGTTTCAATTTTCTCCTTTTCTGTAACAAGAACTTGGTACCTTGCTATTATCGTCAGCTACGGTTGTTATTTACTTTGTGGGATTTAAAAGTGCACAACCCAGCCGGATAATCATTTTACAGCAGCGGACCAGGAGAGAAGCACAGATTCAGGGATGTGAGCCGCAGGACACCCAGACGGATTTCTTTGATTCTTCCAGACTCTCTTTGATAAATTTGTATTTTGAATAATAACACAGACTCGTCAGGAGGGCTGCAGGTAAGAACTTCCTTTGAACGGTCATTTTGTGTCAATGAAACTGGTGAATGATTTTATTGGCACTTATAACTCAGTATTTTTAGGCACGCAGTGGCCTTGCAGACCTTGCAGGAGTCAGCACACCTTGGTCACCCCTCAGTGATCTAACATAGTGGCCAATTCCCCTGCCCGTGTTCCACTTGGACACGCAGAAGAGAAACCAGATCCTATACCTTTTCTAATCGCCTTTGAGTGCTACTACAAAGACATACATGCTCTGCAGTGATGTTAGTTGCTTCCCCTTCGGGCTAAAAAAAAAAAAAAACATCTCCGGGCTCGATTAGACGAGATGTCTTCATTCCTCAGGTTTTGCAGCATCATCTGTGTGCCACCGCAGGATTATTAAATTGCGGCATAACGGTGCGGGTAATGTCAAAGTCTTTGGTGTCCCGCAGGCGTGTTGGGAGGCTTTGTAGGCACATTGAGATTAAGTGAAGTGGTGAAAGCAAGGATTGAATTGAGCTTGAGCTTGAATTGAGAGAACATGACATGCTCGACCTTGGTGCTTTTGAAATCTTTAGGATGCAACCTATCACATACATGCTGACAACCGTGTCTAATTGCAAGGCACATTTTTCAAAACTACTGGCCTACATAGCATATTATCAGTGGAAGTCATTTATATGCGTTAATGCTCCCCCTTTATGGAAAATTAAAGAACCAGAAAACTTTGTTTCTGTGGGAAATATTTAAAAAAAAAAAATAGAGAATGAGAAATTGCGCCTTAACAGATTTTCACCTGCTGTATCATCCCTCTTGTTGTACAACTCTTAATCGTGGATTAAGAGTTCATAGCCTCATCCTGGAGAGAAATTATTTTATATTTCCGTTCGTCAAATGTCAATCACAAAATGAACGGCGTTCAGCTGCAAATCTAGAAATCACTTTGTCCCTAAGTAGATGATTGACCTTCAGCACAATCAATGGCCGTGGTGGTTTAACATAAGTGGTCTTTATTTCCAGCTGTCTTATAAACGCTGATGAATGACTCTCTAAAATCACTCCAATATCCAACCAGGGTTGGATGTATCAGGCCTGGCATTTCCCTGACATCCACTGTCTGTGTTGGGATACATGGAAACTGGGAATATTTTACTCTGCATCTGTTGGTGTAACATATTTTAGGCTTTACACAGTCATTGTCAGTTTAAATATTCTCAAGATAAGATAGGGACTTTCACCAGTATGCACATGGATGAGGTCACCCACTCACATCTAATGTAATGTAGGTTTATGCACAAATTCTAAGTGCAGAAAAAAACATATAAAATGCAACTATAGTTCCCCCAATCTTCTCTCTCTTCCTCTCTCTGGATGTGAGTCACTGGCTGTTTTAACACTGCGTGTCTTTTCTTGTCTCTCTGGCCACATGTGTTAATCATATCTGAGCGTTAACACGGAGCTCCAGCAAGACACAGGTCATAATTGTAGCGAGAGGCTGGGCGTTTGTGGTCGGTCGGTCCCTCTAAACAGCTATTGACTGGCTCGCATGGAAAGCCACCTCCTTGGCTGCGCAGAGAGACCCGGGCGGTTGGGGACGCTGAGGCTTGTCACTGCAGAAAGAGACCGGGAGGCACTTAAACAACATGTCTCCCTTCTCCGCAGCGCAAAGCCACTGGCGCTCCACAGACAGCCAGGCGTCGACGGCTCCCCATCTCTGCCGCGTGAAGGGCGGGAAGTGGCGAGGGGGAAGCGCTGATGCATACCACACACAGCTGTCAGTATAACATGGTTCATTGTAACTAGATTCAGAGGGAGCAGCCCCCCCCCCCCCCCCCCCTCCACCCTCCCCGCCCCCCCACCACTACCACCATCACCACCAACCCCACATTCACATCAGCCCAAAATGATCACCGATCAGCCTTTAATGCTCTAGTAGAATCCATCCGTGCCCAAATGGTGGCGCGCCGCTTTTACGCACATAAATTGCGCACAGCGTACTAATGCAAACCCACTTATGCAAAGCTTTGATGTGTTTTGTAAAAGCGTGCGACTACACCAAGAAAAATTAGTGTGGTTTTGTCATAAAGAAAACCATGCGCTCCCAGGCAGACGACTGTTTACAGTAGGTTTTGCATCATAAATTAGGATTGCATTATCTCTTTGAGTAAATAGCAAAATTGGCATATGCATGGCCCCAGGTGCAGGCGAGGGCCTTCAGATGGACCCAGTGTAGCGTGTTGGTAGTGGAGCTAAATGACCACAAATAAGCAAAGGCCTGCACCACTGAGTCTCCACAGCCTCTCACAGCCTAATGGATTTAATTTGGCACGGCTGAAGCTGCACAGGTCCCACTCAGGGCCCGTGTCCTAATTAAGACTGCTTGTTTCTCTTGTCGCCTTCTCTCGCTGCATGTGTAAGTCCACCTGAGTGTTTGCATCGCTCGGTTTCCTACGCCAGTCATATGTCTTTTGTTCTTTGTCTTTCGTCGCCGGAATGGTGTGGAAAGAAACGAAGACCAATAAGCGTGAAATGTAGTCATTTGATGTGGTGCAACTGATAAATCCACCGATCAGCAGGGTGGTGTATAAAACGGGCAATGTCCTCATATTTCTGGCCATATTATCACACAACAACGACAAAAAAATAGCTCATAAGGAAGAAATGAGGGTTTTAACATGCATTTGTTGTCTTCTACAGGCAGTTTTAAAGCCAGATTATTAATGAGATTATTTTTATCAGTGTGGGCTCATGTGTTGGTGACGCTCAGGACATGGCTGTGACCCGGTGAGCGCGGCTAACTCTATGATACCAAGTTAATAACAAAGGAGCTATATTCAAAAAGTTTATCTGAATTTTATGTCGGTGACAAATAAGACTATGAGTGCCGGGCGTGTACTGGCCCCCTTTTTTTTCCTCTCTCGACTTAATACGCGACATTATTAGGTCTGACAGCACAGTGGTCGGTCTTGAAGGAGAGGATTTGGTCGGTAGATGACAGACAGGAAGGCCAGCAATCATGGGCTCTTTTTTTTATCAGAATGTACTGTTCGATGCCGTTTATCCCTGATGATAGAAAATTGCTCTGTTGCCAGGACGCTGCCGCCGAAATAGAGGGCAGGAGCAACATTTCCATTTTCCAGTTTGAAAGCCATTGAAATGAATTAGTAAAAATGAAAAAAACGGGGGAAAATGAGAAAGAATCCCCTGGTAAACAAAGGGGAGCAAACAAAGATACCATTTTCTTTTGCCGAGAATCCACCCTCCTCATTTTTCCATTTTTTTTTTCCCTCCTGCAGCAGAGTGAGGGTTTTACTTCAACAGTTGCAAATCACACGCTGGGCTTCTAATGTAGTCCTAGGCCCGGGCCTACTTCAAAGACAATCATTTATTTCCCAACCTCCTGGAATAATTAAAGCGCCTTTTCATCTGTCGTGTCAGAGAGGGAAAAAAGAGAAAGAAATTAAGAAAGAATACTTGACAACGAGGGGCATTTAGCAAACTCCTGAAATGTTTAACCATTAAGCACAAATGAACAGTGACCTGTCACAGTGGGGAAAAAAGCGGAATATTGAAACACGAATCAGAATTTGTCAGAATTTAGGAACCTCGAAGTGTGAGATGTTAAGCGTTGATGACACATAGCTGATATAATATGATTATTAATGCACATGGATGATATATAATTCATATTGCATATTTAAATATGTATTATTATTATTAACATATTAGTTTTTCTGTTGCTGATCATCATCATCATTACATTCATCATTTGTGATGAAGCTTTTATTAACCATTAGGCTGCAGCTATCCTTTAAAACAGCTGCATAAACACCAAAATATTGAATATGTAGAATATTTATTATTATTATATTATTAATATATTATTATTTTTTTAATCGTAGCAGGTTTTTTAAAAAAAAAGCAGAATGCACTCTCAAACACATTTAAAATCCTTTAAATAACGCCACAGGAGCACATAACATAAGTCAGGAATATTGTTTGGCGTCTAACAGTCATTTTTCGTTAAGCTCATTGAACAGTGACACAGACAAATCCTGTGTGGAGACCATCAGCACATGAGGGGTTACTGTCTCCACTGTCCGAGCAGGCAGGTGGCTTAAAACCTCCACAGACTCTGAGCGCGCCTCCAGTTGCGCGCCACACGCTGCGTGGAGCCTCGAAATGACACCCGGCGCACTAGATTAATGTGAACCCTTAAGAGAGGATATGATAAAAATTGCGGAAGGATACTAAATGTCTCGGCACAACTATGTCAGTCTTAGCAGGAACATAATAATATGCTGTTAACAGTGGCAACATTATTACAGGAACATGACAGGAATATTCTCTCTTGTTTTTCGTTTGGTAATTAATGATAATTAACATGGCTGGTTTCTTAATGAGGTGTGATATTCTTGTGAAGCAAACTAATACTAATCTCGATTACAAATGCGTTGGATTTAAAGGTTGTTTTCACTAAAAAAAAAAAAAAAAAAAAAAAAAAAAAGCGGGAGAGAAATTAAACTTAACATATTTCTCTGTTTCAGAATTCATGTAGGCCTAATGTGGAAGTCAAACGTCTGTTATTCGTCCTGTAAATGTTTATATCTCACAAGTCTGATGCTTTAGATGGGCTACATGGATCATGATGTGAACACAGGCCTGCATAATAAACTTTTAAGGACAATAATAGTCTTAAAATTTGGATTATAATCATTTATCAGATCACATATTCAGCAATTAAAATCTCACTTAAACCTGAGATGGAGGTTAATCTGTACAAAAAAGACATAAAAACACAGAGAAAGAGCACTAAACTCTACATGAAGTATTACAAAATGTGTCTAGAAATAAGAGACTGCTATTAACATTCACGTTTTATGTTGTTGAGGATTTAACTGTGCAGTTAAGTGTGAAAATCACTGAGAACATATTGAAAAACTGTTGGTGGGAATATCTATTGGATACATCTCTCATAAGAAAGCACAGCACCCACCCACACACACAGAAAATAAAAACAAAATAGTGTGTGCTCTAACAGGAGACTCACATATAGGAATGAAAGCCCCACTGGAGGAAGCAGTGCACACAATAGCCAACACTGACTGCCAAATAAAAGAGCTTGAAATTTAAGAGCACAGTGTGAACTGAAGTGGAAGAAAAGTGAAGAGAAAGGAAGTCACACCTGGTGAAACATAGTGTGGTGGACAGGTATGTCTCGCTCTCTCAGATGCTGCTCAGGTTCTCATGAGATGTGGATTGCAGGAGTTTGTCAGGTGATAGCTGTGGACCTTTGTCTGCAGCATGAGACACTCCTGCCTGAAACTGCGTTTAAGATCAGGCTGGGTTTTGGTTTGGTCATGTGCTCTGCCTTCTTAATTCATCGTCTTGTTCGCAGAACGTTTGAGTAAAAAACCTACAGTTGCACCTGCTAAAAAAATTCAACTTCTCAGTCTTGACATTCATTCTTGGTCTTTTTGTATATTTAAGAAAGAGATGTCACTGTTTAAGGGTGATGAATGTCTAGTTAGTGAAAGTGCGAGGATCAGACACATGATCTGTTTCAAAAATGTCTCCTTCAAGAAAACAAAAGATAGTAAATAGTTTTTGTTTGTTCCACAATTTCAAGTATTGAAGCTGAAATTTGTTGTGTTTACAAGGATTCAGCTTTTGGGCATCTTTATTGAAAGAATTTATGTTTTGCATACATTATAAACACATTTTTTGCACTCAAAAACGATAAAATAACCTGAAATATCTCACAGCAATTACTGTATTATAATTATTATTATTTATGAATTCTTCCCATATGCTAGACACAAATGTACACTGTTCTAGGCCCTTTAAGGAACGAAGGCATCAACATTTTGTCTTGCAGCTAAAAATTAACGATGAAATGATTATCCTATTTTAAATGTTAAAAACCAATTTGAGGAGTAAATAAACAATGAAAATAGACAAAATCTCATTTTAATGTCCTTTCAGATATTGTGACCTGCAGCATAATGCAAATATTTCATTATTGAAATTTAAAAGGCTGCATTTATGAATCAACCAGGTCTCTACTATGAACATAATTTGGGCCTCGACAATTAACATATCAGCTTTCCAGCACAATCATACAAACTGCTGTGAAACAATTTGCAGGACAGTCCGGGGTTATCAAAGTTAACAAACCACAGATCACAGATCAGCTTAATGATTTGGCCAGGAGATCATGTCTATAGTCATAATATCATAGTTATTAATTTGTTGCCTGGAAAGCCCTCAGAGCCTTTATTTTCATTTGCTCTTAACTGTCAGTTTCAAGTGGGCAGATTTTAGGACTTTGTCCATTTTGGTGAAGTGAAGGTAGCCAATTATTGTCATCATTGCCCTTGAAAATGCATTACGCCTCACCTGAGGGCTCACTCAATCAAAGAGACTGAAGGGGCGATTAACAGATGACTTATGACCTTAATCCATCGTAAAAAATCACCCAAAAGGGGGCCAGACAGCAATCAACATTTCTGATTCGGCTTCATGTTTCAAACTTTCTTATCGTTGACATCTAACCTTGTGCATCATAATGGCAATTCTGGGTTTGGGACCTTGAATGTTGCCTTTCATCATTATTGTGAGAAAATGGATTTGCCGTGTTCACTCTTGGTTTGTACAACCTTGAATGTTTCTAAAGTGAGTCAAAGACAACAATTTTATGTCACGGATCGCTTTGCTTCATTTTTATGAAAAGTGTTTGAAAATTTCATGATTGAATTATAGTTGAGATGATTTTAAAGGAGCTTAATTGAAGTAACTTGAGGGAAAAGGCCACAAAACCACTGAAATGTTTCAAATTAAGCAAAAATAAAGAGATTATGATTTTTGCAGCAATGTATCTAAAACTATTGCATGGGCTGGAGTTTTTATTCAATTTAAACAAGCTCATTGTTTCTCCTGTCAGGCTTTTTTTAGGTGTATTGTGGATTGTAGGCTCAGCATTAGCATGTGAGTGCAGGCTTTACTTCCATGCAGTGCAGTGCTGTGGAACTTGAAAGATGAACATGAGTCAGGCATCATGTCCTGGTGATCGCCTTTTTCGCTGATTTTTTTCCACCTGAATAATTAAAATGCACATTAAGTGAGTGTTTTAATTGAATATTTGATTTTAACGACCGATGAAAAGAATAAAAAGGTGATTTTTCTTTTTTATTTGAGATGATAAATGTTTAGGAATAACTTTTGTTCTCTTTGTCTCCCCTGTTTTCCCCTCTCCAATATCTCTCCCTGGCTTTTCCATCACGCCCACCTTCCTCTCATGTTCTCCATCCCCCCTCCATGTCCAGCTAGTGGTCTCCATCTCTCCATCCTGTCCCCTTCTCTCCTCTCCATCTCCCTCTTCATACCCACTCTACCCCACTCTTCCTCTCCCCTCAACCACGCTCCCTCTCCCTAACCCCACATCTCTCTCCCCTCCACCACCCTTTCTCTCTCCCCTGTTTCCTTCACTACTCACCCACCCCCTCCAAACCCCCACCCCCAGGTACGCCTCTTGGCAGCTCCATCTCCTCGCCTCCCCCCTGTCTCTCCTCCCTCTCCCTGGTTGGTTTCCACAGCTGTGGTGAGTGAGGGGCAGATGACCGGAGAATTGGCCCCTGGGAGAGCGCTGAGCCATCCTGGTGCTATTAGGCTCGTGGCTAATAATAGGTGTTTCAGACCGAGGGAAGATCAATCAGGGGGAATCATGGGGAATGTTCGGAGCAGCGCTTTTTACACATCGGCCCAGATGGATGAAATTACACTTGTCAGTTTTTAGTTGCATTACTCCCAAATTGGTTGTCTACTCTTTTCTCTCTCTCTCTCTCTCTCTCTCTCTCCCTCCCTCCCTCGCTCTCTCTCTTCTCTCCTTTCTCTCTCTTTGCCCTCATTCATGTGTCAGTGGCCTGCTAAAAGGATTCGGTGGTGAAATCCCTGTCATTTTTGTCTTTTCCCTGTTTAGCCCTCAGCCAGCAACTCTGTTGCCTGCATATATGCACTTAGAAGAAATCAGTTTAAGATCTTGTCTTATGGCTCGGGCAATTTCCATGTTAAAGGCAAGTGTATGAGTGACAGTCTGTATGTGCTCTGCATGTGAAACTAAACAATTTGATTAACTCATCCTTAAACATTCAAACATTCGAAAACAATTAGTCAACAGAAAATTAATCTGCAGCCATCTTGATAATTGATTAAAAAAATTCCAAACATTCACTGGTTTGCAGTTTTTTTTAAGTGACGATTTGATGCTTTTTTTCCCTGTTTTTAATGAATTGTAAATTGAATGTTCAGTTTGGTTGGTTGGACAAAACAGCATTTGACATTTGAAGATGTCACCTTGGGCTCTGGGAAACATTCATGGACATTTTTTAACATTTCATAGACAAAAGGATTCATTGGTTAATCCAATCTGAGTGTTGAATAAAGGCTTAGAATTTGAGTGCATTCTTGATATTAAGTTGATTTACACAAACATGTACTTAAACTAAATTGATAAATGTGTAAAGTGGAATAATTATGTTGTAATTGCAGAAAAGTCCTGTCTAATTGTATTGTAATTAAACATGTGAGTAGAGAATAAAATATTCAAGCTGTATCTCGTTGTTTTAAACTGAGTAAAGTCCACCACAAAATACAGACTCTTTTTGGTGTTTATTTCAAACATATATATATATATATATTTATATATATCGATTTTTCAAATGCCTATAACTGAATTTGAAGAAATTTTAAAACACAGGAACAAAGCTTTTCAGGAGGACAATAAAACAATGAAATGTTGCTGCAAGAGCTTTATATTGGGTGGAAATCAAGGCTTTGAGCAGTGTAAGACCTCTTCACTAGAAGCTCCTCTGGTGATTGATTGATCTAGACTTGAAAAAATTTAAAAATGTTTCACCAACAAGGCAGCCCACAATATGATAGCAGAGCCGCCGATGTGGTAATTGAATGACCTGAGCTGCAACGTTCCTGTGCAATTGCAGGGAGAGAACAAGCTCACTAAGGTGAAAGGGATTTATGCCTGGCAGTGCATGCAAGCCATACAGCATATCATCTAAACTCCCTTAAGCTCCTGATGTGTTACATGATAACTAGCACGGAGTGTCAGTCGGAAAGGTGACTATGGAGGCTGAGAGGGATCATTTCGAGGCAGCCACACAACAGCTATTTGTGTCAGTGATTTCCACTTCTGACTTGGCGCTGACAGACTAAAATGTTTAGTGTTTACAATGCTTTCCTTGCAACTTTTCCTCACATTAGCAATTTCCTTTTGATTTGGCTACCAGCTAAGTCTTTGGCCCAAAGGGGGGTATGGTATTGATATATTAAAGTGCTTGCTTGTCTTACTCCTGTGTAAGACAAGCAGCTACTACACCCTGCCATCAAAACACTAGCATGACAATCACAGCAGAAGATTGGCTGTGTGTTAAAGTAGCTGTTCTGAATAGCTCGCTAGGGAGACATTTTCCCCCCAATAGAAAACAATACAGCCCCCAGATGTTGGGGTCTCTCGGTCCACGGAGCAGCCTGATGCGGAGATGTTCCTCAATGTCTGATTGCACCACAGAGAAGACTGGAAACAGAAAGGCTTCTTTGACTGAAAGCACGGTGACCATGGGGGAGGGAACCAGGGCCTCTGTGAGAGAGAGTCTCCTTAGCAACGGGAAGAAAATTAACATTGACATCCTGACTTCCCAGCAAAACTCGTCTCACGGCTTCTGCTGCATATTTCCATGGGACAAGCAAAAAAAAAGGAAAAAAAAAGAAACGGGATGTTCAAAAGCTGATATAAAGACACACACTCCCTGCTTGTCTTCCATTTATATTGAAATTAGTTTTTTCCCCCTCTGCTCGGCTTGTGTGTAGTGAATACAGAGAGTCCTAATGTATGTATTTTGCTCATTTTACTGTGTCTGGCGTTTCCGCGCCTCTCCTCTGTGACTCTGTGTTTGCCTCCTGCTGTGGTAAACACAACATTGCTATGATAGCACATGCATTTCAGAAAGCTCAAAACACCGCAGAGGAGCCGAAACATTCATTCTCCCTCTCTCTCTCTCTCTCTCTCTCTCTCTCTCTCTCCCCCCTCAATCTCTTTCCCCCTCCGCCAGTCCTCTCCCTCACTTCCAGCCAGGGTATTCAGCTCCCATGATTGCAAACACACATAATGACAGCATCTCCTGGGGGCCAGCGGAGGTACCCCACTGATGCTGAGAGACTCTATCCTGTCGTCACATTGCAGGAAATTTGTCGGCAGTGCACGCTGGAGCCTGGTGAGCTTTGGGAAGGCACCGCCAGAAGCTGGGCTGGCTGTTTTTTGTTAATAAAATGAAGTGCAAATTGTGCTGGGCTCGTATGCATTGGAACAGCTCACTGCTTCCTCCCATTACGAGGCCAGGGCGAACGCCATGGAAGCATAAGCGTGAATACATTATAAAGTAATGAGGAAACATCCAGGAGAGGGTCACGGGGGGCGTCAAGCGGCTCCAGAGGCCTCACCAAGAGCTTTCAGTGTGCTCCGTGATGGATTAGTCATTCGCGTTTGAAGAGCGAGAGAGAGGTGGAGTTCAACAATGTTACACATAGCAACAGTTGCTAAGAGTTGCAGCAAGCGAGGCCTATTCAGTTTGTGAATATGTACAGTTGCTGCTGAACAGTAATATAGGTGAATAGAGATAGGGCTGTTTTGTGTATCAATGATGATGACATTTCTAACAATGCCACATAATATTCATGAACATGGAAACACTGCTAGGAACCATGGGTAGTGGAGAGGATAATAATGTAAACCATTCATGCCATAGCAGCATGAGAGTGGTTAAAACAAAACGTCAGTGATATTTGGAATTTGAAGCAAATCATGCTTTGTGGATGTAAAAAAAATGACATCCTAATTCCTGCCATGGCTACAGCTGGAGCATATCATTCCTAAGAATCTCCAAAAATGAAACCCATACAGCCTGGGACTTGGAAGGCCTGGGGTTGGATACAAAAAAAAAAACATGACATCAACATCACTCTGCTCACCAGCAAATCATCCGCCTAACAGGAATTATCAAGCCCTATTTTAAACCCAACTCCCTTGGATGTGTCACAGAAATTGTTGAATTCGCAGTGAGACACTTAACTGAGAAAGCCAGGCCTTTAGTGCATTGTATAGACGCTCCCTGTCAATCATGCATCACACAAACAGGTCACATTCTATACATTCCCGCAGGTGGGGTGGGTGGCAGCGATGGAGAGGGGGGGTGGGGGGGGGCTAGTTTGAGCCCAGTGCTTTAGAGCCACTTTCGGTTTCTCCACGGTGCAAACGCCCTCCCATTGGCATTCAGTCACTGATGAGCCAGCCGAGCCGCAATGGAGTCGCCTGATGGAACGCCATGGCAACGGCCGACACCTGGCAAGAGTTCATCCCACCTCCTCCCTCTCTCTCTCTCTCTCTCTCTCTCCCTCTCTCTCTCTCTCTCTTTCTCTCTCTCTCTCTCTCTCTCTCTCCCCTCCATCATCCCCCTTTCCCTCCATCACCCTCTGCCTCTCCTCCCCCCAGATGCTGGAACATATTTCCCTGACTGACTGAAAGCCCCTGTGAACAAATAATGGGTGCACGCCAGTCTAAATAAAGTGCGGTTTATGAGTTGCGGTCAGAAACGTCTCCCTCTGCCCCTCTCTCTCTTGCTCTCTTTTTAATGTTCTGCAAAAAAACAGTTGCCAACATTTTTTCTTTTTTTTTTGGGCCATATGGCTGGTTGGTGATTATACAAAGCCATTTTTTCCTTTCTCGCAGTGAGGCACATAGTCAAATAAAAGAGAGCGACTCCACACCAGTAGTCTGCAAACCCATTTCATAGAATGGAACAAGGCTCCCAAGCCAAAACAAACCAATGTGTCCCTTTGCCATTTTTCAGCCTCAGCTTTTCAATAATATGTTAGACCTTGACGTTGAATAAATCTTCTGCAGCTAGCTTCAACTCGGCCTTGTTATCAATTAATCAAATTAATCAAGACTTGGGGGAGTTTTGCAAGGCCCTTGCAACTGACTGAGAGGCTGCATAAATGTTCAAGTAAACCACTGTTTGATGGAAACCCCAGATGTATTAATCACATAAACCGAACTCACTGATGATGGAGGATCCTGTAATGTTGTTTTAAAGTTCTGCACACTGAAGTCAAATTGAAGTCTTTGCTATTGGACATTTATTCAAGGAATAGTTGTGAAATATGCTTATTTCAATTATTTCCAACAGAGAAAGGATTGATATCAATCTCATGTCTGTTTGTTAAGTTTGGAGCCGGAGTTAGCTACTTAGCCTAGCTTAGCATAAAGACTGGAGGCAAGGGGAAACAGTTGGCCTAGCTTTGACTAAAGTTCAAAATATGCCTACCAACTCCTCTAAAGCTGACTAAGTAACACGTTGTATTGTTGTATGTTTAAACTATACATAAACAGAAATGTAGAAAACAACAGTTTGTGGATGTGCACTGGAACTTTGTTTTGGCAAGCAACAGCAGCAACTGTGCACAGTTTCCCTAATTTGGTGCCATTGTGCCTTTCAAGAGACCAAAACCATGTGCTCACCAATCGAATCTAGCAACTCGAGCTGTAGCCAGGGATGCTGCGCAAAAGTGCTCTCAAATTTTTGTGAGCAGAGAAAGAAATAGCTTCATGTAAGTTCCGTTAAATCACCAGTCCACATTTTTACATTTCTATTCACATACGAGTTAAATGACAAGATAGAATGTGTATATTAAACAGCTTTAGAGCTCTTAGTGAGTGTATTTTTCTCCAGTTTGGATAGAGCCAGGCCAGCTGATTCACCCTGCCTCCATTCTTTATGCTAAGCTAGGCTAAACACGACCTAAATCCAGCTCCCTAATGCACAGACATGAGATTCATATTAATCTTCTCATGTCACTCGTGGAAAGAAAGCATATAAGTGTATTCCCCAAAATATTGAACTCTTTTCTTAAGATGGAAATCTTGTTGGTTTTGAAGAATGTTGGGTATTCTTGCTATGTAACAATAGCATACATTTACTTCTGTCTTAACACTAGATATAAACTAATGTGACTGATGCATCTCAAGGTTTCTGGCATATCAGTATCACTGACTGAATCACCAGCAGCTGACATGATGAATCTTTGTGTCACACAATAAACAGAGGAGAAAGAGACATAAATGGTAACTGACTATTTTCACTTAGTCCCCTGGTGCTTTAGCACGTTCATATATACACTACCTATCAAGACTTGGTTTAGTAACCTGTGATTAGTGGCTCAGTCGGTGCTATGGTTTGGTGAGGACCTTAGTCTCAATTTCTTAGGGTTTGGCAGCATTTACAGGTCTCATTTTGCCCTCTAAAACCAATCTGCGGAGTCCAAGTCATGCCAATAGACAAATCAAGATGGCTGCTCCTGTATAGTTAAGGAAAAAGCTCTGAGGTTTTAGCAAGGAGAATGGCACAATGAATAATACTTTTAAATGTAACACATCTACCTGAAATTTTGACATTTCAATAACTCCCTGTTAGAGTTAGTAACCAGCACAAAACTCTCTTTCCATCTTTCTAATGTTTCTGCAGTGAAGCATATGGCCATCACCAAATTATTTATGCTAAATTGCAAGAGCTATAGGAGGTATGAAGTTTAAGTGGAACGGAGAGAAAACTGGAGAGAAACACTGAATGGTGGCTCATAAAATTGAGAGACAGAGTAATAATTTTAAATAGTATAATAGTGCTATGTTTAATTCTAGTAGGTGATCATGCTGCTTTCACTATAATCACTTTTATGCATGCACGCAAGGTGGAAAATACCTATTTGTGAGACTATTACGAAACTACTGTACTAACAATCACCACTTGATATTTTTCTTATAACTGTAACTTGTAGGAACAATGAGTAAAACAACTTGTGCACAGAGCATTGCCATCCTTTTTTAAAACTATGCAAAAGTGTCAAACTTGAATTGAATATAACCAAATCACACATTTTCTACTTTTACTGTCTCAGTGAAAATGTGTGCTCAATGTGTAATCACTTGTTTATATGAATGGTTTTAAATAAATACCAGTAGCAGCAAACTAATTCCAAGTTTATGGAGACTAATGAGGGTCTGGATGATTTCTAGATGTTATAGCACTCAAAAAAGCCACTTATTCATGTATATAATCTTGTATTTGAAATGTCCAGATCTGCAAATATCCATTGAAAATTAACACAAATTTGGACATGTTCTTTTTCTGTGTGAATAATAATGCCATTTTGTTATGGTGGTTCTACTAGAAAGCACTCTCTTGCAGTCTCTTATATTTCAGGTACAGCTTCTTGTCAGCCACACAGAGAAGTAGACAGGATTTAAACTCAGGGCGTGAGAGCAGCCAGAAGTGTTGATGAGCATTAAAAAGCTCTTAAAGTGTAATAATCTCCATGGACCTTGCTCTGAGGTAATGCCTATCACATGGCCTTTGTTGGCACCCTCGCTCCCAACCACAACCCACTCTCCTCCAGGCCAAGAATCATGAAACTATAGTCCTTGAATAACCAGCTCACACTACAACGCTATAGGAGCTTTTTAGACATTCAATACGGTGGCAGAAGAAGATACAGCTAAGGTTTTATTGAGTTTAGTACCACAATCAGATAATGCACACGCTGAAAGGAAAGAACTGGAGTGAGCATGAAGATTTATTTTAACGTCAAAATCATTCATTGTAGGAACACGTCTGTTGGCTGTTCATGAATGTGTCTTCGTGGGAACAATTATCAGGTAGTCTGTCTTTTGTGTAAATTGGACAATCACAGGTTTGTCCATTCATTGGGAACATGAGTGCAGTTCACAGAGAAAAAAATGACCCTCCCTTCACGCTGCTGAATGGACAGGCTGGGATAGATGTGAATGACAGGTGTGAAGTGGCCAAAATACTCCATATACAGCCAAAAACAATAGTCTTTGTGTTTGCTAGAGGAAGACAAACAGGTGACAAAGAGTTTGTGCATGACATACTACATCAATGTCAAATTGAAGGGTCCAAAAAAAGTGGCAGATGTTTGTTTTTCCTCGGATGGGCTACTTTTGTCTGGGATTCCACTTAAGAGGAAAAGAAAATGAAAAGTGGATACTCTTGTGTTTAACATCAGCCAAGCAACCATCAAAAAGAGAGCAAAAAAGAAGTGAACTTCCATCAAAAAAGTGAATCCTTTTTTATAGGAAATGTTATGTTCAATCCTGTGTCTTATGTGGCAGAGATACCAAGCATTTATTTTTAAAAATGTCTTAATGATCTGAGATCGAAAGGGAGATTTAGTGGTGCATGATGGTCTAGAGGTAAATCAGCCACTCACTGAGGGATTGCTGGTTTAATCCCCAGTGAGTTATCAATAGACAGTACTGAGGATTAAATCAGCAAGTTAACTTTCCATTGAGCAAGGCACCAAATCCTCCAGGGACTCTAAGGTTTCCAAGCGACATCATTGTGAGATGCGTGTATGCAGGAGTAGAAAATAAACCAGAATAACCTGCGCTTAGGGGCCAAAGGGGATCAACATGAAGAGTTGTTTCGTGCCATAAGTTCAAATCACAAAAGTTACATATGGAAAATGATCAATATCCCAAAAAGGAAACCTCCTTTTCATCTCACTAGCCATTAGCATCTAGCAATCTGGTCAGAGCCATGGATCTGAATGAGGTGGTAGACAGAAACTGGTGAGAAAAGGCAAGACAGCTCATCCTGTTAACGTTTTTTTATGAATACTGAAAACATTTGCGAAGCCCTATGAGCTATGCCAATGTTAGCAGTTTGATAAGCGTTGTGGACTTGATGGCGGACTGATGTCTTTGGATGGAAAATGCATCACGTTGGTACTCTTAAATTTAAAAAAAAAAAAATAACAAATAGGTGAGCAAATTCTCTTTTTATGATCCGATGTTGCTGATAAATAATGCTTAACAAATTCTATATTGACATAGTTTTGTATGATTAATCTTTGCCTGTTTACACTACAGTCCTCTATTATGAGGTTTTCTTCTGATGAATAACATCTAGCATATATCGCGTGTCTGGTATAATGTGATGATGAAAAGCAGGATTTTTATACACTCTTACATTACAAATATAATATTCTGAATTAGGGGGTTCAGTGCTCTTAGCTTGAATATACTTACTAACTTTCCTTGTTTGAGCAGGCTTCTGTGCTTATAACCTGCGCTGCCTATTAATGGTTTGGGACATACACAGGTCATTTCGTGCTAGTTGCAAGAGCTAACTTTGTATAATCTTGGTTAGCATTAGCACTGCTACTAGCTGCTATTTCTCACTTGAAGTTCATGTGTCATATTAGCTAGTTAGTTCCAACAGATGTCTACATGTGGCACTGTAAAAAAGGTTTTAAGAAAAGGGAGGATGTGTGCCACATACAAATTTCCAGAAAGTTTCTAACTACTGAAAATTTGCGTGCATCCTCGAGTGTAAACAGGACACCTGTCTCTACTGTGGCCAACCACACACTCTAACACCTCCGAAGAAATATACAGACAGGTGACAAATTAAAGGAAAAACCAACATAAAGTGTCTTAGTAAGGTGTTGGGACACCACATCCCGCCAGAACACCTTCAGTGCGCCTTGGCATTGATTTTACAGTCTCTGAACTCTACTGGAGGGATAAACACCATTCTTCCCAAAGATATTCCCTCATTTGGTGTTTTGATGATGGTGGTGGAGAGCGATGTCTAACATGTCCGTCCAAAATCTCCCATAGGTGTTCAATTGGGTTGAGATCTGGTGACTGTGAAGGCCATAGCATATGATTAACATCATTTTCATACTCATCAAACCATTCAGTGGTATGGATGGGGGCATTGTCTCCTGGTAGAGACCACTCCCATCACAATAGAAATGTTTCATCATGGGATAAAGGTGATGACTCAGAACAACTTTGTATTGATTTGCAGCGACCCTTCCCTCTAAGGGGACAAGTGGACCCAAACCATACCAGCAAAATGCCCACTAAAGCAGAACAGAGCCACCAGTTCCCCTCACTGTAGGGATAAAGCATTCAGGCCTGTACCAGTTTTTCCTTTAATTTGTCACCCGTCTGTATGTATAATTTCAGAACACATTCTTACCACAGTTCTGCTCAGCACACTTGTAAAGTACATCAGCACCTACTGGGTGTAACTAATTTTCTTCACAACAACAGTTACACTTACACTAAGTCATGCTACCACTGGGATTTATTAGCTTTCAGTGCAAAATTAAACAACCCTACTTTTACATAACCACCTCAAAATGGCCATCGTAAATTATCACACATTTACGCACGCTTCTGGTGTATACCAGTGTTGTACCTCTTCTGTTGGGAGAGTCATATACAGCAAGTACTGGGGGACAAACATCACTCTGTCCTCTTGATTACAACAAATAAATACTACTGGGAAAGGGATACATCTTCTGTGAAAATGTACATAAAGTGCCAGGATGTATTCATGAATTGGAGCAAAGAAACTTGAAATGTCAATCTCTCCATGAGCAGCGAGGTAGCGATGGTTAGTTACAGAACGTTTTCTGACTCATTCATTCAAACTTTGTTTTACAGCACTGACACGCACTCATGACAAGCAGCTAAAATGCTCCCTAATAAATATTGCCTCCGTTTTATGCCTGCTTTGAGGTAGCCCTAATTAGCCAGGCTCCACATGTACTCCCCAATGACATATGTCCCAGCTCGAGCCAAAAATAATACTGCTGTGAGGAAGGATGGAGGATGAAGGAGGAGAAGGTGAGTGCTTTGTTGTGTGTCTAAGTTGCATGCGTAGGTGTCTGTGTTACATACTGTGTGTCTCTGTAAGGGCCACAGTCTCTCAGATGTTCAGTTCAAGTGTGGCTGCACATTTGCATTAAGAGTGCAGGCCTGGGTCTCTGGTGGAATCTCCCAGAGGAGTGCTTCAGAGGCCGAGGCCTCGGGCAATGAGAAGAGCCTGCCTCCATGTGAGCGTGGCTGGGGCACAGCCACCTGTGAGGACGTGGGGTGGGGAGGGGGGTGG